>NC_137716.1:7032043-8301043 GCF_964034855.1 Anser brachyrhynchus
CCAAAGCAAAGGGCCAGCAAATGCCCGAGAGCTTTGGCAACGCCGATAATTAATGCCGCTAATTAATACCGCGAGCTAGCACTCCGAATCGCCAGCACGAGGGAGAGGAACACGCTGCGGAAAACCTGAGGGAACAGGGGAACATCGGCCGAGTTTTGTTTCAATTTCAGCTTCACTCCAACGACTTCGGCCCAACCGCGGCGCCCCCGCGGCAGCGGCCCCGGGCAGGGAGCGCGGAGCCCTCCCGGGGGTGCCGGGGAGAAGCCCCCCGGCAGCGGGGCGCCTCCGTGGCACCGGAGCGATTTGGTTCGCTGCTGTAAAGCGGGGGAAAACGGCTGTGAAGGGCTGCAGCCGGGGCCGCTCCGCACCTTCCAGCCCCGGCAAGGGGCCGAACGCCCGCTTATAAAAAAAAGGAAGAAGAAAAAGGAGGAGAAGAAGAAGAAGAAGAAAAAGAAGAAGAAGAGGAAGAAAAAGAAGAAAAAGAAGAAGAAAAAGAAGAAAAAAGAAAAAAGAAAGAAAAAAGAAAGAAAAAAGAAAGAAAAAAGAAAGAAAAAAGAAAGAAAAAAGAAAGAAAAAAGAAAGAAAAAAGAAAGAAAAAAGAGATGGTGAAGGAGAAGAAAAATAATAAGAAGAAAAAGGAAAAGAATAAAAAGGAGAAGAAGAAGAGGAAGAAAAAGAAGAAAAAGAAGGAGGAGGAGGAGGAAAGAGACGAAGATGATGAAGAAGGAGAAATAGAAAAAAAGAAAGAAAAGAAAAAAGGAAAAAAGAAAAAGAAAAAGAAAAAGAAAAAAGAAAAAGAAAAAGAAAAAGAAAAAGAAAAAGAAAAAGAAAAAGAAAAAGAAAAAGAAAAAGAAAAAGAAAAAGAAAAAGAAAAAGAAAAAGAAAAAGAAAAAGAAAAAGAAAAGAAAAAGAAAAAGAAAAAAAGGAAAGGAAAGAGGAAAAGAAAACGAAAGGAAAACAAAAGAAAGTAAGAAGGGGAGAAATCCATTTCCCCCAGGGAAACCCCCCTTTTAGCGTTATTTATTCTTATTTTCACTTGGGAGTTCAGGCGCTAATAACAGCACCTTCCTCCGCCGGCGCGGAGCCTCCCGCCGGGACCAGCCGGGACCGGCGCCTCCAGCTCCGCGGGGGCGGCCACTGAGCGCCCCGCACCCCCGCACCGCGCCCGCACCCGCACCGCGCCCCTCGCATCCCGCACCGCGCCCCGCATCCCCCGCACCCGCCCCCCGCACGGCGCCGCACCGCGCCCCGCACCGCGCCGCCTCCCTTATCAGCGCGCCGGGGCCGCCTCGCTCCGCCCGCAGCTATTTTTCTGTTTGCTCCTAATCTGCGCGTCAGAAGGGGCCAATAAACCTCCCGTCGGTTAAATTATTAAATCTGCCTTCTCCCCCCCTTCCCCACGAGGAAATGGGCTCCCCGCTCCGCCGGGGGCAGCTGCGCACCCCAACCCCCCGGACCCCCCCTCCCCAGCACCACCCCGCACCCCAACCCCAAAACCCCTCAGCCCCGCCGGGCTCCTCTCAGCCTGCCCTGGGGGGGGGCCCAAAGCCGAGCCCCAGCCCGCGGCTTTGCATGCAGCCACCTCTCGGCTGTCATTTTTTTGGGGGGTGCCCATTTGGGGTGGATTTTTGTTTTTTTTTCTGGGCGTACGAGGCGGGGGCAATTTTTTTTTTTCCTCTGTCCTGTCAATCGCCACTGAAACCATAAGGGAGAGATAACAGAGAAGAGAAAACTCTCGCAGTGACCTTTGAATCAATTTGAAAAACCTCATTTAACTGATAAGTCTTGAAAGGCCCAGAACTAATTTGAAAATACATCTATTAAAATCTCATTGCCGCTGCCTGAGAGCTGCTGGGCAGGGTGTGCAAGGCAGACTTCCTGGGGTCGGGGGAGCCGGGAGAGCAGGTTTAAACCCTGGTCAACAAAGAGATTGCAGCGCTGCCTGCAAAATGATGGGGCTTAAACCAGGAGAGAAAATAAGAATATTAAAAGAGAATTCATCTTTCTTCCCCTGCTGGTGGGGAAAGGGGAGATTTACAGCATTTTCCTGCCATAACCAGGCGCAGAGTCTGGGATTGCAGACAGAATATTGGATTTTTTTTTTTCCTCCAGAAAACAAATCCAATATTTTCTCATTCTGCTCAGTTGCAGGGCCGGGCAGCTTGCGCCATGGAGAGGGGAGCCGTTGCCTCCGGAGAGGCTGGGGCCACCGCGGGGGCTCTGCCACACACCCGCCCTGGGAGCTTCTGTGCGGGTTCCTGAGCAAATACCAAAATGGGGACAAAACGTGGGTCTGGGGCTTGTGGGACCTGGACAGGCCTGAGCAGCGGCAGATTTCTGGGCTGCTCAGCCCCCGAGCTGCCAGGGTGGGAATCCCTCAAGCCACCGCGCAGCTCCCAGGATCGGATGCTGCAAATCGCAGGCCTGAAGTTGCAGGCAGTTCGCAATCTCTGCTTGGTTTTTAAGCACCCAGTGAACAAAGTGGAGAAAGGGGAGGGATGGTTGGAGAGGGGAGAAGCCCAGCAGCAGAGCCCAGGCTCCCTTCTCCTGCTCTGGAATTGTCCCCGTCCCCTCCGTACTGGGCATGGCACCTTGCCTCTGCCAGCAACCCTGCAGCAACGCCTGGGTGTACAGGAACCAAAAATCCTGCACAGAACACTCCCCCCCCCCCCCGGGCACCTGAATCTCCCCACGCAATCTTTGCACAGCACCAGTGAGGCCGTTGCCTTGCAACGCGAACAGAAAATTAAGAGGAAATTTTTAAAAATCCAACCAAAAGTGCTGGAGCTTTCCAGATCCCTACAAATTCGGGACACAACCTGTCCCTCCCATCCAGGCTTTGGGGTGCAGTTTTGGGGTTGGCTGTGTTTCCCACAGGTGCCACAACAGGAGCACCCCAGCCGGGTGCGGTATTTAGGGGAGAAGTTTCCCACCATGCTGCCTAATTCCCCGAGGATTTTCAGCATGCAGCCCTCCACCCTGGAATGCTGTGGAAGGCTTTGATCCATCCTAGCCCCAGCTCCACGCGTGCACACAGCTCAGCCCCAGCTCCCTTTTTGGAGCTGAGCTGCCACGAGCGAGGTACGAGCCCGTGGCTCAGCATCGAAATAAGGATGTTTGAATTCCGATCAATCCAGGATGTGCTTTTGGCTGTTGCCTTCTACCTGCACAGCATGAAAGGCAGCGGAGGGGGGCTGGGGTCAGCCTCTGCCTTCAAACACTGCTCAAAAAGGGAGCAAAAAAAAAAAAAAAATCCTCCTGCAGACCATCTGTCCGCAGCCGAAAGCAAAGCTGGGTGGGTGCAATTGGCAAACGGGAGACCGGCAAGCAGCACAGGGCTGCAGCGGGGCGGCCGGGGAGCAGCGAGCCGGCGGCACGTTTCAGCTGCCGCCGCCTGTGAGTGAATTTATTAATGGCTCCTCCGCGCAGGACTGTGGCAATCGAGTGGCAAGATTTGCTGATTAAACGGAAATTCAAAATCTCGTTAATACCTCAAATGATATAGATCATCTCCAGCAAGATTTAAACCCAGGAAGGGGCGGACAGGCAAAATGGATGATGGATTTTAGAACATTTTGGGGGTTGTTAAGGAATAGCGAAACAAAAAGCAACCTGGATTGTCTTGTGTTGAAAGGAGGGGACACTGAATGTTTTAAAAAGATGGGGCTTCCACTGAAATAAAGACTTTTTTTAAAAAAAAGTATTAAAAAAAATGCATATTTACACGGACATGGTTAGGATTTCGGGATTTACATTGTTATCTATCTTAAGTTATATGTTCAGTTAGGGGTATGCACTATAGCTCTTTTAAGCACTGGTGGCTTTTGGAGCGCAAGAGAGGTCCAGAAATCATTTAAAACAGATTCAGTGCAGTTCAATGCATTTTGCAGGCAGCAAAATTAAGGCCTGGAGTGGTTTGCTTGGCTCCGGTCAAGCAGCTGCAATGGGGCCAGCGATGCTGCACCACAAGAGCACGTACAGCGACCTCCGTCCGTGTCAGCTGCGACGGGCGAGACGTGGGCAGGGATGCTGCAGGGATGCTTCTGTTCCCCTCTCCCTGGCGGGTACCACTTTTTGTCCCGGTACTTGGAGATTGGTGCTTGTCCTTTCCTTCACCTTCTTGTCCCGCGGGTTTAGCTTAAAAGCTCTGCCCTGCAGGACCACGCTGCCCCGACCAAACCGTGCCCTTATTTCCTCCAGCGTCTCTTGTGTAGAATACGGTGTCCCTGTGAATTTGGGGTGGGGGGGAATTGCTGACCTCGGGGAAGCAGGGGTGCCCCACTGATCCCTGCTCAGGAGCCTAAGGAGCGGCTCGAGCCTTTAGAAAGCACAAGGAGAGACCTGGACCCGCCATCCTGGCTTTGCTCTGAACCTCTGTGTTCATCGCTCTTTATTTTCTCCACCCAAACCTGAGGCAAACACACACTTACAGAAATCACTAAGACCCCCACCCTTTGAGGTCTTTGTGTCCCCTGGGGCTCAGCACGGTCCCATGGAAGATGGAGCCAGAAAATCCCCACGCAGGAGAAACCAGCACTGGCTGTGCGAGGGGACTCGCCGGGCCTCGCCTTGGGTTCCTTGCTTGCAGATGGGCAAGAAAAAACATGAATGACAAAATATTGGGGGAGGAGGGAAGGAAGGAAAAGCAAATTGCAACCTCTTCTGTTGCTTATGGCACAGGCAGGGCTAACCCCCTCTCGCTATGGGTGCTCCAAATGCAGCGCTGCCAGGGGAGCACGGAGAGCAGGGGCTGGGAGAAGCGGCCGCTCGGCCCCATCCAGGCAGGAGAACTGAGGTCTCCTGGCATGGGTGTCAGCATAAGGAGCCCTAAAATCTGGGGCCAGCGGGCTCGGCTTCGGTCCCTGTGCCCCACAGGCAGTGCCACAATGTGGCCGAAGGGATGTGAGGGGTGGCTTTGCCATGGGTTGGCTCTTCAAGCATCCACACTTCCCTCCCGGCTCACCCCGTGCCTCAGTTTCCCCTCATGTACAGTGGGGATGACAACACCTTCACAGAGTATATCAAGTAAGCGGTGCCGGGTTACTAAAGCCGATGAACTCTGCGATGTTTTGTAAAAGGCCAGGTCTTTAAGCAGTAAGATTAGCTCCAGAGAGCGATGCCCCTTTGTGGGAAGTCATGCTACCCGTGGCTGATAAAGAGCAGGTAATGAGCAAACTCTCTCCATTAGGGATAAAATTGCAAATGTATTCGGAGCTGCTGACGGGTGATGGTATCAGGGGCTGACAGAGATATCAACGCGTCTGCCTCTGCAGCCGGCAAAGGCTGCTCCCATTACAGAGCTTTGAAGAGCACAAGCGACACCGGAGTGCAGCCTATCCCGGGGATGGGGACAGTGTGCCGCGCCAGCCCAGTGCCCACGGGCACACGTCTTGGCCACGCTGGTGGCATGCGTAATTTTTGTAGCAATCTGCCCGTACTCTTTATTTTGTACCATCTGTTATTTGGCCTGCACACGACATCCACACAGAGAAATTACAGCCCTTGATGTCGGGATTCAGGATGGATCTCCGTGGGGTTTGGTGCGCTGGTTGTTGGTGGACGGAGCAGTGGGATCAAGGGCAGCATCGGACCCAGTCTGGCTCTAAAAAGTGATAGAGCTGGTGCTGTGGGAGTTTGTGCTTCCAGAGCCTCTGGGATGGAGGGGTCCCCACCCAACCATTCCCCAAGCTGCAAGGAGAAGGAGCAGGATGTTTGGCATCGTGCTGCTTTTTTTCCGAGTTACCCTCCCGCATGGGCAGAGAGATTCAAGATTTCAGTAAAAGGCCTCTGAAAATAGATCCATGGATCAATGCCTGTCTGAGAACTTTAGTTCTTTTGGGTGGGTGGGGAACAAATTTCACGTGTTTGGTGACATTTCCGATGTGAAAGTGTCCACTGAGTTCTCCCATGGCTGCAATGCTCCAGCTCAGTGAAACCCAGGCGCCTCCACCAATTCTGGTCTGGATTCTGCTCCAGACACCCGCAATATCCCAACCCAAAGACAAATGCATCAACTCCAATGTTTTACTGGAACTCCAGGAAAAATTGTCTCTCCAAACACAGAGGTTTGCCAACATTGGTGTTTGTGGGAGAGCTCCGTACAAGCACCGGTAACGATGTGCAAGGCAGCCAGGAGTGGGTCTGTGCCTGATTTGGGGCGTTTTAGTAGCTTTCTGTCAGGTGTTTATGTTTAGGGGCTTGCTTGTATCACATCTGCCTTGCAGCTGGTCAAGATTTTGGATGGTTCACAAATGGGGCAAGAAATGCCAAGTCAAAAAATGCCAATGTATGCTGTTTACATCAGATTGCTTGCACATAAAGAGAAAAAAGAGAAATTGAAAAAAGTCACCCAAAATCAGTACTCTCATTCAGAATAATGCTGATGTCAAAACGCCTTTCTTTAGCCTAAGAAAATTTGAAAGGGTCTCCAAAACTGAAACAACCTTTTCCACCCCAAACCGATCATTCCCAGCAATGCAGCTGGCTTCAAGACTTTAAGAAATAAATGGGTGATTCTTTTTCTCTCTTTTCTTTTCGGAGCCATCCCCGAATGAGGGGTGATGTGGGTGTGTGGGCAGGAAGGATGAGCGCTGTGCCCATGTGTGTGTGTACCCATACAAGACAGTTACTCGCAGATGGTGATTTCTTTGAGCTGGATGTTTTTCTGCATGCTTAGGACCGAAGCCAGGGCCATTTCCAGCATCCAGGATCTTTTCGAGTTGTGTTTTCCATAGGACTTGTGCGTTCTCTTTGGAGACGTCTTTATCTCACGCTGGTGCCTCCGGCCGTGCCAAGCATCAGCAACGGTCTGGGGGACCCAGTGGAATCTAGTGTCCCTGCTGGGGCAACTGAGGGGGCAGGATCTGGCCCCAGCTACCACCCCCCTCTGCAGGAACCCCAGCTGTTATTTAACCTGCCTCCGTAAAAATGGGAGAAAGGACAGGAGGGAGAACGGTGGTGGAAAACCAGTGAAAACAAAGAGCACCGATGGGCTGCATGCAGCTGAGCCTTCAGTAGAGCTGCAACACCCACCAGTGATTGCTCTCCTTTCAGTCCTTTTTCTCTTCCTTTCCTTTCCTTTCCTTTCTCTTCCTTTCCTTTCTCTTCCTTTCCTTTCCTTTCCTTTCCTTTCCTTTCCTTTCCTTTCCTTTCCTTTCCTTTCCTTTCCTTTCCTTTCCTTTCCTTTCCTTTCCTTTCCTTTCCTTTCCTTTCCTTTCCTTTCCTTTCCTTTCCTTTCCTTTCCTTTCCTTTTTCCTTTCCTTTCCTTTTTCCTTTCCTTTTTCCTTTCCTTTCCTCTCCTTTTTCCTTTCCTTTCCTCCCTCCCTCCCCCCCCCCCTTTTCTTCCTTTTCTTCCCCCTCCCATTTTTTTTCCCTTTTCTTCCCCCTTTCTTCCTTGGAACATTTTTCCCCAAACAAAACCTTTTCCAGAACACAACTACATTTATCCAAGGAGACAACCTCCTCTGACCAGACCACAGACATCCAGCCACACTCCCCCAGCCACGGTGCTGTGCCCCCGGCTCTGGGGGGTGCCCCCGGCCTGGCAGGGCCACTCCTGCACCCACAGACCTACCAAAGACCCCCCCAAGCCCCTTCGTGCCACCTCCCTCCTTGCAGACCCCAGGGCCAGCACCCAGCCAGGCACGTCGCCATCAAACTGATGTGCCAGCAATATCCGACGCGGAGTTAAAGCCACTCGTGGGAGTTTCAATAAAATCGACCGGGCAGGATCAATGCTCTGCACCAGCTCCTCCCGGCCTCCCCGGCACACGGTGCAGGGCCGGAAAACATCCAGGGCTGTGAAATGCGGGAGGGGGCCGGGCAGGGACCTGATTACAAATCCATCCCATGCTTGCCATGATTAATTGCTTCGTTACCAGAAGCAGCAGCTCCACGTGGGGGTCATCTTTAAAGGCAACGGCGGGGCAGAAGTTTCCTTCTGTGCTCCCAATCGCAGCGAGGGGAGGTGGAAGCCCCCTGCCCACCTCAGCTGGGCCGAGGGCGAGCCCTCAGCACACTCTGGGGCCATGCTCAGCGCTGTCTCCCCCACTAGCTCTGTTGGTTGTTGGAGCCAGCGCCTCCCCAGCCACTCGGGAGCCACCTCCTGAGGCCGGGGAGGGGTCCCTGAGCCCCCACTCCCCAGCTCATGACCACAGGGCGATGCTGAGCCACGTGCCTCTAAGCCAGCACGGCGAGGGCAGGATGCGGCCCCAGGCCGCCTGGGGCCTGGCTCATGGATCCCTGCTGGGTGCGTTGGGTCTCCATCTTAGGGGACGGGCTGAGCGGCTGTGGGGCAGCCGTGGGGCAGTGTACACAGTGTATGAAGTGACATTGGGGCAGCCATGAGGCAGTGTGTAGAGTGACTCTGGAACAGCCGTGGGGCTGTGTATGCAGCACATACAGTAACTTTGGGGCAGCCATGGGGCAGTGTATGCAGTGACATTGGGGCAGCTGTGAGGCAGTGTATGCAGTGACACTGGGGCTGCTGTGGGGCAGTGTATGCAGTGTATGGAGTGATGTTGGGGCAGCCGTGGGGCAGTCTCTGCCGTGTACACAGTGACTTTGAGGCAGCCGCGGGGCAGCCATGGGCCTGGTGCAGGCTCCTCGCCCCACACAGCCACCCCGCCACCAGCTGCCATTCCAGTGCCCCCCGGGGCTGCGTGACCACTTCCCCCCCCCCCCCCCGAGATACGAATGGACCGCCCCAGCCCCGTGTACCGGGGCGGTGGGAACGGCCCATCGCGCCGAGCAGGGGGGCACTGGGGACGCCCCAGCCCCTCGGCGGCAGGGGGCGGCCGCCACCGCGCCATTGGTCAGCGGCAGGGGGCGTGTCCAGCCGTGGCCCCGCCCCGCGGCGGGAGTGCCGCTGTCCATCCGCGGGGGGGCGCCATGGCGGCGGGGACGGCCCATCGCGGCTGCGGCGGGGGGAGGGGGACGGGCGGCGAGGGGCGGGCCGAACCATTCCGTGCTGCGGGGGAGGGCACGGGGCGCACCGGGCGGCTCCGCGGCCCCAAAATGGCGGCGGGGCGGGACCGGGGCCTCGACGGCGGCCGGGACCTGGGGGCAGTGCCGCGGCCCGGCCGTGCCCGGCGGTCCCAGCCCCGGTTGGGCAAAGCCCCGGTGCCCAGGTCTGAGGGCCGCAGGCTCTGTGGCTGCGCAGTGCCGCAGAAAAGCGGCTGCCATTCGAGAGCTGCCTCAGCCCAATGCTGCAGGAGCTTCCCACCTGATACACCCGCTGGGGGTTTAGTCGGGAAATGCAGAAAAGACAAGGAAATGCAGAAACGCGTGGTTTTCTCCCTCTTCTCCTCTCTCCCACGAGGCGACGAGCTGCCCTGCCGATGCCGTGGCCGGTGGCAATGCCGGTGTCACGCGGCCTGACCTGACCGCAGCACTTCATTAGCGCCAATTTGCGCCGTCACGCTAAGTGGCGGTGACCGGGGAGCAGAGACGGGAGCGCGGAGCGTGGCCCTGCTGCCGGGCACCCTCACCCGGCCCTGCCAGCTCCCCGTCACACAGGGGAGTGAAAAGCACGACGGAGATGCTGTTAGCAGCCAAACCCGGTTTTCTAGTGATTCAAAGATCATAAATCCAATTTCTTTAAGTGATTTATTCTTTATTGACGGCGCCGGATGCACGGGGGATCTTTCCGCCTATCGTGCATCCCGAGGTGAAAAGCCGTCCCAAATTTATACATCACAGTGATTAATATTTTATTAACGCCTATACATATTCATTATCTAACCCCGCCTACTCTCGCTTCTCATGCTAATCAGTTTTTTGTGTCCTGCGCCTGCGCAGATCCTCTCAGTGGTCTTGGGCAGGGGTCGTCGAGCTGTGGTCGGTGGTCTCAGAGAGGAAGGCCATAAGTCTTCCTCACAGTGTACTTTTCACCCTTGGTCAGGATTCTGCTGAATTAGCTTTCTTCCTAACCGCAAGGACTGTTTTTTTCTTCGAATCTTCTGCTCATTATTTTCTTATCTTGGATTCCAATGTCTTGTTCGAGATATATTGCCCGTATGTCCTATTTTGAGATACATTGTCCGTACATCTGCTTCCTGCCCTACACCTAATGTTCTGTTCTCCTTTAATAGTTTCATTCTTAACCCTTTCTTATCTGGAATCGCCTCAGCTTCCCTAATCAATCCCCCCTTTTCTTTTCCCCATGCAAATTCTTTTGCATTGCATGCCCTTACCATTAGCAGTATCGCAGTGACATACATACAAATATTCCTACTACCAATAACATAACCAGATCATTAAAAACTTGTTCTAACTATTGAAAGTTGGGTAACCATGAAGTTAACTTAAAACTCCTAATCCTGTTCCTAGCATTCCAGTTAAGTCTCTTTGTGTTCTGCCCCTGAGGTGTACTTGCTTTTGTGACCATATTGTCCAGCCTTCTAATGATGTCTTCAGGAAAGGAGAACAGGCTGGTTGAACTGCTGAGATGTTAATTTGTATTAGCAATTCAACATGCTTGAGAGACCATTCTGGATTAAATAACAATTGTTGTTGGCCTGTGTTCCTTACTACATACGGGCCTGTTTCATAAATTTTGGGTTCCAGCTTGACTGGGGCTTGGGCATAGGTTGTAGGGGAAGGAAGTGCAATAGGGGGTCTCACTGTCGTAGGAAGTATAGCATATATTGTAAAATTTATCATGAGGCTCTCGCCTTCCTTGATCTCGAGCTTTTGACCACTATTAGTCCAAAAACAGTTAACTGCTACAGTCTGTGTTAATATAAAATTATACCAACAATCTAATTTACCTGGGCGGATACAACCTTCTTGTTGGCCACTTTTGGAAGTCGGTTTTACTAAAATCCCCGTTGCTTTCTCGTGGGCTGTTCCATTAATCATTCGGCACCCTATTTCAATTTCGTCCCCTACAGTTCTTTGGTGTATCCACCCTTCCCCTAAATTTTGCCATTCTGATAATGCATGTAAATGATCACCATTTGTTCGCCAAATAACCACAACAGCTAACTTTCCATTAATGTTCTTATCCTCCGTGGTTACGGCTTCAGACCAAGGCCACCCACCATTCTCTATCATCATAGAAGCACCTTCCAATTCTTGAATCACAATTACAACTATAAGCCACAGAAATAAAACAATTCTGTTAACTAAATTTCTGCTAACTACATTACTAAATACTCCTGACCATAGTGTCTTCATTTTGCTTGACTGAACTTTAGTTTCAGTTCACCGTCACCCAGCGTTACTTTCCAGGGGGCTTTTGGAGCTTTCTTCACTCTCGAATAATGGATCCAGGCCGTTTGCTCCTTAATCTTGATGGCGGTATGTGTTGTCAGCAGCACCTGGTATGGTCCCGTCCACTTTTCTTCCAAAGGGCGACCTGCAAATGCTTTTACATACACATAATCCCCAGGTTTAAAGGGGTGGATTGGTTGGTCCAGCCCTCTAGCCCTGGTTCCTGAGACAACTTTAGATATTTGATCCAACTGTTTTTGGAGTCCTATTAAATAATTATACAAGTATCCCGACCCCAGTTGCGTCAGGTCCTCCCCGCTGAACAAAAACTGATAGGGTCTTCCGTATAATATTTCAAAAGGGCTTAGATTTTCCTTTGTCCGTGGTTTTACTCTAATTCTAAGTAAAGCCAAAGGGAGAGACTGAGGCCATGATAAATTAGTCTCTTGCCCTATTTTGGCTATTTGTTGTTTGATTAGATGATTCATCTTTTCCACTTGTCCGCTTGCCTGTGGTCTGTAAGGGGTATGGAGTTGCCAGTCTACCCCTAAGACCTTACTTACTTCTTGAACTATTTGCGCACAAAAATGAGAGCCTCTATCCGAGGACATTGCTGCCGGAATTCCGAAACGCGGTATTATCTCATTCAGTAAAACCTTAACCACTTCTCTTGCCTTGTTGGTTCGACAGGGAAAAGCCTCCGGCCACCCGGAAAAAGTATCTGTCAAAACCAACAAGTATCGATACCCCCCTTTTCTTGGCAGTTCTGAAAAATCTATCTGCCATTGTTGTCCTGGATAGTTTCCTTTACTGATTATTCCGAACTTTACCCTATTTTCTGTATTAGGGTTATGATGCAAACAAATACTGCATTGCTGGGTTACTTGTTTTACCGTAGTATACAGATTTCTTCCCACCAAGACTCGACTCAGATTTTTATATAAGGTGTCTGCTCCCCAATGAGTCTTATTATGTTCTGCCATGACCGTAGGCCATATTAAATTAGAGGGTAGTACAACCCTATTATCTTTCAGGTATACCCATCCATCACTCCTTGCTTTTCCTCCCAGGTCCCCAATTAACTTTTGATCTTCCTGTGTGTACCTAGGTTCCTGTCCTTCACCTAAAGTTTGTATTTTACCGTCTGGTATTAAAGTGAGCGCTTCTGCCTCAGCCAGTCCGGCCACCCTTTTTGCTTCTTGGTCAGCCAATCGGTTCCCTACCTCGAAGTCAGCGGTTCCTTTTTGGTGTCCCCGGCAATGTATAACAGCCACCTTCTCTGGGTGCTTTACCGCTTCCAACAACTTCAAAATCTCCTCAGCATATTTTATTTGTTTTCCTTGGGCCGTTAATAATCCTCGTTCCTTCCAGATAGCCCCATGTGCATGCACCACACCAAATGCATACTTAGAGTCTGTCCAGATATTTACTTTCTTTCCTGCTGCTAGTTCCAATGCCCGCGTAAGGGCAATTATTTCTGCTTTCTGAGCAGACGTCCCAGGGGGTAATGGTTTCGACTCAATTACCTGTTGAGTGGTCGTCACCGCATACCCTGCTTTGCGTTGTCCTTGTTTCACAAAGCTGCTTCCATCAGTATACCATGATTCGTCCGCGTCTTCCAAGGGCTCCTCCTTGAGATCTGGTCGGCTAGAATACACAGTTTCCATAGTTTCGATACAATCGTGGACCACTGGCTCGTCAGGAGCGTTACTAAGGAAAGAAGCTGGGTTCACAATGTTAGTAACCACAATTTCTATGTCATCTTGCTCCACCAGTATTGCTTGGTATTTTAAAAATCTTTGAGGGGATAACCAGTGTGCCCCTTTCTGCTCCAAGACTGCCGAGACAGTGTGTGATACCAGCACGGTTATCTTCTGTCCCATAGTGAACTTCCGAGCCTCCTGTATATTCATGATGACAGTGGCCACCGCTCGAAGGCAACCCGGCCAACCTTTACTTACTTCATCCAGTTGTTTAGAGAAGTAGGCCACAGCTCTCCTGTAGGGGCCCAGCTTCTGTGCCAGCACCCCCAGAGCCATCCCTTGTCTCTCATAGGAGTACAACCAAAAGGGTTTAGACAAGTCCGGTAGACCCAAAGCTGGTGCTCGCATTAACTCCAATTTAAGCTTCTTAAAGGCAGCCCGTGCTTCCCCCGTCCAGACCAATCTTGATTGGTTATTCTTGATGAGGTCATATAGGGGTTTTACAATTAGTCCATAATTATTAATCCATAGACGGCACCAACCTGTCATCCCTAGAAAAGTTCGTAATTCCTTAATGGTCTGTGGTTCTGGGGTACGGCAGATAGTTTCTTTCCGTTCTGTTCCTAACTCCCTTTGTCCCCCTGAAATCTCAAACCCCAAGTAAGTTACACGTGACTGAATCAGCTGAGCCTTCTGTTGAGAGACTCGATACCCATTCAAACCCAGAAAATTAAGGAGACTTATCGTCCATTGCATGCAGCTGCTCCTATTCTCAGTGGCTATCAAAAGGTCATCAACGTATTGCAGCAGAACTCCTTCGGTGTTTGGGGCCTCCCAAACCTCAAGCTCTTTTGCTAGTTGATTCCCAAAAATCGTGGGGCTGTTTTTGAATCCCTGCGGCAATACGGTCCAGGTCAATTGAGCCTTTCGTCCTGAGTCTGGATTTTCCCATTCAAAAGCAAAAAGCTTCTGACTTTCTGGGGCTAAAGTCAGGCAGAAGAAGGCATCTTTTAAATCCAGTACGGTAAACCAAACTAAATTATCTTTTAATTTAGTCAGTAATGTGTACGGGTTGGCTACCACAGGGTGTATATCTTCAGTGATCTTATTTATAGCTCTTAAATCCTGCACTAATCTATAGTTCTTCCCATCTGGCTTCTTAATTGGTAGTATAGGAGTATTATATTCAGATTCACACTCAACCAGCAGTCCATGTTTTAAAAACTTATCCACTATCCCCTTAATTCCTTTCCTGTCTTCTAATCTTAGGGGATATTGCTTAATCTTAACTGGCCTTTCCCCTGGCTTTAATCTCACCACTATCGGGGCTGCATTTTTGGCTCGCCCAGGGATGTCAGTAGCCCAGACTCCTGGGTAAACTTGGTCTAAAATCTCCGAAGGTACTTTACCGATGGGGTCTGCTTGTATCAGCGTTAAGCTTAGCGCGGTTATCAGCTTTTCTTCTCTCACCTTTAACCCCACCTTCCCTTTTTCAAAGACAATTTCCGCTTCTAATTGTTCTAGTAAATCTCGCCCCAGCAAAGACTTCGGGGATCCTGGTAAATATAAAAACCTATGTATTCCCATCTGTTTCCCTAACTTATATTTTAAAGGCCTTAGGAAAAAGGCTTTCTCGTGCTGGCCTGTAGCTCCTATCACCGTCACGAAATCCTCATCCTCTGGTATCAATTTCTGGTTTAACACAGAATAAGTCGCTCCTGTGTCAATTAAAAACTCCACTTCCTGTCCTGATTTCCCTAGCTTAATTTTAACCAGCGGATCTGCTAGGGTAGAATCCCCCGGTCCACTTCATTGGTCGGGAGATACACTAGCTACCATCAACCTGTTCTTCTCCCGTTGTTTTGGACATTCCCTTTTCCAATGACCCACTTCCCTACAATATGCACACTGATTCAGTCTCAGGGGAGGCTTTACTGACCTTCCCCTTATCCCATTCCCTCTTCCTTTTCCCCGAAAAGGTTCTTCTTGCCTCTGTAAGGCCGCAACAGTTGCCGCAGCAATAGCCCTACCCAGCCTTTGTTTCTCATTCCCTTCTCGATTCCTAAATACCCTCCATGCCTCTTCCACCAGCCTTTCTAAATCTCTCACATCCGGCTCCTTCACTTTCTGAAGCTTCCGCCTTATATCGTCCGCAGACTGACCCAAGAACAATGATACGAGCTGGACTTTACCTTCCTCAGAAGAGGGGTCTATCGTTGTAAATTTTTGCATTGCTGTCCTTAGTCGATCGAGAAATTCTGATGGGGTCTCAGTTTGCCCCTGTTTTATGGTATATAACCTAGACCATTTTACAGACTTTGGTATCGCACTTTCCAAGGCGATCCTAATCCATTCCTGATATCTTTTTAATAACCTATAATCACCCTCATCATCATAGTCCCAGTTTGGGTCCACTCTGGGCACATATACCTCCACAGTTCCAGGTAAAACTCCTGACGTTACCTGGGTCTGTACTTGAGTTTGTGCATTCTTAATTACCAGTTGCTTTTCCGTTTCCTATAATGCTGCCAGCATTATCTCTATATCTTTCCAATCGGGATCTAAATTCTTTACAATCAGCTCAAACCTCCGGGCCACTGATTCTGGATCATCCCGGTATCCTTTCACAGCTTCCTTCCATGAATCTAACTCAGCAGTTGTGAAAGGTACTTTTATCCGAGCTGGTCCGTTAGCCCCCATAGCCTGTCGTAACGGGGCTTGAATAATGGGCCCGACCTTACTTCGGGTTCGAGCCGTGATCGGGGTAAAGTCTCCATTCCCCCAACTCTCATTTTTCTTATCTATTCTGCCGTTTCCTGAGCTCGCCCCCACGCCTCGTTCTATTATCTGGGGCGGGAGGACATAATCCTCCATTCTCTCCTCTGACTCATTCAATTTCAAACATCTCTGCCCGATACTGCACGCCGAACAACATCTTTTCATTTTTCCTGCCCCTTCCTTCTTCATATCCTTTTCTATTGCCAGGATCAAAGGATCCTGTGGGGCTAAGTTAATTCCACACTCCTTCTGCCATTCCGGGTGGTTTCTCAAAGTGAAAAACATATCTGCGTATGACACCTCATCCCACTTTCCTTCTCTCCTTAGAAACAACATTAACTGTAGTAAAGTATTATAATTTAAGGTTCCATTCAGTGGCCATTTTTCCTCACAATCCAACTTATAAAGTGGCCACCATTGATTACAATATTTTATCAACGTTTTCTTATTTTCAGTTCCACCGGGGGATCCCCCTATATCTTTCCAATGACTCAAGATACATCCCAACGGGCTTTTCTTTGGAATCCCACTACTCTGCTGCCCCCCCATGTTACAGTTCAGAATGTTTCTTGTTACACAATACAAGCCGGCAGCTTTCCACAATAACACCAAGATCCTAGTAACGTTATAAAGAGTATAATCAAAATCCCAAAGACAATAGCCAAGGTCAAGTTCCACATTTAAACACAACGTAATACCAACCTCGCATGCAAAGGTTACTTGTTTCCCAACAGCAACTGAGTGCTTTCCAAAAAACCAAATGCCGTCCTGCAGAAAACTTTTACTTTCTGACTTACAGACGACCCCAATTGACTGGTCAACCAAATAAACCAAAATAAAGAATATAATCACTTACAATGATGGGGTCCGTGTCTGCCTCCGCAGTGATCCGTTGAGTCGAGGAGTCCCTCCGGGAAATCCCGGGGGTACCCTAGGGAGTCCTGTTCCCAGCGGGTCCTGCGGTCCGACAGAGAAGAAGTCCCATCTGGGTCGCCAGATTGATTCAAAGATCATAAATCCAATTTCTTTAAGTGATTTATTCTTTATTGACGGCGCCGGATGCACGGGGGATCTTTCCGCCTATCGTGCATCCCGAGGTGAAAAGCCGTCCCAAATTTATACATCACAGTGATTAATATTTTATTAACGCCTATACATATTCATTATCTAACCCCGCCTACTCTCGCTTCTCATGCTAATCAGTTTTTTGTGTCCTGCGCCTGCGCAGATCCTCTCAGTGGTCTTGGGCAGGGGTCGTCGAGCTGTGGTCGGTGGTCTCAGAGAGGAAGGCCATAAGTCTTCCTCACAGTGTACTTTTCACCCTTGGTCAGGATTCTGCTGAATTAGCTTTCTTCCTAACCGCAAGGACTGTTTTTTTCTTCGAATCTTCTGCTCATTATTTTCTTATCTTGGATTCCAATGTCTTGTTCGAGATATATTGCCCGTATGTCCTATTTTGAGATACATTGTCCGTACATCTGCTTCCTGCCCTACACCTAATGTTCTGTTCTCCTTTAATAGTTTCATTCTTAACCCTTTCTTATCTGGAATCGCCTCAGCTTCCCTAATCACTAGGCAGCTAAAACTTGTTTCTTCCTGTGCCCAGGAAAGGGGGCAGACACAGCCCAGGGCTGGCAGGGCCGGAGGAGGTTGTGTGGAAAGGCCAAGAATAAAACACGGCAAACATTGCGGGATGGTGACGAACACACCTGGAGCCGCTGCAGCTTGTTGTTCGTGTCCCCTCACACATGCTCAGACCAAACTCGTTAGCTCCAGGATTGGAAAAGCTGAAAATACCCTGCCATTTAAATACAGACAGTGCTTAGAAAGTACAGGAGAGTCAAAAGGTGTTCCGCAGGGCTGGCATCGCCGCTCTGCTTTGCTTGCTGTGGATCAGGAGGAGCTGTGTGTCGGTGCGACGTGGCTGTGCGGTCTCCACCAGCCTCTGCAGCTCCCAGCCCAGGTGAAGGGCTGAGGATTTGTTCCTTTGCTTCCAGTCCCTTCCATCCGACTGCCAACATGCATGGCTCTAAAAGCTGTTGGGGACTCAGCTGGGGACACCAGTGCAGGTGGCTGGTGATGCCTCACAGCACCGTCCATGTCCATTGGAGCCGCTCGTTGGCACGAGTTGCCAAAATCCTTCACAAGGAAGGGAAATACACCCAGCAACGCACGCGCGAGCACTTCATCTCATCTCAACTCCTAATCTGCAGCGTTCAGAGGAAGATTTAATTTGCTGGGCTCGAGGAAGCGCTCACCCTGCAGCATGCCGGCTGCATGCCAATGACCAGGGGCTCTCCCCAGCTGCAGGAATCATCCTCCGGCAGCTCCTGGGGACACCCAGGGAGAAGCCGAAGCCTGAGGGGCTGCAGAGGGGCAGCACACAGGAGGCTCTGCACCAGTGGTTGCGTGCTTAACACTGAAGAAGACCAAATTTCCGCTGGGGAATCCTATTTGTGACAAATCTCCTTGGGCTTCTTTCCTACACCATAAAGAAAAATCAAACAATTGCAGTCACTAAATCACCCCAGCTCTGAGCATCCTGGCCAGCCCAGCTGTGGACCAAGGGGTTCCTCTTTTGCAGATGAAGCCCCCTGAGCATTGTCCCAGACTTTGCTCCAGATTTGGGGTGCAGATGCCATGATGTTGATTCTGCTCAGGATAAGCCAGGGCTCATCCCAGTTTGCTCATAGCCACAGACACCAAAACCTGGAACTGAGACAGCCCAGGGGCTATAGCGTTCTCCACTGGAGCCCCCAGATGCTCCTCTGCCCCTTCACACTGCTGCAAGCCGATTTGACAGGGAGAAACAGAGAAAAGCTGGTGTTTTTTTCCCCCTAACCTCGCTTACAGCCAGCATGCTGGCTCTGAAAGCCCCTGGCTGTCTTTTGTGATTTCAACAAATCACCAGCACTTAAGCAAAGTGGGCAGAAAATTACAGGTTGTATTGCAAGTGAATGGAGAGGGAGAGCACGCTGGGGCTGAGAAAACAGAGGTTTGCGGGTATAATAGAGAAACCAGTGTCTGGCAGGCTGCGGAAGCCTACAAAGCCATCAGGTATTAGTTAAATGCTTCGCGGAGTTCATGCTGCGAGGCATAATCGCAGCTTCTGAACAGCAGCCATTTGATTGTCTCTATTATGCCCCTTTAGAAATGATTTGGGAGATATTTTGCTTCGAGCTGTCAAGGTTAAGTCAAGGAAAGCGCTGTCCCTCTGCCATAAGTGTCCAAGGAGGCAGAAACCCTCGGCAGAAGTCTTCGGGGAAAGCGGGTGGGATGCCGCTGCTCTCGGAGGGCTTTCCTCATGCTTCTCCCTCTGAGCTTGCTCCTTGACTGTTCTCCCTGTGTTTTTTGCTGCCAGATGAACTGTCTTGGGGATGAAATACCGGTCGGATTGCATGCCTAGTGTCCTCAAGGAAGGGTGTCCGTGCAATCGCCTTGTCCAAATGCATCTGTCATTCCCTCCTTGTAACTCCTGCGCTTGTTGGCTGCTTGCAGCCAAGCCTGGCTGAGCTGTTGAGGTCTCAGAGGTGCACGCGTTCAGTGAGCCGGGAGGCGAGAAGGAGAGGAGAGGAAGGCCTCCGTGGTGGGGATGGGTGGGCTCAGCCCCACACTGCCCACCTCGGCGCTATGGGGAGCTCTGGTCCTTTTCCCCCAGCATCAGTCCTGGTACTGGGGACTAGCCAGGGAACAGACTCTGTGCTGTGGGCATTTGCTAAATAAATATCTCAGAGGCAGGCATGGAAGCTGTCCCCAAGGACTGGGGTCAGACCCAGAGACCCCAGAGGGACAGGAAGGAGAACATCATTAAGCCAAGGATGAGTGATTTGGAGTTCAGGACTTAGGGAAAAAAAAAAAAAAAGGATTCAGAAGCTCAAAAAACTGCTCCATGCTGGCCTGGGTGGGAGTCCAAGCCATTCCCCGCTGTCCCCTGTCCCCACTGCCTTTGGGGATGCCACAGCCACACTGAGGGGGGGGAGCAGAAGGACCCTCCGCGGGGGGGTAGTGGCTGTAAATAGATCTGACCAGCGTCACTATCGATTTCTGCTGTGCGGAGCTGTAATTAGATGGAGCTGGGGAGGGGGGTGCTGGGCTGCGTCAGCAGGAAAATAAATTAATAAATAAACAAACGAGCACAGGAAACACAGGATGCATCCACCGCCGCATCGCAGGCCAAAAATAAGGAGGAGGTGGGGGGGGGGTGCACAGCGGGACATCACCTCTGTCCGTGCAATGCTCAGCACCAGCCTTAGTGCTGGGTCATGGTTTGGCCAGCAAGACCCTGATGGTCGGTGTTTGCCTCGGAGCTGTGGGTTACTAATGGGCAACTGGTTTGTGATAATTATTTGTAATAACTGAAGCAGGGAGTGAGAAATGTGGGTTTGCAAAGCCAAAATATTGGGTGATGGGCTGGCAGTCCAGCACCACCGGTGGGAACAGGTGCTGCTGGGCAGGGCAGCCTGGATGCCGGGGGCTTTACTGGGATCGCAGCAGGCAATTCACGTGGGGGCACGTCTGTATTTACACACACACACACACACCGATATGCACCAGCTGTATGTATGCTGTATGTGCCATCCCTGCGGAGCAAAAGGGGTGGGTGCAGGGTGCCCACCCACGCTGCTGGCACGGGGCCGGCACCCAGCATGCCGGGGGGACACCGGGGGACACCGGGAGGGCGCGCAGCGGTGGGCGGTGCAGGGTCCATCAGGGAGAGGACGTGCTGCTCTGAGTGTGCACGCACCAGGGCGGGGGACTTTCTCCATTTGTTTTTAGGGGGGCATTTGGGTGGGCATCTTTTTTTATTTTTAATTCATGTCTGAAAAAAAAAAGTCAAATTTTCTATAAAGGCTTTTTTTTGTTTGTTCTTTTTGCAAGCATCTGATGGTCATAGGGTAGGTTTCCACTCAACCCTTCTCTGCTGGCTGTTTGAGTATGGTACCCCTGGGACAGGCTGCACCAGGGCTGGGACTGTCCCTTGTCCCCGCGGATGCTGGTTTGCAGCCTCTGGACTCGGGGCATTTTGCAAACCCTGCTGGGGGAGGAGGAAGGGAGGGGGAGGAAGGCTCTAAGGCTCTCTGCTTTACCGGGGACAGCTGATTTTGACTGAGTGCCCACTGAGGACCGAGCCCAGCAGCCAGGGAAAGGAGGTTAAATGCGTTGGGTGAATTACCTGCTTTGCTGAGCACAAGGCCTCCCCAGCTTTGGGTGGAACGGGGGGAAATCATCCTTCTCTGTGAGCTCAAGGTGGTGCAAAGAGGACCTGTAGAGCAGGCCAGCCGCAGAAAAAAAAATCAAAGAGAGACCTTGCTCATTCTCTCGCTAGGAAGAAGTGACTTCCAGCACCCTCCTATTACTCCGAGGCTGCATGGCTCCCTGATGTTTTACCCAGGCTGGCAGGGGAGGTGCGTCTGTAGGGCAGGCAGGTGGTCACCCCAAGGCAATAACCGGCCGTGGACCTGCCGTGTTGCCCCATCGCTGCCCTCAGCCCTGGCTTCTGGCCCCTCCAAGGTGTGCAGCAGCTCGACAAGGCTCCTGGAGGTGCCTGCAAGTGGAGAGCTGTCATCCAGCCACCTCCCAACAGAAAACGCCTCAAAGTTCCCTGCCTGCACAATTCTTTGGAAGAGCCAAACCAAGAAACCCACAAAAAAAAAAAAAGAAAACTGGGGCAAAGGTGGGACTTTCCTCAGAAAGTCTTTACATCACATTTTCCTGGCTCTCTTGTGAGCTTCCCAGGAAGAAACAGCATGTGCCCAGCCTTGCCCAGGTCCTGCCCCAGCCAGGTCCCTGGGCACCCTGATGTCACCTTGAGGCTCAGCACAGCTTTGTGGTGGACCTGCTTTGAGTGGGGACAGTAACCTCCACCAGCTTCAGTTATTCTGTAATTCTCTAGAAAAATATCATAGCAAAGGGCACTTTTTCTCCCCATTCCCACTAACCGTGTGCCTGATATTCCTGCAGCTAACGTTCACGTATTTACCAAAATGTGCATGCTGACCTCCCTCTGTTCCTCACACTCCGTGTGGTGGTGTCAGAGGGGCTTTCCTGGCCCCAGCTGCCTGTCCCCATGTGCCACCCACAGCCCCTCTGGCCTGACCTACCACAAAAGACAACAAGCAGGGAAGGCTTTTAATTAGGTGCAGGCTCAACCTGATGCTCGTGCCAACAGGGCTGGTCATGAAGCCACGCAGGGAGCCTCAATATCCTGGAGCTGCAGGCGGCTCAGGCTCTTCTTCAGCCTCTGGAGGCAGGAAAACCCTTTCCAGAGCAGCTGCAAATGAGACCGACCATCCAGCCCGTGCCATGAGACGTCAGCTGCAGCCCAGCCAGTCCCCACGGTCCCCATCCCTGGCTGTTCCCCATGTTTTGGAGCTGGCAGCTGGACGTGACGGCCAAGAGATGGTCCCTGAGGCCTCCGGCAAGATCTGCAGAGGCGATGAGGAGGCAATGGAGACCGGAGTGCAGCAAGGGAGGGAGGCTGATGGATGATCCCCATAATCTGGGGATGGAGCAGGTCCCTGTAGCCAGGCTGTGGGAGCAGAGGCAGCCCGGTCCTCAGTCTCTTGTCCCATGGTCAGCAGCAGATGCTGAGACTTGGGTTTTTCCTGGGTGGCCAGAGGTGCTGGGCTTCTCGCAGGCTTTGCTCATGCTGGTGCTGCAAGGGGCTCTTGTCCCACCCCAGCAGATGCTTGGGAGGCCCAGGGAGGAAGAGGAGGGAGGCATCCAAGGGAGTGGTGGGCAAAAAAGCCAGCAGGTTCCCTGGAGGGAAGGGCCTGGTTTTGGGAGGCAGCCAGGCAGCCTGCCAGTGGGCCAGGGTGGTCAGCACCGATTAATGGCCCTATTCTCTCTTTTGAACATCTAGCTTGCAAACGCAAAGAGCAAGAGCAGCAGAAAGACAGGAGCCTGCAGCCCAAGAAGCAGCGGCTGGTCTTCACGGACCTCCAGCGCCGCACCCTGATTGCCATCTTCAAGGAGAACAAGCGCCCGTCCAAGGAGATGCAGATGACCATCTCACAGCAGCTGGGCTTGGAGCTCAACACTGTCAGCAACTTCTTCATGAATGCCCGCCGGCGGTGTATGAACCGCTGGCAGGAGGAGCCAGGCACCAACCCCGGAGTCCCCTCTTCTTCTACAAGCACTTTCTCCAAAGCATGATGTCCCCCAGCCCTCCCCGGACGTCCCTTCCCGGACATCCTCCTCATGACAAAGCCAACCCAGCCTCACACGCATGCCCCAAGCCAAGCGGGGTGGGTGCTTTTGGGTGCTGCAGGTTCCTCGGCCTCCCGCCCCCTCAGCTGGGTGTCACCCATGGACGTGAGCCTGGTGCCACGTCCTGCTGCCACCTCCTCCCAGCTCGAGGAGCAGGGACAGGGCTTGCAGCCGGGCCAGCTCCTTCCCATGGGGTCTTGGAGGAAACCCCCGTGGAGCGAGGGATGTGGGATGGGGTGAGGGGACGAGGGGCTGCTTTGGGAGACCTCGTAGACCTCATCTTTACCCAGCTGCCAGGGTCTGGTTTTTGGGGAGAGGGACACCCCATCCCCTCCTGTCCCCACCCACAACTTTCACCTCCACCAGAAACACCTGTAGGGTGGAAGGGTAAAGGAGGAGGGGATGCAAGAGGTGGAGTCGTGGGGCCAGGTTCTTGCACAACCCTGCTTTGCCAGGGCCAAAACCCTCGTTGTTTAAGGCAGGGGACGGGCAGGGAAAATGCTCCCCGTGTGCCTGGAGGTGACCCCAAGTCTCTGGTTGCTGAAGCTTTTTGCTTCCCTAAGTGCAGCAGGCTTTCCCAAAGCAGCCAGACCCCCTTTGCCATTGAAACCCGGGCTTGCCTCTCCCTCAAAGCTTTTGGAAACCCACACAGGGGCATCCCACAGCCTCACTCTCCTCCACAGGCTCCTTCCTCCACTCCCCTTCCCGGAGACCCCCAGGAGCACCCACCCCACCAACCCCCAGCCCCCCCATGCACATGAGCACCCCGACCCCATCCCTGGGTCCCCTCGAGTGGCTCCACGGGCCCGAGCATCCCCAGCGCCACGGCCGGCAGGCACCGCGGCCGCACCGCCTCGCACCCACGCAGGTCAAGAAGCACATTTTAGCTACAGAAATCGGGTATTTAAAAATACTAATTGTTTGAGAGGAGACAGGAGGAGAGACTTGGAGCGAAGGATCGCATCTTTCATGGCGACCAGCTTGGGGCCGGGCTGGCTCCAGCATTTGCCATGTGATTTCTGGTTCACTTTTGGGTTGAGGAATGAACTCAGACAAAGCAGTTTTGTTGGCTTTGTGTCTCGCCCCGTCCTCCCCTCCACACACACTATTGCCCCCTCTCTGCACCCTGTCTTCATCTCTGTTACCAAAGAAGTTGCGAAACCAAAAACCCAACAACAAAATCCCTCCTGGGAGGCAGCGTCGGAGCACGGAGAAGGAAAATCCCACGGACCTGGTTGCAAAATCCTGTGTGTAAGAAGGGGAAAACTCCCCAACGAGCTCGAAAGGGAAAAAACAAACCCCAACAGAATAACAACAGAAACCACAACCAAGCAAGCTCAACGCAAAGACCGGCAACTTTACAAAAAGACAAGAGATTTTTTTTTTTTTTGTGCCAATTAACAACCTGCCTTAAACGCGCAATTCTGGAGCAATGGTACTAGCTTCAAAATGGTCGTTCCCTCCGAGCTCTCGATGGTGACTTGTGCCATATGAAAAGCAATCACGAGGCCAAACCGTTGTAATCGGCCATCGCCCCAGCCCTGCGGGCTCCGTGGTGTCCCCAGGGGGACGGAGGGGCCGCGGGGATGGGGAAGGGCTGGGAGAGGCGTGGGGATGGAGGGGAAGGCCAAGTCCCCCCCTCCCGCCCCCATCACTTGGGGAAAAAGAAAAATCCTCCAAAACCAACCAAAAAAATAATGGAATACACTATTGAATTTATGCGGGTAAAATAGTACCATCTGTGTTCTAGCGCTATGGTTTCTTCGATTCACTTTACTTTGAGAGCGATCTGTTGTGTAATAGGAAGGCACCTTGTTGAAAAGAAGGAAAAAAGTAGAAAAAAAAAAGTGTCGTGTACACAAAAAAAAAAAAAAAGCACCCCAAAAAATGAGGAAAGAAAGGACAAAAGAATGACAGAGAGAAAGAAAAAAACCTGCAAGAGAAGCCCCGGCCCGCTGTGCTCGCCAGTGGGGTTAGGGGACGACTTTTGGACAGTTTTACCAAAGAGCTGATGGGGCAGGTGGGAGGGGAGGGGAAGGGGGCTGGAGCGGGCACGGCCCCCACAAACGGCCCCGAGCCATTGCCAGAGGGAGAGGCTGGGCGAGAGGGAGGGTGATGGAGAGGAGGAAGGGCCAGGAAGGGGCAGGTGCCAACCAGAACCAAAAAGGAACGGCAAAGAGAATCCCACCCCCAGCACCCCGCTCCCCGCCACTGGTGTTCCCCTAACGTTGTTTCTTCTTGTCTTGTCGTGACGTGGTGACGATGGGGGTGGCTTCCTGAACCCCATCGGGTAGTATTCAAGGGCTGAAAAGCCAGGAAGGGGGCCTTGGTTTGGGAAGTGAAAAACATGCAGAAAAAAAAAAAAGGAAAAAAAAAACAAACACACACACACACACAAAAAAAAAAAACACAAAAAAAAGTAAACGCCACAGGCCCTCAAGGATGCAAAGACATTTCTAGTGAGAACCCGAGAATAAAGGCTACCTCACTTGAGTTTTCAATTTTTGTGATTTGAAAATCACGTCTGATACCAAAGATTTTGTTGCCTTGTCTGGTCTGTGCTGGCAGCGCCGCTTTCCCTGCGCCCGTACCCCACGAGTCCCCAGAGAGCGAGAGAAGGCGAGCGAGCGTCCCCGGGATGGCAGCGTGGTCGATGAGTGCCTTTTTCTTGTACCAAAGGTGTGTGGCCATTTCTTTGCTCCTCCGCTTTTGTCCTGAAGACTCACTGTTACCTCAGCTCTCCGAATGGATGGATTCTGGCAACTCTTGTAGTCTTTGGGTGTTGGGATGGAGAAAACAAAACAAAAAATAAATAAAATCTAAACCTTGTCCTAATGGAAGAGAAAGCATCGCCCTTCCCTCTCGCTGGGCTGTATCCCTGGCGTGTTCCCCCCCCCCGATGTCCCTGTTTCCTCCAACCCGCCCTGATCCCCAGGGTCCCCCCTCCAGCCCCTGTCCCCAGTCTGGCCGTGCCCCAGCAGCACTGACCTGGTGGCTCTGTCCCTTCTTGTGGGGACAGGGCTCACTCCATCGCTCTCACCCACCCAGCTCAGTTCTGGGACCATGAAGACGTGGCTTCCACCACAGGAGGTTTCTTCTCCGTTCAGCTCAGACTTGAGCCTTGGTTTCCCTTTTTGGTAGCACAGGGAGGGCTCCTGGCATTTCTCACCACTGGCGTTCTCCAAGTCCCTCTTTTAGCGAGCAGTTTGGAGCCTGAAGTGTTTCAGCAGGAAATGTTTCCAGGTTCCTGCAGAAGCGGTTTGGGCTTGTTGGGCGAGGTGGGTGCAGCTCTGCTTTAGAAAAAGGCAATGGGAGGACCCTCAGGAGAAGATGCTCTTCTAGAGAAATCCCCAAATGACTAGCTTAGGGAAACCTCGGGTTGAATCGTACCTACCTGGTTCTTTTACCTACTTGGTTCTTCTTTTTTTTTTTTTTCCCTTCTTTTTGGGTAAAGATTTCCAGCCGCAATGGGAGCAGATTGGTGGCCTCACCATCCAGACGGGCTCCATGCGATGCAGCTTGCAGGAAATCACTCCTTTCAAATTGGACCAAACTTGGCCAAAATCGTGAGCCTGGCTGGGACCCCCGCGGGGGCACCACGAGCCTGCCCCAGCCCCTGCATGCCTCTGAGATCAGGTCAGAGCATCCCCCCCTCGCCTCCCCTGTCCCCTTCCCCTCCGCACTATTGCCTTGGCCAGATCCTGCCCGACCCTGCTTCTACCTAACACCCACATGGCTTGTGATACCAAAGACGTTCTCTATGCAGGAGAAAGCCTTCTTTTCCACCCAGCACAGACCTTACAAGCCTTTGACAATGTTCTCTGAAATACCTCAAAATATTTAATGTATAGTTTATGTGATAAAAAAAAAATTACTTAGCTAGTTTTTGGAATTTGTGACTTGAAGCTTTATACTGTTAAATTATAATTTTGCAGAAGACGGCATGTTCTTATTTCTTTGATGCGTTCAATGGGAGACATATTGAATGTTAAGGAAATGAAAGCTGGATAGTTTCACGATGAAAAAAAGAGAGAGAGAAAGAGAGAGAGAAAGAGAGAGAGAAAGATTAAAAAAGGACCCTTGGAGTTTACAGATTTCGTATTTAAACAAGTCCTTTTAAAAAAAAGAAAAAAAAAAGAAAAACTAATAATGATGATGATACCTTTGCGTTCAGATGTGTTACTTTTCTCTGAGTCACGTCGTACAAGAGTATTTATTATATGTGTTCTGTGTTCAAATGTAATTTAAAGAAGACAAAAAAAAAGACAAAAAAAAAGACAAGATGAGAATTTGATTTATGCATGAAAAAATATACTCTTTCTTGAAGTAATGTAATAACTATTCGGGGAGGGGTGGTCGGGTGGGAGCGGGAGGGGACAAACTGTGCTTTTTTTGTCCACGATTTTGGGTTGATTAGGACTTCTCTGCATGGATCACCTTTTTTTTTGTTTTTTTGTTTTTTTTTTCCAAATCACACAATCACGGGAGAGTCGTCCTTTATCCCCTCGTTGGTTTGCTTACCTCGTTTCTTCCTTTTCCTTTCTCTGCCCATCGCGTTGCCCTGGTGGAGGGGCTCTGGGGGGATCAGGGGGACGCTGCCCTGTGCGTACCCCAATCTGGGTACAGGCGTCTGGGGCACAGGACCCCACTGTGCGCCCACCTGTCCACCCGCGCCAAACCAACCCGCCAGGTCCCCCGCCTCTCGGGGTTGGGGCTTTTTTTTGTGCTTTGTCCAGATCTGTGTGTCAAACCCCAAGTGTCTTCGTGCAGAAGAGAGACAGAGACAATCAGCCGCCGCCACCTGAGTTTGTGAAGCCCCAGGCTCCTCGTGTGCTCTGAGACAAGGGAAATGGTCCTGGCGCCCCAACGCTGCCCTCCTCCTTGTGCTGGGACCTTCTGGGCACTGGAAGCTTTTCCTGTTGATGGTGACAAGGTGCTGGATCAGGCTGCCCAGAGAAGCTGTGGATGCTCTGGCCCTGGAGGTGTTCAAGGGATGGGGCTTTGGGCAGCCCGGGCTGGTGAAGGATGTCCCTGCACATGGCAGGGGTGGGACTGGGTGATCTTCAAGAGTCCCTTCCACGCCAAACCATGCTGTGCTTCTATGATCGCCCCAAGTCGCTGTCCCTTGGAGTGGCCTTGAAGACCTGCCTCCGTCCTTGCCCTCCATGGGAAGAGGCACTGGAGGTGGTGCTGCATCAATGTCAACCTGCCCCAGAGATGGACTGGAGTGACCTGTTTCCAATGGCTTTCTACCCAAGGATGTGTTTGGGTCAGTGGCACCATCCAGCTCACGGCATCTGCCCCTGCAAGGCTCTCCCATGCCACCCGGCCTGGCCCCAGCCCTTCACAGAGACACCTTCTCCATCTGAAGAGGTACGAAGAAGATTTTGGCTAGAAGAAGTGGTCCTGGAGGACCCCATCCCACCAGCAGGTCTCAGAGGACATTGGGATGGCCCCCTGCCTGCCCTGGGGAGCTCTCCCCGAATGTCCTCCTGAATAGGCTGCATTCCCTGCTCCTCTTCTTCCTTAAAGATGGGAGGAGTCGTGTCTTTGGGGGACAGGACGGTGATGGGGCCTGGAGGAAACAATGTTAACTGCTTGTTTCTGCTTTCCCAACATGAAAACAGCATTTACTTGAAAATGCTGATTCTTCAGTCCCCTTCTGCCTGTTCACCTCTGTCACCAGATGCGGCTCCAAAGCTCAGCCCACTGAGAGGAATGAGATCTCAGCTTCTTTGGGCCGCACCAACATGGCCCCCAAAGGTATAGCAGGGTTTTTATCTGCATTTAAAGCAGTGTCCCTGCAGCCTTCACCTTCGTGGCTGGCACTAAGCAAGATGCTCAGTACCAGGTGGAGGGGGGACAGACAGGACTCACTGACCAAAGATCTGGGCTTTAGGAGATGTGGTTTCTTCCAGCAGCACCATCCATCTACTAAACATCCCTTCTCCTGTCCTCTGGGGAGCTCTGCATCCCCTTGAGCCCCAGCTCTTCCTGCAAGACCTCTCCCAGGGAGAGAAGCTTTGGTGTTTGGCTGCCAAGACCTTGCTTCCCCCCACAAGAAACTCTCACCAAGGCTGGCGTAACCCACAGCCACGAGTCCTCGGCCCCTGCAGAGACCAGCGGGTTTCCACCTCTGGGCATGAACTGAGTGGCTTGGGAAACCCTGGAGGAGCTGAGCACTGAGCGTTGTCCTTGTCCTTCAGCCCACCAGGACCCACTGGACCAAAGCTCTGCCCCACACGGGATCCGGCCTTGCCTGCTGCCCACACCTACCAAAAATGCCTTGAGGAGCAACTTGCCACGATACCAAAGATTTTTTTTTTTTTCCCTGCAGGTAATGACAATCCAAACTCTGTCCTAAAGACAATTCTCTGGACCAGGGTTGCCCCAAAAGGCATTTTTGTGCTATGGGGAACAGGAGCACAACCGGGGCCCCATGTGGCACCTTGGAGGACAACGAGAACAGCTCCTGCCCAGTGGGGACCATGGGTGAGCAAAGCCTGGGGCTCCGGCTGCTGATGGAGGGCAAGGAAGAGGAGGGAGCCTGGGACCTCCTGCCCCGCTGAGCCCCGTGGTTCAGTCCGGCCATCGTGCCCTATTCCACTTGTGGAAGTTTTCAGGGATTGGGGTCATTTCATTACTTGTGAAGCCTCAGGCTGGTTTTCCCCTTTGGTCTTCACTGTAGGCTTTCGCGCGTGCCAAAAACAAATAAATAAATCACTAAATTCACAGCAGTGCAGCAATGTCTCCAGCCTCACTGGAAGGAGCACAGGGCTTGTGGGGCCTCAAAGCTGGGCTTTAGGCATAGATATTCCATTATAACACAGCCAGAGCTGAGCTTTCCCAGCTCTAACAATGGCTCTGATGATGGGACACCAGCACAGAGTGGGCCAGCAGCTCGCACTTCTCCATGCCAAGCCTGGGAGTATTGGGGCGAGGTCCTTTTTTGCAATGCCTTTTCCTGAACAGAGCTGACACCCATGGCCATGTCCAGCCCTGGGTCTGATCGGCAGGGCGATGGGGACAGCGTGCAGCCAAGAGCGGCCAAGCCTCACTGGCCAATTCCCAGGTGCAAACCCCGGGTGTGCACTGGGGCCTGCTTTTGGAGAAGGCTACACCAAAGCAGCCCAGGACTGTGGGAACATCAGCGCCGTGCATCCCCTGTGTTAAACTTGCTCCTTTTCCCTTGTCTCAGAGGACACCTGCAGCAAAAGAGGCGCTGGAGCTGGGGCTGGGGCTGGACGTACAGATGCTTCAGTTCCTTTTGCATATTTCTTTGTTCATGGTTTTTAAAGAGAGGAAATTAAAAATGCAAAGAAAAATCTTTTTTTTTTTTTCACCTCTTAAATTTCTAAAGGAAAACAAAAAGTCAAGCTGAATTAATCCTGGCCAGGAAGAACCCGCAGTGCCGGGCTTGCCAGTCCAGCCATCTCTAGAAAGCATTGCTCATTTTTCTGCATAGCAATAGGCAACGCTTGCCCCATCCTGTGTGGTCTGGGGGCTGCATCCATGAGTTTTTAAATGACTTTTTCCTTCTAACTAAATTGGATTTTTTTATTTTTATTTTTTGCCGCTGCTTCATTGTTAATCTCATGGGATAGGTTTTACTCTACAGCAAAATGCAAATGTTACTCCTCTGTGTCTTGCAATTATATTTGTTTAAGCTATTTACAAATGCTAAAAAAGAAAAAAAAAAAGAAAAAAAAAGTCTTATGTGTCAGGCACTTTATCCAAACTGTGCTGTGTGCTCTGGAGTTTGTTCCTTGTCCTTTGCAATGACTCATGCAGGGGAAGTTATCAGGAAACTTAACTCCAGCCTGTCAACAGGTTTTAAAAGAGAAAAAAAATCTCTATTTGTTCATCCTCTACTGGTCATGATTGTGTTGTATTTCTGCAGCTTTCTGTTTCTTCAATAAATTATTTTCTAGTCATTCACTCTGGTGTGCGTGTCCCGCACTGGCATGAGGGCCCTGGCCATGCTTCCGAGGCTGCACCCACGTCCCCAGAGCATCCTCTGGGTCCCCTGGGACAATTTGCTGGAGCACTTACATGTGTCCACACTCAGAGATGAGCAGGGGGGGTGAATCCTTTTTGCTTTCAGCAATTTGCACAAGGGGGAATTTTTCTACCTGCCTGGGGAGGGAAACCTGCGTTCCTTTTCTACACTCTTTTGTTGCTTTTCCTTGCACTCGGGCAGCGAAGCACGTGGGCCGGTTCCCTTCTGACTGCTCCGTGCTCCGCAGAGGAGAGGGAGCGATGTCGGCGAGGAACACAGAGCTTGGCCCAGGAGAACCCAGCCCAGTCCCATATCAGGCAGCCCAACTGCCCTCCATGAGCATCTGGGTGCAGATTTGGGGAACATCCCCAAGCAGCTGGGAGAAGTTGCTCCCTGGGATTTCCCAGCATATATCTGCAGGGGCGAGAGCTTTCCCACAGAAAGCCTCAGATGCATTTATTCCTCTCTTGGCACCACCCAGCACCGTCCTGGCCAGAGCCCAAAGGAAACACTTTAATTCTCATAAATTCAGTGCAGATGAGACCAAAGCACTTGTTAAACAAACACATCAAGTCGTGTGCTGGAGGCAGGTCCAAAACCCTAAGGCTGATATTTTTTGATATTTACTTGATTATCTCTTCCGACTATGCATTGTGCCATGGCACGAGCATTGGTGAGTGGCAAAGAGCTGCCTGCACACACCAAGGGACACCTGCAGCCCCTTACTTTGCAGCTTTCTTCCTGGGAAATATGCTGGTAGCACAGCAGAGAGTTATAGGAGAGGAGAGAAAAGCCAGAGTCCTTTTAATTAAAAAATAAGAATAAAAAACAAGGTGATCCGGTCACCAGTCAGTTGTTCACACACTTCCCCAGCAGCCGCTGCTGTCCCCGAGTGGTGGCTCTGCAGGACACGCACGCAGGTGCCTGCTCTGCAGCATCCCTTGGGCTGTGCATGGTCCCTGGCCACCCCAGCCCTGCCGGGGGGGCTTTGGAGGTTTTGCAGCAAACAGTGTGGGGCCACAGCTGTCCCCAGGATGGGGACATTGGTCCTGGGGAGCAGGATGTGGTGGGGATGGGACATGGCACAAAGGGCACAGCATTGCTGCGGGCTGGGGCACTGCTGTGTGTATCTCATGCGGAGATTGCAAAGATGTGGAGGGGTAAGGAAAGGACACCTGCAACATCCACCAGCTGACGGCTGGTTTTCACAGCTTCCCAGGCTCCAGTGAAGCCACAGAGTTGGTGCAGGAGATGGAGCTGCTGGCGGGACAAGCCCCAGGGTTCTGCAGCAGACCACAGGGGCTGCCCATGCAGCAAACCCATCCAACTTGGATTAAAATGCCCCCAGGAGGAGGAAGACCCCCTGCCCCAGCAGGACGTGGCCGGGTTGGCTATGCTGAGGGGCTGTGGCAGGAGGGTGAAGGCGGGGCTGTTCCCTGGGGATGGAGACCCCCGGTGGCACAGGTGCCCTTGGTGCGCAGGCTGTCCCCGCGGGTGATGAGGCCGGCGTAGCCCTCCTGGTGGGAGAAGGCGTAGCTGGAGCGGCGGCGGAAGGAGCCACGGTGGACATGGGCACGCAGCTCCACCGAGGGCTCCGGCTCACGCCTGGCCTTTGAGCAGATCTGCTGCAAGGAGAAAGGGGACATCAGGGCTGTGGGCACCTCCTGGGCAAGCTCTTGCCCTGAAGATGGGTACAAAGCAGGGACACCATCCATCGAGATGCAGTTTGGCTCCCGGCTCCACCATGGCCCAAGCTTCTTGGGGGGGATCTGTAGGGTGGGAATCTTCTTGGGGGTCTCTGAAGCTCACAGATCTCTGGAGCACAATCCCCTCTGTACCACCGGGAAGGGATGACACATGGATAGAGATGGACCCAAGGCTGGGGGGTGGCAGTGGGACCTGCGCCAGACCTGATGCCTCCTAACTTGGGAGTCCTGGAGGCCAATTCCTGCCTGCAGGCAGAAGCAGACCTTCTCCAGGAGCTGGAGCAGCCTGCCCACAGCCTCCTCCTCATGAACTGACTCAGGGAGAGGGCCATGGAGCCAGACTTGAGCACCAGTGTCCTGAGAGCAGGGTGTCCACCAGCTGTGGTGCCATCAAGCAGAGGTGACATAGCCCTGGTGGCTTCCCTAGGGATCCTCACCCTCCCCAGCACCAGCAACCCCCTTGCCAGCCCCAGACTGGCACTGGTTGGAGGCACATCCTCCTCCCCGGAGCCCTCACCTGCTGGATGCTGTGTCTGCCTGTGATGGCGTGGTACGAGCGGACGGTGAGCGAGGGAACAGTGTTCACCACCAGGGACAGCAGGACCACGAGCAGGATGTAGGGATCTGTCAGGGCGTTCTGGCTGGCGTCTGTGGGCAATGGTCAAGCAGAGGAGGTGGAGAGGAGAGAGAGAACAATGGGGAGGGAACAGGCCCCCACCTACAAAGGTGCTGAGGGGTCTAAAGAGGAGATGGCTCCTAAACTAGAGTCAGAAATCAACACAGCAAGATCAAGAGCCAGCAAGTTTGTCCCCAAGAACCATGCAGCAGGAGGATCAGGCCAAGGGATGTGACCCAGGCAAGAGAAGCCGTGATCTACAAGGTGGGGGGCAGCCCCTAGCGCTGAGTCCAGGCTGGGCTCCCCTGGCTCTGGGAGGGAACGGTGTGCAGGGATGCTTGGGGTATCCCACCTGGGAAGCGGAAGATGGCAGGGGCTATCCTGAAGGCATCGATGCTCTGCGTCAGGTAGGAGAAGAGGCAGAAGAGCAGCAGGCTGGCTGTGACCATCAGGAAGGACAACACCGTCCAGTGCTTGATGTCCAGGATGATCTGCAGGGGCAACGGCAGAGCACACTGTGCCTCGTGGAGGCTGGGGGGACCCCCCCTTTCATTCGGACACTCGTCTCTAATTCCTCCCCAGTCTCCTCGGGGATTGTCCCCCAGCCACACTGGGCAATGTTGGAACATGCCTGGGGTCCATCTGTCCCACAACCCACGTGCCATTTGGCCTGGTGGCCTTCAATTCCTCATCCTTGCCAGCAGCCTCCAGTACCACCATGCTCCACCCATCCCCAACTCGGGCACCAGGGATCAGCGTGGGGAAGGGCAGACCGGTGCTCACCTCCACGAGGACTGACAGCAAAGCCGAGGTAGCTACCGTGACCGAAAAGGACTCATAGTCACCCACGACCTTGCTGCCAACACAGTCCTTGAAGGCCCAGAACGCGATGTAGAAGCTGGCGAGCGAGGTGCTGACACCGTGCAGGAGCGTCACGCCGAAGATGCGGTAGTTGAAGAGCTCGTCTTGCTGCCCGATGGCATAGAGCTCAGGGAACTCCAGGCTCTTCTTGGCACTCACGTCCTGCTGGGACAAGGAGGGTGCTAAGCATCACCCTGCCCACCAGGATTGGGCCACACCACCCATGACACCCTTTGGGAGATTTGCGGCGTGTCCTCCGCCTGCTTGTCCCAGCGGGGTGGGGAACTGGAATCCAGCCCACTGCTGGGCTGATTTTCACCCACTGAGGATGCAGCCTCCAGGTACAGGGGCTGGTTGCAGCCCGGGGAACCCGTACCTGCTCCAGAAGGCCCACAGAAAGCACGGGGTGGGCAGTGTAGAAGACGTTGTAGAGCGCAAGGAACCAGCCCTCATACAGAGGCTAGAAGAGAGAATAAAGCGGCTGTGAGCTCAGTGCTGCTTTGGAAAGACTCGGAAAGGATGCCCAGGCACTGGGGAAGATGCAAGTCTCACATCTAAACCCCAGGGAAAGCCCTATGGACTTGTTCTGAACTCTGCATCAGCCCTGAGTTGTCCTCAGTGCTCTGCAGGTCCATGGGACTGTGCTGCAGGGTCAGGGAGCTGGAGTCACACCATGGTGGTCAAGTCATGCTGATGACCCTTGTCCCTAGGTAAAAGCTTCCATTTTTTGGGAAACCAGATTAAGGCAAGTGGCATCTTTCCCTACATCTGTGTAAGGTTGAGCTGTTGCTCACAAGAGCTGCCACTGCCTCCAAGGACACCCTGAAGCTCCTCAGGGTGCTTTTCCCAATCCCACCAGCCCAAATGCAATTAACCAGCTACCCAAAAAATCCAGGGAGAAAGGAGACCAGGGAGGTGACGGGGACATGTGCCCATCAGGTGGTACCAGGCGTGAAACCTGCACCGGGTCCCCAGCAGGTGAATTGCGAACATCCACGGAATGAATGCCAATACACTCCCAGCGCACCAGCAGCAGCCCTCACCTGAGCCGTGAATCCGCTGTGGAAAGCGAACCAGACCTGGGCCATGAGACCGGCAAAAGTCTTGTAGAAGAAGTAGCGGAGGAACTTGCAGATGCGGAGATAGGCCCAGCGGCCGTGGACGAGCAGGAGGCGCTGCAGGTAGGAGAACTGCGCCAGGGCGTAGTCGCTGCACTGCACGGCTTGCATGCCCTCCAGCCCGCTGATGCCCACCCCAATGTCAGCAGCTGCGGAGGACGCGGGAGGTTTTTGGGGAGCCCCTTGCGACGTTTGGTTTCCCAGCAAGTTGCTCCCAGGCTGATGGACAGAGGGGGAATCCAGAAGCGATGGGCAAAGGGAAAAAGCCCTCCTGCGTGTCCCACAGCTGCAGGAGTGATGCCAGGCACAGCTGGGCAAGCAGCAGCCCTTTATCAGGGGCTGCTGGAGGGGCAGGGAGTTCTTTGCCAGCTGCCCAGGCTGGGGCTTGAAGAAACTTCAAGCCATCTCCACTGCCAAAGCAAGTGGTCTGCCCTGCTCCTGCCCTAGGCTGGTCCTGGCCTCGTGCCTCTCGCTCCCCCCCCAGCACAGCCACGTTGGGGACTGGGATGGGAGCTCCCCTCCCAGCTCTTCGCCTCGGAGGAGTGGGTGACAGGGTGGGGATGGCAGATGGGACACCCCACCCCCATCAGAGGGCCACGCTGGCCAAAACCCGGTTCTACCACAGCCCCCCGCCTCACTTTTGATCATGTTCACATCGTTGGCGCCATCCCCGATGGCCAGCGTGGTGGCCTTCTTGTGCTTCTTCACCAGCTGTACGATGAGGGCCTTCTGCTTGGGGGTGACCCTGCAGCAGATCACAGCCTGGCAGCTGGTGGCCAGGTCCACAAAGGCCTTCTCCACCAGGCTGCCCTGCTCCTGCGAGTCCGTGGCCCCGCGGCAAGGCAGCCACTGCCACAGCCACCCCTCCTCCTTCATCAGCACCTCTCCCGTGTGGAGGATTTTGTCCTTAGGAGAGAGCACACGTGGTTGGGGCTGCCTGCCATGGCCAGCCCAGAGGGATGGGGCCCAAGGGCTCTCCCACAAGCAGGGAGGGGTGGAGCTGGTCTCAGCTCCTGCACATTCACACAAGTTTTGGGCAGGTACAAATGCGCTTCTTCATCCCCTCAGGTGTAGGGACACAAACATGGGCAAGGAGGGAGGATAACATTCAGGGCTGACTTTTTCTGAAGACCACCAGGGGTGTCACAGCATGAGGGCCCCCAGGGTCTCAGTGATGCTCTTGAAGCTCAGAAAAACAACCCGTTTGCTCCAAGTTTGTCATGCATTAGGTACTATGACCATGAGACCAGTTTGTCCCAGTAATGACCAGCAAAGCAAGATATCACCCACCAGCAGACCAGTTGGACATGTGTGGCTGAAGCCCCCCCAACATCAAGCGATCAGTGTGAGGTCATCTCCTCCTCCATCGTCCATTCCCCAGCCCAAAACAGGGTTCCTGTGGCTTTTCCCACCCACCCCGTGCAGGAGGGCTGTCACCTCCTCCAAGTGCTGGTGCCACCGAATGCTTTGATAGCCCCGGGGCAGAAACAACCATCTGCCAGCAAGGACAGGAGCAGGGGTGCCTCCCGAGTGCCACCTTACCAGGAAGTCCCCACTGATGACGAGAGCTCTCTTCTTGTGGCACGAAGTCCCTGGGTGCTGCTGGGAGAGGCGGCCGCTACCCGGGGCTTTCCTGCTGCTGCTGCGGCTGTTTCTCACCCAGTGAGCCTCGAGGATCTCGCTGCGTAGGAGGGGACATTGGGCACGCTGAGTGGCTTTGGCCAAGGAGCACAGTTGGCCTTTGCCATCTCAAAGCCAGCTCCAGAGAGAAGGGGCTGGTACCCAGTGGTGGGAACAGGGGGGACAGAGATGGGGCACCCTGATATCAGAAATCAGCCCTGGCCCATGTGGTTTGGAGGCAAGAGAACCAGGCTAAGCACTTTCTGGCCAAATCCTGCCAAGAAGAGAGCTATAGGGGCATAAACAGATGGAGAGAACTGAGAAGGCATCAGCAGATAGTGATGGCCATGGCCATCTGGGCTGGGATGGGGAAGAGTGAGTGTCTTCAGCATGGACAACCCATGCCCCCCCACCAACCTGATGTCCTGAGCCAGAAGGTCACGAAGCCTCACCTTACTTCCTTCTCCTCCAGGATCTCCATGTCATCTGTGAGCAGCTTGCACGCATAGCCGATATTCATTGCTGTCTCTGCAACATGGGCACCAGTGGCCTGTTGTGCCCCCCTGTCCCAGCCCCCTGCCCTGGGGTCCATCAGCCCTGGGTGGGCAGCAGATGCTGGGGGCTCTGCTCCAGCTCTATGCCAACATGCAGATGGCTTCCCCTGCCTCAGTTTCCCATGGGTGACGTGATCTGTGGGACATGCTGTTGTTGTATATTAAAGGCAACAGCAGAGCCTGGTTGTTGCCTCCTCCCAGGGTCTCATCCACTCTCTGGCCCTGGCTAGGGGAGAAGCTGAAATGCATTGGCTGCTTCCACTGACCTTTTTTGTCTCCTGTCAGCACCCACACTTTAATGTTGCCCAGTTTCAGCAGCTGGATGGTCTCAGGAACTCCGTCTTGCAACTTGTCCTCAATGGCTGTGACCCCAAGCAGCTGGAAGGAAGGTTGGAGGGGGTGTCATGACATGGGGCAGGGTGCCAGGGCAAGAGACGGAGGTGGGAATTACCCCTGCATCCAACCAGGGGCCTTGTGTCCCTGCACACTCCTTCCCATGGGTGGACATGACCCTGCAGGTTTCCGTCTGGGTGTCTACTGGCATGTCACAAAGTCACCCCAGGGGTATCTCCACCTGCCCTCCCACCCAGGGTGTGGGTGTTGGGCTGAACACCCCATCACCCCAAATAGCTGAACCCCACCCTCCTGCCCTTCATGGGGTGCGGGGACCAGTGCAGGTGCTTCCTCCTAATCCCCAGCTTCATCCCACCTCCAGGTTCTGCTCCATCTCCTCATACAGGCTGTCCATCTGCCACGCGCGGTCCTGCAGCAAGATGCTGGCCTCCTGGTGCCTCCGGCTCCACTCGCAGTACTCGGCCTCGCTCACCACCTTGCTGGCCAGGCATAAAGTCCTCAGGGTCTCCTCTGCAAAGCGCTGCAGGGACGAGACATCGTGGCTCCCTTGCCTTGACCGGGACGACTCAGTGTCTCCATGGGCAGAGCTGGAGACCCACCAGGGTTTGAGGGTCTTCTCTGGGCGCTGGCTGTCCCCCCACCCACTGTCATCCCCAGATGCATTGCAGGACAATGCAACCAGTCCGTGCAGAACCCCGAGGGTGGATTTGATGCCCTCTTAGCCCCTGTCCCACATGCAGGTGAAGCTCCTAGAGCAGAATGGAGCAAAGAAGAGCCAACTCCTGAAGCCAGAGTGGGAGGAGAGCAGCAGAGAATTCCAGGGCACCCAACCCAAAGCCAGCAGCAGGGACCAGCCCAACCCACCCCTGGCTGGCATGGGACTCACATCCAGCGCCCTCTCGGTGAAGGTCTCACTGGGCCCTCGGCTGCGCAGTCGAGCCAGAATCACGGTGTCAGCCCCCTTGGTGTAGAGCCGGATTGTGCCCTGGGGGTCTCGCACTGGGAGGAGGGGAAGGACAGAGAGCTGCCACCCCATGCTCGTCACCGTCCCCATGCAGGGCCCTGGGGACACAGGCCAACCTGGCCGTGCTGCAGGAGGCACCTCGGGTGACACTGGTGGTTTTGTACCCACAGTCACAGGAAGCACAGGAATTTCTCCAGATCTACATCACCATGAGGCAGAAACAGGCCTCAAGGGCTGTCAGTTCCTTACATACCTCCGCTGGGCCCCTGCTTTACTTGCTCTCTCAGCTCTTCAAACCCTTCTCTCTTGCCTTCACCAAAGTATCAGGGCAAGCAAAACCACAGAGATGACCAGCACAATCTTTTGGGGTTCCCGTGCCAGCTGCCATCACTTGCAGACACCCTGGTGCCACCCCCTGTAGGGCTGAGAAAGGAGGGGACCCTCTGTAGGTAGGGAAGGTCCCCCTGAGACACCCCAACCCGCTCACCCAGGACAGACATCCTCTTGCGATCACTGTTGAAGTCCAGCATGGCCAGCACTTTGTAGGTCCTCTTCACCCCCAGCTCACTGATGGTGATGGTGTCTTGTGTTCGGGACAGAAAGACATACCCCAAGTCCCTGGCTGCCAGCACCAGCGCTTCTTCATCCGGTGAAGCCGCCTGGTAAACCAGCTGGCCTGTGGAAGAGGAACAAGGTTTGGGCAAGGAGAATCCCATCCGAGCATCTCTTACACACCTGAAACATCTCGTTCTTGCCCAGCACCAACATTATCTATGGAGAGCCTGAAGTCCAAGCCACCAAGCTAGGGAATCTCAGCCCCTCTTGTCTCTCTTCTTCTGCTCCCTGGGTGGGAAAAGTGTCCAGACAGGGATGGATTATCCTCCCTGTGCTTCTGCTCCAACTACGTGGCTTTAAAACAACCCCAAAATGCCCATGTCTGGGCCAGAGGCTCAGATGCTAAGACTGGCCCAAAGCATCCTCGGGCTCTTAGGGCACCTTCTCCTCACCACAGCAGAGCTTTGCCATGTGGTGGAAAAGCCACCATGCCTCCCAGTGTCCTGAAGGGGAGCTGGACCCCGCACAGAACCGACAGCGCAGCCAACCCACCGCCCCTCTCCTCAACCATGACGGTGTGGCAGAGGGCCAGCAGCCGCAGGAACTCCCTCAGCAGAGGGTCGCTGTCCCGCCGGGCGGCTTCCAGGAGTGTCACATCGTTGGAGTACGACATCTTCTCCCCACGGTGGCTCCAGGTCATCCCCGACCCCTGCAAGAGACACAGGCACCTGAGACACCAAGAATGGGGCCACCCTGCAAGGCTCTGCCATGGGGGTGCTGCTAGGGTGAGATACAGCAACCCTGTGCTGGCATGGTCTGATCCAAGTCAGAGCCCATGAACCTTGCTTTCTGCTGCCGACACTAGGGGGGTGACTATTAAAAGGCTGGAAAAATCAGATCGGAGGTGTTCTATAACCCTGTTCCCTTGTCCTTTACCGGCAGCTGAGGAACAGCAAACCCGCCAGCCCAAGGAAGCACATCCCTCCATCTCACAGGATGGTACCCCAGTTGTCAGAAAGCCATGCTCCACAGCAAAAGGCTGCGCCTGCTGCTGCCGTAACCAGTAACTGCTACGGCTTTGGCCCCAGTGACAAGCAGCGTTTGGCCCTGAGTTACGCAGGAGAGGGGAATTACGCACCGATGGCTGTTTGTTCTCACGGCCCGTGCCCAAACCTGCCAAAATAAAAATAATTCAGTTACTAGAGAGCTGGCAGGGAGCATGACTAGCAAGGGCTTCAAGCAGTTATTTCTACAATGGACTGCTTCTTTTGCTGGCCAAGAAGGGACAGATTTTCAGCACCTGCTTGGTGTCTGTCCATTGTGAGCCACGCTCCATTAGGACATCCACATTTGATTTATTTGGCTCTTGGACACTTCAGACTGTTCGAACTATATGTTTTTCCTGTTAAAAATGCAGGTCTGGCTTTCATCCACATTTCCCAGGAGACTGGAAGGATTATGGCAATGCTGCTATCAGAGGTGCAACATGATGCATCAGATGGAGAAAAACTGTTTTTATGCCTGCTTAAAAACTTTGCTAGATTTTTTTTCCCTTCTCTTTGCTTTTGTCACTATCCATTTGTCTCAAGTGGTTGATAAGTATCTCAGGAAAAAGAAGCTCCATACTAAAGCTCTAGCTCTCACTACTTTCGCTAATTAAGCACTGTGGCAGCCCCCAAAAGGCAGCCAAGAGCTCAAATAAATGGAGCAATAAGTGAAGGAAGGACTTGGAAATTCTTAGGATTCTAAGGGGGAAAAACAGGTAAAATCATTAAAAAAAAATCATTACATGCATTCGCCATAAAGAAACAAAAGGAAGGATGACTTCTTCACCTCCTCCATAGGTCACCCGAGAGTCTCACAGTACCCAGACTTGGAGACAGTGTCTTCAGCCCACACACCAGGCCACCAAGATCCACCCACATGCCCCAAGCTTCCTAGGAAGCCAGGAGGATAGCAAAGAACCAAAGCAGCCTAAATTCAAGGTCTACCTCACTCAGGAGTCCCCACAAACTTGCTACCACCAAAAGTTACCATAGACAGTCCCATTGATGCAGCATTTCTCGAAGCTCATAATATTTTGTGTCAAGGTGCCAGTCTTGTCCGAGAAGATGTATTCAATCTGGCCAAGCTGGTCATTGAGGCTGGTGCTTCTGGCCTTTGCTGGAATGTCCTTGACAGCGTAATACATCTCCAAGTCCCAGTTGATAAAGAAGCTGTTCACCAGATAGATGAATTCAAACCTATGGAGCGAGAATGGAAGAAAGCTTACACCAGGGAAGGAGATTGCATTACTCACAGCCCAGGGGGACTTGAGGATCTGCCTCCAAGAGAAAGGGCAGAGAGGAACTGCCTGCCTGGGTCCTGCTGCTCTGAGCTGGGGATAAGCAAGTTTTTGTTGGTGGCCAGGTTTCCAGAAGGCACATCACACCAGACAGGTAGCCCACTGGGTCCCAGGCAGCTGGACTCCTCTGGAAATCTGGTCCTTGATGTCAAAATTCATAGATGTGGAGATTTGGTGAAGGGTCTAAAAGTTTGTCAAGGGCTTTTCCCAGCACAAACTGTGATTACCACCTGCTTGCAATGCCTGTGCCCTTCTCTTCCCCACCCCGCTGCTGCTCCATGGGGAAACACCACCTTTATCAGTCTGTCCTCTTCAGTCTGGCCCCAATTTCCAACATCAGTACACGTCTTTACATCTCTTTTCTGACTTTCCTCTGAGGAGACCTCAAAGCATGCTATCAATGTTTGTATTCCACCCATACCCTCTTACAGCCAACGGAACACACGGGAATGACTTGCTCAGCTGGGCCTTGCATGCATCCCCATTTTGTGGCTACAATCCAAGGCGCCAGACGAGGCCCAAGGGCAGGGAGAGGGGTGCTGAACGCTGATTGTTTGCAATCTCTGTCGTTCTTACGTTATATACATGGACATGGGTATGATGATGCTCAGGAGGATTGCGAAGCCCCAGAAGCTGAAGAAGGCCTGCTTGGCAGGAGCAGTGTGTTTGTAGAGAGCAGAGAGGTAGGTGTGCTTCTCCTGGAACGTCTTGGCCCAGAACCCGGAGGCAATGGCGAGGCACAATGACATGGCCAACAGCACCAGGAAGATCTGAGGTGGGAAGCCAGGATGAGAGCACCACGTCACACAGAGCCCACCAGGCTCTTCTAAGGCCAACCACTGCCCCTTCCAGTCTGTCTCATCTAACTGTGTGTTCGCACTGCACTTACTATGATCACCAGCCGGTCCATCATGCGGTCCAGCTTGGTTTTCTTCCGCTTGATCTTCCCACAGTTCCTCATAATTTTGGAATCAAATCCTGTGCAAGAAACATTTTAGAAGTAAAGACAAGTCCGCAGTCCCCAGAAGGTCACCTTGCACCTAAGAGATGTTGCTTTCCTCCATAACATTATCTCCCCAGCTCTGAAGGATTCAGAGGACCATGTCCCTTGATCAGTGGTTAATGCAGCCACATCTGCACGCTCAAAGTGCTGCTTATACCAGAGCTCATCCCTCCTCTCTGCCCAGAGTTACCCATGGCCAAGCTCTCAGCTGTCTGAGCCGTCTGTGCAGGAGGCCACAAAGTGAAGTGGAGCCAGGACGTGATGCAGGTGAAATATAACCTGGAACAGGGGGATGTTTGGAACCACCACACCACCTGCCTACCAGTGAGCCCAACACCAGGAAAGCTTGGGAGAAACTTTTGGGGGTCTGTTTACTGCAGCAAGTTCTCCTCACTTTGCATCAGCAGAGAACGGGACCTCCTGACACTGAAAGCACTTGGGCAGCTTAAAATCCCCGGGGCCCTGGATGTTTCCTGCCCCCCCTGACCCGGGCACTCACCTGCATAGATAACTAAGCCGTAGCAAAAGTCAGTGTTGCGAAGCTTGCAGCCTCGCAGCAAGATCCTTTCACTGTCAAGCGCGTACGTCTCGCCCCGCCACTGCAGCGTGCCGGTAAAGCTGTGCATGCGGCTGTTGGGCTCCTCACAGGTCACTCTCCCTTGATCAGAGGATACGATGCAGGTGTTGGCTTTGGGGGAAACACGAGGTCCTTCCTCTCCTCCCCATGCCTGTCCCCTCCAGGGAAGAGGGGAAATTGAGATTCCTCCAGTGTGGTTGTTGTACGGGTGACTCAAGTTAAGGCTGGCTGAGCTGGAGCACCAACCTGCAGTGCTAGGAGGGCGCTCAGCCCAGGGACCACAGTGGGCTAGAAAATTGGGCACAATCCCCTTCACTCCCAGAGCCCCTGACAGCACCCTATGGAGGACCAAAGGGGAAAAATCTGGGGTCTGAGCTCAAGTTTGGGAGCTAAGTGCTCGATTCTGGTAGGGAAAACAGAAGCCAAGGCAGGGGAAAGGCGCACAACCCCATCGCAGAGCCACGCTGCTGGGGAACGGCCTCCACGCAAGGGCCTGCAGCTAGAGCCAGCCTCCAGCCTCGTGGCAGGGACACGTGCAGCCTCCTGGTGGAGTGGTGGCACTTGGTGCCCCAGGGGACAGCGTGAGGCCAGCGGGAGCACGGAGACCTCCCGAGGCTGCACGGGTGTGATCCCGGGGGGACGGACACATCCTGGCCTGTGCGGGGGCTCACCATCAAAGGCGGCCACGCTGCCCTCGCTCGTCAGCTCCCGGTGGGTGACTGGAAGGGCCTGCCTGAACTTCAGGTTCGTTTCCCTGCGAACGAGAACCGGGGAGGGGAAACTGAAACAACCCTGCAGGGTGACAGAGCTGTTAATTGTGCTGTCAGACCCATGGGACAGAGGCTGGCATTAATTATCGGGCGATTACATGAGTGACAGTAGTGCTTGGCGATGGAGAGCGAGATAGGGACCTATCACGGCAGACATCGAGCACTCATGCAGGGAGAAAGGCCTGGCCCCGAGACCCTGTCATTAAATCACCCTGCAGACAGGCAGGGCGGACGGGCAGGCAGTGTCCCCGTGCGGCCGGGGGGAACTGGGGGATGATGAGATAGACCCAAGGTCACGAGCTGCTCGGGATTTTCCCCAGCTCTGGACAGGCCCCAAACTGTTGCCTCAGAAATTTCTTGGCCCTCCATTTTCAAAATGTGGGGCCCAAGATTAGGGTTTAATTGCATTTCTGCAGTGTCTATAGATTTAGCTTTTGGAGGAGCCCCCCCAATGCCCTGACGTCTGCCGGACTTGGGCCTTCCCAGTATTCCACCCCCCCCCCCCCCACCTCCCAGTGCTGGTGGTCCCCAAGGCTGGAGGCTTCAGCTGGGACATCTCCTGCCACCCTCCTCACCCATCGATGTCAGCGGTCTCCACGTAGCACAGGCTGCTGGGCTCAGAGCTGCACAGCAAGAGCATGTCGGCCTTGGAGAGCAAAGGGAAAAGAGCACGCAGCTGAGCCTCTCCTTGACGAAACTCTCTCCAGGCATGCTGCTGGCCCCAGGGCATCACTCACCGGGACGAAGCTTTCCTTGCGCAGGCGGACGATGTCCCCAACACAGATGTCACACCATTTCTGCCAGCGGAAGCTGAAGGAGAATTTAGGGGAAAATATGAACATTGCAGACCTGGAGGCTGTGTTTTACCTTCACGGGGCAGTGGGAACATGGATCATAGCAGGGCAAACACTGTTTCTGCCCTCTGGACCAGCGTGTCTGCCCCAGCTTCTTGCATGAACTGGGGCTGCAGACTGTTGGTTCCTCTGCCATCGTGGTGGCCTCCTATTTGTGTGACCAAAGGACAGCTGAGCTCTGAGAGTGGCATGGGACCCATTTGTCCATATCCCCTGTACCTATAGAAGGCAGTGACTTCCAGCCCTGGCACCTGGTGGGAAATACTGGTCCTTCCCTGGACCAGTTCTTTTGCTAGATCAGAGTTTAGCAGAAATGCAGCAATGGGTTAGCTGTGAAGACCTGGAGGAAATTCTGTGGCTGGAAAACTCTCCTCCCAGCTTATCACAGCAAACCAGTGCTTCTTAGACCTGTTGTCTGTGAAGGGATATGATCATCCCTACAGGGAAACACCTGGACCTGCAACAGATTCTGGGAAGTGGTGCTAGTTTGCAGAGTCAGGCACGGTCCCAACAAAACCCTTCATAACTGCTACACCAAAGGGTGCTCAGCACCATGATGATCCATTGTTCCACACGTCTTCACTGCAAGATGGTAAAGAAAACACAGGTAAAGCTCCCCAAAGCCCCTCACCTCTTCCCAGACAGGATTTCACATGGCCTGCTGTTGATGTTTCTGTCACTTTGGTGACGGCCCTGCACAAAGGAAAGCAAAAGAAGAGGGCAAAAGAAAGGTATGGGCCACGTCAGACTTTCTCGTTCTATGAAAACAACCCTCTTAAATGTCATAATCTCTGGGTTCCTCAGCCCTGGGACAAGATTTGATTTTTGAAGCAATTTGAAGATGTATTCTGATGAATAAAGAGGCAGAAATCCCCCAAGATATTTCTGGGGACCAAATTGGGAATACAGCCATTGGCTGGGATATTAAAGATTACAGGGTAACAGAGATGGAACTCCAAGTCTTAAAGGAAAGCAACTGTCTGGTCATGTCGTTTCAAAGGGAACAAACAAAGCACTTTGGACATGGTAGAGTTGATGGTACCTCAAATGATGGCATCTCCCAAACTTTCCAGTTCACCCCAGAGCAAAAGGGCCCTTCCTGCTGACCTGCTCCCCAGTAGCTGTGCCCGACACTTCCAGCCTCCCTCCAGCCCATACTCACAATGTCATCGATCAGGTCTCGTAGGGCCCGGATGGTGAGAAGACAGCTCAGGGGGAACAGCAGGGTGTACCAGGGCAGCGTGGAGATCTCAGGAATGGTCTGTGGAAGAAGAACACTTGCAAAACTTTCATCCCTCCTTAGGACACTTTAGGTCTCAACTCTCCTCCCTAGGCAGTGCCCAAGGATGGCTGGAACCTAAAATGAACCAAATTAGCATCTCTGTCTACACAGAACTGCTTTGTTAAATTTCTACCTCTTTTAATGTGGAATGTATGTGGATCACTGAGTGTGGAGGGTAGGAGTTTTGTTTAGGAATTGTCTATGTGATCTTAGCTTATATCCAAACCCAACCAGTTTAAAATAACCCAAAATAGCCAAATAACGAATATTTTCAGCCCCTCAGAGTTCCCAAAAGGCAATGAACACCACTGAAAACCAGTATGTTTGACACCATTTTATACTATCAGTGCAAAAGAAGAACTGACTTCAGCTCTAGTGAAGCAAACCAGATGTACCAAAATTGTGTGAACTAACTGCAGAACAGAATCTTAAATCATGAGGCTACTATCATTGTGAAAAGCTCTCAAAGCACCGTGTAACCTCTCGAGCGATATTCCTTCAACATCTGGTTCACCTCCATGCACCAACAGGACTTCGGTCTACTGGCTTTTGCCGTGAACTGTGCTTTCTTACTCCTTTACCTGCTCTGCAGTCATACCTCAAATGCCTGGAGGGTATATGAGTTTGTCCTGGTCTCAGCAACTGATCTTGTGAGACACAGATCTTCCTTTTGCTCCTCACACAGAAGAATTGTTTCTCATAATGAATGAGGTGGTTCAGTGGATATAGTTGCATATTTTGGGGCTGCATCTAATCAGATAGAAAGCCCAGGAGAAGTAACATGTTGAGATCCCACTGTGGTCCTCTAGAAAGGTTGGAGAAGGGAACCCAAGCACCCTGCCAGGCAGCCCCCTACTCTAAACACCAGCCAACCCTCCTTTGCTGGACAGCCTCTCACACAGCAGCTTTTACCTTGGTGTCCATCTCACCTGTAAGAGGATGACAAAGACAAAGTAGACGTTGGCCATTCGGTGGAACTGCTCATAAAGGTTCAGCGGCAGGAAGGTCAGGATGTTGTACTTGGCTGTCTTAATGGCATTGCCCTTCCGGGGGAAAAAAAAAAAAAGGTTATATGACTTTATGACTTAAAAGTGAAACGAAATATTGTGCCTCTGATCGTCTGTAACTTATCTAATTGATCCCCAACAAAATGCTCATTATTTAGCTCTGAAAAAAGATGTTTTTGTTCAATCAAAACTTTTTTCATAAATCTTTCTTTTGATTTGATCATCAGATTAAAAATTGTCCTTCATACAGTTCTGCTCCTTGTCTCAGAGCCCCAGAGGGCATTTAGGGCACAGGGCAAAGAGCAGCCCTTCCTCTTCATTGTGGATTATGTTTGTGACTCTCCATCCTACTGGGGATCTCTGTGGCACCTCTGTCAGGTCACCCCCCCGACCACCACCAGCTCAAGGCATCAGGGGCTGGTAGAGAAATGGCCCAGGACTGACACAATCTGACTCACCGCATACTTCTTCTTGGTCAAGCAGAAGGCAAATTTCTTCTTGAACTGCATGTGGTAGCTTCTGTTGTTGGCCCTCACTTCCCAGGTGAAAGCTGGAAAAGCAAGCAGTCATCAGCCAGGCCCTGGCCACCAACCTCTGGCCTCCAGGGACAGGAGGACCCGTTTTGGTGTCACTGGGCTCTCGGTGACATACTTCTGCTGAGATGGGCTTTCTGTAATGCAGCAACACCTTAGGAGCAGACGGGTATAGGTGGGACAGAGCTGGGTCTTGGGGACAGCTGGGTTTGTGGAGTGGACAGAACAGGCAGGAGAACAGAAGTTTCCAGAGGTGTAGGACTGCTGCCCACGCTTCCCCTTGGAGCCTCAGGGTAAGCATTTGTGCTCAGGTTTTGGTTTAACAGTGAATAATCAGGCCAGGTTAATGACGACTCCTCCAGGCACAGCTCTTGCTATTATTAAAGTTATTTGTTCCCCTCCCAATTTCATTTTTTGCTATCCCAGTGCAGATAGCACCAAGCACAGGACACCACAGCCATGTTCCCTGGCTCCTGCACCCCAGCTGATGGCCCATCCTTCCAGACCATTTCCCCTGGACCTTTTTGTCCACCTCACATTCCCTGTCCTATACTCAACCACCTCTAAATAAAGAAAAACCCCAAGCAACACTCATTGCATGCTGACCTGGCAGCTTCTTTTTTTCATGCAGGCAGCCTGAGGCTGGGTCATGGTCATCCATGCTGGCACCTCTAGGAACAAGCTGGACCTCGGAACAAGCACAAAAATATTTGCAATGCTGAGCAAAAACAATGTGGGCCCACCAGAAGGCTCTAAAGCTGGGGGCTTTGCCCCTCCAGGGCAGGACATCACACAGAAGGGACATTTCTTCTGAGCACAGCAGGGTGACTTCCCTGAAGCTGCAAACTAACCTAGATCTTTTTACTACTCCAGAGAGTTAAAACTGCACTCTCAATGTTGACATGAGGTCCTCAGTGGCCACTTGAATGCCACAGAAGGGGTGGTGTCAGGCTGAATATTTGTTATGAGAAAACTTCCTTCTCTCTTTGAAGCCTGATTTCCTTTTCCTTGCCTTTTGCAGGACCAGCAACAGCTAAGATCCGAAGTGGTGTGAAGCCTCTTTCAGACCCACCTTGCCCAGTCCCAGCTGCCTGTGACAACTCAAAAATTTTCTCTCTGAGGAAGTTATGGGAAATCATTGAAGTCAACAGCACAGAGGAGAAATTCTCCCCATCCTGCCATCACACCCAAGCATCCGTCATGCCGAGGGAGCAACCACCTTCATCAACGACAAGAATTTCCCCTACGCTCAGTAGCTCAGTGACCTCCCCTGCAGGGATGTTAGGGAAGATTAATTAATGTTTGTGAAGTGCTTTGTGATCCTTACATGAAAGAAGCCAGTGAGGTGTAAAGCATTAATTACCTTATTATTAAATAATCTTACACAGAAGTCTGTGCCTGCCATTATTTCTTATCTCATACCTTTGATCACGTCTTTTTCCATTCTTTCACTGAAGTGGCTACTCCTCTCCCTGTCACTCCTCCTGGTATGAGGCAAACTTGATATCAGCTGGCCCCGACACACACCGCTGCCCTGAGGTGCTCTTGGGTGACACCAGCATCTCCAGCACTGCCACCTCACCCTGGGTCAAGGAGACCCCAAACACGGGCAGCACCTCAGCCCCAGGTTTTGCCCGTGTCCAAGAGCTTGGCCAAAAAAAAGTTTTATCCACATCCTACTTTACCACTAAAGACTCTGCATTTGTACTTGAATCCTAAACTGCACCCGTGGAGTCAGGACATTTGGGTCCCATCAACATTTTCACAGCATGACCGAGGAGGAAGATGCTGCAGAGAAGAGCTGCTGTGCGTGGTGGGACACTCGTGCAAAGTCCCACAGCTCCAACACCCTCCCGTAAGAGGGAGCAGGAAGAGCAGGGATGCCTGGAGAGATGAGATTCCTGCACAGAATGGGAACCGGGTGCCCAGCCCAGCTATTTCCACTTGGTTTGGGTAAAATAAGTTGGCGAAGGATTTGACACAGAGAGACGCAGAGCTCCCACCTTCCTCCCTGAAGCTGAACACTCATAACCACGAAGCTGTCAGCTGGGGACGTTTTCCCCTGCAAACAGCCAGTTCTGGGCTACACCTGGTTGCAAAGAGACAAAGGAGGCACAGCGAGGTCCTCACCAGCTCAAGCCCCCCCTGCGGTCCCCAGCGGACCCAGGGATGGCAGCCAGGATCAGCCCCAAGCCCAGCTCTGCAGGCAGGTGATGAGACAGGTCCAGAGCCTGGGAGTCAGCAGGCATGTCGGGATCGGCTCTGGCCACGGCAGCCAGCTGAGGCCTTTAACCCCTGCGAGTGCCCTTGGGACCCTGACCCATCGCTCACAGCATCTCCCGGCTCCTTGCTCCAGGGCATAGGCATGAAAGCTGAGGCTGGCAGAGGTGCGTGCCAAGGTGTTTGCTTGGGCTTGCTGCCTCCAGACTAACAAAACGTGTGATTTCTTCGATCAAGAGTCTAAGTCCGTGCTGCCTTGAGTCTCACTGAAACGCACTGGAAGACCTCAGCTCCGCTGGTGGCCATCCCTGCAGAAGATGCCTCTGCGCTCAGGATCAGGCCTGAAGGTGGATGTCCACCACGTCCCCACGTGCACGAGCCCCCTGGTACCATCTAGTGATTGCTGTTAACCCTTCCATGCTTTGCTCCTTGGCTCCAGAGGACCCATGCTCCTGGATGATGCCAAATGAAGATGCAGCTAATTAAGCACTGGCAGTCAGCAGATGTGGGGACCTCCGAGGAGCTGAGCACTGTGCACAGACAATCTGGAAAACAACCCCTGCATCCGAGCCCTGAGAGCAGGGGAAAAGCAAAAATAGGGGAAAAAAACACTGATTCAAAGCACAGCAGAAACAGTTCCGAGGAGGTACCAGCAGCGAGCTCACATTGATAACTGAAAATAAAAATTACACCTTGGGCATGTGGGAACAAGCATTAATCTGGTGCCAGGGCAGGTGGCAAACCTGAGCACGAGCTCCATCCTGGGGCAAGAAAGGGCTGGAGATGGCCAAAGGCAGAAGACAGCCTCCGGCTGCACTGACAGCGATTAACGAGCCCATGGGAAGCTCCGCCAGCTGCCGGCGCTCTGACCCGGCGGGGAACGGCCAGTCCTGCCGGTCCCCGGGGTCTCAGCAGCAAAATGCAGCTGCAAATCAGCGAGGCGAGGCTGCTTCATGCTGACAAGACACTGCACTTCGCCCTGGGCAAGAAGCAGGGCTTTCTCACCCAAAACTATACTTTTGGGCTAGTGGAGGTTTGCATGGATGAACACAAATAAACCAGATTTAAATGGGAAGAGGCACTGCACCAAACGGGACCGGCTTGGGAGAGTGTAACACATGGAGGTGACTATCGGGAGCTGAAGTGCCCTAGCCCTCTGTTACAGGGCCGTACAGCACATTTTGTGGTGGTTTTGCCTCTGAAATGACCCCATAGATGTTTGGTTGTTGCTTTGGTCAGCACGGGTGTTAGTATGAAAAGCGCTTGCTTCCCTGGGAGCATCTGTCAGACCCACGGCAGCCACCGGCCGGGACTGGGGGTTTCTACTTGTGTTTCTTCCTTGCCTGCTCCCCCCAACAAAAAAAAAAAGCTCCGGCAGTGCTTGAGGGAAAAAATGACAGCATGGTGTCAGCTTCAGCTGACCTGAATTTTCCATTTTAAAGAAATCTGTGGTTTTAAATCAAGCATCTGCTTAAGTTGTCTCCCTGACTTTCCATGTTTTGGCAACTTCACTTTTCATTGAGGGCGAGCCACCTCCTGGCCGAGATGCCGAAGGATCTCCCTGGGAACCTCACATCCCCTCGGGACAACAAGGGGGTGAGGGTCTTGGTGCCAACCCCCCAGGGACCTCACCTCTACCGGATCGTGGGCACTGCCGCAAGCAGCCTCAGCATCGCTGGGGTTGTTTACCTGACCGCCATGTCCCTGTGGGGCCCCGACTGGTGTCCTGCCCCCCGGGACCCCGACCCCACAGCCCTGGGAGGTCCTCACCTGCCCGCCAGCACCCCCAGCATCGCCCCGTTCCCGGAGCAGAGGGCACCAGGGGCTTCTCCAGCTCCATTTTCCCACAGGCTCAAAACAGGGTGATTTATCCCAGCACACACATTCACCTCACATTCAGCACACACATTCAGATTTTCACCAGAATTAATCACACTTAGGTTTCAGCTCCCGGGGGGGCTGCATTTCTGGAGGAGGCTCAGCAAAGTAGGGTGACTGTGTCAGATCAGAGCCTGCCCGCTGCTGGACATGGCCCCACTGAGCCCCATACATGGGGGCCCCTGCAGGCAATGTTTAAAAGAAAAAAATATGTATATATAAATACATAGGTTTAAAATATGCTGAATATATGTATAAATAAATAGGTTTAAAATATGCTGCTGGTTAAATAGGGTTAAAACAAGCCAGAGATGCCTTGTCCCATGGGCGACGCCGTGCGATGAGCAAGTGGATGAAGATGCCTGGCAGCAGCCAGCTCATGCTTATCGCACCGGGCGGAAACGCCCCCGCACCGCGGCCAGATCCAGCCCAGGAAAGCCTCTGGGGGCTTCCCAGATGTGCCCAGGCCATAAATCTCCTTCCACACACCGCTTGCTCGCCCTATTATTCCACCTGCCTGCTGCTTTGATCCAACCCCACGGGAAAATGCAGCATCCCTGTCCCCATCCCGGTCCCTGTCCCCATCCCAGTCCAGGAGAACCCCAAATCCTCCCCTGTGCCCAGCAGCCAAGCAAGGACCAAAGTGCTCTTAGAGGGGGGCTCCCCCTTCTCCCCAGGGTCCGCAGGGACAGACACAGCCCCCAGTAGAGCACCCGCCGGCCATGAGCCCCCCGGCCCCCGCCCAGTGCAGGCAGAACCCATGGGTGCCCCAAAGCAGGCAGGATGAAGGGGGGCTCATGGGGAGAGTAATAGGGAAAAAGCAGAAGGGGAGGCTGTGCCACACTCCCCCAGGCTCCCCCCCCGTACCTGCACCGATCCTGCCCGTGGCCCTGCTGCCAGCTATGGCTGCCACCGCCCTGCCCACCGGGGCCGTGGGACAGCCCCTGCCACACCTCCGGTGCTGGCCTCCCTGGGGACCCGCCTGGCCCTGGCACGGACCCAGTCTGCACAGCTTGGCCCCAGCACCTCCTGCTCCAGTGAAGCGTCAGCACCCCCCCAAACCACAGCCAAGGATGCAAGGGGTGGGCAAAGCGTGGGGGTGTTCGGGCAGTGAGCACGCAGAGGGGGCAGGAGGGCACTGGAGTGGGGAGACTGGTTTCACTGGGAGTGCCCCAGTCCCTCCGAGACCCCAGGTTTGGCACCGGCTCCACCGCTCCATGAAGAGCAGGGAAGGAGCATGGGCCAGGCATGACCCTGGGGATGGGAGGTGGAGTTTCAGATCCCTGGAAGAGGGGAGAGGATAAAAATCAGCTCTTTGGGGCAGCTCAGTGGCACCAACCCCAGAGGGCATCCCCGAGGGGAAAGACAGCCCAGTGGATCCCATACTCCCATCCCTGCCCCACACACGTCCCCCAATACGCTCCTCTCGCGTCACCAACGTCCTTGAAGCCTCATCGTGGGGCTGGGGCTGGTTCTCCAGCACACCAGCAGAAATGCCCCGCTGTGGTGGTCCTGCCTTAGCCATTGTTAGATTAATTGCTCGCTGCAATTAACCACAGAAACCTGGAGGTGATTAAGCAAGTGCTAGGCTAGCAGTCCATAAAGCATTTACAGCGCAGCCACGAGTAACTCATCTGAGGTCCATAAACAACGCATCCACACCGTGTCCCTGTGTCCCCATGTCCCTGCTGTGCACTGGGTGACACAGCCCAGCACCCAGCCTGCGTGGTCAGGGCTAATTTGGGTGCATCCCTATCTGGGGTGACATAAACCCATCCCGATACTCCTTGCCTGCTGGAAAGGGAGGGGAAAAGCTCACCGAATGACTGCTGTGAGCCAAATTAACAGCTTACTGCCATTTCCCACCCAAATTTGGTGAATATCATCATGCAGCATTTCGAAATAAAACCACAGGGCTGCCCCGGTGCTGCAAAAAAACAGGTCAGGCACCATAGCAGCGGGCAGGGAAGTGGCAGTGAGTGCCTGGCACCACTCCGGCACGGTGCGGGGCCGGTGATTCACACTTCCTAGGAGCTGCTCTGCTCTCAGGCCGCTTCTCCCAGCCCCTCTGTGCGGGCACAGCCTGGCCCCTTCCCGGCACCGCTGGCTGAACGCAGTGAGGCAACCCCGGCGTGATTCATGCTCTGCGCTGCCGGGGTTTGCTGAGCTCGGGGGTGAAGCCATGCCGGATAAAACCACGGGTGAGCGTGCCTGGCCATGCCTTCCCGTGTTGCATGTGCTGTTTAACACACCCCAGCAGAGCAGCATCCCCCTGTCCCCCAGGGCTGCTCACTGCTCTCCCACCTGAGCGAGGCTGGCGATGGGCACGGTCCCTGAGCTCCTTGGACTGGGCCCCCTGGGGAAGGAACACAGCGGCAGCAGGCGGGAGGGGAAATTGTGGTTGAGTGTTGCAAAAAGCATCAGTGACAGGAGGATTCCGAGGGGCAATCTCCATCCTTGGAGGTGCTCAGCCCTCGATGAGATGCAGCTGGCCCAGCCAGGAGAGGTTTTGGGCAGTTCTGCAGCCCTGAACATTCACCACTAGACATAACCAGCCCCTCCCCACAAACAGGAAGGAATTTCTCCCTTCCTGCCCCCCCGGGCCCATCGCTTGCCTTCGGACCCGCTCTCACCAGCAGCTCCTCCGGCATCGCAGCCATTCCTGGTGGCTCCTAAGGCCCTGGAGCAGCACCCAAAACAAAATTCAGCATTTCAGCCCTTTCCTGTAGTCCCCCATCTGCTGCCCTGTCCCTGCCACTCTCCTTTCGCCCCTGGGACTCTCCCATTTGCCCACGCGCTGGCTGCACTGCACGGCCCCACTCCGAAGCGACCTCCCTGTGACAGCTCCCTGCTCTCTTAACCCCACCAAAAAAATCTGCATTTTTTTCCCCCCATGCAGCCTCCCTTTCTCACCGGCACAAGGCTCAGAGCTGGCGCTCCCACCTGCAGCTCAGCACCAGGGCACACACAGCTCCGGAGACTCGGAAGAGCCACTGCTGGGACAGGCCAGCGGCCACGGGGACGTGGTGGGAACAAGCCTGTCCCCAAGCCTCCGCGCCCCCCCAGCTTTCACCCTTGCTTCCGGCTGCGGGGGGCAGAATCCGGAGGAAGGAAAGGGCTTCCCACATCCTGCCCCGACACCCCCCGCAGGGACACGTGGCGGGTGATTTCGGGCCACCATGGGCACCAATAACGCCGAGGGACAACGGCCGAGGTCACCCTGGTAACGGCAGCTGGCAAAGATGACATTTTTACCAATCGATCGCTCCCTGCAATTAGCTGGACCCACCCAGAAGCAATTAAACAAGTCCTGGGAGGCTGCGCACAGCGCCGTGCTGGGGTGCAAGGACACCCGTGCGCTGCGGTCACCCTCCCGGTGCATCCCCCCCTCTGGGCACAGGGGACCCCCATCCCCAGGGCTGCCCCGTGGTGGCAGCAACCCGTGCCTGGGCAGAGAGGAGCTGAAGCTCAAGCCTGGTTCGTACCAGGGGAGCTGAAGTTCAAGCCTGGTTCTTACCTTCACTCGTGGGTGCCTCGGGCAGACCGAGCAACTCCGGGTGCCCTGCTCCGAACGGCTGAGCAGCTGCCGAGCCCCGTTTGCACGGAGAAAATAATTTAGGGAAGATCCCCTGCGGCACAGGGGTTGTTTCTCAGCCCGGAGCAGCCTCGAGCCAGCACCTCCCCAGGCTCTGGTTAATGCAGATCCTGCCCCAAGCTTCAGTTCTCGTTCAACCCCCAGCAGCTGTGCCCACGGGGGCCGTCACCGTGCGATGGCATCGCGGCACTGGCCCTGGGCATGGCTGCGTCCGGCCCCCGCCACGGCCCCCCAGAGGCTGCGGGCACTGGGGCTGCCCCATGCAGGGCGGTGGCAGGAGCACGCGACGCCCGTGGCACCCAGCAACCACCTGCACCACCCAAAATCTCCCCCCCAAACCTGCACAACCAGTCGGCAGCACCCTCCTTCCGGCCCGGTGCCCACACCCTCCTCTTCCTCCTCCTCCGCTCCCGGCCACCCCACTGCCACCCGGGGACAGCGATAGAAGGGCAGGAGGTGACACGGTTCCTCGGCTGCCACCAGCCCCTGCTCCCCCCTTCCCCTCTGTCACCGGGGAGGTGCAGAGAGACCCCGATCCCTGCAGTGACATCGGTGTCACCCTATCTGGCTCCGGATTTAGGGCTGAGAACAGGGACCCCCGTGTCTGGGCACTGCAGGGCACTTTGGGGGTCCGGGCCATCGGGGGTGTGACTGTCCCCACACAGACCTGCACCACGAGCTGTGACATGGAAGAGTTGGAGCCAGAAGAGACCTGGCAAATCCGGGCCCCAGAGCTCCCGGGGAAAGCAGGAAAATCCATTTATTGAGCTGCAGGAGAGGCTGCAGCATCGTCCCAAAGGCCCCCCAGGCCATCCCCCCCCAGCCCTTGGGGAGGGGACGCGGGGGAGCAGGACTGGGGCTGTCACCGCCCTTCCTGCCCCCACAACCCCACTTTGTCCCTGCTTGAGCCCTATTTAAGAGGCAGCAGCAGCCACCCCCCCTCTCCATGCCCCCTTGCACCGAAGGCTGGATTTGGGATTTGGGTCTCTTCCTCTGCAAAGGGACTTGCAGGAGTGGCCCTGAGCAGGTGGCACTGTCACCACCCAGGCTCTCCCGTGCCTCAGTTTCCCCAGCAGCAGCACCATCCCCACCTCCTCCTCCTGGCTTCAGAGGCAAAGCTCCCCCGAAGAGCAAAAAATAGCAAGAAAGACCCTCGCTGTGGTTTCCTTGGGTAATGAATAGTTCTGGCAGCGTCCCCTGGGGCACAAGGTCTTCCAGGGAAAAACGAGGTGGTTCAGACCAACAAGACAGACATCAAACACACACCTGCACCACCAGCGTCCGTCCGTCTGTCCAACTGCACATCCATCTGCACGCCCGAGGCTGGGTGACCTGTGCTTTCCTGGGACCAGAGCTCTTGCAGCCCTAAAATCCTGCCTGGCTCCACCCTCAACCTTTGCAGTTTCCCCGAGATGAGACAGCCTCTTCCGTCCACTGGGCTCCAGAACAGCAGCTCCGGGCACCACAGGGAGTTCCCCTTGGGGCCGATGATGGGTCTCACCTCGAGGCATCCGTCCCCTTCCAGCCACACCCCCCCCCCCCAGCAGCAGGTGACCTGCAGGAGGGGGACACCGGGGAGGGACAGAGACCACCCACCCCATATGGGATCACACCAGGGGAGGGGACGCCAGAGCTCAGCACCTCGCAGGCCCGTAGAGGTGGCTGAGAACGCAGCTGAGCCGTGACTTTGACAGCAGCCTAAGTAACCGCTGCCATCGCCAAGCCATCACCAGCACGTTAAATAAAACACATTGCCAGTGAGGTCATCTAATAGCCTATTATTTTTTTATTTGAACTTTTTACCTTCACCTCTTCCTCCGTGCTGAATCAGCTCCTTCGCTTGGCACTTTAATTCCTGCCCCATTTGTGAGATTGATAGGGGCTCTCCCGAGGAGCCTGGTCAGGCAGCGAGAGCAGCGGGGCAGGCGCCAGCTCCCCGGGCTCTCGCCCCAGCTCGGGGGCAGAGGTGGGATCCGGGACCTGCCCCGCTCGGGGCTCCACGGGCACCACCTCGTCTCGGGCACCAGCTCGCAGCCCCAGGGGCGCCCGGATTTCCGCAGCAGCCGAGGGGCAGGGATCGCTCAGAGCCACAAAGCCGGTTACAAGGCTAGCAGAGCCACGTCGGCAGGACAGGGAGGGAGTGACGGTGGCATCAAGTTCAAGGGATGCTCCAGGGAAGCCTGTCCAGGCTCCCCCACCTCTGGGCTGGCTCCAGCTCCCCTCCCCAGCCCAGCTGCAGGTAAAGCAGAGCCAGACTCAGGAGCATGCATCTAGTCAACACCCTTTTATTAAAAACAATTACAAAAAGTTACAGGTTACAATATTTATATACAACCCAAAAACCTCTCACCAACCACAAACCTATTTTACAGTGTTACAGCGCCCAGGGGTGCGGGGGTTCAGGGGCTGCCCATCATCACGCTACGGGGAGGCAGTGACAGCACGCGGGTCTGACACTTGCTCTGACCCACACCAACAGCGCACGTCTCCTTTCCCACCAACATGCCACGGAAGAGGCAACCTCCCCCCAGTTGCATCCCACCCTGAAAGCCTCATTTTAGGGCATCTCAGCTGAACCGTGGGCAGACAAAGGGGAAATGACCGAGAGCCCTCCTGCCTGCCTTCACGTGCGCTGCAGAGACACTCTGCCTTCCCCGAGCCCAGACGCTGGGATAAAGCTGGGGAAACGGCTCCCCAGCAGGACACAGAGCACGTCCTCGTCGGGAACAAGGGTGCTGGCTCTGCTGGGGAAGGCAGCTGCTTGGGAAGAGGGGAGCTGGGCCTGCATGCCCAGCACCTGGGGAACCTGGAGGCTTTGAAATCAGTGGGCTGCTACAGACAGGCACCATCGCTGCAGCCAGGGGTGAAGATAAACAGGGGGATAAACTAGGGAAAGAGGCAGAAGCAGGAAAAAAGCTTCCTTCCCTGGTTAGGAAGCTCTGAACTGTCCCTTTGTCTCTCCCATGGCCTGGACAGAGACAGCATCGTTCCCTGCAACTCGCAGCTTGCAAGGGCAGGCTGCAAGGACAGCCAGGTGTGACACGGCCTGCAAAGCTCTGGGGAAGCAGCAGGGAGCTGCACGGCCCCTGCTTTGGGCAAAGAGGCTGGGATGCCAAGCCACTGCCCACCAGTGGAAACAGAGCGGGGATCACCAGCAACAGGAGCTGGAGGCATCCCACTTGTACGCAAAGGGACCACAGCAGCCAGCGCTGGGAACAGATGCTGTCCTGGGAGGGGATGGGGCGATCTCTGCTCTCACACCTGCTGTCACAGTGCTGAAAGACCTCATCTACCAGGGAAATCAGCGCTGTTGTCCACCACGAAAGCAATTAAGCCTTGGCAGAGAGAGACCGCCAGCACCTCCGAGTCTGCCCAAGCTGCTGCAAGCACAGCAGACACTCAGCAATTGCTTTTGTCCAGGGGAGCCAGACAGACAAGTGGGTCTTCTGCTCTCGTTAAAACTCCCAACATGTAAACTAGTTTAAAAGAGTATTTTCACCTATTGCTTTTGGTCTGACCTGCATCAAGTCCCTGCTATCAGGAACAGCCTGGTGAGGAGCTCTGCGTACCTGTAGATTGTTGGGGCCACGAAGTACAGTCTTAGCTGCCCCCACGTGCCCCCCAAAACTTTGATCCCTACACATGAGCTCGCGGGGGATGCTCTGGAAGCTCAGGGTGAGAGGGAGGACTGCTCATCCTGACCTGCAAAGATGCAGCGCCCGCTTTCACTGCTGTCCTCCTCTGCACAGCTCCCACCCTGGAAGGCTGCACGTCCCGCCTGGGCGCAGCGAGCCCAGCTTGTCACAGCCCCGCTGCCCCTCACCTCCCTGAGGTCCGGGCAAGGTCTGAGGCTTGTCACTTCTCCCTCGTCCAGCTCCTGCAGAACCAGGACGCCAGCACTCACCGATCACTTGGGTCACAGCAGCTGGGCACGACCCTGACCCAGGCTCGTTCCTCAGGCCTGCTGCTCCACACACACTCTCAGGAACTGCTTCCCTCTCTCGCAGCTCTTTCTCCTCCATGGTGGGTCTGCATTAGGATCTCTTTCAAGATGGCTTGGTCCTCGGCTCTCTCCACACCTCGCTCGCCATTCACACACCAGCTACATAATCCACTCACTTCACAGCTTCCTGCCAAACTTTATTCCATTTCCCTCCCTCTCCAAACCCTGCAGGAAGCTAACTGCTTTGGAGTACAGAGGCAATTTAAGTTACGTTTGAAAAAAAAAAATAAAAAATAAAAAAGATATACCTTTAACTGAACCAGAAAGATCCTTCTGCATGTATCCAACCTACCTCTAAAAGCTTCTCCTACCAAACAAGGAGTTCTCTCTGGTTGTGCTACTCAAAACCACCTTGCCATGCCTACAAGGCAACTGCTGTACCACAGAGTACCCCTCGGGCAGAGTAAAGAGGATCTGAGAGCCACTACCTGGACACAGGGACCTGCAAGCAGTGAGCTGGTGCCTTTCAGCTGCACCAGCAGCAGTCCGTAAGTCCTGTAGATACCTGCAAGTGCACGGGGAGTCTGGGGTAGCATGCTGCTGCGTACAGGTGGACAGTGTTACTCTGAGCATTTATTGCACTGCTTCGAAGAGGTGGAGGAGGAACAGGAGAGAGAGAAAGCGCAAGTCATCGTTTCACTTTAGCATCTTCTTTGATCTTCCAGACCATCAGCTCCATGCAAGCTCTGGCATCCTCGCTGGAGTCGTGCCCTTCCACTGGGGACAGAAAGACAAGGACAGCAGTTACCTCCCCTGCTGCACGGGGCTGCTGGCAGCACAAAGCCCAGGGGAAGGCTTCCCCAGACCGGGTCCTGCCCGACACGGCTGGCTCTGTGGTGCATCTGCGATCGCTGTGAACAACAGACGGACTTGGAAGTGGAAGAGTTTTCACTAAACACACTTGTGCTGGACTTCAGCCTTGCACCATTCTTGTTTAATTAAGGGCTGAAGCGCTGCTACTCTGTAGGCCCTGAGGCTACTGGCCAGTGAGGCCAGTGCTGCCCAGCAGCATGGTTACAGCGCGCTTGTTGAAGGCTGAAGGGAACATTCCATGCTTCAAACAGAAAGGTCGGTCCTACTTTGCCAGAGAGAGAAGAGAGACCACGACGTGGCCTTGACAGAGCTGCCTCTGGCCCTCTCACCCCTCTCCCCCGGTCCCCTCTTAGGGCAGAAAGGGAAGAAGCAAGCGCTGTTGGCCCTCAGACCAGGGTTCAAACAAACTGGCAGAGCCTTCATACGCTGGCCCTTTCACAGCTACTGGCAGGCACTACGCAGCACGAAGTTCAGGAGCAAGAGGACGGGGCCGGGGCAGAGCAGGGAGGGAGGCAGGTCCAAGGAACCGCATCCAGGTGGGATGGGATGGCAGACCCTCACTCTCAGCCCCGCCTCAGTCTCACCGTTGTCCTGGATGATGCGCTTGAGGTAGTCTGCCATCAGCGTCCGGAGAGCCCGCTTGTAAGGTAAACCCAGCCGGTGGGGAAAGACAATCGCAGTATCCACCACTGTGCCATGGATAAGCTGGAGAGGGAACAGGAAAGAAACGTGTTTATTTTCCCTCTCCCACAGGGATGGGCGCTCCTCAGGATTAACCACGCTAACGCAATCTTCCGGTCAGCCTTTCAGGCCCTGCGCAATGCTATTGCCGAGCTCCAACCCGACCAGTTTTGCAAGAGGCTCTGGCTGAATCAAAGATGACTCCCCCTTCAAGGCTGCGTGCAAACCAGCTTCCCAGTGCTCTGCCAGCCAACGTACGTGCCCTCAAAGCCCTGCCTACCCGGCGCGTTCAAAACGGCAGAAATTCAGGGCTGCTTCAGTTCATGTAACTCAAATTCAGGACAGGTTACTCCTTAATACCCTGGCCTGGAGAAGCTGGCAGACCTCCAAGGCTGTCTTTTGCAATGAAAAACAAAGCCAAGGAACCAGCTGACCCCACAAAGCTTGTTACAGCCTTCCAACTGCTTCTCAGGATGTGAACCGAAGCAGGAAGGATGTCCAAATGGTACCCAATGGTACCCACTGCGTATCACACTGCTTCTAGAGGAAAGGCCTAACCTTCAAGGTGCACACCCGCCTGAAAATTGCCAGTCTGTCAGCAATGAAAGTCAACAGGAAGTTTTTAACCAGCACAGCTGAGCGAGGCTGTAATGGGACAAGTACATCTTGTACTCCTGGGCATACAAATATACAGTAGATGGGAGGGAGGCCCTGAGCAGCCCCATGTTCAGGTCCAACTGCCTGGGGCACGCAGGGAAGACAAGAGGCTTTCTGCCCTCTAGGGTACGAAGTGTCATCGCTCATCACGCTTCGCGAGGAACTGAGGATGCTGAACAGGTCAGCACGCTGCCTTACCCTGCGCTTAGGGTGCCTGTGGAAAGCTTAAAACCCGCATCTGACAGACACCATAAACATAGGGTAAGCTGATTTTTTTTTTTAAATACGAATTTCTTACTCTCAGGCTAAGACAAGATTAATCCTCTGTTGACCAAGAATGTATGCTCAGTGACAGCTAAAGGAACCTGCATGCAAGCAGTTCCACATAACGAGCACAGGAGCAAAACACGAGGTCCAAGAGATAAATTTACATGCCTGACCAAAAGAAAGCTCTGTAAGGCTCAGCACAGCGTGACTCAGACAGGACACCGATAATCCAGTCTCCTCATCTGCCTCAACTCTTCGTAGGCACCAGCTAATGTTGCGTGACAATTTGTAACTTCGTCATTAATAGTTTCATAGCCCAGCTCCATAAATGCCTGAAAACAGCTGCAGTTTAACAGAAACAACCTGCTACGCTCTTTGGAGTGTAAAACTGCCAACATTATGGATAATCTCTCCTAGACTGCAGTCAAGTTTGGCACCCACCCAGGCACAATGATAATTACTTATGTAGATCAGGAAGACTGAGGAAACGGGATAATAAAGCTTTAAATAAAAATTGAAATGCTATCACCATTTGGAGCTTGCCATGGCCATTAGCGAGATGTCGACTTTACTGCCACAGCCCTCAGACATTACGACTTGACATGCCACTGCCTGTCACGCTCTGCTATATTGCTCTCGGGTTCGTTCTCTTGGCAGCGTCTGCGACGCTAAGAGAAAATCATGCTTCTAAGAGGCCAACAGTCATCTTGTGCTGATAAAACTGTAAATAATTTTTTTTTTTATGATGATGACGAGCTCTCTGAGAGGCTGGGATAAAGGGTACCACGGAGAGGTAAAGCGCTTTGCAGACATTAAAAACCCCTGCTTCCACACCGCTGCCGTGAGTTGGCAGCCCCAACTTCTTCATCGAAGAAGCTGCATGACAAGGAATGGCTGGAGGAAGTTCTGGCTTGTGAGCACAGACTAAAGCCTTGGCTCCTGCCAGCGGCATGCTTTCTCGGTGACCCTAGCCAAACCCCCTGGGACCCGTGTTCAGAAGGCAGCCCTCCCTCCAGGACAGCAGAGATGGCCGAGAGATGCGCAGAGCAGGCTGACGCAGGCCAGGCAGGAAACAAGACTGCTGAAAGGTCAAAATAGCTTGATCAGAGTAATGCCACAAATCACAGCAAACAAGGCAGAGAACCTCAAGGACAGTTCACAATTAGAAGAGAAAGGCAGTTATCTCCAGTGCAGAGGCAGAGAGACTTGTCCTGTTCCTACAGCAGTTACTGTGGACATCCAGAGGGCACAGGGGACTCCTGAGCCCGCCCTGCTCATGCCCTGATCCTGGCTGAGCACCCCTTCAGGCCAGTCAAAGGATGCTGACACCACTGGAGGATGCTTGACTATGTACACAGGTGAACAGCAAATGATTCGAGATCAGTCCTTCCAGCCAGCCCTGATCTACTCACCCCTCCCAGTCACCCCAGAGAGGTCTGTCCCCCAGGGCAGCACCAGTCACTAAAAGCTGGGGGGAGATCAGAAGCGATGCACACAACCCACTCCCCTACTCTTCCGTCATCCCACTGGCTCAGAGACAAGAGAGGCCCACTGTGTCCTCCAGGTTCTTCCGACAAAAACACTTCCTAAATTAAAAGATGACACGTAACAGTCACCGGGGTGGGAAAGAACCAGAGAGAGATGCAAACACAAGACATGCGAATTACCTTTAGTGCAAATAAATCGCTTTCCAAGCTGTGCCCTATCAATATGGTATCTGCACTGAACATGTTCAATAGGACGGCTTGGACATCCCGCAGGGTGATACTAGTGTTCTCCAGGTCCTCTTCTGTCACACCTGAGAATCTGCAGTGTAAGAGCAGAGAGGAGGGCTTCCTTCACCAAAGGAACACCTCAAGACCCAAAAAAAGTTCTAGCTTTTAGGAAGTAGCGCTCACTGGAGTTTCAACAAGTTCTTCCAGAAATTCCTCCTAAGTTCTTGATGCTGACCACAGAGCTCTAACCCAAGGAAGACGGTCCTTACCTGGTGTTATAGTCCACCACCTTGGTGTCCGGTTTGACGAAGGTGTCATAAACCACTTTCAGGTCAGAGTTGATCACAGTTACTCTTGTCAACTCCAGTCCTTGCTTAGTGTAGCACTGCAAGTGACAAAGCAGACATGACGACAAATGCATGCCGACCACAGCATGGTATCTACAGGACTGTTCACCAAAGCACTGCAGATCCCAAAATGCAGCTGGTCCATTGCAGCAAAGCCAGCCAACAACCACTGCTCAATACAGGCCAACTAGCTACTGCTTTTCAAGGGTAAATGTGGTCCCCAAATGAAGCACACAATGCCCCAACTAATTAAATTTATATTTCAACTAACTCTTATTAATGTAAACCTCTGTGGCTTAGAGTCCACAGCATGAAGGAAAGAAGATGGTAGGGAAAAAGAATTTTCCTTCAGACACAGCCTTCCTCAAAAAGCCTCATTTTGCTTGTGCATTGGCCCTCTGATTAGGAACCCACCATTTCACAGTCTAATGCGTAGATTCCAGGGTAACCATCAGTCGTAGGCAACTTCTCAAAAGTCTTCACAAAGCCATCAAGGCTCTCTTTCCGCCCATCATGGACATGTTGCTTAAAGGAAAAATAAAAAAGGAAAATGATTTGTTGATGGAAGGAACAAGAAACCCAAAACTCCACTTCAACAGAACCACCCACTTAAACAAAACCCATTTTTTAAATCATTTCTAACGAGAAATGAGACTTGCCTACCAGTTGGTCTGAGAAGTTCACCACAAAAGCAATGTAGTAGCCATGTGTGAACCCAATTCCAAAGCAGGATCAGAACTAGAGGCACTGTATTAACAGTTCACATAGTAGCAATGCATCACACATCAAAGGACTAGGAGATGGCAGTCTCAGGTAGCTTCCAACTTTCAATTCAGAGTAGAATTACTCAGAAAGGCTCACTTGGTGGTCTTACATAGATCTACTCCAGCTGCTGGTTCCTGGATTAGCCTGTGACTGAGACATGCCCAGCTGCAGGATTCTAATGTCAAACATCGCTGTCTGAGCTTTAGTATCAAGCGTATCATAGCCCACAGATGACACGAGAAGCTAGTGAAATGAAGCAGCAGAAAATGTCAGTGTGTACAGACAAATAAGAGCCACTATATTCTGAAACCAGACAGTTCACAAACATGAGCTTACTGCCTACCAGCACTTGAGGCAACAAATGGAAACCATTTCCAGCCTCTCCTCATCATCCCCAGCTAAAGCTCTAGAGTCAACAAGATTCAGCGCAGAATAGCTCCCCAAGCTAGCAGGAAAACTCAGGGAGTGTTTCCATGAGTGGCTTAAGCCAACGCAAGACTAAGCCACTGTTGCAAGAGGCACTCCCACTCTCCTCTCCTCCACAGCCACAGATCCCACCCTGCCTGCCCTGGTACTACTCAGCCTGAAAGCCTTCTTCTCTGGGGTGTTTTAAACTGGATCATTGCACTGAGCCAGTTACCTTCATCACTGTGCCTGCAAGGAAGCAGGAACACAGAGGGCAAAGCAGAGGTTGTGACTGCCCACTAGCATGGTTTTAGGTCAAATTAAATTGCTGCACCACACCCAGAGGTGACACGCTCTCTCCCTTAGTTCCCAGTGGTTTCCTTTGTTTAAGTTTTGTTTATCCCTAGATCTCAACATATTTGTGCATCATCACAGCAGCCTGCATACAGCCTCCGCCATGCTTCTGACAAGTCTCACCCTACAAGGAATCAGTCTGCACATGGCATCATCTCAGAACAGAAAGGCTAGAGAGGACAAACCCAGGCAGTTGTAGAACTGAAACCTGTAGGCAGAGGGATAACTGAAGTGGGGATTTACATAATTTCCTTCACTGGTCATTACTGTGGGTAATACAGTACATAATAATAAAACCAGCCAGAGTAGAGAGAACTACATCATTTGAGGTTAACAAGGCGGCTGGGCCAACACCGGGCCTGACCTCTCCCTGCATCCAAAGCCAGCACTGCTCAAAAGGCTGCATGGTTCAATTCCCAGGAGCAAGAGGCCACACTTCTCAATTCTGCATCTATGCCCATGAATCTGATCGTTTTGCTAAAGAAATGGGTAGAACAGACTACCAGGCCGACAAATAGTAAAAATTCTCTCCCGTTCAGCTTGATCCTTTCCCTTCTCTGCTATGCAACATAACTGAGCAGTGAAGGAAAAAAAAATGAGGTGTTTTTCTACAACAGCTGATGTTCTACAACTGTCCAATTCTTCCTCGCTGAGAAGGAAGCAGAAAAGTTGTTTCGTTTTTTCAGACCCAAGAAAGAAGCAAGCAGACTCTGCTGTCACAAAGAACAGCAGCTCGACTGGTCTGCTCCTGGGGAGCTGCAGCTCCACGCACAGCTCCATCCTGCCACCTCCTGCCACACGCGCTAACTGCAGCATGATCCAAACTGCCACATCTCTAATGCGTTTGGAAGCAAAAGGCACGGCAATGCTTTTCTAACCAGCTATGCACCCAGTTACTTAGAATAGTTTATTATAAATATTTGCTATTTTCAATGCCTTCAAAGCTGAAAGACGCTGTGCTCTCCAGTAGCCCAACCATCCCCAAATCCCACTGCATATTCTCATCCTGAGCAGAATGGGGACTCTGACCTTAAATTTACCAAAGAATTCATTTGGATGAGAAAACCAAGAAAGCCAGAATGTAGTGATCTGTAGCAACACAACAACTAGGAGGCAGATGTGAAAGGATGCCTGAGCCCTGGAGCACTGACAGCATGCTTCATTGAGTAAGAGGCTATTAGAGAAATTGTATGTTTCTTAAAAGGCCATGAGGTTTTATGGTCTACAACAACCACGTAAAAACATGCAGAGAAGTCATGTTTTTATAGCCCCATCAATTTCTCCCGACTTCCCTGCTGGATGTTTTTTGGAACACTGATTAAAAAGAGATCCTAATTTCAAATGAAAAAGAAATCGGAGAAGCAGCCGCCTGCCTGATCCCATCCATGCTTCAGACTCGGCAGGACAGGCTTTTAGGGTTCATGTGCTGACAGTTCTGCCTATCTTGACAAGCCTTGAATTTTGCCCCAGAATTCACTTCCTAGTTCTAGCTTTTGGCCAGAACAATGATGGCACACACCTCACCAGAGCTCTGCTGGCTCTGTATCACCCGAGCAGTTTCAAACAGCAAGATAAAAAGATGCCCTACAATAAACAGCTGTGGGAGCCCCTTCCACTGGACATGACCCTCTTAGATCATTTGGTTCTGAACCATCTCTCTCCGCATGGCAGCTGCCAAATGTAAAAATGCCACTGAAACAAGTGACTAGGAGCATCCCCAGTCCTTGGGCAGAGGCCAGAGACAGATTGTTCCCTTCAGTCAATGGATTGAGAGAGCCAATGGTGCCAGGCTGTTGCGTAAGGAAACAAGAAAAAGCACCTGTACAAAGGTATCCCCGACAGCATTCAGCTCGACCAAAGGGCCAAAGCTCAATTCCTGAGCAGGTTTTAGATTCTGCTTTCTACTGCTGTGATCCTTTCCCCACCCTCCTCAAGAGGAAGCAATATTTATGGGTTACAACAGGCTCCTTGGGAAGGTTCCTCCCCTTAATACAACAAAGGGCATGCAATAAATGGAAAACTAAGAAAGGATTTGGCCTACAGCAGAAGGTTACCTTAGCACAGGCATCTCAGAATAGAAAAAAAATGGGAAAAAGGTTCTGGCCACTGTTGTCAAGGCCCCAAGCCTGCTTCTTAAAAGGAATTCCCTTTTTTCTCACTTTTTCAGTGTTTCCCTAAAGAAGACTGTATCCAAGTTTTTGCTGGGCAACTTAACCTGCTGTCATTTGCTTAGAAAAAGTGCTTACGTTTTGCTTAGAAAAATGTTAAAAAATTTGCATCTGCAAAATTGAAACCACTTCAACTCCAAACATTTGAGATTCTTCCTTCCTGCCAAACACCGAATTTTCTTACCTTTGCATAGCAAAAGGCATTTAAGAAGTACTTGCTTTTTCCCCCCCAGGGGAATCCACCATTCTTCTAAAGGCTCGATGATCACACAGCCACCACCATTGCAAGCAGAGGACAAATGTCATTGAGAATAAAAAGGTGTTGCTCAATAACTTACTTTAGCAACCTGGCAGCCTGGTGAACCCACAGCTCCTGAGCAGCAGCTGTAATGAGTTTCCCATCCACCTGGCACTGAAAGAGCAAGAGTTAAGAGTCAGAGAGAAGAGTCCTGTCAACAAGAGACCTAAACTTCAGCTGACAAGTGCAGAGATGTCCTGAATGAACACAGCAACAATAATTTGCAAGCAAAGGGAAAAAATAGAGATTCACAAGTCTCTCATATTCAAACTGCAGAAGCCACCTACCAGCAATGACACAGATGAGCAAAGCAGTTTGACTTATTTACCCAGCACAGCAGATTCACTGCTCATGGATGCACTGGCAGAAAACTACAGAGTTCCAACTAGGCTACTGTCTTGCTGCAAACGAGTTTAACCAAGACCAATAAACTCACTCAGGCAGCAGAGGTCTTACGTCTCCTAAAAGAACAATTTTTGAAAAGGCACAAGGTGGTTTGTGCCTTTTACTTTTTCTTTTTTTTTTTTTAAGCTAAAAAGTTGAACCACCTCAGCTCCAGACACATTTTCGTATTTTAGGGACTGTACCACTGCTCCCCAGCAGCTCTTTACAAGGCTATGCCACCCAGTGACAAAACTAGGAACTGCCACCATCTGTGAGTGTGACAAGTCCCAAAGCCACAAAACGTTTCACAGCAACTCCAAGCCAACACAGACTCTGTTTTCAGATCTAGAGTACGTCTAACACGTAACTGAGCCCTCTTTGAAGAGATATACCTCTCTGCTTGCGTAGCCTTCCCCAGTGATGGACACACTCCTCCTTGCGAATGCAGTTTCCAGAGGCTGAGACCATGTACTCAGTGCCACAGCGACAACAAATCCTGCAGGAGGCTTTAAGAGAAGAGAGAAGTAAGGGTCAGGCCTCTCTAAGTCCTGTACCTGCTTAATGTGCCCAAAGCACAGGTAAATCAATCTCACTTAAAGCCCCAAACACTGTTGAAATCGGCAAACAACAGTTCCTGTTAAGGGATGGTAAATTTCTTTTCAAACTCTCAAAGACAAAGCAATCCCTTTGAAAATGGCAGTCTTAATCATAGAATATCCCGAGTTGGAAGGGACCCATAACTCCTGGGTCCCCAAAGGACCACCCAAGAATCAGACCGTGTGCCTGAGAGCGATGTCCAAACGCTTCTTGAGCTCCAGCAGGCTCGGGGCCGTGCCCGCTGCCCTGGGCAGCCTGTCCCAGTGCCTGACCACCTCTGGGTGCAGAACCTTTCCCTAATCCCCAGCCTGACCCTCCCCTGTCCCAGCTCCGTGCCGTTCCCTCGGGTCCTGTCGCTGTCCCCAGAGAGCAGAGCTCAGCGCCTGCCCCTCCGCTCCCCTCGTGAGGGAGCTGCAGGCCGCCATGAGGCCTCCCCTCGGCCTGCTCTGCTCTGGGCTGAACAAACCAAGGGACCTCAGCTGCTCCTCATGTCTTCCCCTCCAGACCCTTCACCATCCTTGTAGCCCTCTTTTGGACGCTCTCTAACAGTTTTATAACTTTCTTATACTGTGGCGCCCAAAACTGCACACAGTTGCAGCATTTACTCCAAATCACTTCTCAGAGGCAAACATAAAACTCCCTGCTGGTCTTGGTGTGCGGCTCCAACTCCGACTGTACACGTTTGCTGTGCTGTTTCTCCATCCACAGCAAATTATGTTGTACTCTAACATGGTTATTTTAAGAAACAGGATAAGTCATTCTTCGGACATGGGAGCTAACGAGGCCTGGTTTCCAGGGGGTCTGTGACTTGTCACTTCCAAGTGACATTCGGGTTCTTCCTGGGCACAGCTCTTCCGCAAGGGTTCCCTGGCATTTAAAACAGGGAACACTTACAGCACAGCCTGGCCCTCCAAGAGGCAGTCAGGGACTTCTCCGTCCTGTCCCCTGTGCCCTCAGTAACGCCCAAAATTCAGAGAAGGGCAATGCAGAAAGACACAGAAAAGGAGCTGACTGTCACACACCTGCTCTCCTAGCAATTCCCTGAGTTCCACTGTGAGCATTTGAGCTGCCAGCACATTGTCAGGTCCCTGACAGCTTGGCATAACACCAGCTTAGTCCATTTTCATCCACTGACCACAGTCACAGCATCAGCAGACTGGCAAGAGATTCTTTCAAGCAAGAACAACCTCAAAGATCAAAAAATATCTGCAGAAAACTACAGAAGCAGAACCAGGAACACAGCCTTGGATCCCCTAACGGAGCTGGCTGGGTAACTGAAGAAAAGGGCTCTAACAAATACAGTACTTAACAGTGTTAATGCAAGAGAGCTTTCGTACAGGTTGCTTCAGCAACCACAGGACAAATGTAGACACAAGGTGTTAACATGGATGAGCACTTAACACACTTTAGCAAGGTCTCTCCAAAGAGATGCTCGGAGAAGTGTGGCAAAGCACCTTAAAAAACACCCTAAGTACATATTTTATCCCTACTGCATCACAGTCTGCTCTATTCAGCATTTGAGAAGCATAAATCCTACCACAGGATACCAAAAAATTCAGGGAGAGGAGGACCCTACTCTGTCCAGAGGAAACCAGGGGGATTGTTTTGTCCAGCTGCAAAAAGGGCTGTTGGAAACTACTTTGCCCAATGCCATCAAGTGACCAGGCCAACATCTGTGCAGTCCAAACCAGCACAGCACCGCCCACTGCAAAACCAGCCTGGCTCTGGATCAGTCACTATCACACCATAACAGCAGTTTGTATGCAGAGACCCCAAAGAAGCCTTCCCCTGGAAGAGGGGAGCATCACCAGATGCTGAACAGGAGCTTCTCTATGCATTTCCCTGCGCCGGCAGCAGCCAACCTCCTGGTTGGTGCCTGGGGTTTGTCTAAGTCCTAAAACCTGCGCTGAGTGAGCAACTGCAAAACGTGCCCTCACAGGGGGTGGCCAAAGGCAGCTTGCTGAGGGAGACAACCTCACAACTCACAGTCTTTGGCAGCAATTAGAAACCTCACTGAGCCCCACATGCCACAAACTATAAACCTTGTGGCAAAACTAACACTCTCATGGCATGCTAACCGAAGAAACTCATCCTTCAGAAAAGCAGCAGACTCCTGCAGCCATGCTCCTCTCCTCCACAGCAGGCTGGCCTGCACAGGTCTCAGCCAAGGAGACCCATCACAACAGGAACACTGTGCCAAAACCAGTAATGTCTTTATGCAAAAAGACCGGTTGCAAGCAGGACAGGCATCTTCACCTGTAATGTCTCTAGCAAAGGCTGCAGAATGAAATAGCCAGCAGAGCTTACAGTCAGTGGTTTTCTTCTCCTCTGCTGTGAAGAGGACGGCCCGTCCTGGCTTCTCCGGGTGAGGCATTGGGTAACCATTTTCCTTTAGCTGCTCCTCAGTCATGAGATATTCCTTCAGTCGCCGGTACAAGGCAGCTCCTGCACATATCAAAGACAATGCTTAAGCCAGACCACAGAAGTGGATGCTGTTTCTCTTACTATTTTCTGCTTTGTCAAGCCACCTGGCAGAAACTCCCTCTATTTTCAACTTGCTTTCACTGCCTTTGTTCAGTATCGAGAGGGAAATAGGTATGGGGTTGCACTTTTCACATCTGGTCATCGGCGTACAAGCGTATTATTAACTTCAACAACAACCAGCGTTAGGTTAGTAAGTCTGGAAAATGCAACTGAAACAGAATTCTTCCACAGGGCCCACCTTCAGGTCTTCTTGTTAAAATGGGAGAAGTCTCACTCTAGTAATGTTTAAAATGCTTCAACAGATCATTTGTAACACAGCCCAAAGAATACCCCTCAAAGGCCACCCACGGTGAGCTAAAAAATTTCTTATCAGAAGCTTCTTCCTGCTGTTGATTTTATTTTATTTTTTCATTCCACAGAATAATTAAACTTCTTGCACTCTGCTCAATATCTCTTCTTTCACTGCTATGCTAAACTCGTCCAATATTGCCGTGCACCCTTTGATGTTGCTTAGCTGAGCTCTACAGGCCCTTTTAAGCTTTCTTCATGTCAATTCCTTCTGCTCTGTGGCATCTCCATCTCTTCTCTGATCTCCTCAACAATTTGCCTATATCTCCTGGCAACCTGAATACCCATAACCGATTTGACCCCACGTAAATAACGCTCGTGGCACAATCCTTTGGCTGTGATATGACCTTACTATGACATTCCTCAATGTGAAAATGAGCCCCGCAGAGCAGATGGAGATATCAGCGTGTTTGTCTTGGATGTGACAGGCACGTTGTAAAGTACTCCTTCAGGGCAAGAAAATTAAAGTAAAATCCAGACAGAAGAAAGCCTAAAAGTCAGCAATATCCAAAACACAAGAGGCAGTTCTGAACAGCTATTGATGCTACATCAAAGCCACATGGAGTACATCAGTGAACTCAGCCCAAAGCAGGGAAAGCAAGGAAGGTGCTAATCGGTGTGGTGTATCGTTTACTGAGCAAGTCTGCAGCACCGCACCACAGCTGGGTAATAACTCATAACGTTATCCACAGATAAATCACAGCACTTCATGCATCAGCAAGATCCTGCTCTACCCAGTCAGTGTGTTATACCTCCAGCTACAATGGACAGGTTACAGCCTCGTGGGAGCAGGGTCTTACCTGTTAAATCCTCTGCTCTCAAGCTCCCTGACCGGTTTAGGGTAAAGCTGGTCTTAGCAGCAAGCTTCCCTCCCAGCACAGCTTCATGGGACACCACTTTCTTGTTACTTGTCTCTGCAGCGAGAAGAGGGAAGAAGCAAAACAGGACAGAGATCAAGTACCCAGGTGTAATCCTGGAAGAATCAGAGACTTCAGTCCTAGAGTTCGGGGCACTACACATAGGCAAAAGGAGGACTGCATTTATCTTCTTGAATTCTTGCTCTGCTCCAGAAATTGGTACACGTACAGTGGTGACCTATTCCTAGCATTTCATTCCAGCGCTACAGGGACCTTTCTTTTCGCACTGTCAGCCAACAGCAACTTTTTAAGGACATACAAGGACATTTTTACAGTTTCCCCAGAGACTTTGGGAGCTCTACCTGCTTACTCTGCACACCAAGCCCCCAAGCAAAGAGAGGACTGAGCACAGAAGCAACTCGACCCAGTCAGGTGCTGCACGGCGGGATCATCCACCCCCAGCGAGCAGCTTTGTTGTTAGGTCCCCGCAGACCAGACTCCCACACTGAATCTTTCAACTTGCTTTAGAAAGGCCTTCAGAGCTCTAGAATATGCTCAGCACATCAGATAATGGCAGATAGGTGTTTTTTACTAATCATTAACTGGCAGCCCTCTCCTAAAGGCCAGCCTCCCAAGTTCAGCCGCTCTGACTAATGGCCACAAAGGTAATGAAGACAGAGGGGAGAAAAAGGAAGAGACCAGGAAAAAAAAAAAATCACAAGAACAGCACAAATTGATTGTTTAATGTACCCTCTCGAGAGCCAATAATGAAATGTCTTAACCCTCTTCGTTTCTCTCTTGAAGCTTAATGTGTGTAACAGATTTCTGCGGTGATGGACGAGTCTATCACTTTGAAGGCATCATGTGAAAGTTACTCCATTAGCGGGGCTTTTCATTTTAAAGAACTTGTGCTAAAAAAAAAAATCCATGTGGCATTATCTCCATTTAGGCTCAGACAGCCAACAAAGCATTGCAGGACTTGCCTCTTGAAGGCCCATTAAAGCTTGCCAGACTATAAAAAGCTAACTGGAGTTGTTTGCCTTTCAGCATAATGCTTCTGAGAAATGGGTCTGTCTTTTCAACAAGTTTCTCTCCGTGGCTTCTAATCCAAGCAGGGCTCCAATTATTAAACCACAAACGTGGTACGTACTGTTCGTACTGGACGGGGAATTGGGCACTAGGCTTCGGAGCTTCTTTAAGGTGTTCACTGCCACGTTCAGGTAGATGTTGCGACTGGTGCTGCGTTCATAAGCTACCTTCTCTTCTGCCAGAGCCTGCAAACAATGCAATTCATTACCACTCTTTCCACTGCTGCTTTTGGAGAAAAGAAACACTTGCATCTTAAAACACAGAATCCAAGTAAAATAGCAAAAAAAAAATTGTCTGTCATATGATCAAGTAATAAACTGGAGCACGGTACAAATATATCCTGGTTCTTGGGCCTGCTTTGGTGAGTCAGAGAAAAAACACGTTTCGAACTAAGCACTAGAAACATTTTCACGCTAAACCCTCCCTGACAGATTAACACCGCAGTTCTGGAACTGCCTTGGAAAGGCTGTTTTCCCCACTTCATTGGCAGTACAAGGGAAAAGCAAAGCTCGGAACTGGACAAGAAAAAGATGACTGGTAAACAGCCACTCCTTGAGTGCGATAGGAACATTGTCCCTAAGGAGCTGTGAAGGTGAAATACCACAAAACGTCCTCATAGCATCTTTTTTGGTTACAAAACATGTTGTGATGTCCCATACTTAACCAATTCACATTAATGCCAACGTTTTCTAATAAAACACATGAGATTCTCAACTCTGCTTTTGGAAATCCTACTGTAACATTCCCTATTGTTAAAAGGCCCCTTAAATGCTGCACAGCTCATAAACAGCAAGTTTTGCCAATTACATCTACCTTACACCTACTGCATGCTCAGATTCCTGCAGGTGTTTGCTACTCTACTAGAGCAAAGGGACTTTTGTCTACCTTGAACATAACGTGCATTCCCCCTAAGCCCCTCTTCTGGGCTCATTAAAAACAGCATGCACGCTCTCCTAATGAAGAGAAAGATGTTTTTTTCTACTGGAAACCTCCACTGGAATTTTATTTTCTGTTGTCCAGTCTGGAATTATTTAGTGCCTGTCTCCTCTGACATGTGGATAGGAGAGTTTTCTGGGTTTGCTGCAATTCTGGAAGGTTTTGGCCAACGCAGAGGACTTCATATTCTACTGCAGATTTTATTCATAAGAAGCAAGCACCGGTACAGACCTTGTCAAACGCTTCCTGGGAGGAGGAACAGAATTTCAAGCACTCATCAATGAAGAGATTGAGATATCTTTGACGAATGTTTGTTGGGACTTTAGCACCAAATTCTGTGGGAATAACAGGCCTCTGTAAGCTGGCGCTCTAGAGACGAGACAGAGAGAGAGAAAGAGGCTATTCGGGGTTCAAGAAGCATGTTGCTTCAAGACTCTCACATTTTCTATTATGTTACTAACAGCAGCATGACTTTCTTTCTCAAAACCTGCTCAAAGCTGAACATAACATGCATCATTTTGGTTCTAAAAACACTGCTTGAAGCTTTTGTGCTCCCCCACCCCCCCCTTCAATATTTGAACTACTTCAAAAAGCAACCACATTTCTTTATGCAACTCATCCAGCAGCCCAGGAGTCCCAGCGGCATTAGTCACAACACAACATTTACATATACAAGCATCCCAGGCCATGAAAATGACGACATTTACATTAAGAGAGTCAAGATTAGCATAGTACGAAGCACCACAATTTGAGCTGAAGGCATGACCACACACCACCAGTTAAGTGCATGACAAACATGTTTTTTCTTGCCAGTACTCTAGTCGTAACAAGAGGATAGAGGCTCACACTTCTGGCAGGCTGGCAGCCAGCTAAGTCATCACGCTTTCTATGGGATTCCTGTAACTTTTCTGAAGTGCTTTTGTCCTCCTTTTTACTGCCAATCGTGATGTTCCTGAAAGGATTTTCCCTCGCATGACACGTTCTTTGTGTACAAAAACTGCATGTTGCAATGAGTTACGACCTACCACTGTAGTTTTCCCATTTAACACCAGTTTGTCTTCCAGATTACACACTTTGCCTCTTTTTTTTTGAGGAGAAACTGTATGTTCACCTCTAAAGCACCCAATTGTTTTGTCAAGTCTTTCTTCACCCCACCCAAGAGACGTACGTTAACTAAACCATCTGCTGCAATCTGCAATAAACATAGCTCTAAGGAAGATACAGGCCGGCTTGAAGGGGAGCAACAGGACCTAGCTTAGCAGGAAGAGTGCTCGTTTTCTTCATGAATCTTCTGCTTCCATCTATCTCTTTCTATTCCTTTATCTTGTTTAAACCTGTTCAAGGGGCTTGGTCCTTTTCATTATATATGTACACACATTTTCTCAGCCTCTAACATGACACTCTTAAGAACCTCTGTAACAATGGCAAGTATTTTATGCTTTCAGTTCTTTCTTTTATTTTTCTTTAGCTTCAGCTTACACGTCACTATCAAAAGTATGCTAAGGTTGGGCAGGTATCAAAAAAAGGGGAGAGAGAGAGCTTCTCCCCCAAATATTAACTGCGGCATGAAGTTTACATGATCACATTTTAACTACAGATGTTACTGTGGGACATTATTCATAAACGCCTTCCTGAGTCTGACCCACAAAGGCTGGGAAGGCCTTTAATCCAGCCATGCCATTTGAACATGAGACTCCCTGATACAAACAGCTACAAACCTAGCCAGACAGCACAACAGAAGACTGAAACTGAAAATGAGAGATCAATATTCAAAGAGATCAGAGCAGCACTTAAGTATTTCTATCTTTCTAAGCTCCTACCCCTCAAGTGTTTAATTTTTTATACTATGCTATCGAGGAAAACCACAGGAAGAGAGAAACCCATTTAATCAACCTAATCAAATCACCACTTCTCAGAGTGCTAAGTTTGGAACAGCACGGTTAAACATAGCACTCTCAATGGGGAATGACCAGAAAAGAAGCTGCAAAGGCTGATGTCACATCTCTTTTACCTGTAAGGAGGGAACGTGAGCTATCCTTTTCTGCACAGTGGTGCTGGTAGTCTTTGAAGCCATCCCAGCTAAGGTGCAAGCTTTCAGAGAAAGGGTGGGTGCTTCAGAGTCATTGGAAGGTGTGGGACTCCTGCCAGCAACAGCCTTCTTGCCGCTCACGAGGCCTGCAAGGAACAGAAAACATATTTAGGTAGAAATCCTACCACTAGGCATCAAGTTGTGAGAATGAACTTACTGTGCTGCGATTTTCAAATGGAAACCTCCCAAGGGATAAAAATCGGGTAATTTTACCACCTTCCAGGCAAGGATGAAGGAACCTTCTGCCAGGAAACATGCCTTGTTTTTTTTGTCGTTGTTGTTTTGGGGCAACTGAGTCAGTCGAGTTTAAAGAGTTAACCCTGTCACCTACAATGCACTACCTGCCCATCAGGTCAGCGCTGAGATTTCCGACCACAAAGGGATGCTGACGAGCATGAATTAGTACTTCCCCTCTGCTTCAGCCACCTCCTCAAAAGCTTCAGTGGAAGCACGAATGAGGAGCAAACGCACTCCAAAGATGAAACAGGAAAGAGATGCACACTTAGCCTGTTGCTTTTCAGAAAAGGATGGCACTTGTCAGTGGAAAACCTTCCACTGGTCCCCAAAAGCAACGATTAAAATTGTGGCCAGTACTACACCTCTTCTGATAGCTTAGCATCTGTATCTTGGGAGAAATTTAAGCAGAAGGCAGTGTCTTTTCAACAGCGGGGAGGACAGGACAGGGATCACAAATATTGCTGCTGGCTTACTTTGTTTGACTGCTGCGGAAATGGCTACATTTGGCACATGAGCAATCCTCCTCTTTTCTCCTGGCAAAGAAAGGGACGCCTTTTGAACTGCCACAGCCAGCTGTGCCGCCTGCTGCTGAGCCAGCTGGATCCTCTGGTAGCAGACCTCCTGAGCGGTGGGCGGACGGTACGGCCGGACTACGGGCTTGCTCGGCACCTCTGCCTGCACAGACAAAAAGGTTTCTACAGCCACCAGTCCCCACCCTTTAGCTTTCATCCACCCAAGCAAGGTCTCTATTCCCTGACCCTTCTGTGTTAGCAAATACGGGTTTTTGAGAGGAGACCCCAACCATCTCCCAGAACAACTTAGTCACCCACCAAAGCGCAGCATTAATGAGTTGCCCTCTGGCAAGACCTCTCATCACTGTGGGATCTTCCTAAATTGGTAGGTGGCATTTGAATTGCTTGTTTAATGGCCAGGGTGCCTGTTCTCCGTCACTGTGCCTAGCCCACTTCTGGGCTCCATCGCCACTCTCAGCTCTACATCTCGCACTAGAAAACCAATCTGGCCCCGTGCTCCTGAGCATCCCTGCATGCTTCTTTACTTTACACCGTGAGGAAAAAGCAGCCAACTATCCTTTCCTCTTTGCTACATGCTGGGGGAGGCTTGCAGCTCACTCCCTCTCCTCCTTCACTGTCTTCCCCATGCTGAATTACCAGTGTCATCTCCCCTTGCAGCAGTTCCCCACCTCTCAACAGCTTTGTTTTAACACTCTAGTTCCTGTAGCTAGCTACAAGTTGCACATGCGCGCATTTATGGGATTAGACCATTACATAAATGGAGCTCTGAATTTTGAGCAGCCTCTGCCCCTGCCTGCTTGTGGAGGCATTTCACCGTGCAGCCGTTACCGGCACAACCACATTACACATGCATTTCCTCTGATGTCCAAATTCAGGTTGCAGGAAAGGTGCCAAACATTATGTCAACAAAGAGAGAAGTTTTCTAGTAGCAGAAATACAAGAGAAGCAGCAGTAGTACAAACTTCCCCACGTTACTCAATAACCTCTGGTATCTGAGAAATGGGCCTTCCCTCCTGAAACGCCTTCAGGGAACAGTGCGCTTGCTCAGCCCGCGTGTAACACGGCATTTCTGAGACCGCAAATCTGGGGCAAGCTGGCTCCTCCTGCATTCCTGGCCTCTGATGCTGACACCAGCTTCTGGAAACCAAACTGAGCGCAGCCAACCATTAAACGATAATTACAGACTTCCTAGCAGGACAGGACACTCATTTTCTGCCTCACCTTCAATTCCTTTGACCCACCATTCCCCCCCCCCTCCCCCCCGAAAATTAAACTCAAACTCACACAGAACAGAATCACAGAATAGCTTGGGTTGGAAAGGACCTCAAAGATCATGTAATTCCCACCTCCCTGCCGTGGGCAGGGACACCAGCTCGGCTCCCTCCCCTTCAGGCTGCTCAGTTTTTGAGCTATAAATCACAAGCAAGGCTGAGCAAATATTAAACTTGGAGGGACGTGGCAAAGCACGAGCCTCAACTCTGCACGCAAAAGCAGCACTTCAAGTCCTACAGCACCTCCTGAACAGACTTGGCAGCAGCAGCGGCAGCGCTGAGCTGAGATACTCCAGGGCAGGCACGTCCTGGGGCATGTGCACAGCAGCTGCTGCTGAGCACACCAGATCGGCTCTGTTTGCCCGTGCAATGACTGCACTGGTGCTCACATCTTTGGAAAGCATTCTGGGATCAGTTGTCACATTAAGAAAATGCATTTAAAGATTTGTACACGTCTAAAAGGCACCTATTTGCAATAAATATTTGAGTTAATGAATTTCCAACCCATTTGTTTCAGTCTCTTATCTCTTCACTTTGGAAGAAAGGGTCCTTATCAAAGCACATGGACTGGCTGAAGATATGTAGTTAAATAAACAGCATTGTATTGACCTCAGGGCTTCAAATTATTAAAAGCAAAGAAACCTTTTTCAGGCAGAGTGGAAAGGAAGAACAATTAATTTGGGTTTCCCAACTCAAATCAGCGCTTAAGCTTCCATTCTTATCCTGCTGGAACATAAAACTGACTATCTGTACTCAGCACCTGGAGGGAAACACATTAAACCCTCAGAGAAAACATGAATTAAAATCCTAGTGAGAAAGAAAGAAAAAAAAAAAATCAGAATATCGTTTTTTTTTCTCCTCTCTACTTAAATTATTTTCACAATTGCAAAAGAACAGTATCAAACAAGATACTGTTGGTATCTTTCTTGAATCTGAACAGATATAAATGTAGTAAAGGTTTTCAACATCTGACAAGATTCTTACAGCTATCTTTTAGTTCCACAAGATAAGGAGAAGTACCATCAGACTCAGACTGCCCTTGTGTAGATTTAATTATTTAATCTTAGTGATTGAATAAAGTTATACTACAGAAAAATGAACTCCCCACACTACCCCAATGAGTTACAAGGTGCACTTACTCTTCCTCAGCTTGTACTTGTTTTTAGAGTTCTGCTGCTGTTTGTAACAGATGCCTAACCATGTTTTTCAGAAATCAGAAAGGGGAAGAAAGACATCTGATATAAGAGGATTCCAGTGCAAACAGTTCGTGCGATACCATCACGGCGGGGGGGTGAAACTATACGATCTCTAATGCCCCTTCCAACCCAAGCTGTTCTATGAACCTGGGACTACGCCCTTTTCCAACGTCATAACAGGACAGAAAATCCTCACTTTAGACATCTAAACTTTTGCTCCTGAGAGCTGCACTTACATTTCCTTGTTTGACAAGATGAGAGATCCTTCTTTTTTGGCCAGGAAATAAGGTAGTTAAATTATCTTCTGTTTTTTCTTCATTTACTTCCTCTTTCGACAGCTGGAAAACAAAACAACAAGCTTCCAAAATTGAACGGACTCGAAGATCCCTCCCAAAAAGAGCTGAAAAGCCTCCTTTTGGGTTAACAGAAAGTCCTTGCAGGTGGCAGGTGAAAACAACACGTGGTCGGCTGCTGAACTACAGAAATAAGACTTGTTTGGAAGCCCAGAGCCGCCAGCGAAGCCAATGAACAACAGCACCACCGTTCCCACCCGGGCAGCCGGCCGGGAGCCGTGCAGCGGGCAGCTCTGGCACCGCTCAGTAGAGCCCCTACCTGCCACGGAGACGGGAGCGCCCTTCCCTGCCAGCCGCTCACACCTCACCTTTCACAGCATGCTTAAAATCCAGGATGTTTTGTTGCTTAGTTTTGGGGGTGGCTTTTTTTTTTTTTTTTTTTGGAAGAACTTCTGAGCTGACTCATTTTCCCGTGGTACAGCGTGCTTCCAGAGCAGGTCCTGAAAGGGTGCCCAGAACCAAACCACCCTGCTCTCACGCCACATTTAGGGGAACCCTTCTCTGCAGTTTTATCTGTGGCCATATCCACAGAACGGCTGCGGTGACAAATGCCCAGGTAATAGGTCTGAACGGCCAGAAACCCAGGAGAACATAAGAGCACCTCTCCAGCTACAGCAGCTTCTGAGCTAACGTCTCAGGCTTACTGCCGGGGGGGGAAGAGAAAGAACAAACAAAAAACAAACTTTAACATCTTCTTTGGATTTGACTGGGCTGTTCATTTATATAGACACACTTCACGGGTTTATTTCTCAAAACTCTAGCTGCTCTCCCCTCAATCTCGCTTTCAGTTTTCCAGTGCAGCCTCTGGCGAGGCTCTGAGCCGAGGCAAGGCCGGCAGCCCTTCAAAAATCGGGGACAGAGCCGAGGGCGGCTTTGGGACGAGCTCAGACACCTCAGCAGAGCTGCGCTCGTCACCACGAGGGCATCCTGGAGGAGCACTTCACGCTGAATCACTTCACTCTCGAGGAACTTGCTGGGCCTGTTAATTCAGTCGCATCCCCTAATAAACTCTCACAAAGTTATCCTTCCAAGTGGAAAAGTACCGCGCTGCTCCTAGGGACCTTCCCTCCAGACCAGCTCGTGGCTGAGACCAGGCCGCAGGGGCTCCAGCTACAAATGACTGCAGAAACAAAACCAAATCCCCAAATCCCCAGTGACCGGTGCCACCCTCCCAAAAAGCAGCAGGGAAGCAGGTAACCACCGGCAAGCACCCCCCCAAGAAAGCACCTCCCCACTGCAGCGCGTGTTCCTCCCCTCCAGAAGAGCACGGAATTAAACTTGGGTGCAGGAATATACGGGAACTGGTGAGGAAAGGCCGGTTGCAACGGGAAACGCAGGTGGCTGCTGACAGCTGGGCATTGCCACCAGATGCCCGGAATAACTGCTCGAAGAGTACCGCAGCCCCCGGGTCGGTGCTTTCTGAATCCAGCCCATTTCGAGTCTTCTCACTTTTGGAAAGCCCTAAATGAATAACTGTTTCCCCTCTATAGATGGCGTGCCCTTAAAATATTCTCGCTTAAGCCCTTAAAATATTCTCGCTTAAGCCCTTAAAATATTCTCACTTAAGCTGGGCAATTTGAAGAAACAAATCCAAAAATAAAGCTCTCTTTCCTAGCCGAGAATTACCCTGAACTGAAAAAAAAAAAAAACCAAAAAAGAGCAGCTGAATTTTAAACAAGCAAAATCGAGTAACGCTAATAGTTCGGAAGAAAATCGTTATGCTGAGAACTGCTTTATACTTAGGCACTTCGTATCAGTGTAAAAAAGGTCTTTAGTAGTCAGCAGGACAGAAGAAGCGTGAATGCTCCAGCTACTCCCCTCCCCACGCCGCAGATCCCAGCTCACTTCATCCTCCACGTACGGAGTCGTGGCTGGGAGAATTTTGTTCACGGCCACTTCACCCTCCCAAATACCAAAAGCCTCAAAACCAGCAACAGTTTCTGATGTCTTTATCAGAGAGAATAAAACTCAACAAACAAAGCCACTGGGAGAAACGGGTTTTCGACCACGCAGTCGCGAGGCTCCTGCTGCAGTCACCCTGCCCCTCTTCCAGACCAATAACCCCAAAGGGAGCCTCGCTGGGTTTGAAGGGGTCTGAACTGGAACTCTATGGAAGCCCTGGTGGAGTCCCAGTACCCCCACTACCTTTTGGATGCGGGACGGATGCAGCTGAAGCTGCTGAGCAATTCCTTGTCACTTGGAAGCGCTCGTCCTTCCGCGCCCCCCAGCACGTCCCCTGCCTTTGCCAGCTGCCCCCGTTAAGGGAGCTCCCGGGCGACACAGCTGGCTCGGCCACCTCGGTACCTGCGGGCTGCAGGCAGATGTGCCAGCTGGGTAACACCAGAAACACATCTGGGCTCTTTGCTCGACAGAGCCAAATTTGTCACTTTTCTTTTTTTAAAGCTCTTTTCACTCCAGCTCCACGAACACCTGCTGCGAGGGCAAGCACAATCATCCCAGCCAGAAAACCCGGGCTCGACAGCAAGCCAAACAGCCCTGCCCGCGCGCTGCCAGGTCGGAGGCTTTGCTCCTGCTGCCCGGCTGAGCTCGGATGTCAGGAGATGAAGGATGAGTTTTGTCTGCTCCTACTTCCATCTCTCGGAGGCTGGCCGAGGATCGCCGCCAGCAGCTGCTTTCCAGCCTTTTTTACTTGCTCAGTTCTGTTTTAAACCTTGGCAAGTGAGGTCCCCCCTCTTCCTCTGGGGACCACCTCACAACGACAGAAACCTTTTTAGGTAAAGGCCGTCTTTTTACCTCCTTCTTCCAAAACCCCTTTCTACCTTTTGAAGCAGTTTTAAAGCTAATGTCTTACCTACACCCCCTGTGAGGTACCCAGAGATCCCGACACAGTAACTGCAGCACGCATTTAGAACAGGGAACAGCGATGTGGGGAGTCCGAAGTGCCCGGCGCTGCCTACGCCGACTTGCTCCAACACATCATCCTTGTCCTAGCTGCCATCACGTTCCCCAAACTATGCCACAACAAGGAGGCATTACTCAGACCAGCAAACCTGAATTAGCTTTGAAATACCCAAAAAAATACTCCCCAAAGCCTCTTCTCCAGCCAGCCACAGATCTTAGGCCAAATGGAGACAGAAGTACCTGACAACCCTGAAAGGTAAAGGCCTTCCACACAAAGGGCAGTTGAATCCTTACATTTCCCAGGGGCTTTCAATCCAGCAGGTAAATTCAGGTGCAAATTCTTCAAAGCACTCAGTCAGGACAAGGATGAGATTCGTCCAACATGTGGAGTCTCCCTCCGTAGCCCTCTTCAGCTACTTGAAATCAGCAACACCGCTAAACTAAACCAGAATCCTCTCACATTTAGATTTCTCTCACATTTAGATTTGACACAACCAAGCAACTCAAAACAAGCATTACCTGCTTCCCCAGCCTCCCCTTGTCTTCAGTTTTCACATCTGTAGATTCATTAAAAATCCTGAGACACTCTTCCATTGGGTCTGACTCTAAGTCCAAGTCTTTCTCAAGGACGGAATAATCGATGTCATCAGATGTTGAGGAAGAAGATGACGACTTTGACAATTTAGACCGCTTCACTTTCTTTGTCCCTTCATTTTCACTCTGAGAGCTTGAACCACAGTCATCACCATCCGAATCTGAGCTCACGTCAAGTAAAGTGGATGGCATAGGTTTGCCTTTGTCATCGTCGTCCCCGCTCTCATCTCCGAACAGGTCAACGTGACTCAGGCTCTGCTGCTTCCGACTCTTCTTCGGCTCTCCTTTTTCAGCAGAGCTGACCTTTTCTTTCTTTCGTTCCAGTGCTGGGGTCTTGGTCCCTTTCTCTTTGTTTTTACGACCAGAGGTTTCCTTACCATTTTTCACATCGGCTGTTTTCAGTTTGGAATCCTTCTTGCTGCTGCCCAGCTTTTCCGTGCTAGAGCCTTTGATGACGCCCTCACCCTTGCTTTTCCCTGAACTACTGCTGGCAGACTTGGATTTTTCTTTCTTAAGCCCATCCACTTTTTCTGACTTCTGTTTTTCAGGTTTCTTTAAATTCCCATCAGTTTTAACTTTGACACTTTTATCTTTGCAGTTTTTCTCCTCGTTCTTTGTTTTTAATTTTTCTTCCTTCTTGAGTATTTTGTCTTTTTCCATATTTTTACTTTTCTCTTTCTTACCAAGCTCACTGAGGCTAGGCACTTTACTAACATCTGATTTCCTCCTCTTTGTTTTGTCTTTCAAGTCTTTGTTTTTATTTTCAGTTTCCTGGTCATTCTTACCAGAACATGATTTCACTGCTTTTGCATTCTTGTCTGATAAGTTTTTGGCAAGGTTTTTCTGTGAACTTGAAAGGTCCTCCATGCCATACTGTGCTGCCATTTCTTTGCTATCCTGAGAAGCAAAGTCATCCAGTCTGGTGCTCCGCTCTTTGCTGGATATTCCATCGTTTGATTCACTTTCAGAACCAGCTTTTGATTGCGAACTAACAGAAGTTGGCTTATATTCTGCATCAGCTTCATCTTCAGAGGAGGAGAACCTGGCATAGACTTCATATTCATCAGGTATTTCACACAGCTTCTTTCGTGAAGGCGAGTAAGATTCCTCATAACTAGGGACCCTACCTCTTTTAGACCCCTTTGACTCCTTTGTTGAAGCTTTGCTCAGAAGCCTGGCTGAGTAATTTGAAAGTGGGTCATATTCCAAGTCTGTAGAAGGCTTAGAGTCATCAATCACGTATTTATTGTTAGTGACAGTGCTACTGTATTTTTTAGTCTGCGCCACAGCCTTGGGAACATATTCCAGTGAGCTACCTTTAGATCGCGCAGTATCCAAAGTATATTTACTTGACTGGCTAGCAGCAGCGAGAGGAGTAGGATTGTAGTCTGGGTTATTATTAAAGTTGTAGCTACCTGGATTATACTCTAAGGAGGTAAATGAATCATTTTGTGTCACAGCAGCTGACACAGGTGTTTTGGAAATGAGCGAGGAGGCCTCTGAAGCACTGAGCTCCTTTGTTGTTTCCAACAGCTCCTCATACTTTTTCTGTTCTCTCTCAACTTCATTTTTGACTGCCTCGATGGCCTTGTTGACCAGCTCTAGCTCCAGAATGCCAGGTGGCATGTCTGTAACGTCAGCCAGGGCATCATCCTCCGCCTCCAGCGAGGGCCTCGGCAGCTCTGGGTTGTAGGGATCATAGCCCCGTTCTGTAAAAGAGAAGGGAAAAAATAATTTATCTAAACTGCTGGCAGTGAAACTTTCGTTGCAGTACATTTTGAAAAGGTCTTTTCTAAGGTTTACTCTCATCAAAACCCAATCCTGACAGACAACGCAGAGAGCCATGCTCTCCTTACTACACAATACACATTTGAGAGAGAAAGCCACCAGTGACATTCTCTGGCCAGTGGCAGGTACGTGGCTAGACTAGGTTTCCCAAACTTCCTGGGCCTTAAGGACTACAGATCTGTTAACAAAGTGCTGTTATTATTCATGGAAGAGCTCTGTAAGTGAAATATTCTTTGGGGCATTAAAGGATAATCACTGTATTAGGACCAAGAGGAACCGAGTATGCGCAGAATTATCTGCTTAATTCAATGAAGTGAGCAAAGAAGGACAGAGGATTCCAGTACGAGAACTGGGGATTAGGTTCTCATTTATCGATGCCAATGCCCAAAGCCCACTGAAAAGCCTCCAATATTCCTCGAAGCTCAGCATTTCTCACAGCAGCAGCAGGAAAACGAGCCTTACTTGGACCGACAAATCGAGTGCTGCTACAAAGAAAAAAATGCAGGTACAGAGGGGACACCAGAACTCAGCGGCAAAGATCCGCCACCGAGATGTGCACACTGAACACTCCCGTTTCTCTTCTCACACGAGCCCTTGGGCGGCCTGCCTTACCCAGGCACCTCCCGGACTGCAAGCCGTGGGGTACCAGAGCACACATCAGCTCAGCAGTCACCGCTCATCACCAGGCCTGCAACGCACCTGCTGTTTTCTCTTTTACTGATGAGCAGAGAAGAGCTGCTGAGAAAGGATCCACCCCTCGGTGTTTTGGTGTCCCTTGCAAGCTTGTTTATCGAAGTGGGAGTGACTCTGCCTTCAAAGGAAGTGCGGCAGAACCCAGCAGGTCAGAAAGTCCCCGCGCAGCTTCACGAGTTCCCAATGCCTGGAGAGCAAACTGCACCCCCCTCCTCTCCGCCCTGCCAGCCGCCGCTCCCCCATCTCTTTTTCCCCTCGCCATTCTCTCCTTGCTCTCACGACTTTGCTGCCCTCCGCGGGGTGGCTAACCTCACCATCAACTGGGCTCCACTCTGGGCCTCGTGCCGAACGTCGCAACCGCTCGCAAGAAAGCTGAGCTGTCAGCTGGGACCGGCGCTGCACCCGGGGCATGCATTTCCATAGCAATTAGGTGATCAGCAAGCAACCACCGAGGGGTATTAGAGCAGTATTAGCAGAAGCTCTCGCAGGAATTCCCAATTACCACTTGATTCAGGAATATGGTACGGGCTGCTTACCCCCGTGTACCTCTAAGGAACAAATAAAAGCTCTACATCACAACGAGTCTCATGAAACCCTGACGGTCATCTGAAATACTCGATGCTTTACAGTGAAGGCAAAGTGCATTTTAGAAGGAAAACAGAAGAGCTTGCTCACGTTCAGAAAATGAGGGCACTGCAGGATGAAACCCATTCTGTTTGCATGTTGCTGGCTCAGCAAGGACAGCAAACTGGGACAGCAAAAAAAATAAAAATAATAATAATAATAATAATCATACCACAACAGGAATTGGGGTGTGCACCAGGCATCTAAGTTTCTTCTCTGCTATGGGCTAAAACTTGGGCTGCACTATGTCCTATTGTCATAGCACAGGTTTATTGCTTACAATCAACAATAAAACACAAAATACAGACTACCCCATGGCAAGAAGCTCTAAAAGCTAAAGCTGTCACCCTAAGCTAGCAGCTTCAACTCCTCCTGTTCTGGCTGACCAAGGACCATGGAGAAAGCTCAGAAGAAAATGCTGAAGAGGGGGCTCCCCCGAAGCCCCAGAGGACAGGACACGCTCTGGCCATGCCGCATGGCCCTTCCAACCCCAGCTCCACAGCAGCGATTTTGGCAAGCAACGGCCCACCCCAGGGAGCCAGCATGAAAATGCTAAAGCAACCCATCCATGGTTACTTACGTCTGGAGGGTCTGTTAAAGCTCGTCCTGCAACGTTACTCTTGACAAGGAGATGGAAGCGGTTCACAGGTATAAATGCTCTCTATGCTCTACGACGCTGTCCCAAACTTTCCCACCTACTTTTCCAACTCATGGTGAAAAGGAAGGGCCGGAGTATCTCACGTGAATGTGCGGAGCAACTGGAATCCGCCTGCCCCAGGACAGGCAGGGAAGTAACTTCACCTGGAAGGACTACGATAGTCCTGGAGGAACCCAGCAATGAAGATGTCTGCATTTAGCAAGTTACCGGCAGCTAACTACTGCTTTTTGACTTTGAACAGTTCGCAATGCTTGTTTTATCGCAGCGCCTGAATGCTAGTGTTCCAAAAGAATGTTGTGTTCCTTGCTAGGAAGATAGGAGTAAAACTGACTCACCCGACATGAATATGTAGAAGAACTGAACAATAAACAGCCTGATAAAAGATAGGAAAAAAACCTCTCAGGCCTAACAGGGATGAGAGAATTTCTTGCAACAGCCGGAATGAGCAGTGTTTAACAACAGGAGTTGTTTCTACCATTCTCACAAGACTGAGGTTTCTCCTGGTTTATTTTTTTGGCAGCTCAGCTCCCTTTGGCAGTAAAAAAAAAAAAAAAAAGAGAGAGACCCAAGAGACCCTGTCTAGCAGTTGGCAGAACTAGCCTCCAGCAAAGAGAACAGCAGAGACTGGGTTAAAATAAAGGCTCTGGTTTCATAAAACACAATTTTTACCCCCTTGGGTTTGCAAAGGTTTTTTTTGCAAGCCAATTAGCTCCTGGTTGAGCAGAGACTCTGGGCAAACACCACGTGGTGATCACCTTCCAAGTGACAGCCAGAGCTGGGCTCAGGACCAGAAAGGTGGGAAAAAGGAGCAAGGCGGTGTATTTGTATAACCACCCACCGCAAAGTGCTTTACAACCAAGACACGAAGAGGATTCCCGAAGCACAGTCCTCACAGGCACCATGGACTTCAGTCCTTTCTTCCCGGCTCAGTTGTGCAGGGATCTGAAACCACCACCTCCACCCGCTCTGCGGAGGAGGAGCTGCTCCCTGCTCTCCCCATTGCAACACCCGGCACAAATCCCGCAGGAACGCGCTCACTGCCTGGGGGAGAGAGGGAGGGCCAAGGTGGCAACCCTGAACATCTCAGGGGATGGATGACACACAGCAGGCAGAGCAATACCCAGAGCCTGCTTAGGAGAAGAAGCCATGAAGAAACACGGACAAAACAGGAACAAAAGTAGATGCAACCAGCATCGTCATCAAAGCAAGTATATACAAACAGAACATCAAAGTAGTTAGGTATAAATATTAGCTGACAAAGAACTGGGAGCCCTCCAGACCCCCACTTCATTTCCCACCAGCTCTGCCGTGGTAGAAGACCAGCGCAGTGACGTCTGGAGGAGGCAGCTCTGACCCCCTCGCTCAGGGTGGGGACCTGAAGTTTAGCGAAAGAGTTGTTAGAGGAACAACAGAGAGGCTGGTAATTTGTTCAGTGTGAAGTCTTTGGTGCCCTGTGAACATAGGCGAGAACACAGTCTGGAGCTAAAGATTTGCTCACAAAAAAAAAAAAAAAAAGCAAAGCTACTCTATGAACAGCATTTTGTCCACACAGAAAGGAAAAACTGTTTTAAATCTATCAGAATACAGAGAAAGTCGAAGACAATCTGACTCTGGTGCCCTGAGAGGAAAGCACGCCCAGCAGAACGGCTCTGTACATAAATGAGAATAAACACCACCAGCACAGCTGCATCCCTGCCAGGAACCATCCCAGCCAAACTAACCGTAGAGGTTAGCTGCAATTGCTTTCCTGATGTAGCCCGACATACATCAGGATATATCCCTACAGCGGGTTTTCCATACAAACTGCCCGATTCTGTCATTCATCTAGGGTATAAAACTCGCACCTTGTCTTTCAGTGGAACAACCAGGTGTAAAAACACATTACAAACTCCGAGAACGCCAGCGGGCTTTGAGATACCGTCATGAAAGAGCTCTTTTGTAGGTGTGTAGGAGGCCTGATGGATTACCCCAGCGCCGCCGATCAAAGGCTGCCTTTTCCATGAAAGCCACTTGTGTAAGGGGGCCCCGCAGCACTAAGCAGGACCGTCACCTTTGGCCACGATGCATTTGCAGATAATGTAGCGGACATGCACGCGGAAGGAAATTTTGTATGCACGGAAAGCCACACAGACATACACGCAGGTCCTCAAAGTCAGAGGGATTAAAAACGCCATCTGAAATCAGGCCACCTTTTTAGGTGCTTAATTACACTCCCGGGAAGCCGGGAGAGGAAAGGGCTGCGGGGAGGGCTGAGCCTCGTGCCGCGCAGGCAGGCACCCCCGGCCACGCAGCCCTTCTCGCAGCCCCGCAACTCACAGGAGTTTTCACCGCCTTTTGTATTTATTGCTTTCCATTCCGAACACTAATACGAAGATCCACACGGTCACGGCAAGGAAAATTACTAAAAATTGAACTCTGTTCTTCTTGCTGTTCCGATACACGCGATGCCCGCAGCACTTCTGCTACAGCGAAATGAGTAAGTGAGAAGCACTTCGCAAAATGACTCTTTTTGGAGGATGTAGAACTGAGAGTCTGCGCTCTCCTGAGAGTCACGAGATAATGAGCCTTGAGATGACAACTCCTTGTAGGACTGGGAACTGAACTGTGATCGGGACACTCTAAAATGCAAACTATTTTAATAAATTAACGTACCTCAGAAATATGGAATAGTCCCTCTGAGACACAGAAGGGTGAAGTTAACGTCAACACTATAAAAACCAAGTTATTAAGAATTTACATAGCACCTCGGGGAACAATTTATTTAAACCAGAAGACAGCTTTAGAAGACACCGAAACGAATCACATTAAAATCAGCCGGTTGGGCAAAGAGTACACAGAAGCATAAAAAAAAAGATCCTCCTAAAAACCCAAGGCCGCTTGTTTTGCCAGTTACGGCCATTTTGGTGCTAGAAAACGAGGCCTCCGCTCTGAGGCGGGGGGCTTCTTACAGACCTCCTCCAGGCCAGCGGCTCCTTGCTGCGCCCCGGCCCTTCTGGGTTTTGCAGCCGGCGAAGGCAGCCAACAAAGGGCGGCATTACCGGGGCAACGGGAGGCATCCAGTACAAGGTCACCTGTTTGACGTGAAAACTTATTTTACGGTGAATCATTCTGCAGAAGAAGATGTCTGTTTTTTGCTTTTTGTTTTTTACCAAGCACCCTGGCAGAGCGCATATTTCAGATGCTTTAAATACACAAGAGCCCGAAAGTATGACGGGTGCCAGTCACCGCAAGCCTGCAGGTTTGGGGAGAGGAGCGAAGCTCGGCACGCACGTGGGCCGCGGACGACAATGCCTTCCCTCCGGACAGATCACCAGCCGGAGCTGCTGAGCAGCAGCGGCTGCTGCTAAACGAAACGGAGACGAAAATGAGAACCGTTCACATTGATGGCGACCCCGATCTCGAAACGGACAAACTGCAAAGACACCGGCACAGGGCAGGCAGCAACCACTGCCAATCGCCCATTCCCCTGAGTCGCTGGGAGCCGGCGACAAAAGGTGCATTCAACAGGAGATGGGGAAGGTGGAAACTGTTGGGAGACCTCTTCGGAAAAAAAATACTTTTTTTTTTTTTAATTTTAATGTTGTCAGAACAGCCTTGTTAGCTTAACAGCTTGCCTGTGTTTACCGTGCCAGTACTTAGCAAACGGCCAAGCTTTGCGATTACAGAAAAATTATCACCATTGGAAAATTATTTAAAGCTTTTCATCTTCAGCCTCACGGAAAAGACAGTAGTTTCACGAAACAAAATGTTTCAGAAGAGCTTTGCCAGCAGGCTGAGCTTTTGCTATTCTTCGCTATTAAGCGGTGCAAAAGAAACAGCAGTTTTTGGCGCAGACCTCATTCGCAAGTGCCCACAGCAAATTTTCAACAATTAACAATATCCAACTACTTGGAAATAATTAACATTGAGATTTAAAATAGCACATCTCGACCACGTACTCAGAGTAAATGGGCTAGGCGGGCAGGTGAGAGGAACTAAGAGAAATGTTTATTCCACTTTCAACATAACCACGGTCCTAACGATTTCTCGCGCCGTCTCTCTAAATGCTAGCTTTAATTATTAACACTAAATAATAAAAACGTAGGTAACTTTGTACCAGCCTAAGGAGAGCAGGGTAGGAGAGGTATTACTGTCAGCCCGGTCAAAGCTGGCCTCTCCCCACGCGCCCCACTCCCTGCGCCTGTTACTCCGTACGAGGGATCGGGTGCCAGAGCTTCAAAGCACGTTATGAACCCAAGCGATCATTTCTTCGGTAGAAAAAAAGGAAGCAAACACGAGAAAAGAAAGTCTTATATTAGCAAGGCCAAAAAAAGGTTGAACAGTCATCCATCACGCTGCGGTATTTTTAAACCGGCTTGTGACAGAGCCCGGGGATGGTTTCACCAGATGGTGCCAGCCTCCGAAGGGCCGTCTCGGCGCGCCGAGCTGGCTGGAGCTCCCGCGACCAGCACCAGGAAGGGTGGCTCGTGCCAGGGGCCGAGAGCGGCCGGGGACGATCGTCCCGGCACAAGCAGCAGCACGCTGCCGAGCAGCAGGAGAGGAGGCGCAGCGCGGCCGTCTCAAAGCCGAGCAGGCGGCGCTCGTGTCGGGAGGGACACGGCGGGGCACAGCGCGCGCGGCGGCTCGCGAGGCAGGACGCGGCTCCTGCTTTCATTCAAGAAAACGCGACTGTGCAGAGGTTTGCCTCCGGTGCAGCAGAAGAGGCACCTGGAAGGTCCTCGAGCCTACCGCGTGTGATGCTGCGCCCTCCTGACAGCCTCCCTGGTGGTCCCAGAGGGAGCCTGGGACCTCCACTGCTTCCCCCGGCGATGCCAGCTAACTCTAGGATGCAGAAGGCAGAACAGGATGGTCTGGCCCGTGCAAAAGCCATCGCTCAGCCCGTGCAAAAGCCATCGCTCACACTCCCCTATTGCCGCAGTGATTTACAGTCCCATCCGCTCAGGTGCTACAACAGGCAAAGAGCACCAGAGGCACGTCGATATCTGTGTTAAACGGAATGTTTTCCGAAGGGGAAACAGCACGTTAGCGCGTTTTTCTCCCCTAGCCTCGGAAAGGACACGGGAAGTAACCGGTGTGTTTACCGGGGGGCGGCAGCAAGCCGAGGCTGGCACCCGAAGTATCGCGGTTCTTCCCCAGGCTGCCACCCGACCCGGCGGCGCGGCACCACGCGGGCTACAAGGCGTCTCGCTGCTTTAAAACCGACGGGACACAAATCTGGACAGTCAGTGTTTGGACTCTTCGGAGAACTTTTCCATTCCCCTTCTCGTTTTAGCTTTAAAGTTAGTCCTCAGTATGCAAGAAAAGTTGAAATTCTATTTGGAAAAGAACAAAATAACAGACTTTTTCTGTTTCCAAGAAAGACACAGACCAGAAAACATCTCCACCTCTCTTGTACAAGCACGAGGTAAAAATAAGGATCTGCTTCACAATGTAAACAGCAGAGCAACTCTCCTTTCAAAGGACGAAGAGAAAAAGAAATACCGCCAAGTATTCTGGTGACCAGCATGGCCACAAGCAGTAATTCTACCCCTGACCCTCCACTCCCTCCATTTTCCAGCCTTTCTCTGACTTGCTCAAGATAAGTTATCTTCTCAGCACCTGTCTTACTTCTTTAACTATTTCAAGGGAAGAACTCCCATTTAAGAAAAAAAAAAAAAGTATTTCAAAAAAAAGTATTTCAATACAGTCACAACTGGACGCTTTGAAAAACAAAGTTAAAAACTAAAGACAAAAACCTTTTAGGCTATACAACATTGAAAAGCTTCAGCTGTGACCTACAAAGAGCTAACACCAAAATATAAACTGGTTTTAAAACCCGTCCAGCTTTAGTTACCTCAAAAGCCTAAATTAAAACTCTGCAGCTCCTTTACGACGCAGACACCTGCGGCTCCCCGGGCTCTTTTAGCCAACACACTCCCTGGTTCTCAGCACGAATCCTCTCTCGACACAAAGGCGAGCTCTCACCGTGAAACTAAAATCCTCGTGCAAGCAAACCTGCCAGAGCAGGGCTGAGTTTTTGCATAGTCTGTAGCTTTTAAACACAGGCACAACGCCGAGGACCGAGGTCTCATGTTAAATGAATGGCTAACAGGGGAAGCCTCTCTGGAGAAGCTGCCTCTCCGGCAGGTGCTTCACATCCTGCAACCCACACAAAACCCAAGTTCGCTTCCCAGGATGCCCAAAACTTCAAAGAATTACCTGAGCTCCCCGCGGTCAGTAAGTATTGCAGATACTTGTTCATGCTGTACTCGAGGCTTTGAATATCTGCTTGGCACAGCTAAGGCTCCGGCACAGGCTTATGGCACGCCACGCTGACCATGTGCTGACACAGCACTTTCTGGGCTGCAGAGATAATTAGGGCAGGACTTCCCACCCCAAAGTCCCGCCTTCACCCTCATTTGCTCCAAAGTCAGATTGGTTTTTACTCGAGTTTCTGCAGGGGCTTTTTGACTCTTTCTTTCTTTCCTAGTACCATGACTGTCACCCTGGGGACTTCTTGGCATCTCCTTCCCCCCCCCCCCCACCGTACAAGTTGTTTTTTACTCCATTTAAGCAACACAAGGTGGCAAGCAGGGTGCTTTCCCAAGCTGCTGGCCTGGGGTAGTGCTGAGCAGCCCCACAGGGCCGCCCCGAGCCCAACGCCACCCTCCTGCTCCCAGTGCTCCCAGTGCTCCCAGTGGGGAAGGAGCTGCGGGGCAGGGAGAGGGCCTGGCGCGGCTCCTCGCTGCGTGCCGGGCTGCGCCCAGCGCTGCTGCCTCTCCAGGCGCCGGCACATCCCAGCCGCTTCGCCCACCGCGGGGCTCCCACGGAGAGGTTTGGGAGATCCCGGATTTTGAATTTGGCTTTCCCGCTTCTCCGGCGCTACGGCAGCACGGCAGCATTTGACTCGAGGAATGAAATCGGAGGAAGAGTTTAAATGTCACGGAAGATATTTCACGCTGGAGAAAGAAATCCTTTAGGACTTCCCGTCAGCGCGCAGAGGGGAGCCCGGGGAGTTTGCAAACCCCGGTGCCTCCGGGAGGCCCCTGCACCTTTATCGTTCACCACCCTTCTGGTTTTGTGAGGGCCCTGCACCTCTGGCGTTCACCACCCTTCTGGTTCTGCGGAGAAGGGCTGCTCCCACCTCCCCACTGCTGCTTTCCACGCTGGAGCGGGGAAGAGCTGAGCACAGCTCACGGCCAAGGGGACGCCGCTGAGCGGCTCTGCCCCCCGCACCTGCCCTTCCGAGTCAGCAGCGCTCTGCCCCACAACCCCACGCAAAATCACAGCACGCAGCGCAGCTGCGCCTGCCCGCTCAGATAACCTGCCCCAAGCACGGCTCAGTTAAGGGGCGAGAAGTCTCCCGCTGCCGGAAGGTCGTTACTCTGATTTACATGAGGAGACCCGTCCTGACCTCGCCATCGAGTGGGTTTTCTCTTCTTCATTTCAAAACTCGCAGTTCGAAAACACCCACCAGCAACGATTTGGTAATTACTGTCCTAAACGCAACCGAGGAAAAAACGCGGCCCTGGCGAGGTCCCCCCACAACCCGTGAGGGGAGCACCTGGCCCTGAGCCACGCGACCTCCCCTCCCGGCACAGAAATACCGACCGCTGTCGGCAGCTTTCCCCATTTCTGCTCATTCCGTTTCCCTTCTAGCAAATGTGCCAACAAAAGCGCTTTCCTACAAGAAGCTCGCCTCGCACAGCAACCACAGGAAGGAAAACACGTTACAGGCTTGTCATCCTTCACGCGGCACCAACCCGCACGGCGCGATGCGTGGCACGAGGGCGGTCACAGAGCACAGGGGCTGCTCCCACCCAGCAGCGCTGGGTTCACCACGCGGCCCCGCATTGCGCTGAACAACGCTCCTGACGCCTGGAGGCTCTTCCACGGCCTCGGTCCTACAGCGACGCGTGGGCTGAGGATGGTTAAAGTTCAGGTTTTAAAGCTTAAAGAGCCACTTTAGGTTTTATCGAGCATCATTTTGCACAGCATTTCGCATACAAGTCACGGCCACCCCGTGCGGTTGGTTTTTTTTGGCTGAAGGGAGAGATGAAGCGTCTCGCTGGGCCCTTGCCGCTCCGGTGGCAGGACCGACAGAACCCAGGAGACGAGCCCAAGGACTTGTCAGCGCCTGCCAGGAGCCAGACGGCACTGTTACGGCACCTCACTCGGGGGCTGGGTAGCACAAATCACCTGGAGGGGAAAAGCTCTGCCGGACAGTGCCACAGAAACCTGCCCAGGCACCTTTCAAAGGTGCCATCCAGAGCTGCCCTGCAGAGCTTTGCCCATCCGGACGGCAAATCCGCGCGGCCAGAAAGCTTTGGGCCGTAGGGGAGGACTGCCGCGTGCTCGTCCCCACGCGCTGCTCGAGGCTCAAGTGCTTCAAGGCAGGGTGCTGAAAGCCTCGCTCCTCCACCGCCGCGATCAGAGCCGACAAAGAGGGACCGGCACCTCCAGACCCGGCTGCCGCTTTCTGCTCTGCGCTCAGAACACAGCCGCCTCTCAAGCATCTCCTGACAGCTACTTCCAAACCCACCAAACCAGGGCTGGGTTTCCTTCGGATGTTTGTGAGGAGATGCATTGTGCTTCTTTTATGTCTTTCGGCATACTCAGGACCTAGACTTTGAAGAGAGACCTATTTTTCTCCTCCACAGCTCTTGAAGAGACGCTTTTAGGACTGAAGGCAGTTCTTCCCTCCTACTTAGGCAGCACGCTTTCAAGGCACTTCACACACATTCAATAATCTTTTCATCCTGCTCTGAAGCAGGTGGGTTTCAGTCATTCGGTAGATGGAAAAAGCACTTCAGCCAAGTCAGGATTAGAATTTGCAACCCCCAGGCTCCCGGCCCCACACAGGCTCACGGCCCATCTCTCAGCCCACCACCAGCACCGTGGAAACACCACAGCCGTGAGGCTGTCGCTCAGCACCGGCCTCAGCTTTCAGCCGGTACTGCGTTCCCACAAGCCTCGGGTAGCCGCGCAGAGCCCTGCGCCACAGACGCTGCAACAGGCTTCGCACGAAGCACTCGCGGGACTTGGCCGTGCACCATACGCGTCGCACCGGTTCCCTCCTCACCTGCCCGGTTTGCATTTACCGAGCTGCTTTCGGAGGGGAAGGAAAGCGAACGCCTGCCCCGCGCAAACAGCGGCACAAGGCGGGGAGCGAGCTCCGTCCTCCCGCTGGACATGGTCCCCGCTTCGCTGCTCTCTCGGTGGCTGGGACCACGAGAGCGCCGCCGAAGAAATGAGGATCACCCATCGCCCACACCACGCTGCTCGGGAAGTCTGCAACAGCGACAAGGAGGTGGGGGACGGCGCTGCAGCCCACTAATTCCTCTCCCCTCCGCTCCACCCGGCACATGTCCCCAGCCTCCTCCACCACGGCCTGCTCCCCTCCCCAGTTTTCAAAAGCTACTTCAAAGCCACAGAAGTCCTACTAGGAGTTTTGGGGTTGTTGCCAGTCCTAAGGTGATCCTCAAACATCAAAGTGAACACCAGCCTCGAATCAATATGCTTCGCAGGCCGGCTCTTTAGATGTTCTCTTTTTTTTTTTATTTAGGCTCTATCCCAGAAAACACAGACCTACACTGGGACTCTTGGTGCAGGAACCACCTGTTCGGCAAAAAAAAAGGAAAAAAAAAGTTTTTAAAGCTTATGTGTTAAGCATTGCAATTAAATAGGTGAAAAATGCCTCTTATAAGGCTGCTTTAAAACCAAACAGGCAGCTTCGCTGCCCAGGAGCAACCTGAGCTGGATCGAGAGCCTGCTTTCAAGAAGATGGTTGCCTGCTTGCAGCTGCACTACTGCACCCTCTAGTGTAAGTCTTCAACACATCCTTCCAGGCTAGGTGGCTTCAGCAGGGAGGGCAGGAGCACCGCGTCTGAAGCCATCAGCTGAAGCTAAGCCTCGGCACTGCTTAAAAATAACAGCAAAAGCATCCTCTGTTCCTACAGACGTTTGACACCTTACAGAGCACCCTTCTAAAGCTTCAGCGCTCCGCAGCAGGTTCCTCGCTTATTTTCCATTTCTCAATCTAAAGTAACACAAAAAAACGACTCAAGTCCATCCCTCGGCGGAGGCAGAATGCGCAGAGCCGTGGCTGTGAGAGCCACGCCGAGGTGCCAAGGGGCTGGGGAGGAGGCAGAGCAGGCGCCGAGAGGCAGCGGCTGCAGCCAAGCCTCGGGAGCCGGCTGCTTTGGCGAGCGGCAGACACTTGACCTGAGAGAACTAAACCCCTGCTGCAGCTTTTATTTTTCAAAAAACCGAAGCTTCTCTAAGAGCCGTAACACAACCACCAAACCTCTCTCCCTCCCTACGACACGGACTGCTCCTGGGTCGCCAACGCATCCGAGCCAGGCCCAGCAGGAGCGGGACCGGGATCACTTCTTCCAGCGACTGCCACTCACGCTCAGCTCTCACGGTAACGCTTTTAACCACCATTAGAAGCTGCACAAACTTTCCAGGTGCCCCGAGAGGTTTTCCTAGACACCAACCTTTGCTTCCCCATTTCGTAAGCAAAAACTTGAAGCTGTTCAAAAAGCAAAACCAGCACCAGGTTTATTTGGTACAGCAGCAGCTGTTTCAGGTGGGAGCCCAGAACGGGCAAACCTTGTTCTAAAACTGACGTTCTGCAGATCTTTAAAGGCACTGAAAGGTAACTAAAATATTAAGCACACCTAAAGGGCCCTACCGAGCTTTTCAAATTCAATAGAGCACTGAAGGAGGCAGGAATTTTTGCTTTTATAACAGTGTATGTGTCTGACTGTGACTGTCTTGAATGTGCTTATTTATTTTAAATTAGACAGCTGTCATGGTAAGATGACCTGGTGATCCAGGGACACAAAGAATCATTAATTTTTCAAGTTTATGAATAAGCCAACGTAAAGCAAGCACAATTTAAAAAAAAAAGTGATAAGCTGTGCTTTATTTTGACAACTTTGGCCTGAGGTCGTTAGACCACATGCACGAGCACGTAGGGCCTACCGGAATAACACAGCTTTAACAAGAAGAAAGCGAGCAGCAACCTTCTGGGGGGAAGAACGAAGGCTTCTCTCTGCCAGCACCATAAGCAGATCAGCAAATAATGACTAAGTAAAATGACGAGAGTTGCTGGAAGAAGCGAGCAGAACAATAGCTATCTTTTCCGTAGCCAAGCTTCTTTCTGAGAGAGCTGGCGGCGCTCCACGCCTCGCTGAAGTCCTGCTGGGGCTTCCCACGGCCCCACCGGCAGGACCGGCAGCCGCCGGCGCAGCTCCTGCATCACCTCCAGGCCCACGGGCGGCGCGGCGGGTCGGAAGGCCGCCCCGACGCCTCGCTGCCACGTGAACTCGGCTGCCTGGGGGGACAGGGAAAGGGATGAGAACAGAGCCATCCTCCAGGGGCCTGGCGACAGGAGGAGGCTGTCCTCGGGCAATCGGTTATTGCAGGAAGCTGCTCCCCACCGCCCGTGGGCCGGGCGGTGCCTGCGGGATCCTGCCGGTGAGCACAGGATGGTTTGGGTTGGAAGGGCTCCTCGAAGATCACAGCCTTCACCAGAGCAGGGTGCTCAGAATCACAGCACGGCTGAGGCTGGAGGGGGGGGGCTCTGAGGATCAGCCAGTCCAACCCCCCTGCTGGGCAGGAGCACCCAGAGCACGTCACGCAGGATGGCACCCAGGCGGGTTTGGGCTATCTCCAGAGAAGGAGACTCCACCACAGCCTCTCTGGGCAGCCTGTCCCAGTGCTCTGTCACCCTCACAGGAAAGAAGCGCCCCCTCATAGCCTGCCGGAACCTCCCGCGCTTCAGTTTGCACCCGCTGCCTCTCGTCCTGTCGCTGGGCACAAACTCCAGAGACCGGCTCCGTCCTCTTGCACCCTCCCATACACACTGAGGAGCTCAAAGCCCTGGGTTCACCCTCTCCAAGGATCACAGAATCATTACGGCTGAAAAGGCCTCCGAGATCACCTGGTCCAACCGTCCCCCTCCCACCACTGTCACCACCGAACCCTGTCCCCAAGCACCACGTCCAGCCTCTCCTCGAACACCCCCCGGGACGGTGACGCCACCACCTCCCTGGGCAACCCGTCCCAACGCCTGACCGCTCCTTCTGACAGAAACGTCCCCTCGTTTCCAACCTGAGCCTCCCCCGGCGCAACTCGAGGCCGCTCCCTCCGCTCCTGTCACAGTTACCTGCGAGCAGAGGCCGACCCCCAGCTCCCCACAGCTCTCAGGGAGCTGCAGAGAGCAGCGAGGCCTCCCCTGAGCCTCCTCCAGACCGGGCACCCCCAGCCCCCTCAGCCGCCCCCCGCAGGACCTGTATGGAGCACCCACGCCTCGTGCGGGCCGCCCGGCAGCGCCTCACGGCCCGAGCGTGCCAAGCCCGCTCCCTTCCCCCCGGCACAACCCCTCCGTCCCGGCACCGGCCCCGCTCACAGGCCCCCGTCTCCCCCTCCGCACACCGAGCGGCCCCGGCGAGGCCCGGGGGCGCCTCCTCCGCCCGGGGCTGCCTCGGGCCGGGAGAAGGGAGGCGGGGAGGGGACGGAGGCCGCGGCCGGGGCCGTACCTGCGCCGTGACCCAAGGCGGCGGCCGCACCGGGGGCTCCGCAGCGCGCCGCCACCGGGGGGTGTCGGAAATGGCAGTAGGGCCGGCGGCAGGGGGGGCCCCCGGCCGGCCCCGACCCGCCGGAGCCGAGGAAGGGGCAGTCGATGCCGCGGAAGTAGCCGCTGGAGCGCAGCATGGCGGCGGCGCCGGGCGGCACCGGGCGGCACCGGGCACCGCGCTCCCGCCTCAGCGCCCCGGGCCCGCCGCCATCTTGGGAGCGCCGCGGCCCGGCCCGCGAGGCCCCTTCCCCCCGCCCCCCCCTCCCCCGCGACGCCGCTGCCAGCACCGGGCTGTCCGCGGCGCGCCTGAGCGGGCGGGGAGGGGAAATGGCGGGCGGGGCCGCGGGGGGGGGCGGGAGGAAAATGGCGGCCGGGCGGAGCGGGGAGGGGGGGGGAACTGGAGAGCTGGGGGCTGAGCCCGGCTGAGGGCACGGGGTTGTGCGGCTCGAGGGAGGCCTCGTGGAGGTCTGCGGCTCCCTCACGAGGGGAGCAGAGCTCTGCGCTCTGGGGACGGCGACAGGAGCCGAGGGAACGGCACGGAGCTGGGACAGGGGAGGGTCAGGGAAGGGTTCTGCACCCAGAGGTGGTCGGGCGCTGGGACAGGCTGCCCAGGGCAGCGGGCACGGCCCCGAGCCTGCTGGAGCTCAAGAAGCGTTTGGACATCGCTCTCAGGCACACGGTCTGATTCTTGGGTGGTCCTCTGGGGACCCAGGAGTTGCGCCCAGCGATCCCTGCCCCTCGGGACGCTGCGTGTTGCGGTGATGCTGGGAAGGCTCGGGCCTCCCTCCTTCTCCCCACGAACACTTGGCACGCCTGTGTTCAGCGGGGAAGCTGAGGCACGTCGCAGCGGTCATTTGTCGGCACCAGAGCAGGGACTCGGGGCTGGCCCTGAGGGGTCGCCTGAGGTGAGGGGCACCCGCAACTCCCAAAATGGCCTCAGCCTTGAGGTTTTGGAGGAGGGAGCCTGCCCTCATCCCACCCTGGGAGCGGTGCATCCCCAGCAAAGGAGGCCGGGTTGGGACAACAGCAAGAAACAAAGCCCTTCCAAGAGAAATCCCACCACGTGCAGGCAGAAGCCACAGTTCAGAGACAAGGGATGATCCAGGATAGCTTCATCCCACATGAAAGTGAGGATAGAAGACAGAGTGGAAAGTACTGGGGAGGTGCAGGGAGCCAGCTGGATGACAGAGAAAGGTACACAGCTGGTGGGAGGAGGAAGTTGTGGCCCCAAGGAAGGACAAAAGAAGGATGACAGAATTCGTGGTTCATAGCCATCTTAAAACAAACAAACAAAAAACCTTTATTTTCACTGATCCTTCCTGTATGTCATCCCCCCCGCCCCAGTATCCCAGCAGAACAAACCCAGCTGCTGAAAGTGAGGTAGGAACCCACCTCCTGCTCCTGGCCAAAGCACAGAGAGAATTGAGCAAGGAACCGATGCCCCAGCACTTCCAGGGCTTTGGAAAACCTGAATGATCGATGAAAAGCATCGCTAAAGCTCCTCCCAGCAGAAGGAAGCACACGTGCACCACCGCATACCTCGTTCCCTTTCAGACTCTTCAGTTATAGTCCAAAAATGCAGGATAGAGATTTTCCAAAAGTTTAACACAGATGCTTCATTTAGAAAATGATTTCTGACCCCCAAACCTGGTTATTTTTGGCAGCAAGGAATCCTTTCTGGTAATCCCCATCCCTCGCTGCTGGAGCAAGCGGCACCCATTAGGAAAAGTCACACGAGCACACGTGGGCTGAGGGCTCCTCTCAGCACCACTTCAGACAAACACGACAACTGCATATACGTATTTTTTTAAATCAGGAGGGTGGAAACACCAGGGGACAGCAGCTTTCCTCGGGCAGAAACATGCCACCAACACAAAGTGCTTTACGAGGTACCAGGCAGTGCTCACACCGAGCATCCCCACGCACACTCCTGCCAGCCAGCCTTCTGCCTCCCACAAGCACTAAAAAAGAAAGCCGTTCTTTCCCCAAAAAGAGACAGCATTTTTATTTTTATGAGAAAGAAATTTATTTTATATAACATCAGCTCTAATAGAGAAGACTATATAGAAACATCGCATATGCAGACACACTAAATAATGTTGTTTCCCTGCCTTATAATTCTTGCCCCAGGTTTACTCAACTCAGAAGCTGACAAAATAATATAAAATACTATAAGGTAAACCATTTCTGCCCAGACCTGCAGGATCCAATGTGGAATAACTACCCCAAATCGATTCAGGCTGTCTCTTCCCTCATGTGTGTACGTGATGGTGCTGGCCCAGCTCCTCTGAGCGCGCAGACGCTGCAGTCGGACCAGGTACAGGGAAACGGGCACTCGCCTTCAGGGCAGAGAGTGAGGGGGGCAAGCACCTTTTGGGGGGGCTCAGCACCCCAGATGAGTTCCTCCAACGCTGCTGAGGGACCCGCAGATCAACTACTGGGTTCCCAAGACTGACCCCATCTCCCCCACAATGCTCCCACCTCCTCACAAAATACCCTGATTTAATTTAAATAAGGAACAGGGCTGGGACAGACAGACTTATGCGTGTGCCAGCTTTTAAACTGAAAGCCTGGCTGCAAAACTAGAAGTGCTGGCTTAAAAATGACACGTGAAGGGGTTTCACACCTTTTCACCACCCTGTTTCTCAAGGAAGGTTGCTGCTTGCATTTTCCCCATCCCATTTCAACCCTCTTTTAAAAACTAGTGTACTGCAAAGCTGTGAGCACCGAGCCCTGTAGGACACACCCTGCAGAGGAAAAAGCTGCCAAAAAGCCATCCCTGGCCCTCCAAATCCCCCCTTTTCTATCTCCCTGGCTTGGCCCAGGGGATTTGCAGGGGAGGCCAAGGCACCGGGCAGCCTCCACAGCCACCCCACCTCCAGGGAAAAGACATGGGGTGCACGGGGTGCCCACAAATGCCTCAGCACCCACTGGGATGGGGAGAGGGAACCCGGGTGCCAGAGCTGCACCCTCCAATTTGGGCTGCCCAAACTCAGTCCCAGGTTTCCATCCCGTTACAAAGCCCGGGCCGCCCCGTTGTGGGGACGGCACAGGGTCAGCACCCAAAACACCTCCCACAAGGAGAGGGTCTCTGGAACCCCAGCAGGCACTTGGTCCCCCAGTTCTCCCCTATTTCCCACCCAAAATAATCTCACTTTCAGGAGCAGAGTGAATTTTATCAAGTTTTTCAGGGGAAAAGATAAAAAAAAAATCAAACAGAAATCTTCATATTTGGGTCACTGAATGCTTCTCGTGTTGCAGATCTCCATTTGTTGCATGTTATTGTGTGTCGCCATAAAAATGTAACTCCCAGGGCAGGTTTCTGCTCAGCACGGCAAGTTTATCACCTTTTCTCCACATCCGCATGGAAAATTTCCCGTTGTCCCAGCACAGGCCCTGACACCCAGTGAAATGTGCCACCAAAGAGTTTATAAAGTTAAAAAATAAATAAAAAGAAGAAGAAAAGGAAAAAAAGAAAAGGCGATTTCTCAGAGCTGCTAAAACTTCCTCCTGCAGGGTCGTCTCTTTGCAGGGACCGGCTCTTCAGTGCGTGGGGCGATGCCTGTCCTGTTCCCCCCGTCCTGGCACCCCCTGCCCTGCATCCCCCCAACCCCAGGGCTGCTCCAGCCCCCCAAGGATGCCCCCAGCCCTACAGGAGGTGCTCCAGCCCCCAGGGTGCTCCCAGCCCCGCCGGCTCCCTGGTCCCGCATGCACCGTGTCCAGGCGTTGTCGCGGCAGGGCTGTGGCAGCCCGTGGGCCTCCCTTCACCGTCCCAGCCTCCAGGCATCGCTCAGGCATAGGATGACAAAGGGAAGCTCACAGGGGGCGAGGGGCCGCCGGCCCCGCAATCCTCTGGTGGGGACGGGACGCGCTCCTGCAGAGGGAGGAGAGAAGTGAGCCGGGAGGGGAGGAAAGCGGGCAGGAGCCTGGGGGAGCCGAGGGGTCCCCAAATCCGCGGCCATGGGAAGCGGCAACCAGCCCATGGCCAGTGCCAGCCAACGGCCCTGGCGCTGCTTCTGCCCGGGGGGCGGTTTGGGGTGCGGGCAGAGGGACGCGCACATGGGCAGCGCCGCGTGCCGGGGGTGTGCGTCAGTGCGTGGGTGCACACGAATGGGTGTGCAAACCGAGGGGGTGAGGAGTGTGCCACTGAAAAAGGCAGCGTGGGGACTGCGTGTGTGTGCACGTGTGCGCGTGTGCCCCCGTGGGTGTGCGTGCAGGTGTGCTCACCTGCCTGTGCACCCGCCTGCGGGCGCACAAAGCGCACAGACGTGAGTGTGCCGAGCTGTGTGGGTACCCCCCATGGGTGCACACCCGCAGAGGCCTGGCCCAGGAACTTGCCGGGACCAACCCGCCATAGGGGGACCCCGGGGACCCCCAGGACCCCACCACCCCCTGCAGTGTGGGGTGGGGGTGCCCCGGCTGCACCCCGAGCTCCCTCCTGCCCAGGACGCGATGCTGCCGCCGCCGCCGCCGTCTCTCCCCAGGGCCGGTCTCTGCTCCAGGATGCTCGCAGCAGCGTTCCTGCCCCAGGGCAGGTGGGCCCTGCTCCCCCAGCGCCACCGCTGTCCCCATCCGCTGCTGTCCCCACCAGCCCCCAGTTCGCTGCCTCACTCACCTGGTGGGGCAGAGCCGGGTGCTGCTGCCAGAGCATCGCGTCCTCTCCTCTCCTCGTCCTTCCCTTCCCTTTCCCCTTCCCTCCATCTTAGCCGGCGCCGTGCAGAGCCCCTCGCCCCGGCTTCCCTCCTCCAACGCCCTCCTCAGTCCCCAGCCCCAGCGCGGATGGGACCCTTCCCCGCTGCCCTTTTATACTGTCTTTGTACATATGACAAGCACGTGAAAAACCAGAGCAGGGCTTGGAAAAAAGCTCCTTAAGACGCTTGAATTCAGTTTCCTGGATCCCATGACTGAGCTCGGGCTGTGAGCGGGGTCTCATGACTGTGGCACACAGGCCCCGGCCGTCAAAAGGCTCCTTTATGCCCCAAAAGCCTTAAACCCCTCTTGGCCGGTCACTCGGCGAGCCCCAGGTCCTCCGTGCCCAGCCTGGGCCGCAGCCCCATCGGCACCGGCATCGCGCCTCTGCCAGGGGCGCCCCAGCAGGGCCGTCCTTGTCCCCCGAGGAGCTCCGAGGTGTCTGGGGCGTCCCCTCCCACAGCCACTGCACGCACACGTACAGACGCACACACAAGTACAGACGTACAGACGTGTACAGACACACACGGGTACAGACGTACACACTCCCCAGCCCAGCCGTGTGCCCGTGACTGCAGCAAGGGGAGCAGGAGCCGCGTTTGCTTCCAGGCTGGGGGCTTCCAGGTGGCCCAAGGGGACCCCCTGCCCTGTCCCCTCTTCTGTGCTGAGGGAACCTGGGCACTTGGAGGCCTGACTCTGCCCTTTGCCTCCTCCACGCCCTGCAGGTTTTGGCCGGGTCCCCCAGCGGCACACCCTGGACACCAGACCCTGTCCCACCCAGCCCGTCTCCCTCCCCTCCCGGTGTTCCCAAACTGCGGCACCAGCAGCAGGGCGAGAAGTGACATCCCAGTGGTTCCCAGCCCAGCGTGGCCCCAATGGTGGGGGACACCGGGCCCAGGACCCCTGAGGTGGGTCTGGCTCAGGCATTTTGGGGTCTCTGCAGCTCCCTCCTTGGGCCTGTGTAAGGACCAAACCCTCTCGACCAGGACCAGCAAAGGGTCCGGCCCCAGAAAGCCCCAATCTCAAACCACTGGGGCGCCCTCACTGGGTCTAAACTTTATGGATTGAGCTGAACTTTTCTGCCTTTTTGCTTTTTTCTTCTCTTAACTGAGACGCAGCAAATACAACCGCAAGCTGCCCTCATGTCCCCCCGAACCCCACCGCCAGCCCCGGGACGTCCCGCCGGCGATGCAGAGCCGCTCCAAAGCATCCGCAGCTCAACAGGAAACAGGCAGCAGTAAGAGGATAAAAATACACTCGGTGCAAACAAAACACCTCTGTGCCGGGATTAGGGCGCTGCGGGCTGCTCCAGCCCCGCTAATCGGGGTCGGGGCTGGCGGCACTGCCGGGGGCCGGGGGCAGCGGGGCTGGGTGACTGCAGCGGCTTCCAGCACATGCGTGAGCCCGAGGCTGTCGCAGCCGCACGGCGAAATGAAGGGAAGGCTGGGGGACGCTCAGGGAGAGCTCGGGCATCCCAGCTGCCAAAATCCCCCGGGAGAAGGGGAGACAACCCGAAGCTGCCCCCCAAATCCTCCTCTAGTGCCTGCAGAGTCCCACTGCCAAGGGTCCCCCCACCTCCATCACACAGCAGAGGGGACGTGGCTTCGGATGCCACAGGGGCGCTGGGGGCAGCAGCTGAGGGGTGCGTGGGGAGCAGGGACCTCTGTGCCCCCCACCCAAACAATAGGGGCATTTGAGCGCTCCGAGTGCGGGGCCACAGCAAGGCCCCACCACGAGGCCCCTCTGAGTGCAGCTTAAGGAGATTATCGCTCCTCACATGAGCGATAGGAGAAGGGGACAGGAGGGTGACAGGGACACAGCGGGGAAACGGCGCCTAGGAGGCCCCCGAGTCCCCGCTGGCAGCAGGAGAGCCAGAGCGGTGCTTTGTGGTTTGGGCCAGCGACGAGGGATGTGCGGGAACACCTCAGCCACTTCCAGCAGCTCATCCCGGGGCGATCTCGGAGCAGGCTCACACCCCAAAAGCACAAACCTGAGTGCTGTGTCCTTGTGTGGGGCAAAACAGCCCCATCCCCAGGCAGGAGGGGGACATCCCACGCACCCATCCCCGTGGCCAGCGCACGCCCCCGCAGCCCCTCGCTGTACCTGGAATCAGAGGGGACCCTGTGCAGTCAGCAGCACGGCTGGGAGCAGAGCCGGTCAAAAACAAGATTTGCCCCCGCTTTCCCTCACAGACCTGAGGGTGATCCCAGGAGGGGGGCCCACAACAGCCCCCCCGCAGTGGGGACACATCCAGGCACAACCCAGGAGAGGCATCGGCTGCTGGGGGGAGGGGCTGGAACCGTGGGGCTGGGGCAGGGGGAGCAGCCCCAGGCGGCCCCGGAAGGGTGCACGCAGGTAAAATGTTAAACCTCAGCTCTTTATTTGGTGCCCGGTTTCCTCACCCCGCTCCCCGAGGGAACCGAGAGCAAGGTGCGGGGGAGAAGTGTCAGAGGGGGAGACCTGAAGGCAGGCAGAGCTCCGAGAAGGCAGAGCAGGGCCAGAGCTGAGGGGGCATGAGGCAGAGGGCACCCCTCCACGCATCCCCAGCCTCCCCTGGGGAGGCAGCTCTGTCCAGCCAGAGCCGAGCACCGGGCACCCTGCTGCCATCACCAGTCCCAGAAGGCCCCTCGGGAACAGGAGCTGCCACCTCCTCCGTCCTGCAGCGGGGCACACAGCACGCAGCGACGCTGGGGCAGGGGGGGACAGGCTCCCGCCCTGCTGCTGCCCCCGGCCCAGCCCCTCTCCAACTCGCCTTATTGCTATAGTCAGAGCAGCAGAGCAGCCAGGAGTAATCGGAGAGTTTGTTCTTTTAGGAGAGGGGACAAGGACGTGTCCGAAGCCGAGGATTCGCCATCAGGAGGGTGGGCTCTTGTCTGTCCGGGGAGGGGGGGAAGGAGTGAGCTGCCGTCTCTTGCCAGCCCGGCCGGTGGTGCCGGCAGCGCCAGGGCTGACGCAGGGAGGGAGGAGAGCTGCGCCCGCGTCCCGCAGGAAACGCGCCGTCTGCTCAAGCCGTCTCCCGAGGCTGAGGCTGTACAAACTCACTGTACCTCCAGCAGAAGGGACCGGGGGGCGCTGGGAGAACGGACGTGCACGCAGAAACCCCCGTCCCTCCCCGCTCCCCGCCCCGCGGCTAGTTGCGTTGGCTGGCCAGCTCCTGGGAGATGAATTTCCGAAGGCGCTCGAGGTACTGGCTGTACAGTTCAATGTCATTGTGCCCGGCCCCATCCACCCACAGCGGCTCCACGGCCTTGGGGCAGCGTTCAAAGAGTGCCAGGCCATGGGAGAAGTCGATGACTTCGTCCTCCGTGCCGTGGATGATGAGGACGGGAGAGGTGATTTTGGAGATCTTCTCAATGCTGTCAAGAAGGTGGGTGGGGAAGAGACGAGAGAGGGGGTGAGCACAAGGATCGAGGCACCCCGGTTCCTTCTGCCCCCTGAAACAGCCCCTCAGGTAAAGGCACCAGGAAATGCTCTCTGATCACAGCAGAGGGCAGGGATGCGGAGCTGCCGCTAACGCTGAGCTCCGGGACAAGATCCCCGCCAGCGTGACAGACGAGGACCAGACAGCAGTGACAACGGCCCCACGGGACCCAAGCAAGGCCGAGGCAAACCGCTCCAGGACAGCGTGATCCTGCATGGGGATCAGCCGTGCCGTGCTGCGGGGCAGGGAAGCGCGGCTGTTCTCAGCCCGGCCCCCGAGGCCCCGGACACAAAGGCCGAGTGAGGCCGTCGGGACGCGGAGCGTGGGCTGGGGGCTCCCAGCCACGGCTTCCAGCTCGGGGAGCGTCCCTCGGGCCCCGCTGGCCTGGCTGCAAGGGAGAGGCAAAGCAGGAGCTCGTCCTGCCTGGAGACACCGCCCCAGCCCTCCTCAGAGTGGGGGGAAGGAGCCCAAAATCCTGCCCTTGAGGGAGAGACAGGTCCCAGAGACCCCCCCCAGGGACTTGAGATACGCAGTGAGGGGCCGGGGGGATGGCCCCAGTGCTGACAGGCAAAAGGGAGAGGGTGGCTGAGAGGTGATGCCACCAGGGGATGTGGGGTGGACACACGGCATGGCCCTCAGGAGGCGGCACAGCAACCGCAGGAAGGGTTACCGATCCCCCTCGTGGGCCTCAATGCAAGGCAGGAGGATCCTGAGGGGCACGTTTAAGGCTACCATAGGACACGGGTCCCCCATTTCCCCATAACCCCTCTTTGCGGTCAGGGCTGGTGGTGAGGACAGAGCCGGTCCGGGCACTGCCCCTCCAGAGGTGAGCCGCGCCCCAGTCCCTCGTCCTCAGGCCACCTACTTGGGGAAGGCATCGAACCAGTAGGTCTTCTTGGTCTCGGGGAAGGCGACTCTCATGCCAGAGGTGAGCGGGGAGTGGAGCACGATGGCAGCGCACTCGTAGCGGGAAGCCAGATCAACCGTGGGCACCGTGCCGATGCTTTGTCCGTACAAAATGATGTTCTCCGGGCTGATCCCGTACCTAGGAGAGGAGAGGGCGGGTCGGTGCCCACGCGTCGGGCAGCGGAGTCACGTCGCCAGGAGACGCCTGCTCCGGCCACGGCACAGGCAGGGTGGAAAACGAGGGAAGGCAGCGGGGACAGCCCCAACTCCTCCAGGCTGTGCCCAAAGCAGCTGCCCTGCATCCCCAGCCGCCTGCTAACGCTGTAGCAATTAGCGCTAATTAAGAGCCGCACACAGCTTCCCCAGCTGGAGCGCCAAGCCCCGGGATAATCGTGTCTGGGAGGCGGAGGGGCTGTCCCCACCACGGACCCGGGAGCCGCCTGGGCTGAGCGGCCGGGTGAGCTGTGGGGGTGTCAGGGCCCAGCCTCGCTGGCAGCGGGGTGTGGGGGGGGGTCACAGCCCCCCGGGGCAGCAGCCAGACCTCGGGCAAGCTGCGAGCCAGGCCCGGCTCCCACCAGGGCTCGGCTCGGGCACGACGGAGCGCAGCTTGTGCCAGCCGTGGGGACCACCGCGTCCCCGTGAGCCTCGAAGCGGCCACCCCGAGCAAGGCCAGACCCCGCAGCATCCCCACAGCTCTGGGTCCCCCCCGCCCGCAGGCTTTCCGGCCCCCCCCCGTCCCGTTCCGAGCAGCCTGGGCCCCTCTCGGGGAGATTTCCTGTTTTCCAGAGCTCCGGCCCGCAGGGTTTTCCCGGCGGCCTCGGCAGCTGCACGCGCCCCCGCCAGGGACACCTCAGCGCTCGTCACCGCAACGCGGCGGTGGCAGACAGCGATCACACGCCGCCCCCGCGCACCGGGGAGCCTGGAGCCACGGCGCAAGCACGGCGCTGAACCCGGCACCCCGCGCTGCCTCCCGACCCGAGCCCGCTTCGTCCTGCCCTCCCCGGCCCCGCTCACCGCGTCCGCAGCGCCTGCCACGCGGCGTCGATGTCGGAGTAGAGGTTCCTCTCCGAGGGCTTGCCCGTGCTGGCGCCGTAGCCCGAGTAGTCGTAGGAGAAGATGTTGCAGTTGATGCGGGTGCCCAGCCCGATGTAGAAGCTGCTCATCTGCCCCAGGTCCACGGCGTTGCCGTGCGAGAAGAGCACCGTGTACCTGCAGCGCCGGGGCGAGACGGGCACGGAGGGTTAATGGGGGACGCTGCCGGGGTGCCCGGGACGTCCCTTTTGGAGACCGAAAGCCAAAGCCCAGCACCCAGAGGGCCACAAGAAGGTCCCCGCGACAGCCCCGGCCCGAGCCCAGAGCTGCCCCCGACCTCCCTCACCGCCCGGGGCTCACTACCAGTGGAAACAGGCAGCCCATGGGCAGGATGCTTTTGTTGGAAGTTTTTGAGTCTATTTTTGGTAGAAAGCTCAGGATTTGGGGCCATTCGCCCAATGGGGATTTAAAGTACGGATTCTGACAGCAGCTTTTTTTTCTCTCCTGAGCCTGGCAAGATACCAGACCTTGGGAGAGAAGTGAATTGTGGGAGTGACAAGACGCAAAAAATTTCCACCATAAGGGGAAAAACAATGTTAATCATAAAAATTAACACTAATAGCGCGCTGATGGAAGCTTGGCTCTCTCCTGCTGGGGGGGGAGACTCGTTGCTGAGCCCTTGCAGCCAGCAGCAGATGCCCGGGGCCAGGTCAGGCCCTCACATCCCAGCCCAGCCACCCCGGTTTGGCTCCTCTGAGCAACGCCCGATGGCCGGTGACCTTGCCAGGGCAGGAGCAGGGGGACAAAGAGCACGACGGCACGGAGAGGAGAGCGAGGGCAGGACCCAAGGCCTCTCTTCTGCTTCTGGATAACTGAGCAACAACGAGCTCCGGTTTGGCTTTTGCACCCTCCAGGCCGGGCTGTTAGCGCTTAGACTTCGCGGCCTCACGTCGGGGGGCGGCACACCTCGGCGCTGCCACGCCAGCAGCCAAGGCTCCCCAGGGAATGCAACCCCTCCATCCAGGAATGGAAGTTAAAAATAAACGCTTGAAATCCAGCAGAGCTAAACCATGGCAACAGAGGGCTCGGGGAGCCCCGGGAACCGGGCGCGCTGCGCAGCCCGAGCCACTGGGTGCCGGAGGAGCGGCCCCGACGCGGGGACAAAGCCGGCCCCGGTCCCCGGCCCCTTCCTTGCAGCCTCGCAGCCCGCACCGAGCGCCGCTTCCGCAGGCGGGCTGGGGGGACGGCGCCAGAGCCCGCGGGCGCAGGCAGGCGGATGCGCAGGCAGGGCAATCCTGCCACCGGTTTCCTCCCTCTGGGGACCTGCGAGATGACGGGGCCGGAGCCTGGAGCAGACATCCCCGCGAGGCAGCCACCCCACCTGAACCCGCCCCGGGGCGCCGCCAGCTCGGGGAGCAGCTGCCACGCGCCCAGCCCGGCCGGGGGGGCTCCATCTCCACCCCACGCCCGCGCTGCCCCCCCGCCACCTGTCCAAGCGGATCCCAGGAAGCTGCCGTGAATTCCTGGAGGCTCTGCCCGAGGCGTTTGGCTCCGCTGTCTGTGGGGAGACCCCAGCCCCTCGGCAGCTCCATGAGGGGTATGAGCGGGGGCTGACCCCAGGCCATCAGAAACGGCCACTGCGCACGGTCACATCCTCCCTCCCCGACGGAGCAACTGCACATCAAGCTCTTCCCAGCTCACGGACGCGCAGGGCGACGCGGGGCAGGTTGTGCCTAAATCCCTCCTGGCTTTCACCCCTATTGCTCCTCTCCTTGCAGAATCAAACATGCCCAGCCAATTAGACCAAACGCGCAAACGCAGCCTGCGAGGGCTCACGCTGACGCCCCGCGCTCAGTGCAATCCTCACGCCGAGGCTGGGCACGCACCCAGAGCGTTGTGTCACCGGTGTGACACCAGAAGGACACCTCTCGGGCGGCCCAGGGGACGCCGAGGTCCCGGTGGCCTTCGGCTGCGCCTCGACTCGCTCCCTCGACCTGCTCGCTGCCGTTCCCAGTTCAGCCACAAGCCAAACAGGTTCTGAGAGCTGAGCTCACCCGCGCCGCCGGATGCCTCCGAAGCCCCGCGGCAGGGCCAGCTCCTTCGGCGAGGCGCCGGGTCATGCTGGGGTGGGGAGGTTGCCGCCTGAGCAGGACGGCCCCGAGCCCTCCAGCACCTCCGCAGCCCGACGTCCACCAGGCCGGGGTCAGACCGGCGGCAGCGCCAGGCCGGCACGTCCGCCGCCACTCACCTGGCGCCCGGCACGCAGCGGACGTACATGCAGCCGATGCGGTTCCCTCGGCTGCTCTTGGTGACAAACACCTCGATGTTGTCCAGCTCCCGCTGGGAGTACTGGAAATCCGCCCGGTCCTTCAAGTGCAGCTTCCACCGCCCCGCGGCGCCGCCTCGCAGGGAGCTGGTGCTGGTGCTGCCGACGGGCTCCGGCTCGGGGACCACGGCGTAGGTGGGCTCCGGGGGCAGGAAGGCCAGCTTGGCGGCGATGCGGCTGGGGCACGGGGGGCAGCAGAAGAGGCAGCAGAGCTGGCTGATCGACAGCCCGTTCATGACGGCGGCTTGGAAGCCGGGCACGGGCGCGCCGGCAGCGAGGGAGGATCCGAGCTGGACAGAGGCTGGCGGCGGCCGGCGGAGGCCCCGTCCTCGTCACAGCTGCCAGCGGCGGCGCGGGGCGGCCGGCAGTCCCTGGAGGGCCGTGGGTCTGGGGGGGGCGGCCGCCATCCGTCTGTCCGCTGGCAGCCTGCGGGAGGGACAGACGGACAGCAGTGAGGGGCTCGCGGTGCGCTCACACACACGTCGCGGCGCTTTGTCGCAAGCGCAACCCGCGGCCACAACCAAACCCGGCCCCCACGAGCCCCTCGCCCACGTGTAACACCCTCCCGCCCCACGCTGGTGCTGAGCCCCCCGCACCCAAAACCATCCCCCCCCCCCCCCCGGTGCTTTCTGAGCATCCCCCATCGCAACCCCCGCAGGGATCTGCGGCGTCCTCGCGCCAGCCCACGCCGGGGAGGCGAGGACAGCGGCGGGGGATCGCACGCGCGCTCCGCGGCAGCCGCACGCTCGGTGCCACAAAGGACGTGGCCCCTTGGTGCCCCCCCCCCATCCCTCGGGGTGCTGGCACGCGTGTGTGGCTGGAGGGCAAAACTCCTGAATAAAACAGTGAAAGGAGGGGGGGTGAAAAAAAAAAAAAAAAGCAACTATTTTCTGCAAGTTTGGGCACAGGCTCGCGGCTGAGGAATGTCAAAGCAGCCCACACCCCAAGGAATTCGCTCCATCTGCTTCCGAAGGGCTGGGAAAGAGGAGGAAAGGGTGGAGGGGGCGGCTGCAGCCTGGGGAGGAGGCACGCACGGAAATATTCGGAGCAGAAGGACGCCGCTGCCCGGGCCCCATGCTGGGAGCTGGACTCGGGTCCCCCCCCCGGGACCGGCGTGGCCACGGGGTTGCATCCTGCACAGACCAGCGCCGCGCTGTGCGAGCCGGGGCGGAGTGCTGAGCACCCCGGTGGCCACCGATGCGGGGTGACCGGTGGCCACGCCGGGCGAGCGGCCACGCAGGCAGGCGGCGGTGCCCACGGCTGTGCCGTGCCCTCACCTGTGTCACCGCAGTGGGGGGGGGGGGACACACACGCACCCCGGTGTGCCCGGGCCGTGGGGGGGGGGGGGGGGGGGGGCGTGAGCTGGCCGCACACGCAGCCGGACCCCCCCCCCCGCACCCCCTGGATGGTGCTGGGGGCACGTCCAGGGACACGCTGCGGGGGGGGGGGCTGGGAAGGCACCGAGCAGTGCAGGGCACTGACCCCCCCCACCCCCCGCCCCACAGCAGGACGCGGCCTGGCACCCCCAGCCCCCCCCCCCCCCCCAACCCCCGGGCTGAGGGGGGAAAATATGGGGGGGGGGCGCCTGTCACTGCCCCCCCCCCCCCCCCGGCTTCTCCTGGAGCACGCAGCGGCCCCAGGCCCCCCCAGTAGTCCCCAGGACCCCCCCCCAACACCAGGCCCAGCCCCCCCTCAGCCTCAGGACCCCCCCTTCAGCCCCAGAGCCCTCCTCAGCTCCAGGCCCCCCCTTCAGCCCCACGAACCCCCTTCAGCCCCAGAACCCCCCCACCTTCAATCCCAGCCCCCCCACTTCAACCCCAGGCCCCCCCTCAAGCCCCCCTCAGCCCCAGGCGCCCCTCTCAGCCCCATCCCTCCATTTCCCCCCCCCCGCTACCTGCACATGCCGGGGCTCCGCCGCAGCGCAGGCCTGGCTCCGGGCTCCCCTCAGCCCAGCTCGGGGCTCCCCCCGGGGCTGCCTCCTCCGGGCCGGGCGGGCTCGGGCCGGGCCGGCCGCTGCGGGCCGCCGAGGCGGGGGCGGCGCTGCATGGCGGCCCCCCCCCCTTCCCCGGCCCCGCCCGCCGCCGCCGCCGCCGCCACCGCCGCCGCCGCGCGGCGGAAGTGACGCCCACGCCCCGCCCGCGCCGCGCGCCGCCCGCGCGCCCGTTGCCAGGGCAGCGCCGCGCGCCCGCGCTGCGACTGCGGCGTGCACCAGGGCTGCGTGCAACTGAGCTGCGGTGCAACCGGGCCGCGCGCAAACGGTTCCCGCAACCGCTGCGTGCCAGCGGGCTGCGTGCGACCAGGCTGCAGTGCAGCAGAGCTGCGGTGCGACCGGGCTGCAGTGCAACCGCTGCATGCAGCTGAGCTGCGGTGCAACCAGGGTGTGTGCAACCACCGCGTGCGACTGCTGCGCTCCTCCCTGCAGAGCTCGCACCTTCCCAGCGCTGCACGGCTGCTCCCCCGCAGCAGTTGCAGGGCCCCCCAGGACGTTGCACTGTCCTGCCCCTCGTGGGCTGCAGGAGGCAGGCTCTGGCGAGACGGGGTCGCACCCCGCAGACCATGCAGCGAGGGGTCCTGCCCTTCCTGGGCACCAGGGAGGTGAAAGGTGGTCTTGGGGCCAGGAAACCAATGCTGGGGGTTCCCTCGCAGCGCGTGGCCTTGTCCCCAGGCTGCAGCATCGCCCAGGACCCCGTCTGCAAGCCCTGCAGCGCGAGGCCCTGCACAGCCCCGCTACTTCTACCAGGGCTGTTGCTTGCACCGCACCCCACTTGCTGCTGGAGGTGGGGAAACTGAGGCACGGCGTGTCGAGGGCAGGCACACGGCCACGGTGCCCCCACCGCCCCAAGGAGCCCCCCCGAGCTGCCCCTGAGCGGAACACCCTGCCCATGGAGAACCTCGCCCAGCATCCAAGCAAATGAGGCCGTATTCGTATTCACATATCCGGGCTCGTACTTTCTACAAGGAAGGAAATAAAAAAAAGGGAGGTGGGGGGAAGCTGGTGGCTGCCCCGCTGCCCCGGGGCCTTCCCTGTCCCCTCCACGGCCGCGTTCCCTCCCCAGGGGCTCACAAACTTTGTGCAAATGGCGATACCTGGTGCTTGGTGCAGGCAGGGGAGCCAAGCTGTGCTTCCCCGCGCCCGCTGGCAGGCCCTTCTGGAACCTCCGCACCGCACTTACAAATGGGGCAGGATTCCCACGGGGCTCGCTCAGCGCCAAGGCTCATTCCCAACCAGCACAACACCGAACCCCAGGACGCGGAGCCGCGCTGGCAGCCCCGGCACGTCCCAGCAGTAAAACGTGCCGCCGCTCACGCGCCCTGGATGACACCTCCCAGAAGTAAAACCTGAGGAAAACGTTGGCGAAGGGCAGCTGAAGCGGGGCAGAGGCTGCTGTTGCCCCCTGGGACCCGTTGGGATGTCAGTGCTGGTGAGACTGCCAGAAGCCGGTGGTCCCAGCCCTGCTTTCCCCAGAAGCGGAGCCCTGGTGTCCCCCGTGCCCCTTCCCTTCCCTCCCAGAACCCTCTGTGTGCGTTTTGGTGTTCCCCAGATGCTGCCACGTGTGGTTCTGAGCTCCCCAGAGCGCCCTGGGTGCCCTTCTGTGTTCCCCAGGGCTCTCCACGTGCTTTCTGGAGAGCCCCGGAGCCTCTCTATGCACTTCTGGGCACCCCAGACCCCTCCCTGTGACTTTGTGCCTGCCCCAGAGCCCTCTGCATGCCCTTCCCCACGTGGAGCAGTGCTTGCTTCCAGGTCCTGACCTGTGGCCGGAGGGTGTCTGTGTCACGGCAAGCCACAAAATAACTTTACTGTGCCACACGCTGCAGCTTAAGGATGCAGTTGCTTCAACAACAGCTTCTCAAAGGGAAGGGAGGGGTTTAGGAGGCATTAAAACTACAGAATCCGCTTTTCTGCGTCCGAGACCGAACACCGCTCGGCGGGCAGGGGTGGGACTGCTGCTGGGAACCCTCAGCTTCCCCTTCTGCGTCCCGCAAGAGGAGACGGTGGGGCAGAAGGAGGGAAGTCTGGGGGCAGCTCAGGGCTCCAGCCACGAGCCCCAGGCAGTTTGCAGGGCCTGGAGCTGCGGGATGAAGGGACGGGCTGGCGGTCCGAGAGCTGCTGCCCGCGCCCACGCGCTGCCCCGGCAGAAGACGAGTGCCAAGGTGGCACGTGGAGCGTGTGAGGGCCGTCATCCTCGTGGGAGCTGGACAGAAATGGATCGGCTGAGCCCTGTAGGACTGCAGGGAGAGGAGGAACACCATGCTTCTGCCAAGGAGGTGCAAGGAGCCACCCTGTCCAGGTGCTGGTTTGCGTGTGCTGCTGGATCCCCATATCCACTGGTGGGGCTGGGAGGAGGAGGGAGGCTGGGAGGACGGGGGGAGCACCAGGCCACCAGGCTGTAGTTCGCGCCGCTCAGCCCCGTTCACAGCTTCTGGATCTTCTCAGCTACGACGACGGGGTTCTCCTTCCGGATCTTCTCAGCGGCTTCTGCCTTGTAGTCATAGGGGCAGGCGTGCATGTCTGAGTACCGGTGAATGGCACAGAACAGGTTCCCGCAGCGGCAGTCAAAGCCTGGGGGGAAGAAGAGCAGAGACAAAACCACGTCAGTCACCATCCAGCAGGGCCCGGCCCTCTCCTGCTACACCGTGAAGCTCCACAAACGCAGAAAGAGGAGGCCGAGCCAGTGAGGGGGGGTCTGTGCCCTCGCTGGGCGAAAGGGAGCTGGGGTAGGGCGCGATCTTGGGCCGCAGTTTTGGTCTCCTCTGGCCGAGCCGCTCTCAGGGCTGCTGTGAGCACACACGTGCTCCGGGCAGGCCCGGCTGTCACAGCGGTGGGAAAAGCTCCCCAAGCAGCTGCTCTCCTCCTTCCCCAGGGCCAAGGGATACGCTGGGGACCGCAGAGAGCCAGATTTCTAACCCAGGCCCTGAGCAGGCAGCCCGAGCTGCAGCCGAGCCCTCCAGAGCATCACGGCAGCAGCACCTGGACTGGCCAGCAGTGAGGTGGCGAGCAGCAAAACCTTGACCTCATCAGCATCACTTTCAAGCTGTTTAGGCCTTAAAAGTCTGTAATTTAGTCACTTAGACACAGTGCTGTCCAGAAGTGCGACCGTTATCACAGCACACGGGGAAACTGAGGCACAGAGAAGGGAAGGGATTTGCCGCAGCACAGATCAGCTCCCCGTTGCGCTGGCAGCGAACCACGCTCTCCCTTGCAGCACCTACAGGCTGTACAGATCCCAGACGCAAGGCTCTGAGGTGCCACTTTGCACCTATTTGAGAAAACCCGTTTTATCCTAAATGCCTTGAATTCTCAGGAGTTCCCTGCATGTTGATTCCTACAGGAGAAGTGACTTCTGAGTCTGAAGCTCTTAAGGAAACACCCATCCAGGAAATCTATCCTCCCTGCAGATCTGAAGGCTAGGCACAGCCACGAAATAACTTTACTGTGCCGTACTCCGCAGCTTAAGGATGCTTCAACAACAGCTTCTCAAAAGGAAGGAAAGGGTTTAGGGGGCATTAAAACTACCGAATCCACTTTCCTACATCTAAGACCAAACACTGCCTTCCCTGCAGCCCCAGCCTTATAAACGTGCATTTATTCTATGACAGTGCCCTCAAATCTCCAGGCTCTGAAGTGCCAGGTGCTGGACAAACCTTCTGGGCCAGACTCTGCCAAAGCAGCTTACATCGATGAAAGCAGAAGTGCAAGTGCAGCTGCTGACTGCTGAACGCACTAAGGAGGCTAAAGAGGAGAGAGCTCTGCGTGAACAGCGTGACCCGCGCAGCGCTAGGGTTAACTTCTGCCAGGGAAAACTAAACGCCAAGAGTCGGTTTAGGGGAATGATGCTTTTATTAACAAATTGCAGGCAAGTTAACTGCTTCACGAATTTCCTTTCCAGGGCCAGTTTTCCCAGTGATTCTACAACTGATACCAGCCACCCGACACCACTGCAGCACCTCTCGCTATTTGGCTTCACAGGCTCACCGCTGAGCGCCACCCTGCTCTCAGAAAGCTAACGGCACAAGTCAAGCAACTTGAACAAACAGGATGAGTCCTGGAGTGGGATTTTCAGTTTGAGTCTAACTCCCTTCATATCAGTATCACCAAGGTTTTGCTGCTGATTTGAATAGGAGCAGAATTAGATCGACAGCGAGCACTGCCTGCCTTTGCTTCTGCAAACAGCTTTTGCCAAGCAGCAGAAATAACCCCACAGGCACTGCTCCATCCAGTTCTGCAACCCGGAATTCAAGGGCTGGCAGGGAAACTGTGACGAGCGTCAGATCCCCCACGCTACTGCCAGGGACAGCTCTGTTTGCAGATCAGAGTCCTCTTCCCACCTCCCCTATGGCACCACGTCTTGCAGATGTGAAATACTTTGGGGAGGTATACCTCCAAGCACTGACCCACGCCAGCCCTCTGAACTCGGGCAGCATCACAGCACGAGGTGATCTGTTTGCAGGGCTACGAAACCCGACTGCTGAGGCTGCAGGCAGGTTTCCTCGCAGTCAGGGTCTTACCAGTCAGCCCTATCTTCTTCCGGCATGTGAAGCAGCGGTTCTTTTTCTGTTTCGGTTTTTCCGAAGATGTCTTGCTCTCAGCTGTGTTCTGGGATGTTTCGAGGAGAGCACCTGAAACGAAGACCAGGGTTTTGTTACCTGTCTCGATGAACTAAGCAACACGTTCATTTTATTCCTGTAGCCGCTTGATTCTGGGCCTGTGCCAGACAAACACCTCCACCTGCACGCTCTGGCCCCGACAGTTAACAGCCTGCAGACATCAAACCCCTAACTGAGGTTTGTCGTCTTCCACAGACAGAGATCTGTGTGCCTCACGCAGCTTCACGTTCTGTTTCAGTTCCCTAAGTCCAAGACTCAGAAACACCACCAAGATATTAAGGTTTAGCTAAGGCATACATAAGGCAACGTGACGCTGTTTAGCTCACGCTGAGAAAAGGTAATGCTAAGAATTACCCGGTGCTTGCTGTAGGTTAAGAATGCACACAGACAGTCAGCTTAGCTGATGTACAGTAATACAAGTGCACATCTGAGCCTGGAGTTAATCTTTGTTTAAAAAAAAAAAATAAAATTAACCCCTTGTAAGTACTAGTAATTATTTTTGTTGACTCTTATGTAAGTGTTCCTCGTATGTAGGTCTCCGAATGCTTTGCACAGATACTCATCGCTGTCTCTAATCTACCAAAAGGAAAACTGAGCTCTGAAAGCCAGATTGTTAAAGGTCACTGATGCTTAGCAGGATTTCCTACAGCACCTAAGCAGGCTAGAGTCAACAGGAGGGAGGAGCTCCAACTGCTAGAAGATACACACCTGCAGCGCACACGGCGCTGAAAACCAGGCTAAGGAGACCAACAGAGGCAGAGACAGCTTTGTGGATCTGACCCTAAACAACTTTCTAGTAACCCCACAACCAGACGAGAGGGGCAGGCTCTTTCAAGTCTCTCTTTGACTGAACAGTCTCTCACCTGCCTGTTGTAAACTGCCTCCTGGGCTTGCGAGCAAGGGATTACCAAACAAAAAACACACAATCACACGCAGCGACTGGAGCCTTTGCTGCTTTTTTTTAAACAACCAACAACCCTGTGTTTGTTTTTTTTCTTAGCTTTGTACACAAGCAAACTGTCAGTTTTAGCTAAAGGTGGGTGCCTCCAATGCAATGTCACTGGGTCACAGCTCTGCTGCAGCGTGAAGTCTTGCCTTGTAACAGATCAACCAGAGGATGTGTCCTGCTGGCCAGTGACACCCACACTGCTCTACCACTTCGCCGTATCCTCTCTGCAAACAAACTGACAGCGTTACGTCCCTCTGAGGAGCAGGGATGCCTCCGATCACACAGGACGACGCCTGGGCCACCAGCTGCCCTTGGCCACCATCACAAACACTGCTCCAGGGTCTCAGCTCCTCTCCCAGCACGACGCTGGATCCATCTCTGTTCCTCCCTCGAGAGCTGGCACAGACCTGCAGCGTGCAGCTGACAACAGCCATGCAGCAGGCTGTGGGACGCTCTGGGCTTCCTGCCATTCACTAAGATAGGCGTCATGGAAGATTATCCTCCTGCCAGCGAGCTGGGGGCTGGCAGACACTCAGCGCTCAGCCCACGAAGCAATCTCTATCGGCCTGCCTTCGGGGACAGTGTTTTCTCTCCCTGTTACCTTCACTGCCAGTGGCTAACAACTGTCCCCTGGACTTACTGGCCAGTGTTGTGCTTGCTGCTGAAACTGACTTGCTACATTGGTGTCATCTTGACTTGTGCAAGGCCAAACCAATCAGCCTACCTGATGAGGAAGATGCTGATGTGCCTTCTTCTGTCTTGATGAACCCTTCCGTCTCGCTGCTGTTTTCTTCTCTGGATATGCTCATGGCCGTCATCTGATGGGTCACAGGAGTCTGAGCGCTGGGAGCATTTGCAACAAACAAACCACAGAGCAAACACAAATATTTTCCTTGATGAACAGTGAGGTGGGAGAGATCTTCAGCTCATAAACTTAGATGCACTATACTTGGAGGGAGCTCAGGAGTACAGTAGGCCAAATGCCCTTAAGACTTGGGATCAAAGTTCTTTATAGGCACAAATGTGTGATAATCGCAGTTTCATTTTCTACCCAACTATATCTCAAAGCCAAGGCAGCAGCCCAACAAACAAGACCAAGGCCAGGGAAACACAGTTATGAGTCATGACTGTAATGTAATGGGAGAGCTCAAGAAAGTAGTAGTAGCGTCTTCCTTCCTACCAAATATGACTGAGGTCCCTAATTCCGCTCTCGCAGCTTCCAGACTGGATCACCACCAGGTGCTTTCACTTAGGACTGGGTTGAAACCGAGCGGTTTACCATAGCTAGCGACGGACACGGTGCACTGGCTGTAAGAGAACCAGGCTGCAGGAGAACCAGTTTACTACGGGGTGTTAATTTACTACCGACCTCTGGTACCTGACTCTGAACCAGTAATCATCGTCAGGAACATCTCAGTCCTCCAGTTAAACCAGGGTCACAGTGAACTGTGTTTGATCCAGCCTGTTTTACAGATTTCCTTGGCCATGCACAGGATGAGAGCCTACCCCTTGTGTCCCAGGGCCGGTTGGTAGCACGGCTGTAGGGAACCCCCCAGACTACGCCCCTACCTGGCTTTCACATCCTCAGGCGTGGAGTCTCCCTCTGCATGCTGCCCTGCAATCGAGTCTGACGCCATGGGGCTGCTGTTGGGACCACTGGCTGCTAAGAAACAAGATCACAATCTCAGAAAAGTTTTAGAAAGGTTAGCAAGTTCCTCAGGTGCTAGGAGAAAGCAGGATGGAGCATTTCCAGCAGGCTCCTGCTCCCTACCAGGAGCTGGCAGAGTGCAGGCAGGCTGGGATCACTCCCAGCTCCCCTGTTCTTACACTCTCCCCTCCAAATTTGTGTGTAGGTCTCTGTGGGGACAGAACATCAGGCCAAATAGACCTTGCCATGACCCGGTGCAGCTATTCTTACACTAGATCAGGAATGGCTCCTTAATCAGGATCAGAGCAACCTTCTGAAACGAGGTGCTCATCTTCCTGAGAGCCAAAGACCTCATTTATGGAGATCTGCTCAGCTCCTCGGGATCTGTTAGCTCCTTTTTGAGGGACGAGTGTTTATTCACAGCAGTTGTGCTGTGTACCTTCCACTACTGTGTTTTTTTAAACATCTGGCACAATCTGACTTCAGCCACCCATGACACCTCTGGCACTCTTTGATCTCCCTTCTTTTCCTTCAGCATTGCAAAATAAATGCCACATCAGCACAAGTATTCTCCTATCAGTATAAATTAAAGAGCTGTAGTACCAACATCCCTCCAATCCAGTGTTATTTTGCAGCTTCTCTTAAGTATAAGAACCAGATCCCCCTCTGCTGAAAAGAACTGGCTTGAATAGAAACGTGTTGTTTTATGTCATTCAAGGATCTAAACCAGGGTGTTTAGAAAAACCCTTTGCGATTAATCCTTTGTCAGCAAGAGCTGCTATACATTTTGGGTGGCTAATTCAAGCAACGCCATTCTTACGCTCAGGAACAAAACTAGAGAAGATCTCCAGAAGGCGTTTCTCACTGGTGTTATACAGTCAGTACAGGGGGCATCTGCACAGACTCTCAGCAAGAGAAAACCCTGCTGCTGATGCTAAGAGCACCCCTTCCGTGTGCCTAGTTTCTTCCCAACTCACTGATATGTCAGCTGTGCTTAGCTGCAAGAAACAAAGCTTTTATTTCATTGGTTTTGCCTATCAAGCTTGTTGAGAAAATTACGCAAACTCAAAAGGCCAAAATCTTCCCAAATAAAATTCTATCTGTTTGGAGGGATCTGTCATGGTTTCCAGCAGTCGCCACGGAGCTCAGGGAGAAGGTTAGAGCTATAAATCTGTGCCACTGTTAGAGCAAGTGAAGTTTTACAGTTTACTGGAAGGTGCTGACTGAGATGGGGTTTCACAAACAGCTGGGACTGGGAAGAGAACAACCAAGAGAACAACCAACCCTCTTACAGGGAACAGAGGTGGTTTTTTTTGGGGGGTGGGGGTGTAAATCTGCTGGTGGCCAACACCAGTATCATGCTCTAACCCAGTTTGCATCCAGGCACTTATTTAAGATAGATTTCTTGGACAAAAATCCTCTACCTGATGGGCTTATCCGGTCACTGCTCTGTTGCCTCTGCAGAAATTCCTTATAGCAAATGGAGCACATCCCATTGGTTCGGGGGCTGCCATAAAATCCACAGCCAGTGGTACACAGCAGAGGCACCTGGGTTTGGTTCGTCTCTTGAGCCATTCTTTCTCCCTCAAGACACCAAGCTAAAAACAGGAATAAAAATGAGACAGCTGTTACGGTCAAAGAACTACTTCATTGTATGCTGCAGCTGATCAGGAAGGAGCACAAAGGATCCCAAGAGCCTGGTTCCTGCATGCACACAACAATGCAACCCGAGCCCCTTGAGCTAAAGATACAGAGGGCTTGTAAGCAGCGACAGAATACACGACTCAGCTGCCACAAAGCCTGAAAAGTCAACAGGAGTCCCTCCACACCACAGAGCTTGCCAAACTCTCTGTAAGATACGCACGTAAGGCCTGAACGATCCGCTCTCAAACGTAGCAAGTGCCATCGCAGCATGACTAATGACTCCTGCAAACACCGGAGCAACAAATACAGGTCAAACGGCCAGCATCCAGGTTAATTAGTTACAATCTGCGCTCAGCAGCGTTCATTTTCACTACCAGACAGTTTTAGTTTTTTAATTCTCAGGAAGACGATGCAAGTGATTCAAAAGGAACCTACTGACTCTCAATTCTGACATATTAAAGCATTTCCTGACATATGCTGGTGGATACGGAGAACCGAAGGTTTCTATATTTAGGCTGGAAATAAGAATAAGGCTTCTTTCCATCAATAAGGTGCGGTTCTGGAACACCTCCCTAAGAGGAACAATAGAAACAGCGATCCTACTTTCAAACTGAATCTTACTCTCTGGATCCCACGGTGTCACCTACATACCCAGGAGCTGACCCCTTCCAGCCACATGCATTTACACGGCCAGACTGCACTGCACCCTCTAAACCGTAAGCAGTAACTCCCGGCAACAACAAAAAAAAACCAAATTCCGACGGAACAAAGAGATACAAAACATAAAACACCATCAGTAGCTGGAATTATGCACTGTTCTGCAGGCAAGATCCTGCTTCCAGGGTAGCACCGACCAGTGCCCCAGCACTACAGACAAACACCAGACAAAAAGGAGCGTAGCACCCAGCCCCGAGTGGCAGGACGCGTTCTTTCAGCTGTGACGGAGCCCTGCAGCAAGGATTTCCCCCTTCCCTCATCCGCGTTTCCTCAGGAAGCACAGCAGAGCCAGCTTCCCCGGCCTGGTCCCTTTGTGTGAACAACGTGGCCGCGGCCTGTCCAGCCTTGGCACATGGACGTTCACAGGTGGCTCTCGCTTGGAAGTGCCCTAGCAAACACGAGGCGCTGCTCCGGGGAGCTCCCAGCAGCGTGCCTCCTTCTCCCAGCATGGCAGACACACAAAGCATCCACGGCTTCACAACTAACTCCACCACTTTCTTTCACGCACCCACAAAACTTGCTCTGCAAAGGGAATAAGGTGACGGGATCATGAAATAATAACCCCCAGGAGCGCTCCTGTGGGAAGGAAGTGAATCAGCTCTGGTTTGTTCCTCCTTGTCCTCAGCTGTGCGATAGGAATCTCAGCTCTGCAGCTGGGGTTTCCTTTGCAGAGCTCGGACCAGTGTTCCCGTTACCAGACCTGGAGTTCCTCAATCCAGATCAACCTCTCCTTCAGCACAAGCAGCCGCAGGAGCCTCCTCCGCATTCAGTTCCCCTGTCCGGGCTGTACAAAGGCTGTGGTTAGCACAGAGCAAACCTGAAAGGCTGAATCCCCATGACTGCAACCAGGTGTCAACCACCACCACTCACAGAATGATTTTCATAAGTCGTTTCTAATTTTGAGTGACCCTAGAGACAGAAATAGAGGATTGCTGCTACATTTGACAAGTTTAGCTATCCCTCAGCAAGCTGCCTTACCTAGCCACCCACGGGCAGCCCGCAGATGGTCACAAGCGCCAAGCAGCACATAGCCTTACTGCAAAACCCACTGAAATACAGAACCTGAGGGGAGATCTGACCTCTTCCCCTTTTGCTGCTCCGTCCATGAGCCAGCCCCCGGCGCAGAGGCAGCCTGGAGGCGGCACCAGCGCAGGGCTGTCGGAAGCCAGGGCTAACACCACTTCTCGGCCACCCAAAGCCCCAGTCCACTCACCCAACGGGCCTCCCGTCCGCCGCTCCGCTCAGAGACGTGTCCACGCTCGGGGCAGTGGAGCCCCGAGGAAGCCACCCCGCAGCTGAGCCGCTCCCTGTTCGAAGGCCAAGGCCGCCCCGAGCTGCCCGTGACCGAGGAGGCCGCTGCGAGCGGGCTGAGACCCCCAACCTGAAAAAGAAACCCCAAACCCAAGTCACGGCCACGGTGCGCAGGACCCCTCCGGGCCCCCACCAGCTGCCAGCAGCGCAGGGCCCGCAGCGGGGAGGCCTCGCAGGGCGCTGTGGAGCCCGTCCCGAGCCCTCCGCGGCCTCGCTGGCCCCGGGGGTGGGCACGGCGGGGGGCCCTCCCCGGGCCTCGCCCCCAGCCGCGGCCGGGCGCCCGCTCCCCGCTCGCTGCAGAAATCGAGGCCGAGGCTTTGCGGCCTACGCGGAGGCGGCGGGCAGGGCCGCGGCCGGGCCGAGCCGGGCCGGGCCGGGCCGCACTCACCGGCGGAGGCGGGCGGCCGCCGGGCCGGGCCGGGCCGAGCAGGGCCGGGCCGGGCCGGGGGCGGCCGCCGGGAGGCTCAAGCGGGCGACGGGCAGGGCGGGCGACCGGGAAACATGGCGGGCGCGGCGGAGGGACCGCGGCCCCCGAGCGCCCTCCCCCGGGGAGGGCCCGACCGGGCGGGACGGGACGGGACGGGGAGACGGGGCCGGAGGGGAGGGCTGGGGACCCCCGGGCACCGGGCTGGGGAGGGCTGCGGACCCCCGGCCGTCGGTTTGGGGACCCGCGGGCACCGGGCTGGGGACCCCCGGTTATCAGTTTGGGGACCCCCCCCCCCGCCACCGGTTTGGGGACCTCCGGGCAGCGGGCCGGGCACCATCGTGCTGGGCGTAGGTGTGCCCGCTATAGGGAAGGGCCCTGGGGCCACCCCATCGCCACCCCCTTGCTCTGGCTATAAGGGTTGTGGCACGGCCAGATCTATAGGGGGAGGGATCTGGGAACCCCTCTCGCAGGGGCTGGCAGCAGGGTGATGGTTGGACCAGGTGATCTTGGAGGTCTTTTCCAGCCCTAAAGATTCCGTGATTCTGTGATGCAGTTGGCCACAGGCTATAGGAGAAGGGACCGGGTCTTCCGTGCCCTAAAGCTGTAGGGGCCAGGGCATAGCTGATGGTGCCCCGGCTGTAGGGGGAGAGCTGGGAGTGGGGTGCCCGCTGCACATTTACATTGTTAACGCAAAGTTAATTCAGAGATCGTTTAGTCCCAAGCAGGCTGTGTCGCTGCTGCTTCACAGACAGAAAGGGATGTCGGGGTGCTCTGAGGCCCAGCATGATGCTGCAGAGCCACGCTTCCATCGCACAAGGAGGCACAGGCCATGGACCTGCCAGCCCCGGCCGCAGCTGCGATCGACCCCTCTGAGTTTGCCAGCCGCCACCTCCCAGGTTTTGTTCTGCTTCGTCAGCAGGATGAAAAAGCAGCGGAGTAGGAGAGCTCTTCCCTCTGCAGGCACTGGGAAACGGTGGACGAACTGCTCCGTAATGAGCTGTGCAGAGCCGAGTTCTGGAGGTTTCCAGCTGGAAGGCAGGCTGTGCAGGCTGCAGATCATCCCTGCTGCTCTTCTCTGAACCTTTTTTTTTTTTTTCCTAAACTATGCCTGGGTATTGTCACAACATCTCACTACAAGGCTGGTCCATCTGTGAGGTGGTACCCAAAGTGCAGCCTCCTCCCTAGCCATGCTCTTGTGTTCGTGACTTTGTGGGTGCCTCCTGCAAGTGACTGGACTTGGAAAAAGTGCCTGGCAGGGGGTTTGGGCAAGCAGCGGGGAGCAAAACTCCTGAGAAACCACCATTAAGGTCAGCTGCTGCCCAAAGGGCTGGTTGTCTTCCCTGTCCCAGGGGCTACAAAAATGTTTGTGGGTTATCCCTAACCAGGGCACTGGCACAGTGTTACTGCATTTCTTCAGCTAACCAAAGCCAGGCTTTGCCCTGGGGATGCTCATGGGGCTCTGGGCACCCGGGACACCTTAAGGGGCTGTTTCCTGCATATGTGGGTACAGTTTGAATTTTTTTTTTTTTTTTTTTTTTTTTGAGGGGCTGAGCAAGTCCCCAGCAGCTGGGGGACCTGGGGAAGAGGCCTCGGTAGAGGCAGAGCCCACGGCCAGGGCGTGCTGGCCACCAGGTGGCACCAGGCTCCCACGGAAAGGTGGGCACCCAAGTACCGACGCAGCCCTCACCCTCGCACCCCCTCCATCTCCCTTCCTGCCCTCAACCAGCCCCCCCAGCACCCTGCTTCCAGCCTGGGGTGGGAGCAGGGGCCCCAAGGAGGGTGTAGGGGCGCCTAGCCAGAGGGACAAGGGCAGAGAGCAAGGGGCACAGTGAACGGAGCTGTTACATATTTCCCCGTGATGCTATTTTCGTATTCAAGGCCGCGGGGGGCTCCTGGTTGACCCAGCCTGGACCTGTCCCCTCCCTGCCCCGCTCTCCCCTCGTCCCCTGACCCGCTGTGGTCACCGCTGTGGCACCAACAGCACGGGGACACGCTGCTGGAGCATCACCCCCTGCCCGGCACTGCTGCCGTCTCTGCCCGCTGTCGGGCGGCATCAGCCCCCTCCAAGGCCAGTCTCGGGGTTACCTAACGGCTGCGCAGAGCACATAAATGTCACTCCACCTAAGGGAGCGAGGCGTCCCGGGAGGGGAGGGCTGGGAGAGACGGGGTGGCTGAATCTAGGAGCAAAACAGTATCGATTTCTAGCCAATTATCACTGGTATCAAAGCAGCACAATTAAAGGACGAGGACAAATTTCCAATACCCAGCCTGCCTCTCTGAGGCCAGAAGCTCGGCTGCGCAGCACACATAAGCACGCACGCAAGCACTTACGTCTGCACATGTACGTGCTTGTAGCACACGCATGTGCGTGCGCGCACACACACACACACACACACACACACACTCTGCGCACGCATCCTCTGCTCGGCAGCATCTGCTGAGCTTGTTTTCCCAGCAGAGTTAATCTCCCCAGCCTGCTCCACTGCCTTGGCTTTTGGTGCTGCCAGGATGTGCCTCCATCTGGCTCCTGCGGAGCCTGGGGAGGGCGCGGGGCCCTGGGGACGGTGGCAAAACCCTGCCCCGAGAGGAGCCAGGGCCGTGGGACTGTGCCCCTTCCGCATCCCCAGGCTGCTCTGTGCAGCTTTCTCCCTCCTCCTCCTCGCTGCCCACAGCTGGGTGCAGCCCTGCTGCACCCCGGGGCTCTCCCAGGCTGTCAGCTGAATGCTCGCCCTGCAGAGGTTTGGTTTCTCATCCCCTAGCAGGATGGTCGTGGGGGTAACACAGCTCTGAATTATGTTGCTCTCATCTTGTTGGTGGCAGGCGGTGTTTGGGAGCACTGGAGATGCCTGAGGGGGCCAGACCCTGGCTCAAAAAGCATGCAAGAGACCGGTGCAGCACCACGTACTGCACAGGAGAATCCATACAGCGTGTGCTTGCAGACCTGCTGGGGATGCTGCGTGTTCCTTTCTGGCACTGCTGCTTCCCAAAGCGAGGAGCAGGACCCAAACCTTCGCCACCCGCCCCAGACACTGCCACCACCTCCTCCGCAGCCCCGCTGCCCGGGCTCTGATCTTGCACAGCTAACACATTGACCCAGAGCTGTGCTAGCCCCTCACCGCAACGTCCCGCACTCCCTGCCAGCATGACACACATCTGGGGAAGAAGAAAGGCGTGGGGGGCGTAAAAATCCTTTTAATAGGCTCAGTGGGTTAGAAACCCCCTTGCAATTACCACCTTCTCCTTGTCCGGTGTGTACAAAGGACTCGCCGGGGTGCCGGGCATGTTCCTGACAAACCCAGCGCAGCGGCAGGAGCTGGGAGGAAAGAGCAGACGCGGGAGCCCTTTCAGACTCCGCTATTTGGTTGCAAACTGCTTAATTTCCTGAACAGAATGATATTTTTGTTGTTGTTGTTGTTTTGATGGAAGGACGGCACTTTTTTGGCATGTTACAATCCCAGGGCTATTCATCCGTCGCCACAGCAACGAGCTCCATCAATGGCCATCCGAGATTGCGGATGATTAGAGACAACATGTAAAAGGTGGAAGATGCTGGGCACCTCGCAAACCTCATCTTCCCAAATGACTCGAATTATCCTCATTATTTCTCCCCGGCCAATTCTCTCCCCAGTCCACAGGAGACATCGCCGTTATATAAACACGGGAAGAGCGGCGTTACGAGGGCCGGTGGAGGAGCAGGGAACGGTCTCTTCTGGTGGGGGCTGACCTGGAAAACTTGTGGCATGGAGAATGAGACCCAACAAGATGCTCAGGGAGCTGCGAGCAGCTTCTTGTGCCCAGGGTGGGCATTGTTGGGGGCTATGGAGGAGCAAGGCTGCTCCCAGAGCGTTACAGGGAGCCACAGCCCTCACTGCATCACCACTGCCTATTTTGGGGATAAAGCAGGGGGAAATGGGTTGCCGGAGTCTGGAGCATCCCGGCAGAGGGGCTTCCCGCGGTAGTGGTGTCCGTGGGGCTGCGCCAAAGCGCGGCAGCCATGAAACTTTAATGCAGCCTGAAATATTCATGGAGCTTTCAACGCCGACACAGAAATTGCACTAAATGGCCTGAATATTTCATGGGTGGCTCCGCGTTGGGATGCCGGGGGGGTTCCTCCGCAGGGGACACCAGGGGCCTGCCCGCACCCCTGCACAGCCGTGGCAGGGCTGTGTCCCACGCTGGCACTTGGCACCTCCCTTGGGTGGCAGGAGGGTGCCTGGCACCCACACGTGGGGGGTGCAGCCCGGACACGCTTCGCCCTCCCCAAAGAATCTTTCACAACCTCCCCGTCCCAACACTGGCAGGTGCAGCTGGCCCCGACCCCACATGGGGACACGTGGTGGCCCGGGAGGTGACCGCAGGTGAAGCCGGGGGGGTGGCTGGGATCCAGGTCAGATCTCCATCGCCTCTGGGAGCCTGGGAGCTCCCAGCCCGTGTCACCCGATACCTGCTCCCAACCGCATTGCTCGGGTCGCCCGAGGTCCCCAAACCCCGCAGCCACGGGGGGCAGCGAGGACACGGGGCTCTGGCTGTCATGGGAGGACGGGGCACGGGTGGGATCCCGATCCCTATGCAAGGACAGCCCCCGAGCCCCGAGCACGCTGCAGGGCAAGGCGGGAGCCGCGTCCTCCTGCTCTGACCCCCTCTCTGGAAGGCTGCTGGGGCCCGAAGGCTGCTGTCACCTCCAGGGGCACGAGGGACGCCTTGGGGGCAGGGGCTGAGGGGGGCATTCCTGCTCCCAGAGAGTGGATCCTGCACCGCGCGTCCACCCCACGGGCTGCGGACCCAGCTGCTGCCGCAGCGCTGCCACCGCCATCCCCCCAGCACGGTGTCACATTGGATGTGAGAGGCTGACACCTCCGGGCTGTGACACCCGTGACATTGTGGGCACGTCCGCAGCCGATCGATCCCCGCCACGTCCTGGAGCCCCCCGCTCGGGGAGCAGCACCCAGTCAGAACCCCCGGCCGGGACGCTCACCCTGAGCCCCCGCCGTGCTCCCTATTTTGGGTGACATCGGCTCGCTGGGGGCACCCCTTTGGCACTGCAGTCCCCTGTGTCCCCATCCCGTGTTTAGGGCTTGATGGCGCAGGCCAGCATCCGGTGCCTGCCTTCATCCCGCGTCCTCGGAGGAGGAGGATGGGGACACACTTGCAAGGGCAGAGCCGAGTGACGGGGACGGAGAGGATGCTCGCCCTGCAGTGCGGGGTGGGAGAAGGAGTTAATTCCTACACCGAAAAGCTCTTTGCCGGCATCTCGTCTCTAATGGAAGAGTCATGTCGGATTAGCGGGCGGCAGGCGAAGTGCCGCACGAGCGCCCTGCTTGCCGCAGCCGGCGCGGGGAGAGGCCGGGGAAGCCATGCGGAATGGCAGATCTGGGCCACTGTGCCAGCGCCGGTGGGGCCGCGCCGCGCCGGGGACCTCCCACTCCTCCCGTCCCCCCCGGCTGGCTGCAAGGGTGTGGGGCTTGGGCGAGCTTTTGTTCCCCATTTCGCTCCCGGGTTTGGTTGCTGCTGCCTCCCATCCTTCTGCAGCACCCGTCCTTCTGCAGCATCCATCCTCTCCTGGCACCCATCCTTCTGCTGCACCCATCCGTCCCCAGCACACTGACTTGCAGTGTCCCCGCAGAGACCAAGGCTGGTTTTCCTCTCTTCCTTCCAGCCTGAACAAAAACAGGGTTCACAGGAAAGGAAACCCCAAGCCCTGGCGGCCCCAGGGGCCGTCTCCGCATCTCTCTCCGCGGTTCGGCGTGCCGCTCGCCGCTGCAATCCAATAGCAGTGCCCGGGTGGCAGAAAGTGGGTCAGGCACATGGGACACCATGTGCTTTGCCTCCCCGTTCACACTCCTTATCGCAGCCCTGACGGTAAATAAACCGGCCGGTCTCCCCAGCAACCCGCGCCGTGCCGGGAGCGGAGTCCAAGGCGAGCGCAGCCAGCCGGGACCAAACGGATGAGCAGGGACAATCGCGGGGCAAAAACCCCGACCCCTTTGGCGCTGCGTGGGGATTGGGCTCTGCACCACAGCCAGGAGTCCCCGCGGCCGCCCCAGTGCCCACATCCCTCCGTCCGGCCCCCACCACCGGATCCCAGCGGGGCTGGAGGGGTTTGAGACCCATTTCTGGGTGCGAGGCGGCCTCTGCAAAGGGCGCTGCGTTCCCCAGAGCCGCTCGCTGGTTCAGGTAAAGACCGAGATGGGAAAACTCTGGAAAATTGCAATATTTCAAAACTGGTAGAAGCCCTCAATGAACTTCTTCGCGATGGGATGTTTTAATCGACCCAAGGGGGGGGGAATGCTCCCCCAGCTGGGCTCCTTGGCAGGGCTGCACCCATGGGCCTTGCCTGTTTGGGGGATCTTTAGGGCGACTAGGAGCCCACACGGCTCTTCCCCCACTCCCTAGCAGAAGAAGCAATGTCTGAAAGCACCCCGGCATCCCTGACCCACTGACCCACAAAACCGAGCCCTCCCGGAGGGGCCGAGCGAGGGGCCGTGCCCCGATCCCCCCGCTGAGCATCCCCCCCGTGGGCAGCCGCAGCAGTCAGCAGCCAGGCTGGCCCCCCCCGGCACCCCCTGCCCCGCAAGACGAGCTGCTCAAAGCTCAGCCCTTTGTTTTGTGCTTTCATATTATTTAATTCTCCTCTCCTCACTTGCACTTCAGGGGCAGTGGCTAAGCCCTGGGCTTTGCTAAGCCGGGATCGTATTAAAAGAACAGAGAGGAAAAGAGTTTCTCGTGATAAGCTGCTTGCGGTAACGGAGATGGATTTAAGGAAACTGCTCCTGTAGCAATATTACTGCCGAAATGTGCCCAAAATACGGGAAGCAGCCAGGGGATGTTGGCAGGGAGCGGGGACGGCCCCAGGCTCATCCCAAGCAGGGGGACCGGGATCAGCCCCAGACCCCACCGGGGTTGGGACCGGGGCCGGGGGCTCGCCCGGGGCCGGGGCTGAGCCCGTTTGCTGCAGGCAGTGGGTGGCTCACCTGGGCTCCGGCGATATTAAGGGCTAAGTCCCCGGGCACGGCTTTTTCCAGAGCGGCAGCCAAAAAGGTGCTTACGGGGCCGAGGACGGAGGCTGCCAAGCCCTAATTAGAGGCGCTCAGCAGTGCAGTGTGCTAATACGCAACCTTTCGCCTCTGGAGGCCGGGATTTAAACCACAGCAAAGGGGATGTGAGCACTGGAGATGTTTGGTACAAGAAGGTAAAAACGTCCCTTTCCTCCCCAAACTGCTGCTGGGACTGGCTGGGGGGAGGAAACATTGCAAACCGGGAGCTGCTGGCACTCGCTGGCTGGTTGGTGCTCAGCATCCCCCAAACCACCCCAAAACCATGCGGCAGGGCCCCCAGATACACCCCCAGCCCTCCTTGGCAGGGAAAAGAAGGTGGAGGGGGCTGAAAATGGAACGAGCCCACGCTTTGGAACGAGCCCACGCTTTCCTCCCTGCCTTGCCCAGCTCTTTCGTTCTCCCTCTCTCCGCATTAACGCGTTAACTTTGGCCAGGAGCTTTTCCCACTGACCTACTGATCTTTCCTATTTTGGTCCCTGGAATTAAGGGATTGCTGGGATTAACTCACACTAAAGCCTCTCGATCGGCTCTGGTGCGGGACACGCCGGTACCAACATAGCAGGCGGCTCTGCTGTGGGGAGGAGAAAGCCCAAAGGTGGCCGATGCTGCAGGCAGTGCCCGTGCACAGCCACCCTCAGCCCCTCCAGCCCCTTTTCCTCCCATCTCTGGGTTTTCCCAGTTTTTTGGTTTTTTTTTTTTCCTCCTCCGTTCCACCTGCAAACAGAGCTGCAGCAGCTCTGGAGCCTCTTCCCCCTGACCCAGCCGGTTCCCAGATGCAGCTCAGGCAGCCGGGAGGGAGCTCTTGGCCAAAAATTTGCCAATTTAGGGCCAGTATGGAAATTCCCCCAAACACAGGCTGTCCGCCTTGGGGAACAGTCTGCGTCCCCTTGCTGCCTGTCCCCGGTGCAGGGACCATGTCCCCGTGCGTGCCTCCCACGGTGGCAGGTCCCCAGGTCCCCGCTCGCTCGCCGCAGCATCACGTGAAACCTGCAAATTTTGTGGCTGCTGCTCGGAAGTTCAAAAAGACGGAGGTGGGGGGGGGGAGCAGGAACAAAACTGCTTTGAAGGTATCTGGAGATTAACTCAAGGCCAAGACGGAGGCACGGAGACTTTTACAGCAAAACCTCATTAACTGTGAGAGCAGGAGGGGGCTGGGGGGAGCAGGGAAATCTTCTAAGCGAGAGGAGAAATGTTTGATTCAGCAGAAACAAGTGGGAAAAAAGCCCCCTCGCATCCCCCCCTCTCCTCTTTTATCTGTCTCGGGAGGATCGGGGCGGAATATGCAATCTGCCCCTTTTCTCTTTCCTGTTTATCTCCTAATTACGACGCTGGAGATTCGGCGGTGCCGGGCGGGGGCTGCGCTGCCCGAGCCGGGGGGTGAGAGCCCAGGGGGGGCACCCAGACTTTGTGCCCCCTCCGGGGCCAGCAGGAGGAGCGGGGAGCAGCATCACTCCTGCCGCGAGCTGCACCGGGGCTCTGCGGGCTGGGCGCAGCGTCCCACCAGGAGCCATGCTCCGATGCTCCGAGCGATGCCCGGGCGCAGGAAACATCACCCAGGGAGACCGGGGCCGGGAGGACCGGAGGCGATAACATCGGCGGCAGCGAGGGCTGCCGGGAGCCAGCGTCAGCTCCTCCGGAGTGAAAACAAAGCGGTGCCGCGGCGGTCTCCCGGCACCTCGGCCCACTAACCTACTTTGGGCATCGCCGCGCCGTGGGGACGGGGATGGGGACGGGGACGGGGACCAGGAGGGGCGGCAGCATCCCAAGCCTCGGCCACGCGCTGCCGTGTCCCCAGCACGGGGACGCGCGGGGACGTGGCCTGGCCGAGCGGTGGGGTGAGACCCTAACGAAGGCTCAGCGGGCACTAATTGCTCAGGGCCCCCCTTAGGGTGCAGGGTGAGGCCGGGCGCCCCTTCCCTGGCCCACCGGTGGCTCTGCCATCTAATTAGCCTCGTTATACTGTGTTGCCGCTGATTAAGGGCCAGGTAATTGCTCCGGTGTTGGATGTCCCTTATAGCCACGCCGGTGCGGGTATTGCATAAGCGGCAGGCGTTACGTGAGCGGGTCAGGCCAGCGGGGGGGCTCCGGTTACACCCGGCCCCACTGCCCCCCTGCAGAGCCCCGGCCCCGGATGGGCACGGGGATGGGGACAGGGACATCCCCCTCTTGGGATGTGGCAGGGACCTCTCTGCTGCCTCAGTTTCCCCCTTTGCCTGGCCCACACTTTGCCTGGCTGAGGTGGCCAGGTCCAGGGGACAACCCCAGGCTCGGATCGCAGTGCAAAAGGGTCCCTGGGGGGGGACAAAGCGCTGCCCACCCCACAGCACCCAAGCGGCCCCCACCCCACCCCATGGACCCTGCCAGCCTTTGCATAATGAATGCTGCAGGGCAGTGACTCACGCCGCTTCAGCGGGGACACGTGCCCAGCACCGTGCAGGATCGGGCCGTCTATGGGGCTTGAAACTGAGTCACGGGGAGGCGAAGAGACCCGGCGTTGCCGATGGTGGCCAGCACCATGCCGGGGCTGGGCGAGCTCGGGGCAGCCCCGACGTGGGGCTGTGCGCATGGGGCTGCTCCCCGAGGCCGGGGTGAGGGGCTGCGGGTGCAGGAGGGGCGATGCTTGCGGGCGGGCGGAGGGGTTCGCCCCTCGCTGGGTGCGGTGCAAGCGAGAGCAAACAGTGATTAAGGAGGGGTGGTGTAATCCCAAATTCCTGCTCACCTTCAGGCCAGCCAGGGTGGAAGGGGCAGATCCTGGTGGCGGAGCTGTGCCGGCAGCTGCCGCTTCGGGATGCTGCAGTTACCATCTCCGCATGCATGGGCTGCTCGAGCCGCCCACAAACAGGGCTTGGCATTGCACCAGGCACGACTGCATGGAGGGGAAAGGTTTTTGGGGAGGTTCAGTGCCCTCCAGTGTCGCCAGGTGCAAAACAGTGCTGGGGCGAGGGGAGGGGGTAGTATCCCATTGGGAGCAAAATCACCCAGCGAGCCCAGCCGAGGCTTTGCCGAGACCAGGATTTGGTCATCTCGGGAATTAAATCCAGCCGAGTGCACAGGGCACCCATAGGACCCCTGCCCTGCACCATCGAGGGCCCCGGTCAGGACAAAATGGGTCCCATCCCGGTGCAGCTCCACGCACACCCCAGGGGAGCAGCATCTCTCTGCCCGGCCGGGAGGGGCACGGCACAACGTCCGCCCCCACCAGCACCCGCCTGGCACAGAGGTCAGCGCCGTGCACGAAGGGTTAAGGAGCCGTGGGGCGCGAGGTGCAGGCGGCGTGCGTGGGTCTGGCGTTGCTCACCGCGAGGCGTGGTGCACGCTTATGCAACCTCATAGTTTTGGGTTGCGCCGGGCACCTGGGGGATATTGTTGGTCTCGCTCTGGCGAGGTTCGGTGGCGACTGTCACAACAGCGGCAATCTCGGCGAGTGGCGAGCGCCTGCCAAGAGGGGCGAGTGTGCCAGGGCCAGACCCACGTGCTCTGGGCATTGCTCTGAGTCTCAGTTTCCCCACCTGTGAAATGGGGCTAATGACGGTGACCTCCTTTGGGCAGAACCTTTGACCTCCAAGGACAGCTGCAGCCTTGCACTGGCATGGAGGAGACGCTGGCCGGGGTGGGATGTGCAGGGGGGGCGCTCACAGAGCCCGGCTGGAAGCGGAGGCTGCGAGCGCCGAGGCCGCCCGTCACCCTGCGTCCCGTCCGCGTGCCCAGCCATGCGGAGCGCGGCGGGGAGGAGGGACGGAGCCGGGAGGAAGGAGTGAATCGGAGCGGCGAGAGCAGTGAACCCGCTCCCAATCGCCATCAGCACGATCACATCAGGCAGCTGCACTGGAGCGCAGCGGCAGCTCGGCCCCCACCCCACTGCTTGCATCCCCCTCCCTGGCCGCAGCCCCTCTACAAGGTGCCACCGCTGCCACCTGCCCACACCGGTGCAGGGGACAAGAGCCAGGGGTGGCCTGGGAGGGTGCAGCGATGCCACGCGTGTGGCCACAGCGGTGGCTGCATCTGTGCCCGTGGCTGATGTCACCTCCACGCCCATGGCAGATGTCACCTCCATGCCCTTGTCATGGTGGGTGCCATCTCTGCACACAGTGGGTCCCCAGACCAGTGCCACCATCCCAAGGACCCAGGTGTCCCTGGGCACTGCTGAGCACCGTGTCCGTTACACCCTGAGCCCTGCTCTGGCTGTGGCATGGACCGATCGCCTCCCGCCCTGGGATGTGGCACCCTGGGGACTCTGGTCACCTGGCACAAGAGTCACGCTGCCAGCCCCATGCCAACACCTCTGACGCTGCACCACAACCACCTGGCCCAGAGCCGTCATCTCTTCGCACTTATTACAGCAGCACCTTGGAGAACCTCGAGGTCCTGGGCACAACCCTGACCCCAAAATCCTTGGCATGCACTGAAGCGGGAAGGAGGAGGAAGCACGGTGGGAATAGCTCACTGCCCCCAAAGGTTTCGCAGCTCTCCCAGCCAGGACGTCCCCTTGGACCACGGCATCTGCAGCATGGTGGCACAGGGACGCTGAGGTGCCCGTGCTTTCTACATCACCCACAAAGGGACGCAGCAGCAGCAGCAGCAGCACCCGATGCCAGCACCCGCTTCGGGGAGCCCGCCTGGAGGTGCGCGTCCCTGTGCCAAACGGGGCCGGGCAGGGAATGGTGCAAAGGGCCGCGGTGCAGTGACTCAGTGGGACACGCAGACGTCCTCGTGCCTGGGCGAGCCAGGCCAGGCATGGCCCTCCCATGGGCGGGCAGCACTGAGCACCCGGCGCGCAGCACCCAACATGCAGCACCCCACGTGCAGCAAGCACCTGATGTGCATGAACCAACGTGCAGCGCCCGGTGTGCAGCACCCGGCGTGCAATGCCCAGCGGGCAGCGCCCGACGAGCAGCGCCCGGTGTGCAATGCTCAGCGTGCAATGCCCAGCGTGCAGCACCAAGTGTGCAATGCCCAGCGTGCAGCACCCGACGTGCAGCACCCGATGTGCAGCACCCAGCGTGCAATGCCCAGCGGGCAGCACCCGACGTGCATCGCCGAGCGCACGGCGGCGGGGCGAAGGAGGAGGAGGAGGAGGAGGAGGAGGAGGAGGAGGAGGAGGAGGAAGGGCAGGAGGTGGGGCTTGAAGTGAAACCGATTTGGGGGGGCGGTGCCGCGCGGGCTCGTCATGTGAACGGCCACATGCTCGGGCAGAAGTGGGTCAGCGGCGCCGCGGAGGGGCAGGTGCCAGAGCCTCCGGTGCCTCCCGGTGCCTCCCGGTGCCGCCGCGCTCCGCAGCCGCCGGCCCCGGCCCGGGACCCCTCGCCGCCCCATGCGCCCCCCGGCGCGCCCCTGAGCGCTGCCGGCCACGATGCGAGGTGAGCCCGGGGCTGGGAGGGGGGCGGCGGCAGCCCGGGGTGGGGGGGGGACACGGGACAGCGGCAAAAGTTGGCCCCGGGAGGGAGGGGACCGGGGCGCCCCGCGTCTGCCCCGCCGGAGCGCAGCGGGGCGCAGGGGGCCGCCGGCGTTTGCCCCATCGGGGGCACGGGGGGCACGGGGGACGCGGGGGGCCCGGGGGGCACGGGGGTGAGGGCACCCGGGACCCTCCGGGGCCGCTCCCGCTGTTCCCCAGCTCCTCTCCTCGCCGGCGGTAAAATCCTTGTTTATTTCGCTTCGTTTCCCGACGCCGGCTCAGCCCCGCGCTTAAGCTTTTCCTCGCCCTAAAGCCCCTTAATCTCCCCGGCAAGATGTTGTTCCCACCGGGGCTCGGGTTAGTCCGGCCCCCCCCCGACTCCCCGCAGCCCGCTCTGGGTGCCCTCGTCCCGGCAGCGGCTTTCACCCCCCCCCCCCCTTGCATCCACCGTCCCGCACAATTCCTCCTCTCGCCCAATTCCTCCTCTCGCCCGTTCCTTTGCAAAGCTCGGAGGAGGAGGATGGAGGGGAGGAAGGCTCTGGCGGGATGGAGCCGGTGCCTGGGGAGGTGACGGTGACGCAGCGGTGGCCGGACCTGATGGGAGCGTGGCTGTGCCACGACACCCTTGGATAGGATTTTTTTTTGTTTTCCCCTGGTTTTCCACCACCACTGGGACTTGTCTGAAGTTGCGCCGTGCGTGGATTTGCGTCTGCTGTCTTTGTGCCTGCGGGGATGCGCGTCTTCGAGCTCCTCAGATTGGTTTTCCTCCCTCTGCGCTCTTGTGTAACGGAGCGCGTGGGGCTGGCGAGGACAGGGCGAGCCCCCCGCGTCCCCTTCCTGCCCCGCCACATCCCGGGATTTCACCTTTATTAGCACGGAGAGAAGCATCAGCGCCCGCCTAATTGATAACAGTGCCGGGCTCTTACGTAGCGCTTGCACAGCCAGCACCAGGCTTAATTAGCAGCTAGGTGAACTTTTCCTTTTTTTCCTTTTTCCCCCCCAATTACTGCATGTTGGCCCTAATTAAGGGCCAACCCCATGAAGTCAGTGTTTCCCCCATCAGGTGTTTTTCCCGCATCCCTGTTGGGCGCGGGGTCCCTGCCTCTCGCCGAAGCCCGCATGCCGCATGGTGACGCTGCCTTGATTCAATCTCCATTTCCTTCCCCGAAGCCGCCGCTCTGCCCCTTTCCCCGGGGCTTACGGCAGCTCCTCGCCTCGGCCCTTCCCGCGCTGCGGCTGCGCCGGAGGCTTTGCCTTGTATAATCCTATAGGGTTTCCAGCTCTCCCGCTTGCTTGTTTTGCAAGCGGCATGGCTCGGAGCGTGCGGTGGCTCGGCAGCCTCTCCAACTTGTCCTAGTGACCTAGATCTGTCATTGGAAAATCAGCGAGGGCGGAGGAGGAGCCTCCCTGCCCGCTCGGGCAGCGTGCGCGCGCTGGCGTGGGCAAGGACGGCGGCACCCGATGGCCTCCCATGCGACGGCTGTGCCCGCGCCAGGCGGGATCACCCTGCCCTTCGCCATCCGAAAATAAGGCGGGTGGGGAAGGCGGCTGCTGGCAGCTTGTCATCCCGCGGGATGGGTTTTGGGATCCTCGGGCGCCGGTTGCCCCTGCAAGGTGCAGGAGAAGGACCCCGATGGGTTCGTGTTAGTGATGCTGCGGGGATAAATCCCTGGGATGGGGCCATGCCCCGTGGCTGTGTGGCACCAGCAAGCGCTTCGTCCCAAAGGTTTTGTCCCCAAGAGCTGGCCAGGCCCCAAAGTCACTCTTGGGCGTTGAAGCAAAACGGAGAGGTGGTGGGGATGGAGGCACCAGGGACCCTGGCACTGGGGTGGGCGAGTCCCGATAACCCCAGGGAGCAGCGGCAGTGGTGCCCGGAGGGAGAAGGCGCAGGGACAGAGCCGCTCATCCCCGCGGCGGCGGGTGGCAGCGGGTTAACCCCGCGGCATCCCCACCTCCCCGCCGGGTTTAACTTTGGACTCGGCAGCGGCTATTTAAAGAGCTGCTGAGGTCTAAATCTTGCCCTGTTTATCGGATGCGCCAGCTCTCTCCGCCTTTATTTAGCCCCACAGAGATAAATCCCCCTCGATTTAGCTGCGGGGCTGTAGGGGGGGCTCCCCTGCCCCAGCCTGGTTTCCCCCACCCGGGGCGGTGGCAGCGTGGGTCCCGCTCAGATGTGGGTCCTGCTCAGACGCAGCAATGCCACCGCCCGCGCCAGCCAAGGTGCAAAGTGCTGCGCCTGCAGGGTTGGGCTTGCAGCGAGGCCGGCACCGTGCCGGCGTTGGCGAGCCCGCTGGCTGTGCAGCCGTGCCGAAGGCACTGGGGTCGCCCCGAAGGCGGAGGAGCGCATCCGAACCCTGCTTTGCCCCCTCTCAGGACCTCCTGCCGCCGAAAGTTTCCACGAAATCTCTGCTAATCGGTTAAGAAACCCGTTCCCACCTCCAGCCTCGCAGCCGGCGCAGCGCCAGGGTTGCGTAACTTGAGTTTTCCTTATTGAGCCGGAGCAGTCGGCCGCGCGGTGACGGTGGCGGTGACCCCGCGGCCCGGAGCCCACACTTTGCTCAGCGTGATGGGGCCGTGCCGGGCGGGCGCTCTGAACCGCCCCAGCCCATTTGGGGTCAACCACAGCATAGGGGTGCCGATGGGCGAAATATTTTATTTCATTTCCTTTTGCCGGGATGCTGAAGGTGCTGGGTGCCACAGCTTTGTTTACAAACAAAGCGCCCGGCAGATCTGAACAGGTGATAATTCCCTGCATTTATTTTTTCCGACACTCCTGCCCAAGGCCGCCTTCACCTGATGCAATCAAGGCTAATTACCCAGGGAAGCTCAGCAGCATCCAGCGCTTGGCCCTGGGGGCAGCGCTGGGGTTGGAGGACAAACTGGGGACTCTGTTGGTCCAGGGGTCCCCCGTGTCCCCATGGAGGGAAGGAGCCGCTGCGTCCCCGTGCGCTCGGTGGGGATGGGGGGAGCTGTTAATTACCGCTCGCTTCCCCTGCCCGGAGGTGCCCCGGCCGGCGCATCGCATCGATCGCGGCAGCGGTATGGGGCACAGACCTACTTTCCCAGCAGGTTCGCTGGGTAATGAGCCCGGCGCTGCGGAGGCCGCGTGCCCCACACGCAGTGCTGGAAAACAAGGGGGTATCTGGGGCAGGGGCAGAGCCACCCCCAAAATGCCTGGAACCACTCCCCAGCTGTCAAGGGACACCCGTGCCCTGGTGGTGGGTTTGCTGCCATCGCTTCGTTTGGACCATATGGGGGGGGAGGCCGCATCCTGGCCCCATGCTGTGGGTTGAAGGATGCGCTGGGCTCACCCTGGGTACCAGGGCATCTTCAGGCTCCTCTTGCGGGGGTTGCAAAGACCCCCCCCAGGAGCCCTCGCCCCCCCGGCCACAACCATCCCCCGTTGATCTGACTTGAGGGGGGGCAGCTCCAAAAAGCCTCCAGGTCTCGGTGCAGTGCTGAGCTTCTCGTGGTGCCCCCACCCCGGCAGGGAGAAAATAGAGGGGAGGGGAGGGATGGGGCCACCCGCGGCCGGGTCTTGCCGCACGCGCTGTGGGGCCCGCCTGGCTTTGGGGCGCGATGCCCGCCCCAGGGCGGAGGCGAGGGCGGGTGGTGCTGGCGCGGGGTGGAAGCCGAATCCTGCCCCGGGGAGGGCGGCTCCGGCTCTGCCGAAACCGTGGGAGCCGCCTGCCCGGGAGGGGACGTGGCTGACGCGGGGCCTCGGCCACGGGGACCGTGCGCGGCGGCCGCCGCAGGGACGGGGAGGGGGCACCCACGGGGTGCTGCAGCTCGGTGCCACTTGGGTGGCAAATGGGTGCCACTGTGGGTGGCTCACGGCGTCACCCCCAAAGTCCCCGTGCGAAGTGGCAGCGGGTCACAGCCCACCGTGGGCACAAAGTGTCCGCCTCGGTGCCACCCCGGTGCTGCCGCCGTCCCCAGCCCGCAGGAAGGGTTAACGGCCGCGGCCAGCGGCGTTACACAAGCGCGGTACGGGAGCAGAAAGTGTGTCAGTGGGACAGGAGGACTCCAGCAGCGTGGGCTCGAGGGATGGACGCGGGGCCAATTGCCACCGCGTGGCCGAGCCCGATGGCCGGATGGTGGCACTTACATAAGGGACAGCCGGTGGCAGCGGGCCTGGAGTTGGGCAAGAAATATTTACAGTGGGAGGAGAGCAAATACCGCGGCTGGGACATTTTAATTGCCAGCTGGGAAATTTTCTTTTTAACCCTTTTTTGCTTTGTGGCCCCTTTTTAGTTTTTAGCCCACGCAGCACGCTGTGTTGCTGCCAGGGGGGGGAAGTTTGCTCGCCCCCACCCGAATAAAACCCTCTGTAGCCCAGCCTGGGCGGTGCGTGCTTGGTGCCGGGGCTGGGGAGGAGGAGCTGGCATGGCCCTCGATGGGGAAACTGAGGCACGAGGGGGGGGCCGGGCTGTGGTGATTCAGCCAGGGGTTACAAACAGAACAGCAATTAAAAGCTGTTCTCGGATTTAATTGCCATCACGCCGGAGTTACGGCTGCATCTCCACGTCAGTTATTTGGGCCTAACGTCCCATTAGAGGGTCAGGTGCTCGCTGTGAGCACACGGGTGTAATTAGCAGGATGCCGTATTCCCAATTAGAGCCTGAAGAGGCTCGTCACGGCCATAATCGCTGGCGGTTTCTCCTTTAGGACCATTTGGAAAATTTGGGGTCAGGAGGTGACGCTCGGCCTGGGGAGAGGCCGGAGCGCATCGTCCCCTCTGCCTCATCCCACAAACGCCGGGGCTGCCGTTCTCGGAGGCTGCATTTTCCAGTTTTGGTGTGCAGACAGGGCTCGGGGCCAGGGTTTAGCCAACACCATCCCATGGAAGGAGAGCATTTCTGCCAGCGGGGAGACGCTGGGGCTGGCAGCGAGGGCTTCTCCAAGCAGCACCCAGTGGCCATGGGCACCTCGGGCTCTGCCCCGCGGGCTCCAGGGCCACCCTGAGCCCGGTTGTCCCAGCGGGCACGCGGTGCCGAAATCGCTGGGGGCCGGGTATCGGCTGCGGGCGTGAGGGCGAGGCGAGACGGAGGATGCATCACCCGGGCGCTCCCGGCGGCTGCAATTAACCTTGCATAACGAACGCCGCTTCCTGCCGGGGGTGGCACCACCTCTGTCCATCCCCCCCATGGCGATGGTGGCACCGCCTCTGCCCCCCGTGACGCTCTCGGGGTGTCAGGGCGGGACGGGGTCCCTGTGGTTTGCACATCGCGGCGTTGCAGGAGTGGAGGCGGTGGTGGTTTGTCGGGCACAGGTTGCAGCAAAAGATGGGAAATTTGGGGTTGTCTCGGTCACTGGAGGCCACCTGCATGGCGGTGGTGGCCGCGTGTCGCCATCCCGGTGCTTCAGTCACAGGGGGTGATGCCATGGGGTTACGATAGGGTCCCAGGGGTTACAACGGCAGTGCAAAGGTTGAGGGGGCTGGGACTGGATGCCCCACACCGCACCTGCCCGCACATCACCCCTTTCGGGAAAAGCCCTGAAATCACCCTGTGCCTTTGGGGCGGGATCTGACCAGAGCGCTCGACGTCAATGGACGGGGCCAGCATCAGCCCGGCTGCCCCACTCTAGGGTGAAGGCTGCGCTGACCAAACCCAGCCTCACCCAAACCATTGAGAGAAACTGGGACATCGCCGGCCTCTGGGTCACTGGGTGAAGGAGGCAGCGGGCAGGAACACCAGCACCGGGGCTGTCACCCACGGAGGCATGGCGCAGCGCGGGGACGAGCCCGATGCCACGCAGGAGGAGTGTGGGGACACGATCCTGCACGGACATGGGGGTGAGACCCCGCTGTGCCTCATCCCAGCCTCCAGCCCAGCGGTGGCCGCATCAGCAGGCGAGCGGTGCTCCCGAAACCCCAGCACAAGCCCAGCGGGCACAAAGTCAGGCGGCGCAGCGGGGACGTAACCAGCCACGTGCAGCCCAGCACCAAAACGCAGCCTCCCGCGGGCTGGAACGGGGTGACTGTCAGGAGCCACCCCCGAAACGCAGCCCTCGATGAGAAATGGTGGCTCGGAGGGTTGGAGAGAGGCAGAAGGGAATTACCCACACCGGGGATTTGCACAGGCCCAGGAGATTTTAAATACCCATAATCTGGCCGCGGGGTTTATTTTGGCGCGGCGGTGGCTGCACAGCACCCTCGGGGGCGCGGGGGCCGGAGCGGGGATTAGAGGGTGCAGCGATGCCGGGAGGCACGTAGGAGCGCTGGGGGGGCAGCGCCAGCCCGGATCTGGGGCAGCTGGAAAATGAGGAGGACGAAGCCTATTAGCAGCTCAGTGCCAGCGAAGCAGAAGCAGGGAGGGAAGCGGATTTACGGGGGGAAGGGGCCGGGACCTTGAGCCAGCGATTGCTATATTGGTCCTCGAGCTGCCGGGGGGTCTGGGTGGGGGGCCAGGTCCTCTGCTTGGGCCGGACCCCTGGCAGGGGGGTGCCTGTGGCTGCAGGGATGGGGGTGCTCCCTGTGCCTGGGGTGTCCTTGGTGCTCCCTGCCCCCCCCCCAGCATGCACACATCGGGCAAGAAATAAGGGGAATGATCCCAAAACTGAGTTCAGGGAGGGCTGGTGTACAAGTACGCTGTGCTAGAAAAGCCAGAAAAGGCTTTTCTGCCCATCTCCTGTTGTTGGAGAGGATGGGGGACCCCATGGGAGTGCCCATGCCCTGGGTGGGCCTTTTTGGGGTTCTGTCCAAGGTGTGAGCATCACCGCAGGCTCATCCAGGAAGGGGCAACCTGTTGTTGGGTCCGGCCCTCGGGTGGCACGGCCGTGCCTCAGTTTTCCCAGCAGCCACAGAGCTGTGGCTGCCGCAGGGGTGGGCGGTCTCCTTGGTTCAGCGGCCGCCGTCATTAACCTTGTGGTTTTCCCCCCCACTTTCCTCCGCCGCAGCCCAAATCGAGGTGATCCCGTGCAAGATCTGCGGGGACAAGTCCTCGGGGATTCACTACGGCGTTATCACCTGCGAAGGCTGCAAGGTGAGCACGGCTCGGGCCGGGCGGGCGCTGCCGCCCCGCCGGGCGCCTTCCCAACCCCTTCCCGTCCCTCGCAGGGTTTTTTTCGGCGCAGCCAGCAGAACAACGCCAGCTACTCCTGCTCGCGGCAGAGGAACTGCCTGATCGACCGCACCAACCGCAACCGCTGCCAGCACTGCCGCCTGCAGAAATGCCTGGCGCTGGGCATGTCCCGCGACGGTGAGTCGCGCCCGGGGCCGTCCCCGCTCCTCCCGTGGAGGCTCGAGGCCGCCGAGGCTGGAGCTGCTTCCTCCACGGGGCTGGAGGAGAGGGCGCGTGGAAATGGGGAGCGAGAAATGCTTTGGCGTTTTCTAAGGGGAAAATTCCAACCTCTGCTGTTTGCTTTGAGCCTGGGTTGGTTTGGGGCAGGGGATGCATCCAGCGGGGCCCCGGTGCTGGTTGGGGCTTCTAAACGCCGCGCTGAGCTGGGACCTGTCCTGCCCTGATGTGGTGACAGCACCCTAATGTGGTGGCACTTTCCTCCCCGTCAGCGGTGAAGTTCGGCCGCATGTCCAAGAAGCAGCGGGACAGCCTCTACGCCGAGGTGCAGAAGCACCAGCAGAGCCAGGAGCAGAGCGGCGGCGCCAAGGATGAGCCCGAGCCCCTGAGCCGCGTCTACACCACCAGCGTGAGCAGCGGCCTCTCGGACCTGGACGACATCTCCACGCTGTCGGACGGGCTCCTCTTCGACTTCCCCCTCACCCCCGATGGCAGCAGCACCTACTACAACCTCGACCTCCTGGCCTCGGCGCAGCCCTCGCCCGACCAGTCCAGCCTGGACGTGGCCGAGGCCACGCTCATCAAGCAGGAGTCCCTCTACGAGCTGATGCTGGAGCCGGCGCTCTTCGCGCACGGCGCGCTGGAGGGCGGCCAGCTGGCCACCGACATCTCCGTCCTTGAGATCGGTGAGTGTTTGCCCAGCCCCAGCACGGTGCCGGGCACGCACGGAGCGTGCAGCCCCGGCGTGATGCTCAGCATGGTGTGCGCAGCACCGTGCTCAGCACCGCACGGGCAGACGCATCCAGCCTGGGGTGCAGTGCTGGGCACGCTGGCAGCAAGAGGCAGACCCAGCCAGAGCGGCCCCGGGCGCTTCCTTCCTCAGGCTGAGCGCTGATGGAGCTTGGCGCAGCTGAGGTCGTGCAGAGCATCCCCTCCTCTGCCCCTCGGACACCCAATCTGTCCTCAAATCCTCGTGCATGAGCCCCTCTCCCCCTCCAGCCTTCAGCCCCTGCAGCCCCCAGGGGACGCCCAGGCTGGGCTGGGAGGGAACAGTGCCAGCACGAAGGGACAGCAGGGTTGGCGGTGTCCCCGCGGCTCACCACCCGCTGCCACCTCTTTGCAGACCAAATTGCCCAAAACGTGGTGAAGTCGCACCTGGAGACCTGCCAGTACACAGCGGAGGAGCTCAAGCGCCTGGCGTGGACGCTGTACTCCCCGGAGGAAATCCGCGCCTTGCAGAGCAAGGTGAGTGCCACGCCGCGAGCGGGTCCTAGCACTAGCGGCTGTCCTAGTGCCACCGCTGCCCGTGGGTGGCACTGCACCGGGGAGCACCCCAGGGTCCCTTCCCTGCCCCGGGTGGTGGGGAGGTGGGAGGACAGGGGTCCGGGGTGGCGACGGGGCAGCAGCGAGCCCTAAGGGATGTCCCCACTGTGCCCGCAGAGCTGCGAGGCCATGTGGCAGCAGTGCTCGCTGCAGATCTCCAACGCCATCCAGTACGTGGTGGAGTTCGCCAAGCGCATCGACGGCTTCATGGAGCTCTGCCAGAACGACCAAATCATCCTCCTCAAAGCCGGTAAGAGCCGGGCACCCGGCCGTCCCTAGCGCCTCCCCCACGCGGCAGCTGCCGTGGCGAGGGCAGATCCCGTCTCTTTTCTCGGCTGATGCTCTCCTCTCGTGCTCTTTCCTCCCGAGCATGCCTGAGCCCCCAGCCTCGCTGCTCCGGTTGCCCCCGGGCTCGGCTCCGGGGGCTCAGCAGCATCCCTGTGCCAGGAGGGGTCTGCACGTGGCACCGGGGACGGAGGCTCCCCGGAAGCCTCTGTGAGACATGACCTCTTCCAGGAAAGCCCAAGACCTTCGGGAGGAGAGCATTGCAGAAACCAGAAATGGGATGGCTGGGCTTTTTTTTTTTTTGTGTGTGTGTGTGCTTTCTGCCAGTTTTTATAGGAGCACAGCGGTTCCTCCCCCGGGAAAAGGGGTACCAAACACAGAATGAAGCAGGGAGAGAGAAAAGGAGAAGACTGGATTCTTCTCCCAGCCAGGGACTGGCAGGGTGCCATACCACAAGGCTCAGACCTGGCCATGCCCAGCACATGGGATTTTAACTCATTTCTTCATTTCTTCCTTCCATTTTGTTTTTCTTTTTATTTTGTTTTCACCCTCTTCTCTCTTGGTGCTCCACCATGACATTGATCGATCCCTGTTTCTGGCTGCTGAATGACTGGATAATATTTCCCTTTGGTGAAATATTGTGGTCACAATTGAAAACCAAAATAAAAAAAAATATGGGGAAAAAAAAACAAACAACAAACCAACAACCCAAACCCAAACTGGATTTATTGGAATAACCATTGTGCTCTTGGAAATGAACAATCCGGACGTCAAACTTGCACTGGGGGCTTTTCTCTTGCTTTCATTTGGTCCTGGGATGATGGAACCCTCCCCTGCCCTCCCCTCCCCTCCCTCGTCTGCTGTCTCTCTGCCTATGTCAGGTTGCCTCGAGGTGCTCCTGATCCGCATGATCCGCGCGTTCAACCCCTTAAACAACACAGTGCTCTTCGAGGGGAAGTTCGGCGGCATGCAAATGTTCAAGTCACTCGGTAAGAGCCGCTTTGCTGCCTCTCTTTCGGGGCTTTCCTCTCCTTTTGATACCCGGACGGGGCTTGCCACCACGTGAAACTGGGACAAATCCCAGCAGGGCTCGGGAGCGAAGTGAGATGCCGTGGGGACAGGAGGGGATGAACGCCCCCTGCGTTTGCTTCTGATGCCCACCGTGGCTGGTACCCGCTTTCCATCCCAGCCCAAAGCCCAGCGATGCAGGCGATCCTCCGCCCGGGGACCATCTCCTCTCTGAAAGCTTTCCAGAGGGTGGGACGAGAGAGGTCGGGGGCCATGCAGAGCCGTGACGCCCCCCTCTTCCCCGTTAGGCTGCGACGACCTCATCGGTGCCGTCTTTGAGCTGGGGAGGACCCTGTGCCGCCTGCAGCTGTCGGACGAGGAGCTCGCCCTCTTCACGGCCGCCGTCCTGCTCTCCCCGGGTGCGTGGGGACGTGGGGGGGACGCCGCAGCCGGGACCGGCCGGGGGTTTCGTGCCAGAGCTGGGGAGAGCTGACCCTTAAATCCCAGTGCCGCTTCCTCGGCGGATGACTGGGGGGAAAAAAAGGCATCTAAAAGTGATTAAATAAAATGATTGGGGGGGAAAAAAAAAGACATCTAAAAAGGCATCTGCCAGGCCAGGTCTCCTCGGTGGATGGCGGAGCTGCACCGCCTGTGCTGCGGGGGGCACGGGGAGGGGCTGCGGGGTTGTCCCACCATCCCCAAAGCCACCCCGAGGAGCAGGAAAGGCAGTGGAAAGAGCAAGAGGAGCCGGCGCCGTGCGGGGTGGGGACCGGCTCACGGCACTGACCCGGCCGTGTCCCGCAGATCGCCCCTGGCTGACGGAATCCAGGAAGGTGCAGAAGCTCCAGGACAAGATCTACGTGGCCCTGCAGCACGAGATCCAGAAGAAACACTCCGCCGAGGACAAGCTCTCGAAGGTAGCGGTGCCAACGGCGCGGGGAGCCCCGCTGGGGCTGGCGAGCGGCCGTTTTCCGTGGGGATAACGCCCGGCCCCAAGGGAGGGGGAACAGCAGCGTGTGGGGTGCTGGCTGGGAACCCCACGTTCACCGGCTCCTTCTTTCCCTGCAGATGGTTTCCAAGCTGCCCCTGATGAAGACCATTTGCAACCTGCACTTGGACAAGCTGGAATTTTTCCGTCTCCTGCACCCGGAGACGGCCGTGAACTTCCCACCCCTCTATAAGGAGGTTTTCAACTCGGAGCTTCAGTACAGCGACCCGCGGGAGAGCTAAGGCTGGGAGCCACCAGCCGCCTCCTCGCTCCCCAGATCTGTGGACGAACTGAACTTCAGAGGTTTGGGGCGGTTTGTTTCAGTCAAGTAATCAAACCCAAGACAACCTGGGGGGGGCGGGGTATCTCCCCAGCTCCGTTTCCTTGCTGTGGATTGCAATAGCTCTTGAATGTAAAGCACCTTGAAGGAAAAGCAAACTGACTTTGCCATACTAATGAAATGAATGTGAAATCTCCGCTCGGGAGAGGAGACGCTCCTGTAAGTGGTAAGGCACCGACTCCTCCCTGTGGTGCATGGATCCGGGGGAGTGCATGCCACACGCACGCCGTTGTGCTCGTGGCACGGTCCCTCCCGCGGTTCCAGCTGCACTCTGTCACTGATATTATTTTTTTATTATTTTTTTAATTTTTTTTTTTAACCCAAACACAAGGCATGGGATGAAGAAGGGGCAATGCAGACTCATCGGGACAGGGGTGAGCCAGGCAGCTGGGGGCAGCAGCCGGCTCCCAGCTGGACCCGAGGAGAGGGCGCAGGCAGAGGCTTCTCTTTAGTCCTTCTCCCATGGGTGCAGCCTCAGGAGCTCAGCCCAGAAAGACCCAGCCATGGCTGGGGGGGTTCAGCGCAGGATTTCGCTGCAGAGCAGGCTGCTTGGAGGGAAAGGAGGCCCAGTGCAGTGGGGGAGAAGCTTTGCAGGGTCTCCGTGCCCTCCATCGAGGTGTTTGCCCAAAGGCTGGGGCTGCGTGGCCGAGCTGCCCCCTCCCCGGTCCGGATGGCTTTTCAGAGCAGATTTTCTCGAGCACCCGAGAGGGGCTTTGCCCTTGTGATTGTGGCCAAATCTCGGCTCCTGGCTGCCGCACCCCAGAGGCAGCCACGCGCCGGTCCCTGCGCGATGCTGTGAGCGGCGGCTCTTTCAGGTCCTGGCTGTCAGTTTTAGTTTTCTTATCGAGACCTTTCCAAATTCCCCGTGGCTCAGCACCCAGAGGAGGTTCTGTGGCCTTTCCTCTTCCTCCCAGCCCGGAGCCAGTCCCGCTGCTGTGTCCGCAAGGAGCACTGCCTCTGCCGTGGGTCGAGCTGCACCCAGGGATTTCCCCCCGGGAGCTCTCTAGAACTGTTTATTCTCTGCTTAGCAGAACCTGAGGGCTTTTTCAGGGTGAAATCCCTCTTTGGGGACAGAGGGAAGCGGAAGGTCCTTATTTCTTTCCTGGGAAGCTGTGCTGCTCCGAGCTTGGGAGGCCCAAAAGGCAAAGAAGGGACAGTTTTGTGGTGTGATGCTGGCAGGGTCACTCGAGGGGCTCTCCGGCCAGGCTCTGCGCGTGGTTTTTTCAGTCCCTGTTCCTGCTCCTCCTGCAGCGAATGCCAAAAGCAACAAGGGAAAAACCTGCTACAAGGCAGCCCTGTTTTCTGCTGACAAAGGGCTAAAATCCCAAGCTCCTTCTCGCTTCCTATTGATTTCTCATGCGTCCAACCACATCCTCTGGCAGTTTGGATCATCACCGAGCGTGAGCCGAAGACCTTCATTTCTGTAACTGCACACCCTAAACCAAACGAGCAGCTTTCTTAGTGATGTAGGGGATATTCATGCTTCTAGTTAAAAGACCTCCTAGGGAAGAACATGGACCAAACTCGATCAGGGAAGACTCGCCAGGAAGGCGAAGGGATTTCTGCTTCGGTGTAAGGCCAAGACAAACTTGGGGTTGTGCTATTCCCTGGCCACCGCCATCCACCACACACAGCTGTGCGCTTTCTGGTTTCGTTAACCACCGTCTGAGCTGATTTTTGGAGCGCGTTGGAGTTCATCAGCCTCGTTTCTCTCCCCGATGTCGGTAGACCCCACGTCTCCGGTGAAGGCTGCCGAGCGTCCCAGCGGCCCCATGCAGTGCCGAGTGCCAATGCGCTGTTCTCCAGCGCGGTGTTAGCAGGGGTGGGGATGTGCCGTGCTTGTTTCCTGCCCTCTCGGATCCTGAAGCTTGACAGAAGTGAGAAGTCAGTATTGCCTTTTTCGTCTAGAGGGTTGTGCCTTTTTGAAAAATCATTTCCGACAGCACTGTTCGCTTCCTGGCTCCTCTCTCCGGGGAAGGCAGGCCTTAGGGAAAAGCACTCGAGAAAATGAATGTGCTTTGCAGAGGGGTCTCTGCCCTCCTGCAGAAACAGAGGGTAAGCGATCCCTTTCTCAGAGGAAATAGCTGCGGATGTTTTGAAATGTTTGGGAAAAAAAGCACACACCCTTCTTCACGTCCTTGGTATTTGTCAGCCAACATGCACGACTGGTCAGTGTCACCGTTTTCATTTCATCGGCAAAGAAACCAAGAAAGCACCTTAAATCAGGAAAAGGCTGAGCCCTCGCCACGAGCTGCGTTTTTCCTGCTTACAGCATCTATCTAATGGGAGAGATTTGGGATTCTGAGCAATAAAAGCCGGCGTGGGAATCTAGGGAAGCCTGGAAGTATTAAACACTAGTAACTCAACCTGCCAAACTGCGGGAACCTGCACTTTTATGTTCTCTTTAAACGAGCCCCCTCATCGATTAAATTATTCCGTGGGAGAGGATCAACTGTTGTTTCAGGAGGAGGGGAGTTTGGGTCCTGGTGCCCATTGTGCCACCATCTGAGAGCCGAACAAGTGCCCAGGGATCTGGGCAGGTGCCCTGGGGCAGGTGGTGTGCGTCGAAAGGGATGGTAGCAGCACACCGAAGCCCCTGCGGCACCTGTGCTGGCTGCAGCCCCTGCTTTCGGCTCGCTCCTCCGCGTTTGCCCAAATAAACAGGGCCGTGGTCACTGTGCTGAGGTCCCTCGTGCTCCCCTCTGTGCCACCAACAGACAGCGGCTTGGCATCGCGAGGAATTGAGCTTTAAGGGGAAGGGAGAACAAAAAAAGCCCGGGTAGAAATGCCTGGAAAAGGGAGATTTGCGTGCTCCCTTGCCCCGGTGTTGCATGTGACAAGTGGAGAGGCTGCGGTGGAGCCCTGAGACCCCAGACTCGCTCAGTGCTCGGTCCTCAGCGTCTCGGAGAAACGTTTCCATCCCACCAGCAGCCAGACGTTTTGCCGCTTTATTTTCAAAAAGACCTGAGAAATGGTTCCCTTTAGCAGGGTGACCTCAGCTGCGAGGGATTGCTCTTTTCCAGATGAAGATTAATTTTGTGTTTGTTTGTTCGCTATGGCAATTTAGCTGAGTGTGCATTTCCACCTCCAGAACCCTCACACTGTGTATAAAAATGGATAAAATATATATAATATATATTCTTGTGAATGTTGGTGCAAAAGAGAAAATATATAAAGTTTCAGTCGGCTTTATGTTATTTTTTATCTATATGAATGAAAGGAAGAAATGGAAAATTATTTTTTTCCATTTAACACCCTCCACACATACCTACCTGTAGATACCAACAGGTTTTATGGAAATGTTTTACTTTTTAGATTTAGGAACATGCTTCTGTTCTCATTGAATGTCTGTCTTGTAAGATTGTAATTTCTATTTTTTTAAAGAAAAGAAAATAACTAAATAAAACTTCCTCTTTCAGACCAGTCAGCTAGGAAGGGAGGGCAAGGGAGGGAGAAATGTTTATTTAAGGACAAAAGCTTTGTCTGATTTTTTCATGACATTAAATAAAAAGTAATATAATGTATGGAAGAAAAACTTTTTATTGAGGTGTATTCTATAGGTATATACATGTATATTGCACAAAATTTACAGGAAGAAAAATAAAGTCTGTTTTACAAGGTAAAAATAATAACGGTGGAAATAGTGTGATTCTAAATTTTAGCAAATACTGAGGCTGGAAGCAAACCCCTCGAAGTCGTGGACTAGCCTTTAATTGTTCAGCTGGCTCAGGACCAAGCTGTAATAGACACCACGATCCAGCACGCTGTTTGGAAACAAGGCTAAACAGTAGAGGTTTTCAGGTGTTATTTATTCACTTCAAACCAGGCACGCACTTAAGTGAGCCAGGGAAAAATTTGGATTTGTCTCCTGTGTGTGCGCTGGGTCTGGAGCCCTCACGAGCACTTCCCATGCTGCTGAGCATCCTCCATCCCGTGCGCTCAAAGTGGGAACAGAGCTTGGGAAGAGGGCTTGGCGTGGGAAACCTGTCCAGGTAACACCAAGCTGAGTACAGTAATCTCACCCTGCAGTACTGGAGACAAGTTTCAAGACAGGCAGGACACGGATTTGTTTTCCAATGGTACCCACCCTAAGAGGGAAGAAAGGAAGACACCTGCCTTGAATACAGCAAGGATACAAGGACCTGGGTGCAAGGATGCTTCTCCATCAGGACGCAGCGGATCAGAGGTATTGTATGCAAAACTTCAGCCCTTTGCCCCCTTAGCTTCCCTTGAAATCCTCACCTGGCAGTGAGCTCCCTGCTCACTCCCTTTGCAGACCCAGAGCCGTTGTGTCCCCAGGCAGCCGCGGTGGAGCTCAGGGAGCTGTGGAGCAGAGCGATATAATGAACGAGGATCTCTCCTCACCCGCTCCGCAGCCAATACCACCCTGCCGCTCCCAGGAGGCAGCATGTGTCCTCCTTCGCTGCTCTCACCCACAGAGTTATATATTGCACAGTAAAACCTGGCTGCTACGGAGAGCCGGGAACAGCCAGAAATAGGGCACGGCTCGTGGGGACGCGGGGAAGGAATCATCCAATTTGGACAGGGAGGTTGCAGAGATGGGGCACCTGGCACCGTAGAGAACCGCTGCACATGGGGCAGCGTGCAGAGCAGCCGCAGCTCTGGCAGCTGTGCAGGTGTAAAGCCCACAGCCCTTCCGAGCAGCTGTGCGCTAACACCTTTATTTGGTTTTCAACTTTAAATAGCTGCCTTTTTTTTTTTTTTTTCTTTTTCTTTCAGAGGAATCACGAGCCCATCCCTGGGCTCTGCCACCCTGTGTCCCATCAAACCTTCTCCCAGTAAGCAGTCTTGTCCCTCTTGCTGGTGGCCCAATATCTCCGGTAGCACTGGATTTACTTGGGCGGAGTGACCTCTACTGGTTTATAGCTAAAATAATCCCTACATTTTTGCGATCCTTGCAGATAGATGGGGTGATAGGAGGTCTGATCCTTCCCTCCCAGAAAATATTTGCCCACCTGGCAAATACTGCAGTCAGTGGCATTGCCTGTGCCCTCTGGGGAGCAACCCTAAGCCATGCTTGGCAGCCTGCCTGGAGCAGGGGCCAAACACGAGCAGTGAACCCCAAGACCTGTGTTTTAGGGAAACTTTGCTGAACTGCAGATAAGAGATGTGAAGGCCTCAGCATTTGCTTAGCTAAGTACTAGAGGGATGAGTCTGAATCCTGTAGCCCGGGGCTGGAGTGCTCTGTTTACAGAAACCACAGCCTCGGAGGCTGTAAATATTTTTGAAGTAGAGTGGGTTTTATATACCGCCAAATTAACAGCATTTACATAGCACTGGTACCTTGGAGACTGATCGGTACTTATGTTAATAAGACTAATGCAGTGTAAATGAAGAGTTAAGGAGCTATAGAGCCACATTAAAGTATATAAGCCCAGAATGTTATAAATCCAGGTTCTGGTGAGGCTGGGTGAGGACTTCTCAGTACATCACTCTCAGGCTGCATTATCACAAAGATTTTGGAGTAATTTGTCTGCTAAATCCTCACTACCCTGTTTTGCTGAAGCTTAAATTCTACAGAAGGAGGTAAGTCACGCAAGCACTGGGCCCTGGGCAAGCGCATTGGTTGCTGCTTGTGCTGATTTAGCTGACTTATTCAGAAGTGAAATCAGCATTTAATGATAGATGTTATAAATAGCAGTCTCCTGAGTGACTGCACAGCCCTGGGTCCTGAATCCAGCTATCACCTATACACGTTGTAACTAATCCGGGAAATAAAATGTGGCATTCACCATTAGTCAGCCCAGTCAATCTAACTAAAAAATTAGGCTACTTAAGTTATATGATTAACTTCCATGGAGCTTCTGGTTTCTGTCAGCATGAGCGACAAGCAAAACCCTTTGGATCTGAGTCTGAAACTGTGTGGACTGGGCTACACAACAGGGCCTGATCACAGTATCACAGTATCACAGATTTCTAGGTTGGAAGAGACCTCAAGATCATCGAGTCCAACCTCCGACCTAACACTAAGTACTCCACTAAACCATATCGCTAAGCTCTACATCTAAACGTCTTTTAAAGACCTCCAGGGATGGTGACTCCACCACCTCCCTGGGCAGCCCGTTCCAATGCTTAATAACCCTTTCGGTAAAGAAGTACTTCCTAACATCCAACCTAAAACTCCCCTGTCGCAACTTTCGCCCATTCCCCCTCGTCCTGTCACCAGGCACGTGGGAGAACAGACCAACCCCCACCTCTTTACAGCCTCCTTTAAGGTAACTGTAGAGAGCGATAAGGTCGCCCCTGAGCCTCCTCTTCTCCAGGCTGAACAAGCCCAGCTCCCTCAGCCGCTCCTCGTAAGACTTGTTCTCCAGACCCCTCACAAGCTTGGTCGCCCTTCTCTGGACTCGCTCGAGCACGTCCACGTCCTTCCTGTAGCGAGGGGCCCAAAACTGAACACAGTACTCGAGGTGCGGCCTCACCAGAGCCGAGTACAGGGGGACAATCACTTCCCTCGACCTGCTGGCCACACTGCTTCTTATACAGGCCAGGATGCCGTTGGCCTTCTTGGCCACCTGAGCACACTGCTGGCTCATATTCAGCCAACTATCCACCAATACTCCCAGGTCCTTCTCGGCCAGGCAGCTTTCCAGCCACTCATCTCCCAGCCTGTAGCTCTGCTTGGGGTTGTTGCGCCCCAGGTGCAGGACCCGGCACTTGGCCTTGTTGAACTTCATGCAGTTGACCTCAGCCCATCGGTCCAGCCTATCCAGATCCTCCTGCAGAGCCTTCCTACCCTCGAGCAGATCGACACACGCACTTAGCTTGGTGTCATCTGCAAACTTACTGAGGGTGCACTGGACGCCCTCATCCAGATCATCGATAAAGATATTAAAGAGGACCGGCCCCAGTACCGAGCCCTGAGGGACACCACTAGTGACCGGCCTCCAACCAGATTTGACTCCATTCACCACAGCTCTCTGGGCCCAGCTATCCAGCCAGTTTCTAACCCAGCGAAGCGTACGCCAGTCCAAGCCCCGAGCAGCCAGTTTCTTGAGGAGAATGTTGTGGGGAACGGTGTCAAAAGCCTTACTGAGGTCAAGGTAAACCACATCCACAGCCTTTCCCTCATCCACCAAGCGCGTCACTTGGTCATAGAAGGAGATCAGGTTCGTTCAGTTTGATCCTCAAACGCTCGGAGGGCTGAGCTCCCAGCAGGATTTGTACACGCTGAGGACACTGCTGTGGCTGTGCTCGGAGGGGCTGAGCTCCCAGCAGGATTTGTGCACACCAAGGACGCTGCTGTGGCCGTGCTCGGAGGCTGCGGGTGCCTCTGAAGCAGCGCCGGTGCTGCCGTGTCCTGGGCACGGCGCAGCCACCTGGGACACCACGCCTGTCCCAACCCAGCTCTGTTTACGTGAAAATAAAACGTTTCTGCTGTGTGTGTGCGGCCTGCACGGGCAAGAGGCACTGCCGCAGGGCGAGGGCTGCGGCCGCCTCAGGGGCGATGGGTGTTTAATGGGGGACTGGGTGGCGATGCTCTGGACGCAGAGGTGCTCCAGGTGCTTCTGCCCACAGTTGGCGGCCGCAAGTCACGCGTGGCCTCGCCGTGGCGACAGGGACAGGGAGGTGAAGGGTGAGGGACCCCCCGCGGCAACGCCTTCCCCCCCCCGCAATTTCGTCCCTCTCGCTTCCCCGTAGCGCAGTCAGCCTCGCCTCAGCCCCCGCCCCGTCCCCGGCTCTCCCCTCACGTGACGGGCGCGCCGCGGGGCATGCTGGGAGTTGTAGTCCGCGGCGCCGTGAGCGCCATGGCGGCGGCGCCCGGCCGGACTCTCCTTCCCAGCGCGCCCCGCGGAGCCGCGGAGGGCTCGGGGGAGCTGGCCCGGGCCGCCGCGCCTGGAGGGGGGCACGGTGAGAGCCGGGCTGGGGCGGGGGGACAGGGACGGGGGGGGATGGGGACAAGGGGGGGGAGAGGTGGGCGGGGGGGGGGACGGGAGGGGACAGGAGGGCGGTGACAGGAGAGGGGGACGGGGACAGGGAGGGGGGACGGGGACAGGGAGGGGGGACAGGGACAGGAGGGGGGTGGCGGGGCAGAAGAGGGGTGACAGGAATGGGGGGGTGATGGGGACAGAGAGGGGGTGACATGGACAAGAAGGGGGTGACAAGGACAGAAAGGGGGGGTGGGGACAAGGAGGGGGTGGCAAGGACAAGAAAGAGGGTGGCGGGGACAGAAGGGGGGCGGTGGGGCAGAGGGGGACGGACAGGGACGGAATGGGGGTGGCCGGGCAGAAGGGGGGTGGTGGGGACACGAGGGGGTGACATTAAGGGGGATGGTGGGGACGAGAGGGGCGGCGGCACAAGAGGGGAGCGTGCTGCAGGGGGGCGGTGTCTGGGAAGGAATCGGGGACAGGGCTGGGGGGGCTGGCGCCTGGGCGGGGCGGGATCGGGGATGGGGTGACCGGGAGGGGTCAGGGTGAGGGGTGGTGGGGAGGGATCGGGGTCAGCTCTGTCGGGAGCAGCGTTGGGGCTGCTCAGGGCCGGAGGCTGGGGCGCAGCGAGGGGCCCCGGGCACAGCACGACGGCAGCTGGGGGGCTGCCGGCCCCGGCCGTGTTCCCCCCGAGGGCTGCTCGGGGATTTTCAGGGATTTTTGCTTCCTGAGGTGCATGGTGTGGGCAGCGACTCTGTCCCGTGTTGTCGCTGAGGGAGGCAGGCCAGACGCGTGGCGTTTTTTTCCTCCCTGGACTTCGGTTTTCGGGAGCGTTAACTAGCTCAGGAAACTCTGACAGGGCCTGTGGCGAGGAGCGGTGACGGACATTAGGCAGGTACCTGATGGTCCGTTGTACCTGGTTCTTTTTTATCCCGGGCCAACCGATGTCGTGCTGTCGCCTGCAGCCCCGGTCCTTTATGCGAGGCCGGTTTGAGCAGGCGGCAGTCGGAGGAACGGGCTCGTGCCCTGAACGCGCGTCCTCGTGCTTCCCCTGGAGCCTCTGCGGTTCTGCCCGTGTGTGGCTGAGCCTCGCCTGCGGACGGGGTCGCATCGAAGTCAGCGTCTGTCTGCTCCGTGTGTGGCGGGACCTGAACTGAGGCCTTTCCCTGTCTGCTGTGGGTGGGGCTGTGTGAGAGCCGCGGGGAATCGCTTCCCCTCGGCCCTGCTCTCACCTCAACTCACAGCTCCACAGTGGGAGGAGAGGAGGGCAGCCACGTTCCTGGAAATCCCGGCGTCCCCGAGGGGCTCCCTCGCTCGGGCTCACGCAGGAGGAGGCCGACCCTGCTAACTTCGGTGGGCCTCGTGCGTCTTCCCAGCAGAAGCACTGCCATAAGCAGTTTACCCGTTCTCCCTGGTGCTGGGTGGCCTTTGGAATTACGTTTTTCACTGGATTTATCCCTCCCTGTCCCACAGAAGGCTGCGGACGTGGTGCTGGCACCGCTGGAGGGGCAGCGCGTGGCCCTGCGAGGGCTGGCAGCGCGTGTCGGGGAGGGGACGCGCTGCCGAGCAGGAGCTGTTGGAGCTGTACGGGGTCTGCCTTTGTAAAGCTGGGCCAAGCGCTTTGGTGCCTTGCAGAGTGACACTCCGAGGAAAGCCTTTTCCCTTAAAAACCAGGGCAGAGTCCCGACTTCCTTTTTAAACGCAGCTGGGAAGGGATGGGAACAAGGCACCTGCCTCTCTCAGGCTCACCTGAGGGAAGTTGGTTTCTTCCCTAGCCTGGGGGTCTCTGCGGGGTGCCCTTGCTTTTAGATCGTGGCTCTTCTGGGCTCTTCGTGGCTTGCAGCATAAGGTGAGTTCAGGAAGCCTGATGCCAGGTCACAGCCTCGCTCACCTCAGGGGTAAGCCCGAACCATTTTAAGGAGACGTGCGTTGTACCCAAACCTCCTTAACGTGTACTCCACTCGTGAAGTCGCTGCGTTACGAGGGAGCATCAGCAAGTTCTGCTGTCACCGTTACGCAGGGACCCTGCCACTCGCTTTGCTTCGGGTTAAACTCTTGGGTACGGGTCTGCGTAGAAGCTCGCGTGTCATCACATCAGGAAGGAAACAAAGTGGTGCAGAGAATATCTGACAGCAGGGCTCCATCAGCTGGCAAATTTTGCTAGAGAAGGCCTGGGATGCGAGGCACTTCGGGGTTTGGCTGGGACACGTGCAGATGGCAGGAGAGGAGCCGGGGTCCCGCTGTGAGTGCGGTCCCGGTGGCTCGCCGCAGCTCACCAGGGGCTGGGGCAAAGCAGGAACCCAGGTCGGCTCTCCCACCGCCCGGCCAGCACCCTTCTTCTGGCCTCCCCCTTATTTGTTCCCCTTATCCCTCTTCTCTCTTTCTAGAGAAAGAAGCAAATAATGAGGAGTAAAAAAAAACTTTTAGAACCAGCTACTATAATATAGGCAGAATAAATTTCATGTCAAACCACGGGCCGGAACAGGACTAGACCTGCGGTCAGGTAACGTGCCCCAAACAGGAACCCCGGGGGTTCCTGCACCACGCTTTCCCTTACCAGAGATGACGATTCCTATCTGGATATCGGGGTGATCTTGGGGTGTGCTTCCTAGAAACCAGCGCTGCTCGCATACGTGTCTTGGTTTAAAAGGAAAATGCCGTCTGCTGAAGTGACAGCGGGCGCTTTTGTCTCTGAAATACAGATGAAGAGAAGCCCGTACTGCCTCCGACGGGCCTTTGAGAGTCCTGTGAGCTGCTCTGTAAACTTGGGAGCTATTCACTGACTGCGTATGAGCACAGTGGAAAAAGGAAGTTCACTTCACACCACGGTTTCCTTAGTGTGGTTTTTTTTCCTCCCACAAATAATGGATTTTGTGTGAAGAAATCACTGCGGCAGAGCACAGGACGTTGATTTTTATCTATTTCCAATTAATTTGAAAGCACTCCTGTGAATAGAAAGCTTATTTGTATGTGCTATTATCTTCCACAAGAAATTCACGGGCGGTTGGATAATCCTTGTGTGTCTGTACCTGTTTATCTGTTTCCTTGTGCCTGGCTCTTGCAACTGGAGCTTGACTTGAGGATATTGAGGCTGCGCAGTGAAATTTTCCATCTGAGTCAGTCGCTGGCCCTCAGAGTCGAGCACTGTCCTCGCTCGTCAGACACAAGACTCCTTCCCTGACTGTGACTCTGAGGCCCGTTATCCCAAGACGCTGCAATCCGGTTTGCAGAAATCCGGCCAAAATTAACTGCTAAGCTGGGGAAATGGGAAAATGGTGACTCGTGTGCAAGCCGATCTCAGCCACTGAACAAAAAACGTTCTTGGGTTGGATCTTGAGGTCTGAGTCCATGCCCAGGGAAGGTTTGAGCTTGCTGCTGTGGGTGTCCATGGGGGAAAACTCCCTCCTCCCAGGGCAGCAGCACCGGAGATTCCTTTCCCTTTGTGTGTTGGCATAACTGGTGTTTGTCCGTAATTTGCTCTTCCCCCAGAATTTACGGATCTCAGCTGGGAGCAGCTGCAGCTGGGTGGGGCGAAGCCCTAATTGTGCTCCGAACTGTCCTCGTATTTATTTTCTATTCATACATAAAAAAAAAAAAGGAAAAAGGAGGCAAAGCCTTTCTAAATCATTTTCTAAGTTACAAAACGCCTGCCAGACGCTGGATGGTGGCTGTTTGTATTGTGGGAAAGCCCGGAGGCTTCGGCTGCGCTGGGGCCCCATTGTGCGAGCCTTTAGCAAGGGGCTCCCAGCCCGATAGGCTCGTGATTTACGCAGCCTTCCTGTCCCCACTCCATTTCTTTAGACTGCACGGGCAAAGCAATGTGTTTTCCTCGACATTGACATAACTGAGATAGCGCATACCTGCGGCCCGTGCGCAGGAGGAGTCGGCGGCCCGGGCAGGTCCTGTTCTGTATCAGCGCTGTTGTCACCACCGAGGGCTGTGCCAGAGTAGGTCAAATAAAAAGGAAACGGATTGCAGCCCCCACAAAATAATTGCACCCGTGTGAAATCCGGGCCCTCTGGAGCAGGAACACGGGAGGACAGCACAGAGGTGCAGGGAAGGGAAAGGAGCTGCTGGAAATCCCGAGAGCTCCGGCTCCAACACAGCTATTCTGACCCCAGCGCCCTTTGCTGTGTTCTTGGAGGGGCAGCTTTTAGTCTGTACTGCCTTCGTTCCTGAGAGTTGTTCACAGAGCCTGAAATGCCCGTTTGGAGGGTTGTTCTGCCGTGGTCCTTGTCAGCCTGGAATTTGCAGGTGTGGGCGCACGGTGGTTGTCCCGAAACAAAGAAGTGAGTAGAGTCGAAGGGGCTGCTCAGTGCAAGCCCCTCTGTGGCTTCTGTCTGTGCCATCCTCAGCAACACGCCTGGCATGGAGCAGACTTCACAGGATTTGATTTCTCCAGAATCACGGCTGTGTTCAGTGGCGGTAACAGGAAGACTAAATCTGCCCTACGATAAGGTCGTGCGGAATTATCACCGTACGGAAGGATGTCAGGCCGCGCGTACCAGTTGATGTTCCGAGCACCAGCAGTTTAATTCCCAGCTAACAGTGACCGTCCGTTTGTTTCAGGCGCCGGGAAGGTCCACAGGGAGCCAACAAATCGTCTCAGCACCTAAATGAGGCGTTAAGTCTGGTGAGTTGGTACGAGTTTCTCTTCCAACGCGCGCTTTGCTGGGTCCCAACCAGACCTGTCTGCCTCGGCTGGAAGGTGCACGTGTCCTGGCAGCGGCCGTCTGTGCAGCCTCAGCCTTTGCCAGGTACCCTCGGAGCACATTTGTTTGCTGCTGAATAAGACGAGCACCAAAAACCCTTGACAGTTTTGTACAGGGTGAGATGCTTCCAGGGGAGCTCTGTACAAACAAGGAGAAACCAGGAGCCTTTCCGTAAGGTTCCAGCGTGCCAAATTTGTGCAGTCTTTAGTGGTTTGCAGTGGGAACCCTGGGCTTACAGTGAGTCAAGCACTGTGCAGAGATGCTCCTAACTTTAATAGCTTTTTTGGGTGCGGGTTAGTGATATGTTCTGGCCTGATTTTCTTTTTTTTTTTTTTTCTTTCTCTCTTTTTTTTTTTTTCCTCCCATAGATCTCTTGCTGTCTGTCTGAAACTTCGCCAGGGAACACTTAACAGAAATGGCAGGTAAGGGCACCTCAAACTATGGCAATGGAAAGAGAAAAATGGTTCCAGATCATGTTTTTCAGTATGGCGTGATGGCTGCAATTCATTAGTAATTCATTCACATGCACTTCGCTTTCTGAGATCTTAGTGATCCCTAAAGGTCTTTAGCTTCTTCTTTTCTTTTCCCCTGCTCATGTTCCTTTTTGTGTAGATTTGCTAGCAGAGGTTACTGGTCTAGCAATAAAGGCTTAGGTGTGACTTTTTGGAAAGTTTTATGAGGATGGAGTTTATTCCCAAAACGAGAGTAGTTCCTTCCTTTCAGAGGCTAAACAACTTTCCATTCCTAGCTGTGCTGTCAATTTTGATACAGCTTAATTTTACTTGTAGTTAAACTAGTAACAAGATTCCTCCTAACTTTTTTAAAATAAGCCAAAGTCCAGGACTTGTACCCAGCTGCTGTTCATTGGTAATACAGTTTGGTTTTTGAAAGCATGGATTGTGCTCGCTGATCTAACGTGTTGATCCAAGCCTTGATGGGAGTGCTGGAGCACTCCAAGTTCCGCAGTCAGACATGAAAGAGGATATTTTCATTTGATGTCTTTGTCTTTTCTTGGGAGTAACCCAGAACACTGGAAAACTACACGGGTCTCTGGGTAGGAGAAAGCAGTCATCTGGCTTCCTGAAGCTGGGCAGCCACAAAGAAGAGGTGTAATCCCGATACTTCTGTATCCAGCAAACCGTTATGGAAGTACTTGGAGCGTTTTGTGAGCTTGAAAATTGCAGTGGCTGGTGCCCAGAAGGCCAGCAGGTTTTGGCCCCACCGTTTGGGGCCTTCTGCGCTGGAGGCTGGCGGCAGCTTTATTGTTGGTGAGAGATCTGTACTGGAGGAGGGAGAAAATGGAAGAGGGCTGAACCAAAGTCACTAGCTGCATCTCCTGTTGAAGAGGGACAGAACAAAATTTCCCCATCCCTCCTAAAAAAGATTGTTAAAGAATCCACTTTACTGTGGTCAGTTAACCTTGGTCTCGCTGACTTCCCTAGAGAGCTTTCCCTAGAGAGCTGACTCTTCAGCTTTACGAGCTGCACCCCCTTTGTTTCCCTTGATCCAGCACTGTCAGGTCCTTTCACGGACATCTGAGACAAATTGTCCAGGAGAAAGCCCAGGAGGTGTTCATAACTTACCAAAAGCTAGCGCTAAAAAGTCCAAATTCCTATGGACTTTGAAAGCAGGCAGGGGAACTGAGTGCTCCATGTGATGTGGTTAGCAGTAGGCGTTAACCAGTAACTAATGCCAGCCCTAGACGGCATCTGAATTAATGCAGGATGCGTTTAGAGGTGATGGGTGAGGAGGGGCAGCAGATGTAATGTTTGTTTTCGTGAGGAAAAGTCTACTGAAAAATCAAGCTGGGCTGGTGACTTAAGACGTTCTTCCGTGTTTAATTGTTATGTACTCCCAATGGGTGTTATCCCCACCATATTTTCTGCATGAACATGTCTTTCCTTTGCGTGAAATAAAGCGCTTTCTTTCCTAAAGCATGGCATACAGCTTTAGACGCTTCCCTGCCAACCTTCAAATGAAGTTAAGAAGCTGCTCCTGCAGAATGTCTTCTCACACAGAGATAATGGCAAGAGAAGGGGAACTCTTGCGCTGACAGTTCTTGTTCAGACATTTCCTCTCGTCTTCTGTGCCATTTGGAGGTTTTCCCAGGACATTCTTCATCTCTTCCTCTGGTTGTTTTTAATTCTGTTTACTGGGGCTGAAGTAGACTAGAGACAATTAGTCACAATGCCCTGGAATCAAACTTTAATCAAGACTTGAAGGCAAGAGCAAACATTCCCAAACATGTAGGAACTCGCATCCAGGCACACGCACATTGCACAGATTTGTCTGTGCATCTGTCTAGAAGCTGACAGCAGCTTAAATATGGAGGATTTAGGCATTTAATTACTTGATTTTTAAAATGTAATTTCTTCCCAAGGTAAGTTCTTCACTGTATTGCTTTTGTCGGCATTTGCTGATTTATGGTATCTGAATGCAAAGCTTTTTTTCTTCTTTTTTTTTCCCCTCTGGGTCTTAACCTTGCATAAAAACTTGACTTAGAAAGAAAGAAGGGGACGTTCATGAATCTCATAACAGCAAAATCATCCCTGATGTCTTGCCTTGCCTCAACTGGATGGCATCTGAGTACTAAATTCCAGTTAGAGATGCTTTCCAAGGGCACCCTTCTTTACAGTCACGAGCACGTACCTAGTACAGGGCCTAAGCCTTGCCCCAGCAAGCCCACCCACTCAGAGCTTGTGTCTGCTTTTGTCAGGAAGACCACCAGTCTTTCCTCCTCCTTGGGTTATCTGAGGGTTTCTAAATAAAAACCTCCGGGCAGTCTGTTGCCCCCAGGTGTTGCTGGCCAGCAGCTTAGCTGGCCTCTGCCCGCTTCCTGAGGAGCTTTGTCCCTGAACTTATTTTAAGGTGGTTTTTTTTGGTTTGTGTTTTGATTGTCGTGAGTCCCCTCGTACTCGGAGGGCTGTCCCGGGAAGGTGTGGAGGATGTCACACTTGTTCAGCCGTGCAAGATCGTTTCTGTATTCAGCTAATCTGTTGTGTTCTGCGTTGTAGAAAAGGTGAATAACTTCCCACCGCTCCCCAAGTTTATCCCTCTGAAGCCATGTTTCTACCAGAATTTTGCAGATGAAATACCCATCGATTATCAGGCCCTGGTGAAAAGAATCTACCACGTATGGATCTGTAAGTTGAATAAAAATCCCGCTCTGGGAAGATTGTGTATGTGTAATAGAAAAACTTAGAATTTGATCACTTACAAGCTTTAAGATTTTGACTGCAATTAAGTGATGAGAAACAATGATTCCTCTTAGAATGCTATAATTTACCTGTATGCCCAAATTTCAGGCTGCTGTGCCTTGAATCTTTGTTGCAGAGCTGCTGTTGAAGAAAGAAGAGAGCATCAGTGCTAGAAAAGCCTATTAGTAAATTCGAGGAAGAACAGAGCAGACTGTATCTGCTGTCTTTTCTAATGTCAAGTGATATTTCACCCTCCAAAATAGCCCTCTTAAAGTAATTCCTGATTCACCTAGAATAAGAGGAATAGGAGGACTGAAGGCTAGAAGATTAACATGACCTGTATTGCTCGCTGCCCATCTCCCCACCCTGCTTTGTGAATGCTGCCCCCAGTTTGTGCCAGCCAGATTTCCCTTCCCAATCGAAGCAGCGCCTTCTAGCCTTACACCGTCTCGTCCCTTAGCCCCCAGAACGTTCCCAGCCCCGTTCTGAAGGGCGTTGATCCCCTTGGTCACAGCTGGTGATTTGCTGATATTCTGTAGGAGCAGAGCTGCTGGCTCTCTGGGCTGGCGTTGTCTGGCTTAGCGATTCAAAAACCGGTAATGAAAATTGACCATTCTTCTCCAAGGAATAAAATCGGATGAAAAATGGTGTGGCAGGCCTAGAGAACCACAGGGAATGCTTCGGAAGATTAAAAATCTTTTTGCCTTGCTTATCTTTTTTTCCCAAAATGCTTGTCATCCCATTTACCCTTCTCACTGAAGGAAAGCTTGTTTTCTGCCAGATACGCATTTGGTAGCCTGGCTTTTATTCCAGATGTATAGGATGTGTGTAGGAGAGAGATTTGTGCGCATAAATAATAGCATAATCTATCACTCCATTGTTCTTTCGTTATTTAGAGATGCTGAAATGAGCTCTGTAATTTTCTTGCCTGAAGAAACTGCTTGTCCCTTCAGACTAACTGGTTAAATGTTGCATGCTGCAAAGCTGCCTTTGTGTGTGACTCTCCTTAAACAAAGCGCCCCTCAGTCAAGTTAATGGAAGGATGGAGAGGTGCCAGCCATTTAGGCAACTGGTCATATGCACGGCTGGGGAGACCTGGAATTTTCACCATGAGTTTTAAATTTCCATCTGCCGCACAGTTTTTGGGGGTGTCTCCCTGACTTTTGGGGACGGGACAGAGAGCAAGAGACATGTACAGAGGGAAGGCAGTAAAGAAGAAAAGGCCAGTAGTAAAAATAGAAACAGAAAAGTCGTTGCTAGAAGGTTGAACGCTCATTACTTTAATTGGATGTGAGCATTTCATTAAGATGGATGGTGGTTTGGGGAAAACTGTACCAGAGCTCCCACTGCTGGCGAACGAACTCCTGCCTGACACGTAGGGAGAACCAGAAGCTCCTTGCAACGTTATAGGTGCTCTTGACTTGATGTGGTTTTGTTTGTTTGTTTTCTCATTCAGTAACTTTTGGAAAACAATTGACTTCTGGAAATAATAATTCTGAGAAGTACAGCTAATTGTTATGTAAATGAAATTCAGATAATTAATACTCTTTCCCCCTTGTAATAAGATACATCCAAACCGTTGCATGTAAAGCCTTGTTGTTAGCTACTTAGAAGAGGGAGAACATTTCTCTTTTGTAGAAGTGTTTTATTTTAGTTTTCATGTAACTCGTATGTCGCAATAAGCAGCTGGGTTAGGATGTCTTACACGCTAGGTTCTCCTGGCTGTGTTGTCAATATGATTTTGTGACCACACAATTTTGTAGCTTTAGCAGCCCCTGAGACGAGTGAAGGCAGAGAAAAGAGTCACTGGAGGAAGAGGCCAGGCTGGCACCGAGAGTCAGAAGACCAAGCCAGAGATGTGCAAGCGTGCTGCAGAGCCGCAGCTTGTAGGAAAGAAAGGAATGGGCAGGGCACGTTTGCTTAGCACAGGGGAAGAGAAACTGAGGGATTTATTTTTGACTTGGTAAATGAGACCGGGGTCTAAAGTGATCCTACTGTGGCCTCGTCCCCAGGCAGCACCGAAGGGCTCTTGGTGTTTGGACTGTCTGCCTTCTCATTTCTCTTTGTCTGTGCTAATTGGTTCGGGTTACCCCCGAAAGATTTTATGAATTACCACCTGTTTTCCAAAATCTGAGCTTGTAGCTGGGCTAAGCCCGCTAGACCCCGGCAGAGCCTGGGGGATGCGGGGACAGCTGCAGGAGTCTGTCAAGTATTAGGGGGAAAGCGGGGAGCCCCTGGCACAGGGACTGAACTCAGCCTACAAACCCTGGAAGCGTTCAGCCTCGCTTCAGCAGTAACGTCGAGCGTCAGAGAAAGGGGGTGGCAAAGGCATTTCCTGCAGGGTTACTGAGTGCGGCGCTGGTGCCCTCTGGGATCTGCTGTCAACTGTTCCTTTTTATCCAAGTGGCAGGGACAGGGATGTGAAAGGGCCTTTAAGCCACCCTTATGTTCGCATGTTCTCAGCCTGATTGGAGTTTGCTTATTCCCTTGCTCAAGGCAGCACTTACAAGCCCTGAAGCTGCTTCCAGACTTCCTCAGAGGCCCAGGGAAATGGAGAGAGAGCCTGCAGGGCACTCTGCTGGCTCTAATAGCTCCTGAGGCAACAACACAGAGACCAAAGCAATGGGATGCTGAGTGCACGGCAGATTTTACACCGCTCTGCTCTCATCAAGGGGTTTTGCCACAAACGGGGGTTGCTCATTGTTCATAACAGTCCCGGGCTGAGCCTTGTGCTGGTCGCACCAGTTGCCACCCAGATGTCCGTCCTTTGGCAGGCCCCGGGGGAGTTTCCTCACCCTCTGGAAGGGGACGCATGTCCGTGCTGCCGGCCCCTGGGCTCACAGCAGAAAGCTGCGACTCCCTCGGAGCGGTCGTGTTGTTGGGCAGGAGTTTCCCACCGCGGTGTGGATCCTTCCTATTATAATGCTGGGTGTTTGTTTATTTCTCCTCTGATGTGAAACAGCACGAGTTCACGCTCTTTCCTGTGCTCTCTTCACAGTTTACTGCATCACGCTAGTAGTGAATATAATTGCGTGCCTGGCCTGGTGGATCGGAGGAGGCTCTGGGGTCAATTTTGGCTTGGCCATCCTCTGGCTTATTCTCTTCAGTCCCTGCGGCTACGTCTGCTGGTTCCGACCGGCGTACAAAGCCTTTCGGTAAGTGGGAGCCCACGAGGCGGTTGAGTTTCTGCTTCCTCTGGGAGAGAGATGTGTTGTTGCTGAGGAGTGCCCCTCTGGAGAGCTGGATAAAGATTAAGGGTTTGATATCTGAACGTCTCATTGACTTCAGAATTGTTTTCAGCGAAGAATGCGGCGACTTTTAAATCGTAGATGAAGGGCCGAGGGTCACCTGCCTCCTCGGACTGGAGGTGAGCAGCACCGAGTAGTTTGCCGCTTCTGTGAGGATGAAATTCATATCTCACCCAAATATCTCAGGCTTAGCAGCACCCTCATAGCAGTGTAATATCAGGGTGGATATTGATTTGGTAAAGCTTTGCAGCGGGCTGTTTTGATGGAAGACTATTAAGTTATCAGGAGCCAAGCACTCTTCTGGATTTTGTCTCCAGATACCTGAGAACTTGGCTGCTTTGCTTTTTAGAAAGAAGTGGTTCACTAGGGCGAGTCCTGAAACTCCACAAGTCTTTAAAGCCATCCTGCATTTTTACTTTAATTAATAATTGTTTGCATTTGCTCGTGCTTCGTGTGTGTCACGAGGCATTATTCAGACATTAATGCATAAGGCTCGTCAGAGCTGTGAAGGTCCCGAGCATTTTCCAGTCTTGTGTAGGGAGAGGTGGCACAGAGGGCAGGTGACACCGGGTCACACCGCAGTCATCAGCAGGCCCCACACTGGGGTCAGGGATTTGGACTCTGAAGGGGAAGCTCTTTCTGGTTCCCCACTACCAGAATCCTCTGGATTTTGATCATTTACCAGATTCTGTGATGAGTTAGTCCAGATAGCAGCAAAAGCAGCTGACAGATACGAGAGTTGGCAGATGGGGTCCTGTCTGTTTAGCACATGCTAGGTTAGTTGCTTAAATGCTCTTCTGAATTTACACTTTGTGTACTAACAACACTGGGCAGCTAATGCACTCGAGGTGCTTAAAATATCAGGGACTACACGAGGGAGTACAGGGGAGGATTATTTCTGACTGAAGGGGAAGGCCACTGCGTTGGATTCATCTGAAAGTTTTAAAAGATGTGAAAATACCAGCTCTGAACTCTTGCCCTCTGGGGCTGGGATTTTGTCTCCATCTCTGGTTCAGAAGCCCGAGAGCCTCCAAGTGCCGACTGGAGCTCTGTTCAAAGAGCATTTTCCGTTCTGAAGTCTGGGAAACATTACTCTTCTTCATTGACCTCCTCTGGGCTTACAAGGACCGTTTCTAATTATTTCTTTAATGTTGTTTGTATGTGTTTATGCAACTGAATACCGAAAGGTCCCTGAGGTTATTCTGTGTAAAGACTTCTACAGTTAAAAAAAGAATAAGCCCTAGAGACAGACTGGCAAGCCCAGAGGCCGTCAACTTTGACGTCCGTCGTAGAAGATGCTTGAAAAACACTGCAGTGGGGCGGCGCGGGTAGTTTTGGGGCTGCAGGTAGTCCTGGTTCCGGAAAGCCAGGTCAGGTCCGCTCGCTGTGCCGTTTGGGAAGACGCAGCCCTTCCACACCGGCATCGTGTGCTGTGAGGATGCTTTCGTAAAACCTTCGTCACACAGCTGCATCCAAAATTAAATTAGCTGCAGAGCTTTGGCGCTAGGGCAAAGCTGTTGCAAATCTGCACCAGAAAGCTGGATCAGAAATCACCTTTTCTGTGCACCCCCACTAATTCCCAGGGATCCTTTCAAGTGAAGACTCCTCCAGCCCTTTCAGGTCTTAGTTGCAAGAATCTGTTTGAAGGCTCAGCCTGGAGCCTAATCCTTTGTTAATTGGCTTATGACAGGCACTACTGTGAACAGTCCATGTTTAAAGTATTTCTTCCACATTGCTGTACTCTGAGGTGCTGCTGTTTGAAGGGTGGGATCACAAGGATTCTCCAGGACAGTTTCTTTCTTTCACAGCATCTATCTAGCCATCTCTTTGGGAGATGGAAGATAACGTTATCAACACATGCAGAGCCGCAGGGCTCTGGCTGGAGGTTTTCCCACTTGTCTCAGAGTAGGCAGGCTTGGTGGCATTGACTTGGCCAGAGCCTGTGGTCCTGCCTCCCTCAGCTTTTGACATTATGGGCTAGAACTATGAAGACCATTAAAATACTTCTGGTGTTTGAGCAGGGGCTGGGAATGACTGAAGCTCTTTTGTGAAGTCCCCACTGCACCAAATTGCTGCTTTAGCTACTGAAGTGTTTTTGTAAACCTGTTCTGTAGATCACGGGCCCTTTGGGTTCCTGAGAGAGCGGGAATAACTCGTATCATTAAAAATGATAGGTCAGCTGGCTTGGAGGGTTTCAGAGGTGTGCCTGGGCTTGCAGTGGAAGGCTGGCTCATCGACACAGCCGAGTTAATAGGACAAAGATGTCCTGTGGCAGAACAGCGCTGTGCCCCAGTGCGCCCGTAATGGAGAGACCATGAGCAGATCTGGGACCGTTTTCCTATTTGGGATTATACTCACACTGCCTATTTCACCTGCATAAATTAAAAGGACCTCACATAGTCAGAACCCTCTCAGTGTACACGTTCTGAAGATGCGGAGTCTGTGCAGATGCCAAAGCACACTTCTGCGTTTCCCCAGGCAGCGTACCACCCGCTTCTCTTGTGGCTATTTTTCCTCCTATTCCGTCCCGGTGCTGGGTTATTAACCGTAGGCGTGTAAGCTTCATGACAAGCAGGCACTGCGACTTTCCCAGCTGGGCTCTCGTGCTCAGGGATCACCTTTAGCACATGGGCAAACTGCCTCTGGTGTCTGGGCTCTTTTGTGCCTGCTTGCTGGTGGCTGAGCTGCGCAGGTGTCCGGCAGCGCTGACTTCAGATATTCGGTCAGAGAAATGCTTCGGGCACTCTGTGTTCTGCAGGAGACTGCCTTTCCTCGTGTGTCACCATATATGTAATTACTTCGGTAGAGCAATTGCAGGAGCCAGGCTTATTGGAAGAGATTAGGCACTGATGATTCATGGATCTGTGCGCTTTCACTGCCAGGGAAAGAGGAGTTGTCCTCAAAGTTCGTAGCTGTTGAGGGACCTTTTCTGAGATAGCACATTTGAGCGTGTGCGCGTGATGGGGTCAAACGTTAACACGAAGCAGTGCATGGTGCCAGTGTCCCCCTAACTGCCTCTCCTTCCTTCGCAGGTCGGACAGCTCGTTTAATTTTATGGCTTTTTTCTTCATCTTCGGCGCACAGTTTGTTCTCACGGTCCTGCAGGCGATCGGATTCTCTGGATGGGGAGCTTGGTAAGCAGGACACGCCTGGAGCCTTACAGCTGAGCCCTCAGCTCCTGTGCCTGAGAGTTTCAGCCCACGGGCTGTTTCCCTGAGCATTAGAGGAGCTGGTGGGAGTCTGTACAGGGTGGGGTGGAAGAAGCTTTCTGATTTCCTCTGTGGCATAATTATATCTGCTCTTGGAGTACACAGTTCTGTCTACTCCCATTGCTGGCTATTGCAAGAGTTCCTGTATTGGCAGAAGTCAGATATCTTCACCTGCCTGGTTTTTTTTTAGCACCTTCCTGTAATGTCCTTCCTTTCTGCTGTTTAACCAGAGAGTTTCAAGATTGATCTGATCCTCTCTTAGCATTGCCCTCAAAGTATTTGCAGCACATGTTGAGCAGTGCATGATGACTCACTGTTGGCCTATAGAGCAAGTATTGTGAGAGCTGTCCTAAAATAAATGGAAGCATTTTAGTGTCTGTCCCTGGTTATGTTATAATTATTTGGCATTTTAACTTTCTGTCTCTGGAGACTTGAGAGCAATTCCTGCTGAAGCTGCAAATAATAGAAAGTCCTAGACTCTGCACAGCATTTAGTTTTAACTGCTGATGCTCTCAAGTTGCCCTGTCTGGTTGTTGCCATCAAAGGGAATAGAGATGCATTACAGATCGGAGGACCCTGATGTTCCATGTTCCCAGGTCTGTTCTCTGGTTGCACAACCTCTGCACCACCAAAAGCGTCCTGGGAATAAATCTTCTCTCCCTGAAGCCTCGCTGTGCAGCTGGCTGTCCCCTAAAGGTCTGAGACTGGCTTAGCAAGGGATGCTGGCAAGCCAGATTTGAGACCTTGGGGAAATACCTGTCTGAGCTGCATTTAGCTCTGACCATGGTCTTCACTGTTTTTTTTTTTTTTTCAATTTTGGGAGCTTTAAAGCTGCCTTGTAACTTCTCTGTGTGCGTAAACCATCTTTCTGGTAACAATTGTGCTTAAAAAAGAGAGCAGTAATGATACTGTTTCTTTGTTTCTTGCAGCGGATGGTTGGCAGCAATTACTTTCTTTAGCACCAACGTTGCATCTGCTGTGTTCATGCTGTTTCCTGCCATTATGTTTACAATGTCAGCGGTCACAATGCTCATCTGCATTTTAAGGGTAGGTGCCTCAGACGTCTCTCTGACTTGGGATATCTGTGTTTTGTATCACAGTAACGTGAACAGGCAGCTCAGCAGCCACTGTGAGCCATCACTGCCTCTGAAGGTTTTGTAGTGTAGTCAGTCGGTGTGTCTCGGACTATTTAGAGGACGAATGCAGATAATGCAGGACAGCTTGAGCTGGACGTGTTCACCGTTCCATGTTCCTTTATGTCACTTAAGCCAAGCGTCGCTGGGATTGTAACGGTGAAGCATCTCAAGATGCCCGCAGCAGGGACAGGGTGGCAGGACGACAAGTGGTCCTTGGTTGTCTGCAGAACGCTGGATTTGGATATAAGACCTTCTGGAAAGCTTCAGAAGACTGATGGCAGAGGAGGACAGAAGATAGAAGGGAAAGAGGACAGGCAATTAGCCCAGCACAACCCTGTCGCAGAGTAGTTGCCATCATGGAGTTTGCCATAGGTTCATTGCAGCGTTTTGCCCCCTGTCACCATGGTTAGCGCCACTGCCCTGTGCCCTGTCAGGCATTTCCTGGTGGTGTGACCTTTAAACCAGATCTTTTGTGTCCCTGGGTTCCCGGTGTAGGTTGTTTCATGTGCTACAGCCGAGTCCTTCAGCCTCAGCCCCACTGAAGCAGCAGTTGACGGTTTTATGGGGTTTTCAGCCCGCTAACCTGGGCCAGCTGCCTTGCTGCATGGACTGTTGCTGTGGGATCCCCAACCTAAATCCCAGGTGTATGGCTAAGACAAGTTCAAGCCTTGCATTGATACTATCCATTTACACCTCTTCATTATGTTATTGTAGTTTTTGTGCCTTTTTTTCTCCCTTGGAAAAACAGTTTGCAGAGAGAGAGGAACAAATACAGTACCAAAATGACTATAAGTCCTCTCAGGAAGAGGTGTAGGTACCTACTGCTGATTTTTCCTCTTGTTTTACTCCGTTAGGTTCACAAGATCTACCGAGGGGCTGGTGGAAGCTTTCAGAAAGCTCAGGATGAGTGGAACAGCGGTGCATGGAGGAACCCCCCCAGCAGGGAGGCCCAGTACAGCAATTTTTCTGGGAACAGCCTGCCAGAGTATCCCACAGTGCCCAACTATCCCCCGGGAAACCAATGGCCTTAAGCAGCAACAGCTGCAAATTGCCTGGATTCTCTTCTTTTTTGGTCCTTTTATTATTGTTATTTGAAAAGATCATTTGCATTCCCCTACACGTACCCCAGTCTTCTGGGGACTTTCTTTTTTTTTGTCTCCTCGTCACTGCAGAAGATGTGTGCTGTCAGCCCACGGCACCTCGGGAGCTCTGCACGGCCTTATCAGAAAGGTGGTTTTTTTGTTTGTTTGTGTTGTTACCAGTATTTGCCTTGTTGCAGACTGAGGAACCAACCGTTCACTGCCCTTGCTTGAGGACTGCTCTCATGACCATATGTGAAGAAGGCTGGCTTCCCCGTGACGGTGAACACTACCAGAATCGCTCCTTCTCCTGCCTCCCCGCTTAGTTTTCATCACATGCACAGCGCACCGCCAAATCGTCTGTAGTTGTAACAAACACAATCAGAGCATTAGTAGCAACCGGTGTTTGCTCTCCCGGATGAATGATCTGGAATTTTTCACTCTAAGGGAAACGCAACACCTGAATTACCTGGTACTAGTGATATTGAAGGTATTTGTAAAATCTACAGCTTCATTTGCTTGCGCTTTCGGGTGAAGAATCCTTTAGATAACAGCGCTTGCTGCGGGTGAGCGTTGTTCAGATACTAAGTCCACAAGAGTCCTCATTTGCCTGGCTAGGACTATTGTTATGATAGAAGTCTTGCTTTCCCTGCCTCCAAAAGTTTTTGCTAGATCCGTGTGCTGCGGAGATGCAGATTCATCTCATTTTGTTACTGATTGCTCACTAAAAGCCTGATTCAAAGCCCACTGGAAACTATTGAAAAGCTGACTGCTGTTGGGCTTTGGACCTGGCTGCCTGGGTGACGTTCACCCCTTTCCAGGCAGGCAGCGCGAGATCTCTGTGCCATCTAAATTCCAGGTACATGGCGTCAGGATTTTTGTGCTGACCCAATACATGCCGTACTGGACACGCCTTGTCCTGTTGGGACACCTTTTTTTTTTCTGGGCTCCTGGCCAGTAGCTGGGTGCCAGCTAACTATTGATCTCAGTGCTGGGGCCCCAGTGTGGTTTGGGAGTAATTCCATTACAACTGATAAATTGAATTCTGCCTTCTACCGACGCAGTTAAAATCCAACCGTTCTGCAGTGAGCTGTCTCAGAAAGCTCGTTAGTCCTCGTAGCTGACGCTAGCTGTGCAGAGCTGGTACGTGTCTGCGTCGCCAGCAGTGATTTCCTTCCCTGTACGAGCAGGGGGAGAGAGGTTCTTGCCTTTCCCCAGGAATCAGCTGAAGAGAGGATAACGCTCTTGGGAGGGGTTGTTTCCCCTGAGAGCTAGCATTAGTCTCATCACTCATCTTCATCTCATGCATGTACATCAGGACTCCTGGAGCCTGAGCCATCCAATTCCCCTGTGTCCTAAAATGATCCAAGCAGCAAAGGCTGCAGTCTTTTCCTTTCCTTCAACAGCCTGCTAGGAACTTTCTCAAACCTGTTAAAACTGGGAGGTCAGTTCCCGATATTTTTACAGGGAGTTGAGTGTTCAATGTTTGCAGCTCTGGGAATTTCAACGGACAGTGAAGGGCAGAGTGCTCCAGTCTGGAGACTTGAGAGGTGTGGGGCACCCTGAGAGTCAGGCCCAGAGCCTGGCCAGTTGTAGGAGGTGACGCCAGAGGTGTTACACTGGAAGTGGAGTCACTCCACGTCCACACTAAATAACTGGAAAGCAAAATTGGCTCCTGGAAAGGGACAGGGAGGTTGTCCTTGCTAGGTGGAACTGATTTGCAAGTGGTCTTTTGAAAACTGTCTCTACATGTGCCTTATCTAATAAAATGTTAGTTCATGAAGGAGAACTTTTCCTTCCCCACCCCCCCGGCAAAACTTCCCATTCACTCTATTAACTTTTCCCGTGTCATACTGTAAATACTAAGTGAAGTACAGCTTGGAGTCTGCATGACACCTTTGTTACTAGGGCCAAAGCAAAAGCAAACATTAATGGGAGGTCAGAGCCTCCGCGAACTTCAGTTTACAAGCAACACTGACCCCCTGCTGCAGAGCCAGCCTTTTGCTGGCTCTGCCTCATGCTTCAAACACAAGGGTGATTTTTTTTTTTTCTTGCGAGTGTGCAATGTGCTTGTAAGTACAAATGCTTGATGCCTTCTTAATAGAATACGACCCGGTCGTGTTGTCAAGCTTTTAGGTGCCTTTGTCTTGTGTCAAGTGAAATTTTAAGTGTTCTTTGTCGCTTGCCATCAGAGAGTGATAAAAGAACTGCCTGTCGATGAACTCCCTGGAAATACGATTGCGCTACGGGGGAGCGAGGTGAGGTGAGCGGGGCCGCACTCGAGGGTGGCCGTGCTTGGGGGCCCAGACGCGGGGTGCCCGTGCAACACGCTCCTCTGGCTCTGACCCCTGCCATCCTCGGCCTTTTGCCAAATTTTTTTTCAGCAGAAATTGTAGTCTTTCTTTTTTTAGTGTTTCAGGTTGGAGATTTCAATTGAACCAAGAGGAGAAGCGTTGCCAGGGGACTCTTGAGTCCGGCTTCTCTTTTTCCCCTTGGATAACCCGGGGATCTCTTTTAAAGCACCCATCCTCACATTTCCAACCTTCTTGATGCGGTGAGGGGTGTGTACTTAGGAGCCTGCAATCCAAAATGGTTGGAGGCAGACACCAATATCATGATCCATTAGCAAACACTGCCTGAGATTTCTAAGGAGCTTAAATGAAACCTCCCTGGACGGGAGCTGCCATCTCCAAACACATCGCCCCCCTCCATCCTCTTAGATGCCAGAAACCGTAATTCCAGAAAGTTGACTCAACACGCTGCCTGAACTGCTGTGGCTTTTTTTTTTTCCGACTCCTCTGTATGTTTTTTAATGTTTACATTAGATTTCTAAGACTCCTTAATACCATTAACCTGGACCTGGCTCCCGGTTTCGTTCGGCATCATGCGGCATGTACGTGTGCGATGTTTCGTGTCACTTGTGGGGCTCTGGGTTTTGTTTGTGTTTTTCTTCTGATCACAAGACAATAAATGCTCATCCTGTGCTTGATGAGAAGAACTGGCTGCATTAGAGAAGTGTGTCTGTTCCTAGGTAACCAGAGTTATCTGGCAGAGGGAAATGGCGAAATCTCTGTTTTCTTCCAGTCTCCCACCACTTTTTTTTTCCCTTAAAAGAACAGCGCGTTTATGGATGAGGCTCACCCTCTTGCTGGGGACCACCACAAGAGTTGGCGTGCTGTAGTTTGTGTTCTTGCAGATGCCTGACAAGTGTTTTACACCAATGTTACCATTATTCTCATTTCCTAGCTATGGAGAAGTGCAGGTGATGTGGCGTGCCGGGGTTGAACCCTCCTTCCTGGCCTCTCCTTAGCAGCACACGTTCACATTGGCCCTTTGCAGTGCTGGCCTCTGCCTTGTCTGGTTTGCTGCCTGGAAAGATCCCGTCATCCCTGGGGCAAACAGGCTGTCTGACAGCAAAGGTGAGTTGCATCGCTCTATTTAGTGTGCAGCTGGATTTACTGCCCCAAATGATGCTATCCTGGCTTCATACCCCAGCTCTGCTCCATAGCGGATTCGTAATCCTAGAAGAGCTGTTTTCATCTCAGCTGCTCGATCCCACATCTGCTAATCTCAATGTTTTCTTCATCTCCAAAGCCTTGTGCCCCCTCTGCAGCCATTAGCATCTCACCTTCGCTGGCAGGAGACTGTGTAGTCCTCATGTTCACAAAAGTCTCACAGCAGCACCTTTTCCCTGAGCTGTTTTGCTCCAGGCATGCATGGGGCAGGTAGGCATCACCTCCTGCAAATACTGCCGGCTCTGCCCGCACCCGGGCTGCGCTGGGCTCTCAGAAAGTCGATGGCAGCTTTGATGTATTGGCCTGAGCACGATTCAGTGAGGCAGCAGGGTCAGACGGAAAGCCCCAGGCACTGGTTTAGGTATTAAATAGCATTTAGGGGGCTGCTGGTTGTCTGCACCCTGAATGTCCGTCTCTCTGCTCCTGGCTGTGTTATGGAAGTGTGAAATCAGGGATTTCCAGCAGCTGCTTGCTGCTGCGTCCATCACATGGTGAGTATGAGGATGAAACAGCTTTTACTCAGATTCTTGCTCCAAGCCCTCAAAATCTTTGCAGGAGGTGCAGGTTTGAGCTCCTGCTGCTGCCACGAGCGGGGCAGGTCCCTGGTGCTTGGGTTTTCCTCCGCCGCACACCTTGGACGAGAGCCGGAGCTCAGGGGCTTGGCAGGAGCAGGGGGCAAGGTTCAGTGGGGATGGGGCAGTGGCTGCGCCGCCGAGCTTGGCCCCACAAAAAGAGCTCCCCAAAAGTCCCACGGACCCCCACATTGGGGTGGGGGCTCTTCCCTTTGCGCTCCTGCTCCTCCGGCTGGAGCCCTGTGGCTGTGTGGGATGGGATGCTGTGAGTGGCCTCGCTCTTTCTTCTTTTCTTTTCTTTTTTTTTCTTGGCCGATTCTTAATGGATTTCTATCACTTTGGTGCCATTTCCCGGGCCCTGAATGCAAATGCTTCAGCAGAAACACTACACTGCCTGCTCCGAGCAGCTTTTTCCTCTGTATGAGTTACAGCAGTCGTTTTTTTTGTGTTGCCTGCTTGCGAATTAGCCCTAATTAACTCGTGCCCTGGGGAGGAGGGCAGGGTTCAGAGCTGGATGCTTTCCCAACAGAAATTCCCTGGCTTTTCTCACTAACTCGCTGTGCTGAGCCGGTTCCATAGCATGAGTTGTAGAGGTCTCTGCAGCCCACACCTGGCACACCATGTATTCCCTGCCAAGTTACGGCATGCTGGAGATCCAACTTTAAATAAAATCAGAACTCTTTACTTTCTTGTCTCCTGCTCCAGAGGATGGATAAATTATCAAGCCAAATGTCTGGACAACTCATGTAGTCTCAAAGTGCTAGAAATCACCTTTCTCCCCCCTTTCCTTCCCCCCCCCAGCGCAGCGGGATGCAGTGTTAAAAGCCCCCAGACTCTGTAGGATCACAGGCCGGGGCCGTAGCAGGCTGGGAACCCATCAACATCACCCCACGCTCAGCTCCTGCCTCGGGGCCGAGCCCAGGCTGCTCTCGACACACGCACCGTGTGCTGAACGGTGCCAGGGCCCGTCAGCACCGCTGCGCCCGCTGCGTCGCAGCCCCGCGGGGTGACGAGGTGGAGCGGGGCCGTGCTGGGCAGAGCTGTGTGTGACTGCTCGCAGGGTGTCACCAAAAGGGACGCAGAGGGGAAAAAAAGGGGATGCGGCGGTCTGGGATGGTGCGAAAGGAAAAGGGGAGGGCGGCTCTGCTGCTGGGGACTTTGGGAGAAGCGTTACCTCCAGCTGCGGGGCACAGATAACGGCCCTCCTGCACCCTCCTGCGACAGCAGGAATCCCCGCGCCGGGGACGGAGCTGCCAAAGGGCAGGGCCCAGGGGTGGCAGGATCCCCGTTTGGCTCCCGGTGTTGCTTGTTCCGTGGTCCTAATTCTCTGATGTCGCCATTCTTCTAGAAGCAAACACATGCAGGGGAAAAATACCTTGGAGGAGCAGTGCGAGGCGGGAGAGGGGCTCACCAGCAGGAGCGCTTCCGCGCAGCTGGGAGAGAATTGATTCAAGCAGCTGGGGTGGCTGACATGGGTGGCTGGGGGGACGATGGAGCCTGAGGACCGGGTTCTCCCCAGACCACCCCAGCTCCTTTGCCAGGTATTTGGGGGCGAGTCTGCCCCGTGCCGTGACACCGATGAGAGCAGCAGGACCCCACGGGGCGCCTGCTCCCCCTCAGCGCCAGGGTCGCTCTCAGAGGCTTGGGGAGGGACGGCGGCTGCGTGCCGTGGGGAGGCAGCGGTTCTGGCCGCGGGGAGCGGCGTTCTGCGGCTGAATTACGTGAATAAACCCAAAATGGACCAATGTGACGGGCTGGGGGGGGTGGTGGCAGCAGGGCTGGGCCCCCGCCTGGCCCTGCGGGTCCCCGAAGCAGGGCCACCCCCTACAGCTGTGCGCTACACTTTGGTTGATATATGTATATACACACCATATATATATGTATATATCTCCCTGATGTATGTGTATATATGGTATATGTGCATATATGTATATATCTCCCTCATATATATATGTATATATCTCCCTGTCCTGAACTGGGGCCATCCCCTACAGCTGTGCACTACAGTTTGGTTGATATATATATATATATGTATATATATGTATATATCTCTCTGGTATACGTGTATATATGGTTATGTGTATATGTGTATATATGTATGTATCTCCCTGTCCCTGCAGGTTCCTGAACTGGGGCCATCCCCTACAGCTGTGCACTACACTTTGATTGATACATATATATGCATATATCTCCCTGGTGGCTATAACCTATAGCAGAGCTCTGCCTGCAGCAGGACCCGCACCATATAGGGGTTATGGGCAGCAAGGGACCCATGCCCTATAGCAGAGCCTGTACCCTATAGTAGCAGGGCCTGTCCCCTATAGGGGGCAGCAGGGGCCCGCCCCTATAGCAGGGCCTGTCCCCTATAGGGGGCCGAGCCCCTTCTCGGAGCGCTGTGGGCAACAAGGGGTTAAAGGAAAGCCCCGCCGGGAGCCGCCGAGCGCGGCGCTGCCGTAAAGCGCCCCGCCCTGCTGTAAAGCCCACGCCGCGCTCCGCAAGCCTCCTATTCTCGACCGCGCTTTACGCCAACGCCGCTGCGCTCCCCCAGCCTCCCTTCCGCTGCGCATGCGCCGAGCTGCGCCGGGCCTCCCCGCTCCGGAGTTCGCTATTCAGGAAAGGCGTTTGCGCCGGCGGCCTGGCGGGGGGCGCATGGGTGCGTGCGGAGCCTACGCCGGCGGCGTAGCCGTGTGGCTGGCTGGGCGCTGCTGAGGGAGGCGAGAGGCGGCGTGAGGGGAGCCGGGCAGGGCCGGGCCGGGGGCGCCGCCATGGGGAGGCGGCCGCGGGGCAGCGGCTGCGGGGCCCGGGGCTGAGGGACCCGCCGAGGTAACGGCCGCCGAGGGGCGCCGGGGCCGTGCCGGGGCCGTGCCGGGGTTGCCCCGGGGCTGCGGCACGGCCCGGGCGGGACCGGGAGCGGGGCGGCGGGGCGCTGAGGGGGACGGGGGGGGCGGCCTGGGGGGGCTGGGAAGGGGCTGAGGGGGCCGTGGGGGCTGTGGGGTGGCTGAGGGGGCTGGGGAGGGTTAAGGGGGGCTGTTAGGGGACTGAGGGGGACTAAGGGGGGTTAAGGGGGTTGGGAGGAGGGGCTCAGGGGGCTCTGAGGGGGCTTAAGGGGGGGCCCGAGGGGCCCGGGGGGGATCCTGAGGGGCCCGGGGGGCTCTGAGGGCCTGGGGCCGCCTCGCTGCGGTTCCTCCCCGCGCCGCCTCCTTTGGAGCTATGGGGGAAGAGGCCTGGGTCCCCCCCCCGACGTCGTGTGTCCGTCTGTCTGTCTGTCCGTCTGTCTGTCCCCCCCCCAAAATAAGCGCCGTTTGGGGCTGGGGCCGGTAGCGGGGCACCCCCGGGTGTGTCCCCCTGCCCCGCAGCCGGGGCCTCGCAGGATGTTGGCTCCTTTGTATGTGGCTTTCCTCCCTCCGGAGGGGCCGGGAGGTGTTTATTTGGGGAAGGGCCTGCGCCGAGCCTGCTATTTAAAATAGCTCTTTTCCTTGAGCAAAGCGGGTGCGGGGGGATGTGAGAAACAGGGAAAATAACCTGCCCTCCTTCTGCCCCGCCGCGACGGAGCTGACTCGAGCTGTTCCTACGGCACCGGGGAGAGGTTTGCAGCTGGGGAGCAGCTCTCCCCTGCCAGCCTGGCAAGCAGGGAGCCGCCGCCAGAGGCCTGCGGCTCCTGGCTGGTGGCTGGCAGAGGGAGCCGAGGGGCTCCTCGGGCCGAGAGGGAAATAAGGAGACGTTTGGGGGCTGTTAGGGAGCGAGGCTTTTCTCACGAGGCATGGCTTGCGGTCTGAGCAGCACGGGGACCGGCCACGCTAAGAGTGTTTCTGAAGTTAAAAATGAAGTTTGTTAAAGCTCTTTCAAGCTGCTGAGAAATCCGCCTGTTCTAAGCAGGGTGGAGGTAACAGGGACCCCAGCCGCGTTCTGTGTGAGCTGACTGCTGGCTTGGGAGCTGCCTCGTTGGCTGATCCGTTTGTTTTCCTGCCGTACAACAAGTGGGTGGGTATCTGGGAATACGCTCTGAGGCGTGTGTAGGCTCACCTGCCCGCCGGGCTGTCCTGTCGGCGTGCCCCCACCTCACCGCTGCCAGGTTTAAAAATCGGGCCTTATGTAACGGCATGGAGGAGACGTTTGGGGTTTGCCAGCGCGTCTGACAGAGAATTGCTGCGAATTAGGGCAGGAGGCCTCCGTGGGGAGTGTGTGGAGAGGCCTCCCGCGTGGCGGGGCAGGCTTGGCTGCTGTCACTCGCCAAAGCTTTGTTTGGTTTTGGTTTAATTTGGGGTGTTGCAGACAGGAGCGGCGTTCCGGGGCGATTTTATCGCCGCTTGGCACCTCTGGGCCTCTGGACGGCTTGGGAGCGTTGTGGTGCGGGCCGGGATGCTCTGCCCCGACCGCGGCTCCCTTGGGTCCATGGTGGCACGGGTGCTGGGGCATCGCCTCGCTAACTCGTAGGGACTGCGGCCCTCGCGTGCCGCTCTGCCCTGGGATTCGCCCTCCTGCTCACCGCTGCGCAGTTCCGCGAGGCCTCAGGAATCCCTTCAGTGGTTTCTCCGCAAGACCAGCTGCCGCTCCGCGCCCGCACCGCCGTGGCCGGGGTGCAGCTGGTAGCAGCTTGCAGGGGGAACGCGCTCCTGTGCAGCAGCTTCTCAGGAGGTGCTGGACGGAGCTGCGTGCCGCTGCCCTCGCGGCGGGGCTGGCGCGGGGGTTTCTTGTTGCGGCTCTCCTCGGAGCGAGCGGAGGGGAGGAAGTTGGCGCTCGCAGTTCAGCAGGTTTCCGAATTGTGCCCTGCGAGCGCTCCTCCGTGCCGCTGCCGGTACGGCGAGAGGCTTCGCGTCGCCTCTTGCTTTGTATTCTGCTTCCGAGCTCCTGTGCAGCCCGAGCGTTGTCAAAACTGCTAATACGGGAGTGACTCAGCGGATCAATGGGAGCGACAGGAGGGCTGTGCTGATGGACGGTCAGGATTTTCCCCCCACCCCCTCCAGCCCCACTGGGCTGGAAGAGATGATGTCCGAGAGCCGCTGCCAATGAACGTGTTTACCGGCCTCGGGCCTGATTGCCTTCTCCAGCCTTCTCTTCCCCCCCCCCCGTGGCTTTCCCAGCTCCCCTGGCGAGGAGAAGCCCTGCGCCGGGAGCAGCGGCGCTCGGCTGTGCCCCCCCTGTCCAGGTGCGTGGGCAGCCGGCGGTCTGAGGGCGTCCGAGCGGCCGCAAGGACTGGCCCCGGCGCCTGCGAGCCGGGGAAGGAAGCGGCAGGGCACCCGCAGCCCCACGGGCACCCGGGGGTGTCTGGGATCGCAGGGAAGCCTTGGCCGGTGGCACCTCCTGCTGGAGCTCTAGAGGAGAGGGGCAGCCCTCGAGGCCGGGGAGGAGAGGTGTCCCTTCTCTCCCAGCAGCGTGCTCAGCGCCCCGCCGCGCCTCGCGCTGCCCCGTCCTTTCTGGCTGCCGCTGGAGTTAACCCCCCCTTCCCTCATGGTGCTGCCGAGGGGCGGGGGACTCGTGCTGACGAGGGGCTTCCTCCGGGCGCTCTTTTCGGGGAGCAGCTCTGCCTTCGGCCCCGTGACTTGTGGGCGTAGCGAGGAGCCGCTGGGGCCGCTCGGCCCCGCCGTGCCCGGTGCCCTGGGAGGGGGCGAAGGGGAAGGAGTCGCCCTGGTTCCGGAGTTGTGGCGGAGAACAAGTTCTCTTCCCGCTAGAAGAGCTGCGTGCTTATAAATAGTTTTGGTTTTTATTGGAATGGATGTTTATACTTCCTACGGGCAGGCAGCATCTCCGGGAGGACCGTCGCTGCCGAGAAGCAGTAGGGCTCGGCTGTGGGGGAAGCAAAAGGTGACTTTCCGCTGGAGCAGCCCACCACCGAGCGTTCGGGCTCCCCTCCCGGCTCCCAGCTCCCCGCTGGCTGCCCTCCATCTCCTGGGGGATTCTCCCGAATCCCTGCTGGGGCTGCAGCACCTCCCGGTGCGCAGCCCCCCCGGCTGTTTCGGTGCTGCATTGTTCCTAGGAAGTGGTTTTTAAAAAAAAACAAAAAACAAAACAAAAAAAAAAACCAACGTGGAGCCCAGCGGCCATCTGGCTGAGGTGCTCCAGGGTTCCTCCTGCCCTGCCTCTGCGGTGGTGCTGGCTGCGGGGCGGCTTTGGCAGCTGGGGTGAACCCTGGGCCAGCCCTTCCAAGGCTCGCCTCCACCCTGAGCTGTCCCGAACTGGGATTTTCCGCCCCCCCCTCACCCCCTCGTGGGTTCTGAGGGTGCTGCTGTGCTGGGGGTGAAAAGCGGCGCAGCGAGGGCTGGGGGGAAGGCAGCCCGTGGAGAACCACACGTCCGTCTGCCTTCCGTTGGCTGCAGCGGCAGCGTCGTGGCAGATCGGTGAGCTCGAGGAGCGTCGAGGTGATCCCGTGCCTTGTGATGCGGGAGCTGGTTCTTCGGGGACGCTGCAGCTCAGAGGCAGAACTTCGCAGGGCGGTTGAAAATGCGGCACGGGCCGAGACGCGCGTGCTTGCTTTTGTGGCCCACGGAGAGGAGGGTTTGTTGGGCTCTCCGTGGGCTCCCGGGCTGCGAGAGGGGCTGCGAGGCTGGAGGAAAGAAGCGGTAATTTTCTGTCATCGTTCATTTTTACCCAGCCCCTAACCGGAGAGCGTCCTGCAGCCCTTTGCCGTGTATCGTTACGCAGTGCTTCGTGAGGGAGGCCTGGCTTTTACTCGCCAAGTGGCGGAGGAGATGCTTGGCAGGCGATGGGCAGGCTTTGCCCTCCTGAGAGGGAAGTGAAGTTCGTTACCAGAGGTTAACGGTGGCCTTGGCCTTGGATTCTGTGCCGCTGCCTTCTGGAAGAGCTGCGCAGCCCCTGCGCACCGGGAGGGGGCCCTGGGGGGGCCCTGCGAGCGCGGGGAGCGCCCCCTCCCCAGCCGGGGCTGGAAGGCGCCGGGAGCAGCGGCTGCGCCCCCAGCGCGCTGGGCAGGGCGCGGGGCTGGCCGTTGGGCTCCGGTGCCCGTGGCTGTCCGACGTGAAAGCGGAAGGCAGCGAAACGGCTCCGTGCTGCTCACGGCTCCGCGCTCCCAGCACCCGGCGTCTCCAGGTAGGAAATGTCACCGCTGTCGGCTTTCGGGGTAGCGCGAGGTACAAACGGCAACGCAGAAGAGCCTTTTTCTTCTCCTTTTTTCCCCGTGGACCGTTGGAAGTGACCAAGTTCGTACTCCCTCTTGGTGCAGGGGACGAAGGTGCTTTCCGGTACCTTCCGCGTGGAGCGCTTGCCTGGAGCACCCCCGGCCCGGCCGCGTTCGCTCCCCTTCTCTTTGGGTTTTACTCAGAGCCTTGTTTTTGTGTTGCCCAGCCCAGAGAACACTGAGGGCGCTGCAGGCAGGGTTCGCCTGCCGGGGGAGACCGCAGCTGAGCAGCGCTCGCCTCTGGTGGGCGCGGGGTCGGCGGCGCTGACGGGCGCGGGCTCGTCCCTGCCGCGGGCCGCGGCAATCCCTGCACAAACGCGCTCAGCGGAGCTGGTTGCTCCGTGGGTTGCCGTGGCTGGGGAAGGAAAAGGAAGTGCTGCGAGGGCTGCAGGGTCGCTGCTTCCTCCAGGGTAACCTGCAGGTGGGTTGAATGGCGTGCTGTTTCCACAGGGGCGGCCACCTGGTGGCGGGGAGCCGGGAAGAGGAGCCCACAGCAGGTTCCCGCAGTGCTGCGGTAGGCGTCTGAGCACAGGGAGAGCAATTCCAGCCCGGCCAAGCTCCACGGCTCCGTGCTGCCGCGCTTGGAGCTGGGCGCGTGGCTGGGCCGTGCCCAGGGGTGCCGCGGGAGCGGCTCCCTCCACGTCCGCCTGCCTGCAGCGGGGCAGCAGAGCTGGGCACCCCTCGCGGGCACCGGGTTCAGGAGAGCGAAAGGAGCTCGGCTATCCCGCTAACGGCGGTGCGGCGAGCTGCAGGACACGAGCTGTTCCTCAGCATGCTGTTCGGGCACACGTGAGCTGCGGGCCAGTAAATGTCTCCAGCGAAAGCTACCTCTTGGGGAATTTGCCACGATTTTGACTGGGCTGCTGTGGGAGAGGTGAGGCTGGCTCAGCAGTCGCATCCGCTCCTGCCGGCTCACTGACTTCGGCTTCTACCTCGCTGAGGGGTCTTCCCGCAAGAGCCTGCGCGTCTGGCAGGGAGCTGCGCTGCGCTGCGTGGTCTCGGCCCAGAGCGCCTCCCGCACCGGTGGGCTGGAAGGTGGCAGGAGAAGAGGCAGTGCAGAGCGAGCAGGGGAACCGGCGCATACAACGTGTGCGTGGCGTGAGGATGCGCTGCAGCGGGCTCGGTGAGAGCAGGGCCCCAAAGCGTGCTAGCGCGCAAGCAGGGCACGGTCCCCGCTGTGGCCCTGGCGGGGCCGCAGCCCCAGTTCCGCCCGCTCCTGGGACAGGAGCGCAGCGCTCGGTGCTTTGCTTCTCTTTCTGTTCAGAGCCAGAAACCAAAGTCCGGAGCGACGCTTCCCCGGCCAGAAGCGTTGAAAGGTACTTGCTGTTGTTTTCGGGCCAATGTTTAACTTGCTCCTGTGATGAGGAATGCCTGCTAGACTCTAAATATTTGCCTTGAGGAAGAAGTCGGAGAGAAGAACATCCGCTGCGGCGGCTCGAGGGGGGCAGGGGGGCCGACAGGAAATGTGCTCACGTCTCCGCGCTTACGGGTCTGTAAAACCGCCCGCCTTCCGCGCGGCCCGGCCGGGGCAGGTACGGGGCGGCCCTGGCTGAGCCGCGGCGCGGGAGCAGCGGGGAGGAAATGTTTGTGTGCTCGGGCGCGCGGCGCTGGGTGTGGCTGCGTGCACGGCCCTGGCCCCGCTCGCGCTGCCGGGGGATTTCGAGGCGCGCACTCGGAGCTGCCTTCCACCGGGGCAGCGTCCGGCGGCGGGGGCAGCCGGGCTGAAGCGTGCGTAAACTTCCTGATGGAAGAATCTGAGCAGAAAAGAAGCGCTCTGCTGCTTTTGCCGTAGTCTTCGGTGGCTGTGAAACCCTCGGCAGCGGATCCTGCTCGCGGCAGGATTTCCCGTGCCCTGGACCCGCTCGATGGGGCGCTTATGGCTTCTCCTGCCGTCGCCCACTTCGGTGTGATCCCTCTCGCGGCGCGCCACGAGCGCGCGGCTCCGGTAAGGCTGTAAGGGCGCCCGCTGCCGCTCGTCTGCGTGCGGCTTGTCCCTGGTTCTGGGCAGGGAGCAGCTCTGCGGCGATGCGCTGGGTGCCGGGGATGTACCTCGGGATCGGGTGGGGCGGCGCTGGCCTGCCCACGAAGGAAAGCGTGGATTCAGCAGGCACGTGAGGGAGTGGGGACGGGGAGGAACCCGCTGCTCTTCTCCCACCTTGCCCTGGCTCGGGTGCCCCTGCAGGCTGGCCGAGTGGTTCTGGGCGTGAAGCCTGGCCTTCAGGGGCGAGCCTCTGCCTCAGCCGTGCGTTCGCTGCTCTTGTTTGCTCCTTTGGCCACCCCTGGCCATTTTAGCGGAGCTTTGCATAGATCAAGAAGAGCGCCTTTACTCCTGAAGCAAAGTCAAAGGTGCCCGGCGTTAGCGAGGAGGGCTTTGCCCAGCTGGGAGCTTCCTCCTTCCCGTGGAGCAAAGGACGTGCAGGCAGCCCTGAATCACCACCTGAAGCTGCGATCCGGAGAGCAGAGTCCAGCTGGGGCGGCTCGGAGCGCGGCTCCAGCTTTTCCTGACGGGTTTGCCCTTGGGGACACACATGTTCTTGTCAGAGCGAGTCCGAGCCCTGTCCAGCCTGGAAGCCGGCAGGGTGCTGGTGTTGGGAGGGGAGCGGGGATCGGGGGGCTCTATAGGAAGGTGGCAAACTGACTTTTTGCCCCGGTTTGCGTACTCTGCAGGCACCTGATAGCGTCTGGTGGTAACTGAGCTGTGTCCGGGCAGCCCAAGCGCTCTGGCAGCGGCAGCCTGGAGCCCCTCCGGTGGTGCAGCCCCAGCGTAAAAGGTTTTGGAGGGGCTCGTGGTCCCAAGCAGGGCCAGCCAGCGTGCTGGGCGTGCTGCGGGGCTGATCACAGGTGGGAGCCCAGCAGCGCCGCGCTGCTCTGGGAAATCTTGGTCTTCTTCAATGTGTGGCTGGGTCTGGGCCCACAGATCGGCTGCACAACGAATGGGGAGGCCGGGGGAGCTGAGTGCTCCCCACAGGGGCTGGAAGAGGTGCCGGGAACAAGAAACCCAAGTAACGGACTCACAGAAAGAGAAGAAGAGGTTTGGGTTTCGGATGGAGGCGTGCTCTGGAGAAGGGCGAGCGTGTGCTGGCTGGGGTTTCTGGGACAAGCCGGGGAGGTGCGAGCCCGGATCGGAGGGAGAAGGGTCGGTTTGTGCACGCGACCAGCGCCGCGGGTGCTGAGAGCAGCAGGATGGAGTGGGCGCTCCTGGGGGCGCGTCCTGTCTGCTGCTGCTTGCGGGTGATCCCCGGACGTTATAAATTAAGCCCGTTAGTAGGGCCCAGAGAAGCAAATCGTGAGCAGGGAAGGCAAAGGGAGGAACCAGCAGGCTTGCACCAGATCCACCTGCCGGAGGGCCGGGTGGCTTTCGGCTGAACCCCGTGGGAAGCCTCCACACGGAGCTCTTTGTCTCCCAGCCAGCAGCGGCTCTGTGAGCACCTTTCTGGCTGCAGCCGCCCACGTGGCGTTCCTGCTTCAGCCCTGGCCTCGGGGTCTCATGAAACGCTCACAGATGGGGAGGGGGGGAAGGTGAGAACCAGCCTTTGGAACATGCCCTTCTGGTGTGGAGGTTGGTGGCAAAGCACAGCGGGGCCTTCATCCACGGAGCTGTCGCGGCGCTCAGCAAGGGGCTGCGAATCCGATTCCCTGGGCGAGGAACTGCGGGGTGGAGGAGTGAAAAGGTGCTGAACCATCCGTGGTGCGTCCAGGCATGGGGTGCGGGTCTCTGGCCCCTCTGCTTATCCCTCCCTGCGAGCCAGCAGGCTGGGGTGTCTGTCTAGGACTGAACGCGATGCGGCAAACCTCCGGCTGGTCAGGGATCGTCCCTCGCTGCCCCCTTTACTTCGGCGAGATCAGCGACGCGTCAGGGCTCTGCACGGCTTCCCTTCCCCAGCTGTGAAATAAGCAGGTCGCTGGCGTGCCTCAGAGAAAGGCTGCGAGGAAAAAGGTGCGGTGCACTGAGCTGCTTGGTCTTGTACCCGAGGGGGTGGGAAGCTGAATGCCTCCTGCGTCGCTCGTTGCTCTGCAGGCGCTGCTGACACCTGCGCGTGGGCCGGGGGACGTTGTGCCGCCGCGCATCCCCCTGCCCGTGGTACAGATGAATGGCGCCGCTCCTCCTTGCTGCCCATTTCTCCCCCCGGTCTGGGCTCTGGGTCCTGTTTGAGGCCCGGGGCAGCTGTTCCCGTCGGGCGGCCGTCCCCGGAGGGGCGGAGAGCTGGGAGCAGCGCACGTGAGGCAGGGCGGCTCGCTTCCAGTAAGGAAGCGCTGCCGGCATCCCAGCGCGGGGAGCTCGACGGCTCAGGGGAGAGGTTTCCCTGTGAAACCGCCCCCGACGCTTTCCCTTCCGCCCTCCTCCTTCCCCTCCCAGCTCTTAAGGCTTGGCGGTAATTTGGGAGGAAACGCGTGGGGCTTCGAGCGGCCCGAGGAAGAGCGCAGAGGGAGAGGCGGCGCCGGCTCGAATGTGGGACAGCTCCGCTCGGCGGAGCCAGGGCCTTGTCACCGGTGAGTGACACCCCCTGCACACTGCCTCCGGGGGTGACGGGGCTGCTTCCGTCGCCCGTGCCATCCCCTCCTTCCGTGTGACCTCAGGGGAGCTGGGGAAGTTGCAATTAGCCGCACGTTGGTGACGGAAGAGCCCGGGCACCCCTTCGTCCCTGCCTCGTGTTGCAAAAGGCCACCCCAGGGCTGCCGCTGCAGCTGCCTCCGAACCCGGTTCTGTCAAAAGGATGTGGGTTACGGGGGAAAAGATCCCAAACCCTACCCTTCAGAGTGCTTCTGCCGCCCCAGCTCCTGCCGACAGCGGGGGGGTTGGGAGCAGTACGCACGGCACGAGGGCGAGCGGATCCCTGCGGCGGGCCGAGGAGGCCTGCTGTCACGCCTCGTGCCGTGCCCAAGCCTTCGGCAGTCGGCGCGCGGAGCCTGGCCGTACGCTTCCCCGCCGCCCTCGCGGATCCCTTGTCCCACGGTGAAACGTGGCTGGGGGTGACCCCTCTGGAAAGCCCTTCCTGCTGCAGGCCTCGCAGGGCTCAGCCTGCCCCATGGGATGAGGAACGATCCCGAATCGTGGGGACAGCAGGCGCGGCGGGCTGTGGTCATCCTTCCCGCGGTGCTGCGTGGCTCTCACCGCGGCTCCTGCGAGCGGGCGGGGAGCCCCGCTGTTCGCCGTGCCTCTGAGAAGTGTCGGAGAAGGCTTTTGGAAAAAAAAACTGCCCGGTTTCTCCCCAGTTCCCAGGGCTGTCCCGTGCAGGGAAGGTCCCTGTGGCAGGGCCGCGTGTGCAGGCCAGGTTACGGGGCACGGCAGCGCTCGGGACCCGGCTTTCCTCCCGCTTGTGCTGCCGCTTTCTGTGCGCCGTCCGGCAGCTGCGTGCCTCGGTTTCCTCTTCTGTACCGACACTTCCCCAGCGAAGTACCTCACGCCGCCTGCTGCGAAGAGTAGTGCAAGAGCCAAGGGGCGTTTATTGGCTGTGTCAGCCGTCCGGAAAACCCCTGGAGCTTGTGCCTGGGAGCACCAGGAAGGCACAGGAGGCGACGCTGCTGCTCTGATCCCTGCCCAGCCGGGAGGGGAGGAGGTGGGTGCCCAGCCCCTGGAGCCGCACGGTGCGGGAGCCAGCCCGGTGGAGAGGATGTCCCATGGAGTGTGGTGTGACGGATCCGGGCCTTTGTACGTGTTCGGGGCGGCAAGGGCACGCTTGGAAAGGGCAGCGTCCACGCCTGGCGTTGTCTGCAGCTCCCCAGCGAGCTGGGCTCTGGTCAGACGGTTCTGGCTGCCTGGAGGGGATCATCAGAGGGGCTCCCTCACGTGTGGCCGCTTGGGAAATTGGGGTCACAGACATGAAGAAAGTCCCCCGTAGGCTTGGCGCTCAAATCTAGCGTGGGCAGCAGGGATGTCCTGCCCTCCAGAGGTGGTGGCTTTGAGGAGGAGAGAGCATCGCCTGCAGTCAGAGCTGGGTTGTGCCCGTCAGCCGCAGGCTGCTGCTCGCTGCTGCTGCTGCTCAGGCTCCCGACTGCCCTGCGCCATCCCGCCTTTCCCCTGCTTGCTCCCAGGGCTGGATCTCAGCGACGTGCTGCTGGACGTTGGTTTCCTGGTCCCTGGAAGCTGGGAGCAAGTGGAAATGCCCCGAGCTGTTCAGCGATCCTGAGCCTGCTCCAGCCGTTTTCAGGCTGGCTGTGCCGTGGGAGACCCGTGGTGCGAGCGTCGGAGGGCTGCGGTTTCCAGCCTCCTCTGCCTGCGGGCTCCTGAGGTTATCTGGGAGCCTGTCCGAGTGCTGCGGGAAGGAGAAAGTGCCAAGTCCGGGAGCCTGCCGGCCCTTCCCTGCGCCGCGTTCAGTCCTGCCGGGAGGAAACCTCCCCCAGGTGGATGGGAGGGCTGGAGCCTGCACCCAGCTTGGGCGTAGGGCAGGAAAGGAAGGGAAGGGAGCTGCGCGCATCCAGGAATTGGCTTCTGTGAGAGGAACGGGACTGGGAAATGTCTGCTCCTTTGGAGAACAGCTGTGGAGCCCTCGTCCTGGCTACAGCTGGCCCCTCAGTGCCGGCAGGAAGCACGTGTGGGATTCGAGGCTGCAGGACCCACGGGCACAATGTTGCAGAGAGTGGGCTGGGGCCGCAGGACGTGCTCCCCTCGCCCTGCATTGGTGGCGAGAACAGCCTGGGGCTCTGAGATCCTCAGGAGCTTGCTGTGCATCCACCTGACCTCGCGCTGAGGCTTCAGCACGCGTGCGCATTTAAAACCTCCCCTTCGGAGGGGCGAGGGAAGAGCCCGAAGTTCCTAGCAGCAAGCAGCGCCAAGCCCACGCCTCCGGGTGCGCTGGCGACATCCTCGTGCGCCCCGCAGCCTTTGCCTCGTGCTGGGCAGGCACCGCAGCCTCTGCTGCCAGGTGCGGCATGGCTCTGGCTGCGGAGGAGGAGGGGAGGAAGCCTTCCTCTCGTCCGGCTGCCTGTGAAACCGACGGCAACTTTGCTTTCATATCTGTTCCTGTCCCCGCTGCCTGACGCGCGCTCAGGTGCCTTGTCAAGAGAAAGGCAAGCGGTGCTTGATACTGCTCTTATATATAAAAAAAAAAGAAAAAGTGTTAGCTTTTGAGGACACGGGAGTATTCAGGGACAGTGCTGGGGAAGCAGCGTGCTGGTAGAGATGGTCTTAACCTTATTTCAGGCTGCAGTGGCACAGGAGGAGGTGTTCTGGCCTCAGACGGGAGATGCGAAATGGAAGTGGTTGTTCCAGGCTGCCGGGTGAGAACCGCTTATTTATCTCGAAACCTTCTTTTCGCTGCTGCCTGGTGACTGCTAAGCAGGCTGCGAGCCCCAGGGGTGGGCGGGAAGGCACTGGAAGGGGAATTTGCCTTGCTCGCAAACCTGCCGTCGGAGCAAAACGACAGAAAAAGCGACTCCTGCGCTGCTGGGAAGGGCAGCGAGGGCACGGCCGTGCCTGGGGCCGACGCTCCTGCGTGGCTCACGTCCCGCGCCTGCGGGCACTCGCCTTCCGTGTCATGAGCCCAGGCAGCAGGAGGGGTGGCAGAGCCTTCAGGGTGGGTTTTGCCCTGCAGGTGAAGCAGAGGGGGGTTAAAAAAGATCTGTGTCCAGCGGCAGGGGCTGAAATACGGAATGGGCCTGCCCACCTTGAGCATGTTGCAGGCCCCGGCTCTATAGTCGTCTTCAGAGGCCGGTGCTTGGCAGCCGCTCGAGCTGTGGCTCTCCTCGCGCTTCTCCCCACCTGGGGTACAGAAGCGACGTGGTGCTTGGGGTGCAGGCAGTTTTGGGAGCTGATTTCAGCGAGGGGATGAGCAGGCTTGAATGCAAACCTCGGGCATCGCTTTGGGTGAGTGCTGGGGACTGCAGCGCGGGGCTGGGCCCCGTCAGATCCCCCTGGGATGTGGGCACTGCAGCTCCCTGGGGCTGGTGCCGGCTGCTGCTAGACCTGCTCCGCTGTGCTCTGGTTGGAATAAGGGGCGCCGGCAGGTCTTGTCTGTAGAAGCAGAACCTCTGCAGCCCCTATCTCAAGGCGAGCGTGCTTGGGACAGCGAAAGCAGCGGGAGAGCTGGGCAGGAGGGGACCGCTCGGAGAAGCAGCAGGAGCTGCTCTTCCCCCGGTCCCTGTGGACGTGGGGAGCGGGCGTGCAGGGTGCGGGGCTGGTGAACGGCTCTTCGCCGGCCGATTGCTGCGGCCTTTGGAAGGCAGCTGCTTCCTCCGCAGCTCTGCCTTCCAGCAGCAGCAGCACGGGTTTAATTAGCGTCTGGTGTCGGACCGGAGCTCGCTGTGCTGGGGAGGCATTGTCTGGTTTCAATAAATACCCGCCGGCAGAGCCACAAAAGCCAGCGCATGCGAGGGACTCGCCGGCGGAGACCACTTGTTGGAGCGAGCGGCTGGGGTGTGAAGTGCCCCAGCGAATCCCGCGCTTGTGCCGAGCGGGAGCTTGAAAGGCAGCGGCAGCGTCTTGGCTGGGGCGCCCGCCTGCGTCCCGTGGAGATGAAGAGCCGGGCGTTGGGCTCTGGCTGCTGTCCTTTGAGCTCCCCCAGCCAGAGGCTCCGCGTCGCCCGTAGTGAACTTCCTTTCTTCTAGCACTACCAAGTCTGCATGAGTAAAACCGAAACCACCTCAACGTCCTAATCAGTTTTTTTTTGTGTGTGTGTGTGTGTGCTGAACTGCTAAGATGCGATAGATTCTGCAGAATTACAGCCTTGTGTAATTTACCTCCTGCAGGGGCAGAGGATGAGCCCGTGCCTTTTCCGCTGCTGTTCAGAAGAAGGGTTACAGCTCTGCTTACCCGCCTGCAGCGTCCTCCTTACGGTAACGGTGGAGCGAGTTGCACTTTCCAAGACAGAAATTGCCCCATCTGTGCACGGAGCACCAGAGCCGCGCTGTGCAGGCAGCAGAGCGTCGGGCTGGAGCTGGCCCCTTGCTCTGCGGCCTTCCAGCAGCGCAGCAAAACCTCTGCGGGCCCCGGAGCCGAGAGGAGAGCTGTCGCTGCTCTGGGCCAGCAGAGGCAGGCGTAGGGAACAAGGAGAAGACGCTGGCAGCATCCCAGAGCCGGGCGGGAGGGGAAGGTGGGCAGCCCCACGGCCCCGCGTTGGTCTCGGCGTCTCTCGGCACCCGGGTTTTGGTGTCCCCGATCCCTGCGGTGGTTCGGCGCTGCCGCTGTTCCCACACGCTGTGGGTCCGGCACTGGGACCGTGCTCCAGGGGCCCGTGGGGTGCGCGTGGCTCGAGACCCGGGGGGTGCCTGCCCTGGGACTCGCTTGGGCCAATTGCTCGTTCTTTTTGCGGGGTTTGTAAAAGTCAGCCGCAGCGTCGTTGCCACTCAAGCCTCTCTGGTGAAGTTTCAGTGCTTTTTCTGCTAGATTTCGTGAATTCTGTAGTTGGAAGTTTGAGTTTGTGGCTGCTGAGCCCAAAGAGATGAATGGACTCGAGTGGGCACTGGGCTCTTGGGTGGATTTGGCTGACTCGTGCTGTGTTTGATCTCTCCCGGTCTAGTTTTCAGATTTGATCTTATTTTAGCATGTGTATGTTTACGGTTATTACTATTACTATATTTCCTAGAGAAGTATTTTTAGCTTTTTGCTTGGTTCCTGTGCTGCTGCTGAAATTTCAGTCGTGGTATTTCCGGCTCTTTGGTCAAGCACTGTTCATATTTTCCATCCAGGTGTAACTGCTTTGGATGGGGATCCAACGAAAAGAGTGAAATTCTATATTCAGCTGGAAGCAAATCGCAGAGCAACGCGCAGCGGCGGAGAGATGCTGCGGGGAGTTTGCTTTGTGGCTGCTTTTATTGAGGCGCTCAGGTGTTGCCTCTGCAAGCTTCTTTGTGTCTAAAACCGTTAAGGATCTGTGTTCTGGATTCTGACTGTCCGAAGCGCGTCGATTTCCATTTCTGCTTATGCAGGTGGGGAGCAAACAGGAATCAAAACTGCCCCGCTCGTGTTGGTTAAAGACGGAGCCGTTCCCGTACTGGATATTGTTGGGTGCCAGGTAATTGCTGCCGAACGGCCGTCGGAAAGCTGACTTTTGGTAAAGCTGCCGATACGCACGCACATCCTCGCCTTGGGAGCTTGTGTCACCTGCCAGGGCCGCGCTGTGGCACGAGCTTTGTGCTCGCCTCGGGACGGAGCAGATGTCTTAAAGCCGTGGTAGCACCAGGAGCTCACGCTTCCGTGCGAGGTTGTGATATCCCAATTACCTTCAGAGCGTTGCCTTTGCACCCACCTGGGCTCTGCCACGGGCTGAAAAATCCCATTTGGTGTTTTTCTCCAGTTTTGCCGCTCGTTTAATTTCGTTATGTCTGGGCAGCAGCTAACAGGCTTCGCTTGTGCGTCTCCGTTGGGTCGGGGTCTGTGCGGAGGGGGTACTGCGTGTGCAGCCAGAGCCTTGGCTGCTCGAGCCTTCCCCCCCCCGACCGCATCGTCAGCGGTGCTGCTTCTGCTGGAGTGTGCCGAACGGCTGAGGTTCTGCTCCCCAAGCAGTCCGATGGTTTTGGATGTCAGCTCGGCACCTCTACAGATCGCAGTGAAATCACGCGTGAGTCATTATTGGTTTTGCACTGTGGGGACTCGGGGTAGCTGAGCGCTTGTCGGGCCGCCGAGCCGTGGAGCAGGACTCCCCGGCAATAGAGACGTCCTCTGCTGCGGTGCTGGGGCTCGACTTCCCTTGCTGTTGTCGAGGGAAAGATGTAGTGTGCAACTCTTTCCTTAAAGAAGAAGCCTTGAAGCAATCGCTGGGACCCATTAAAAAGCCACGCGAACGTTTGGAGGCTGGGAGAAAGTAAATGGGGAGAGATTTGGAGCTGGAGGTGAAGAAGTGACCAGAGTGCAGTGCCTAAAGGTCTGCCGGGGAAGGGAAAGGCCAGCGAGGAGAGAGCTCCTCCGGGTCAGAGAGCAGCCGAATAGACGCGGTAGCTGGAGGAGGAAGCCAGGCACTGCAAGGCAGGAAGGAAAACCCATCTTTTTCACAGCTCAGGAGGTTGGGGGGGGGGAAGGGGGTAAAAACATCAAATGCTTTATTGTTAACTTCTTTAACCCTGATATTTTCGTGGCTCGGATGTTTCTGGGACGTGGTCGAGAGCCACAGAGGGTTGCAGGGGTGGTACGGCAATAGAGCCCCGCGCGATAAATGCTTTAATCTCTGACAGAAGCTCCAAGCATTCCTCCTCGGTCTTTTTTTATTACTGTTATTATTTATTCCGGGTTAACTCCATAGCTGGAGGTCATTTGCTCTGCTGGTGTTGTTTTTTTTTTTTGCTGGAGCTGCCGCAAGTGCCCGGTGCTGCGGGGCTGAGCGCATGCGGGTGGAGCCCTGTGTCCTCCCGCGGACACACCATGTCCTCACAGGGAGCTGGGAGGCCAGGAAGGGAGGGGAGGTTTGGAACGAGGATGCTCGGATCATGTCGGATTAAAAGCTTTGCTTCTACAGTTTAGGGTTTCTTTTTTTTTTTTTTCTTTTCCCTGAAGACTAAAAGAAATTCTGGTAGAAACATTAGCCTTGGCTTTATTCCTGTTTTTTTCTTTCTTGTCAAGAAACAACCTGGATGAAGGGGGATTTAAACAAAAAAAAAAAAAAAAAAAGGTTTTGGACAAAATTCCCTTGCAAATATCCTCGCTGTACAAACACAGTGGGGCCAAAAGGGAAACCACGCTGCGCCATGGGGCTGGGGGGGACCAGCCGTGGCTGCTCGGTGTCGAGAGGGGACCGGCGCTTGGGGCGCTCCCGGTGCAGTGACCGTGGCGTTGGGGCTGTGTCTGCCGGGTACTGGGTGCCGCGGTCCCGCAGCAGCCTGCAGATGTGGACCGGTGTCGGTGCCACCGGCGATGGAACCGCCTGCGAGGGAGCCGCCGGGAAGGCCGGCTGCAGGCCTTCAGCTCTGGGCCGCTCGTGGGCGCGAGCTGGCCGGTGACCTGGCGGCTACGGCGGGTAGCTTTCGTGGCCTGGTGCTGCCGGCCGAGGCGGGAGGTCTTCAGCCGGTTCTGGGGCTGTTCCCTGAAGGATGCTCTGAAGGAGGGGGAGGGAGAAAGTCGCTGAGGTCTCAGCGCTGCTCAAAAGCTGAGAAGGAGCCAAGCGTCTCCCCAGGGAGCTCGAATGGCCAAAGCAGATGGCAGGGGGTTGTTATCCTGGCGTAACGGCTGGGATGTGGAGGGGCCGGGAAGCCGGAGCTGCGAGCTCTGAAATCCCAGCCCTGAGCCGGAGCTGCCAGGCTGCCCCGTCTCCCGAAACACGCTGCGCTACGCCCGGCTTCCCCGACGGCTCTGCGTCGGCAGTGAAGTAATGAAGTGTTTAACAAGAGCTTCCTGTTGTGCTGACACCACCGTGAACGCACAGAGGAGGAAACGGAGTAAACAGCGCTGCGCTGGTCCCGCCTGGCTGCGAGCAGGGAAGGGGCTCAGCCATTGCGAGGAGGCCCCAGGGCCGTGTCTGCTTAACCCGACCCCGCTGGGGCTGGGGGTGACGTTCTTGTGGCTGCAGAAACCACAAAGCGTCTCGCCTTGCTGGGAAAGCAGCTGCTTTCAGGACTTCCTGATTTTCAGGGATTCCCCTCCAAAAAGCCCTCCGCAGGGGCTGTCACCACGCGGCAGTCTGTCCTCCGGCACCGCGGGGCCGGCCCCGCTCCCCTGGGCGAGGTGCTCGCGCCCCGAGCTGGGTGCCCCGAGTTCCTCTGTCAAAGCGCCGCTCTTGCCTTGAGGGAGGAGGAGGAAATCGGGCCGGAACGCACCGATCTGCTGCCCGGTGGGTTGCTTCGGGTTGAGCGGAGCGGGAGCTGGTGGAGGTGTGGCGTGGAGCAGCTCGCGGCGCCGCGCCGTCCCCCTGGCTCCTCAGCCCGCGTCGGGGCCTTCCCTAGAATGAGGACCGGGGCCGGGTTTTCTCCCAGCTGCAACCTTCCCCTCTTCCTCGTGGGGAAGCAGCGGGTGACGGCCCGCGCTGTGGACCCACGTCTGAGCCGATCGCGCTCCTGTGGTGGGAAGGAGCGAGGCGCTGGGCGGCCCAGGGCTGGAGGAAGCTCAGCGGGTCCCTCGGGAGCCCGTTGCGTCGCCGAGCCTGGCAGCACAAGGCGGGGAGAGGAGCCTGCGCTTCCAGCTTACGACTTTCCTGTTGCCCAAGCCAAAGGTCAGCGGGAACAGCCCGAGTCCCAGTCTTGGAAGGACTCTTCGCGTAACAAAAGAACCTCCTACCAATTGTCTTGTTTCCTCGAAAATCCGCTCGGCGCCCATCAGCGCGAAGGCTTCGCGTCGCGGGGAGCTTGGCGGCATGCGATGGAGCGCGGTGCTGCCCCCGAGGCGAGGGCAGGAGCCCGCTCCTTGTGTCCCGCGCGCGGGCAGCCGCGCTTGGAGCCGTGCCGCTGCGTGGGGCCAAACCACCGTGGTGCGGGCGGGGCGGAGGGAAGGCGAGCGAGTGGGGTCTGCTGCCGCCATGGGGGCGGTTGGGGAGGAGAGGGCTGTGAAGCCCACGTGGTTACGTTGGTGCCGGAGCTGGGGGAGCGCTCCCGTCCCGCCGTAGAGGCGTGCCCCTGCGTGTTGCTGGCCGGCAGCTCGCTAACGGGGGCCGGGCTGGGTTTGTACGCGGGCAGGCTCCCGCTGTCGCTCCGGGTGTGCCGGTCACCTCGGCTGTCCTGCAGCGTGTGCTGGCGTTGGGCTCGGACCACCGTGGATTGCCCGTTGAATTCCCGGGGTATGAGAAGTGGTTTTTACACCTTGGAAACTCCGCTGGGTTTCCCTCTTGTGGCAGCTGTACGGGCAGGGTTTTTCTCGGAGCTCTCAGAGTTGCCAAAGTGAGGAGCTGCAGCCCGGAGGGCGACTCCTGTCAGCCCCGGGGAGCGCGGGGCGCTGCAGACCCAGCGGGAAGGATTTGGGACTTCAGAAGGTTTTTCCTTTCCTCTCGGTCCAGGGCTGGTGCTCGCAGAAGGCGGCTTCGTGGCCAGCTCCCGCCCTCTGAAGTAGCCGGCGCGGTCTGCCTGCAAGCTGCAGCCTCATTCCTCCAGCACCTGGTGCCCGCTGTGCTCCTTGCCCCCGTCAGCGCGTGGCGCCTGTGGCCGTGTGTCGAGCCTGCGTCTCGGGAGGGCCTTTTGTACCGCTGCCGTTCCCAGCACTAGGTTGGGAACTTTTTTTTTGCCCCTTTTCAGCTTCTGTTTCCATCCTGCAGCTCCTTGCACCCCCGGATGAGGTCTCCCCACGAGTGCGGAGACCTGCCCTCGCTGTGGGTGCCCTCGCGTAGCGTGGAGGGGACATGGAGAGGTCGTAGCTCGATGGCTAGACGTTGCCATCACCCTCTTGCCGTTCTTGTGCCTCTCTTTGCTGCTTGAGTTGCAACTTCTTAATTTTATGAGCACGCTTGGCTCCATTTGCAGCACCGAGGGCCTTTCCGGCTTTCTCGGACCCAGGAGATTCCCCAGCTGCTGTCCCCAGCGTTTAACACATCAGCCTCGTCCCCAGCCGGGGGCTTCCTACCCTCTCCCCCGCCGCCGGCAGCGCCGCTTCCCTCGGGGGCCGCCGGCAGAGCAGCGTCCCCGTGCCGAGCAGTGGCTGGCGGAGGGAACCAGCTCGCGGGGTGGTTTCGTGCTGGCGCTGAGCCGCGACCCGAGCGGCGGCTGATGCCAAGGAGCAGAGCTGCTGTGCGGGTGACAGCACGTCCCGGGGGAGCTCCGCAGGCCTTCCAGCTGCAGGTAGGTCGCTGAAACGCGGTCCCGGGAGCCGCTTTCCCTGGCCCCAGCCGCGCGCGTTATCCCCGCAGCCCCTGCGACTCTCGCCCCCTTCCGCTTGCCCGCTGTTTATTTTTGGCAGGGTGCAATTTCAGCCGACCGCATGGCTTTTCAGATGGCCAGGGGGCCCCAGCGAAGGAGCAGCGGGGGCTGGCGGCGCCGCGGTCGTGCCTGGAGGCTGCGTCCTGGTGCTCGCGCCTCTGCCAGCTGCTCAGAAGCTGGAGGTGGCCGGCAGCACCGGTGCCTCCTGGCTCGCTGTGCTTCTGGGTTGCTCCTGCTCACAGCTGCCCCCGGTCCCTCCCCACCTCTGCCTCGATCCTGCCCACTCACCGCGGGCTCCTGGGGGAGAGATCGAGCTCTGGGGAAACCTGGTGGGGCTTTCGAGAGCTCTGGGAAGCCTCCCTGTCGTGGCACAGCTCTTCCCCGTTCCGTCATGACCAGGGCTGGCTGCCGGCGCCGAAGACTGGAACACATTCTTAACTACAAACCTTTCCAGACATCATCTGGGACCGTCTGCAGCTTATTTTAAACACTCTGGATCTTCCTTTGTTTTAAGACTTTTGATCTCCTTGTAAGCTAAGACTTCATCTGCTCCTTAAACTTTTAAGATTTATTGGGTTTTGGTTTCAGCTGTGTAAGGCCACCGGTTGCTTCTCGGTCTGGATTTCTATATTGGAGCCAGCTGATGGGTTGTCCTTTGGGACATCGGGGTATTTGTGATTATTTTTAGCTTTTAATTGGCAGGGATCTGTGCTTTGAGCTGCGCAGTGTCAAGGGCTTTTCTTCCTTGTGCTCTCAAGAAGCTTTTCTCTCCCTTTCATCTGGAGGCAGCTGTGTTCCTCTGCCGCTCGCAAGGCGCAGAGTGCACGGGGAGGCCGGCTCCGAGCGGCGGTGCTGAGGGCTTGCAGGGACCGGGGCTCGTCTTGGCCGGGGCTCCGTGACGAGGTGGCAGCGCCGCAGCGAGCGCCCGGCGGGACGTGGCCGGGCCAGGACGCCCGTGCTGTGCCCCGAGGAGAGCCGCGGGCTCGCTCGGGGTGACCTTGGGCATCGCTTCCCTGCGCCGGGCCGCTATTTTTTTTTCCCCTCCTCTTCCCCTCTTTTGTCTTGCCCTGCTTAATTGTAACCTCTTTGGGCCAGGAACTCTGTGTGTGTATAAAGGGCCCAGAACAATGTGCCCCAGATGTTATTGTACAAACCCTTTCTCGTCAGCCACGAGGTTTCACAGGAAAGAAATTTTAAAAAGATGTTTTGTTTTTTTTTCAGCGTTTTAGTCTTGCATATGCGGTCGGGAACCTCGCTCCGAGTCCTGGGTCTCAGAGACAAGGGATAGCACTGGAACTGCAGGGGGTAGTTTTGGTTTTTCTCTAAAGAAGAAAAGAACACCCCCTCCCCCCCGCCTCTTTTTCTCACCCCCGTGACTGCAGGGAATAGCTTGTAAATGTGACTGGAGCAGACCTGGCAAGCTGAAAACCAGATGGCAAATAAAAGAGAACCCAAGGCTTAAACAGACCCGCCAGCAACCCCTTCCCTGCCTTTCCAATGATCTCTGGGTGTTGGTTTGCCCCCTGTATGGTACTTTCAGCGTCTCTGTGGTTCTGTTTTGGGGAGGTGCTCACGTCACTTGCACTTGTCTGCAGCTTGTTTCAGTTTCAGGTTCCCTGGGTTGGAGCACTTCACATCGCAAACGCTGCAGGGCAGGGGAGTGCTTATTTGTTTTAAGACCACAGCTTGCTTTGGAATTTCTCCCATCAAACTTTAGGCCAATTTCTTTTTTACTCTCCCCCCCCCCCCCCCCCCCCCCCAAGAAGAGAGAAAGAAGTTTTCTTAGTCTCGTCTTGCATCAGATTTGACGCCAGGCCAACAAATGCAGCCTGGAAGGTGCTTCTCTGAGGCTTCTTGTCTGAGTGAGGCCTGGGTGAGGATTCGTGTTGGAAATGCAAAAATGCCTGGTGGTTTTACCAGGACATGTTTTCCCCGTGACGCGGCTGCCCCTGGGTGACAGCGTGGGGCAGATGCGGATCCCCGGCGCTCGTCCTGCGGTGGCCGTGCCGGACCAGCGCAGGTTTGGCTCTCACCAGTCCGGCGGGGCTGTTCGCTCCAAAGCCACCGGAGTCCTGGGATTTTACCAAATGTTTCTGATGAGGTTGTTCTCAATTCTAAGAGCCAGAGCCGCCTGCACGGCACGTAGTGGGAAGCCTGAGCAGTCTCTGAAACCGCGCAAAGAGGTGGGTCCTGCTCTCGCGCCGAGGTGCGGGGAGGCGTCGCCTCTCCTTGGCGCTTCTCAGAGGCGAAAATAGATCCGCCACGCGGGGAGAAGCTGCTGGCCCTGCCCTCGCTCACACGTCCACCCTGCTTTGGGAACGGGGGGGGATCAGAGCATGGCAGCCCCCTGGCGCACCCGGCCTCGCAGCCCGAAACTGGGGCTCAGAGCTGGGCTCCTTTGGGCGGCCGCTCCCGGGGCCGCGGTTGCGCTGTGCCGCTGCGGATGTTTGCCTCGGCCGGGGGAGGCAGCGCGGTCTCCACAAGTGCTCGCAGGAAGCAGTATTTATTAAGGCTAGAAATGTATTTTTTCCCTTCTGTTAGGGCCCTGTCTCGCTCCATTGTCTGAAATTCCCATGCAGAGACTGGCCCATAACTCAAAAAAAAAATAATAATCCCGAAAGCGGGGGCTGGAGCTCCCAGGGCTCTGGCTGTCGGCCGCCTGACTCTGTGCAAACAGTCTGGGCATGAAATCCCCCGGGACCGAGCATAAAGGCCTGATTCAAACCGAAAACGGTGTGCGAAGCAGCACAGCCTGCGCGTCGCCGCCTGCCTCCCCTTCGCCGGGGCCGGGGGCTCCCGAAATGCCCTGCGGAGGAATCGGCTCCCCCGGGGCCCGGCGGGAGGTGGGAGTGGGGCGGCAGGGCCGTGCCGTGCGCCGAACCGGGGCGGAAATTATCAGGGGAGCGAAGAATGAGCAGGATGTCACGTGCCGGCCGTGTGCGCGCGGGGCTGGGGGAGAACAAAGCGCGGGGAAGCCCTGCTCCGCCGCTCCCAGCCTGCTTCCTGCCCGCACGGGCCGGAGCTGCCGGGGCAGGGAGCGTGGGGGCAGGAGGCAGCCCCCAGCCGCCCGCCGGGCTCGGGGGGCTGGCGGGCTCTGCCTGCCTCAGTTTCCCCTGCCCGAGAGGCACTGGGTGCCAGGGCATGGTGCGGCAGGGAGCTGCCTTTGCCCGTTGTAGGGCGCTCCTGTGGCAGCGGTGGAGTGGCTGAAGCCCTGGGCGTCGCTGCCATCCGCGGAGGTGTTTGAAGGAAGGTCCGAGATGCGTGGGGAGAAAAGTGCTGGCGCCGGGCCCCGGCCTGGCTGGGCGCCTGCCCTCGGTCTCCAGGGCCAGGGCTCTCTGCAGGTATCAGCCCAGGGGTCGGGCGATGGGCGCCGCGCGCCCGCAGCAGCCCCCGAGGCTCAGTGGGGGCCGGGGGCCGGGCACGGAGCGGTCCTGGGGCTCCACCACCGCTGCCCCTCGCGCACCGGGTCCTGCCCCTCGCCGAGCTCCGGCTTGCCTCCCTTCTTTCTCTTTTCCTCCGTTACCTCTTAGACCCTGCCCCCGTGCACCCTTTTAGCACAAGAACCCCCTTTTTTTTTAATTATTATTAATAGCTATTGAGAGCCAATAAAAAGCTTTATGGGCTTTGGCCGAGCCTCAGGGCTCGCAGTGTGCTCATTTCCTGGAGTCGGAGCACTGAGGGGTGCGGGGTTGCTTGTTTAACCCGCAGGTAACAGGGCCGCGGTCGGCGCTGGTGGCAACTGGGGCTGGAGAGGAGCAGGGGAAGGGGGGGGGGGTGGGGGGCTGCCTCTCAGCGGGGCCCGGGACCAAAAGCAGGGGCGATCAGCGCTGGTGGGCAGCGGGCTGTGAATGCGCGTGGCCGGCTGTCCGGCCGGCTCTCACGTGGCCTCCCGGCATGCCCTCCCGGCGTGCCCTCGGTCCTGCCTGGCCCTCTGCACGCTCAGCCCTGTGTTTAACGCCCGGGCTGCCCCGCACTGCCGGGAGGGCACACTGCGGCTCTGGGCGGGCAGGGAGCACCGCTGCGCTGGGAGCTGGGTGGGGGGGATTTGTTGTCCCACCCCCCATAAAGGGGAGCGAGGGGGCGGGTTGGCTGTGAAATGGGGCTGCTGCAGGTCGGCAGCACGGTGGGGTCGTGCCGAACCGCTGGCCAGGTGGGCACAGGGGAAGGAGCTGGCCCGAGGGCTGAGCCCTGCCATCCCTCGGCGGCGCTCCCTGTGGGTGCCGCGCAAGCTCTGGGTTCGTGCTCTGGCTTCCTCTGCCCCGCGGTTTCCTTGCCCTCCGTGCCAGATAGCGAGCAGGGGGCGACTGCCATCCTTCAGAGCCGCGGGTCTGACGGCTCTCCCTCCTGGGTGGCAGCGCCCCGCTCGGAGCAGGACCTGCCTTCGTGTCCCACCCGGGCAAGGCGCTGCGTGACAGCATGGCGCACGCATGTGCCCGGCCCCCAGCTGCTCTCAGTGGGGGTAATGGGCCCTGGCTGCTGCTGGGCCCGGAGAAAGCCCGTCCTCACCCGCCGGCAGCCTTCTTCTTGGGGACGTCGTTCTCCCCAAGGAACTCTTCTGGCTCCGACGCACTGTTTTGCCTCCTGCCGTGGCCAGGCTCTGTTTGTTTTATTTATGGCAGCGTTTTCGAAGCTGGACCCGCTGCGCCGCTCCTGTTCCCCCAGCCCTCCGTCGCGGCGCCCTTCGTCATCGCTAGCGGGCCGTGCCCCCGGGGAGACGGGAGCCGTGGCGGCGCTGGGGCTCCCTCTCGGCACCTCCCTCCCCGTCGCCTCGTGCTCATTTTGTCCCTCTCTTCCCGCAGCTCGCCGAGCGAGGAGCTGCGCTGGGAGGACCATCTCCGCAGGATGTTCTCACCACCAAGGAGCTCCCTGTAACTGGCGACGATGACAATCCCGGCGGGACCTCGCAAAGCACTAACGTTTCAGTAGCCCAGCACCCGTGGGTGGCCGCTTACCCCTCCTTCTCCACGCCCCTCCCTCCCATCGCACCGGGATGGTGTATTAACCAAGGAGAGCCCCGCTTCTTTTCTCCTCGCCCCTCAACTTTCGGCAGCTCTGGGATTTGTATGGCAGCAGCGTAACCGTGGAGAGGCCGGGGTATCACAAACTTATGGATTTTGATAAGAGAGGAGGGAAAGGGGAGCTGGAGGAAGGTAAAAGGATGTCCAAGACGGGTGGAGGAAGGAGCAGTCATGGAAGCCGGAGTGCTGGAACCAACTCGGGAGTCTTAATGGTGGGTCCCAACTTCCGCGTCGGCAAGAAGATTGGATGCGGCAATTTCGGGGAGCTCCGTCTAGGTGAGAAGGGCCTTCTTCTGTCCTCGCTACGCCTGCTTGTGCCGCGATTGCTGCGTCGTCCTCCCGCAGCGGGAGGAGCCGGTACGGGCACTGGGGATGCTGACTGGCCACGCGGCTCTGAAGGCGTCGCGTGCTGGGGTAGCTCGCGCTCCCGTCGCGGGGCTCTCTTTCCCTCAGCGCCTTCCCGCTGTGCTTCATCTTCCAAACCCCCTCTCGGAGCTGGCGGACCGATCGCAGAGGTGTTTCTGTCTCTTTCCCGTACCTGTTGCTCCGGGGCTTCCTCACGGAACGCGCTGAAGCTCAGTCCTGGTGGTCCTGGTGCAGGCTCCCTTGGAGGATGACGTGTGCCGAGGGGCCGCTGTGCTCCCGGGGCTCCCCGTGCTGCGCCCCGTGCCCAGGGAGGGAGGGCGGGAGGTCTGCGTGGCGCTGGTCTGCGGCGGCAGGCACGCGGGGAAGGGGCAGCACGTCACTCTGGGGAAGTTCCCCGGTTGGTAAAAGCGGCTCGTTTCACATACCCTCCGGAAACTGTTATGGAGGGGAGAGAAAAAGGGCTGGATAAAACCCCAAAATTCTCGTGGTCACTTTCAATTTCGAACCGCGTTTAGCAGGAAAGGTTCAAAAGCAAACCCTTCCTCGGTTTGAGGGGTGGGTTGTTCATTCCCAAGGAGTCAAAGTGCCCCAGGAGGTTTTCACCGGGCTTTTAGCTCCCCGGTGGGCAGCCGGGAGAGGCCTGGCAGTGCCAGGCGGCGCCGTGCCAGGGGCGCAGGCTGGCCGCCGCCAGGAATGCGCGGTGGATGCGTCGGCAGAGCCTGTGCCAGGCGGGGCGTCAGCCTCGGCTGGGCCGCGAGCGCTTTGGGGACAGGGTTGTGCCGGAGGGAGCTGGCGGAGAGCCGCTCCCCGGAGAGGCTGGGGGTTCGTGCCGGCCGCGGGGCTCGTTGCCGCGTGGTGCTTGAGCCAGCGCCTTTTCTAGCCAAGCTGGGAGCACAGCCTGCAGTCGGCGGGCTCTTCTCGGCGGGCTCTTGGGGTTTTGAAAGGAGCGGAGGTGGGAGGCTGCCCCGAGCTGCCGTCGGCCCGGGCACCGCGTGGAGGGCAGGGGAAGTTTCCCCACCTCGGCGTGCCCTCAGCCCTTCCCAGCCCCACAGACTGCCGGGTGCCAGCCTGACCCCTCCTGCCCCCGACCTCCCCGGCGGGATCGCCGCTTCATTGCAGAGCGCGCGGAAGGGCGCTGCTTCGGAGCCACTCGGCGGCGCAGGGTCCGTGCCTGGCAGCGGGCAGAGCTCTGCTCCTTCCTCCAGCCCTGCCTGTCCCAGGGGAGGGAGGCTCCTGGGCGGCTTCGGGATTTGGGCCCAGCAGCTGCTCCTTCCACCCCTGCCTGGGAGCGGGTGCCCTCGGGGACTGCGCCTCCCGCTGCGGAGCCTGCGCCGCCTCTTCCAGCCCGGCACATCCTCCAAGGTCCTGCTCTTGTGCCCTGCTTTATTCCGGACTTTTCCCCGGACTCTTGCACTTGAAAGGGAAGTGTGCGGAAAGCCGGAGCAGCTGGGGCCGGCCCTGCTGCTCTGCCCCAGCTGGCGTGCTTGGCACCAAGGGCCGATGTGACCGGGCTCCTCGCGTTCCGGGCATGGCACCGGCGCGGTGCAGGGCAGCTTCTGGGCCCTCCGTACGCTTTTCCTCCCCCGTCCCACCCCGCGGTGCCCGCCCCTAACGCCCTAACGGGCTGAGCACAAGGCCTCAGCGCAGCAGCGTGAGCCGCAGCTACGTGGCTCTGCTCCTAAACTCGCGTCGCTCTTCCCTAGGCGTGCCTCTGGGCTGCCTCAGGGCCCAGCAGTGCCCTTGAGACCTGACACAAAGTAGGGATTCCTCCCGAGGAGCTGCAGGGGTCCGGAGGGATCCCTCTGTGCCGTGGTGGTGGAAGCAGGGATGCTCCCTGGCGCGCTGGGCACCCAGGTTTCCCCCGGGAAGGAGGCGTTGAGTCCTCAAAGCAGGCAGGTTTTGGAGGCCAAAGTGTAGCTCAGCGCTTAAAAAAAATGATAAAATTCTTTGCGCTTTTTCCTTTAAAAACAAACAAAAAAAGCCCAGAGATCTTGCAGGAACACGTTTGGAGGCAACTCCTCCGTTCCCGGCAGCGGGGGCCGGAGGGCGAGGAAGTCGTCTCCAAGCAGGTGCCGCGCTGCCCGACCCCACCGCTGCGCCCGGAGGCAGGCGCCGCTCTGCCCTGGGTGCCGGAGCTCAGCCCCCGGCCGGGGCCGCGCGTCCTCCGAGCTTTGGAGGTGTGCAAGCTCAGGGGCCGTTTGTTAAACGTAACAAATAATAAAAAGAAGCTTTCCTTGGAGGCGTGAGGCGCTTGCGGGCAGCCAGAAGGGGAAGGGCTTGGCCGGGAGTTCCTGGCTGCTGGAGCTGTGCGTGGATCCCCCCCTTGGTGTCCGCGCTGCCCTTGGCATCCTGCGCGAGGCCGCGGCCCGCTGTGACGGCGCTGGCGGAGGAGAGAAGCTCCTGAAAGGTCTGAGGTCGGAGCCTGAAGCAGCCAGGCGCTGTGCAAGCCTTCCACCAGTGCCGGGCTGCCCCAGAGCTACCTCGGAGGCAGGAGCAGCCGTTTGTCCGTCCGTGCCGCCCTGGGGAGGTAGGGTGAGGGTGCGGGGATCCGGCAGGAGCTGCTGCTTTTGGTCTCCTCGCGCTGAACTTTTACGCGTTGGTCGCTTGCAGCGTTTTGTGCTTGCCCCTCTCCCCCACCCCGGAGTGGAAACATGGCAGCTGTCTTCCTTCAAAGGTAAACGCTGCAAGTTAACTTCTCTTTTAAAACTGAAACAGCACCGGGGAGGGAGGGGAAGACAGCAGGGGGTCCTCGGGCAGCGGCCGAGCCAGCAGCAGGTCGCTGGGGACGTGTCCCTGCCCGGGGAACATGTGGGCTGCCGGGGACGTCCCCAAGCCCGAGCCGTGGCTTTCACCCGCGGCCCCCAGGCACCTGCTTGCCCAGGGGCTGCTTCTGGGGGCACAAACGGTAACCTGAGAAAACGCGGGCGGCGGTCAGCGCGCTGCACCGAGTGCTCCTCCGGCTTCGGCTCCGCCGAGACGTCCGTCCCCGTCCCGCCCGCCCGTCCCCATCCCGCCCGTCCATCCCCATCCCTCCCGCCCGTCCCCATCCCGCCCGTCGCGGAGGGCTCAGAGCAACCTCAGCTGGGTGCCGCGGCGGGGCCAAGCTGCAGCGCTGCCCGGCAGCTCGCGGGCGTCTGCGGCAGGGAACAGCGCCCGGCCTGCTGCTGGGCGGCCGCTGGCCTCCCTCGCCAACAGCTCACGCTGGTTTTTCCCCTTGGTCTTTCGCAGCCTCCTGCAGAGGAAGGTCAAACTCCAAAATAACCTTTGTTTTTTTTTTTTAATTTTTTTTTTAATTTTCTTCCTTCCCTCTGATCTATGAAAAAGCAACGCTCCGAGGAGCTATCGTTGCCTGGCCCGAGGCAGCTCGTGGCCGCTGCTGGGAGCTTCCGCGCCGTGGGGCTGCCTCGCGGCGGGCACCCCAGGAGCCCGACGAGCCCCGGCGGCGCTGCGCTGCTGCTGGGGGCAGGAGCTCGGTCTGGGGGCGCGGCGCCGAGCCCGGCCCCTCTCCGGGCCGTGACGTGCGGGAGCAGGTGCCTGACCCCACCGCTGCCAAATCTGCCCTCAGCGGGGGGGAATCGGGGCGTTAAGAGGAAGCCGCGTCAGGCTTTCGAACGCCGCGCGGCCCAGCCTGCCCCCCCGGCCCCCCCCGGCCCCGCGGCTCGGCGGCCATCCGATGTGCCGCCCCGTGCGGGTGCCGGCAGCTCCATTTGGAGGCGCCGCCAGCACTGAGCGGGGCAAAGGCCTCTGCAAGCGCAAATATTTGCCTGCTGCCGCCCATCCTGCCACTTTTCCATTTTTTTTTCTCCCCCCCCCCCCCCCCCCCTTCCAACCCCCCTTTGGTTCCGTGAGGCCTGCGGCGCTGCCTGCTCGCGTGGCAGCTGGGTCCGACCCGGGGCGCCCCCAGGACTCAGCGCTTTCGGGGCACCCAAGCTGCCGCTGCTTCTCCCTGCTCCCCGTCATTCCTCGCAGCTTCGTCCCAGCCCTCTGAGCACCGTAGGAGGGGGCAAGCCACGGGGGTATGAAATGATCGGGGGGTTCCAAGTGATTTGGACTCGTTTCGTGGCCAGCTCCCTTAGGGGCCAGTTTTAGCGTCCCACCAGCAGCAGGGCTGCAGCTCTCCTGCCGTGTATTTGTTGATTTTTTGCCCTATTAAGACCCAGCCCAGCCTCAGGGAAAACCCTGCCGTGATTTTAGGGCTGCATGTTACTGCCCTGAAGGCAGCAGTGAGTTTTTGGACCTAACAGCAAGGCCCTGTGGCTGGGGCACACGGGGGCCCAGCACCATCCTGCCCCCGCCCCCCCCCAGTCCCGGTGGGAGCTGCTCCCTCCTCCTCCCCCTGTAATCCTGCCGCTGGCTCTGGCGCTCAGCAGCTGGCTCGGATGTCACCCGGCGAGGATTTATTGCTGCTTCAGGTGGAGAGCAGCAGTCGGAGCAGATGAAATCTTATGCCGGGAGGAGCCTGTTCCCCGAGCAAATTGCTGCGAGGAAAGCCGAGGGGACAGATGCAGCTCCGCGCCGGGCAGCGCGGCGGCTGCTGGCCCTCGCGCCGCGGGAAGGGCCCTGCCTCCGTGCCCCTGGCGTGCCGGATTGCTCGGGCAGCAGGGGCTCTGATCCGTTTGCAAACCTCTCGCCTTTTTCTTCGTGGACCTCGGGCAGAGGTGGTGCTGGCGCTCCCCAGGTGTAAGCACCTTCCTCGTGCCCTCCTGGCTCTGGTGCAGACGCCGGAGCTGAGCCTTTGTGTAGCTGGGGGTGTAAAAACCCCGCAGGGAAGGTGCTGAGCTGTGTCGGAAGCCATCAGCAGGGCTCTGGGGCGCTGTGGGAGCTCTTCCAGCTCTCCTGGGCACCCAGAGGCAGCCCGGCCCTCCTGCGGCACATGGGTGCCTTCAGCTCCTCGCACGGCGCGGGGCCGTGCTGCGGGTCTGCTGCCAGCCGAGCATCAGCGGGGGCACCTGGGGGCCTAAATCTGCCCTGGTGCCGGGCTCAGCACCGTTCCTCAGCTCCTCCCGGCCCCGCCGCCTGCTGCCTCGCCTCCGTCCAACGGCGGGACCCAAGAGGGGAGGCCGGCTGCCGGGCTTTGGTCCTGCCGGCCACGCTGCCCCTGCGCCCCGGGGGGGCCTCCCCTTCCTCCCTGCCACCCTCCGCGTGGTCCCGCTGCCCGCGGGCGCCGTCCCCAGCCCCGTCCCGGCGCAGGGCAGCTGCAGCAGCCCCCTGGGGAGGAACGGGCGGCTCTGCGGTGCCGCAGCCTCACTGCTTGGCCGCTCGCATCCCCGCAGGCCAGCGTAGGGAAGCTGCCCCCCCCCTCCCAGCAAGCTTGGCGGCGGCCCCCGGCAGCCGGGGGAGGAATCCGGGTGCCCCATCCGGGGGTAATTAGCAGGCGTGTTGCAACGCAGCGCGGTGGGCTCCGGCTCCTGCTCGCGCCTCGAGGCCTGTTTGTGGGTTTGGGAGCTGCCGAACCTGTTGGGGAAGTTCTGCAGGCCCCTGGGGGCTGCAGCGGGTTTTGGGGGGGGGAACGCAAAGGCTCACTCACTGCCAATGCCTTTTTTTCCATCTCTCCCTGCAGGAAAGAACCTCTACACCAACGAATACGTAGCTATCAAATTGGTGAGTCTTTTTGTGGTCGGGGGGCGGGGGGGGACACGTTTAGGCAGCCTCAGAGGGCAATTGTTCGCCCTGCCCGGCCTGTTAAAGTGGGTCGGGACAGGCTGCGTACGGGAGCTGCGCTCGCTGCTAGGAATTGAGGGCACGCAGGCAGCCAGCGTCATTCCAGGTGGGGTGATGCAGCCCTGGGGAGAGCAGCTGGGGCTCCGCTTCGCCAGGAGCTGGCTGTGGCCTGCCGTCAGCACCCCTTCAGCTGGTACCAGCGCAGAGAGCTCCTGGAGAGCGTGGTCCCACCGACACCAGCTCTGTGAACGCCTCCCCCAGCCCCTGGCTCTCTCTGGAGGGGTCGGATCAGGCTCCCGCGTGGGCTGGTTTCCTCTCCCTATCCCCTGGGTCTTTGTCTTCATTTTGCACTGGTTTTTCTCACCCCTGAATGCTGCCAGCCCCAGCTGCTGCCAACCTGTGAAGGGGGAGTCTGACAGCCAGACCTCCTGAGCGTCCCGCTCCGTGCCACAGCCTTACCTCTTTGTTCTCCTTCTCTCCTCCAAGGAACCCATAAAGTCCCGGGCCCCCCAGCTGCACCTGGAGTATCGGTTCTACAAGCAGCTCGGCAATGCAGGTACGGGGCCGGGGCCGAGCCGCCGCGGGCAGCCGGTGTCTGGGCGATGGGGCTGGGGCAGGGAGAGACTCCTCCAGAGGTGTCGGCAACTTCTGCAGCTTCGCTCCCCAGCCCGAGCTACTCTGCCCATCTGCTCGGCTGGGAGAGGCTGTTCTTACGCAGCCACATCTAATCTTTGATCCCTTTTTATTTAGTTCTTCCCCCCCCCCCCCCCGCCTCCCCCGCAGCAGTCGGGGGTGCAGACGGAGCTGTCTCCCTCGCCCTCCTGCCAGGAGCAGAGCCGGGCCGCCTGCGGCGTGGAGAGGCGGGGGGGCAGCGCGGCGACCCCCCACCAGCAGCCCCCGTGCTGGCTCCGGGAGCGGCGTGGCCGTGACAGCGGGGCCACGTGCTGCTCAGCCCCGCCGCCACCGCTCACAGCCCCTGCTCCGTCTCTTGCAGAAGGAATTCCTCAGGTTTACTACTTCGGCCCCTGCGGGAAGTACAACGCCATGGTGTTGGAGCTGCTGGGCCCCAGCCTGGAAGATCTCTTTGATCTGTGTGATCGGACCTTCACGCTCAAGACCGTCCTGATGATCGCGATCCAGCTGGTGAGCGCGGCACCTCGCCTGCCGCTCCCTGGGGGCTGCGTGGGGACCCCAGCACCGGGCGGGCCTCTCCCTGTCCCTCGTCCTCTCCCCGATGCGGGAGGGACGAGGCACGGGGCTGTTCCCTGTGCCCGCCAGGGTCGTGCCGGGTGGCCCTGGCTGACCTGTGCTCTCCCTCGCCCTGCTCCAGGCACGGCCAGGTGTCTGTGGCTGCGTCGGAGATGCGGTTGGACCAGAGCTAAAGGCCCGCTCTGCCCGTCCTTGCGGCGCAGTGAGGCGCAGCATGAGGGGAGCCGGGCTGCTGGCTGGGTCGAGGCAGTCTGAGCAGAACAGGGCCCGAGGGAGGAGGGCACGGGGCGTTGTGTCCGCGGCTGCGGTTGGCACGTCTCCACCGCGGTGCTGACCTCCCCTCCTGCCCCTAGATCACGCGGATGGAGTACGTCCACACCAAAAGCCTGATCTACAGAGACGTCAAGCCAGAGAACTTCCTGGTGGGGCGGCCGGGCAGCAAGCGGCAGCACACCATCCACATCATCGATTTTGGCCTGGCCAAAGAGTATATTGACCCCGAGACCAAAAAACACATCCCCTACCGAGAGCACAAGAGCCTGACGGGGACAGCACGCTACATGAGCATCAACACCCACCTGGGGAAAGGTGCGAGCGCGCCGTGCGGCCAGCCCTGCCTTGGCCAAAAGGGGGGGGAAAGGGGGCTGCAGGGCACGAGCTGCCCCCTGCCAGTGGTGGGGCTGGGGACAAAGAGCCTCTCCTTCAGCCTGGGGGGGTGGCAGGGGACGTGGGGTGCTGCGGGAGCTGGTGGGGACAGGGAAGGGGGCTGTGGTGGGAATGAGCTCACGACTGCTTCTTGCCCCGCTCAGAACAAAGCCGCAGGGACGACCTGGAAGCGTTAGGACACATGTTTATGTACTTCCTCCGCGGGAGCCTTCCTTGGCAAGGCCTCAAGGTAACGGCCAGCTCCTGCTGTCCCCACGCACGGCTGCCACGTGGCTCTGGCTCTGCCCCGGGCAGCAGCCGGGAACGGGGGAAGAAAGCTTTGGCCCCTGGGGTGGCCGAGGGTCGGTGCCTTGGTGGATTCCGGGGCTGTTGCTCTGAGCTCTGTGCCCGACCCTCGCTGTGCTGAGCGGCTGTAGGGGCCCCCTCTTGGTGTCCCCCCCTCTGTGGGTGTCCCAGCTGCCGTCCCAGTGGCTGTGCTGGCGCTGCGCTTGCCCCCAGCCTGCCCAGGGCAGGTTCCCAGCAGTGAGCTCCCGCTGCCGCCTGGGCCAGGGGGACCAAGACCCCGCTCCTTGTCTGACAGCACCCGGTGCCTCCCCCTCTCCTCCTGACCTGCTCCTTGTCTCCGCCAGGCTGACACGCTAAAGGAGAGGTATCAGAAGATCGGCGACACCAAAAGAGCCACTCCAGTGGAGGTGCTCTGTGAGAACTTCCCAGGTGAGGGCTCTGCGTGGCCCGTCCTCGTCCCCAGCCTGGCCCCTTGCTGGCCTGGCACCGTGTCCCCCTGCCCCAACCGAGCCCACTCTGTCCCCGCAGAGGAGATGGCCACGTACTTGCGCTACGTGCGGCGGCTGGATTTCTTCGAGAAGCCCGACTACGACTACCTGCGGAAGCTCTTCACAGACTTGTTCGAGAGGAACGGTTACGTGTTCGACTACGAATACGACTGGGCAGGGAAACCGCTGGTGAGCGGGGAGGGAGCCGGGGCTGGCACGGGGTGCTGGCGTGAAGGAGGGCCCCAAAGCCAGCTCCGAGCCGGGGAATCGGAGCTGTCACCCGGGAGTTGGAGGCTCCTGGAGCTAAGGGGAACCCCGCGGCCCAGCTGGCGCCTCGCTTTCTGCCACGGGCACCCTGCGTGGGCTCAGTGCGGCTGCACACCGGGCGGGGAGGTGGAGGGGCTGGGATCTGGCCCCGATTCCGAGCTGCTCTGTACGTTCGGAGCAGGCGGTGGTGGGTGGCGGGAGGGCCGCTGGGGCGCAGCTGACGTTGTGCTTGTCGTGTCCCCAGCCCACCCCCATCGGCACGATGCACAGCGAGGTGCAGGTGCAGCCCCCGAACAGAGACAAAGCACAGCCACACACCAAACACCAGGTGAGCAGCGGCGCGGCCCCGGCCGGGGCTCAGCACCGAGGTCGTGCGTGGCTCAGGCTTCTGAACTGCGCTGCCTCAGCGCCCAGCAGGGGCTCTTCATGGAGGAGGGACCGCGGCGCCCTTTTTCCCCCAGTGCTGGCTGGCGGAGGGTTTCCTCCCTGCGGGTCTGGGCTTGAGGCTTGCGGAGGACCCTGGGCTGCGTCCCCGGGGCCAGGCGGCTGGCAGAAGCAGGGGGGAAGCAGCCGCAGGAGGCTGGAGCACAGCTGGGAAACGCCAGGGCTGGGCTCCAGCTCCAGCTCCAGCGGGGCTTAGCGCTGGTGGGTGTGAGCACGGGACACGCCGAGCCGCCTCGGTGCTAAGGGCGATGCCCCCGGTGCTGCATCCCCCCTGGGGCAACGCGCCGCTGTTTGCTGTGCCGCTTCTCTTTCACCGCTGGGACACAGACACGGGACGAGGGAGGGGTGTTCCGGGAGGGTCTGTGGGGCAGCTCGGCAGCGTGTGGCCCCACAGCAGGCACGTGGGGCCGAGCCGGGGGCAGCGCAGGGCAGAGGGATGGGCCAAGCTGCCGGCCGTACTCCGGTGCCGCGGCCCGTGCAGGAAGCATGGTCTGGGGACTGCCACCAGCAAGAGCGAACCGCACACGTTTCCCTAGCTGTCCCGTACGGACCCTGGTCTTCTTGGTTTGAGCATCCAAGGGGAGCAGGCGGGCTGGAGCCCGGCACGCAGCACCCGCCCTCCCGCAGCCACGGCCGGTGGCTGGGCAGCGTCCCTAGGGAGGCGCGACGTCTTCCGAGCGCATCTGGCTCCTTCCTGGGAACTCGTCCCCCGTGAGCTCTGCCCTCTGCCTCCTGCACCTGACAAGTGCCGTGCTCGACGTCTCTTCTCGTGGGCCGTGGGGAAAGCAGAGCACAAAACTCCCGCAGCACTGAAGCAGTTTGGGACGTGGGGGTCCGAGGACCCCCAGCAGCCGTGGGGCTGCGCCATGCTCCCCGTGCTGAGGGTTTGGCAGCGGGGCGCTGCATCGCCGGGGGAGCCCTTGGGGCACGGCGCAGCTCGCTTCCTCGCCGTGTCACCACGAAGAGCCTCTGCGGAGCGGCTGCCAGACCCGCCCAGGGCGGCCGAGCTCCGTGGGGCAGCGCGGCCCCAGCTGCTCCATGCGGAGGGAAGAGCCCGGTTCTCTGGGGGGGCTGTGGGTTGAGCGTGGCAGGGAGGGTGCAGAGCCCACCGTGTCCCAGCGGCGGTTTCAGGGAGGAGCCGCCGGGACAGCGCAGGGCGAGCGCCCTCCGCAATCACAAACTCGAGCTGCTCCGGTCATGGTTTTGCTTTTGCATGTCTTATTTTCTCGACTCCTTTTGCCACTCTTCTCCCCGCCCTTTCCCTCCACCTCTTCCCTTCTCTCCCCCATTCTTCTTCCTCTTTTCTTTTCTTTTGTTTCTTTTCATTCTGTTCCTCCTGCCTGTCGCGAGCAGCCGCCCGAGGGGACGGAGTTGTGGGATCCTCAGGCCGGTGGGCAGCCTGCCGAGGAGCCTTTGGGAGCTCACCTGGCAGCCGGCAGGCTCGGGGGGTCCGTCCAGGTACACGCAACCACGCGCCGAGGGCATGGGCGGGCTTGGGGGACAGCAGAGCCAACCCGCGCCAGGCCCAAGCGTGCCTGCCGGCCGTGCCAGGCGGCAGCCCCGCTCCTCCGCCCGGGGCCGCGCACGCCGGGCTCTTGGCCAGGCTGCGACACGCCGGCACAGGGCTGGCCCCGTGTGATGCCCGGGGCCCCGCTCCCGGCTCGCGGCCGAGGCTGGCGCTGCTTCCCGGGGCTGCCGCTGGGACTCGCAGGGCAGCTGGAGATGGGCACAGCGCCGGCTCTGCTCCGTGTCTGTCCCAGACACGGCCTTACCCCCAGCGGGCATTTCCCTTTGCCTCCATCGCTCGAGTGGAGCGGCGGCTTTGAGCCCGGCTTCTCCTCCCTTTCCCTGGGCAGCCCTCAGCCTCGGCTCCCCGCCTCGGTCCCGTCCCTGCGCCGCCAGCCCCCCGCTCGCCGCCTCCTGCCCCTGCCTCGGGCTGGCCGGCTCCAGCCCGCGCGGTCGGGTGGGGGCACCTGCACCAGGGGCCCTGAACGCCCCCCAGCCGGGCCTGTGCTGCTTCCTCTGTCTCTGCTGCCGTCCCCGCCGCCGCTGCTCACTCCCGCTGCTCTGTGACGGATCTCCACGGGCGCTGGGTCCTGGGCTTTCGCTCGGCTCCCGTCATGAGGGCCAGGGCCGGCCGTGGGGACAGCTCAGCCTGCCCGGCTCCTCCTGCGTCCCCTCCCTGCCCCTGCGGCTGCTCCCCGCTCCTGCTCTGCCGGCCTCCCTCCCATCTCCGCCCGCGCCCGGCGCTGCGGGGGGGTGCTGGTGGCTCACAGGTCCCCGGGCTCGTTTCGGGGGGGCTGTCGCTTGAAGGAGCCCCGCTGGCTGGGCACCATGGCTGTCGGGCGGCAGCTCTGTGAGCCGGCGAGGGGCCGAACGTCCTCATGAGGCCAAGCAGCTTGGCGATGCCTGCGCATCCCCCAGGGTGCTCCTGGCTTTGCAGGAGCAGCAGAGGGGTTTTCAGGCAAGTCCCCGTTGCCTGTGCCAAGCCCACCCCTGCCTCGGTGACCGGGTGTTCCTCCCGGCCCTGCCGCCTGTGAGCGGGCAGGGCCCCGGGGGGCTGGCAGGAGCCTGTGGGGTGGGCGCTGGGCTCGGCCCCACAGGGCCCAGCAGTGCCAGGGCTTGGGGTCCAACGGCGAGAGCTGTGTCTGGGTGCTTGGCTTGGCAGAAGGATGGTGTGGGGCAGCGAGCAGCGTCACGGGGCCGCCAGCAACCCCTGGCCTGGGGGGGTGGTGTGCGGGGGCGCCGGGGTCGTTGCTGCGCTCAGTGCCGAGGCGGAGCAGCGCTGGCTGGGCGAGGGCACCATCCTCTTGCCCCGTGCGGGGACGCCGGTGCTCCTGGCTCTGGCTCTGGCAGGGCAGGGCTCGGGGGGCTCGGGGGGGGGGGGGGCCGTGCCACCACCTGGGGCTGCCATGGGGCCGGGGACGAGGCTGGGGACCAGCCGGTGCCCCGCAGGATGCCCCCGCGCTGACGCTCACTTCCCCACAGGTGATGAGCTCCACCAACGGCGAGCTGAACACAGATGACCCGACTGCAGGACATTCGAACGCCCCCATCACAGCCCCCACCGAGGTGGAGGTGACAGACGATACAAAGTAAGGATGCTCCCTGGCCCCGTCCCCTGGGGCAGGCGCTGGTCAGGGCTGCCGCCCCGCGGTGCCCTGCCTTGCCCCCCTGGGGGAGGAGCAGCCCAGCAAACATCTGCAGCTCCTCACGGGGACCCAGCGAGTGGTGTCCCTGCAGGGCCACTACCCCCAGCCCCTTCCCAAACCCGGCACAGCGCCCGCGTGCGCAGCTGGGGCTGTTCCCTCTCGGGGAGCCCCAGGCTCCGGCCAGCGGTGTTTGCCGTGGCTGCCATCGAGTGCCAGGGCCAGTGCCACCATGGCGAGCATCACTTGCTGTGGCCATCGCTGCGCTCCACACCCGGCCCAGGCCATGTGCTGGGGCAACTCTGCCCCAGGTGGGGCTCTGCCGGCTGCCAAAGGCTTGGTGTCCCCTGATCCCCCGTGGGGGTGCTGATCCCATCTGGGCCCGGGCACTGACGGGTCCCCTCTGTCCCCAGGTGCTGCTGTTTCTTCAAGAGAAGGAAGAGGAAAACCACCAAGCGTCGCAAGTGAGCTGCCGGGGCCGGGTGGAGCGGCGTGCGCGAGGGCTCCTCTCCCTCTGGCCGTGGCTGGATCTTGACCCGTGGAGCCGGCGGCGGCGGCCCCTCGGTTCGGACGGGGCTGGGGCCGAGCCAGCTGGCCTCCCCCGGCGCCCCACGCACAGGCGGGGAGCGGGGCCTCCCCAAACTGCTTGTCCTTTCCTCCGCCACTCGCCCAGTGCGTGGCCGTTTACTCGAACCAAGCCCGACTTCGCTGAAGTTCCTGCGTCCGTCTAAAAGAAAAAAAGAAAAAAGAAACGGAAACAAATCCACAGCGTCACTTGCTTCTGAGTCTATTCCTAGTTTGAAACGGGGATCAACTCTACAGACTCTAAAACGTCGCTGTCTTAGAAGAAGCAGAAGACAATTTCGAGAGCAGTGGGCTAAGGAGGAATTTTTTTTTTTTTTTCTGTTGCTTCTTTGTCTCTTAAGTTAATTTAAAGTGAGTCTCGGTGCAGAGTGCTGAGTTGTCAGTCTTTGACCGTCATCTTCAGTGTTACCGAATTCTGCTCTTTCGTTAGGGCCCCTTGTCCCCGTCCCCGTGAGGTTTCCCCTCCCCTTTCGTTAATGCCTGTGGTGACGAGCGCTGTGGTCTCTGGTACGGCGAGAAGTGCTGGGTGCGTGCGGGGCAGGGAGGGGGGGAAATGCGTTTACACTTCTTTTTACGATGCACTTTTGCTAGCAATACAAGTGATGTTTGGTCTTGCCATGAACAGCCAGTGACTCCTGGGGCAGGGGGCACCGGGACAGGACCGAGCCGGTGTCAGGCAGCACCAGAGGGACCCGCGAGAGCACGTTTCAGAGCGCAGTTGGAAGGAAAAGCGTCTCCTCTCTGACGCTGTGATGTCTTAGGGCTGGATTTGTTTCCACAGCAGCTGTAGGTCTGTCAGGCAGCACAGGGCAGGGCCTGTGGCAGCGTTTTCTTGGCCTTGGTTTTACAGCCCCCTGTGCCATGTGTCTGAGCCCCCCGGGGTGACGGCAGGCACAGGGCGAGGGCGCAGGGCCTCGTGCCAGGGTGGGCGCAGAGGCATTCGGCGACGGTGCCCGGCTGGCGAAGGGCACCAGGGCGGCCAGCGCTGCCGCAGCCACCGGCCCGGCAGCCTCTGCCCGCTCCCCCCCGCAGTGGGGCCGGGTCTGATTCTGCCAGGGGAGTGGGGGGGTAACGAGGGAGGGCGGGAGGGGGCCGGGTTTTTTTTTTAGCCATCGTCTCACCCACAGGCGCAGCCCCCCAGGCACCCTGCTCCTCACCACCCCAGGGCCACTGCAGCTTTCCCACGTGACTGACCCCGCGCTGCTGTGTGCACTGATCACCACACATTGGAGGGGGGAGGGAGGGGCACGCTTATCTTTACCAAAACCCTGTTGTTCTACCCCGAGAGCGGGGCTGAGGCTGTGCTGAGGCTTCTGGGGGGGTGGGGGTGGGGGAAAATGGGAACATCTGTGGCTGCTTCGAAGCATTTGTCCAAACCGAGCATCTCGGGAGGGAGGGGAGGCCCCAAATAGCACGAGGGGCTGCGCCAGCCCAGGGGGTGCTCACCCTGCCCTGCCCCAGCACCCATCGGGCACCTGCGGCCCCGCGGGAGGGCGCAGCGCCACAGCCCCGCTTCTGCCTGAATTCAGGATTGAACCCAGCTTTGGCTTCTGGGCTGCAGCAGCCCCAGCTGCCGCCGCATCCCCTGGCCGCGGTGGGGAGCGATGTGCAGCGTTTGCCCTCACTTCCCCAGCGAGGCAAAGAAACAAAACAAAACGAAAAAAATCGCCTTAAATCTTCCCTGGAAGCAGACCCTTCTCAGAGCATCGGCTTAGACAAACCCAATCAGAGGCCGAAGAGGAGCCGTGGAGGGGCAGGGACACGGCCGAGGGCGTTTGCCTGACTCCAGCTGCTCACCCGCTGCCGCCAGCAGCTGCAAGGGGGGGGGGTGAGGGCTGCAGCCCCCAGGACTCCCGGTCCTTCCAGCACGGAGTCCAAACACTGAGATTGTACGTGAGGGCGTTTGTTCCATTGCGAGTTTAGTTACTGCTTTAAAACAAAGTGTACAGAAATGGCATTTAAATTTCTCTGATGCTTCTTTGAAGCCATAGAACTTAGGGGCTTTTGTTTTTTTTTTTTTAATAAAAAATATAAAATAAAAATAATAATAAAAAAATCTTTAAAACCCTCCACTTTTGTCTGTGTGTAAATGCGTGGCCCTAAGGGTGGGACATGGGTCCGCACCCACTTTTCCTCTGCAGCTCAACAAGTAGCGTTTGCCCCATGCCCCACGTGGGAGCTGCCACGGCCCCTTTGAGGGCTGGTGCCTCAGCCCCAGATACTCAGGTGCCTTTCCTGCTGCTAAACGCTGCTGAGCTGCAGCTGCAGCCCCTTGTTTCTTTTCCATGTGAGCAGCAGGAGCAAAGGCCAGGGGTGCTCAGGGGAGCTACAGCAAGGCGATGGCTCCAGGCAGCTCCCTGCTCGGCCCAGCTCTTCCCCCAGGCTCCCCGGGGGTGGTTTAGGGCTCAGGCTGGAAGTTGATGGACACAGCTTCCCCAGGGCAGAGCTGTAGCTCAAGAAAGGAAAAGAGCAGGAAAGAAAAGAGCAGAAAAGAAAGAGCAGGAAAAGCCAAGATGGGGCCTCGTGCCTCCTCAAGGGCGGCGCTGATGCAGTTGCAGGGTGGGAAGAGGCCAGGGGCCAGGCTGAGGGTTCCTGGGGAAGAGCAGCAGGGAGAGGTCCTGTGATTCTGGTTCATCCATCCCAGCGAAGATGGGGTTTGCCTGCACCACGCTCCACCCAGGGCCGGCTGAGGGCTGCAGCCTGGCTCAGGGCTGCCCCAGTCCAGGGCATCACCAGCACCAGGCTCTGGCACAGCCCCGAGGCGCTGAGCAAGGCGCAGCCGCTGCATGCCCATCAGCTCTCTTCAAATCAGGAAGAAACTCTGTAAAGACAACCTGAATGTCTTTATTGATTTCCTATTTACAAATCACAAAGCTGGCCAAAAGCAGAGTGTGAACACTGAACGAGAGCATTGGATACATTCATCAATATAGCACTGGAGTCGAGACAGTCCCAGCTCTGCTCGGAAGGTGACATGGTACAACAGAACGTCTCATACTTTTGGAAACAGGCAAGTCCAACAATGAATTACATTCATCTATCTACAAAAGCCAGAATTGCATCAAACTGCATAAAAGCCGTAAGAACAGAAGTTGCTCAGGTGTAGTTCAGAGTCTGACTCCTCTCCCCCCCCCCGACAGGACAAGCAACCAGACCTACCTTGTGGCTTGAAAGCACGAAAGGTGAATTTGGGAAAAGAAATTGCATAACAAAAGAGCAGTAAAAACAGATGCTTCAGGGACAAGCCAGCAAGGGCCCGTCCACCTCAGCTGAGCTAGGTTACAGCAAGGCCTGCCTTCAAGTCCTGCTCTTTCGATAGCCAAGTGTGCAGCTTTGCTTCTTCCGTATTCCAATTATTCCCACTATTGCCACCTATATACAGAAGTGCCCGAGGTGCCGCACCCACCGCAGCCAGCCCGTCGCGGGGCTCTCGCAAGCCCCGAGGTGGCTCCGGGCAGGGACGCAAAGCTGCCGCCGCCTCTGAGCGGAGCGGCAGAGGCAGAGCGCAAGCAGGGGTGCGTGCCCCAAGGGGCTGCCCCTCAGAGGGCAGAGCTCACCCGTCCTGCCGATCCGCCTCGCGACACCGCTTGCATTGCACAGAGTCAGGTTCAATAACTAAGTCATGGACCCATCAGATGTTGGTATTTTTTTCCTTTTTTTTTTTTTTTTTTAAAGTACTGGCCATATTAAAAACATCCTACCTTGAAGCAGGCTTACAATATACACATCTTACAACGTCTTCCTAGAGAACGTAACACACTATCGACATCTCTAATAGCTACTGACTACGAGGTGCGGGGTGTTCCTGACCGTATTACTGCTGCGTGGCTGACAAGGAGACACCCGGCCGGCCACAGGCTGAGGACAGAGCCCAACCGGAGGGAGCAAGGGGAAGAGACGCAACTTCCCCAGTGAGCGAGCAGGCACTCAGCCATCCGCATCAGCGAAGGATGACCAGGTTTCAACTTCCAGCAGCTGAACAAGTTGGCAACTGCCGCCGGGCCAGTCTGGGCAGCCTCGTGCGCCCAGGGCAGAGGGGGAGGTTTGCAAAAGGGAACCTCAGCGTTGAGGCAGCACCACAACGTGCCAGCAAGTCCCACGCAGACTTTGGAGGGCTCTGGACACCCTGCCAAGATGTCCTTTAGTTACGGCTTCCTCTGCAGAGGAAGGGGAGGGAAAAAAAACAGCCTCCAGTGGGCAGCGCCTCCTACCTCATCCCCACAGGGCACCTTTACCTACTCGGCTATGGCTGAACCTGCTGACGGGGAAAACAACCAGTCCTGAACAGGTAAGAAGGGAGCTTATTCACGATTACTGAACTAGCCAGCCCAAAGCCAGGTGATGTTTGGAAATACCGTATCTTCCTCCTGCGCCTGTCCAAACAGGCACACTGCAAATATACACCGGCAAACAGAAAATCTTTAATGTTTTCCTAAACTGTTCCATAAATCCTCGTCCATCTGCTGCGTTATTAGGTAACAGGCGGTTGCACATCAAGCCTCTTCCTATTTTGCATCAGGGCAGCAGTGCTCTGAAGCAGCCTAGGAGTGGGTTAGCAATGCACAGAAACAAACAAAAAAAATAGAAAATGCATTGAAACGTGCATGAGAACAGCAGCAATACACAGGAACATGGGGGCCAGGTGAGGCAAGTTCCCTTGCTTGCTCCAACTGACAAATCCCAGCACTATCTGCAAACAAAGGATTTGATTAGCACAGTAACGACTAGTACAGATTTCCCTGCTGCTAAACGCTGCACGGGGTTATCTGAGTATCACCCATCATTTTGAACACCATACGGAGTTTGGAAGAAGCACCACGGGACTCAGCACAGCAGCTGCCCCCAGGAGAGGACAGAGCCTGCCCTGCCAGAGCCGCTGCCCCTTCTCAGCCCTGCAGGGGAGCTCACCTCGCTGTCACCAACTGCCCAAGGTAAAGGATTGTCACAAATTAGTGAGAATAGCATGAAAACGCTGTAGTCTCTAGAGGCGCTCTAGTTTTGAGGTCTCCCTCAAGACCGTGTAGTGCTGAAACAGCAAGCCTCAGGGAAAAGGCCACTTTCTGTCACTTTTTGAAGGCGGCTGCACGTGCTGCAGCCAGCAGGAGGGGACGCGCCAGGCGCAGGCTGGTCGAGCTCTGCCTTTGCAGTGGTGTTGCCGGCCAAGCACCGCAAACCGCTTTGCCTCAACTGCTGCACTAGAGCAGAGGAGGAGGAGGGGCCATACAGCCCGACTGTGTCTTTTTTTCTTTTTGCAGGATTTGCTCCTCACAGCAAGTGTAACCACGACCAGAGCCACTCGTTTCCATGCTTCTGACTGGTGGAAAAGCATCTACATTCATTACAGTCAAAAAAATGCATGTTGTTAGATAGGATTAATCAGTAAAGTGAAAAATGACTAGCCACAGACAACCTACAAATGATACTGGTAAACCAGTTAGTCTGGTATGGGATAGCAGCAGAATCACTAGCACAAGGCAAAACATGAGCTTTGAAATGGTTTTACTGAGACCTTTGGCTAGTGTGGCTCCAATTGGTGTGGTCAAACTCAGCCAGAAATTTAGTTTGGAAGGTCACGGGGAAGAGAACAGAAAAGTCCAGAGCCAGCTCCGCAGCTGCACTATGTGTAGAAGATGATCTCTGGGATTTGTCCATCCTCCACAGAAGTGCCGTTGTTATTCCCAGCCGCGTAGCAGAACGTAAAGCAGGTTTTGGCTCCTGTTGTTGGTGATTCATGGATCACTTTGCGCAGTCCTTTGGTTCCATAGTGGGAATCTGGACCCTGCAATGGTTACAGAAGATGAGAAGAACAGATCAAGACAGAGATCGCAGCCCTGCTGGACCCTGCTGCCCAGGTACGCTCCACCCAAAGCAATGAGCTTTGGAAGTCTCAGCACCTCCCTTTTCTTTCTGCTTCTTTAGTTATTTTGAGCAAAGTTTTCATCTCTATCAGAGCTTAACACTGCATTTAACCAGATCTCAACAGTTCAATAACAACTTTTTTAAGCCAGTGCAGACGGGCTCTGGATTACACGCATACAGAGCTGACAGTTTATCTGTGTGCACCAAGAAAAAAATCCCCTCGCTTCATCACTAATACAGCCTGTTAATTACTGTACACTTGCTAGACAAGTTAAAAACCAACTCTGAATGCTGATGGTCAGTATGCACATTGCACCACCAGGTGAAGGTCTCCAGAGGAGGCCTTTAAAACTAAACTCGCCTCACTGAAACATGCAGAGAGAGTAAGAACCACATTGCACTGAAGAAGCCTGCTTTCACCTACACTTGTAAGCCTCTCTTCTATCCATGCTGCCCCGCTACAGTACCTTTAGAGTAGCACATGCTGTATAGTTGACGTTGGGTAAAATCTCAACAGGTTCCTTGAACATGACCCGGAAAGTGTTTGATGATCCATCACAGCTGAACCCCGTGTCATTCTGCCCCAGGACCGTGTTACTGTCTGTGTGGATGATCTGCAAGAGATGTGTTAACTTTTAATCCGTACAGTTAGTTGAAAGCTGCCCTGCACATCAGAATTGGCACTAGTGCAGGCACCCCCCCAAACCGCACTGGATCTGAGGGACTCGGTAGTTTGACCAGTTCCACCACAGCTTCAGAGCCCTGTTGCGACTGCACTATCCCGTTGCTTGTGCCATCACACACTGAACAACAGCGGGCTTGCATCCCGGAAAACCCAAGACAAAGACATTCCCCTCTTTACCCTGAAGCCTGGCGCAGCACGGCAGGTGGCTGCTTGCTTAGACCTTTGCTTCCTTTTAGCCTCCAAGAGCTCAGAGGCACTAGAAAGAGACCCTGGCAGTTTAGGAAGCACAGACAGACTGTGCTTGTCACATCAGCTGTGTTGGGGTAACTTTCCTGGGGGCAATCGCTCTCATGGGATCCAGACTCAGGCAGGTTACTTACGTACATCCAGAACAACGTGCACAAGACTTGTATAAGACAAAGTCTTTCAAACAGCTTTTAATGGACTTCAGACAGCTGTGTCAGAAAACAAGCTCCCTAAGTCCTACTTGCCATCTCAAACAGGTGCACACTGGCACTGCACAGGCCCAGCACACTCACAGCAATTGTTTTCTTCTCTTCCCTTGCTGAACTGTGACTGCTCCGCTGCATTTGTACAGCCTGGAGCGAAAGTACAAATGGCAATGCAATACCCGACCGCTGCTGCAGAATCAGCCTGCCTGCCTGATGTAGGAAAATGTGCATGGCTTTTCTCAAACTGTTTCACAACTCTCCTGGACATATTTTCAAAGGCCATGAACAGACTTGGGGAGATACTGCAGTGATGCGTGCGATGGGAGGCTGCATCAAATTGAGAGCAATAATCCCTCTTATCCCCAGTGCCCCATCTGGCCCACACTACCTCTGCCAAGCACCCTATCTATAAAACAAATGCAGTCCCTTCCAAGTTAAGATTCTGTTGCATACTCACTAAAACGTGTAAAGTAGTCCCCACAGTAGCAACGATTTTTGACGTAGTACAAAGAATTACCTGTATATTTACTTGGTAATCTGTTGGCCCATGTATGGATCCGTATAATCCAAACCCAACCACAAATATCCTTTTGTTTACTGAGAACCTGCAGGAACAGATCACGAAAGTCAGATCAACTTACCACTCCTGTACTGAAACAGTACGATGATGAAGCACAAGTATCTTCACTCACTTTAATTTCATATCTACTGTTTAATCAAGCACATACTGCAGTTCCAAGTGCAACTCTTACTAATAACTGAAATCCTTTACAGAAACCATAACTTGTAAGCTTACATCTTGGACTGTCCTAATGGGCCAGCAAGTAAATTTGTTTGCCCATGTAAAATGCAAAGCTGCATCATCCCATCATTGGGCTTCGGAGTCCAGCTCAGAAGCACCTTGAGGTTGCAGTATGATGTCAGCATCCAAAAACGCCAGCCAGGCAAAGGCAGAGTAGCCTGCAGAGCGTGGAATAGCACCCACCTCACAGCAGCAACAGTCTTTCAAGCAAGGTAACAGCAAAGACCACTTAAAGTGTCATTAGGTATTTCACTGCTAAGCACTGGAGGAGAATTGTTAATGTGCTTTTGAGCATTGGCTGAATATAACTGCAGGGTAGCAGCTAGCTGCACTCAAGATTTACCCAAGAGTAGAAAATAAGAGTCAATAGCTCCTGAATGCAGGAATCCCTGCTGCCTAAGACATCAAGGGCAAGGATATTCACCCCCCTGTTCAACTCTATCTTCTCAGCTAGCAGAAAGCCTCAGTGGCTGCCAAACTGCCAGCATCGTTTCTTAACCTGCTTCACCTGCCCACCAATTCTTTCAGCCCTGTGTATTCCAAGGACAAACACTGTGGCAAGCCAGAAGCCACTGTACTGCCCCCCGCACAAAATATTCAGTACTGAACCACACACAGGCCTGGCTGAAGACGGACGGACCCTGATGCTGTCAGCAGCTGTGCATAAAGTCAAATACAAGACCTCTGAATGCTAGATCTCAGAGCAGTAAATGTTTGGAGCTAGCAGCTCTTCCAACTGGATCTCTGGGCCAATATGGACCCTTCCAGAAGGCTGACAGCACTATTGGTATGCGAGGGAACCACCAACGGAGAACCTTGAGGTTTTTAAAGAACTGTATTCATGCAAGCTCCTTTTTCCCCCAAGACAAGGAACAACCTGGAAACAACCAAAGCTTTCAGGATACTTCCTGTCTTGCTCTAACCACTTGGACACTCAAGGCTTGCAAACCACCACCACTTGCCATGCCATGCTACGTCTGTCACCATGGCTGGACTTTGCTGTCTCTCTCCCAGCTTAGGTATAAACAAACTAGATGTTAGCGGAAAGGCAGGCGCAGCAAGCATTGTCATTCTAATCCCTCCCTCAAACAGGCAAGATTAAGGGGCTTCAACAAACCACGTTTACACTTAGGATACAGCAGGGAACTGACCTGATGGAGCACTGGTTAGTCAACGTACCCAGGCACAGGAGGCGGCTGTAAGCTGCCTGGTGACCAACCGCTACATGCCCATACAGCTGCAGGAAGCCATTTGAAGAGGAGACAGATACATCCACCAAGAGGCCTGTGCTCGAGGGCCACAATTGCTGCAAATCTTTGCCAATACAGAAGCAAAGTGGCAGCCTGCAGCTGCACATGCAGGTTAATGCGCCTGGTGAGGCTTTTGCCCAGCAAAACGCTTTCTCTTTGTGGTTTGCATGAGGGTTCATGTGGCAGAGTCAGGGTCTAGCACGTAACCTTGCAGGTTTAGGTCTAGAGTAGGCTGAAAGCTCAGTAAACATGAATCTATCAGCAGCAGAATTAGCAGAGAAGCTGACCTTATCCTGTCACTAGTCCCACTGTACCCCCAGCGGCTCTCCACCTGCTGGAAACGGCTGATGCTGCACTCCTTCCCCCGCAGGCAGCAGCGTGGTCGGTCGATGAACTCCACCCGTGGCTTTGGGTTCACTGTGAAGTGGAGGAACAGGCTCACCACCTCCCGGTCCGTGAGGATTCCCGACTGGGCAGGCCCTGCAGAGGAGCACGAAAACCATGAGGTGGTCAGCCTTCACAAGCTGAAAGGGATACTTGCGAGGTTTCAGGGGTAGGAGGCACGCATGACTTGCGAAGGAGAACATCAGAAACAGGATTTCACTGGCATGTCCAGAAATTAAGCTTCAGACAGAAAGCGCTGCCTGCCTTTTATTTGCAGGGTAGCGGTGGGCTGCGGAGCCTCTCTGCAGAGCACATACGTGACATGGCAATTAAGAGCACAGCTCCACAGAGCCAAAACGCATTTGGCTAAAAGGGATGGTTTAAAAACAATCATTCAGCTAATCCTTCCTCCATTCCCTCAGGATATGATAATACAGATAAGAGGGATTTTCATACATCTACACTGGTATTTTATAATATTAATGTTAAGACACCATGGGAGCCCATGAGGGGTAATGGGAGGGAATCTCACCTGGCCACCATCAACTTAGAAAGAGGAATACTTTTCAGTTGAGACAAAGGTGGTTCAGTTCCTGCACTGCTTTGACTCCCTCCCTTCCTGGGGCATTTGAACTCCGTTTTTTTTTTTTTTTTTTTTTTTTTAAAAAAAGATTCTTTGCCTGCTTTTGTAGAACCTAGAAAAAACACTAGGGATTTTTAGCGTGAACTGAGCCATTCTCACCTTTGCTCCCATAACTAGATGTTTATTCCAAAGAGATGTTAAACTCAAGCTTTGGAAACAACTCCAAATACTTTCAGAAGTGGAACGGGGTAAAAATTAGTCCACATCTCAATTCCTTTAGCAAATAGTAAAAAGTTGCTCTGCACCTCTTATTTGTGAGAGGCTTTCTACACAAAGACCACTGGTGCATGGTGGAGAACTGAGTGTTCTGTAACATGAAAAGCAAAGCCTAGCTACTTTTTGGTCCAATGTGACTTGTAGTTGGTTAAATTCAGCAAGATGTGAAAACTGGGCCCAGCTGCATACTCCTGGCCAGTAGACATAACGTGGCCCAAGACCGCAATAGGTACAGATGAAAAAAATAAAGGAAGAAGGCTGTTAACAGATGAATGAGCTTGTGGATACTTTGCTCAGCAAAAATTAACCATCACTGATCAAGTCTAAACGTATCCTGTGCTGCTGCAATGCAATTCTCAAATGTTTCAAATTACCTACTTAAAGGGGGAGTGACACATTTGCCAGTTAAAACGTCTTCATGCAAAACTCCACATTCAATACAGATTATACCATAAGCGGGTGAAACCACCACCCATACCATGCCCTTCCCCTCACCTCCCCTCTAGGGAGTGAGCAGCAGAGGGGAGCCATTTCCCTCTCCTTCCTCTGCTGGGGTCACCAAGGAAGTCCCTCAAACACTCAGGAGGGAGCTGAAGCAGTCCCAAGGTAGGAGCTTGTTGAAGGGACAGCTGACCTGTGCAAGCACTCAGGTTTGGTGTATTGGAGTTTCGTTTGTTCATCTTTCAGATTAAAGTGGAAGGAGAAAACTTGAAAAGTTTCTCTCAAAGCAAGAAGACAGATCAAAGATCCCAGTCCAACAAACAGCTGTGACAGCCAGTATAGGGTGGGGGCATTCCCCACTCCAAGGCTTCAACCCAAATATGCCAGAATTAACACATTCCTCCCACTGAGATGGATTTACACAAGATCTGAAGGGAGGACTGAAACACAAAAATTCACAGCTCAGTACACGTAATTACCCTGCCTTAACACCATCCAGGAGGATGCTCTCTTCCATCTAGCCAGACTGCGAGCCTCTGACCCTGCTGCAAGCTGCTGTTTGGCACAACACGCAATGCAGGAACAGAACGTGCTATGTTTTCACTGAGTGCCAACACAAAGGAAAAAGCTACTAACTTTGGATGAGCAGATCCCTGTCTCCCTGGCCAAGCTGTTTTTGAAGAGATTCATGTCCCTAAATCCACACCGCTGCTGTGACAGGCAAATAAAGTGGGGGGCCAAGTTTTAAGCGCAGATTTACTTTACTAATATCCCTCTTCATCTAGAAAGATGTACATTAACTATCAATCAGCTGATGCCATCTTTGCCTAAAGAAGAAATTCACAAAGAAAATGACTGACTCCTGTTTCTTTGTACAGGTAACTGTAGCATAAAAGGAGTTTCAGCTTTGAAAATGGTTCCATGGTGTCTTTTAGCATGAAAAATGTTTAAGCCAATTGCCAGTTTTCAATCCCTGAAGAACCACCAGAGCATGAAGTCAAAAGACAACAGGCAATGAAAACAAAACTCAAAAAATATTTAGTCAAAATTGTTAAATGCATTAGACATCTTTTAGACCAAAATCCTACTGTAAACCTGAAAAACAACTTGAGAGAAACTAAATACCACCAACCCTTCAGCTCAAAGAACATTTTAAAAGTTTTTCTTGTTATGAGGCTCTGCTCTGAATGGTATCAGTAAAACACGGTCAACATCACCACTGGATTAGAGGCAACAGCGAGCAGAGGGTGAGGAAACGTCCTCTTCTCTCTTGGGGAACAGGCTACAATCAACAGCAACTATTTACAACACCATTTGCTTTGTGTAGGTTATATGGCTGGAAACGAATGCATGTGAACCCATTTATATCTCAGCTGAATGGGAAAGTAACCATGTGAACATACTGTGAAAGCAAATGAGGAGGTATGATCCTACTTGCACCTGAGGGAGCACCTTTAAAAACAAGATGATCATGGATGGAAACAGCATTTACACAGCAGATTCTGTAGGTCAGTGTGAATGGGGAATAATCTTAAGTTTAAGTTACTGCAGAACACAGCAAAAAATCCACTTTCATGTACTTAGTCCTCTGTAGTTCAGAGAAAGCAAAGACCAGGGCTGCCAGAAACGCCTTTGTTCAGTTACCTGCTGCAAACTCCTCAATAGTCATCAATGGGAAGCGGATAAGAGAAAGCGCTTTGCCCAGTACTTTCCGCTTGTTCTCTGGAATCACCTGAAGTTGCTGCCGTTGACACTCAGCCTCTGACCAGCGCACCACTGCATTAAACAAACGAACCTCCCGGATCCCCAAGGTATCCCTCTCCAGCACCGCAACCAGGGTGTCTGCAAGGCAGGACAGACAGGGACAACTTTAGGCACTAACCCGAATTACCTGGTTTTACCTAGCCACAACTACCGCATGTACAGCCAAAACGAGTGAAAGAGAAGCAGTTGAAAAAACAGCATCTCCCAAAAGCGCTGCCTGCAACCTATAAGGAAGATATATCTGCATATTCCATAAGCAAGTAACTCACCGGAGCAGCAAACAGTGCCCATTTATTTGGTATGTTAATGCAAGCGCAGTAGAATAAATTGCAACTTACTTGATGTGAAATTTGGATGAAGCAAGCAGCACACAAGCCAGAAGGTTACCTGTGTCTTACCTCCATATTCCATTTCATTAGAAGAAGGTTAAAGTCTGAATTTTAATGTCTATTAACTGTGCCCAGCAAGTTTGGCTACTGCATACGATAATTAAAATAACCAGTTCTTGCTTCCAAAAGCGCAACACCTTTTTAACTCCAAAACCTGATGAAGACTCAGGGAACACGGCCAACTCCACAAAAGAGGGCAAGTTACACCCACCCAAAACCTGCCAACATCAACAGAGGAAACAGGCTTTGTATCATGCCCAGAAAAATCAAGTTGCACCTAAGTAAGCAGATTCCAGGATATTTCTGCAAGTGAGCATGCTCTTTTGCAAATGCTTCGTCTCCAGCCACTTAGTGCCAGGGACTGTTCGTTCAACAGATTAATAGAGAACAGCAAAGCTACAAAAGAAAAGCACCAAGTATTAACCTGTAATAACTTTAGAGCTTAGCCTGTTATGAAAGCCTGCAGAAGACGGAGGAAAAAATGCTTACCTAGATCAATGTCTGTAAACCCCTCTGCATTGATGGCATCTGATGTGTTCTTGTCTATGTTCTCTAGGCAAAGGCTGGCCAGCTGAGGCTCATCAAAAAGTCTTGCCTATTAATGAAGAAGCAATCATTAACACAAAAGGTATTTTAAAATTTACCCTGGGTAAGGACGCTCCCCCAGAGCCCATCTTCATTAGCAGTACTTTGCCTGACTGCATCACGAATTCACTGGGCTGCAGCAGTCTTTCACAAGCATTTAAGCATGACAAGGCAAACACTAGAAAAAAAAAAATCTGCATTTGGCATCTGTTCTGTTTTAGCTGTGCATGTCTTCAGGCACGTCTTTGTTTCAACATCACGTCAGTTAACACGACTGTAGTGCTTTCGAGCACCATACTGACCATGTCAGCTGAACACGGGTAATTTTTACTACATTATTTTTATATTTAGAAGAAAGCTTTGCCCAATGACTCCAGGCCTGCTCGCTCTAAGGATATGAAGAGGTGGCTTATTCTGTAAGAACACAGTCACGCTCATCTCATGTATTAGCAAAATGCCTTAACAGGCACACAGCTCCATCCCAGAGATGCACAAAACCCTGCAGGGTAGGCAGCCTGCTTAGTGCATTTGCTTATTTTTACACAGAAACATCCACTCCAATCTAGTTACCTTGAAGAACTCCCCCCAAAATAGGGTACTAGTCCAAACCAAATCTGTACACAGCTCGGAGAGTTGCTCAGGATCTCTGTACCCAAAGTCCTAATATTTCACTCCTCACCTCAGATCCCCCCGCTCCGAGACCACAAAGGCACGTTATCATCCCTGTGCCTAGCAGAAACAAAAGCAAGGTGGGAACACACAAAAGGCACCAGGATGACTTCTCATCTCCAGTGCTTTGTCTTTGCTATTTAGGAAGGGACCATCTTTGCACGACACCTAACATTACAGAGCCACAATACCCGGGGACTTGAACTGCCACAGGTAAGGTTTACAACTTGTGTTTTGGGCTGGGAATTCAGTCACTCACAGAGGCTCCGACCCTTGGGCATCTTCTGCTTCACCTTTGTTCACGGGCTGTAGAGTTCAGCAGAGTCCACCTTCGACGTTGAGACCTCAAGCACAAAGAGCTGAAACATCTCAGCGTTGTGATGGGCCAGGGAAGTCTCACCAGTCGTCCCCTGCTCCTAGGGCTGGAGGCCTGCCAGCGCCTCGCACTCTTGGCATCCAAGAGCTGCGACTGACTCAGACTTTACTACTGGAGTGGCTCTCTTCTGACACGTGAAGGACTTACATTACAGTCATGGAGTTCTCCCCCAGAGCTCCTTCAGGCAGGCTATTACGTCTTGTTGATCAGAATGACATTTGTGTGTACATCTGGCATGAAACTGCACCGTGTTCACTATGAGGCACAGTCGATTAGGAAGGCTGTTTGTTGCTTATATTTCTGCCAGAGATAAGCAGTTGCTTGAAACACCATTACTGTCGTAGTTGCCAACCCACAGCATTTAGCAAGGATACATGCAAAAGAGTTTTGGGATCTTAGGCTCTACAATCAGCTGTCCACAATCTTAAGCCTGTTGGGAAGTGTTTTGTACAAGATACATCTCAAATCTCGAGTCTGTAATTGACAGATCTGTTGCAAGAAACAGAGGCTGATTTTCACACTGAAGGACCAGATCTCAGAGTCTCTTGATAACAGACCCACTGAGTGAGGAGCCTCGTGCAGCCTACCACTGAGATACGTTTCTGAAAGAATTCCAGCCTCAGACATTTAAGAGACTCGGTATATTGTGACAGCAAACATACACTGGATATGAATCATCAGTGATAATTAATCACAATGGATAAGCCCTAAGCTAATTTCACAAAGCAAAAGGAAGCAGGAAGGCCTGTCCCCATCCAGCATTTCAGCTGCCCCAGCACAGCTGACAGCACCAGGCACTATCTTGGTTTTGATACATGAAAAACTAGTACCCCTTCTTGCTTTGCCAAAGGAACTTTGTGAATTGTAAAGAAGTTACTGCAAACCTAAATGCTACCTTGCCATACCTGAGACGTCAGGTTGCGGAGGGACACCATGCCACAAAATCCGTACATAAGGAATACCACCAAACAGTTTGTGTGTCTAATTCTCATCAGGTGATGGCAAGCACAGGATGCCTCTTCAAAACTGAAGTCAGTAGGAGAGATCGCTTCTCAGCTTTTGGATAACAGCTCCCGATCTTTCAGATTTCAGGCTGCAGAGCCCAAAGATCAAGACCGCTGCAGCCAAAGAGTTACAATTGTCCCACGGTGAATCAGATGGGAGTGCAAATTTGGCTACCATTACCCAAGCAAGAACCTTTAAATCTTAAACCTTTCCCACGAAGTGGAATGTGGCTCCCCCCATGTATCAGAGGCTGCCTCACCCACTTATGGCATGTGGAAAAGAGCCAAGTTTTTTTAAAGAAAAAAAAACATTTGTTAAAAGAGACAGTATTTTACACTCAAGCATTAGACATTTAATGCAGCCAAAGCTGAATCCTCAGCAGCCAAGAGTATCTACAATGGCAGTGTAAAGTAGAACCACTTTGAGAACCTGATCCAAATATTTAAACTCATATAAAATCCCAGCCTAATCACAGCAAACAAGCAAAGAGCTCAGCTGCTCTGAGCCAACACTGCTTCAGGCTTTGCAAAAAAAACTGCAGGGGGACACTGCCACTGATGCAGTAACCACAGTCACAGCCTGAAAGACGCTTATACTCCTGACAAGGAGGAAAAGAGCCGGCAGCCAGCTATACTGGGCAAGGGAGGACAACCTCGCAGAGCCAGACCACTTCAGTGCACTGGTTCCCAACTCAGGGCATCTGTGAAGTCTCTTCTGCAGGGTTTCTTTAACATCAAAAATCACGGCAGCTTTCCTGAGCAGGCTGATCAGAAACAGTTCTCCAGAGCTAGTCAAAAGTACGTCCATTCCCTGAAGGAAAAACTCAGCGCCCACAATGCATGTTCGGTTCTTGTTCCTACACCACCCAGAAGAGGGTGTCCCTGGCAATGTGACAGACGCTGCAATGCACAGGTGACGGCATGGCTACACCGTGGAAGTCACTGGTATGTCAGCTGTTAGCAGAGAGGGTGGCAGGGACCAGAAAGAAAAAAAAATGAAGCCAAGGAACAGGAAGGATAGTGATGCTAGATTAATCAACCTGAGTGCAAACCTGATCTTCTCCAAAATAAGCAGAAGCAGTAAACACTGGCTTCCAGTTTGCTACTTAAAAGAGTCAAACGCAAAGAGACCAGCCCAACCCCCAGATAAGAGGGAAGGGCACACGGACATGCAGTCAACCTGAGTCGAGAAACACGGTTGTACTGCGACTCCATGTCTGCATGCCTCCTGTACGGCAACAGGGTTAGCTGGAGCAGGCTGAGGAAGAGATCACTTTGTTATCTCTAACAGGTAGTGGCCATTTCCTCTCCTATGCAAATTAGCCAACCAAAGCGCTCTTGAAGGAGTTGCATTGTCTTTTATCCCCATTCTGGGGGAAACTATTGCAAAACAGCCCTTCAAAGAGTGTCTGGCCAGTCAGATGAAGTAAGCTTTGCACGGAGAAAGTCCTGAACCCAAACAAGTGAAAATCCTCTCATTTCACTTTTCTTCTTGGCAGATGAAGTTTTTCCATCCTGTTAATTTCTTCCCCAGTTCACACACTGGATGGAATCTCCTGCCACACCAAAACAAAAAGCAGAGCTGAAATGGCAGCAACACTTGCTGTATCTTATTGTTCCTCATACGAACCTGCTCATCAGCACTACATTCCTGTAAGAAAAATCAAAAAGCACAAGACACAGAACTGCTCCGTTTTGGACAATCAACTCTCTAACACTCAGAAAACTTCTATTTTCTTATTCTGACGGACGTCACTCAAGAAATTTAATCCAAATGACTGCAAGCTCACCTGTGTTAACAGCATGAATGCATTGTCTGCTCGGAGGTTTTTTTTAAGAAATTCCACACAATGAGCTTCCAGGGCTGGAACCGCATATTTTTTAGCTGTGTAAAGCGTTGTCATAACAGTCTCTGGTCCAATCTGAACTTCGTCTGAATAAAGAAATCTGAAAGCATACAAACAAACATTGCTCTGATGTAGCCAGTAAGATAACAAGGTATAAAAAAAAAATCCCTTGCAGTTCATAAAAGCTTATTTGTGCTTCTGCCCATCAGCCTGGCCCCATTTTTGGAGAGATGGAACAATTTTTACATCCTTCCCAGTGATTCTAGTTTGTTTTTTTTTTTTTTTAAACAAGCAAACAAAAATAGCCTCGAGTTGTGCCAGGGAGGTTTAGGTTGGATATTAGGGGAAATGTCTTTACTGAAAGGGTTGTGCAGCACTGGAACAGGCTGCCCAGGGAAGTGGTTGGGCCACCATCCCTGGAGGTCTTCAAGAAACATGGAGATGCAGAACTTCGCAGCGTGGTTTAGTGGTGGACTTGGCAGTACTGGGTTAAAGGTTGGACTGGATGATCTTAGAGGTCTTCTCCAACCTGACTGATTTTATGATTCTATGAAAAACCACTCCTTACGGCATAACTTTTAATGAATAAAACAGAATGAATATCTGTTCTAGCAACTCAAACTGCCTCACATCCCCACAGCCAGTGAGCTGCTTAGCCAGCCACTTACACTGGACTGGAGCATTCTCTGGCCAAGTGCAGACTGTGAATTAAAATTTTCAACTGTTCAGTTACACTAAACAAGGACAAAAATTCAATTCTGCCTGCCTACTTCAGAAGAGAGGCTCCATTATTTTAGTTCCAATTCAAAAGTTATCAGAAGCAATCAAACATCTACATCTACTGCAGATGAGAGATGTTTTACCCGTGCGCCACTTCCCCTCATCTCTCCGCTTTATATGCTAAATCTTTGTTAAAACAGTTTTGTTCCATTATACAGGTGTTAAAATACAGCAAGAAATATAACTTAGGCGTAAAGCAAGAGTTAATTACGATGAAAAACAAGGACTGCCACGCTGCTAGCAAAGCATCAGCCTTCACTGTTAGGCCAAAACAAGGACGCACATTCATACCGCATGGAAAAACAAAGGTCTTCATAGGAAGCCTGCCCGAGCCTCCTCATACCCAAGCATGCTGATTAGAGACAACAGGAACTGACAGGCTGAATTCAGTAAAAACAGTTACACATTTGATGTCAGTCCTAATCCCATGCAGAGTTTTTGTTTACTGTTTTTCCTTTAACCAGTCAAGCATTTGCGATCAGGGTCTGAAAGGCACCAAGCAGGCTTTAAGCACAGAGACGTAGTATTAAGCCTGTTAGCAGGACTTGGCATTCCTGTTCCACGGGAGATTTTGGAAACTCCAGCCATTTCTTCTGCTGCATTTCTCCAGTGGCCTGGGGAGGCACAAGAGCACGTCGTGTTGCAGCTGGTCCTGCAGGCTTCGCGCAGCTACAGGGCTGCTCTCCTGCAGGGGGACTGGCTGCAGCACGGCCACGGAGCTCCTGGTCCTCCAGCAACAGCGAGGGTCAGGATGCAGCTCCGGGATGCAGAAACAGAGGGGTTCGGAGGACAGGGACCGCTCTCAGTGCCACTGAAAGCAGGTTTTTGTGTCGCTTTAGAGCATCCGTTAATAACAGCATCAAGCCACTGGCTCACAAATGTGTTTTGCACACATCCCTTCACCAGTTCTACTTTCACTACACAACCCTGTTTATTACAAGCTTAAAAGAACATAGTTGTACAAAAAACAACTAGTTTCATTTACTGCAATGACTACATCAGTAACTATTTTTACCGTAGTCTAAACTGTACGCTAAGTGGGATAAGAAGAGATGCTCAAACTGTGAAAAAGCGCAGCATAGTTTAAAAGAAGATTCAGACTGTGACCTCAGAAAATCAAAATGGTTCTTTTGGTTACTATTTAAAAAAAAAAAAGGGGGGGAAAAAGAAAAAAAGAAAAAAAGGATCTCTTTTGCAGTTACAGCAGACCTGTTAAAGGCTCCTAGCCCACAAACACAACCTGGTGCCCAGAAGGGGCCTTGTGCTGAGTGTTCAGGATGAGCAGTTTGTCTCTTGATAAGCTCCTGATCCTGCAGCATTAGGTCATGATCCGGACCAAGTCCACGGACATATATAAGGAGCAGCTTCCACTTCGGATCAGCATTTTGAGGGACTGGTAGAGCTTGGTAAGCTTCCTACGGGAACAACACCCACGCCTCCTTTGGCACTTTTAAACAATGAGCTTAGTTCAGTTCTAGATTTAAGCACCTAAGATATCACTGGACTACAGGCACAACTGCTGTAGCATTACTGCAAGCTTTAGAGTCACTGTGGCAATCCACACAATATTCCTCTTACAAAATATAAACATTTCTGTTGAAATCCACTGAAACAGATCATCTTAGTCCTTTCAGATGACTGTTCTCTTCCAAGATCATACTGTTCTTTTTATGTGACTGTTGAAATTTCAATACTGGCAGGGTAACAACCCGATTTTGCCTCTAATTCGCTCGATATTTTAGCCTTGCTAAGTTTTAAAGACAGATGCTAACTCTGTACTCCACAGAGATGCTCAGAGACAAGCTGCTAAAGAGTCATATGCCAGTTGAAGGGATTCCCCATGTGCCGGTGTCTGGTTTAAAATGAGCCAAAGGGGAGGGGGCTATGGGCTCCCTGTTATTTCTGGCCTATCATCCTATGAAGATCAATTCTAAAACCTTCTAAGATAGCACAGTCATGACCTAAGCACTTTTTGAAGGTAAAGCAAAAAGTGTGCCAAAGCTATATATAATTATTGTTCCCAATAGGAAGCAAGCAGGGAACATGTCAAGAGCACGGTATTGGAAACCCCGGGAAGTAGGTTACAAAAATCCTATAGAAATGGGACAATGACTTTCCAGCATACATTCAGGATTGCTGCTGGATGTTATATGGCACCAGCCAAGCTTAAAGAAATCAGTGAATAGGACGTTACAGCCCCTTCCTCCTCCTTCCCCCAGCACGCAGACTGACAATGCATGTTGGAAATGGAAATTCAAAACCAGCTCTCCAAAAGAGGAATAAAGCATGCTCAGGGGGAGATACCACACAGAATGTCTGACACTGATTTCACACCCTCGCTTACCTGTTATAACTTGCTCATATGCCCATAAACTGAGCTCCAAATATTTGTAACTTACGGAGTTCTAAGAAGATTACTTTTCCCCACTTCTTTCTAACAGCATTTGGATCAAATCAAACCAATTCATTTACAAAAAAAAAAGTTGAGACACTGTCTAAGCAGGTACCAACTTTACCGAAAGGGCTGGCATGCGAACTTAAGCCAACTGCCCGTCAGAACCCCTCCCTATCACTGCATTTTCATGGCCGAACTATATATAACTACATATTTACCAAACTAAGTTTATTTTTGCCCACACTGCAGATCAGCAGCGGGAGGGCGTAATCATTTAATGGCTGGTAAACCTAAAGATGAAGCGAGTCAGATATTTTTGTGCAGCAGCTAATCTAGACTTTTACCCAGGAAAAGGGAGATTTAGCACCAGCATTTAAACACCCTCAAACAGATCAACAAAGAGGCATTTTACTTAGAAGCGTAACGATCTCCACTTCACAAAATGGTTCACTGCTTTCATTGAAAATACCCTTCTCTACAATAAATCTGTTCATTCCGGTTACGCTGTGTGTTAGAAGAAGCAGCTTACTTCAGCAAAGCTAGGAAGGCAGCAGGCTCCACATCAGGCAGCTCAATCTCTGTAGACGTTGTGGCCATTCCACCATTAAACATTGCATCGAAGACTGCACTGCCCACAGCCAGCACAAATCTAAAATTAAAAAAATAAACAAACAAAAAGCTTACGTTAAACCATACTCACTTGCAAAAAATAAAAATAAAAAATCCCAGGCTAGTTGCTGTTCCCCAAGGCCTCCCCCAGGGAGGGCAAATCGCTCGTAGCGGTAAAGCAAAAATGTTTTGCAAGAGAAGGGAGTGCCAGACTTTCCTTCATTTACTGAGAAAACACCAAAGTTGCAAAGAACTTCATTCTGAGCCCAGTCGCGGTATACAACATAGCAATGGTTCACCAAAAGACAAGATTTTGTGCGTCATGGAACAGAATATACGTGGCTGCTTTACAAAGCCCTTGTAGGAGCCTACGGCCGCTTGTGAGGTAGAGAAATTAAGAAACAGCAACTTAAGGAATTCAAGTTCTTCCGGCGAATAGAGCCCAAGACTTGGTGCGGTTCCCCACAGTCACGGACAGAAAGTATTTACAGAAAACTCGTCACTACACATCACCCACCTCCTCACGTCTCCCCAGAGAATCCTTCATTACAGCAGCGCGCGCAAACCGCGCCAGCGGCGTCCGCGGAGCCGTGGGCACCAAAGCTGCTCCTCGCTCAGCCTAGAGGGCGGGCAGACCCCAACGGGCAGCAAACCTGTGCCATGAGGTGCCTGCAAACCCCCTGCACGCTGCTATGAGTTTACACGGCGATTAACAGAGGAAGGCATTTTTATCAGCCCTAAAGAAATAGGAAGCGAGAATTCCCACAAAACAGATTTGAGACCGAAAATAATCTTTCGGCCCTCCCATGTAAACAAGACGATTTCCCTCACTGATAAACACCAGCTCCTGTTTTAGGAGGAGCCACGGAGCTGCCGAGAGGCCTGTGTATATCTAAGCTACTGCCTCCGTGCCTCAGAAAAGCACTTCTGAGAACTCCCATTGTTTGAAAACTCAGAGACGAGTTTTTCCCAGGAAAACCAGCTTGTTCCTGGTGGCTGCAACCACGCAGCTCCCTGAAGTTAAATAAAGCAAGGGCCACGAAGGTCCACCTCAGCAGCCCCCGCCTGGCCGATGAGCATGGGGACATGGAGGAGACGAGAGCGTAGAAGCGATGACTCCGACCACTTCCAGCTATAAAGGAAGAAAATTCAGCAGCTCTCGCTGCAGCAGAGTTTGAAGCATGCTTCAATGGAGAGAAGTATCTGGAACTGGGGGCAGAAAACCGTACGTGACAGAAGGCACGAGACAGAAACCTCCGGCACTCGGGCTCCAAGGAAAAGCCCATCACTACAGAGGAGCTTTGGTTAGATTTTACCATGGTAGGAAGCTCTTTTTCTTTTCCCCTCTCCACATTTTATTTAAAATTTTTCATTTTCTCACTTTTCACTCTGCCCCCGTTCAGAGGAGACCTTCTATAGACACAACAGGGAGAAGCGCTGTAGACATGCCAGGCTTGTTTGCTGTGACGGGCTGCTTGGCTGACGAGCTGGGTTGTATTGTTTCTAATTGGGTAAGAGAGCTAGGGACAAACCACACTGGTTTAAAAAAAAAAATATGCACATGCATATTTCTAGCAAACAACTCCCAAGAAAAATGTCAAGAACAAATAAGAAACCTCGTTCACAATACTAGGATTGCCAGATGAAACAAAACTCCTTGTTTTTACAAAAGCAGTGACGGTGGCAAGACAGTTGCTGGCATTATTTGCTACAAAAAAAAATTAACATAAATAAATTGCACTCTAAAATTTTCATTTTCATAGCCAGCGCAGTCTACATCCTCAATTAGCGGAGAGCCTTCAGAAGCATTCTGAAAAGGGCACTCATTTGAAAGAAGCTGTCCAATCCTTGCTTCCATTTCGCTCAGTGACAAGTCAGCTTGATTTTTTTCACACTGCTGAACCCTAAAGGGATCCCAGTAGGTGCCAGAAAGATGCACAGCACTCTAAAAAAAACCTGCAAGACTACAGCTTTTCGAGTTTCCTTAAAACATTAAAGGGACGCAACTAAGGTAAGAAAATCCCTCTCTCTTCGTGGCATCTCCTTACTCTTGCTAAAATGAACACTTAAACCTATTCTGAAGGCACTCCAGGAAAAGAAGGAATGTGCAACACGTACACATTTGTTTCCCCAGCTGTGCAGGTCTGCAAAAGAGAGAGCTGGGTTTGTTTTGGAGGGAAGAAACAATTATGCCAAACTGGCAGAGTAATAGAGATGTGATAGTTTTTTTCTCCTATTTTCTGAAGCACTGTAGCAACCAGCGCACCGCAGGGCTCTCCCCTGACCCTAAGGAGCACTGCCCGATGCAATTATGCAAGTCTCCAAAGGGAACTGCAGGTACCCTAAGCTCCCCGTAGTGTCCCAGCTTTGCCAAAGAAAGAATCCAAACATCGAGTGTTATTTTTAAACAAGTGTGGTAGCAAAACAAAGTGAGCTACTGAAAAGATGCAGAGAAATGAGCAGAAGCTGAGCAAAACAACTAAGAAAGCAACATCTGATTCCTCATCATTTCCCCTGCACACGTAAGAATCAAAGTAAACTGGCTTTCAGCAATAAAAGCAGAGTCAAAGGAGCTCAGATGAGGTGAATAATTTGACTGTCTTCACGAAGATCCAAAGCTGACTCTGAAGACTTTTGGAAGCCTGCAAGAAAACATCTTCATTACTCTGTTTACAGCTTCCTACCCACCAGTTTTTTTACTGCTTCCTTGCTCACCTTGGTATCACCACTTGTCACCTCCTTAACTTGTATACCCAACAGTCCTGCCCCCTTTGCAGGCAGTTACAGTTCGAAACGAACCATTTGAGAACCATGACTATCCCACCACTGCATACCACCTCCCTGCTCCATCCGCTCCACTGCGGAGAAATCTTAAAATACCTGTATCAGAAGAGCTGACACGGGAACAGAGCAACACGTGATGTGAGGGAGCTCCGCAAAGCCCTAGGTGACAAGAAGCGAATGAACAACGATCGCTTGCTGCATCCTTCCAGCGCAAGGAGCAGAGCCACCAGGTGAAATGAGGTCCCAAGACCCCAAGGAGAAGCCCTTCAAAGCACACCTCCGGGAGCCGGGCGGTAGTACAGCCCGCCACGTGACGCTGCAGGCACGACAGGTTTATACACATCCAAGAAAAGACGGGACAAGCTCAGAAGGGAAATGCCTGGAAAAAGCTTCCAAAAAACTCAGCCCATCTCCGAGCTGTGATTCTCCCAGGCTGAAGCATACGCAGGGGTGCATCGCCGTACACTTGCCCCGTTCCATTTTGGGCCATGTTTTCTGTCCAATTAACACGTATAATTACCCCATCCGTGCAGCTCCCGGCCGACAAGGTTTAGATGTTTCCAATCTCACTGATGTGCATGATGCAGCCAGTCTGGAAAAGGGCAAAAAAAAACAACCAACAACTTCCGTCTTACTGTCGAGCATAATCAATGCATCGATCTTGGCCACGTTGCCATCAAGTGGCATCAAAACAGCCTGCTCAGTCTGATGTTTGTTAGCCTTGGAATCAAAAAACATACGGCTGTTCTGCCTCCTTCACGGCCGATTCGGCAGCAAGAGGGAACAGGCTAACGGCGTGGAGACCAAGCTTGCTCCAGGGTACGCAAACAATTTCCACAGCGTCTGGAGCCTCTTGGAAAGAGGATGCGTGATCTTCTCAGGGCTGTGGATGCTTCCCAGGACGGATGCTTGGATAGAAGACCCTTCAGTCAAGCCCAGCACAGCCACTTATGATATCTGTCTGCAAAGACAGCTTTCAATTACAGCATCACAGTTTGCTCTTGGTGAGGTATCTGTCCCCTGTTTCTAGAGCTTTATAAGAACTGCTGAACTTGCCAGGCTCTCTTAAAAGCACCTAAACATACAGCTACAGTGCTCTTGGAAGCCTCCTGCCGGTCACCACCATGCGAGGACATCGCCACCTGCGACCCGCGATCGCTCGGCATTATGCCACGCAGCTCCCCGCACCTACAGCCACGCCATCCCCGCCTTTCTGAGGAGCCCGACAAGAGAAGAGCTGAGCTATCATCACGTCCAGCTCTTAGATTACTTGCGCTAACCAGGTTACTGCCAAAGCTGACAATTTGTACCACGCCATATTAAAGACCACAAGTCTCACGGTTTAAAATAAGATATTGCAGACCATTCCTCAAGGCATCACCAGCCACTGTTCAAGAACCCTATTTAGGGCATGCTCCTACTGTAGCCACTCTTTATACCTGGCCTAGTCCGAAACCAGATTGTAGAAATACTTACCTGTTAATTGTGCACTATTTCAGGCACCTAGCATCAAAGTACATCATCTGCCCTCGCCCGCTGAAGCAATACGGTGCCTCTCAAATTAAATTCGTTGTTGCTTTGCAACTCAATTCCAGCACAAAATATCTTCTGCTGTTAGGCTGCTGTGGGAGAGCTGAGCACAGAAGGGGTCTGGGCGGTTTTATTTTAAGCTCTCTGTTTCTGAAATAACCACAGTACTTCATGAATCATCAGGATATCCCAACTGTAATATCATACAGGCAAGTTTCACTAAAATCTATATAATCCGTAAGTGGGATGTCACGGCATGACACACTCTATTCTACCTTCACCACCCAGAGTTCCAGATGGATTTCAGAGCAATTAAGCAACGTTTCACTTTGGGGCTATTTTTTTTTCTTTAGCTTCATTTATTTTCCACTTATTTCTGGCTGAACATTGCTCCTCCCTATCTAGCAACCCTAGTTCTCGGGACAGGAGCAAGCATACTCAAATACTAATTAAGCTCCAAATTATCAAGTGCAGAACTGACACCCTCAACATTCCAACTGGCCCAGAACAAGCGTGCTTCAAACAGAAAAAGAGAAAAAAGGGAAATCTGAAGGGAAAACTTCCAGGTGCACAAGCACATATGAGAAAAGCGATAGCCTGAAATTGCTTGGAGGGAGGCTCCCTTTGCCAAGCACGGCTGCTGAGCACACTGACAAGCCCTCCCCCATCCCCAATTAAAACAGGTCCTGCCCTCAAGTGAAAGACTCCTGCGTTTGCTGTTTGTACATCTGAGCAAACCAGAAGGTACTCCCTGAAGCAGGGATTGTGAGTGACATGCAGCAGTTCTGTTACAAATCGAAGGAGCTGCCCCAAGAAGCCGCTGAATGTCAATCAGCCACGTCCATTCTGAATTACCCAGGTGGGGACAATTCCCCAGCTTTTCAGCAAGCAGTAAGCTCCGAGCTGCAAATTCTGAAATGGCAGCTTGGCCTTCAGCATTTACGAACATACACAGGTTTCCTCCTGTCCAGATGTCATTCTCAGTACAGCTCTTTCAGAATCGCAGGTTTGTTTCGTAGTAGCGATTACCTTCCAAAATACAGGGCTTCAGCAACAATTCAATACCTTGTATTTTTTAAACCAAATTTCTGCCACAACATTTTCCTTCTCAAATCATTGCTCTCTTCCTTCCATTCTCACTGCTCTCACAAATCCCTTTCTCTGTTGACAAAACACTCCTCCTTTCCTCCATAACCCACAGAAACAAGGACTGCTTTCGAGTGAAATCCAGGGGTCCGTTTGTCCCTGCTGCACCTCTCTCTGCCGGCCGCTCTGCCAACGCACCTCTGTCCCACCTACCCTTCAGGGGAAAACACAGCCAGACACCAGACCCTGTCCACTGATGCGGCAAGCGTAGGAAGGAACACTAAATCAATCTGAGGGTTCAGAGAGGTTCAATGCAACACCGGGCAGCCCAACCGAGGAGCAGTCACCTCTAAGCACAGACATGCAGCCAGGAACATGTGAAAGACCAACGCACAGGGCCCGCGGGTGGGATCTGGTGTGCCACAGGCCTGGCGATGCCGGCTCCGTCTGGGGGCTGGTGCTGGGGGCTGCAGCAGCACAGAGCCGGGCCCGGCCACCGCAGCACCACGGAGAACACGTCCCTGAGCTCGGTTACCCGACCCCTGTGTTTGCTTTCAGGAGAGAGGATCCCTGTAAAACCCCCCCGAGACACGTCGCTCCCCAAAAGGTGCCCCGGATGCTCCACAGCAAACCCAACCCGCCCCCCAGCACAGCCACGATCCCTGAGCAGCCCCCCAGCACAGGCTGCAGCACAGAGGGGGCACCCACCCCAAAACCCACAGCTTGGCAAGGCCTCGCGGGGCCTGGGTGTCCCCCTCCAGAACCTATTATCCTCCCCCAAATCCCTTCTGGGTCGCCTGGGCCCCCTCCAGGGCCTACCTGTGTCTGCCCCCCAAACCCTGCTGGGTCACCTGGGTCCCCTCCCCAGGGCCTATCACCCTCCCCCCCAGAAACCCTGCTGGGTCACCTGGGTCCCCTCCAGAGCCTATTATCCACCCCGCAAACTCTGCTCGGTCACCTGCGCCCCCCGCCCCCCCGGGCCTATTATACCCCCCAAAATACTGCTGGAACATCTGGGTCCCCCCCTAGGGCTTACTATCCCCCCCCCAAAACCCCTGCTGGGTCACCTCGGCCCCCTCCAAAGCCTATTACTCCTCCCCCCAAAAACCCTGCTGGGTCATCTAGGTGCCCCACACGGCCTGCCTGTGTCCCCCAAACCCTTCTGGGTCACCTGGGTCCCCCCCCCCCCACATCCCACTACCCCTAAAACCCACCTGGGACACCTGGCTCCCCAGGCCCGGGGCACCCTCAGGGGCTACGCGTCCCCCCCCTCCCCAAACCGAGGGCAGACAACCCTCCCCCCCCCCCGGCCGGGTCCCCCCCCGGCCCTGCCGCCCCCCGTCGCGCCCCCAGCGCCGCGGCCCCACGCCCCCACCTGTGGGCCGGGATGCGCTGCGAGCCGCGGCCCTTCCCCACCAGGAAGTGGACGTCGCTCAGCACCTCGTTGTTGAAGAGGAAGGCGAAGCGCTCCTGCACCGTCGGCTTCGTCGCCTGCCAGTTATACACCGGCTCCCGCTGCAGCGCCCCGCCGGGGCCGCCCGCCCCCCCGGCTCCCCCGGTGCCCCCCACCGCAGCCGCAGCGGCAGCCGCCGCCGCCGCCGGAGCCGCCGCCGCCGCCGCCGGGCCCCCCGCGCCGCCTCCGCCGCCCGCCGCCGGGTTGGCGGCGCCGCACTGGTTGTAGGTGAGGCCGGGCGGCGACGCCGGGGGGGCGCCGTTGCTGCAAGCGGCGGCGGCGGCGCCGTTGCCCGGTGGCGGCGGCGGCGGCTGCGGGCAGGAGGAGGAGAGGCCCCCGGGGCCCCCGCCGCTCCCACCGGCCGCCATTTTGTGCGGCGGAGGCGCAGCAGCGGGCGGCGCGGGGCGGCGCTGCAGCAGCACCAGCACCAGGAGCGGCGGGCGGGACACGGCGGCGGGCGGGAGGGGGGCGGCGATGGTGATGGCGGCGGCGGCGGCGGGGCGGGCGGGGCCGGCGGGGCCGCGGCTGCTGCTGCTGCTGATGCAGAGAGCCGGGCAGCAGCGGCGCATGGATGGGGCACGGAGCCGCCGCCGGCCGGGCCACGGGGCGGAGGGGGGGGAGCGGAGGCGGTGGAGGCGGCGGCGCGGGGCGGGGAGAGGAGAGGGGAGGGGAGGGGAGGGCGGCGGCGGCGGCGGGAGGGGCCCCGGCGGGCAGGCCCGGGAGGGGGCTGGCGCTGAGGGGTGGGAGGCTGGGTCTGAGCGGGCAGGGGGGGCAGGTCTGAGGGGGTAGGGGGCAGTCCTGGGGCGAGGGGGCAGTGCTGAGGAACGCGGGGGGCAGTTCTGGAGCGTGGGGGGTCTGGAGCGAGGGGGCGGTCGTGCAGCGAGGGGCGGTTCTGAGGGGTCAGGAGGCGGATCTGGAGTGAGGGGGCAATTCTGAGGGGGTAGGGGGCAACTCTGAGGGGTCATGGGGCATTTCTAGAGCAGGGGGCAGTTCTGAGGGGCCAGGGGGCAGTTCTGGAGTGAGGGGGCAATACTGAAGGGCCAAGGGGTGGTTCTGGAGTGAGGGAGTGGTTCGGAGGGGGCAGTTCTGAGGGATGTGGGGGGCAGTTCTGGAGTGAGGGGGGCAGTTCTGAGGGGTGTGATCCCCCGGGGGGGCGTTCTAGGTGTATGAAGGGCTGGGCGGTCTCCACCAGGGGATGAGGAATGGGGGCAGCTCCACAAGAGAGAAGGGTACGGGGCTGAAGGAAGAGTCCCTGGGGGAGAGGGGGGTTTGGGATACGGAGTGGGGAAAGTCAGGTGCAGTGAGGGGCTGCACAGAGGGGGTACACAGAGGGCTGGGGCTCCATGCTCTTACTAACAGGGCTCCCCACATCCCGAGGACACCGCTATCCCAGGATAATCAGCCCAGAGGAACAGGGCCACTGCTGACACCAGGGCTGCTCCCCCAGCACCGCAGGCATTGTCCTGCTTGGACAAGCAAGCAGCTCCTCTGCGACCGATCCCACCGCCTGGTCCGTCGTGTCTTGGTGTGCGACTGTCATGACACCACGGCAACCCTGATCCCGCAGGGTCAGAGCTGCCTTTCCATGCCAGTCAGAGAGGCCAAAAGCACGATGGCTGGCACCAGGACTTAGTTTGCCTCTGGGATTCAAAAGGAGGCTCACAATGCATTCTAGAGTGCCCTGGAAGGCCTCTAGGGCAACCTAGAGGAAACTGGAGGTCACTGGGAGGATTTCCGGGGGAGCTAGAGGGCACTGGGTGGCCCTGATAGACCTGCGGAGGACCTAGAGTGCAGCGGAGGACCACAGGAGGCCTCCAGTGTGCTTGGGAGTGCACTAGGGAGCCCTGTGAGGCCTTCAGAGGCCACTATATTCCAGAAAGAGTCTTATTTTGCCTCTAGGGTGCAGGAGGTTTCTCATACGGCACCATAAATTGCGCTGGGCCTGCTGTTGACCCACTAGGGGGCAACAGCAGGCTCGCAGGATGCCCTAGAATGCCCTGGAAGGCATCCTAGAGGAAAAAGGGGGGTCACTGTGAGGCTGGGTGCCGTATGAGCCCCCTCTTGCACCCTAGAGGCATAATAAGCACTCTTCCAGGAATCTAGAGGCCTTGCAGGACTCCCTAGTGCACTCTTGGGCACACTGGAGGCCTCCTGTGGTCCTCCGCTGCACTGTAGATGCTGGGTAGTTCTACCTGGGTCACCCAGTGCCCTCTAGCTCCTCCAGAAAGCCTCCCAGTGACCCCCAGTTTCCTTTAGGACGCCCTAGAGGCCTCCCAGGGCACTCTAGGGTGCCCTAGAAGCAACCTCTTGAATCCTAGAGGCAAAACAAGGACTCTTCCTGGAATCTAGAATCCTCTGGAGGCCTCGCAGGGATCTCTAGAGCACTCTCAAGCACAATGGAGGCCTCCTGTGGTCCTCTGCTGCACTCTAGATCCTCCAAAGGTCTACCAGGGTCACCCAGTGCCCTCTAGCTCCCCCGGAAAGCCTCCCAGTGATCCCCAGTATTCCACTAGAATGCCCTGGATGCCTCCCAGGGCACTCTACGATGCACTGAGAGCCTCCTCTTGCACCCTAGAGGCAAAAATAATGACTCTTCCTGGATTGTAGTTGCCTCTGGATGCTTCACAGGGCTCTCTAGTGCACTCTCAGGCACGCTGGAGACCTCCTATGGTCCTCCTCTGCACTCTAGATCTTCTGTAGGTCTACCAGGGCCACCCAGTGTCCTCTACTTCCCCCAAAAAGCCTCCCAGTGACCCCCTGTGTCATCTAGGATGCCCTAGAGGCCTTCCAGGGCACTCTAGGATGCACTGCGAGCCTTCTCTTGAACCCTAGAGGCAAAATAAGGAATCTTCCTGGAATCTAGAATCCTCTGTAGGCCTCGCAGGGCTCTCTAGTGCACTCCTAAGCACACTGGAGGCCTCCTGTGGTCCTCTGCACTCTAGATCCTCCACAGGTCTACCAGGGCCACCCAGTGCCCTCTAGCTCCCAAGTAAAACGTCTCAGTGACCTCCAGTGTCCCCTAGGATGCCCTAGAGGCCTCCCAGGACACTGTAGGCTGCCCTAGGAGCAACCTCTTGAATCCAAGAGGCAAAATAAGAACTCTACCTAAAATCTAGAAGCCTCTAGGGTATCCTACAAGCCTGCTGTTGAACCCTCGAGGCGACGTAAAGACAAGTCCAGCAATCTAGTGGTCTAACACTAATTATGATGTACATCACCAGTTTCTCCCATCAAAAAGTGCTCCCAAAAGAAGCCTTTGGTACACCTGAACTCCCTTGGGGAGCCTTTACTCAACCCCACACACAACAGGGCTCTGCGCCTTCTCTCTTTCCAAACAACCCTAACCAGAACACTAAGCCCAACCCTAATTAGGACCCTAAAAAAAACATGTACGGGGCCATTTTCCCCCATCAAACTGTGCTCCCAACGGAAGCCTTTGGTACACCTGAACTCCCTTTGGGAGCCTTTACGCAACCCTTCAGCGCCTCGAGGTGTGTGTGCATGTGAGAGCAAATGCGTGGTCCTTGATTCAACATGCTCAGGAAGGCAGTGCGCTGGCTTCCCCTTCTGTTTTGCGTGCCTTTGCCATACCATTTTGTTACTGCACAAAGACATGTTAGTTGCATTGCTTCAAAGCTTTGAGACCCTCATATAGCCGAGGGAATCTCCCAGATTAATCGCTGTGGCACATCACTGCGGTATCGTTACATCACTAGTTTGGACCGAGAGCTTCCGACCTGGTTTTGTATCACGTTATCGAATACCTATTTCTGCTGCATAACATACCAGCAGGTTTGTGCTGCATTTTTTTTAAAGCTGTGTTACGCTAAATGGGGAATCTCCCCTAACCACAGCTATGCTGGGGTTCAGAGCTGGCCGTCGTAATTGTCCCTTCTGGCATCTAATCTGTGCATGCAGGACTGCATAGGAGTCTTTAGAGGGATGTTGCTTTTTCTTGTGAAATATTTCTAGTATTACTGATAACTGAGCATTGCATACAGACGTAGTCTCTTTCAAAAACACCGCGTTGGTTTTGCTGTCACACCATTTGCTCAGCGTGCCACAGACTCACACTCCCTTGATGGCCAAGCTGCTTCCATGCAGTTCAGTGTCGCCTTTTTTTTTTTTTTTTTAATTCGCAAACACAACGTCCGGATGCCTGGATGGTGCCTGCGCGAAGCCTGCTGGGTCCCGCTCAGTCCTGCTCTGGTTTCATCTGCCTTGTACAGGCCATAAACATTAGAGGGAGCTGCAGACTACTGCACGTCCCCGCGCGCAGCTGGAAGGTTGGACACTTCATGGTCGCACGGAGCCTCGTCCGGGGCAGGTGGCACCGGCTGGTCCCCTGCCCACCACGCTGGCTGTGCCGCAGCTAATTAGAGCTTATGTATTTGGCACGTGATTAAATGAATGAAAAATGATTCATTTTGTGGTGGTAGCCTGAGGCTCAAATCCAGGCCAATGGAAAGAAAGCTGTGACAGAAATAAGACGGGATCATGTGGACAGCACAAAGGTGTGCTCGGGGTGCTGTCACCTGGGCAGGGGTGCAGGAAGGCACCGCGGGATGGGGCGAGGTGTTCGCTAGTCACGAAAGCAGCAGCGATCAGCAGCGTTATTAGACAAAGAAATACAGTCAAAAATAGTGCCATCTGGGAGAATTTAACTTCCCAGAAATAAAGCTGAGAACAAACGCTCCTAAAAATGGCAAGGCACTGTTATTTCTGGATCTGATAGCCAACAGATTTCTTCACAAATCAGGCACTCAGCAAAAGGCGGTACTATTTTAGACCAGGTTTTTAGGAAGTAATCGCAATGCGATAAAAAGGCTAACCACGGTAGTGATTCTTGGTGGAGGAATCTGTGAAACTCAGCTGATGCTGGAGGAAGGCTGGCCAAATACAGACCTGGAAATAGGGGTCTGTCGCACAGGGGCCAGCTACAAGCAGCTGAAAGCCCGTGGTAGTGGGATCGTTGGGGCTGGAGCACTCGGAGGTCGGTGACAGAGAACACCCGTCGCGTCTGTACATTGTAGAGGCAAAAACCACTTATATTTGCAATAAGCATTCCAAGCAAAAGACTGGCATAGCCAGAGAGGGCTGGCCGAACAGCTCGGTCAGACTGCGACAGGCTTTCAGGAGCACTGGAGAGGAGACCACACGGCAAGACAAGCCGCAGCGTGGGTGTTAGCAAGAGCAGGGCTAAAATGGGACTTGCCAAACCCCATGCTTGAGCAATGAGCGCTTATTTAAGCCTCTGGCCAGGTGAGCAGATGCGTCACCAGGCTGTTGGTGTGCTCTGGCCATGGCAGCAGCGGCTCTCCCACATTCGGGGAGCCTCGGCTGCTCTGCACCGTCCTGCTGCCACCGAGGGCCTCACGCTGCATCCAGTGCACTGGGTGCTGTCGGGGAGAACCTGCACGCCCACAAACCAACCACCAAAATGGTACATTCTACCAAAAAAAAACCACCTCTAATTGGTTTGTTTTGTTTGCCTGGACAGGTGCAGTAATCCACTGCAAAACACGCAGGAGTTCTTTCCTTCCCTGCCCTGTACTGTGAAACATTTTAAAAGCAGAAAAAGGAAAATTACTCTTTTTTTTCTTTTTTTTTTCTTTTTTTCTTTTTTTTTTTTTTCCAATACAAACCTTTCATTCCTCCATCTCTGCACGCTCAGGGTGGTTCTGGGGCTGGTGACCACGAAGGAGCCCGTGGTCCTCACAAAAGGCTTTGTCCAAGCAGGACAAGGCGTGGGTTGTCCACCATCACCAGCACGGCCACGCTTCATCCCCCAAAAACACTGACACCACTTCCAGTGCGGTGAGCCGACAAAACACCAACACCACTTCCAGTGACACGAGCCACTGCATCCCACCAAGGCCACAGGCCCTGCCATGTCACCTGGGTGCCACCAGGACGGCCAACACTATCGCCTTTCCCACTGCAGGATGTTTGTCACCACAAAGCGTCACGGCCACGTTAACAGCTCCCTCGTCTCAGCACGAGCAACTATTTTGGGCTGATGCTGCAGCACCCGAGCAGCGCAGGTTATTTCAGCTCAGGGCTGGGCTATTTTCAGCGCTGCCCTTCCCCACACGTGCTTTTTCCCGGTGTCCAACCGCAGGGCGCTTTTTGGGGGCGGTGGAGAGGAAGGGGGACCTCGTGGGGGGAACAGTTTGCCAAGGTTAATGCCCAAAGCAGAAACCTTTGCCCCCACCTGCCTGGGATCCACCCAGCCTTTGGTGGACAGACCATGGAAAAAGGGAGTGTTTCTGGAGCAGAAAGCTGACAGTCCGAGGCCAGGGGAGACAACACAAGAGGGGAAGGAGGGTGATGGGGCTGGGAGAAGGATGCACAAGGTAGGAAAAGGAGAGCAGAGGGCTGGGTGCTGCAGAAATGGCCAGGGTCGCCGTGCAATGGCTCCAGAGACACAGCTCAGCAGGATGGATGGGGCACCCCCTGCTCATCCCCATCCAGGGGGCTTCAGCTCTGGTGCCACCCAAGCACCCCTGGGAGAGGACACACTGCCCAGCCGTCCTGGACAGATCCAGATACTGCAGGAAGCAGCTGAGCCATTTTTCAAGCAGCAAGCATGGATTCCTCTGCAGAGACAGCAGCATCCCTGAGGCTGTCCCCACAAGCCCCAGGGAGGGCACCCCCAGAGGGTGACACCAAGCAGGCACTTTCTGCTGGCCGCAGTTTCCCCCTCCCACCACCCCACAGAGAAGGGTAGGGCAGTTTGGGAACACAGCGATCACAAAACAGAGCTGGGAGAAGCCACCCAGCTCTCCGGTAGGTCTCAACGCATTTTTATTAAATTCTTACAAAACAGAATACAAAATTCTGGCATCAACAATTGTTATAAAGGAAAACTTCAATTCAGCTGTATCAGTTCACCTGGTACATACAGTAAAGTGCTTGTTTTTTGTTTTTTTCCTTTTTAATTTTTTTTGTTTGTTTTCATTTTTATTTTCCAGCCAGCCCCCGAGCAGAGGCTGCCTGTGTACAAACCAACAGTGCGTTAACGTGACTCTTGTCGAACCAGCTTTGGCAGTCTTCATCAATTGTAAAGTGGAGAAAGTTTCTCCTATTTCGATAAAAAAAAGTTAGCTTCACAGTAAAAGTTTCTAACCAGTCCTAAGTCGAGTTAGTTGGCTGAAGGGGAGGGGGCAAAGGGGGGAGAAGGGGGAGCCAAAACGCTTAAAGTTTCCAGCTTTAAAAAGAAAAAAAAGAAGTTGGTTTCCAGGACAGATGCTCTATGGGGGAGGCTTTGCACGAGCAGGGGGAGACCAAAGGGCTTTGGGGAACCGGGCACGGAGCACAGCACAGGGAAGCATCTGCCTGGCACAAGCATCGCGCCCAGCACCCATGGGTGCCTGCCGCTGCCACCAAGCACCCACGGGGCCGGAGGTGCTCCAGAGGCAACCCCCCAGGCCTAGAGGCATCGAACATCCTTACAGACGCAGAGACCCTGCCACGTGCCGCAACCACGCCACCAAACCGAACCCCGAGCCAAAACGCGCCGGCGAGCCTTCGGAAGAGTGCATGTACGTAAAAATATAGGTCTTGCACGTGGGAAGAAGGGGAAATGCTGTTTGCCAACAAAAGCACAGGGGGACAAAAATTTCAGAGCCATCCCCCGCCATCCCCATCCCACAATTTTTTTTTTAAAAAAAGGCTGCGGCGTGCAGCATTAACAATAGCTTTCACAATACCAGCTCAAGGCATCGCGTACTGTACATCATTCAAGTATTTCTTAATATAAGACAACAAGGAATTATCTACAACTGATAAAACAAAATAAGCTATAAAAAGTAATGTACAATCAAGATGGAATTTTTTTTTCCTTTAAAGGAGGCCTCTCCGGAGGGGTTCCCACCTGAGCAGCGGGACCGGGCACCCGGGGGAGAGGGCGGATCGGGGGGCACGGTGGTTTTGGGGAGGGGGGTGGGCTGCTGTCCCCGGCCCGCTGATGCTATTCAGCAGAAGGGCTGGGGTGGGCGAGAAAAGCCGGACCCTGCCCCAAACACCACCGCCACCTCGATCATTGTCTCCCAAGATAACTCACACACACCTCCCTGAAACAAAAAACAACACGTATTGCATAGTATTGCTGTCAGCAGTCTTAAAACAAAAAGGATAACTTCCCCCTCACCCCCGGAGACAGCGACTGTCTTCAGCTAAAGACCCGGGAAAATCTCTTCCCTGGCTCAAAGCGAGCTCCCACAACCTTCACTGTGCACATGATGGGTCAAGGTTGCTTTTTTATGACAATATAAAGCTCCAAGCATTGAGTTAGACGGGGGAGACTGCAAACAAATGGGGCACCCTCCCTTCCCGTGCTCAGAGGGGAACGGATGGGGGGGGGGGGAAGGACACAGGGACGGCCGCTAGCTGCAGGAGCTGGCTCTGACCCCACACGTGGGCTTTTCAATCCAGCGTCTCCCAGTCCTCCCCCTGCCTGCCCCCCTGCCTGCCCACAGCAGGGTCCGAGGGAGGCACAGACGCGCACCGTGACCACCACTGCACGCAGCCAGCTCTCCCCGGCTGCCCTGCAGACCCCGCACCATTGTCACCCTGACCCCAAACCCTCCGGCCCCGGAATCCCGCGGGGACCCTTGGGTGCTGCCGCCACCCCCAGGGCACCCCCTTCTGCCACTGCAGCCTCAGGGCCAGCCCGAAGCCAGGCTGGGTCGTGCCGCCCTGCAGCAGGTCCCTACGTAAGGGGGGTTCCTGTTTGTATCCATGAGCACCCCGTTATTCCCAAAGGGTTGTTTTCCTTTGGTTTTCCAGCTGCTCTGAAACCAGGGGTGCACAAACCCCCCCAGTGCAGGAGCACCACATCGGGGCCACCCCGAGCATCTCCCCACGCTCTGACCTTACCCCCAGGAGCCACTTGCTGGAGCGAGGGTGGAAAGGAAGACATTTCTCCGTGCCCTGTAGAGAAGCACAGCTAGCAGTTTAAAACCAACAATAACAATTAAAAATTAAAAGGATAAAGTGAGTGAATAGCTTATTCTGGAAGCTGGCTGCCGGGGGGGTGGGGAGGGGGTAGGTTTGCAAGCTGGGGTTTCAGGCAGCAGGACGGGATGGGATGCTGCTCCCGCACCAGCACCGTCCCCTCTGGCCACCGCAGTTCCCTGCACGATGCCAGCGTGTCCCCGAAAGCGCAGCTGGGACAGGATGGGGTCCCCCCGCATGCCCCCTCCCCAACATCAGGGGTAACCTGCAGCTCCAGAGGGAGCCGAGGTTAAAGTGCTGCTACTGTTGTTGGAAACGCGACCGAGGGGCTTTTGTTCACAGTATGAAATGAGCTGAAATCGTCAAAGCAGCCGCAGATAAAGAGAGTCCTTTGGTGTTGGGGCAGGGGGGCAAGGGGGGGGGAAATGTCAGGGGAGAAACCAAGAGTCAAGAAACAAAAGTCCATGTGTCTGTCAGATGTCCTTGAGTGTGCCCTGGGTGAAGCAACCTCACGCTTGATTTAATACCTTTAAAAAAAAAAAAAAAGATCTTAAACAAACCCTCCCAGCCCCAGCCCTACAAGATCAGCAAAACCTTGGAAACCAGCCAACAGGACGTGTCCTGATCTTGTCACCAGCTAGAAACAGTGTTGGTTTTTGGGGAGGGGGGCTGGAGGGGGGGTGGGGAGAGAAGAAGAGGAGAGGCTGGGAAGGGCATGGACAAGGGGGAGTGGCGCGGGGCTCAAGCTTGGTCAGCCACCAGGACCAGCGGGGCCACCAGGTGCTGCCCCGCGGCCACCGCCTTGGCCAGGCTGCTCTTCTGCCGCCGCTTGGCCAGCTTGGACTCGGAGGGGGGCGAGAGCTGCATGGCCCATGAGGTAGCTTTGATGATGATGGGTCGCGCCTCCTCCTCCTCCTCGTCCTCGTCACGCTGGGTCAGCTGGCGGTTGACAGCGATGGCCTCGGCGGCAAAGGAGGTGAGCTCTTTGGCACTGCTGTTCCTAAGGGAGAGAGCAGGGGTTTAGGGGTGCAGGCGGAGGGGGGGCTGAGCCCATGTTTTGGGGTCTTTCACCCCACATGCAACATGGCACCAGGCTGGACAGTGCCAGAAACATGGCTCAAACCCAAATCACACATTGTGACCACTGCCCAGGGCACAAGAGCTGTGGCAGAACCCCTCACAAAGCAGCATGAGCCAGGAGCCTACGATTCTATTGGTTTTAAATTAAAAATTGATTTAGATCCAATATTAGGAAGAAATTCTTCCCCCTGAGGGTGGTGAGGCCCTGGCTGAGGCTGCCCCGAGGAGCTGTGGGTGCCCCATCCCTGGCAGTGCCCAAGGCCAGGCTGGATGGGGCTGGGGGCAGCCTGGGCTGCTGGGGGGGTCGTGCTCATGGCAGGGGTGGGACAGAGTGGGCTTTGAGGTCCCTTCCAACCCAAATCATGGTTCTGTGATTCCAGGCCCCCCCCCGGCACACGCACACCCCCCACTCACCTCTGCAGGATGATGGGGGTCGGCAGGGTGTTATCCGGGGCGCACTGCAACGAGATGGAGCCGCTCAGAGCTGGGCATCCTGCAGCCCCCCCTCAGCTTTTGGGGGTGCTGCATTGAGGTGTGGGGGTGGGGGCAAGCAGGCAGCACTCACCCCCTGCACCCAAGGGTGCTCCAGGACCTGGGCCGCGCTGAGCCGCTTCTTCGCATCCCTCACCAGCAGCTTGGAAATGAGGTCTTTGGCTCCAAAGGAGATGTGCGCCCAGTCCTTGTCGGGAAACTCGTACTTGCCTTCCTGGATGCTCTCAAACAGCATGTTCTGGGGGAGGGGGGCAGAAATAAAGGAAAAAAACATCCAGACAAGGTGTGTGTGGGGGGGGGGGGGGGGGGGCTGTGGAGTGGGTTTGGGGGGTTTTGGGCGCACCTGGCAGGTGTGGCAGGCCTCGCCGCGGTCCCAGCCGCAGTCAGAGCCGCAGTGGCCCACGAAGGGGGGGTACCCGCTGAGCATGATGTACAGGATGACGCCCAGGCTCCACAGGTCGCAGCGCTTGTCGTAGATGGACGCCTCCTCGTTGAAGGCTTCCACCACCTCCGGGGCCATGTACTCGGCTGAGCCGCACTGCGGGGGTAAGCATGGGGTCCCCAAATCAGGTCCCCAAATCCCCCGCGTGGGGGACGCTGCAGAGCTGCCCCTCCCTCACGGGGCAGGTTGTCACCAAAGGGTCACCCCAGAAAACAAGCCCCAGGGGACACGGCCCCCTCCCAGCACCCCAGTCTCTGAGAACAATCCCGCTCCTCCTTCTCCGCCGCGGCAGGAGTTAACAGCTGATGCCAGCGGGGACGCCTCTGAGGCCCCGCGTCCCTTTTTGCCGTCCCCTCCCCGGGACTCTGGGGCTTTCCAGCGCACGTGACCGCGCCAGCCTTGTGACGAGGGCAGAGAAAAGCTGCAGGCAGCAGATAATCGCCCCGGCCGCGCCAGCAGCTGATGCCGCAGCAGAAAAACACGCGCCGCCCTCCCTCCAGCACGCTGCGCAGCCTTAACCCTGCCGGGCCCGGGGCAGCCACACCCGCAGCCCCCCAGGGCTGAGAACGGGCAACTCGTGACACCCAGGAAATTCGGGTGCTGCCCTGGGAAGAGGGATAAGGCAGGAGTGAGAGGGGCTGGGGGGGGGGTGAGGGAAGCATTTGGGTGCTTTGTGCCCCCTCCGCCCCCCATGCACACACACTGCTGCTGCATTGCATCAGCTGGGCTCTGCCGTCCCCTGCCCCGTGCCAATAAAACAGCGGTGCCAAAAAAACACCGGTGACGCCCTGCGTGGGGCCTCGCCGCTGCGATAAGGGCAGCAGGGCTTCCCTCACCCCAGGGCGGACACCAGCATTGGGGGGGGGGGGGTGTCCTCATAACACCCCCCCACACCCCCCAAGGCTTTTTAGGGTGCCCCCATTGCACCCAAGCAGCCTCCCGCAGCAGGGAGCCCCCAGTGTAAGACCGAGACGGGGCAGGGGAGGATATCACAGCGGCCTCCCCCCAGCCTCCACCCCTCCCCGCCAGCCTCCGCGGCCGCCTCCGCCGGGGCTGGCTGTTGCTAAGGCTCGCGGCAGCCCGGGCTGCGTGCCAGCCCCCCCGCGCCGTGCAGGGCCCCCCCTCGTGAACGCATTACGCAAGCCCAGCCTCGCCTGCCAGCATCAGCCCGGCGAGGAGCGGGGGGGTTGAGGCCGCGGTTACCCCCCCAGATCGCGCTCCCCACGTTCGGTGCGGTGTCGGGGTAACGCCGCTCCCCGCAACCCCACCAGAAAGCGAAGGGGGTGGCTGAGCGCAACGGGTGCCAAGAGCAGCCCCGGCCCCATAACGTGGGGGCGGGGGGGGGGGGGTAGAGGGCATGGGGGGGCGCTTGGGGCACCCAGGGGTGCAGGCTCGTGGCCTTACCGGGGTGAGCAGCTCGGGGGTGGAGATGGGGGAGCAGTCGCCGTTCAGCTTGATGCCGCTCCCCAAGTCGAAGTCGCAGATCTTCACCGGGGACACCTGGGGGGGGGGCAGGCAGCTGGTGACCCCTGGGGGAAGGGGATGAGCCCCCCCCCCCAGCAGCCACAAGCCCCAGCTGGCTGCTCCCTGCTCACCTGGTCTGGGCTCTCACACAGAATGTTTTCGGGTTTTAAATCCCTGTGTGCTATTCCTAGGGGGAGAGGAGACAAAATGGAGTCAACGAGAGGCCAAAATCACCCCGATCCCACTGTGGGGAGGGGCTCGGGTGCAACCACAGGGAGCCCCCCCCCGTCCCTCCCCACCCCAAAATCGCCGCCTGTGTCATGGGGAAGGGCAGAAATTGCTGCTGGCCTTGAGTCAGCCTGACTGGAGGAACAGGTTCGGCACCACCAAACACCTCGTGATGGAGCTGGGCCTGACCCCGTGCCGTGCCGGGGCGTCCCCAGGGCAGGGGGATGTGGGGGGGTGCCCGAGCCCCCCCAACCCCACAAGGGCAAGGGCTGCAGCCCCAAACTCACCTTTGTTGTGCAGAAAGTGAAGGGCGCTGGCAATATCCCGCACCACCACGCTGGCCTCCAGCTCGTTGAAGTGGCGCCTCCGATGGATGTGGGTCAGGATGGAGCCTGCAGTGGGCGAGAGCGGAGCGAGGGCTCGGGGGGGTCGGCTCCGTGGCTCCATCCCCGTGCCCCTCGGGGAGCCCCCAGCGCTGTGCTCACCTCCTCTCATTTTCTCAAACACCAGGTAAAACCTCTCCTCCTCCTCAAAGAACTCGATCAACTCCAGGACGTTCCTGCAGGGACAGCAGGATCGGCTCACAGCGCCAACCCCCAAAAAATTGGGGTCCCCCCCACCGCCACGAGCCCACCAACCCACTGCCAGCATCAGTCCCCCGGGGGGGCCACGAAGGACAGGCGCCAGCAGGGAATTGCATCGCAAGTGATTGAATCCAAACAGCCAGGGACCCCCCAGCCACATTCTGGGTACTTGGGATTGGGGGGGGGGGGGATTTTGGGCACCCCGCTCAGCCCTAATTGCTCGCAGACCTCTCCCAGCCGCACGCCCCTCGGCACGGGTCCAACCTGGCCCCCCGTTGCCATGGCGAAACGTTTTTCATCGCCTTGAGATGCTCGGGGCGAGGCCGAAGGGAGGCCGGAGGGAGGGAGGGAGGGGAGGCCGGCGGAGGCCCGAGGCTGGCCCCGCAGTACCTGTGTCCCTGGCACTGGTAGAGCATCTCCACCTCCCGGAAGACCCTGCTGCGGATGTGGCCCAGGCGCTTCTCGATGATCTGAAATGCGGACAGGGGGCGGGGGGGGCTCAGCGAGGGACCCCGCGGACAGGGCAGGGGGCTCAGGGGGGTCCCCAGGACGGGGGCTGGGGGGCATGGGGCCGGGCTAACGGAGGCTGGGGGTGCCCGAAGGGGTTAAGGCAGCAGAACAGGCCGTTCCCGCAGCGCTGCCAAGTCGCTCCCTCCCACGGGGCTGCAGCCAAGGGCCCTGCACCGCCGCCAGCCCTGGTGCGGGCAGATGAGGGCTCACGTCCCTGCCACCGGCCAGGCAGGGGTCCCGACACCACGCACCCTCCGCGCTGCCTCAGTTTCCCCAGTGCATAATTACATGGGGGGCAGCCAAGTTCCTGCCGCATTTCGGCTCTAACCCTCAAAAACCAACAGCACTTTTTGGCCACGGGGCTGCCCCTTGGCTTGGGGCTGCGAACTGCAGCACAGCTGCTGCTCCCCCAGAACGCGCTCCCCCTGAGGCCACAGCCTCCAGAGCCCCACCGCAGGGCCTCCACCTCAGGCCCCATGCCCGCAGTCCCGTGGGGAGGACACGCATGGGCCTGGAGCTCGCCACCCTTGCAGCACCGTGCCCCTCCTCACCACGCGTCGCGGGCCGCGTTGCAAGCGTTAATTTAATCCCCCGCCCGCCCTGCGAGACGTGGCCGCCCTAATTTAACAGGGAGAGGAGCGCGGCTAAGGGATGGGACCACGATCACAGGGCTGGGTGGTGGCAGGAGCTGGGACAGCAGGGGACACAGGGTGGGAAGGGAAACTGAGGCACAGGCAGAGCCGGGCACGCAGCCACGCGTTACCTTCACTGCGTACTCCTTGTTGGTGATGAGGTTGACACAGGACTGGACTCTGGCATGGGCCCCTTCCCCGAGCACCTCCTCCTGCAGCTGGTAAACATCTGGCAGGGGAGAGGTCGCCTCAGCCTCCAGCAGGGAGGACGGAGTCCTCAGACCTCGTGGGACATTGTTGCTGTCCCTTCTCCCGGGCCTGTCCCCAGCCCTGGGAACAGCAGGAGGGACCCGACCCTGCCCGAGCACCCCGCTCACCTTCGAACCTGCCGGAGAAGCTGTCAGTGGCTCTGCAGCGCTTCTTCTTCTTGTTCCTTTTCTTGGCATCGGGGATGTCGATGGGTTGACTTGAAGGCATGTCTGCAGCAGGACAAAGCCACCCGCGTCAGTCCCGCGGGGACAGCCCTGTCACCCGGCCCTCCCCAAAGCCTTCGGGGTGAGGCGAGGGGACGACGTCCCGGGGCGAGGATGGGACGGGACGTCCCAGGACACAGCTGTGCACTGCTCACCGGGACGGGACGGGCACTCGAAGTTGAAGACGGGCTCCAGGTGGTTGGACTGGTCAAACTCCAGGTCGAAGGGGTTTTGTCCCTGCGGGCGATAGGAACATGAGCGAGGTCCCCGTACAGATGTGGCCTCCGACACGCTCCTGGCCTCAGCACCCGCGCTGCTCACCCGTTCCCACAGGACCCCAGCACACTGCTGCTGCCTAAGGGAGGAGGAGGAGGGGAAGAAGGGTCTGACCATGACTCCCGATGGGGATGGTGCTGGGGCCACGTGCACCACACCAGCCCTAAATCTGGGGCAGCCAGCATCATACCCACAGGCACCTGTGACCCATGGCACAGGACCAGACCGCGGCTGACCCCCCAGCCCAAACCCTGGTGCAGGGCAGGGGAGAGGCTGCCTCCAACGGGGAGGCAGCGGGGACATCAGGACCCCGGCCCCCCGCTGGCACAGTGACAGCAGGGTGGCACCCGGCCGGCGAGGTGAAAAGGCAGCGGCCTCGGTGGGGTTACGAAACCTGCTCGGGCGGAGGGGGGCAGACAGCGCCCGGCTCCCAAACCCGCCCTGGTGCCAGCCCCACGGGAAACGCGGCCACACTGCCAGAAACTGCCAGTAGCAGCCTGCTGGCTCCTGGGGTGTCCTCCATGGGGGGCTGTGTGTACCCCCACACTGAAAATCCAAATCTGCAAAATGAAGAATTGCCCTGGGCTGCCAGACCCCCCCCCGTGCCGTGCACCACGGCCTCAGCATCAGGACCTCTGTGTGTGCCCCCCCAGCCTTGCCAAGCGGCACCGTGGGCAGGATGAGGTCGCCCGTGCCGGCTGCCGCAGCCTCGGCACACAAAGGTCTGGGGGATGGGGAGCGACTGCCGCGCACCAGCTCCATCGCACGGCCGAGGTGTCCCCCCCGCGGCCCCGGCCACCGAGGAGGGGGTGAGCGAAAACCCAGCCAAAAGCCTTAAAAGCAGGATTAGGTGTCAGCTAAAATAACCCGGGCAGGTTGCAGATGATCTCCCGGCATCCCTTGAAGCGCTCGCAGCCAAACTAAACAAAGATCCCATGCAGCCCCGGCCCCGCGCCGAGACAAGAGGCAGCATTGAGAGCAGCGGGGTGGCCACAGGATCCGTCCCCTCCCGCGCACCCCGACCTTGACAGCGGCCGGGATGGACACAGGGATACGGCCGGGACGGACGCGGGGGTAGGACGGCGCCCGGCCGCAGCGGTGCAAGCAGGGACGTGCGCTCCGTGCTGCCAGGATCCGGCCCTCTTGCAAGACTCTTGCACGACAGGTCCCGCCGCAGGGCCTGGTGGGTGCCGCGCTCCCACCTGTGTGCCCGGGGTGTCGCGGCCCCGTGCCGCAGCCTGACACCCCCACGGGGCTTTGGGGCACCGAGGGGAGCGGGGACGCCCGCCCCACGCCCACCCCAGGAGCTGAGCTGCGCCCCAGCACCGCAGCAGGGCAGGATCCGTCCCTCTGCGGCTCATGGGGCGGCGGTGGGACCGGAGCTTCTGCCTTCCTCCAGGTGCTTTTGGGGGCAGCGTGGGGGCGGCTCGGCCCCCCGGCAGGTGACGGGGCGTAACGCAGCGCACCGCAGCGAGCAGGATCCGGCCCGGCCCCCCCGCGTTACCTTGAAGGAGCGGTGGAACCCCTGGATTTCCGACTTCTTCTGCACCATCTTGCTGCGGGGGGGGGCGGCGGGGGGCGGCGTTGCTGGTACAAAACGAGGGGGCGAATAAAAACGGATGGGGGGGGGGGCGGGAAGGGGGGGGACGGGCAGAGCTGGAGAGGAGCCTGGGGGGTGGCTGAGACCTGCGGGGAAAGGAGGCCAAAGGGGGGGGGGTCAGAAGGGTCTCACACCCCCCCCCTTTGCGCCCCCCCACCCCCCGGCCCCGCAGCCCCCCCCCGCTCACCGGCGCGGCCCCGCAGAGCCGCCGCTGCTGGTGGTAGCGCAGCCCGCACCGCCGCCCGCTCCGCTCCGCTCCGCCGCCGGGGGGGGGACGCGGCGCCGCCGCCCCCGCCGCTTTTATAGCCCCGGCCCCGGCCCGCCCCCACCCCCCCGGCCCCGCCCCCCCGGCCCGGCCCGCCCCCACCCCGCCGGGACCCCCCCGCGCTGCACCCGCGGAGCAAAACAGCCCCCCCCGGGCACCCCCTGCTGCACCAGGGGCACCCCGCCGGCACCCCCCTCTCCTGGGCACGGGGACTGAGCCCCCCCCGGGCACCCTGCGCTGCGCCCCCAGGGACAGGGACCCCCCAGGTGCAGGGACCCTCCCCCAGGTGCAGGGACACCCCCCCCAGGTGCAGGGACGCCCCCCCAGGGGCAGGGACACCCCCTCCTGCAGCCCAGGACGGGGGCACTGCCACGGGGGACCCCCAGGGACATGGGTGCCCCCTCCCCCCCAGGAGCCCCCCAACTCGTGCCACGAGCAGGGCTGTGCTCAGCACCAGGCCTGCATGGGGGGGGGGGGAGGAACAGGCACAGGGTCACGGCCCCCCCCCGGTCCCCACAGGCCACCGAGGCCCCTCAGTGGTGTGGGACGGGGGGCTCCCGAGCGGGGACCTCCCAACTCCACGCTCGGTGGCACTACGGGAGGCCGGGGCTGCGTGGGTGTCCCTGCGTATGTGTGCCCCCCCCCTTGCATGTGTGCCCCCCCCCCCCCGCTGCGTGACGCCAGCCCGAGCTGAGAACAGACGCGCTCGTTGCGCCGAGCGGCAGCGCAGGGCCCAATGGCTGCGGCACCGCGGTGCATGACTTCACCGGCCGCGCCGCGCATTGGCTGCACGCCCGCCGCCGCCGCCATTGCGCACCCAAGGGGCCCCCCCCGGCCCCGTGCTGCTGCCCCCCCAGCCCCGCAGCCCCCCGCCGTCACGCTCGCCCCCCACCCCTCTTCCTTCCTCCTTCTCCCCCTCGTCCCGTTGGGGATGTTTTGCTGCAGCCCCCAGTGCCACCAGTGCCGGCCTGGCTCGGGGCCACCGCGGTGGGGTCACAGGGCCCTCACCGCCCCGCTGTGGGCCCAGACCCTGCAAATCAGCAAAATTCCCTGCTTTTGGCAGGCCTGGGCTGCCCTTCCCACGTCCCACCCTCCAGCAAAGCAGATGGGGTGAAGCAGACACCCCAGACCTCAGACTGCTGCCCTGCTAACGAGGGGTTCCCAATTAACCCAAGCTGGTGCGGGGGGCGGGCAGGGCTCGGGGGGATACAGGGGATTTGTGGGGTTTTGTCCTCTGAGGCTTGCAGAAGGGACGGGGGATGGAGCCACGGGGTGCGTTGGCTGCTGGCACCCGTCGGGCGGTTCCGGCGCAGGCAGAGGAGCCACATGCCTCCCAAATTGCGCACGCCGCCATGTAGGTCACCGGGCCGGTAATGACAGGGTGGCAGCGCTGGCACCCGCAGCCCCAGCAGGGCCACCCGCGGGTGCCTGGTGCGGCGAGGACACCTGGGGACGCCTGGGAGCTCGCCCAGCCCATGGGGACCCATTGTCATGGGGAGCTGGAGCAGTGTGTGTGCGCTGCGTGTGCTGCGTGTTCTGCATGTGCACTGCATGTGTGCTGTGCGCACTGTGTGCTGCATGTGCACTGTGTGCTTAGCGTGTACTTGCTGCACATTCATTGCGTGCTCTTTGCGTGCTCACTGCAAGCTCTGTGCATGTTTGGTGCATGCTCTGTGCATGTTTTGGTGCATGCTCTGTGCATGTTTGGTGCATGCTCTGTGCATGTTTTGGTGCATGCTCTGTGCATGTTTTGGTGCATGCTCTGTGTGCTTGTCACGTGGCCTTTGCATGACCAATGCTTCCTGGATGCTTGGTGCACACTGTGCTTGCCACACACTCACTGCACACTCATTGCATGTCTGCACACTGACTGCACGCTGCAGTCACTGCACGCTCACTGCACGCTCGCTGCACGCTCACTGCACGCTCACTGCACACACCCTCCACGCTTGCCACACGCACTGTATGCTCACTGTTCGCTCCCTGCATGTTCCTGGGCTCACTGCACGGTCACTGCGTGCCTGCTGCATGCTTGCTGCACGCGCTCTGTGCGCTGTCTCCTGGATTCTACCTGACCCACCAAAGGCCCCAACCCACCGCCCCCTCTGGGGCCTAGAGCGATTTGGGGCTTTGGCCTGGGGGCATCCCTGCACCCCTGCTCCCACGGCTGCAGCGCTCCCGGGGGTCCAGCAGGAGGGGTGGGGGCAACACCGGTGCCCTTTCAAACTGGAGCCGGGGTGGAAAGAAGCAGCGGAGCGCAAGGGGCTGCTTCCTCCAGCCGTGGGCGAGGTTTGCAGCCAGGCATGGCGAGAGCATCGGGGCTGGGCTGCAGGGGCAGGGAGCAAGCAGCACCCATGGGCACTGGGGGCCAGGGGGGGCCGAGCAGGACCAGGGGTGCTCCCTGCTGCAGCTTTGGTGCTGTCACCCAAGGGAGATGCACGTGCGCAGCAGGCTGGCGTGTGCAAAAGCACGGGCATGCGTGTGCAAGAGCAATGCAGGAGGTGCGCAGAGCATCGCCCCGCCTGGGTGCTTGCACACACACACGCATGTGCAGCTGGCACGTATGCACGCACACACACAGGTGCGGCCTCTCCAGGTGCATCCCTGTGAGCTGCATGGCCACCCAAGGGCTCACGCGCACACCAACACATGTACATGCACACTCACACACGTGTAAATGCTGCAGTGGAGAAAACCCAAATTTTGATGCATTGGAGACCTCGGACAGGGCTTGGTGCTCCTGGGGACCGGGCGCACGCAGGCGGCAGGGCCATGCTCTGCAATCGGCCGAGGGAAAACAGGAAAGCGAGCGGGGCCGTGCCGGAAACCGGCTATTGTTGGAGAGAGGAGCGAAGGGAGCGTGAGTCACGGGGGAGGGACGCCGCGGTCACCCCAGCCCACTGGGCCCCACCGGCTCCACTGGGGCCACACGCTGCTGCCGGGTCCCAGCGTGGACAGAAGCACCGGGAACCCTGCTCCTTGCGGGGCTTCCTCCTCCCCGCATCTCATTGCTCCGGGTTGGAAGACAAATCCATTTTCCCTGCGTTATTTCCCTGGCACGAGGAGGTTAGTCCAGATTTCCTCCCCTGAAAGCAGGAGGATTTCAAGCCTTGGCTCCATTTCAAAATGAAAAATCTTGCAAAAAAAAAAAAAAAAAGGAATTTCCTGCCGGGCAGAAATCTGGAGGTTTGACTCTGCCGTTGCTGGTTCTGCTGTGGGGCAGGCGGGGAGGGGATGGGGACACGCGCATGTATCCAGCACACACGCACAGGTACAGCCACAGCCGAGACATTTCCTGGCTGCTTCAGCTGCCTGGGGACAAACCCTGAGTTGGGCTTCCCGACTCCTGCTTTGCACCCACATTTCGGGGCTGCTCCCCATGCATGGACCCCACAGCCAGGGACTCCCCAGCTATGGCAGAGGTTCTCCTTCCTGAAGACCCCTCACAGCCCTGGCTCGGGGCTGGCATTGGGACGTGGGGAGGGGATGAGGAAGGGTGGCCGTGCCTCAGTTTCTCCAGCTGGAAGAGGTGCCACAGGGTTGAGGAGAAGCCGTAACCCACAGCCAGGCAACACCACCCCGAGGGAAGGCACAAATACTCACCAGAGAGGCTTCACCCCAAAAAGGCCTTTGAGCAGGGATGCCAGCCTGTAGGGAGCGTTCCCATGCGGCAGCGTCCCCAGCTCCATCACGTTGAGCTGGTCAAAACTCGCGGGACACGGAGGTGGTGACTGCTGGGCTGGGTTTGGCACGGGCATCCTGTGGAAGACGGGCGATCCCAGCTGGGCCGTGGTTAATCCCAACCTCTGCGGGGACTGAAGAGGCCGGGCGCAGGTGAGGCAGCGCAGTGCAGGAGGCACCGGAGGGAATGATACCGGGGGGGTCGGGGGCATTGCACCTTGCAGGGCACAGCCAGGCTCTGGGCAGCCTCGGGGTTTTCTTACCCCTCAAAATCTTCTAAGGTCACTGGGAAAGGGAGAAACCCGCAGGAGCAGCTCTGCATGAGCCATCCCCCTGGCCCAGGAGCCTGTTACCCCTACAGGGAGACCCAGAACCCAAAACCAGAAGCGGAGTGTGGGGGGGGCAACACCATGCCTCAGCTTCCCCAGCCCTGAAGGCGCAAAGGGGGATAAACAGCGGGCAGAGGCAGCAGCTCCAGGGATGGGAAAGGAGGCCCTTGGCCTCTCTGCAGGGGTGCCCCACACCGCCGGTATGCAGCAACCTCCGTGATCTGCTTGGGGTGGGGGTCAGCGACGTGCTTGCCTTGCAGCTCTGCCGTGGCAATGCTCCCAGTGCAGCTAAAGCACCACGGAGCAGCAGCAAATACCCCGCTGCGTTTCAGCCAGGGCCTGGCCGGTGCCGTGCCTCCCCTTGGGCTTCGCCGCGTCGCCAGCAGCTGCTCCCAGAGAGGGGCCGAAGCGTTTTGGAGCCTGGCATCACACCCTGCAGAGCCTTCCCTCTGTGGAGCTGCTGCTTGGGGAGGCAGCGGTGGCCAGGAATGTTGCCCTGTCCTCATCCAGTGGGGACACGGCCTCCAGCACCCAGCTGGGGTTTGTCCAGACCCCGCGGGTGTCCCCTGAGCATGGGTTCAGATGCATTTGAGAGATCCCCAGACCCTGCTCCCCGGGAACTGGTTTCTGAGGGCTCGTGCAATCCCTGCCTCTTGTCCCCAGCTTTGGAAACCAGGGGCCGATTTGGTTAAAACTGGAGAGGAGCTGGAAAGGAGGCCCTACTGCACTCCTAAGCTGCTGTGGGGACCGGAGGAGTTCTGGCCCAGGAGAGACAGGGCGCAGCAGGGGCACAGGGCAGCAGCCTTGTCCTGCCGCTCCCAGGACGTGCCACGATCATTTCTTCCAGACCAGCGGGTGATCCCATGCCGAGCCAGGGATGTGAACCATTTCCCCTCGAACATACGGCTACCACAGACCCCTCTGCACTGCGGCCGGGCTGTGCTTGGCAGAGCAGCCCAGGGCCAGGCAGCCGTGCCTGCTCCAGCTCAGGGGTTGCTGGCGCCGTCCGTGTTTATGGGAAGGGTCAACCCCACTCAACCCACGAAGCCCAGCCCCGCCACGGGGGAGAGCTGCGAATCTGCTCTTCTCTGGGCTCTCAAAGCACTCCCAACTCCTCTGCCTGCACCTCACCAGCACCAGGGAGACAAGTGATAAATTTACTGAGCCACCAAGGTCAAATTACTGAGCTCAGCCCTGGGCACCCGCAGCCCCCGCGCCTGCAGGCCCAACCCGTTTGCACTGGGGCAGCTCCCGCGCACGAAGGGGTAAACACGAGGCCCCCGCAAGGCGAGATGAAAGCAGGGGAAAAGGCGGAGGCAGCAGCTGAGCAAGGGCTGCGCAGGCTGCGGCGGCTCTGCTGACTTGTCTGGGCAACATCCTGCGCCGCTGCACGCCGACGAGGACGGGCTCGGCTGCAGCGGCATCGATGGCCCCAGCCACCAGCGCCGGGGGCTCCCGGTGGGTTTGTGCCACTTGGCTGCGGGACGGGGCCTCGCTTGGGTGCAGGCACCGGGGGGGGCTCAGCCCCACGCTGGGTCCGGCCACGGCCCCGCTGCCCCCTCTAGCGGCACCCAGCCCGGAGGGGACGAGCACAGCACCCACACCGCTGGAAGCGAGAGCCCCCAGCCTGAACAGACAGCCCTGGCGTACGGTGACACTGCGCAGACACAGCAGGACCCCGCAGCCTCCTGGGGCAGCTGTGGCACCCACACGCTTGGCCCCGCAAACGAGCAGGGCTCGGAGCAGCCGGGATGCAGCAGGAGGAATCAAACCTCGCAGCGGAACCAGGAACTGGCACCTGGCATCATTTAGCAGCCCTCCACCGCACTTCCCGTGGAGTCCCAACACCCCGTGTTTGTTTTGCTGATAGAAAGCCTCTGACAAACATGCAATCATGAGACATTTAGCAATCGGAGCGTGCTATGTAAATACAGCATAATTTATTGGTTCCATGTCAGAGAACTATAGTGGTATTTGTACGCGTGTCCTAACGATAGCACAAGAAACAAGAGTCATGTATATACAGAGATTCCAGGACACAAAAAAAACTTTCTAATGAAGAAGTGGTTAGTGATAGTTTGGTCACTGTTCACAAAAACCTTTTCACTCCCTGTAAACCCTGCTCCCTGCTCTCCCCCCGATCCTAGGTAGCCCGACCTACCTACCTGGGGGGATGGCCAGGCTCTGGCCAGGCAGCAGAGCTCTTGTGCAAGCAGGAGGTAAGGCCCCTGGCTCTGGCTGCCCACCAGACACTTTGGTTAAGAGGAGACGCATGCGGCAGAGCAGGGAAGCGCTGCTAAGGAAGAGAAAAGGTTTAGTACCCTAACGGGAAGCAGAAAGTGGTCCACACAGAGCCTGTAAGCAAGGCTGGAGAGCAAGCAGCCCGGTTCCTCGGTAGGGTCTGCGTACCACAAGGAGAAAGGGAAGCGCAGGTGTTTGAGAAGCCGACCTCCCCGTGCTGGTCCCAGCGCTTTCCCTCTACTCATTCCCACCAGGCGCGGGTCCGCTTGTCCCAGCGCTGCCAGCGCCGAGCCTGTCCCCGCAGGGGCGGTGCAGCAGGAGCAGCTCAGCTCAGCGCTGGTGCAAGAGGCAAGAGCAGATTCACAACAGGAGCGCTCCGGCGCAGCACAGCTGCAGGATAGATCAGCAGCAGCAGCAGCTCTGGTCTGGCCATGAAAGAAACCCAAGTCTGACTTCTTTCACAGAGAAAGAAAGGAAGGGCAGGCCTTGGGGACAGGATGCCAAGTGCAGGGTGAGCACAAAAGCAGCTCTGTCCAAAATCTGACCACACGGCCAGCGGAAGAGGTGCTGGAACCAGACAGCTCCTTGCGGTGCCCCAGTGAATCCGTGTGCACCAGCACTTCTTCCCCAATGCCCACACGTAACCTCCCTTCACATTTAGGAGGTGGGGGTCCGGAGGGACGTACCGCTTCCATCACAGCGCCAGCTCCACGGCACGGCTCTACCTGGCGCACCTGGCTCGGCTCCTGGTGCCACCGCAGCGAGGGGGCAGAGGAGAGGCAGCACAGGCTGGCTCCTCCCTCCTCAGAGGACGAGCATTCCCACCAAGTGGCCAAAAATACTTTTTTTTTTAATAGAAATTACTATAAAAAAAACTAGTTTATCTAGAGCATCTTTAAAAAAATATTCCTGCAATATCACAGTTTTACACTGAAACTCATTAAAAATATATAGATTTCTTTAAGAAAACGTCTCTGTTCTCCCCTTGATTCATGTCTCCAATGCAGGAGTGGGACTCTGTGTCCTCGGAAGGGATGCCGAGGTGAGAGCAGGACGGTCTGATCTCAGTGGCACATCCGGGAGGTCATTTCCTTCTGTCAAAGGGACACGACAAGGAACCATGAACTAAGATCCAAACTGCCAGGTGAGGGTGCAGATGAAAAAATCTCACCTTTGTTCAGCTGGAAATACCCTTCTCAGGCACGCGGTGACACCACCACCGAGCGCTCCAGGTGGGGCAGGTCTGTGCTCCCCCACCACTCCCAATCCCGGGGCACGCGGGACACCTTCCTCTGCCCCACAGCTCTTCAAATTCTGCAGCTGTAAGCAGCTGAGCCAAACGTCATTGCTACCTCTTAGGTCTACCATGTCACACCCTCCATCCTGCAGGCTCCTTGTGGTGGTGGTGCCCTTGCTCTTCAGGATGGGAGGGGACTTTTGCTCTTCCCTCCCCATCCTGGATGGTGAACGGGGCTGAGCTCAAACAGCGCGTGCAGCCAAGGCAAGCTGGCTGCCCGAAACGCGAGGAGGTTGCTGGAGAACAAGTCATCCTCCCCCAGCCGACGCCCAAACAACCCTGCTCAGCTGCACCTGCACATCCCGGCTCCCATCTTCCTGACTGCCAAACTGCGAGGCCGACCCACGGCCTCAATTCCAGCAATGGGATTTGAGAGGGCAACTGTGACACCTCCACCCCCAGCCCACCCCTTCTGCACTCGCTCCGAGACTCACCAGTGGTTCCAGCTCCTTGGTGTCTATTAGGTTGAACTCTTTCACAAAGTAGTAAAAGTGCTTGTAGCAGGTGTTCACGTGGGCTTCCGACCCCATCTGGGTGATCCTGTCGAAGTGGTGGATGTAGACATGGACGAAGACTCGGAAGAGCCTGGAGAGAATCTTCTTCACCACCGGGAGGAAGTTCTTGGGGAAGGGAGTACCTGGGAGGGGAGACACGGCCATGAGAAGCTTCACAGAAGTGGGAACGGGTTCCTCAGGAATAAAATAAGTCGTTCTTGATAGAACAGGTACGTTTTGAGACAAAAGGGAGAGAGTTCTGTCCAAAGTCATCTCCAGTTCCCCTCTCCTTTTTCCTTTCCATTTCGGGTCAGATTTTTCAAAGCATCAGTTTCTGATGTGACAGTCCTGCACACCATCAATCGCTGCGAGCAGCTGAGAGCTGAAAGCAGGAGATCACCATCAGATTCCCACCAGCTGCTGCTTCACTCCGAGAGTTTTCTTCTACTCCTACTTGGCATGTTTATATAAACAGTGCAAAATATTACAAACTACTGAGCTCTGCTCCAGAAGCAATTTCCCCAAAGAAAGAGTCAGAGATATCCCCCTGCAGCTGTCTCACAATTTGATAAGTCTTTAGCTCTTTGGTTAAAAATTAAAGACATTTGGGTCCCCTGTAAAGGCACCAGCGGATAAGCCTGCTCTGAGTTCACTGGGATTTGTTTAGCCAGGGCCTGCAGCAAAGCAGCCTGACCAAGTGGCCAGCTCACAGTATTAAAGTTCACACAGGTCCTTTCTGGAGGAACAAGGATCAGTGAAACCCTTTCAACACCCTGCAAGAACTGGTATCAGGTAAAAGCAAAGCTGAGAACAACAACTCCACAACCCTCCTGCTGCCGGAAACTTGCCTTGCCGCCCTGAACAAAAACACCCTATTTATAGTCCCCAGAGAGTTTTACGGAACAGTCCTAAATAAAGGCAACGCACCCTCCTGGGTGCCAGGAGGAACGGATGGGGAGGGTTTCAGTGCTTCAGCTGCCTGAAGGACCAGCTCCTCACAGCCCTGCTTGCACACGGTTTAAGCAGTGCTTTGGCAGTGGTAGAAGAGCCCCGTGGATGCAGACGCATCCCGCACAGAGGCCAATTGCATCCCGCCAGAGCCCCGATGGCATAAACGTGGTGGCAGGAAGGAGGGAGCTGAGAAATGCCCCCTCCAGCCCTGCCTCTGCAGACGCTGCACCTGCCCCACGGGGGGAACAAGGCTGCGCTGCGACAGGGGACGCGTGCAGGGGCAGGAGGGGAAGGCAGCCCCTGGAACCCCGCTTGCACCGGGGCTCCAGCGTCACCCCAGCTCCCCAACGGCCGCGCCGAGGAGCCTGGCAATCGCCCAGGGCTGCTCTGGGAAGGCAAGGAGCTGACCCTGTCGTGAAACACCCCAGGGCTAGCGCTGGAGCAGCGTCGTCCCCCCTGCCGCCGTACACGCCTCTGCTGCATCTGGTCTTCGGCCTTCCAGAAGGTGGGAGCTCTGAATGTCATCATTCGTATTTACCTAATGCTCTGGATACTGAACTCTCACATCTTATTCACCCCCCCCCCAAAAAAAAAAACAAAAACCACAGCTTTTTTGTCCCAAACGAGTACATGAAGCTGTGTATTTGGGATTGCAGATTTTGTCTTTGGTCAAATTCTCCTTTCCATCACCCTGGCAATAGATGAAAATGCCGCCCCTCCCTCCGTGCACGTGTCAGCATCCCACCCAGCTGCAACAAACAACCGACTGCATGCCAGCAAGCACCGAGCTAGAAAGGGCAGAGTCAGCTAATGCCAGCCTGCAACAACAAAGAGGCTAATTAGGGAAACATGGCCACCATCACCAGGCCAACGCAGAGCACGTGCACTGAACCCACACCAGCAATCAGCTCGAAAAGAGCTGTCCTTCAGGAGACCACGTCCAGCAGGAACTGCTGACGGTCATGTCAGAGACTGCCTTTTTAAGAGCAGCCTCTTATTTTCGTTCCCTATGCTTGGCTTAGCTTTGCTTCCCTCGAGGTATCCACGACTCCAAATGAGATCTGCTACAGCTCTGGGTATTTTAGTGCTCAAGAAGAGGCCTGAAGTTTCTCAGGTGCTTGGAAGAGCTTATACACCGCCGGCCTCCAAGCAGCCCAAAAGGCAATAGCTCTACCACAATGGCGACCTGAGCAGCAGTGACCACGAACAGCATCTCCTGGACCAGGACCTGAGGGCTCAAAGAAGGCTCTGCACCGGCCTCCCTCCCCATAGCTGCAAACAGAACCCAACTCACCAACGTTAGTGGGAAAGATGTCCTCGTTGTTGATCTGTACCTCGATCCAGTCCATCAGGAGGTTCATGTACTGGGGAGCGGACAGGGCCGTGGGCTTGCGGTACTTGTGCTCGTCCTGCCATCTGTACTCGTACTTGGGCCCCCCGGACATGACAGGGCAGGACTGCTCCGTGCAATAGTCACTGATGGTGCCGTAGATCAGGTTGATGCGGTTGAAGAAGTCCACCACGTGCACTGCCACCCAGTCGTTCTGCTCCTCTCCCGGCGGCAGCTGGACGGCCACCTTCAAGTCCAGGCCAGCGTTGAGCGAGGCTTGGGCTTTCTTGTGCAGCTCGAACCGCTGAGTCCCCGGCTCAAACTTGCGCTTGGGCCGGAAGGTTTTGTCTTTATTGAACACTTGCTTTAAAGCATGGGACATCTTTCTTCTCTTCTTCTTTTTTTTCCAGGCCCGTAGCGATGACAGCTGCAGACACAGAGCTGCTGGGCCACTTCCTGGGGCAGGGCAGCGAGGACTCTGATCTTCACAGAAACCTCCTTCTGCTCATCTGGTCCTGATCTGCAATGCAGCACAGAAGGGCAGCGATTAGGAGCAGCTCTCTCAACAGGAAACCTGGTCTAAATCCCCTAGGAAGAGATCTGGGATACCATCTGGGCCCTCGCCCCCAGTCTGAGCAGAGCAGGGGCAGCCGGCGCCAGCTTTTCTTTTCTTTTCTCTCCTTCCAGGAGAGCCCGGAGCAGAGGAACAGTCCGGCCATCGGGGGCGAGCTGGGCTGGGCCAGGAGCCCCCGCGAGCCCCCCTGGGTGCTCAGCACGGCGACAGGGGAGCCAGAAAGGCCCCCAGGAAAAGGGTGCGATGAGAACGAGACAGCAGGGAGGGACGGGGCCAGCGCAGGAGATCACGACATCAGCACAGCGAGACCCAAATCCCTCCGAAAGGAGGAGAAACTCCAGCGCCAGCGATTCAGGCGGAAAGCAGCAAAGGTTTAAGAAAGGTCAAACGTTGAGTTAGGCTTCACTTGAATCGGATCCTTCACCTATGCTTTTCTCCCCCCTCTTTGCACACAAACCTACTCCAAAGGTAACTTTATGACATCCTACAGTAGAGCCCAGCTCTGCTGCCAGACGTATTCTAACAAAATACCAGTCTGACCAGGAGCTGCGTGTGCTGTTGTAGCACTAAGGACAAGACGAGAACGGGCTGAGGGGAATGAGAAGTCGACGCAGCTCAGGCACCCGTAAACTCAGTATCCCGAAACAGCACCAGCTTCAAAACCAGCCACAGCCTCTTCTGCAGGTGCAGAGAGCACAACTGCGTTCCTCCTTCCAGCTGAGCTCACTCCATGGTGAAGCCTGGTTGAAAGCTCCAGGACCAGGAAAGCTCGTCTTCCTCTTCCAGTCTATGAAAACGAATTGGCTCTGAGAGGCTGAGACACGAGTTAAGATCTTGAAAGGATGCTGACAAGAAACACAGCTCTGTTTATCTGCAGCTAATTATACCTCCTTTGTTCCCACATCCATCCCTTCATATAATTTGTGTCAAGCGGCTCTTTGATGGAAGCTCAAGGCAGAAAATTGTACCAAAAATATTGTTTTACATGTGTTGGACAGAGAAATAAATAAAGCAACAGAAACTCAAGCTGATGCACTACAGAATGTGGCAAGTAACAGTTTCCATAATTTTCTAAGAAAACAAGCAAACAAGTCCCTTCCACCAAGCAGAAAATCTCCTTAGCTGTAGTGTTGTTTAAATAGGTAAATAACGCCCCCAAACTCTGGCAAGAAAAATTTCAAATTCGGGTGAAGACTACCTTTCTGCAATTCAGCCCGTCTTTAACAGATGCTGCATCGTGCTTATCAGCATTTCTTCTTTGGAGAGAGATTAAAGGACTTAAACCAAGGCCTCTTGTTCTCTTATTTAACGACAGTAAGGAAGAAAACCCAAACCACCCCAGCTTGCCCCGTAAGAACACACTTGCCTTTCCCTAGCCCTTCTCCTGCAGGAAGGGGCTGAGCCAACTTTTCTGCACAGAGATCCAAGCTCTGGCTGCGACGCGGGCCGTGACCACAGCCACGACACGCACTGAGACAAACGGAAAATATTTTCTTGCGGTTCAGCAAGATTCACCCTGCGTCGAGTGAGCGTGACGGCGCCCACGCTGACGCCACGGGCTCTCTGCAAAAAGTGCTGCCGGAACGGCTGCTGCTGTGACCCTACCAGCTACCGCACCGGAGTCAAAAAAAAAAAAGAAGAAAAAGAAGAAAACCTCCAGAAAACGCGACCTTGAGAAGCCTCTGATCGCACCGCAGACTCGGTGAGAGGAAGTAGCAAGGGGGACGAGGAGGGATGTCTGAGCAAGGAGCTCTGGTTACCCAGAGCTGTGTCACAGCCTGGCCACATCCTGCGGCTCGGTGCGGAAGCGCCGGGGCAGCGCCCACCCCGCCGTGCCCCAAAGGCGCCGATCGCCCCGCGCCAGCAATGTGGAAAGCAGGTGCTGAGTCTGCAGCTACTTCCAGCAGGAAATCGGTCCCAGAGAAGCACTTGCACGCGATGATATCCTTACACTGGAGGTGGAGAAAGAAATATCCTTTAAACAAGCAGGCAGTAAAGATGGAGGAGCACTGCCCTTCGTACAGCTCTCTGGAGGACTGGCAGCATCCTCGGTGTGGTACAACAACTCTGTTCCTACTTGTTTAGGAACTGTCTTAAGAATTCCAGTGGTTCCCCTGGCATCCGTGCTGGGCCCTGCAGCCACAGCCTGACCCGGGCTTGGAAAACCCATCCCTGTCCGGTGAAAGGGAGGCTGGGTTGAAACCGAATAGCAAAGCTGCAGAGTTTAAAACAGACAGACAAACAAAAAAAAACCCTGCACATGTCAAGAAGCAAACATAGACCATTTTAGACCATTTTCCAGAAGAAATGATCATTTGCACAGGGTGAAGAGAATTTTAATACGGCTTATTTGGTATCAAGGCAGCGTCTGCCCTACAAACAACTTCCTCTTCCTAACAGACATCATTCTTGAGAGCTGCGGAGCTCGACACAGCAGCAATCATCTTGCAGACGATTCAGCATCTGTCTGAAGGCATTAGCAAAACTAGTAGCTAAGACTTCAAGCAGATTCAGCATATTTAATTACGGTTTTTGAGTGCAACTGAACTAAATGAAGCATTTGGCACTAGAAAAAAAAGAAAGAAAGAAAAGACAGACCAAAAGCATCACTGACATTGCTTGAAGATGATATCACATGTACAACACCTTCTTCCACAGGCAGGAGTCATTGCTCTGGCAGCGCTAGAACACTGTCTTTATGAAGAGGAGAAAGGAAACATTACACACAATTAGGACATGGGACATGCAAAGCACCTGAGTGGGATTTGCGAGCTTCAAAGACGAGGAAAAAAAATCCCAACACATGAACAAACCTGCAGTACATTTTGTTTCCTCCTCTCTTCCAGCCAGCCAAGATTACGGCGGACGTCACCGGTGCAAGCGGACCTTGGCCATCCCTCCCACGAGATCACAGAGCCGCCGCCAAGCCCTGCACCGTGGCAGGCTGGCAGGAGCAAAACCACCCCGGCTTCCCCGGGGGAGCGGCGCTGCCGCTGCTTGCAGGGACTGCAGGGACGGGGCTGGGCGCCGCGCGTGGCTCCCCCGGCTGCCACGGCCGCACAGTGCGGGGCCGGAGGCCTGGCCCTCCCCTCCCTTCCCAACCACCTTTTATCCCCTTACCCTGCTCCTACAGCTCCAGCCCTAACGCCCATTTCTGCCGACGGCGACCCGGGGCAGCGCCCTTCGTTCCCTCTGCCATCCCTCCTCCGCTGCCGCTAGCAGCCGATCACGCAGTGCTGCCTCATTTTAAAGGCTCGGGGCAGAGGGAGCCCAGGCGTTACTTACCCGGCTCTCCTTGCTTTCACACGCAGCTCAGAGCGGGCACAAAAAAAGGAAAGAGCAGCCTCCGCCGCAGCCCCTGGAGGCGGCCTCCCTCGCACGCTGGCCTCCCAGCCGTGGCGCTGCCCCCGCTGCGGCCCCGCGGGACGCTCCGCACGCGGCCCCCCACCCGCGAGCAGGGTCCCACGGCGGCTCCATCGCCTCCGAGCGCGCCTCGCGCTCCCCTCCGCCGCTAACAGCCCGCAGAGGCGCGTCGGGGAGCCCCTACCTTCGTTCTTAGCCTCCTGCAATCGCTCTGCTCGTCTCTGCAACTCCTGCGAGCGCTTGCAGGCTCCGAGGCAGAGCTTCCTCCTTTTTGAAAGAGAGAAAAGTTGGGTTTCACGCTGCCGGCGGGGAGGGGCGAGGCTCGCGGCCACTTCCCTCCCAGTGACCCCAGCTCCAGGCAGCTCACATCCTGCTGCGCGCTCACCAGAGAGCCCTCGAGTAAATCCCAGCGAGCACCGCATTTCTCAAAAATAATCCATTCCTTGAATTTCCTTTTACGGAAGCCACGCTGCTGTCCCGCAAGATGGCACCAAGTGGTACCGATGCTAAACATTTACACGAAATCCTGCCAAAAGTCCCTTCGGGGGCAGCTTATAACTGCAGCCCTTCGGTGGCGAGCCCGTGCCCATCACCCCCCCCGGCCCCCCAAAAGCACGAGGTAAGCAGGGAGCAGGGGCCCCCCACCCTCACAGCTGACGCAGAGCTTCCAACACAGCACACCAACTCGCGTGCCAGTTCGACAAAACAGCCACGGCACACGAGACGTATCGAACACTTCGAGGCAAGACTGAATTTACGGGGCGTGCCAGAGCAGCGAAGCTAGCAAGGCGGCCTCAGGGACCTTAAACAAAAAAGCAAAGACGCACACGCACATGGTTTTCATAACTTCCCCCCCCACGCTTTCACAAATACCTTCCCACAGCCATTCTGCTCAGTTTCTCGGTAAAAGATGATCCTGGGTTTCTATGATCAAAGGAGAGATTTTAATACGGAGAGCGAGGATCGGGCCGATTACGGCCAGCGGGGCTGGACGGGCACCGATGACGGCAAGTTTCTGTGCCTCTAAAGCGAGTCTGGCAACAAGCACGACAGCTTACCCTCACCGGACGAGGCCTGCAGCTGCTCTTTTGAACAATTTTACACCACAAGGACCAAAAGGTATGCCCCTGTGCTTACCTTGGTTGCGAGCGGGAGGGCGAAGCACGACGAGGACTATCTGGGGCAGAACACGAGGGTTTAGGCTCACGGCAGGCACGTCCGACCATTCATAACTCCTGCGAGACGGCGCTTCCACGTAGGCCGGCTTCCTGTCTGGCACGGCGGCCTTGTGGCTGGCCGAGGCAGCTGCCAATGTTTTTCCCAACGCTAATCACCCCCCTCCGTACGCTCCGTAACGCTGCCCCTGACGGCGCGGAGCTGCGCGCCCCCCAGCCGAGGAGACTCGTGTTGTTATTTGGAAAAGCCAAAATGGAAACCGCGCTCCGGAGAGCTGAGCGGAGCCAGGCCAGAGCAGCGCTTCTCCTCTGCGAGGAAACTAAAGGCTGCGGCACGAGGAGAGCCGCGAAGCTGCCCTGCACGCTTCCTTTTTCTTCCCATTTTCTCTCTGCTCGCTGCTGCCAACAGGGGCCAGGAGCTGCTCGGAAGGAGAGGGAGCACAGGGCAGCGCTGGCGCAGCCGCATCGATAACCCCAGACTGGGTCGTGCACAAGCAACAAGTTCCCTCTGCTGCTCAGCAGGAAAACATCCAAATTTTCCTTCTGGAAACTGGTTTAATAGCGGCCTTAACAACAAATGGAACAGGGCCACTTCGAAACGCACATTTCAGATGTTAGATTCCCAAGGCTTAAACAAACAAAGAGCCCTTTATGCCCCACAACAAAGTCAGTTTTAAGAAAGTCCTGCTGGTCGCCAGCCACCCCCATACCCCGCAACTTAAAGCTGCTGCACAATTTGGGAACCCCGAGTGAAAACCACACAAAGACCCCATCTCCCAGGTACTTCCCGGAGCCAGGCTTGCTCGGGGGCAGGACAGTCTCTTTGCACAACTTTAAGCCATGCAAATGTGGAGCCGAGCAGCATTTGCAAGTAGGCAAGGAAAGGAAACGGTATAAAAAGCACAAGAAACGTTATGGTCGGCTTTCATTGGTATCTTCCTTTTCCCCTTATAGGCTATGCATTTGGCCAATTTTACCCTCCAGTTAGTTGATAAAATAAAGGGGAAACCCCTGCTCAGCTCCCTGCTCGCGGGGCCGAGCAGCCGGAGGCGCGTTTTGGCCGCCACGCGCGGGATGCAGGAGCAGGAGGCCAGCATCAGCTGCTCAGCTCGGGGCTTGGGATGCTCCAGCCCACGCAGACACAGCGGTGACAACAGGAGGGACGGCGTGGGCTCCGTGTGACGGGCTCGCATCACAGGCAAACGCTCACGGAAGGTGCAGGGCCTGGAGGACGGCTTCTGGCGGGGCAGACGGAAGGCTGCATCGCCCCGAAATTCGCCTGGGAGAGGTCAGAGGCTCCAGCACCGCCTGTCGCCACCCGGCCAGCAGCCGCAGATGGTTAAAGAGCCACACGAGAAAGTCAGCTTCTAAGGTCACCCCTTCTACTTTCCCTTCCCCAACAGGGTCAGAGAGCAGATTCTGCACTTTAAGATCTTCACTTAAAAGCCTAGGAATGACCACAGCGCAACAGGAACGTCCATTAGAGCCTGCATAATTACCGATCTGGGGCCGATTTTCCTGCCCCTTACGTGCCATCTGCATCTATTGCAACGTCAGAGGCACGGCTGTGTTGGAAGGCTTCCACGGGTTGCACTTACACAGCTTCGGCCAGATCACGGCTGCGTGTGGAGGCAGAGCTCATCTGCTGCTGGCTCCGCAGATGCTGCCTTGAGCCGACAAGCTGGGTCACGACTCCGGGAGACAGGTTAACTGCACAGACAAATATTTCTAGGATAAACCATACTCCGTGGGTGGCTGACGGCACGCTCAGAGCAGCTCTTTTCAAGGTCTGCAGGGCTGTATTTTGAAGGCGGCTCGTTCAGGAACACCTTTTGCTGCCCTTCAGCCCAGTTCTGCCCCTCACCAGGGGACTCGTAAGGGGCAGCGCGGTATTTATCGAGTCCGAGCTGTGAACTACACATTTCTTCCTGCTTTCACGGGTTCCACATGATCATCCTCACTGAGCAGGGGCATTTTTGAACCAGCAGCGGTTTCCTCTAACTTCAGGATCTGCCGGAGCGGCAGGGATGGCTGATTTGGAGCGCGAGTCCTGCCTTCGGGAGGTGTCCCCCAGGGAAGGGGCCGGGGCACGAGCTGGCCGCACGGCCAGGGCCAGTCCCATGGACAGTGCCGCTTCTCCCCACGTTAGCATTACGCTTTTAAAAGAAAGCTGTATTGTTTCCTGCTGAAAGCGGGTGCCCACGAGGCCTGCTCCTCTCCTCCACGAGGAGATGTGGCAGCGGCCCAGCACACTAACGTGTCTCCGGGCAGCAAAGGCAAGGAACAAGCCCACTGATGTGGAGCTAGAGATCACCTCAAGACAAACCACATCATAAGACCTCCTGCATACAGTGAGGAGGAAAAAAGAAAAAAAAGGCCCAGACAGCAACCCCAACGTAAGCCTGCAGTTAAGATCAAGAACAATTACGGTGGCTTTCAGCTTAGTAACGGGTCTTACTCAGCTTCTGCTTCCAACTGGAGCACGTATCGGATGGCTCCAGCTCATTTTCTGTTCCCCAGAAGCCAGAGCAGAGGCACACGGCCAGGGCCATCGTTCACCCAAATCCAGCCCCTACCTGGGCTGGGAGCTGGGGGTCTCCTGCAGCCGCTGCATGGGTGCTGGTGGCAGGGAGCAGAGGGCAGGCTCCTGACCAGCCTCACGCTGCCCTGCAAGGAGGTCTGCGCTGCCACGGGGTGGGAGGACAGCCATGCAGCCCCCAAGAGGATGGGGGCAAACACCAAGCACGGTCACCGCAGGAGTTCAGCCCGGCAGCACTCGAGCCCCGGCGGTGCAGGGCCAGCAGCACAAAGGGACACCCGTCAGCATCGCCATCTTCACCTCTTCTCAGAGAGACTAAATAACGACAAAGCGTCTACTGACTCCATCTAGACTTCTACAAGAAGTCAAAGCCACCACAGCTGGATAGATGTGCATGCTTACAAAGGTTTTCTTATGGCCTTCATCGTCCCTGTTCCCCCCCAGAGGGGTTGTTGGGCTCCCTCCCCTCTGCTCCCCGTGCACCTGGTGTTCTCGGAGCAGCAATTCACCCAGGAGCCCTCCATCATTTCATCGCGAGCTGAGCAGCACTTTCAGCGCAGCATCAGCTCCAGAGGGAGCAAGAAGCAGCGCAAGACAGGAGTCGCAGATAACGCTGCCTCCAAGGGGCATCTGGAGAAGGGCAGATGAACGTGCAGCCTAAGGTGCATTCTTCATTGGAAGCATTAGCTGGATATTACGTATTTCTAAAGATAATCTCCTAAACCTCCAGCAAAGCTGGTTATGGATCCACTTAGAGCAGCATTTATGGCTCAAGTATCACAAAGTACCCTCCTGCCTTACAAGAAATTAAAACTCAGAAGTTGAAGGCAATTCTTCTCCCAGATCTGAACTCTTGTGGCCAGGATGGGTTAGGTTTTGCAATCTCCTCTCTGACCCCACATGCTTTCACTGCTGACAAGGGAAACATTTTTCCTCTGTGTACTGCGGCCATAGAGATCTCTGGCCCACGTACAGAGAAGCATTGGTTACAAAACACCGTTACGTCAACCTCCAGTCCGACCTCCACAAACAGAGCTAAGCGTGCCACTTCGGTCTGGGTGGCACTTCACATCCCATCAACGGAAGGGCCACGTTACAGCCAAACGTGGCCACAAAAGCATCTGGCAAGCAGCTCCGTGACAGAGGCCAGCTAAGCCACAAGGGAGGACTTTGCTCGAGATGACGAGCACGCTTCAAGCTCGCCGAGCCCCAGCCGAAGGGACAGGAGAGCCCAATGTCCGTTCTGACTATGGCACAGTCAACTGTGCAACCTCAACAGGTCCGGAGAGAACCCCAGACCCTAAAAGTGAGCCAGGCACAGGGAAACTGCTCCCTGCGCAGCGTCTGGGCCCAGATCTCCTGTGCAAAGCAGGAGCATCAGTTTCTGCTTCCCCGCCACCAACCTGGCGTGAGCTCCCAGCACTCCTCTCCTCCCTTTCTGGGAGTTTAAAGAGGTTCTGAGCCTGCTCGCCCTCCTGACCGAGTCAGCTTTGCAGGGACGTGACTAAGACAGAAACTGAATCTAAGACACGGAATACGGGGTCCAAGAAACGACGAGAGATAAATGCAGAGCTGGATGCGAGCCCAAAGCTCTGTAAAAGAAGCAGAGTGCAAGGACAAAGCACTGGGGACTGCGATAAACAGGTGGCTGGGGAAACTTTGCGTCTCCTAGCAAAAAAAAACAACTGCCCTGCAACTTAGCGGAACAATTCCAGACTGGAAAGGGTTTAAAACAAAGGGATAGAAATGAAGGACGCGTGGCCACTCTTCGGGTCAGAAGGGGACCCTGCCTCTCGCTAGCACGGGGAGGCTTTCCCAACCTTCCCAACCTCCTGCGACAGGCGCCGGACACCTTCCCAGCCCTCCCCGCCCCGACGGCTTCCTGCCCTGTCCTCTTCATCCCTCCTGGCGCGCACCCCAGATTTCTTTTAGACGGCGACAGGGGAGATTTAGGTCGGAAATTAGGAGGAAGTTTTTCGCTCAGAGGGCGGTGAGGCCCTGGCACGGGTTGCCCAGGGAGGCTGCGGACGCCCCATCCCTGGAGGCGGCTCTAGCGGGTGGGCACCCTGCCCGGAGCAGGGGGGGGGGAACCGGGAGATCTTCGAGGTCCTTTTCAACCCGGGCCGCTCTGCGGGTCTACGAGGTGATTCCGGGAAGGAGCTCGGGCGGATGCGCTGCAGGTGAGCCCGGAGCGGGCCTGGCTCCTGCGGCCCCCCCGCGGCTGAGGCGCCGGGCGGCGGGGCTGGAGGCGGGGGGAGGACCGGGAGGGAAGGAAGGAAGGGCCGGGGGGCGGCAGGGCGGAGGGCAAGGACCGGGGGGAGGGAAAGAAGGAAGGGAGGAAGGAAGGACTGCAGGGAAGGAAGGGCCGGGGGGCGGCAGGGCGGACCGGGGGACCCTCACCAGCAGCCCCCCGAGCCCCAGGGCCGGCCGGGAGGCCACGAGGCCGCCTTTCCACGCGAGAAAATAAATAAATAAAACAAACTCAAACCAGCCAAAATCGTTAGCGGAGAGCTGCAGGGGGCTCAGCGCGGCCCCGGGGACCGCCGGGCGGGGCTGGGAACCCCCCGGCGGGGCTGGGGACCCCCCTTTCCCCGGCGCTCCCCACCCCCCCCCCGGCCCTCCCCCAGCCCCCCCGCACCTGGCCGGCCGCAGTTAGTCCGTGGCGGCGCGGAGGCGGCGCCCCTCGTGTGGCCGCAGCGCAGCTCCTCGCGCTCCTCCGCGCGCCCCGGCCCCGCTCCGCCGGCGGCTGCCGGCACTACTTCCTCTTAAAGGGGCCGCCCCCCTCCGGCGCGGCGGGGAGGGGCCGGGGAGGAGGCCGGTTCCGCTTCGTTTTCTTTTTTTTTTCACCTCGTTTTATGGGATGGGAACCCTCCTGGGGGTGAACCACTGCCGCTGTTAATGACCCTTCCAGCTTTTATTATCCTTTTTTCCTTTTTATCCTATTATCCTTTTTTTAATCTTTTTTTTTCTTTATTTATTCTTTAATCTAGCTGTTTAAACTCCTGAGCAGAGGAACCGTTCCCGCCTCTGCCACGCCTGGAAGCTGGAAAGCGGCAGCAGCCCGGCTGCAATTCCCAGAGGAAATTCCCAAACCTCCATCGCCCCGAACTTCCCCCCTGGGCCCCGCAGCCCCAGCCCAGTCCCGCAGGGGCCGGGGTCTGACTGGGGCCAGCCCGGGCTCCCCAAGCCCTTAAACCCCCTCCTGCAGCCCGGGTTTGGCCCTACGAGGTTTTAGGGGCTCAACTCCCCCCCCTTTTTGTGTCAGGATCGGCGAGCGGCCCCTCAGGGCTGCGAGGCGCTCACCTAACAGAGGGCACCTGCCCCCAAACTGCCTCAGCACCGGTGGTTTTTTGGTGACAGGACAGGGCTGAGAGGGTCGCTCCCTGGTGAGCCGGAGGTGCCCACCCTTTGCCCCACCTGGAGATTAAACAGCACCCGAAGCTGAAGCAGAGCCCTCCAGTACCTGAGATGTGGGACACTAACGCCGTTAAAGTTCACAACAAGGGAGCACAGCGTGCCTGGGGCTCGGCCCAGTCGCTCAACACACTGCAGAATTTATGCAGCACTGTTCAGATCTTTTTATTTATTTACTTTTCCCTCTCCCTGAATTAGGATTAAGCCACAGGAGGTGGGGGGAATTCCTGCTATGGCTGCGAACCCATCCAAGCCAAGCCAATACTTTAACGGTGCTTAAACGAGCCTCACGTGCAGCCCCTGCCCTTCCTCCTGCTCCCAGGCCACCACCGTTTCCTATCGCATGAAATATCCTCACTCCAGGCATTTCCTCTCGCCCCTGCTTGTGCCTTGAAAGTTAATTCAAGGAACTCTTGAGCAGCCTGTGAGGAAAACAGGTTGTTGTGGTCCCCTGCACCGTTCTGAGCCATTTTGTCCGCTTGCCTTCCCTTGGAGGAGGTGTGACAGGAGCCTGGATTCCCTGGCAGCAGAAGGGGTTCTCTCTTCACCTGGGCATTCAGCCGCCCAGGCCTCGCAGCCCTGCTTGGCCAGCACAGAGCTCAGAGCATCGCCTCAGCTGAGCTTTGCCAGTGCTTATCGGGGACAGCTCTGATGTAATTCACACTTCTTTGTAATTAGCAAAAGCCGGTTATTCTTAGAAACCTTAATGGATTAAATTAGAGATGATATTGATGGAATGAGATGTTGACACAGCAAGCTAATGACATCCTGCTGCTAAACCATCTCCAAGGTGAAGCTGAGTCATGTACAGAAGGCAGGGCGAAGCAAGCAGCACTCGCTGGCACCTGGCTCATCCCCAGCCCCATTTCAGCCCAGGGCCAGATCCGGACCATGAGAAAGCTCCATCTGAGTCCCAGGCAGCCGCAGGCATGTGGTGTCACCCTCACAGGATTTCTCATATTTCTTCCAGCCTGCAGTCCCCTCCAGGGGACTGCAGCCCATGCTAGGCATCCTGCTGAGCACCTCGGTGAAATTACTTATTAAATTATTCATTAAAAAACAAGGAGTCTGGCTGCAGAGCGCAGCACATGACAAAAGCTCACCCTGTTTGGTTCTGCAGTAGAAATGCTGGTTCCTGGAGTCCGGAGAAGGTTTTCCTCATTTCTTAACACAGTTATCATCTGCGTGGTGTGACAGAAAAACAGGCTGAGATGCTCTTTAAACACTGGCAAGGCTCAGAAATCAGGAGGAAAATTTAAAAATACCAATATTTAAACCAATGTTCACAATTTCTAGAAGAAAAGCAGTCTATGACCTACAGCTGTCTGCCTGAACAGGAAGATGTCATCCCTGAAATAACATTTATCACCTGATTGACTTGACGAATTGAAAACAGGATTCACTTTTACTTTCTCAGCCATGGATAAACTCCCTGGCAGTGCAGTCAGTGTGTAGGAGTTGGATGCGATGTTGCAAGCAAATCCCTGCCCTGCAGGGAAGAGACAACAGTTCAGTTTCTCAGCCCGGTTCAGTTTCTCAGCCCAGCAGTTTGGTTTTCGGTGGCACAGCCTCCTCTGGGATTGGGTTTTCTGTGCCCTTGTCAGAGCAAAAGGGGAACAGAGAAGTGCAGAGCTAAGGGTTGAGCTCAGAAAATCCCCGAGTCTGTCTGGTTTTCACAGAGCAGGTGCTGTGGTAAAACGTCAGGGGAAGGGTTGGGTCTGGCCACGAGCAAAAGGGAGAGAGGAAAGCTTTTTCCCTTGATTTTTGAGGGCAGTAGTGGTGAAAGAGGAGCAAGGACAGGATGAGACTTGAGGCCTCAGCCACAGCAGCAAGATGTCAGCACAGATGACAGCACCCGGACAAGAAGGAGATCTCCAGCCCCTCCGCAAGACTGGTGCGGGGTTGTACTGGAATGGAGAATGTGCAGAAGGCACAGCCGCCCTTGCAGGCTTTCATTCTTCCAGAACAGTCCCCATTTTCCATCCCCCCCCACCCCCCCCTTTTTAGGGCCAAAAGTGGAAGAGATGTTTCTGCACTCTCATGCTTTGCTCTTAGCCCGGTTCAACTCTTGCTTGGTCAGGGACAGGTTGCTAGCAGTGATGTGGTCACAGGGGCAGCACATAGTTGAAGTTTCAAATAAGAAGGAGAAGTAGCAGAAAACACAGCTGTCAGTTCAAAGGGAAGTTTTTACAAACATTAGAATGAAGGAAGTCAGAGGCAGGCGGTAAGTCCCTGTGAAGCCTAAAACCAAGCTGTGCTAGAAGCACAGCAGTTAACCAAAACCCAGAGCCTGTAGGTGGATGGTGGGGAGAGCTCACTCAGGTCCTGCACTTAGGGCACTGTTCTACACTTCTGCCCTTTTGCAAGCAAAACCAGGGGGATCTCAGTGCTCTCTGAAATAAGGCGTGGTTCCAGGTGCCCCCATTTCTGCCCCAAACTGGCAGCCCTGACCTACAGCTCATTTCCTATCATTGTTCTTGGAGAGATGCACACAGCACCGGGCTGTGAGCAAGGCCTCCTGCGGCTCGGAGGTCAGCGCGGAGCCACTGATCCCACGCTCTGCATCCAACAGCCACAGGTACAGGATCGCTGCTCCTCAGGGGAGGAGCCGCGGCAGCTGCTCCAGCAGCATCTGCACATCTCCAGACAACACAGTTGCGAAGAGACGTGAACCTCCAAGGAATAGGTGCTGCTCTGTCCAAGACATGGCATGAAGCGGCTGCAACTGCAAGCCTGGAGGCTTGGAGCGTGCCACTCTCCTTTCGCTGGAAGGATGGTGCTGAGCACCATTTCTTTTACATACTCGTTCATAGCATAGTGTGCAAAACCACACTTAGATAAGGACTGATTTTCTATGTCCAGTTGCTCAATGAATTTTGACAGGACGTAAATGCAGAGAGCAGGATAGAACCCTGCCTTGCTGTTTGAAGCCAGAAGTGCACAGGCACCAGGTTCACTGGAAGCTCCAGCACTGTCCAGTTAAGGTCCTGCAGCTCATTAAATACTTGACATTTGCTCCAAGTGGTTCCTGTTGTTTTGTTGTTGTTGTTTTTCTCCATGCAGACCCTCTCATTTGCAAAGAGACTGATGTTTACTGTTGTTTTCATCCTGTCAGATTTGTGCAGTTCCACAAGACAGCACAGCAAGCAGGCAGCCTCCCTGCAGGCCAACCTGGGAATACAATGTAGGGCTCACAGTGCATGCAGAAAGCAAATGACTTGGTGCTTCCTTCTGCAGCAGGAGCTTATCTCCAGGTAATGGGGCCAACAAGTTAATGCAAGCAATGGGTTTTTCTCCGTGCAGAGCTGGAAGCTCCTAACTAAATATAAAATGTCAGCTCAGTTTAAAATACAAGAGATAAAGAACAGCACCATTCCAGTTTATCACACTGAAGATCCCTTTTCTCCTAGTGCACTTCATCCTTAGAGCTGTTGCTGCTGGGGGAGCAGGTGTGTGACCAGCACCACACAGGCACATCATGGAGACAGCTGGCAGGACTCTCCTCACTGCTGCACACCCCTCCCCAGCTGTTAAAAAAAACAAGAACACAAAAAACGCACCACCCCATACAATTCTCACATCTTTCACAGCTTTCAGAACAAGATTCGGCTTACCTACCCCAAAGACACAAACCACAAACACTCAGAGTTGGGGTACGTCCAGGTCAAATAACGCTTGCACAACCCTTTCCCTTGATAAGCATACAGCACTTGCGTGTTGTACAGCAACTTCACAGTGGATAAATATGAAAAAATTAATTTCAGAGTTGACCTGTATTATAGTGATGGGCACAACAGCCTACTGATAAAATGTTTTTGGGTCCATACAAACTTGTCTTGTAAAGTGACTATTTACAAAGCCAAAAATTTAACTTTGTTTTGAAAGTTTATTGGATCATCTTGACACAAAATCATTACAGCAGCTTGTGGTATGTTTTTTTTCTTTTTTTTTTTAAGGGAATGTTGATAGCAAATAAATTTGTGAATGTAACACATCATACAGTTTCAAAATTCTAGAATCACTGCACAGGATTCCGTAAGAGAAGATTCTACATGCTAAAGTGACAGTTTCCATCCATGAATTAAAAAAACACTAATTGAGGAACATTATCCTTTAAGACAATTTTAATATGTTCAGTTTCTAATACACAAACTGGCTAACCAAGGGAGGTTGACCAATACCAAAGACTAACACTTCACCAGCAGTGAAGCCTGCTGCAAATGAATTCCTGCAGCACACAAGTGCTGTCAGAATACAAAGCTGGTCCTAGCAATAAAACCACAGTAGAGCCTTTTCAAGGATACCCTAATACGGGAAGAGTGTAAAGAGCACAATACACACTTAAAGTACAAGACATTAACCCTAAGGATAAGAGCGACACTTTATCCTGCTCCCTACATAGGGTTTTAGTTCAGTTCCACTGGGCATTGCTGACACCTGTTGGGGTGGTGCTGGGGAAGGGCAGACAAGCCCAACTCCTCCCTGGGGGCCTTTTGGTAATAGCAACCAATAGTTTTTGGCTTGTGCCTCAAAGCAAAACCGTTCAAGCACGTTCTTGCTGGGTATGGAACAGCAAGTAAAAGAACTGAAAAAAGCAAAGATTTTGGAGAAGGACATCAATTAAGCATATCTGCAAAGGACAGAACAACATCCCTTTCCAGTCAGTGATTCCACAAGATTTAGTGCAGAATGGGCTTCACTCCGTAGACCCTTCCTTTCTTCCCTTGGAAGTAACCTCTAACAGACCTGTGCCGCTCCTCACCGAGCCCTCCCCTCCTGCCACCCAGGCAGGGCCAGTTCTGTTGCGGGAACCTAGCTACATTTGTGCTGCTAAATCTGTTCCCACTGCTGCGAAGGCAGGGCCAGATGATGCTACAGAGACCGATGACACAGCACAATGTTGCTGATCTCACAGCACAGAGGAAGGGAACAGGGCTGTATCTGCAAACTGTTTGGAGTACAAGGGATTAAACGTGGGTATTTCTCTAACCTGATATTGGTCAACCTCAGCTGGTGAGCAAAATGATACAAAAGCAGGACCAGACCCCTTTGGATTTCCAGTTTCTTGCTACACCTTAACTTTTCAGGAATGTGAAATTGAAGTGGACTCAAAATGCATCAGCAGAGACTGCTCAGAGGTGAGAGGCAGGAGAGACTCCATTTGCGGGGACAGTCAACAGGAGCAGATACCAAACAGTAACACTTTCAGCCTGTGTTTTATGCACTCACTCTCTACTCTTTCAACTGTCACTAAAAGGAGGTTAAGGCTCAAGGCAACTACTATAAACAAACTCAAACACCCCAGTTCCAACAGGGCTCATTTGGATTAGCTCTGGGAGACAGAGGATGTTTATATGCTGATCACAATGGATCTTGAAATAATAATAATAAATCACATTTATGAAAAAAAAAAGGCCTTCAGGTCCAGCACCAGCCTCTGCTAGAAATATACATCAACTACAGCAGCCCTGAAGACACTCCATGGCTAAGGATCAAATCAAACTTCCCTGGCAATAAGCACAAGCAACAGACTCTGTGCTACTGTTGATAAAATTCTGCTTAGTCCACCATCCCATGCAGATGGCAAGGGTTACAGGATCACCATGAACTGCTGAATAAATAGCGCCCCTCCCTCCCTCCTCCAGTCATGTCACCAGGATCTCTTTGGGCTAGAAAGGGTTAACACCACAGTTTGTAAAAAGTTTTGAAATAAAAAGGTAACATACAGCCTTAAAATGTCTAAACTGCAAACAATGGTGGAGTTAACTGAAAAGCACGTGCCCCAGGATAGTACATGCGTACGAGGGAGAAATTTAACACTTGGGTCTGCTTGTCTTTACACATTAGGTGTGTTTCTTGCAGTTGGAGTATTTTATAAGGAATATTCAGCACTTGGACAATGTCTCTTTCATCTCATCCAACAAGTTGCTAAGCAGGGTAGAATCACTACATTTCCCATCTATGGATACAGAGTTCTCTCCCTTGGAAAGAAAAAGAAAAAAAATCCATTAGCTCCTCTTCTAAGCACAGAATTTTCCTCCCAGCCTAACTTACACACCAGCAACAGCCAGTGGAGCCTGCACAGGAACAAAGCAGGCTTAGATGAGCAGTCAGATCAGGGAAGCTGTGTTAGTGCTGCTGCTACCCACCAGGTACATGCTGGGCAACAGGAAGCCCCCTGGAGGTACAAGTTTGGTAGCAGCACAGGGAAAACTGCTGGATGGGCCAGATCAATTATATTACCCATCATGTCCCTGGACATTTTAGGCAGGAATATTTCCCTCTTTCCAGTAAGATAGAAAAGGCTATAAATTCATTTTCCCTTCAGGTCTTGTTTCAAGTGTTAGATGTACTCACCTTTTTTACCAGTAGGCAGACGTGATGACCTTGGATAGAACGACTGTACATTGATGCACAAGAATCAACACGTTCCACAACTATAAAGGAAACAGTTCTCATTTAATGGGACAACTTTTTAACACAGAATTTGCTTCTCACAAAAAGGAGTTACTGCTCTGTCTGGCTTCAAGGAATACAATCTTCTACCAAGTGAAAGGAAGATGTCAGGGTTAAAATGATGTACGTGCCTGTCTCCTCCTGGCTCCTATCTGGGATGTTTTGCAATAGTGAGGTTAATTACTTGTCTTCCAAGCAAGCTGAAGCTGCAAAGGTTTTGTGGCAAAGACATTGATCAGGACGTAGATCTCTTCCCCAGAAATGCTCTCAACAAGGCAGTGCCTAATGCATATGCGAGAACATGATGAAACAGCTATTTGGTTTTGCTTCACCCGGTACGTTTGTTTTAATTAATTTAGAAACTCTTATCAGTCCAAGCTTGAATAGCTCTCTCCCCTCCTTAGTGAAACAAAGCATTAGGGGAAAGAGGTATGATGAAGCACTGAGATCAAATACAACCTCCAGAGAACAGCTACAGCCCTAACTATAAGCAAGCTGCTCCCGTGATATCTGCCATGAGCCTTGCCAAACTGGAGGAAAGCCACAGGGACCCAAGGAGGGCTCACTCTGAAAAGCATGATATGCTTTGAGGATACGAATGCGTTATAGAACTGGCAGCAACTCCTCTCCCAATTTTACTTAATCTGGATATCAACTGCTTCTGCCATTGAGGCCATGGTGTGTTGCACTCACCAAACACAACAGGATTTTCTGCATCCGAAAGACTCACCTGAAAAGTGATGATGAAAACAGATCTTTGCCAGTAGATGTTGGAAAGAAATGCTAATTCCATCTACTTTAATAGAACTCATGTGTAGATCTCCAGATTCTAGAAGCTTGGCAAAAGCATCACTGCAAAACAGGAAGGAAAGTAAATACTTGTGCTACAAAGTCAAGTGAGATCTGTTATTTAGCCCCATGCAGACCTCAAGACACCTCAGGATGAAGTTTAAGTACTACCAAGCTCTAGGAAAATGAGTTTAGAGCAAACATGGGAACCAGACTGCACTAGCGTATCCTATGGCCTCAACCAGAGTTACTTCCACACAATCTGTCAGCCTACAGGGCATATAGCTCCTTCTTCAGAGTCACTTGAAACAAACCACTAGCCCTACTTTAACAGTCAAACATTACAAAAGATAACTGAACTGTAACCAAACCAATCAAACCAAACAAGCAGCCAAAGTCAGAAGCATGCTGTGTATCTTGCAGATACAGCCTGCAGCCAAAGCTCAGCTTCACATGGGCAGCAAAAGCACCGATGTTGTGAGGTGCCCCCTAAATGGCACTTACCTATAGCAAGGCGTCGTGATCAAGTATGAAGCGCAACTGAAGTGCAATTTGAAATCTAGTTTTTCATGGGTTGAACCTTCATCATTCTGCAACAGGTCAAAGGAAAGGAGATGAATGGGAGCCTCGAGGCAGCAAGAGGAGGCACCACCCCCACCTACCAAACAGGTACAGATGAGACTTTTAAGGCTCAATTCCCCTTGATATACCCTGGGGTGGGCCTGAAGGATCAGTCTGAGGATGACCATCACGCTGCAATATCAGGCCACTTAGAGACATGATTTGGGCAGGTGGGTTAATACGTACACCTAGAGCAGGTAACGGACACAACTGGACAGATCTGGCTCCATTTTCAGTTGTGCCCTGCTGAATGAAATGAACTGAGCAGACTGAATTTAAGCTAACACTTCAAGATCTGCTTTCATTGTTCACAATTGGCCAAAAATAAACTAACACTTTCCAGGTTCTGAGGTGCTAAAAATAGAACTGGTATACTACTTATTTTTTAAGAAACATAAAATAGAAGCATACTCAGAAATGTTCGCAGCTGTCTCCATTCACTTCCTTCAAGCTGTTCACACAGCTACTTCATTAATAATTTTATTGAAGAAAAAATTAGAAACCCAGATGATAACCTACAGACCAGGCAGATACTTATTAAACAATGCCTTCACGTACCATCACTCTTGCTCTGGGTTTCTATCCTTATTAATCTCATCTAATTCTTAGCATTTTTCCTGCCTTGTGCCAGATCGCACTATCCAATGATCTTTGGGTAGCTGATACCAGAAGAAACATCTCTCTCTAGCTGGTTATCCTCTTCTCCCCTGGCAGATGCATCACTGCAGTGATTTTCTAGCTGACAATGTGGCAAATGTTTCAGGCTGCATTGCTCACACTGCCAGGAATGACAATTTAGGACATGCTTATGCAGTATTCAGGACACTCTTTGCACAAGATGTCATGTAAAAATACTTCTCATAGAACAGAATGGGCTGGTGCAGCAGAGATGAAATGATGCCTAAGAAAAGCTCTAAAGCAGTGCTTTCCACCCAAGTCAAGCTCCCTTATGCAGTTCCAAAGGAAGCAGAAGCACAGAGTTTAAAAAGCTGCACTTACTTTGACTATAAAGGACAGTGTTCCTTTTAACTTCTGAGCCATAACAATACTCTGAAGTGTAAACACAAACTGGGCTTCATTAGAGATTCCTAGCATGAAGAAAGGAGAGGGAGAAGTCAGGTCAGAAAATGGCTTCCATATCTAAGTAATGATTAAACTGATTGGTAACAGCTAAGCTTTATGCACTATTTTTGAACCAATTTTGAAGTTTTCCATGTACTCAGAAGACTAAGCACAATTCCTTTTGTGAATTAGCAGTGTTACAGCAATTAACTCTTAGGTATCTGAGGAGCAACATTGATGACTGGCTTTTAGTTGAGGTTACAGAGAGTTCCTGGGCATGATGTGTCACAGTGGCAACCTATTTAAACAATCTGTAACTGGAAGACTTATAGCTTGCCAAGTGGTTTTCAGAAATAATGTTTTTGTGTTTTTCTTTTAATATACAAATCTGTCAAGAACTGCCATAGAATCAAAAAGAAAAAAGATACCCTACTCCCTGCTGCTTTCCACGGGGGCAGGGGGAATCAAAACACATTCTAATGTCACTAAATCCCAGAGAACTTCTGTGAGCTGTTCCAGTACTCAAATTAACTCTTTGGGAAGGAAGTGAAATTCAAAGAAGTTGAGTCATAGTACTATTTATGAAGGTATTATCCCTAATCTCAGCAACTCCTATTTATTTAGGGCTCAGCTCCCTATCCAAAGAAGTAGGTACTTATAAACTTCCCATGCATATGGCCTGTACCATTAAAACAATGGATCAACAGCTTCAGTATAAAGCCAGTGTGAATTCTACTAGTTCAAGAACCAGTGGGAAAGAAAGAGGCCTATAGTCTTCTTTCCTTTTACATCTCATAGCAAATCCCTCATGAAGTTGGGATTCCTGCAGATGGCCATGCTGGCATGTTCAAAGCTGTACCAGCCCGCAGTCACCTGAAAAAAGGAACTTGGACAGTTGGACTCCCAGTCCTATGTTACAGGTTTTGCTCTTGCTGTACAGAAGCACCTGCATTTATAGCCTTACTGTAAGACAGCTTATACTCTCCAGCGAATTGTGTGAAAGCCCACTGAACACCCAGGCAGAAACACAAGCCTTTCTGGAAAACAGCAAGTACCAATAAGTTCAAACAGTACTTTCCACAGGAGGGCAGTGCAGGACCAGACATACTCCAAGAGCGTTGTGCAAAGCTGCACATACCAGGGGGTAGTTGGAAGGGCACAGGTATTCCATCATGTACTGATGATCCTTCTGGTCGGAGCATTTTAGTGTTGAGAGAGTCCAGGACATTTAGTTCCATGCTCTTAAGGAAGCTAGTGCTTTTGTTCTCAAAGATAACAGAGACTGTAACTTGACTATCATTCTGAAGGTTTCCTTGAATATCGTACGTCTGCAAATGAAGAAAAAACATCATAGGGAAGATTCAGAAGCTTCACACAGCAGAGCACCAGAACAGAACACACTATCAGAATACGGCAAGCTTCAAAGAGAAGGTAATTCAGTACAACTGTAGGATAATGAAAAGCATATTGGTGATTAGCTCCACAGAACTGCTAAGTGGTGGGAAAAGATACAACTGAAAAACTTGTTGTAGAAGACAACCAAAAGAATGTGGATGGAGCCTTGTTAGCTTTCTACATCCTAGGATTTAAATGGTTCTTTAATTACAGGTCTACAAAAGCTCATTATATTACCCTCAGTATTCCCTTCCCTTAGAAAACACAAAAGAAGTAGTAATCTGAATTTTAATGCCAAAAAACTCACCATTTTAATGTATGGATTTTCAGCAAGAAGGCGGTAACTGGACATAGGCTGAAAAGAAAGAAGTCACAGTTACAATATATAGCATAACTAATTTCTCTGAAGAGAACTGACATTCTTTCCCCCAAAAAACAGTTTAGCTTCTGTCTTCTTCCTAAGGCAAGAGCTGCCAATGCACAGCTACTCACTGGTAGTGGTTCATCATCTAGTGTTCCATTCTGCACTGATTCTGTTGCTTCCTCCTCACTGTGATGCTTCTTTTTGGATTTCTTTTTATCCTTGGATTTCTCTTCTTTCTCTTTCTTGTGCTTTTTCTTCTTATGCTTGGAGGATTTCTACCAAGAACAAGAAACTATAATAAATCCTTACAGAAACCTCTGTATGTCAAGCCATTACAACATGACCCCCGTACCAACCCTGCAACTCTAACTTCTCAAACTATGCAACCTTCCAGCCAACTGCATAGTTTCCTACCACTGCAGAAACCTGAAATGGAGTCCTCGTTCCTTACACCTCAATAAGCATTCTGTGTTGAGTCCCAGTAAACCTTCGCTCCCAGCTCAGATACCAATGCCTTAGCCAAAAGCAGCCTGGGATTAGTGGAAGGCCAAATATTTTTTCTGACTGTTTGAAAGCTCAGCTTTAGAACTGCTAGCTGACCCTTCCTCAGGGAACAATCAAACCTCTTACTATGAAGTGTGTAGAACTCCTCAAGGGTGTTAACATCCCACTGCACACTATTTGCAGATGAATACACTGAATAAAATGCTGTTGGTAATTCCTGTGTGCTTATTTATGAGAAACAGAAGACACCAGGAGAACATAGCTAAGGGTGTCAGCCACTTACACTGCTTACCTTTCCTTCATCTTCCTCCTGCTGCTCTTCCCTTTCTTCCTTTTTTACCTCTTCAGGTTCAGCCACAACAGCAGCACTCACTTCAGGCCCACTCTGAGTAGATTATCAGAAGGATTATGACACTAATGGAACACAGTTGAAAGAGCTGAATCCCACAACAAGAGAAACCGTAACAGTGACACCCACCCCCTTCCCCCTCCAAAAAACTGTTACTTTGACAGTTACATTAGACTAACGTGGTATAAAGGCTTTCACTATGTCACTGAAGCCTGGCAAACATCATCACTTGAGGACAAGATACAAAAGAATTCCTCCAGGGAATCAGTCCCTTTATATTTCACGTCTCTTCCTGTAAAGTCTTCCATCAAAATTCATTAGTTTTTCTTTCAGACTATGTCTCATCTCTAATAATATTGCTAGTGTCCAGGTCACACCAAGAAATAAAACTACAGGTTAATACAGTGTCAAAATCCACAAAGCCTGGCCTGCAGCTGCATCTGTATTTCTATCCACTGATCTGCACAACAGAGCGAGCTTGAAACTTCCATTGCAGTGTCCAAAGTGAGGAGAAAAGGTTTCATTGCTTCATGGCTGTATGTTGAGGAGATGAAAGCTATCCTTCTCTTCCTTCCTGCAGCATGACAAAACACTAATATCACAGCTAAGATGCAACTGTAAGAAAAGTCTTCCTGTGACATGGTATGATGTCTACCTGTGGCTGTGCAGTGGAAACAGGTGGTGGAGCAGTGGAGAGCCAGAAATCCAAGTCTTCCCCCTGAATTTCAGGAGAAAAAACATTATGGTAGTTCTGGTATCATTCTAAAATAAATAAATAAATGTATGTTAATACCTTAAATTTTCATGGAAATGCATCTCTCCATAATGCATCAAATATGTTGCAATATATTTAGGAGTAAATAATTCAAGGAGCTTAACTTCACCTTTTAAATACATTTCTAAACCTGGCCATAGCTGATAGTAACCACAAGTTACAAAGAACACTGGCTGCATCTTAAAGAAAACCTGCATTTCCGCAGAGTGGTTAGCATAGAGGATACTTCTGCATTCAGAAGAACTTGCAACCTATGTCAGGTTTTATAACTGAAGGATTAAATATATGGGGACAGGACACAGAATGAAGGTGAGTTACAGATGTTCTGCTAAAGAAACTTCCCAATTTTAAGAACAAGGAAAACATCAGTTTTTGGAAACCGCTTCCAGATTAGATCTGCAAGATCTCTTGCATAGGCTACTGACCACTGAATTCTAGTAACTTACACAGTTAAGTAAAAGTTATTTTTATAAACAGAAATCTTTAAATACATTCTCGCAAGGTCGTAGAAGTTTAAGGAGATAAAAGGTAAAAATGTTCACCTGTTTGAACTGTCAAATGTGACTGTTCCCAAGCAACAATCAAAACACAGCAGTAGATGTGGCCCATAACAACAGTTTCTAAAAGAATACAAGTCTCAAAGAATTACCTTTTTCTCCTCTTCTTCCTCTACTACCTTTTTCTCCTTCTCTTTCTTCTTTCCTTTGTCTCTCTCCTTTTCTCTGTGTTTCTTTTCCTTCTTTTTGGGTTTCTTACTCTTCTCTACAGGTGGAGCTTCTGAGTCTGGTGACTTCAGGGTCTCAGCATTTCTATGTCTCTGCACTGGCAGCTTCTCACTGTCTGCTAAGGGCCTTAAAAATACAGAGAACATTATTAGCCTTCTGCAAAGATAACCTGAGTTAAGGGAACCTATCTGCTGAACTTCCAAGACAAGCTTTATTTTGTTTTAAAAAGAGTTGGGCCCTGAAATCTAAATCAGCACATACACATATACCTTAAGTTTATTTATGCAACTGCAGATACTGCCCTCGAGGATTAGAAGTTGACAGAAACACTTTCAAGGTGACTTGAGAGCCAAGCCCTTGCTAACACCTGATCACTCCAATAATAACTATAGTCTCGCAGGCTGAGTAACACCTACAGAAGGATACATACACATAGCATTATGCTGCATTTTTGTGAACTCAGTCTTAAAGTAAGACCAAAGATGTGAAAACAGGTGGAAAATTAAACATGGCTCAAGCAGCCCTTGAAGGGCATGTGTTTTTTTGGTGTTATCTATGAATAGACCACTGACTAGAAGTGAATTTTAAGCAGTTAATTGCTTAAATTTGGATGTTTATGCTACGAATTTGTACTCTACCATTACATTCAAAAAAAGTTGCATTTAATGTCAGATATTTGTTTCCAAGAAGTATGACTAGTAGCTCAGATTTACACTGTATCCAAAATCCATTACTTGGGGAAAAAAAGCTACACAGGAATTTGTCCATTCTTTCCAAACACTGTCCATAAATCAATGAACAAAAGTTGGCTGATAGCTTCTTTCTTTTCTAGAGCTTTTGCTTAACATTCTTTTTTATATTTGAGCAGCAAGCACCAGTTCAAAAAGATATCCAACAGTCTTATCTGTCTTAATCTTTTGCTTATATTGTATGAAGAGCCAAGCCTGATCAATTTAAAACAAAAAAACAACTTTGAAACAGAGACTGTAGTGGCAAGAAGGACCCCATTTGTTTGAACTGTAAGCAAATCTCATCTTTAAGCTATTTGACACACAACTGTACAGGACAAGGGATCACTGCTGGAAGTCAACAAGGAACAGACCTGCACAAATTTGAGGGTCGAGGATTTCAATAGTTTCATGACCCCTCTAGACAAAGAAGGTCAAGCACTTAGCAGTATAGTCTTACCTGGAAGGCTTCCCTGAAACCAGACTGCATGTGAGCGTGACACAGACATAGCAGTGCAAGCACAGAAAGAAAGAGAGAGGACAGAGACATGAGAAAACATGACAGGAGAGCACAGTGACTCACATGAAATGGAAAGAGAATGGATGGGAACAATACAAAAGCCCCAGAATGCCTCCTGGAGCCTAGCATTCAGAAACTGCTCCGCTTAATTTTTTCCTATGCTGTTGAGGCTTCCAAAGCAAACAAACTAATACCACAAATTTTTTTATACATTTGTCCTTTGCAGACTCAAAGGGGAACGTGACCAGGTGAAGAAGTTCCTCATAAACTGCTCTTTCACTTTTAAAAAATGCTACTTCACCCCCACACTTTTTTTCCCCAAGAGTGCCATGGTACCAAACTCCTACAGGTTCCTACAGAACTGCAGAGAATGGCACAGAACTTCCAGTTGTTTAAGTATCATAAAGAGAAAGAGGCACACAGACTACACACGCACACATGTGCCCGCAAAGCCTTCAAAGCGTTATAGGAGGCATCCATGGACCATAAAACAGCAATTATATTTAGCATTGTGATTCTGTAAGACAGCAACTAAAAAAGTCTCCACGTGCAATATTTAACAGACATCTTCTAGCTATCATACAGCCTGCAGGGTATCAGGGCACGCTGCACTGCTGCTATTACTGTAAGCAACTCCAGTAGCTGCATAGGAACCAGACTCTGGTCAAAGTTGCATACAATCCAGTAGTATTAAAATATTTTTCAGTAGTGGCACTACACTGAAGGTCCACAAGGCAACAGAGATGCTACAGACTGGCTGTTAATGCTCAAATTATCACAATACAGTATACATGCTTATAAGTACATACATACAGCAGATCTGAGATGAACACAGATGAATGTGGATCACATTCAGTGCAAATGCATGTTGAATTAAAGAGCTTGATACACCCAAAAGCTCTAATTCACTTTTATCTGATTCTAGTGACACTTCCTGTGCTTTCACATTCTATTTGGTCACACAGAATGTTTTTTCACCCTTTCAAAACCCCTTTATTTGAGCATCTGAGGTTTTATCATCTATGCTTCAGTAGGAACCCAAACCTGGACGATCATCTGAGGTTACATTTAAGACACGGAGAGAAACCGAAGTCTCTTCGCATAGTGCACTGTAGATAGTGTCTGTTTAGCCTCGGACTAGTCCTCATGCATTCTGGTTAGCAATTAAGTAAATTCACATACAAAACTGTCACTTACTTATCCAGATCTATATCAAGTGCCTTATATGGATCGTTGGGATCTTTGTCATCCTCATCACTGGGCAACGCATTCTGCAGGAAAGAGAAAGATCATCCACTGAAGAAGTGAATGAACCCCAGGCAACTTCAAAACTACATCCCTCGGTGCAGTTTTTCAGATTGCTAACCATGGAATGGGCCAGCTTGCAGTCAGGCACAATAAGTTATAAGAACAGTGAGTGTACTTCAATGCAACATGTAGTTACAAGATTAATTTAGAACAGAAAGCCATTCTTCACAAACTGCAGGATCTGAATCGCTGCTGTTCAGTTTTGATTAACATAAGTTTTCAGAACAAATACAGATTACATCACTAGCATGTGCAATTAATTACAATCAGCTGCAAAGCTGCTGACTAGACAGCAAGTTAATGTCAAAGTGGAGCAGCAGAGCATAATAAATGAAGTGACTATTTGGAGAGTTATTTTTATAGCAGAGATGCATCTTTTTTTTAATAGCTTCAGTGGCAATTTTTGTCTTTTTGTACACAAAAAGACAGTCATTTCTCCCCCTGGAAAGAACAGCTTACAGCCATCCCAATCAGTCATTTCTTAAACAGCTTTGCAAGAAGTCAGAGCTCTAACTGCAACAATACAGGCTGGCTGGCAATTCTTGAGGAAAATCTCCTCAGAAGAGCACAAAGTTAATCAACTGACCTCTGGCATCTCCTCTGTGATGATATCTACATGGTGAGCTGGAGTGATATCCTCCTCGCTCTCTGTGTGCAAAGAGTTATGGCGATGATGCTTTCCTCTCTTCTCCTTTTTCTGCTTTTTCTTTTTCTTGTCTTTTTCCAGTTTCTGTTTATGCCTTCGCTCTTCTTCCAGTTTCACATACTGGTCAGACATAGGCATTCCTGCAAGGGAAGACAAACTGCTTTCAATCCACATGAACACTAATCAGTCCATGAACCTTGCTTCTTAGTGTCTCAATTAGGACAATCAGCGCTGCCTTACACTTCGACATCTCATACAGCCCTTCTAGCAGCAACTTTCCTGCTGCATTCCATCTCTCCCCAAAAATAGGAGAGCAGTATTCTGCTCCGATTCTTGGTTGTCTACATTAAATGGATTACGAAGAGGGGCTAAATATGCACACTTTAACTAGAATTGGTGTTATGGATATACTAACACTGACAGTTTTCCATACTTCTGGAAAATGCTTTGCTATGTAAACTTCAAGTATTTGCCCTTAAAACTGATCACTTCCAATTTACTGCACTTTAACAACAGTATATCAAATTAGTTGTTTGCAGCTATTTTTGTTATTTTAAAAAACACTAAAATAATATCCGTACCATTAGACTCCACTTAATGTCTCCTGATCACCTTCTGTCCTTTAAAGCATTCCCACCCTACAGACTTGGCTGTACAACACTCTTAATCACAGAATTACTTCTAATGCCGTCTCGAGAGCAAGTGGACTCAGACCACAAAGTACTGTTTTCTAAGAAATGTTAGTTAAGGAGAACCATTTAGGAGTCTAATCAAAGCATGCTCCTTGTACTTAAAAATTAAGTTGTTGTTGTTACTTTTGCTTAAAAAAATCTGTAATTGATTTTAAATATTAACTGCACTTACCTGGAACTTTTAAGGGGACAGAGAGGTCGATCTGTACCACAGGTATATGTTCCACACCTGGAGTGTCTTGGTATCGCTGGGAAAATGAAAATTTATGTTCTGAGCATTGCCAGATCTACATAAATAGACATGTTACATTACAAAACAGCAAGCAGTTTAATCCTTTAAGGGAACATTTTAAGTACAGGAATGGAATAGCTCAGTACTAAATCCTATCTGGTAGTAGGATGTATTTTAGAGCTAACTGGTAACTATTATAAAACACCCTGCCTCTAACTACAGAGCCTTAACCCTGCTATAGCCACAGAAAAGGCTTGTTGCAACTCTGACGAAATTTTGGTTTATGTTTTACTGACAATAACTTGCCACTTCAAAAGAAGTTTAGAGGTCTAGGTTGAGGAAAATGGGGCAGTCCTTAGGACAGAGGGAGTAAGACAGGATCTTTCCCTGAAAAAGATGGCAAAAAAGCCACCACAACCTTTTGATCCATGAACACTCAGTGTGTTTTAAGGGGAACATGTTTCGGTGTGGATGTTCACTACTAACCTTAAAGTGTTTATTCACTCTCTCCAGCGCTCTTAATGAAGTGCCTGGCAATCTGAACCCTGAATCCATCAACCAGAGTTGGGACAAACTACCTGCACAGGAATTTGTGACATAAGGGCAAAGAAGAAAAGTTTCTTTGCATCTTTTAGAGTCTTGTTGCTCAAATTCAAACACCAGGCATTCCATTACAAGTTAAAGATTGTTACAAGCTTCTCTGCAATGGGAGCTGTGAAAGTCACCACTTTATTTTTTTAACTGGAGGTCCACTGGAAATCCACAGAAAGCTGGCTGCTCTTGTGGTATTTGGTCATTTGCAAGTTTTTCAACACAAATAAGGCCTATAAAAATAGATGTATGCAGTCACTCCAGTTGCCACACTAGTAAGCGACCCTAACTGCAGTAGAAATAATCAGAAGTGTCTCAATGGGAAACTGCAGCTCTGGCATTCAGAGACTTCACACACTTATATGAGAGACCAGCAGAAGATTTTCATTTGAACTCACTCACCTTCTGTGGGGAAGGAGAGCTTTTAATATAAAATGGGTTGTTTGCCTGCTCTTGTTTCCGGGCTTCTCGACGCTAAAAGAAAGAGTGTAGTTAGAAAGTTTGCTTACAAGCAAAGAGAACTTAGAGGCATCAGAAGGCAAAAATGTGATCTCCCTTAATATTTGGAACATTGCTTAACTACTTGCAAAAATACTACAGCATAGTAGCTCAATTATGATAAACCATGAGTTATGAGACATACTAGGATACAACTTTAAATACTGTTATTGCTGTAACTGATACTCCTTAGAAAATCCTTTCTTCGCCTTTTGATTCTAGACTAGATAACTTCCTTAAGACCAGATCTGGATGGCAATGCAAACATTTGTTTTCATTTTCACAGCTTGGAGGAAGTGAAAATTCTTATCAAGAAAAAGTATTCTCTAAGGAAACAGAAAACGTCCGAAGTAGGAAAGGTGCTATCACTACTGAGAACAGACACATTACAGTAGTTCACAGAAGCTGCTGAAGTCCATGAGCAAAGGTGCCGCCTCTTTTTGCCGATATAGTGCACACAGTAACACAAGTACACCAATGAAGGAGGTAAGTACGAACAAGTAGTTGCAGAGCTCGGGACAAGTGTTCATCTTCAAGACCCTGTACTTCAAAGTGAACTGCATTATACAGTATGGTTTTCAGGTCAGATTTTTACAAGAGCTCAAAATTCCTAACAAGGAATTTTTATATTTTCCTTCCATTTGGCCAAAATAAGAAAGCCACACTTCCAGGAGCACCTGATATTGGACGTATTCCACAGTGACTACAGATACTTCCGTTCAAACATGCGTTTTGTTCACATCATCAGATTTCCAGAGCTGTAGAAAGCAGCCTGCTTCTGACTACAAGGAGAATCTATAACAACAGTTACAACTGTTTAACTCTGACAATATTACTATTGAACTAAGTACCAAAAAAAGCATATTAATATTCACTCACTCTGGCCAGTTCTTCTTCATCTATTTCTGGCTGTCTGTGCCTGGAATGCCTTTGTTCCTCATCATGAAAAATTGTTTTGGGCTTTTCATCTTCTGACTCACTGTCTGATGGAGGCTCATTGATCCAGGCATCAAGGTCCAAGCTGGTAAGAATTGCAGTAAACACAAATAGCTTGACTAAGTACCCTTGAGTATTTCAGTTTTTCTAGTCATATACTTATCTTTACTATTTAAGATTTTGCAAGTTCAAATAAAGCACTGCAAGCAAGAAGGAATCTTACCCCTCTGGAACTGGAACTTTCTTCTGTGCTTTAGGAGCAACAGGGTTCAGCTCACCAGCAAACAGGGCTATTACTTCCTCAGCTACAGGCACTTCTTTTATTTGTAGCTTCTGAATGTATTTTATTAGTTGCAAAATACAAGAAGCCTAAGAACAAACAAAAGTAATTTCAGAACAAATATTTAGAAACTGACCAAAAATGAACTCCAACTGAAGTCAGCTGAAGATAACTGTAGTGACTACTGCAATAAGGGAATTAGAAGAAGCACCATACTACTTCTAGCTGTGTCTAATTTATTACTGATTTCAACAGACAAACCAAAATACAGCTGCCTTTCTCCACCATAGCATATAATGCTATTTACCTGGCTTTACAAAACACTTTTCTAGAACAAAGTACATAATAGACTGGATTTTCAGAAGGTATTTTATGTTCCTCCCCCCCCCCCCCTTTAATGAAAAGAGCACATCAAGAACAAAGGTTTAGGCTTAACAAGGATTAAGCAGCGGGGCTGGGTTGAGGAGTCTGCAGTCTCTTTTTCCCTGCTAAGCCTGTACGGTTTAATGAACACACTTGTGACATAGCACAGAAGCATATATTGCTTGCACAGACCCTCTCTTACTCTCCATTTAGACCATGCCAGCACAGAGCTTTTTTTTTTTTTAAATATTACATTATCACAGTATCACAGATTTCTAGGTTGGAAGAGACCTCAAGATCATCGAGTCCAACCTCCGACCTAACACTAAGTACTCCACTAAACCATATCGCTAAGCTCTACATCTAAACGTCTTTTAAAGACCTCCAGGGATGGTGACTCCACCACCTCCCTGGGCAGCCCGTTCCAATGCTTAATAACCCTTTCGGTAAAGAAGTACTTCCTAACATCCAACCTAAAACTCCCCTGTCGCAACTTTCGCCCATTCCCCCTCGTCCTGTCACCAGGCACGTAGGAGAACAGACCAACCCCCACCTCTCTACAGCCTCCTTTAAGGTAACTGTAGAGAGCGATAAGGTCGCCCCTGAGCCTCCTCTTCTCCAGGCTGAACAAGCCCAGCTCCCTCAGCCGCTCCTCGTAAGACTTGTTCTCCAGACCCCTCACCAGCTTGGTCGCCCTTCTCTGGACTCGCTCGAGCACGTCCACGTCCTTCCTGTAGCGGAGGGGCCCAAAACTGAACACAGTACTCGAGGTGCAGCCTCACCAGAGCCGAGTACAGGGGCACAATCACTTCCCTAGACCTGCTGGCCACACTGCTTCTTATACAGGCCAGGATGCTGTTGGCCTTCTTGGCCACCTGGGCACACTTGTGGCTCATATTCAGCCGACTATCAACCAATACTCCCAGGTCCTTCTCGGCCAGGCAGCTTTCCAGCCACTCATCTCCCAGCCTGTAGCTCTGCTTGGGGTTGTTGCGCCCCAGGTGCAGGACCTGGCACTTGGCCTTGTTGAACTTCATAGAGTTGACCTCAGCCCATCGCTCCAGCCTATCCAGATCCTCCTGCAGAGCCTTCCTGCCCTCGAGCAGATCGACACACGCACTTAGCTTGGTGTCATCTGTAAATCAATGAATGCAAATCTGACTGTACTGCTGAATTTATCACATCTTACTATAAAGTAACCATTTGCTCACTCTTAACCTTTATCACATGCAAAAATAAAGTTTTCCATGTAAGCCTGACAAAGTAAGCAAATCACTGTAAAGCCTCAAAAATTCTATAGCGTTTTCTAAATACTACAGTTATTGGTCTTTCATCTATCACTTTCCACCCTATGATAGTTTCTGATAAAGGCAGGGGCAAGGTGCTTTAGAACACAACTACCCTGTGTATCCACTAGGAATTAAGTGTGTATGGCAGCTCTTTTTGGTTCAATGGGTACATCACAAAAATCACTGCAGTCATCTTGCAGCATTCCAAATTGCGATCTTGGAAAATGGACTTCACAACATGTTCAAGTCCTAGATCACAATTTTAAAACGAAATTGTTTTGAATTAAGTTCTTGCGAGCTGCCTTTGGAGGTGATTTTGATCTAGAATTAGATCTGGGCTCTGACACAAAATGTCACCACTCTTACTGCTCTTCTAGTTCCAAGGTGCCTTTTCACTGAGTTACAAAAAGTACAGAATACAAACATCACTCTGATAACAGTGGCTTGTATAAAATGTGCATGTCCACAAAAAATGAGATGTGATCCAATACAAATGAGTCTTTGTACGATGAATTCCAAGATAAGTTTGTTCTCTTACCCTCTCCTGAACTTCTAGATCTGCACTCTGTACGAACTGAGGCAAGCGCTCAATCATCAGCTGTGTAATTTCCTGAGCTGCTTCCTTTTCCCCAGATTGTTCTTTCTGCTGTAGGATGGATGCATAGAGCTTCACCATGTTCTGGACGTAAACTGCCTGGATGTGGCCTGGTAGAGTTGTAACTTTAGGCCTCAGCATTGCTTCTAAAGTTTGGTTTGCTTCCTCAAGGTGTCTAAAAAGAGTGAACATATGAAAGACAATAATTGAGCAACTTCAACATTTTGTCAGTCTTCATAAAGAATTTTTCAAAAACCTCTGTTAAAGTACAAAGTGTTACAGAAAGACAAGTGAGACTACAAATACCTAATCATTTGCTCTCTGCATCTTTTCCCCTTTCAAATGACAGCAGTAACATGATATAGAGGAATCCACAACTTTATCCTTTTAAAGAAGGGGGAAGGGGAGGGACACCTCAGCTTCCACCTCTACAGTTTCAGTATTTTCTCCATTAACTAAGCGTTGCACATTACGTGCAACTGCACTGACAACCTGGGACTAGCAGCCCAGGTACTTTTCTGCCATTCTGTACTTCACCACTGCATCAGTGAGGTGGTATTTCCAACCAGTTACTGAACAAAAATAAAATGTGGATGCCCCATCTCTGGAAGTGCTCAAGGACAGGTTGGGTGGGGCCCCTGGCATCCTTACCCATGGCAGGGGTAGCTGGAACTAGATGTTTAAGGTGCCTTCCAACCTAAGCCGTTCTATGATACAACACCATGGTACGTCCAATTTATGAAAACGAAGGCTAGGTAAAGCACGTGTGCATGCACACTCAACCAAGAGACGAATATATCTAAGATAAAAGTTAACGTTGACACAACACTAAAGATTGTGCTACTGCTGGTACAGACCAGTTTGGGACAGAAATAATACTTCTCATTCTCATGAAAAGCAAGCTCTGCAAAAACCTCTCATAGGCAAAAGAGGAAGAAAAGCAAGAAAAAAACATTTCAGTCAAATAGGCTCACTGTATACTTTCCCTATTGTATAAATAGGGTTAGACTTTTATCATTAAAGAGTTCAATCACTGGCTTAAGGTCTTGACTGCTTACATCCACAATCATGCCTTATTGTATGAGTGGGCAGGAATACAGAGGAAAAAACAGGAAAAAACAGATACTCAAAATGAAGCATCTGCCTTGAGTAGAGGAATCTCATGGGGCGAAGGAGCAGGAAAGAAGCAATCCTTTTGTCAGTAATAAGGGTGCACATTCTGAGCCATCCTCCTCTCAAAAAGTAGTTTTTAAGGATCTGAATTTGTGTCTGAAAGAAGCTGTTCAAAGTGTCATCCCAATTGCACTTACTCAGAGAATTCCCCACATATCCAAGCAGCAGCATAAAGCACCTCACAGATTCCGTTCCTCTGGGTGTTGCTGGCTATGAGATGAGCGTTGTCCAAAAGCATAGCCATTTGAGAAACTGCAAATTTACGAATAGCTTTAACTCTGATAGCTACATCTAACATCTGAGCTGCTATAAGATGTCCATGCCGTGTGCCTTCCAATCGGGTCAGTTCCACCAAGATGCTTATGTACCTACAAAAAGCAAAAGGGACACAATTTCATTAATGGACAATCACGCATTGCCACTGCTGACCATTTCAAATTTGACACAAAACCACTGACCATTCAAAGTTCGTGATATATTGGTAATTGGACTGACTACAAATATCTATGATTTTAGTCAGCAGCTCATCCCGGTACGTTGTCCCTTCCGCTTTATCCACGTGAATCATCAATTTCTTCACTATCTCCATCAAGTTCTTCTTCGAAACCTGTTAAAGAGTTATCGGAGGGTTGAACCAAAAATAAGCTATTTCCTGTACGGGCAAATTCTTCTAAATCCAGTAAAGCAACTGCTAAACTCTTTGGTGGACCTATGTTATTGCGTTAACAAGAAATCAGAACCAAGGGCAAAGACCCCCCCGAATGAAAAGCACTTTACTACAAAAATTGTACACACAGTCCTTTCACAGATCAAGTGTTCTCACCACAAGGTTGCCCCTGTAGCCTATGCACACTTTATAAACTGCTCTGCATAGCTGCAGAACGTGTGCACAAAGCTGGCTGCACACAAAAACAATCAGAATGAAATTCCGTATGTCATTAAGAAGGCATAACAAGACTGAAAGGGCAAATTTGACAAAGAAGCAGCTTAAAGATGCCTTTTCAGAGTGCTCCAGACTCTTTCCCATTCTTTATATAACTTATGTCAACCCCAGCTGTCGGGTGCTGCAACGTGGACTGCAATGCAGAAGAGGAGTGACTTATCCCAGTATGTCCACAGCCACTTTCCACCTAGAGGAAGGAGCAGTGAATTCTTAGGCCTTCTGAGTTCAGGCACTATGGAAGTCACCCAAAGTCTTTCCACAGTTGGAATGTATTTAAAGCCCTCGTATGCTGTACCAGATCTTTTATTTGCAAGAAGTGCCAGAAGAAGTTTGGCAGTTATTCTCACAATGCTACTGAGGAGAGGAGAAGAGAAAGGTGTGTGTTTTTTTGTTTGTTTTTTAAACATTAGCCTCCTAAACAAGTGGTCACATGGACTGGAAGGGAAAGGAAATAGGTGAGGAAACATACCATGCCATACAGCAGATCTAAAGCTCTGAGACGGATAGACTCATCTTTGTCATCCAAACATTGGAGAATGAGATCCTTGTGAGACTGAACTGACTTAGGATGTGTTTTCAGGATTTTGGACATAGCTAACAATCCCAGGTATTTCACTGTGAAAGGCAAAATAAAACTTCTTTCCAAATATAGAAATACTGTTGTGTTGCGCATGAAAACTTAATATTGACTGCTTTTATTTACACCAACTTTTACATGTTCAAATAACTCTCTCTGATGAGGATCATTTTTGAGAAACAGCACATCGCAGATTTTCCTTCATTTTATAATCCCCCACCCCCCCCCCCGTACCCATAGTCCACAGTCATCACAGCCTTCTTGCACTTCAGGCTTTATCATTGATTTAAAGATATCATTTAACATATAGAACCTATGGGTTTTGAGAGTTAGCATCCTAAGATGAACACAGCTTAAAAAGCATGAAGAAGACTGGTGTATTAAGCAGGAGCCCTGTTCTCAATGAAAAAAGAGGCAGGAAAACAGGTCAAGAAAAGCTTTTGCACAAAGAAGGTTTTTACATTGTTCTTTGTAGTCACCAAAAAAGCAACCGTTCCTACATTTTACTATTATGCTTTCACTACAGAATAGCCCTCACTACTCTGCAAGCAGGAAGTTTATAAAAAGGGGTAGGAAGAGAAGTGTTTTAGATTTTCAAGACCACAAGCAGTAGTAATAACTCATCTGTTTTAAAAAAGCTCCTTATAAGAAATGTTCAACATAGAAAATTATTTCCACATTACAAAACCAGCAGTTGCTTACAACATATCAGGCACTATAATAATGAGTAAGCTGTTTGGAGCAAACTCATTGCTCTAAGACTGCTGCAGTTTCCCCGCAGTGACTTGTTGCTAAAAGCTTCCATGCAGACAAGCAACATACTTACAGTTCTGGTCAGAATCTTCTATCAATATTCTTAACTTCTGTACACAAAGCTGGGAAAAAGAGAGACCGTGCTTATTACAAGCCTCAAAAATCTAGATTAAACTGTTTGTAAAGTTTACTCGATACACAAAGGTGGCTAGAGCATGCAAGGAAGCATTCTAAGGAAGACTTGCAGCCTCTGGTAAGACAGACTTGTTGCATTTACAGATTTCAGAACAAAAGGAAGAGAGTTCTTATGATTGCATTGATACAAAATGAAGAAAACAGAAAACCTTTAAAGGAGGGGAATTTGCATATTAAACCAAAGAAAATAACAGAATTTATATCAGAAATGCTTCAGTCTGTAGGATTCCACTTATGTGAGAGCTCTTCAGTGAGCTATTTATTGCTTTCACAAAGGAATGTAATCCAATTTCTCCATAGCATTTGGTATTACACAGTAGAGCAGAACAAGTAACACCCACCAGAACCCAAACAGTGTTATACCTGGATGCTAGCGCTGTGATTAGGCATCCCAGAGGATAGTGAGATCAAAACTGAAATAAACAAACAGAGGTTTCAGTTACTATATTCTGAATGAATATAACGTAACACAAAGGTCAACAGCTAACTCAGCTCACAAGGAAAGATAAGTTTTTGTTATCTTTTTGGTGAGCTAGGGAGGAGAGAAGGCTGTAGTTCTTATACTTTATGAAAAGTAATAAATATCGGGGCACGAAAAAAAATGTAAAGGCATGAGCTGTTGGAACAGCCAGGTCAAAGCTGCTTTATATTACACTTTGCTCTCATTAATGTGTATTTTACTGATATCACACAGCAGTCATGGCTGTAAATATGTCACCAGCTACGGCACAGATGAATTTAAGTGTACACTTCCCTAACGTAATGAAATGCAGCAATGGATCCTAGAGTTTATATAAACTGGAGTTTTTCATCAAGCCAGCAAGAGACTCAAGGCTACATCAGCTCCTGCTGTTGATCACATTGGACATTTGTAAAGCAACGACAACACGCGACCCATGGCAGGAAAGGTGGTGGTATCTTGTTAACTACTGTTGTCACCTAGCACGTCCATGCCAGCACAATCCTTTACCAAGCCAGTAACACAAACTGATCTTAGTCACTAATAAGCGCAGTGCCATTTAACTCCCCATAATCCTGCAGAACTACATTTCTGGGAAGGAGTGTGGATAGTAGCTTTTCAGGCCATGCAGGGAACTGGCAGGTGCAAGGTGCTGCTCTGATGCAGGTACTCAGCTTCACATTCTCCAAATCCAAGTTTTACACTATAGCCCCTTAGCAGGCCTCCCTGAGGTGATCTTAGTGAGTGAATTTCTCTTTGAACCACAGATTCAGGACAAGAGGGAATGGCCTCAAGTTGCACCAGGAGAGGTTCAGGTTGGAAATTAGGAGACATTTCTATTCAGAGATAATCAGGCATCGGAACAGGTTGCCCAGGGAGGTGCTGGAATCACCGTTCCTGGAGATGTTTTAGGAAAGACTGGACCTGGTTCCACCTGGTTCACCCTCTACACCATGAACCACGCACCATGGTTTAGTGGGTGATATTGGTGGTAGAGAGATGGTTGGACCAGATGATCTTGGAGGTCTTTTCCAACCTTAATGGTTCCATGATTTACCCTATTTTCTCTCAGGAAGACACCCTCTTATCCACAATGGAATTAGCCTCAGTGCTATTTTTTTCCTCACCATCATAACTTCATCTTGCATTTCCCTGATGGAATCAGTGAACATGAAGCAAGTGACAGGTCACCATTTCTTTGAACAGATCCAATGCAGTACGTTCCTGCATCATTATCCCTTGGAGAATCCCAAACTACCCATGAGACAGACTTACGGCCAAATTGTGGATATCAACAACCCTCCGCTTCCACATGAGGGCAGGAACGTGCCAGGTCTCAGCTGGAATACCACGTTACCCCATTTTGCCTTAGTTTCTTTCTCTATCCCAAGTAGTGAGTTCACATCCCTTCCCCGCTCAGAAATGAATGTAAACCATAGATCTGTTATTTCAGTGACCTCATTCAAGGAACTGCACCAAGTCTACTTTATTTCTCCAATTCCACAGCTTAAGAAAAAAGCCTACTATTTCTCCTCACATAAGAAAATGTCGTCAATGTTTCCATTAGGCATTGATCATGTTCTTGATTTTATTGCTGCTGGCATATTTCAGTTCTAACACCACTTAGGAGCTTGATTACAAATAACATTATATAAAATATAAATAATTACTCATCGTTAGTGCTTTGTTTTAGCCTTTAGCAAACAACACATAGCTGTAATAACTTAGCCTCATCTACTGACAACAAAGGATTTCAGTTACAGTTACGTAGTGAAAGACATCACTGAAAGTTTGCCAAGCGATTTAATTCGGTTATAGAAATACATTAAGTTAAAAAACAGTCACAATTAATTCATGACAAAGTTCATCGTGTTCTTTCTAGGTCACAAATTTCAGTTCTCACCTGCTATTACTGTGTTCACACATTCATACAAGAGAGACATGGCTGAGGTGCTGAAACAGAAACCAAGTATTTTAAATAGGGAATAAAACCATCACATTTTGAAGAGTTGTCAGCAATATCTTAGAGCTAGTTAACACCTTTAATTACACAGGAAATTGCCAGCATTCTGTTCCATATACCTCCCAACTAGAGGAAATGATTCTCGCTTATAAATGGGAGGGAGGCAGTACAGCTGGCTACTGAAAGTAGGGGAGGGGAAAACAGCTGATTCTGCAGTCCTCTCCTTGACTTCCAAAACAGAATGTAGCAGAGATGGATTAAGTCATTTCTTCTCTGAGAAGATGCAAATAACAGTACTGTAACAGGAGGTCTAAGGAAGGAAATGGTTACTCAAAATCTCGGTCCCAGTTTCAGAGCACTGAACCAATCTTGTCCAAGGATCAAATCAAGTCCTCTGCCCAAGGTCAAAAATTCACGATAAGAAAAGCAGATGGACAACCTCCAGGTCTTTCTCCCAAAGAGAATGAGTCATGCATGAACAGCAGACTCTTGCTCATTTCTACAAGCCAGCAACATATTTTCAAATGTCCTATTCTACTCCAAACGTAAATTCAAGAAAATTGTCAGTTGAACACTCAGTAAGTACAGTGAGATTGAGGATTTCACTTACAAAAACTGATTTATACGATGGAAACAGACACAAAGTGCCCCCCAGCCACACAGCAAGCCTTACAAGTAACAAAGGACTGCTTCCGGAGAAGCAGGTCTGCAAAGGTAATGAGCAAACAGCTCTGGAGGCAGCAGTCACAAACTGCTCCTGTGAAGGTCACTCAGCACATGGTATCCATGACTCTGGCATGCTCAGAGCTGGGACAATCACTTCTGCTCTCTATGCATTTTGTGGTAGGTGGCAGGCTGTTTGGCCTTATGCATGTGTGATATGAAACCCAAAATGACAGACAACGGAAGCCAATCAGAACAGGATTATGTCCTCAGAAATAATGAAAAGAATAGCTACTGTGGAAGTTGGAGAGGACACAGACAGGACTGAAGACATTCTGTTCATCTTGCTGCTTTTTCTAGTGAAGTACTGCTTCTAGTGAGTTTGTATGTATGCATCACTGCTGCAAAAACTCTCCTTAGCTGTTTGGATGCAAGCCTTCTGGCTGGTCTGCTCAGAACCAGCCTTACAAGCAGTACTACGAGGATGAAGAGAAATTGTTTGGCTAGAGCTCCCTCTCACTGCTACACAGATATCTGTTTTAAATTTTCTCATTCTCGTCCATCCTCATGCTCTGCCACATTAAGAGAAACTGATCTTAACCTTTGATAACTCCAACATAGTATGACACTCTTTCCGTAACTGGGAACATGCATTTATTCTTTCCTCCTTTCTGAGTTTAGTTCAGAAATAGATCCAAAACAATAATACAAACCAGCTTTAACAAGGCACAAAGATATCTACAAATTTCTTTATCTAACTGCACTTCCAAAAAAGTCAAGAGTCAAACGTGCAGATGAACAGAAGAGGCAAATACACAGCTGTTTTTAAGGCATAGTTTTTTTGTGTGTATTTGTTTAAATACATGCACCAAAGTAATCCCTGGCTTAAAATGAGTGAAATCGAAACATGCAAGCTTCTGAGAAATTCAAGACAGCCCACACCCAAAGGCTTTCATTAGGGTATTTTATCTCAGTCAAGTTTCTTAGGAATAGTCTTAATATTACTACTTTGATACTGAAACCAACACATTCAAGCTCAGGAAGAAGTTCAGAAATGCATCACTAGACCTAGCTACTGACCTACCTAACACACACTTTACCAATCCTGAATAAACAAAGTAGCATTTGTTATACATACCTGTGTATGAGGTTGGTCAGAGGCTCAATTAATTTCTTTCCCAGCCTAGGCTCTAATGGAGTAAGAGCACCAAACTATTTTAAGAAGTACAAACAAGAAACTGAATTAATAGCTGGTTTTAAGCAACATAAAAACATAATTTAAACTACAATTCATTATATTTAACTAAGCTATATTAAAATATTTTTTTCCTCTAAGTTCACAAATACTAGAAGAGATTCCTGGTTCGTTTTTTAACTAGCATTAAAGGTAACTATACCTACAAGCAAGAAACCTATTTTCATACCCAACACAGTTTAATGAGGATTCCAATCCTGTAAGCATAGGTAGAGAATACAATACTTGCCAGTTTTATAATTTTAATGAGAACCCAATTATTGGTTGACGATGTCATCAACTTGAAAAAGAGTGGAGCAAGAGAAAGGTAGTTCTTGGGATTGCGTCGAGCCAGCTCACAAATAACATTTACTGCAGCAGACTGCACACCTGGGAAACAGAAGCGAGAAAAGCAGAATTCTCATAAATACTTTAATTGTAATTGAAGTTTCTGGTGCAGAACACCCAGAACAAAAGCAGTTAAACATTCAGACTTGCACATTCCAAGAGGAATGGCTCAGCCTCATTACCAGTGATGAGGTAGTGAACTAAACACAGGAATGCAAGACAAACTCAGAAAGGATATTATTTAATTTTGGCTGCTTTCTAATATATCAAACTATGTATCTGCTTTGTGCCCACTATCAGACAACAGGACACTGACATTCTCCTCCCCTCCTTGCTGCAGATAGCTTGTTTGAGGGACACAGACAACAAAAATTAAAATCATTAACCTTATCCACCATAAAGTTTCCAAACACTGCTTCTTTAAAATGTATTTAGACATTTTTAATTAAACCAGAAAAAGAAAATCCTTAAACAAGATGACTGAACAAGTTAATTCTAATTGCTCAATCTCAATTTAATCTCAATTTGGAGTCTTCTAGTCTATGTTTCATAGCAGAAAGTAGTTTTTTCCATAAAGCATCATAAATAAGTAGTTTCTTCCTTTGTTTGCAGGTGTTTTTGCTTGTTTCTTTGTTTTTAATAAACATTGTCCCTGGAAGATGTATCTTACATGCCATTAACAAATCAGTCCAGTAAACATATCTACATTTTTCCTTCTAAACACACAAATCAACTGGACTTCGTAGAACTACAATGCACACAGATTCCTTGAAACAGATACACAGCATTTTGGCACAGTGAAGGAAGACTAGTACCTTCCAGTAACACCAATTAGAAGTATATTTTTAAATTTAAAAATAGAAAAAAGCCTACTGAGTTGTGTGAAATTAAGTACATCTATTGCCAACAACCAATAGCTACAGCTTTGTAGAAGTGCACAAGAAACAAAAAGCTTGAAATCAACTGAAATATTTTCAACAGTCAAGTTAAGCAACAAGCCACGAATCCCTAAGCAGCTTTGTCCCATTAAAGTTTAATCCACCGATGCAGTTTCAGTAACTTTGGCCTTGAAGAAAGAACTAGAACGCATTTTTAATATGGTAACATCTGTCAAAACTCTCATATGGCCATCTACCTATTCAAACATTGTGCTCAGAATTTTTTTCATTTTTCACTCCTCTCTACAAGCTTGAAAAGCATTTATACCTAAATGTTTTGGAGCAGAAGCAATTTAATAAAATCCACTCACCAGGATCTGGATCTTCGAGTTTCTCTTTAAGGCGAGGAAATGCAGGACGGAGGGACTCTGGGTATTTCAAGAAAACTTTGTACATGATTAACACTGCCTTCTTCCTGATATAAGGCTTCGTATGAGACATCTGTTAATGAAAGAATTGGGATCAGGCTCTTCGCAAATTTACATTTCCAAGATTCTTCTCAAGGCCCCTGTGTCCACATCAGTCTCTCTCAAAAATGTTTCATAGGAGACTTGGCTACTTCAGTTTCCTAAAACTCAGCTTCTGATGGATGAGCAAAGTACCATCATTTATCACCCCAACTAACAGAAATAACCAACGCAATCCTCCTGAGCCACAAAGGCTGTGAAGGGTCCCCAAAAGACTCAAAAGGAAGAAGTGTCAACTGTAATACGTAACAGTTCTAAATTTAACAGGTAGTTACCAGATTTGAACAAATTAACATCCTTTAATTATAGGAAAAAACATTACTCAGTCTTATCAACTCACCAGTGTCATGATGTCATTTGCCAAGTCCCTGGCAAGATCTGGAGTAACAAAACAGGACAAGCCAGTCAGTGCAACTCCAGTATCATATTGGTTAGGGCTACTCAGATCCTAAAAAAGGAAAAAGAAGCTCAAAAATTTAAGATCACACAGGATGTTGAGAAACTGTTTTTTCAGAACAATTTCATTCACTCAACAGATATGAAGCAGAGCTTCTGTTCCATGGGGATGTTTATATCAGCTATTAAGAGGAATGTCCTCCAACACCTGCTAAAATACAGCTACCACGGGGATTAATAATTGGCACGAGGAATTGTAATTAAATTATAGATGGGTGACTGCAACATAAAAGCAACTAGAAACACCATACCCTAGTGGTATTTCAGAAGTGGCAAAAACACTCAGACATGATCACAAATATATTTAAAATCCTAAAAGAAAGAAATGGAATTAAATACTAACACTGTTAAATCAAAACCAAATTGTCATCAGCCTCACTGGGAACACACTCTTGATGAGTGCATGACAGTGTCCTAGCTTAATATATTAGAGAAATGAAGCTGCTTTCCTTCCAAGCTGCTGACAGCACCATGACTTTCAGTGCATAAAGACAGAACACAGGCTATGGCGTAGAACACATTTCATTTGTCAAGTTTCTTTGCACTTATTTGTAGTCAATGTAGTATAGTCTTTCAAGTGTTAAGATTCTGACTCCTAACAAATATTAATACTCTTATCTGAGCATGTTCACATGCAGATTATAAAACCAGATCTCATGGAATACGGAGCATTACAGGATGAATCCTTAATTGCAGTTATTAGGAAACGAAAATATGAAGTGAACTGCAGAGACCATTTGCAAACAAACTGTGAGAATTAACAGTCTGGATTCATGCATACAAGACCACAGTAGGAGAGCTAAACACAAGCCTTCAGGCTTCTGTGTCATCATCTGCATCTCATTTTGAGACCTCTTGTAGGTGGGACAAAATTCAACTCTACTTCGAGAATAACTAAATTACTTCTTAAGGAGCAACAAAACTTTGCAACACATTCCGGCTTTAACATATCTGCAGTCTTTAGGAAAGATACTGGATAACATCCCACTGATCTTTTTTAAGCAAGCAAATACAGACAGTTGGCATGAGACAGCACAAGGGAAGCCTATGGACAACTAAGCATTCCATTAATCCCTCAGATTGTATAATCAAAGCAGACTGTAAACCAATATAATTCTACACCTTCATATTCCTTAAAAGAAGTTATTCCTTAAAAAAGTTGCACAGTTTTCAAAACACAAATAGGGAGACAGGGCAAGAAAAAAATTAAGAACTGAAATCAAGAGTTTACCTTTCGGATCTGATTAGTAGTCAACATAATTACATCAGTCCCTTCATGAAAGCACTGAGAGGCAGCTAGGTAACCAATTCTCTGTGAAAAGGCAAGAAGAATAAAAGCCACTTTTAAAAAGTAAGTTTAGACAATGTTTAGATGAACAACAACTGGTTGATCCACCAGCAATATTAAAAAGCAGAACAATTAGACAGGAGGTTTGCATAACAGAAGAGGCATGACAGGGTTTTCTATTCTTTCCTGACATAAACCCTTTTCAATGATCTCAGACAAGTAACATCTTTAGATGTAATACGTCTATCTCACAGGTATTAAAATTATCTTTATCTCCCACACTTTGTTAGAATGTACAGGTTCAGTGGCCAAGAAGATGTAGAAAATAGGACAGTCGGTAGGAGAAACAGGGAGTATTTATTTTGTCCTTGTTGTACCTAAACCAAAACTCCTTGACTCCTGACTTTCAGGTATGAAAGCCCAATCTGGAAGCCATTCTTGACAAAGTAACGTTCATCCTATTTATTTGGTGAAAACAAATAAGCACAAGCAAAACCTTACAGGGGAAAAAACACATCCACCCACACAAAACCATGCACTCTTTTTTTCACCAAAGATTTGACAGCTGTTGTCAAATACCCAATAGAAAAAGCCTATAGTAGCAGGTCACTTATTATATACTAGAAAATAAACAGTCTACTTCCTTTCCATACTGAAGAAATCAAACAAAAGATGACGTGCCAATATATTAATTAAATACAATAATGAAACAGCTTGGTTAGTACAGCAGTAATTACACAGAAAACTCACTTTGAATGTAAACTTTGATGCACTCATGACTTCAATAATATTGAAAGCAGCCCAACTGATGTCGTAGCCCAGCATCTGTAACTGTAAGCAGAGAAGCCTAGATTACAAACTTCTGAAATATGAGACTCAAAAAATAGGTCAGGATACCTCAGAAAATTAAAGATAGAACAAGAGTCCAAAAATAACACTGCAAGACACCTCAAGATTATGACCCACTGTTATGTTCTATATGTTCTGTTATGTTCCACCTGGAATAAGCTAAAGACATCCAGAAGTTCCACCAGAAGCAAGTTTTAAAAATACTCTGCATTAATTCCAGGTACTACATAGCAGTTTTATATGCACCACCGTGGATAGTTTTTCCCCCTCTTAAAAAAAATAAATCACTCTTTAATGGCGTTTTCCTGTTCTCTGCAAAGGACTGCACAAAGAAACAATCACCAGTTTCAACTGCTCATGCAACTACCTAAGAAACAATCCAGATGAGAACTACTTTTTTTAATTGGATTAGTTTTAAACCAGATTAGCTTCCTGACCTAGCTCAATAAAATTGTACAAATACTAGTGCCAGCACAAGGAATGGAATGGGATGGGAACACGCAGACTCTGATGTCAGAGATACACGCAAAAACATTTTCACCTGCAGCCTGCACTGAAAACAGTTAAAGCTGGCTGTCAAACCAGTCTAAGAAGAATAAGCAGGCTAGTTCCTCCTCAACAAGGATGAAAAAATTCAAAGATGCAATCGCATTGTATCCCCGCAAGGCACTTACATATGTAAGTTTGCAGACTGCATTTGATTTCACTGCAATGTTATCCTGCTTTAGCTCCTGCTTGATCTCATCGATGCACTGGGAGATGTATTTTGCCTGAGGGAAACAAAAAACATGCACACTCATTTACCATGGGACATTCACTTCTGTAGATTTCCAACACGTTATTGGGAAGAAGGCAGCAGAACTCATTTGCAAGAACCAAATCCATCTCGCACGCAACGTTTAGGTAAGCACTTTACTCTGAAGGAACTGCTCATTAACAAGAAATGTCATGCTTTATTACAAAACTGAAAGTACGCTGAGTTGTTTCTTCACTGTATTTCCTGTCTCCTCCCTCCAACCCCACTGTTCAGTCTAGGGCTTTAGGATCAAAGACTTGCAGCCAAAAGCTGGTCAATGGAGATCGTGTGCCTAGTGGTAAGAACAAACACTTGAGTTTCACCTCTCCTAGAGCACGTATTAGGCCCTTACTTCAACGGAAAGCCAGAGATTACTGAGTCATTATGCCTAGAAATAACCACATAAAAGACTAAATAGCCCACGAATTTAAGGTGACTGATGAAAAGATGAGTCCCCTCTTCTTTTGGGCACGCTGTATACATCCAGCACTGCAGATGTGCGCTCAGAGCAGTCCTCACACCTGACAGGACAGAGCACAAGTCTTTCACTGGGTAAAAATACTTCTGGCTGGCACTTGCCATTTACTCCAAAATTGGCAAAGATGCCTACCCTCCCCAGCACAGGAATTCGCTAAGTGATTTTGCTATTTACACATTTTGAAAAGCAACACCTAGTTATTTGTATGATTTTCTCAGTAATTCAGAGCCAAATGTCACAATGTTTACATTTAAATATTTGGCCCTTTGCTTCTTTCCAAACAATCACGTCTGTGCTTGTGGGAGGGATGTGGCAAATGCATGATCTAAAAATATCTGTACAGATTTTACTTCATAAGTAGGCTTAACTCTGAGATTCTTTCAGTTCACAATTAATTATGATTTAAGTACTGAAGGCATCTGCTACAGAAGTCAAGAAAATTTAAAAGCAGGGACATAATCCCTCCTTAGAAAGCCACACATGCACAAGGCATTTATCATTCAATAAAATATGTCAATTGCCGGAAGAACCAGGTCAGAAAACAATTGCCTAGTTTCAAAGCAAAACTCTGCCTCCATGCCATTACCTTCCACCAAAAAGATATTTTCCACACAGAAGTCTATTGGTCTGCCTTTAACTAACACTTTTCCTCTTTACACTAAGTTCTGTTTATTATCCCAACTGTTCTTTGGCCTTCTGCAACGTCCTAGAGCGATACTCATGTTTAACGTCATGAAATTTAGAAGCAGAGAATGTTATTTTTAATCAACAGTGGGTGGCAACAAAAAAATCATACAAGGTCTGTAGTGCAAAGAGATGCTGCAACGATCCAGGTGAGGAAAAGTAGCAACTGAATTTTAACACTAGGACTTCCTCCTCCAAGCAGCAGCCATATAATGGCAATCCCCACTGCTCTAATTTAGAGTCTAGCGATACCAAAGTTAGAATCCACCATCATGATGCACAGTGAACACACGTAATTCAGTGCAGGAACAGTTCCATTGGGTTAACAGCCTTAATGTAATCAGAGTAATTTGTCTGGCCTCTCTCTCAAATCTTGCACTTACGCAAGGATAAAAGCCAATGCCTTTGTGGCACTGCTAAGCTCAGATGGAAATTTGTTATTCCGATAGATTTCTACCAGAAGTCTTTGTTGAGCTTCTTGGAGTACTCGCTTGTCCCACTCCTGCAGCCTATGGAGGTCCCTCCAACAGCGGCCCTGCCCTCCAGCAAAGGCAACCCAGCAGGCCTGCTGAAAGCAAGCAAGCAAATGAATTTACTTAGGAATACTTTAAACTCATTTAAGTGCCTGTATTTGGGATAGAAATATTATCTTTGTACCAGGAATCTTCATGTTAAGGGAAGGCAGGCCAAACACCCCTTTCCTCTACAGAGATTCCCATCTGTCCTCCTGAGTAGGGTGAGTGGACCTCACCTGCCACGAAAGGAGACGGCACTGCCTCCAAATGCTTGACTATATGGAGTCCAGGTGACTTCTCCTAAGAAATAGAAGATTTGGGATTCTAAACAGTTATGACCGTGATCCAAGTCCAGACAGCTCCCATGGAAGAGTTTAAACTCACGTTTAAACTGAAAGACTTCTGATGGCAGGTAGGAAATACGTAGTTGACCTGAGATACTGAAAGAACGACTCGCACAACATGCAACTGATCTACAGACACATTGTAGTGAGCCTTGAATATTTTATGCACCCCTAACAGCACGCCAGAGCCGTGTCCCAGAACCCTGCGCCACATATCTTGTTGCCATGACCTGGGCAGCGGGGCCAGCCCCTGCTTTCCACGCAGAGTACTGCACTGCCCGCACCCAGAAAGCATCACAGCCATTTCTCACAGCTCCTACCCCAAACCTGCTTAAACATTAGCCTCGGTTTCCTAAAAACCTCTCAGGAGTTGAACCCAAACCACTGCATGACCAAAAAGGGGACAAAATAGCACAAAGGTTAAATACCGTACAACTCCAGCACAGCCAAATGCAGCCTCCTGAGTCTCCAGGCACACCCAGCAGCTTCAGCAGGCTGCAGGCAAACCCTTGCCGGTAAGTCCATCTAACAGAATGAGCAAATTCCTTTAAAGTGGGCAGAAAAGTGTATTGTAGAACTCAATCGTAACTGAAACTAAAATAAGGCCTTCTGAAGAGCAGAAAAGTCCTTCCAAAATAACTGTACACCAAATCCTAAAAGACTACAAGGAATGAAAGCCTATATATAGAACGCTTTAAAGGCTCAGGGGTATTAACTTTTTGTTAATCTCTCTCGAGTAGCGCTGCATTAATGAGCAATGTGAAGGAAACCGCTCCGTTTAGTCTCCTGTTTAAATCTGAAACCCAACAAACCGCTCCCTGCCCAAATTCCCTGCCCCATCTGACTAAACACAAAGCAAACAAGTGTGTGTGCACGCACGCAGGTCTTTAGAGCTCCTCCTGGCTCTCTGGCCGGCAGCATCCTGACCTTGCGAAGCGCCAGCCCGCCGTTGCTCCACCAAAGCAGTGCCACGCCGCACGACGGCCCCAGACCCCACACAGCCTTCGAGCCGTGCAATTCAGCCAAAGCAGACAGTGAAAGGGAGAAGGACCACATGATACAATGAAAAAAGTGTTTGGACATCTGTAGGCATCGTGGACACCAAGCAAGGCCTAAATATTTGCAAGAAAAAAAGAATTTAAGTACTGAAATAGACCAAAATTGGGTTAGTTTTCCCAGCACTGACTCACTGATAGTTTTTTGCATAAATCTCTGGAGGATAGCAGTTTTCTAGGGTGGTAAAACAAATATTTCCCAAGGATGTAATTGGCTCAGTTTTTCCTTAAACACTTTTCAGATTCCATGAAGAAAGGAAAGCAAAAGGAAAACACTTCAGAGTTCACTGATGCTCACAGTATTGAATCAATACGCAGTGATTCAATACGCAATATCGATACAATTCTTAACTACTAACCCTGTCAGTCTTACCCGAAGCCTTCCTGGGACGCTACTCAATCGCTCGTATGCTTTGGCTGCTCGGCTGAGGAGCACTTTTAAGTCCCAATATTTATAGACCTTGAGCCATTCCCAGCCAGACTGCGTTGAGCAAACAAGGCGATCACAAGGAAACCTCTCACTCCGGCTGGAGGTAAGAACAAGCAGAGCCAGTGAGCGAAAGAACATCGGCAGGGCGATGGCAGTCCTGCCAAGGCCGCGACTCCGCAGTCAAAAGCTGAAGGGCATACGGTAACACAGGGAAAAGCCGAGAGGAGCTTTCATCCTTGCGAGGCTGCCAAGTGGGAGAGGAGCCGTTCCCAACTCGGGGGAAAAGGCTCCTTAACGAAACGCCAGAGCAACCACTCAGGGGCTTGCTTTTTCTTGTATCCTTCAGGAGGAGGAAGGTTACAGAATCACTTGGAGCAGTACAGCTAAAACCCAAGAAAAGCCTGCAGATGTAAAGAGGCCTCAACAAAGCCGTGAACACAGCAGGAAATCGTAATGCCTTACTGTATTCCTCCAAACTGATGGGGCAAGCATTTCATACCCACTGAGAAAATACGCAACATCATTTAATATAAGCCCAAATTCTATAATGAATCCGAGACCTCACTCAGAAGATACACGCATTTAAACAGTGAGAACAAAGGTACCAAGAATCAAAAACAATCCCTCAAACAGAGGGAGGGAGGGAAAAGTGGGTCATGGTAAGAAGCCAAAACATCAGTTTATAGGATTCTTTTATTTCCAAGCCATGTTTTTTGAATTAAGTTTGAAAAACGTTCAAACTTTGTTCCAAGCTCTGCTCAAGACAAAACTTGGTCTTTCCTGATGATTTCAGAGATGTTCACAAAAGATTCATTTTTCTTTTCTAGCAATACACGAACAAGGCTGAGAAATCGCTCCTCCAATGGAACAATCACATTCCTAGGAAGCGTGATGCTCTGTGCTGCACTTCCATCAGCATTCAAACTTCGTGTTTTACAGGAGATGAGAAGACAGTAGTGGTTAGATAAGTGTCCCTGCAGTGACTTCACATTAAAACCAATCGCGAATTATATGCATTTCCAATAGTCTTGAAGAAGACACACTCTTATCTGAGCCAATGCATCAATCTCTGAAATCTAAAGAAAGCGAACTCTCATTCTCACCCCTTAGGGTTACAGCCCAGCAAACAAAAGGCAGTGAATCCTTCAAGCCCTTAACAGGACCAGTCTCAACCCACTGGATCTGCTGCAGCTGATTTGGGACTCATGCCTGGCGCTTACTGCAACAGCAATGGGCTTTCCACCCAGACCAACAGCAGGCGTCGGAGATTGGCAGTCCCTATTTGTACCGCACTTCAGGGTTAAATACAGTGTTTAAGAAAAGGATGATTAATAGTCTACACCAGAGGCACTGAGATATGAAATGAATGCATTACTACCACCGTAAAACAAAGTTTGGAATAAGTAAAGACAACACTAAAGAAGTACAAAGTATGACATTTGTGTTGAGCACAGTAGCGCTTATCAGTTTTTGTAACACTGAGACATGCTTGACATTAAACCCCATGAAATCACACTGAGCACGAGCACGTGATGATCTCACATGAGCTGTGCTATGGCCACTGCACCAACTTCCAGGGAAGCAGTAACAGCTGCCTGCCCCCACTTTTTGGTGAGTGTTTTGTAAAAGACCTTAGGAAGTACTACCTGCAGGACGCGAGCCACATAACATGACCGCGGTGCTTAATGCACAAGGCAGTTACACCACACACACATCGTGGAGGCAAAGCAACTTTCAAATTTGTTTATGCTTCAAGTAGAAGATCCTGTTACAAGCACAGCACGGATCATCTGCCACCTCTTAACTTTGGAAGAAGGCTGGAAAGAAACATATTGCTTGCCAGGCTTCCATCAAAACCCCCAAAAGCCCTTCATGTCAACAAACCCCAGTAACTGACTACAGTACCTGAAACATACGCATCATACCTCAACAGCTCAAAATAGATCAACTGAAGTAACAGCTGTTTTTTTTTTTAAGCTCTTGGCTATTTTTGCATTCACTTGAACACAGCATTAGAGATAAGCATAACAGATGTTAACTTCTATCATAGATAAATAAAAATACTATAATATTTAAATACAGTAGAAGTAACAGGATCCCTCCCAAAGACTGCTTCATGGATGGAAAGAAAATTTCCAGGCACATGCTCCCACACATTATCTTACAACTAACTTCCCTAAAGCCAAATCCCAGGTAAAGTAGGCAAGAATCTAAGCTACACTTGGCACATTGCACAGCATTCATTTAAGCAGGTTTGTGGCAGCCAAAATAAAATGATGCAAAAGGTAGCCAGATGCAATAAGGAGTTCAGAAAACACGGTTACAACTTGAAAGGCATTGGAAAAAGCCAAGCTTATCTTTCACTGAACTGTTATAAGATGTTGCCGCGTGTTTGAACACGTCTTACTTAGCTTGGCTTTTACTACTCAGCTCTCCAGGGATTTATTCACTCATCCTGTAGGTGGTCTCAGGATCCTAGACCGCGGTATTGTCCCCATCAGTGATAAATACAGTTGGCTTGAAGGCCAACTTTTGCCACTTCATTCTGCAGTCATCTTCTCCTACGTTATTTATAAGAAACATGGCGCATTATCCACTACTCCCTTGTCTGTTACAACCAAAGCTAGCAAGATAGCAAGGCTCCTTGGCCAGAAGACACTTATGGAGGAATGCAAAAATCAATTTACATACACATATATGGTTGGCTGAAATCATACACACTGAGTGAAATTTGGCATGGTACATCCATCTACCCTGATCTGATTTATAAATCAGTAAAAAACACTGAAATATTGTTTTAAAAATTCAGCTAGCTGTATACCACTTGCTCAGCATGTCTACCTGTTGGAGTTGCTCAGTATCTGCCCTCCAAAGAGCAGCCCTGCAGCACCACAGGACGCTGTACAAACACACATGACCATCTTCCAAACAGGTCAGCAGCAGTCAGGGATGAGACGTGGCAGAAGAATCAGCTGCGGAGCTGCAGCTGAGCACCCAATGCGACCCCCAGCCAGACGGAAGCCTAGGTTGGTGCAGGAAACCCAGGGCGACGCTGCCTGGGTCACCGAGCACTGCAGATCAGTCGGGTTTGCTCTCAACAAGCCCCTTTTTGGCAGTTTGGCCAAAGAGGATTGCAATGTTTTATACACAAAAAAAACACCTATCTGGGGAGCTGCAGCACAGATACAGGAGCCATCCTGGAGTATTTCCCCACGTGGGCTGTGCCAACAATTAAGTCAGCATTAGATAGTGTGCCCTAAAACAGTCCAACATAAATCAGTAAGTAATGCATCTTCAGGAAGGCTTCAGAGATGTCCCTTAATATAAAGGTCTCCAGTCTGATCACGGTATTTGTTAATTTAACTGCACAGCAATTAAAAAACCCTCAGGGGCCTACACTAAGCCATATCTGAGCAGACAGCTTTGAAGACCACAGAGAGGTGACAGCCAGAAATGCTTATCCCTGAGAACACAATAGGTACTTGACCTTTTATTTCCATATTACAATACGAAGAGCTAGGCAAGTACCTTTACAGTAGATTTTTCAACTTCTTAGTTCCAGCCATATTTCTGTGCAGAATTTCAGGCTTTGATGAAGGTAAGCTCCATTACAAGGATGTGTTGTTGTACGCATACGAAAAAGTCACTCGCTAAGGAACTAAAGTATCTATTGTTTTCAAGAGTCGGCTGACTGGAATTAGTCTAGAGGGGAACACCAACAAGAGAAAGATGCTTAATAATACATTAACATAATAATAAAAATGCAACACCAAAAATATTCCAAAGAGGTAACAATGATTTGTGGAAAGGCGTGAGAAGTTCTCAGGTATGGAAGAATAAGGACAATGAAGAAAAAGATGGGCTGTGGCCATTGCTCGTTTCTTAAGTTCAGTACAAACATTTGGGTAATTCAAGAGAACTTGTACAACAAGAAGCATGTGAACAGTCACACCACTTGCTCGAAATGAGCTTACGTTCCTCAAGGCAGTGAAGCTCAGTCACACACTGCAACAGCTGGAAGCCCAAATTTGCTATGAAAACCCAGCCCACCTGAAGAAAGGTTCATCATACCCACATCTGTGCCTAATTCCCATTACAAACCTTTTCACAGTTGAACCTCTCAGCAAAAGCTAAGACATTTGTCCATCTAGGCTATACAATAAATTATATAAAGGAACAGCTAATACAAAACACAACACTCAACTACACAGCCTACAAACTCAGTGTGATCAGTGTCTGAGGAGGTAAGTCAGTGTGTCCCCAACATCCTTCCATAACCAGTGACACCTCAGTATTCAAAGGGGCTTGTAAATACTGTCAGTTATTTTTAACTTCTTGTTAAAAAACACACCACTGCCTATGCTACTACCGACCATGTTATTTGCAGCATCTTTTAGCTTACTCAAAAATCTTTATACTTCTTTATAAAATCTTTATACTTCCTGCCACCTGGATTTAAGCAGACTCCCCTTTCAATTATGAAGCATTTATATTTTTCAGTATCAGTTGTGCTTCGTTTTAAGCAAGCTAAGGAACACAAATGCTTCTTTATAACTAGTCCCATGACTTGGTCTTTCTGATGCACGTTGTTTAAAGCTTCCCTTGCTGCTCTTCGCATCCCACCAGAAATGGGACACGTCACCAAAGAGCACTTCTAGATGAAAAATCTAAAGTTACTCTTTGCACCAAAACTATTCACTAACCCACACAGCAGAGGAAGAGGTTTTTCACTAACTTTTGTTATTTCCTCTAACATGGTCAACGTCCGCAGAAGGACCCATTTTCTGCATTCAACACCCGGACAAAGATGGCTGCATCAGAAAGCATCAAACAAACAGCCCTGTGAAGACAACCGCAGCACAGAAATATCGTTAGCTTGTAATGTGATTTTTCTAGATGTTCTTCCCCTGGCCTTGCAAGAGGTGCAGGATGTCCCCAGGTACCAGAAAACTTTTTTTTCCCCTGCACCTGCCTAGGCAGAACTTTTATTTACATATGTGAGAAAGCAAACTGTCCAGAGCGCTTCAAACCCTCAGAAGAGAGCCAGCTACAAAAGAATCCGGACAGGGAACAACGCTCTTAGCCCCACTCATGCCACAGACAATTAAATCATATTTAACACCAGAGAAAGCACGAAGCTAACGAAAGCCAGCACTAATGCAAAGCCTAAGCTGCTCTCTGCTTGTAATCACCCAGGACAAAAGCCCACGTCTTGGCCATTGCTCCAAGGCTCCAGGCCAGACCCCTTACTGTCCACGATGCAGAAGGTCCAGCAGAACACTTATGCTCCTTGCCACCTCTGGAGGCCACCACCAGCCTGCTTCCTCGCTGGTTGGTGTGAGGTCCTTACCCAGTCTTCTGTGTATTGTTCCTATTTCTGACTCTGCCTTTTCCCAACGATTCACACGCGCCAAGAATTAACAATGGCAACTCCAGATCCACTCAAAAGTGGGTGGAATAATGAGCTCCTTCGAAGATATGAACACATACGATGAGCAGTAAGCGATCAAGCATCAGCGACTCAAAGCCGTCTGCCATCACTGAGCTGCACGCCACCTGTTATTTGCTATGAAAACCCAGCCCACCCGAAGAAAGTTTCACCATACCTACATTTCTGCCTACTTCCCATTATTAAGCTTCCCTGTATTTTCAGTCTTGGGCACCAACAACATTTTCAGTATTCCTCAAGATTCCTGCCACGATCCATGCCCCCCTGTCCTTTACTATTAGCTATCAATAAAGGGACCAGACGCCAAGCTGCCAGAAGACCACTGCATTAGATGATCTTCAGCCTCACTGGTGACAGGCTATGCCCAAAAGACTTGGGATTTTACAGGATTCCTCAAAACCCCTTACACCATGATTTCATGTGAAAACATGTCAGAGAAGTAACTGGAATTGTGCAGTCAGGCACAGCAGCACTCGATTTAGCAGAAAAGGTTTTTTTTAAGCAACTCAAGTCCATTGTCCTCAGGTAACCGTCCCTAGAGGTGAGAACACAGCGGCAGCTCTGTAAGGCTAGGAGTTGATCCGTTAGACACGTATTTCACAGCACGTCACACGGAACACTCAACATGTCCCTCATTTATCATTACAGATCAACCAGAATTAAGTTTTGGTTTTTCCAGCCAGAAATACTGGTCACCCCTCTCTCCTCAGGCTTGCTTCTGCGAGATCACGTATGAAAGTACTTACTTGCAAACCAGCGGTGCGACACTTGGCACAGAGCATTACCTAGAGAAGAGTGCAAGGTTTTTTATGTGCCTTTTCCTTAACTATCAACTACCAAAAATTTAACGTGCTAATCTTTCACGCAAGCAGCAGCTTCACTGACAGAAATGAGAGTGGTTTTCTTTAGTTAGGAGAGAAGTGCACAGAAATTTTGTGCAAGACTTTAAGCCCTTTCCCCTCCTTAAGTGTCCTCCAGTAAATCAAATGCACTCGAAACACAAAGGGCTATGGTCTGAACAGGACAAGGCGCCACTCATTTCACAGCCCCATTTCAGCTATTTTATCATCTCAGTTTTATAAAGAAGCCTCTCACTATAGCATCTGACGGTACTTTCCTTGTTGGGAACAAAGATGTTCTTCACCCCTAATACAAAACACTGTGCAGGATCCAAAGAGCACCTAAGGATTATCGCTGCCTTGTACTTCAGGTTCAGGAGAACATCCCTAAACAGAAATCATTTCCCAGTTTGGAATATCTAGAAAAAAATACTTTTAACATCCTGTGGCACAAGCCACTCCCCTTTAGCCTGCTGTGTAGCACATCCATAAAAAGTAGGCACAGAGTGGAAGAAGTTATTCCACGGGGGACAAAACCCTGTCAGAACAGATCAAAGATTCACTGCTTTCACTATCAGAAGGATTCATTCTCCAAATGAAAGAGAAAGGTATTAGAAGCGAAGGCCAGGGGAGAATGGCACAGGACATCACGTCTTCCTTGCAGACTTAGCACTGGGAAACAGCACAGGGATTAAAGCATCTGTGGCCAGTGTTGAAAAGTAAACATGACACGTTAAACTAGGAGAAGATCTGAAGTGGTTACGCTACCTCTTCACACTGCGTGTACTACCCAGAAGGATGATGCAACTCCAAATTTCCCCGAGACTGGAAAATGAACGGAACGTCTGCACTAAGAAGTGTCTGCGTGAACTGAAGGGCATCCTCCCCCTTACCTCCCATCCTCACAGAACACCACCACTTCAGTCCCAGTGTTTTAAATTCAAAATAAATGGGTCAGCTTTAGACAAAGATTGGAAACTAAAATGAAAACGGCCTCTCACAGGTAATTAAGCACTTTGCAGCAAAGATGTGAGCTGAAGTGCCAGTCAGCCTCCACTGCTCTCTCAATTCCTCTGCTGAGCTGAAGGGAACACTTCAAAATTATTGTCGAAGAGTTTGTGGCACTCCATCAGCTTCACAACTAGGCTTGGGGTACAGCCCTAAGGCCCAGCGAGACAAGAGGCCACACAACCATCGGGCAAGAACGCAGCACGCCTGGTGAAAAGCTGCGTCTGCAAAACCCACAGCCGGCCCTGGGTGACAACCGCTCGGCACGCCCTGTGCTACAAACACGTCCCTGAGGCAGCAGCGAAACGCCAGATCCAACAGCTTGGGATGGTACCTGCGAGGAATTGGCACCTGTCATATTTAAGAACAAAACACTTTTGCTTCTGCAAAAAGCTTAATTAAATCAGAAGTCAAAGCAATAATCATACCTTCAGTTCTTTAGTGTCACTTTATTTAACAACCTCCGTGCCTCCTTTTCAGAGACATCTCTTTCACAGAGTAATTCTTGCTGAGCTGAGATCCATCAGCTACTGGGCTGTTTGTGTGAAACACTTTGTCCTATTCAGAAATGTGTCTCCCTTGAGCTTAGACACTTATCTGGAGACACACACAAGTCATTCAAACAACTACATTCAATATTTGAGCAACACTCGGTAGATTAAAATCAACAATACAAGCATTGTGGGAAAAGGAAGATCTTTTTGCAACTACTTCCTCTAAAACATCATACTGATCTTGCAACGTCATCTGAAAATCAGAAGATATCCACGACCATTCCCTGAGAAGCACCGAATCAGTGCCCAGCATCTTAGTGACAGAAGGTTTACAGTCCTCTTCAAGAGCTAAAAAAAATGAACAACCCTGTGCAGTTTGCAGCCACCTTATGTAATTAAGCAGTATCTTTGAAGGATTCCAAAGCAGACCGTGTTACAGAAGACTCACATTTCATCAGGGAAATGGCTACTGTTCAGCTGAACACATCCTGAAGATCCGTTTTTAATTTCTGCTGTGCACATGAGGAATAAAAGAGGAACTATCCCTACAGTTACCTATTTTAAAATGTCAATAAATATTTCCAATTGAAGAGCTGCCGTTGTTTAAAATACTGCCACGCTACAATCCAACCCCTGCAACTGACACCAGCCTCTTAGGGAAGGAGGCAATACATTTGCTTTGACCTCGGTGAATCCTAGAGAGAACATGCATGACTGTGTAACAACAAGTACACGGAGCCCTATGAAATTGTCCAAGTATTTTTTCCTAACTTGAAAGAACAGAGGAAATCGAAGCCAACACACTATTTTTTGTCACAGGCTAAGCAGGAACTCAGTATGGCTTGTGACACACAGTAACTTGTTAATCCTGACCGCATAACAGTGCTTGTGCTCTTCACCCTCTGAATACATACAGAGTCCTGGAAAAGGAGCTATTTGTCATGAAATTATCTTAGAAATTAAACAGTACATTTAATCTTCCTCAAAAAGGGCTAGAGCCACAAAGACCTGGACCTGCATCAGGGGAAACCTCAGAGCTCTGGCAGCTGAAGATGTATTTTCTGGCCTATGCACAAAAGAATAAAGTATGCTTTCTAAAAGCAAGACAACATACAAACCGGGCCTAAGCACGCGGAGGTGAAGTGCTCTATACGTTCAGTTTACCTGTTCCAGCTTTAAGCATAACACTTTAAGCGTCCATATAAACATTCTGTTCCCCTTCCTCCACAGCTTGCCATGTTTGCAGGGCACCACATGCTTTTAGCGCCCAGAAATCAAATTTATAGTAAAATAAAAATGTAAGCTTCCCACGCATCACTAGCGAACAAGGCCTCGTCCTGCACACAATGACCTGCTTAAAAGCCATCAGAAAATGGTTTAGGAAGTGGTATTTCACATTTCAGTCCAACAGTGCCTGTAATTAAGAATTTACTGGGAGCCCTGATTAAATTAGCTTAAACATTTGATTTAGTAACACCAGTACAATTCTTTATCGGATACTTTTCATAGCTGATACTGTTTGGATATCCTACTTTAATGAAGGGATATTGTAACATACAATTATTTTTACACGTCACTAACTCCGCAGCAACTCACTTATATCCCAAAATATAACCGTTAGGCCGTAAGCAAGCTAAAGCCATGACTACTTAGTTGAAGATTAACATAAATGCCACCCTTAGTGTCCGTTACACCCCAATTAACATGCAACACTTCAAATTCAATGTGGGAAGTCTCCTGTAACACGTTCTTGATGACTAATTATGCCACCTATACTAATTTCCTGATCACATGCCTCTAATACAAGTGGGAATAACAGGCCAACACATCCAGCTGCTTTCTGCCTATGAGAGCTTTGACACGAGGACCGCACATTTCAGCTGTAAGATGGGCAACACCGGTAACTCAGTAACTCGAAGGCTGAGCTATGACTGCGCTCGGCCTTCCTGCCCACTGGCTTCGTGACGAACACCAAACACGTCGCTGCCCTGTGTGCTGCAACAGGCAGGAGCCGCTTCACCACGCACATCGTTCATCTCCCCGCCGCAATAACACGATACATGGAAGAGCAGCACCAAGCAGGCCTCTGCCTTACCCTCCTTTTCAGCCCATTGCTTCCCTTTCGCTTCCCTCTCCGCCGGCCTCTCCTTTCTGACACCACCCAGCGCCATCCTTCCTAGTTTTGATTCCTGCTCGCTCCTTCCCCAGAGCAGCGGCTCCCTCCCGGGCCGCTGCAGGCCTCTGGGCCTCACGGAGCCTGGGCTGGAGGCAGGGGGCTGGAGGCCGGCTCCTTCCCCCCCCTCACCCCGCGGCGTGCGGCGGACCCCGACAGGAGGCACAGCACGGCCGGGGGCTGCGCGGGGGACGAGGCGGCCCCGGCCGGGCGGCGTGAGGCGGTGGCAGCCCCGCGGGGCAGCCGGCGGCCTCTCGCTCACCTCGTCCTCCTTGTGGTTGCGGATCCCCCGCACCAGGTCCTGCAGGTTCTTGTCGAACATGCGGTCGATGCTGCCCTTCACCATCTTCAGCGCCATGGTGGCGGCGGCGGCGGCGGGGCCTGCGCTCGGGGCTGAGTGGCCGGGCCCAGCCGGGGGCGCCGCCGCGGCTCCTGCACAAGCCGGGTGAGAGCAGCGGGCCCGAGCCGCTCACATGCCAGGCAGGGAGGCCAGGGGGGAGCGCAGCACGAGCGGCGCTGGCCCCACGCGGAGCGGGCGGGCGGCAGGGGCAGCCCCGGCGGCCGCGAACCCCCAGCCCCGGGCTGCGCTCGGCCTCCGAGCGCCTGACAAAATGGCGGCCGGTCAGCTGAGGGCTCGGCCCCGCCCCCTACAGGCCCCGCCCGTCTCGGCTAGGCCACGCCCTCCCTCGCGCCGGCCACGCCCCTCGCGCCTGCCCGCGCGTCCTCCCGCGACGGCCGCGGCGCTGCTGCCGCTAACCCCGCCCCCTCCCCGCGGGGCCACGCCCCCAGGTCCCACGTGGCGGGGGGGGAAGGGGGCACGCGTGGGGCTGCCGCGCCTCCCGCCCCGTTGGGCGCGCAGCCCATAATGACCCATTTCGGCCCTGTCCGCCGCGTGGGTGCAGCTCCACGGCCTGGTGCCACCACCGCCGCCCTGCCCTGGGTGGCAGCATGGTGTCACTAACACTCGTGGCTTCTTCTGCAGCCTCTGCTCCACGGGTGATCCGTGCCAGTGCGCTCAGAGGCACCCCAGGTGGCGAGAGCGCCCAGGGGGACGTGGTGCCCAGTGGGGCACCCGCCTGTGTGTGCCGGGGCACCCTTCCCACAGGCAGCCCAGGCCCAGCTTGCCCTGTGCCCATGTGCCAGGCACCTGCCTGCTTGCTGTATGCGTGGCTGCCCAGACGGTGACATTTCTTGCCGAGGATGGGTCGTGCCGTGGGGATGGAGAGGGAAAAGAAAACGTGGAGCGCTTCCAGCCCACCAGCACCTCCAGAAGGGGTTCCAGCGTTCGTGGAAGGAGAGCGAATGGGAAGGAGACCTGCTCAGCCCTCCGAGCTGCATTATGCCTGGGGAAGGACAGGGGTTTCTGTTTGCTTTTCTCCTTTGTTGTCTGCCTCCAGGTTCTGACTTACAGCTGGCTTTTGTTGGCCCCAGCAGAACGGAGCCCATGGGTTTGGTTTTGTTTTATTCAGAAAGAGCTACAGACGTGAGCCCCTACCCTTGGGTCTCCCAACAAAGACCTCAAGGCACGGCCGGGGCACAGCTGGTAGGACGTGGGGATGGGGAAGGGGCTGTGCACTGGGTGTTCCCAGTGCTGAGAGGGGACCTTGGGGCCTGCTTTTAACACGCTTTTCAGAAATAAGCCAAAAGGACACAACCTCCTCTGCTTTCTCCTGCTTCAGCAGGAGGCTGGGGACAAGCTTGGTGGGAAAGCCCAGCTCAGAGAGACCTGGGCACAGAGCACCATCTCCTCACGCTGACGCCCCAAGGGGTTTTCTGCCTGCTCCAGATGCTGCCAAGAAGCTTAAGTCAGTTCACCCTTAAAAATTTGGGCCAATAATAAATTTTCCACACTCCAAACCACGAAGGGCTTGCAATTACAAGCAGCCTTAACGCGTGTCTCTAACCCTAAGCGTTGCTATCGGTAATATTTAAAGCCTTTAAAATTCCCAGCTCATCGCCACCCCTGGCATCTGCAGCTCTGGGCTCTCTCCTTTAACAAACACCGCCACCTCCCGGGTTTGGCTGTAATTTCGCAGCGGCTTTGCCGGTGAAGGAACCTCCCGGCTGCGGGCAGACGCCGCACCAAGGGGAAGAGCCCAGGCTGGTGTCGCACCGCTGAGGGGGGCACGGCCCTGAGGGCGGTCCCGACGCCCCCCAAGCAGCGCCCCCGGGCCAGGGGAGCCGCTCTGCCCGCCTTAGGGCCGCCGCCGGCCCCGCTCCCCTCAGCCCCGCGGCTCGCCCGGCGCCGCCTCCATTTTGGCCCCGCTCCCTCCCGCGCAGCCGCCCGCAAGATGGCGCCGGCGGCGCGGGAGAGCGACGGGGCTGAGGGGGGCGGCCGGGCTGGGAGCCCCGGGCCGGGCGAGGCGGGCGGCAGGGCCTGGCCGGGGCCGCCGCCGCTCCCAGCCGGGGCAGGTCCCAGGCTGGCCAGCGAGAATCGTGCGGTCACCTCAGGGCTCGCAAGAAGCCCCGCGTGCAGGGGGGTCGGTGCGGCCGTGCTTCGTCCTCCCTGTCCACTTGCACGAGTCCCGGCGGTGGCGTGGAGGCCGCGGCGCCGGATTCAAACTCCAGCAGCGCCTAAAAAATGAGGAAATTGGAGCTGCTTTGCCCTGGCAGAGCTCGGCTGGAAAACCCCCGAGTGGGGCTGGGGATGTGGGGCCGTGCCGCTCAGTGTCCCCGCTGCCGGGGGCGTCGGGGCCGTGCGTGCCGGAGCGCCCCAAACCAGTGGCAGCCCCCAGCTTGTGCCTGCTCGCTGCCCTCTGTAGCACGGAAATCCCTTTGGGGCTTCAAACCGAGCCCAGCCACCTTTGGGCTTTCCCCAGCCGGCCCTTATCCGCCTTGCTCCCGGGTGCTGCCGCGCGGTGACTCACTGGCACGTGGGCAGCCGTCGCCCTTTGCCCCACGGCGCCCTCCCACGCGGAGGCGCAGTGCCCACGGGGGTTCGTGGGTGCCGGGGTGAGGTTTCCGTTCTCCCCCTCCTCCCGGCCCCCAGCCCAAGCTGGCAGCGAGCCCGCGATGGAGCAGGATTGCGGAGCTGCTGGGCAGCCGCCAAGGCCTTCCTCCCGGGAGCAGCAGAAAGGGAAAAGCTTGACGTGGTTGCTGCTGCTTGAGGGGACGGGGACGGGGGAGCCTTCGGGGGGGGAACACGTTTGGAGATGGGGTCGCCGCAGGGAAGGGCAGCTGGGAGGGATGGGCTCTGCGACGCTGCCCCAGTGCCCTCATGGGACTTGGTGTTTGCTGTGTGGAAAGCTGGAAAGGGATCGTGTTCCATTAGCCACAGTATCACCCCCCCCGTGCTGGGTCCGCCCGGACACCCATGTAAGCCCTGCACACATCGAGCACCTCCTTGGGCCAAGAAGGGCAGAGACAAACTGGATTTTGAGGGGAAGGGGATGGGAGTACCCACATTTCAGCTGGCCCACGGAACAGGGTGGTAGAATTGAAAGTCCTGGGGATGCTCATGACTGCAAAAGGCTTCATCCCACCTGGATGTGCCGCCAGCACCAGCGCAGCTGTGGCACCTTTTGCCTGCCCTGGTCCCCATTGTGCCCACGAGGCACTGATGCTGCTTGTGCATCCACCGAGGAAACTGTTGCCTCATTTTGTTGTTGTGGCAACTGCAGCCGGAGCATCCCCAGTGCGGCTTTGCCCAGGGAGCTGCTGGGACAGATGGGAAGGACAGATGCTGCTCCTTCATGTGGAAGGGAAGTCCTCAGAGCGATGCAGGGTGATTAAAACAGGGCTTGGAAAATTGCACGTGGCCCATTTTGCAAGGAGGGGAAGGGAAGCTTGGCGCAGCAGGGTTTGCGTTCACATTGTCCAGCGTCCTGCCTGTTTCACAAGGCTGTTGAAAGGCCAACAGGGGACTGGGATGTGCAATTGCAGCTAGAGTTAAAGAGCTTGACTGCTCTGTGACGCACACTGTGCAACGGGAGCCATTTGCAGAGGCAGGGTTTTATTGGTCCTACTATGAAACGGTGAACAGAGCTCGGCCACGCTCCAGATTTCAGGGGAGAGAAGGAAAACCAGAAGCAGCGTAAGCAGCACCAGGGACTGCATCCAGGGGAGCTGGAGTTACAGATGTGGGTACCTGCAGTAAGGGGATGCTCTCGCAGGGTTGGCATCACAGCAAAAGAACCAAGGCCAGCCCCAGGGCTGCACCCACCGGCATCCTGCCTGTGGGTAAACCACACAGGAATATTTAATCCGATGGGAACAGACTTGCCTGCATTAGCCTGTTGTGTGATCTAACTTGTTATTGTCGACTAAATTGGGTCAATACTCTAGATGAGATGCTGCTGAAAAGCCAAGTTTCTGGATGAGCTGATGTGCGGCAATAGCGGTGAAAACCTCCAGCCTCCCTGAACCCTTGCACCCACCAGCTCCCACCCGCTGTGTACACAAGCACGGATCTGGGGAGGCTCTGGGACTTGATCCCGCAGTCCTGAGCTGAGGAACAGTGAAAGCTTGGGAATTAAGTCAGGACATGAGGCTTTGCATGTGTCTCGTGCAGGGCGTGCTCTGTGCATTGCTTGTGCAAGACGTCCTTGGAGCATCGATGCCCTCCCTGTGCGCTCAATGGCTGCATGGAAACCTCCCTTCCCCACGCCCCAGGGCACGTGCATGCAAGGAGCTGCAGTGTGCTTCCTGGTTCCTCCCCAAGTCCAACCTGTTCTACCTATTGACGAAAAACAAACAAACAAACAAACAAAAAAAAAAACAAACAGGCAGGTCTGGATTGCTCTAGCATGGAGCAAAGAGGTGCACCCACTGGGAGATGCAGCAGGGCCAGCAAAGGCAGGGAGGAGGGAAACAAACACCTCTTCCCTGGCGCATCTGCTTTTGCAGCAGCAAAATCCAGCAGCTTCCCATTTCAGGGCTGAGCCTGCAGGGCTGGAGCAGGCAATGCTGCGGGTCGGCACCTGATGCCTTTGAAGGTCCATAGCTAGCGCCAGTGTTGCAGAAGTTCCCCACTCCTCTCCACCTGCCAGAGGGATGGGCCCACGCTGGCCCCCCTACAGCACCCCTTACCTTGGAGCCTGCTTGGGCCACACAAGGACTTTGGCTGCAAACTGATTAAAGACCGACCTAACGAACTCAAAGAGAATTCTTTAAACGAAGCCTGCTGTGCCTTGGAGAACTCCTGCCATGTCTATTTATTTAAATTTAATGGAATTTTTGTGGTAAGCTAATTAAATATGAATTGATTATTTAAGAAGCAGTCAGAGCAGTTTAAGCACTGCTGACTTGATGATTTTAATGTTTTCTTTAGAAAAACGTCCCTAGTTATGTAGCTTTGTGCACGTACGGACATTTAAGGGGAAGAAGCGGGTGCAAAGAGCGAAGCTTGGAGCCATCCATGGTGGTTTCTGGCTGAGGCAGCCACTGCTACATGGGGAGCAGAGCATGTCCTGTCCCCGCTGCGCACCGGGCTCCAGAAATGCCCGCGGGCTTCAGCAAAAAGGCAGCGACCTGCCGAGAAACACGGGCATCAAACGCCACACCACAGAGCCTGGCGGGCGATGCCCAGCTGAGGCACACACGGTGGCTCGGCCACCTGGCAGGCACATGGCAGCCCCTGCCTGCCCCACGCTGGACACACCAGGGCCGTGGTGATGCCGGTTGTCGGCCCAAATCGCCGATGTCCCTGTGTCCCGACAGGGGAGTGGGACCCTGGGTGCCTTTGCAGGTGCCCCAGCCGGCGGAGAGCTCAGCTCAGGGTATGGGAACGGCTCTGCCAGGAAAGGAGCAGCCTCAGGAGCAGCTTCTCCTCGTTTCCTCTGGACCTTGTGCGTTTTTCTCCATTTATTCACCAATTTTGTGAATGAAGCTCACCTGGCGAGCATGAGCGACCCTGCCCAGCGTGCTGCACCAAGCAGGGATGCACAAAGCGGCTCCACATCCAGCACCCCTGAGCCTCCCTGGCCGCCCGTTGGGATGCACTGGAGATGAACCGGTGGGGGGACGCAGCCAGGAGATGGACAGCAAAAGCCTCCTGCCACCGGGAGTTTCCCACCCCTCTGGAAGCCTCGGGTGGCCCCAGCGAGGTCCTTTCTGCAGCATTTTGGCAGCTCAGCAGCTCCGTCGGAGCGGACATCGCCTGTCCCCTGCCCCAGCGGACATTGGCAGCCCTGGCACCCTCGCTCACGTGCATTGCGAAGCCTCGTGCAATGTCACCTGTGTGTGATGTGCACGCCTTGCACGGTGACTTCCCGGTGCCATGCAGAGCTCACGCTGTCACCTGCCTGCGGACTTTGCTCCAGCAGCCACACGGCACGCGGGCTGTGCCGTCACGCCCGGTGTGCCAGCCTCGCACGGCCACCTGAGTGCAGTGTGCCAGCCCTGCACGGCCACCCAGCCACGCACCTTCCCGTGAGTGTGACACGCTGGCCTCGCAGCGTCACCTCTGTGCGACGAGCGGACCTTGCACCCACACAACCGTGCCTTGTACTGCCCCCCCCCCCCGCAGTGCCACCACAGCCTGGCAGTATCACGCCGTGCCAGCCTTGCACTGTCCCCCCCCAGCGTGCCACCGCGTGACGGCGCCGGGCCAGCCTTGCACTGTCACCCTGTGTGCCACTGCAGCTCATCAGTGTCACCCTGTGCCAGCCTGGCACTGTCCCCCCCCCCGTACCTCTACAGCTCATCAGTGTCACCCTGTGCCAGCCTGGCACCGTAACCCCCCCTCCCTCCGCGAGGGCCGCCGCATCCCGGCTGGGTCGCCCCGTGCCAGCCCGGCACTGTCCCCCCCCGTCCCGCCGCCCCCCGCGCGTGTCCCCCGGTGCCCCCCTCTGCCCTGTCCCCCCCCTCCTCCCCCCGCTCGTGCACGCCGCGCGCACTCGCGAAGCCGGGAGGGGAGGGGAGGGGAGGGGAGGGGGGGCGAGCGGCGCGGGGGCGCGCACGGCGGGGCGGAGCGGGCGGGGGCGCGCGGCGGGGAGGGCAGCTGAGGACAGGGGGAGGGAGCGCGGCCGCCCCCGCCCCCGAGCCTGGCGCGTCGGTGGGGCCCGGCCCGGCCCGGCCCCGGCGCCTCATTGTGCTCCGCTTCACGCCGGCCCAAGATGGCGGCGGCGCCGGAGAGCCCCGCGAGCCGCCGCCGACAATAGAGGGAGGCGAGGGGAGCGGCGCCCCCCCCGCCCTCCTGAGCCCCCCCCCCCCCCCCCCCCCTTCCCCGGCCGCCGCCGCCGCCCCTCGCTCCCGCCCCCGGCCGGGCCCGGCCGCCACACCCCGGCCGGCCCCCCTAGCATGGTGCGGGGCCGCCGCCCGCTCCTCCGGCTGCCGACATGGGCGAGAGGCTGGAGCTGCGGCTCAAGTCGCCGGTGGGAGCCGAGCCCGCCGTCTACCCCTGGCCGCTGCCCGTCTACGTGAGTACGGCCCGGCCGCGCACCTGCCCGCGCCCTGTCAGCGCCCGCCGCCCCTCGCCCCTTTCCCCCCTTTCCCCCCTTTCCCCCCGGGTCCCCCCCGGCCCGCAGCGGCCCCGGCCCGGCCCCGGCCCCCGGCTCGGGCGCAGCGCCCCGGGCGACGGGCGAGGGGCGGCCCGGGGGCTGCCGCGGCTCCCCGGGCAGTCAAATTCCCCGTTTGTGCCTATAATTGGCTGCCCGAACTGCAGGGCGGGGAGGAGGAGGGCTGCTTAATGAAAAGTTTTCGCCTTTTGCCCCAGCTCGGCTCGTGGAAGCGGCTAACGGCGGCAGCCGCTCCGAGCGGGGCGAAACCGAGGGGTTTGGGGGGTTTTGGCCCGCGCCGGGAGCTGGGGGGGCCGGGGGGGGCCCGGAGGAGCCCGGCGAGGGGCTTCGCGCCCAGCTTCCCCGCCGCCAGCGCCTGTCCTTGCAGCCCGGCTCGTGCCGAGGCTCCCGGTCGGGTTTGTCAGTTGATGGCAGCTGCGACCCGAACGCTTTCAAATAAAAATGTCACTCGGCCCCGCGTGGCGACGTGAGCGGCGCGGTCTTTCCAACTTGCCCGGCTCTTTCCTGCCCCTTCCGAGATGCGTGACCTTGATAACAACGTCTCCGTGCCCGGTTAGCGAGCACCTCACGAGAGGCGAAAGGCTGGAGACGGCGTTTTTCTTCCGTCTGTAGCGCTTGTGGCGATCCTTGAACGATTTTTCGCCTCAAGCGTTTGTCTGGGCGTTGAGGACAGTTTTGTAAGAGGAGAAACCCCTGTGCGTGTAGATAGCTCTTCTGCTTGGCCTGCGTGTTGATTATTCCTTGTGTTTCAGGGCTTGCTCTTGTACGTGTGCTGCTTCGCAGGGAGAACATGCTGGGACGCAGAGGCTGGGGCAGCTGATGCCGCCGATACCGCTCGCCTGGCAATCGCAACGTGCTTGTGTGTGAATGATTAGAAATACATGGCTTGTGGCAGGGGAGATGGCTGTGCCTTCCTATCTGCTGCTGCCTTTCGGTGCTGTCGCTGTATCTGTGGTTTCCAAAACATCCTCCATGTATGCTGGCGTGCTATTTTCATCGGCTGCTCCCGGAGCTGGAGCCTCCAGCACGCGCTGGTTAATGCAGCCTTTCCTGTTTGGGCAGCTCTGTCATTCGTGTGTGTGCGCGGGCGCGCGCTCTGCTTAAATTGTCAGAAACTGAAAGCATAATGCTGACCAGTTCGCTCGTCGTGCTGCCAAATATTAACTTGCGGCTCTGGGCTGTCTGATTGAAGTGTAGGTTAAAGATTACATAGGTTAGGGATTAATCTGGAAGGAAGGAACGGTTTTTTGTGTATTTGCAGAACTTGCTACCTTTTTTTAAATTTTTTTTTTAAACACAAAACCTTCAAACCTGCTCCCTCCACCGTGTGAATTTCAGTGCTGTTTTCCGCATGGGAAACAAGGGTTTAGTTAATTTAGGAAAACTTGAGCAGCAGGTTCTGAAGATGGCAGCGTGCATAGATTTTCTTTCCCAGTTAATCAGAAATGCGGGGGGCAGGGTGCTTATCCACATGTGCTATCTGCGTATGTTAAGAAATGCCGCAAAACCCGAACATCCTGCCGTTAAACCGGCCTCTTGGCACTGCAGATTTTTCCACGGTAATTCAGAAGTGGATGGTTCATCTGGAGCCAATCAATGTTCTGTCCTGCAGTTTTGTTGAAAAGATCGTGCTGCATATTACGGGAGTGTACGCTTGCGTGCGTGGGTACGCATGCATACACACACGCACGCTGCTCGCGGCTCTGGCCTTTGCGGCAGCAGATGAACTCTGGAGCTTTGGAAATAAATCCTGGTCTTTGTGCATGGCAGCGTTTGGCCTGCTAACATTGTACTCTGCTGAACTGCAGACTTTCTTTCCCTCGCTGGCTCAGCCTTCAGTTGGCAGCGGGGTATATGTACCGTTGTGGTTTTAGAGCTCGGCTCCATTTGACGTAAGCAGAACATTTCTTAGTTTCACCGCTCTTTCTGCTGCTGGCTTCCTAGGAAGCAAGGTGGGATACCTGGGTACGAGCAGAAGTACCTCCAGTTGTTTTGGTTAGCAGCTTTCTTGCTGCTACCCGACATGAGGTGCGTTTCCCAAAGAGAGCTGGGGAAAAAGGGGAAGGGGAAGCTCGTGGCCCCCGCTGATTACTGGGGGCGAGGGTGCAGGGGTGGCAGGGATCGTCCTCCCCGACATCAGGGTCTGGGAGGTGGCTGAGACCTGCAGCCTGCCGAGCACCGCGGTGTGATGTAACCCCCCCCATTAAGTAACTTGGCTATTTCTGTGTTCTTACCACATCTGAAAGGAGCGGCATTAGTATTGCTCTGTGTGCAGGGCTAAGGGTCCAGTCCCTCGTATCAACGGGTGCCTGGATTGATAAATGCCTGTTTATTTAAGGACTGCTGCTTATTTCGTGCCTGTTAGGAAAAGTGGGATCTCTTCAGACTGCTGAGCTTGCACAATAGCTCAGCTGACAAACTGGGGCTTGTTGGGATGCTAAAAGAGCCGAGGAGGGTGATGTGAAACACGTATTTCCCTACAAGTCTAATTAGGGCCGTGGGAGGAGAGAGCACTGGCGTTGCAGATACAGCCTCCCACTGGCTTACATACAAAACTGAAAGTATGACTCTTTCCCCCGCCTTCTGCTTTTCTCAAAGGAAAGGCCATGGTTTCCTAATGAATACATGGTGAGCAGTTCTGTCCATAGCACACTGTGATGAGTAAGTTGAATAGTGCATGGTGAGTAATCTCTCCTCATGACTCACAAAATATTTTCTGATGTTGACCTCTGTTTTTTATGAGTGCCCTGCTTAATCAGAGCTGAAGTGAGTTTATTCTTTTGTATGCGGTTTAACTCCTTGACTCCCACATACCTGCCCCATTTGTTGCTTGCTTTAGGTTGTCAAAGACCAGTGATATTGTATTTAAAGAAAAAAAAAACACAACAAAAAACCCAATAGTTTTGGTAGCATAAGAGATACAGGTCTGGGTAAAAGAAGTTCCTATTTGCCTGGCTGGGTGATTGAGCGGAATTAATGGATCTAGGTGGTCTTAAATAGGCTAATGCTGGCTGAGGGTGGCATTTGTAGGCAGCTTCGAGCATTGATATGCACAACTTGGTACTTACTGCCTAGAGGTAGATCTGATGGATACAAGGGGTGAAATCCCCTTGTCATTCAAAGACTTGCAGATGGTTAGGTTTATTCCAGAGAACTGTCCTTAAACTCATTCATTCTCCTGTATTTGTCTCTGACTTTTACTGTAGTTACAGCTGAGTATTCCTTAGGTTTGAACGGGGAGATTTCCCGTACCGTGATGGGCTCTGCCTGATCTGTGAGGAGCCTGCAGTTGTCATCTCCTCTGCACAAGCGGCCCTGCTCTCGGACTCAGCCTGTTGTGCATAGGGGAGAAAAAAGGTGTGTTTTTAGAAAAAATCCGGCTTAGTGCCACAATCTGATCTGGCGCAGTCCCGCTCATACTATCCCTGGCACCAGCAAGAGGTTACTTGCTCATGGAGCTGAGCAACAGGAGGCTTGGGAGCTGCTGAAGCTGTTCTGTGTCACCCAAATTGTCGTTAAGCTGCACCCTAACATGGCATACAGGTTTGTGGGTACGAGCAAGCGCTCGCACCGGTCAGAGGGCAGCGTCTCATTGATCTCCTCTCCTCCACGCTGGCGCTGGGCTGGTTCGTGGCATGGCGCAGGAAGCCCTGGTGCTCTGGTGGGGTGCAGCTGGGTGACGTGGGGGGAGTTGGTGCCCTGGTGGCACTGAGCCTTCGTCCTGATGGCTGCAGATGACTCGTGCCCTGTCCTGCTAAAAACCAGCCTGCAAATCCTTGTGACTCCCAAGTTAGACATCTGCCTGTCTTGCCTGGCTCTTTTCATCTCCAGGCCTTCCCATTGTTCTCCTTGTGAATAGCGTTCCCCAAAAGCTAACCGCTCACCTCCCCGTGCGCTCGCGGGGGACCGTGTTGTGGTGCCTGGGAGCCCCCCTGGTGGCCCAGGCCCCGTCTGCATGCTGGTGTTGCACCCAGGGTGTCTCTGACTGCTTTGGTTCTCAACTCCCAGCCTGGAAATCTTGGGGCCTCGGCTCTGTCCCAGGAGGGGACAGTCCCAGCTGTGCCACCGTCAAAGGCTTATGAGGGTGAGGTGCCTCCACCGTCAGCCCCTGAAGCTTGTGCCTCCACATCCGCAACTGTGAGGATAAGCCTGGCTTGAATAATTCATTGGTTTGTCTGCGTTCCTCCTCTTCGCTGCTGACTTTTGGCTGTAAAGGCACAAAAAATTACCGCCGGCTGCTTCGGTGTCGTCAGCCTCTGGCTGTGGGAGAGGCGTGCGTGTGCCCAATGCTGAGGAGTAACGGGATACAAGCGTGGTGGCGCTGGGTGGTGTTTGCACAGGTGGCGGGGGCACATGGTGCTTTTCCTGTGTGGATTTTACCCCTGCTTTCCCACCCTCTCCGCAGCCCCCCGACCTGGCCGGGGGGACAGCTGCTGTCATCCCGTCACCGAAGGAATGTGCTGCGCGCTGAAAGCTCAAGGGCAGCCCGGGACAGTGGAAATCACTGCCCAGCGGGGAGCGCACCTTGAAAATTGCAGATCAACCGTAGAGACAAACAGCAAACCTTATTTAAGAATTGAATGCCTGCCTTTTTTTTTTCCCCTCAGTGTGCCGCTCAGCTTGAGTGGCAGTCGTTTTTCTGACGGCTGGCTTTGACTTCTCGGGAGCTGAAGCAGGCGTGGGAGAGGCTGAAGCCGGGAGTGGCGATGGTGCTTGGGCTGGGGGGGCCACGGGAGGGTCCTGGGGGTCCCCTGTCCCCAGCCCCAGCCCCAGACGCTTGCTCTCGCTGCTTCCCTGCCCAGTCCTCCTGTACTCCATCGGGACGAGCCGATGGCGAGCAGTTTCCCCTCGCATCACTTTGTGCTGGAGGCAGGGGGGGGCACAACGGGGCCGTGTCTCGGCGCAGTGCCAGGCCTCGCTGTGAGCTGGAGGGCTGAAAATATCTGGGCTTGGAAAAAAAAAAATTACACACACAAAAAAATGTTCCAGCGTTTTCCTGGCCGCCCCCTCCGCCCTTGCTCCGTGCCGTGAGTCACGCTGCCTCCCGGCCGGGCCGGGGGCGGCCGTCGGGCTGCCTCTGCCCACGGAGCCTCCCCGCGCCCTGAGTAATCGCCCAGAAATTCGGTGGCGGCGGCAGCAGGGGTTAGGGGATTTTCTCTGATTTCACAGATGCTGTTGATGCAGCTTGTTGGGAAGTGTTTGTGGGGATGACTCATTAATTAAAGAAACTTCTCTAGTGAAGAAAAGGTTTGAAAACTTTAGCAGGCTTCCTATTTCTCAACACCCTCGCGCCCTCCCCAGTCCTCAAAGAATTTGGAGTGGCGGGAGCGAGCGGTAGAAAGCTGGCAAATAATTGACTCAGTCATTTCAAAAGCGCTTGGGTTTCTCAGCTACCCGGCGAATAAGCAGAAGCAAATGACAGAGCTGGCACAGCTGTTTCATTTTTCGGTACTTTGCTCTCGAGAGCCCAGCGGCGTGCCGCGAGGTGGCCTCGCCGGTGGGAGGACCGCAGGCACGCGGGTGTTGCCGAACAGCAGCCGCCTTCTGGGCTCTGCCCCGCCGAGCGCAAGTTGCCAGGAGTGACGCCCGGTACTCGCTTGGTTTTCACTCTGGCTTTTGTTCAAGGCTCTGACCCGTTGGATGCAATACAAAGTCACGAGTTGGGTTAACAAACGCTTTTCTCCTAATGTTGTTGTATGGAAAGTAAAAATCGTTCTCTTGTATCACATCTTGAAACCGCGGGACTCCTTATGTCTCATATAACTCAGTTATCTGAAAGGTAACTGTTGAAAGACCGAGTAGCTGTTAAGGGTGGCGCTTTTCTTCACGGCAGATGAGTGAGGATTCACGTCCCTGTCCCGGCCAGGGCTCCAGCTCTGGCGATTCAAACTGATCTGCCTGAAACGCACCCGTCGGTTATGGTCAGACGTGGTACTGAAAGCTTTCAGTGTGCCAAGGGAAATCCATGCCACCACATGCAACTCCAACTCTTGTCCTTCATGGCAGCCTAAATATATATGGAGATGATTATCCTTTCAAGCCTCGGCTATGTGAGTGAATTGTGTTTCTCCTGGGAGTTTAGGCAAAATGTCTTACCTCTTGGTATGCAAGATTTATGGGAAATTTAATCACCCTTCTCCCCAGACATCCATATGTCTACTTCTGTACTCTTCTTTCTTTCTATTTTAGCTCTTTCATACTGCCTCTCTCTCTCCTTTATTTTTCTGGCTGCTTTGAGTTAACCTTTGACTGGCTGATTAAAGCTTTTCACTGTAACGATCAAGACAGGGACCCTCCCCCCCCCCAGTGTATTATCACGGATTGATAGTCCTGAAGTACCTCAACATCTTTAAAGTACTGTTGCTCAATTTATTTTCTGCTTCTAACAGGATCCACAGAAGCGAGAGAAGTTCATATTAGGTGTCTGAACGCATTAGGAACGTGATATATTTACTCTTGTAGTGATTATTAAAGATAAGACAAAACTTCCTCTGAAGAGGGGATCAAGTAATAAAATTGAATGTGCGATGCTTGCCACGCGCTTCTGTAGATACCACATTCAGTAGGTACTATTTTTAGAGCATAGGAAGAAGGTGAGTATGTTTTACAGCAGGAAATGATGGCTTCACAGATATGAACGGATCTATGAATGACGAAAAAGTTTCTGTGCTGAGTATTTTGGTTTGTTTATCTAACGAGTGAATGAGAGTTTCCGAAAAGTCTTCGCTGAAAGATTTGCTTGGTGCCCTGTGAGAAGTCGAAGGATTTTTATACTGAGGAGCTAAACGAAGCATTGGAAAGTTTATCAGGGGAAAAAAAAAATCAAGAAAACCTCCAGAAAATTCTGAATAAGTTTGTGTATAAAGATAAAAGGAAGGGGAGGGCTAATACTGTTACTTTAGTTGAAAACCTGTCAGATACTTTCGGTGTGAAGGGCAGCTTCCTGAGTTTTTGGCATTACTATGTCATTTGCTTCTTAAACCTCAACAACGGTAGTAGCTACTTCTAGAATTCTGAAAGCTTCGGGCTTTAAAACCAGTTTTTTCATTCCTCCTTTGCCGCAGCTGGCATGCCGTGGTGGTGCAGGTGATCCCCTCCGGCTTGCGGGTCCGCGGGCAGCCCCTGGAGCTGGGGGCTGGAGCCACCGCTCGTCGCGCTTGGTCTTCCTGCTTACGTGAAGAAGCAGAAATTTGCAACATGAGATGAAAACACTGCAAAATTGTGGGGTTTAAACTATTTACAAGTCTTTAAAATTGAAGCTTTTGAGAATCGTTGGCACTTGGAAATTCATGTGTGCTGTTCCAAATCTGTACTGGGTGTAGCTTGTGTCATTGATCCACAAGTTGAAGCTTACTGGGGGGAAACCATAACTATTTGTATTCTTCTTTTGTACCTCCCAATACATCTTTAGAAACTCAGTGGGCTTCAGAAGGAATGCAAGGTTTTATTGCTAACTTAGGTTGTAGTATTCATGCCTGGTAAGTAGGGGTAGAATTCCCGAGCTGTCCCAGATTGGAATACCTTTACGAGATGCGAGGTGGTTGTTCAAGGCGTCTTTGTCCTGCCAGTGGCCTGCAGGATGCTTCTTTTTGGCCTGTCACTTTTCCTCGCAGGAGATGGGGATCAGCTGTGCAAACAGCACGTTGCTGGCCCAGCAGCGAGGCTGTGCCCTGAGCTTCCTCCCAGCCTCCCCCGCCTCCACCGCGGAGGTGGGAGGTCGGCGGGATCGAGGAAGGTGGTAGCAACTTTCCTACTCTTCCTCTCGCTCATCCGAGGAGGGGGCTTGCCTTTGTCACCGGTTGGGGGTCTCCTTCGGTGCCTTGGCTGCCAGTCCCCCCGGGGGGGATGTCAGAAAGGGATGGTTGCTGGTGGGGCGAAGCAGGAGGGTCCCAAAGCCTTGATCCCTCTCCTGGGGCTTCTGTGCCATCTTAATTAAAGGTGACTAATGGGAAAAAATGGGTAGGGAAGCTGTAGTTTTTAAAGATAGTCTTCAAAACAGGGGAAGAGAGTTATTTTCAATCTGTCTTGGAGCTGGAAAAGTTCAGGCACTTAATGCAGCTCTGGGGCTCGGTATTAATTTCTACCAGCAATAACTCTGCTTAGGTTTTACGTGCAGGTTTAAGTTCCTGGCAGTGTGGATGCGTATGGCTGTTTTCTTTTCCGCTCCCCCCACCTCTCCGGTTACTGCTGGATGGGATCGTTATTTCTTCGTTAACGAGGGCGCTGGCCACAGGGAAGCTCAGAACTGGTGCTTCTGCGAGTTGCAGAAGCTCTTGCCGGCTCTGTCCACTTGCTGCTGTGACCAGGCTGCCCTCGCCCTTACAGCGGTGTGTTTGCACGCTGGTGCGGTGAAGTGGCCTGGTTGGAAGGGAGCTCAGTCAAAACACTGAAAAGGTTCATCTTCAGCTTCACCCTTCTCTGACTTTGAGGCGTTGTGTGCTGGCACTGCTGACCCAGAGCGGGAGCTGGCTTTCAAGGAGGTAGTGGCGAGCTGCGTGGGCTTAAGGTGTTTGTGAAATGTTGGCGGGGCCTTCTTTGTTGTTGACTTGAGTGGAAGCCCAGCAGCCTGCTCTGTCCCAGAATAAGCGAACAGATTCCTCGGCACGTACACGTGGTGCTGCTCTGCTGCTGGAAGAGCTGAGGCATCAGCATGCTCCCTCCAGCTGTCGTACTGTGGGAACAGTCTATGACTGCAGTTACCAAAAGGGCAGCAGTATGTGCCAGTGCAAGGTGCCGCTTTACCAAAATAGTTGCGTTCCCTTGTACGCTCCGATATAAATGTCTTGGAATTTTTAACTAATTTATCTTCTTTCATAATAGAGCTGCTCTTGGCAATGTCTGGCTCGTGACGCCTGAAGCCAGCGGGTCATCCTGGTGTAACTGTCCCACGTGGATGTTGCCACAGACGCTTCTGCAGAGCGATTGCATGTTAATATATTTATACAGCCCCTCCTACATGCTATCACGGGAAGGATTCCCTCTTGCATTTGTGCAGTGTCCGTAGCAACAGTTGTAATTGCTATGTCGAAAGGCAAAACGGTTTTATTGTGGTTTAGGTAGCTGCAGTGAAAGTCAAGTGTGAGTGCCTGGTAGCAGCCAGACCCACAGCTGTAAATACTGGATCACCGGTACTCGTGGTTTATAAGGATTACCCAGATGAGTTTGGATTTTCTTATCTAATCCCTTTTTCCTTCGTCAACTTGGTAGTTTCGGTATATACTGGAGCTTGGCCCTTAAGGAGGCCATAATGCACTCCATGGTTTCCGTGGTGTTTTCTGTTTATTATCTAACAAAACTAAACTTATTAACTGCAGCAAACTTGGCTGCTCTCTTGCTGTGTGGGAGATGGGTTTCAAAACGCAGTTGTGGTTGCTCTTGCTTCCCTTGCTGCTTCTCTGAGGCTGGGAGGAGGAGAACGGACACAACCTGTTAGCAGCAGGAGGTATCTTTCTGTACGTACTGATGTATGTGTATACTTGTGAATGTCCTTCAGTTTCCTTGATATAAGGGGACAACAGTAATTGGATGCTTCAGGAAAGACTTCTGATCCTCATATCCCTTGGCAAGAAGATTTGTACTTCAGTTTTTGCTGTGGAAACCGGATGACAGTATCATGCTTTGGGATAATATCTGATAATATAAAAAAACAGTATGTATACAATGTGAAATATTGCATTGACCATACTTTCCCTTTTCCTTACTCAAACTTTAACTGGTGTTTTAGTGTGAAGCAAGACCTAAAAATGCGAAGTGGTTCAAGGCACTGACTGGATTGCAGAGCTTGCTGTTCATAGCAGCTGGAAGCGCTTTGGTTTTGGCTTTTCACAGACTCCTGTAGTCGCTGTCGGCTGTGGATGTGCTGCGGATGTTGAAGCTGTGCTGGTGAGCCTCCGTAGACAGGGCGTAAATAAAGGTAGGCCCTGGAGGAGAAGCACCTTCTGCTGAAGGCACGGCGCTTTTGAGAGTGCGTCTGGGTGCCACGTAGAGCAGGGACACCGCAGCAGCCTGGCCTTCCTCAGCCTTTGTCGGCACCTAAATCCATCCTCCACAGATGGAGGGGAACCAGGGGCCATTAGAGGCGCTTGTCCTGCTAGTCTTCTGCAAGATTGATTGGCTTTTCCTAATCTGTCTTTTTGATCTCTGCTAACCATCTTGTCTCCAGCTGTAACATCCTCTCCTTCAGATTTATGGACCGCTGCTGCTACAGGCACCCAAGCTGTGTTTTAAACCCTGAGGCTAGCAAGACTGACCTCCCGCGTTATGCAGGTTAAATAAGATCGTCTTTGGCTGTAGGTCAGAATTTGGTGATCCAAGTGACTTCTGCTGAGAACATGAGCAGAGTCAGCGTTCGGTAATTGGGAGCCACTGTGACGTGGTTGAAGTGTGGGAAGTAGGACAGGATCTAGTCATTAAAAAGTACACGAGTCTTGCTCTCGATGCATTTTTAACCCCTTGTGTCAGGTTTTGGTGTTTGAGTTGTTTGGATTCATCCGGTGGGCAGTGAAAAGCTCACAGGAGATCTCTTCCCCCTGCTTTGCGAATGCTTGACCGCAGCTTGCTTGCACGCTTCTGAAGAGCTGCTTTGGCCACCCAGCCTGTTTTTGGGGAGGAAGTGTGGTCGAGTGAGTCAGACACCGAACCAGTTCTGCAAAGGTGAGAATTGCTTTTGCTGCAGGACAGTTCAGTCTTGGGCAGTCACCGTATGTTCCTATCTGTGAAATGCAGATGAGGAATCTTCAAGCCCTTTGTATGGTGCTTGGAGATCTACTGATAAAAAGGTACAGGCTCTTTTTTTTTTTTTTTTTTAAATTTCCCCGACACCACACCCAGGATTTCAAACCATTTGTTCTCCTCCCAGGTTTGGGCTGTTTGCTGCCTTTAGTGTGTGGCGCTGTGTAGGCTGATCAGATCTCACCAGACTCCCGTTTCACATGTGGGGAAAATGAAGTGCAGAATAACAGTGCTTACCCCCCAGGCCCCAGCAGGACAAGCATAGTTTCATATGCAGGACCTAAATATAGAAAAATGTGAAATTGGAAGGGCACTAGGATGTTGTTAGTTGCTTCAGGCAATGCCAGCTGCCTGATGTAATTGAACACATTCTGTGTGTTTGGGAAAGAAATGCGTAGTCTTTAAATCTGTTGCTTTAGGTTAGGGATTCGGGTTAGAGCCAGAGTTGTTGCACTGTGAGATAACCAGTCCTCTACAAACACACCTGAGAGTCTGGGTTACTGTACTGGGTTACAGAATTACATCAAAATAACATCTGAGATCTGCTAAGGGATGATGTTCACTTGAAAAATAATGTGACCAAAACAGGCACACCTTGTGCAAGAGTGGGTAGTGCTTTGTGTTCCTTGTGACCTTAGAAGCCTTCATAGGAGTGAGCTTGTGTTCTGGCAAAAATAAATGGTTATTTTCACTCCTGCTTGCTCTTGTGGTGGTTAGCAAAAACTACTTTTTTATGAACAAGTTGGTGCTTCGTAGAACAAAGTTATCTAGAACTGAAATGGGTTTGGCACTGCTTGTGTGATGCGTAGTGTGATTGTTCTCTTTGTAGATGTTACATTAATAGCTGTGATAATTACTCAAAACGTATAAGCTGTAGTCATAATGATGAGTTTTTTTAACTGGGGTTAAAAGTGTGTGACTATAGAAAATAGTGGTTACATGAAAATACATACTTGGCAAGAGCTTTTGGACGCTCTTATTTGGCCTTTAAAAACACGTGCAGTGCTTCTCATCTGCAAGATACAAAATGTCTTTAGTAGCAAGAGGGCTGGCTGACTTCAGCATTGAAGCCTGCAGAAGCTTTCCTATGTCATTTTTTTCCTGTGATCAGAGAGCTGAGCCTAAGCTACAGGAAAGAGTCCTCACTAGGAAAAATCAGGATGGGTAACTCTTAGGGAAGAGGTAAACAGAAAGATCAAGCTCTTCAATAAGAATACTAGTAATGAATATATATAATTAAAAAATTGCTCCATGGCCTAATCTCTGGGTGCCAAAGGGCAGACCGGCTCGTGCAGGAGCAGGAACGTGTGCCGGCAGGGTGTCTGGACACCGATGCGTGCCAAGTCGCAGTAGTGGATGTGGTTCTGGCCTCGGCCCTCAGACTCCTGACGTTAGAGTTGTAGGAATGTGGATGGGGAAATCTGGCCCAGTTGTGCTCCCCGAAACTTTCCTCCGCTGCTTTCTGTACAAAACTGGGTTCTTGCAAGTGATTTTTGAAAAAGCGTCTGCTTTCTTTCCATCATTTTTCCTGTGAAATGTCTTGGCAAAAACTTGAATTTTCTTTGAGAGATCATGTTTCAGTTTTAGATCGAACGTTTAGCTTGAAAATAAGAATGCTGTATTATAAATTTCAGTTAGAGAGAGTTGGCTGTAATAACTACCAGTGTGTGTTTGTTTTTGTTTTTCACTTGTTATGAGTAGCTTCGGGTATTCTCAGTTCCTGTAGTCTGCAACTTTTTTAATGTGCCCAGGCCACATTAAAGCGTGAAAGTCTCCTGTCGTGAAACAGCTTCTGCTCGCGTGGCCCAGGAGGTTCTGGGGGCCTCTCGAGCTGCACGAGGAGGCCGGCGGAGGGCTTGGGGCCGAGGCGCAGGATGAACGGGCCCCCTCTTGGCCTCAGCGCCGAGGCGTCCTCCCGTGACCGCCCACAGAGCAGGTAGGCTTCCTGAGGCTCGTCCAGAAGGCTTCTGCACAGTGTTTTCTGTGATTGATGGCCGGTCTGTCTGTAGGAGGCTCCTTACCCAGCGTGTTTCACTGACAGAGCGTTGGGAGAACAGATACGGTGCGAGGCTGTGCTCTCGCAGGCGACGTTGTGTGAGCGTGGCGCGTCACGCACTGGCAGCGTGCTGGAGGTGTAGCTGGTCGTGGGTCACTGTTGCCTGAAAAGGGAAGGAGGTTGAAAAAAACAAGTTTGTGTCCGAGTTGCACAGGCTTCTGGCTGCCTCCAAACGTGCGGCATTGGCCGCTGGCCGCTGCCTGTCCCTCCCGGTGCCTGCTTCGTCGTCCTCCCGATGGGCTTGTGGAAAGAGCAGCTTAAAACTGCAGCACCGAGCTCGGTTGTGTGTCTGGCCAAAAGCAGCCCATTTGCTTGTAAGGGGCTAGGCAGCCACCGATGCTGAGCCCAGGGAGGCTGCAGCTTTGCTTTGGTGAGGTTTCCATTCAGGAGCCCCGCGAGCCGCTGAAGGCTCGGTCAGCGTCACGAACGCAGTCGGGATGAGTGGGGCTGGCTAATGTCTGTCCTTGTTAAATCTTATAACTGTAGCATTGAAACAGAGCTACAAGTGCTCCCTAAAGAAAGAGAAGCTGATTGGTATTTCCTTTAGATCTATTTTTTCCCTCCTTTGCTCCTCTTTTCCGTGGCCTTTTGTGCTTTGAAGAAACACTAGATCATCTTTGATTTCATCTGCAAGACTTGCAAAAGACCTTGGGAGCTTGTCTACCTGGACAAAGCATATTGGAGAGAATAGTAAACATGGTGAGTGTTGCAACACAAGAAGTTTAGCTGCAGTAAACGTGGAGCTTTTTTGAACTCGGTTGCTGCTAGATAAAGAGACAAACCGAGCTCCGAAAGGCCCCTTCTGGCAGGAGTTTCCACATTGAGGCACGGGGTTGCATGAGTAAAACCACTTGCTTGAATTGGATGGTCTGTAGCTGTCGACACGCATTGTGGTATTTATATATTTTTCACTTTTTAAGTCAAGACAAAGGAATCTGTTAAATAAGCAATTTTGGTCATTTGTAGGGGCATTGTCATGAAGACCTATAGGACAAGGGGTTTTTAACTGTGTTCTGCTAGTGCTGAAAGCGCGCAATGCCGTCAGTGAAGAATGTAACCTCTTCAGAGAAAAAGGTTATGCCCCTCGAAGTGTGAATTCACTTTTCCGGTATAATGTGCTTATGTTGATAAACCATATTCTTACTATCCAGGAACACGGCTTACTGGAAGAGCTAGGTCAGCCCAGGGCGTTTACAGCGTGATAATTCTGCGTGTAGTGAAAGGTGAAAATTTATAGGGGATGTTTATGGATGAGCTGGCTGTCTTGGGTTATTTTCGTACTTTGCAGATAACAAATAAAAAGACAGGAGAGCCCTCCTCCTGTGTATGCCTTTTCTTCTTTGTATGTGCACTGAGAGTCGGGAGCGGATTCTTGTTCAACCACCTCCCTGTTTCCTAAGCCAAAGCTTACCAGTAGAATTATTTCCTGACGCTCCAAGCTGGTTCCTTGTTTATCGGTGCCGCTGGTTTGGGCTAAATGTCCTGACTGCTCTTGTGTTGGCAGCCTCTCCTTTCTGATAGCGCAACGGGAGCATTTCGTTTTTCTCATGTGACCCCTCGATGAATGGAGTTAATTTTTGCTGTTCTGAAAATCAAAGCTTTTCCTTGTAAAATATTACTTTATACCTTCACCATAACAGACTTAAGAAACGCTTGCCTTGATTTCTGCCCCTCTTGGTCAGGAGATTGTTTTTATCTGGATATTTACAGGGATGTATGTGAGTTTCTGGAAAGAGAACTCGTACAGGTCTGGTTGGTCCTGAGCGTATGAACTGGTTACACAAGGGGGAATTCTGTTCCCTCCTGCATATGTGAAAGCTGCGATGCTGATGGGAAAAGCTTCTGTTGAACTTACAGCGTGTGACTTGAAGAAGTAGAAATAATCCCCAGCTTTTGGGTCATCTGTCCGTTAGTGTTTCTTTTCTTCCACTGCCTCCCTCCCCTGCCTCCAGTCCTTTGCTTTCTGTTGCCTGGCCCTGCACTTTGCTGTAGCATTTCCCATGGTAACTCTATAGAAATTACACTTCTGCAGCAGAAGATGAGGGACAAGGAATTTATTTGAGAGCACTAGCTTATGGCCTTTTAACTCTGAAATGCCCTTAGATACTGGGCTCCTAATTAAAAGGTCAAAGCCACTTTAAGATCAAATGTCTAAATATAACCCAAACTGTGGAGATGGACTCTGTTAACCACGTCTTCACTTGATGGATACAACAATATATATAGGAACACCTGTAACTTCCCCAAAATAGACTTTTTTTTTTGTAGCATGGTGCATATACATGCAGCTACAAGGGCTTTATGGGCGTGTGCTGGGAATGGCTTGTTAAACACGCTTGTGCTCCTGAGTAAACTCCCAAATTAATGTCAACAAACATCTGTGCCTCACAGTCTAGTGTATACTTGTAGTGCGCAAGTTTTAATGTGTTGTGTGGGTGGGTTTTGTTTTTCAGTTGATAAAGAGGTCTGTGTATTCAGGTCTCTCTTCTTTGTGCTGGGAGATTTTTACACTGATACCGCTCCTACTGCTCATTTGATGCTTTATTTTAGAAAGCCATTCTCTTTGCGTTCATCTGACTGTCCATCTGGAGACGTGAGGGTGTACCAGCTACTAGGTCGATGAAATCAGCTGTTCGTTGTGCAGCTTGCAGTCACGTACCTTCTGCGTACCAATAAAATCCTCAGCGGTATCAGATACGCAGTTCCTGATTTCAGGAAATGACAAAGAAAGAAGTAGAATGATAGTTCCTTCATGTAAAGTGTATGCTAGTTCCTAGGGACTTAAAAAAATATTTCCTTAAGCCTTATTTTTTTTCTTAGAGGTCTCATTTTGATTAGTTTAATGGTGTGGGTGTCAGTCAAAGACTCCTTCCTTGGTACACTTGTCTCCTGTATACTGAAGAAGACTGTGATTCCTGTAATCTTCTGAAGAACAGCACATCTAATGTCTTTTTAAAAACATCTGTTTTTTCCTCTTATTTCAGGACAAACACCATGATGCTGCTCATGAAATTATTGAGACAATTCGGTAAGTGTTCAATGCAGACATTGCTGGAACTCTTTCTTGTGTGTTTCTGTGTCTCGGTGGATGGGCATCTTGGGATATGAAGGAGGGCAGCAGTCAGAACTACATCTTAGATTTAAATTATTTTCTGAGCTGAATTGATATTTCTGCAACGAAAATCTCTAGCTTTTTCCTGTCAAACTTTAACTTTGTTTTAACTTGCTACGTTCCATTCTCTTGAACAGGATTAAAAATAAATAGTGATACTTAACGTTTGGTGCTGCTTATAGCAAAGACTGCAATGCTTTGAGGAAGCTCTGCTTCAGTAACCAGTGAAGGCAGTTTGTGTTCAACCTTTAGACAAAAGTTAAAACAAACAACCACAACAAAAATCTTTGGCTTGTGTTGAAAGTTGTGGTCCTGCTGAAGAATCAACAGCATAGCCTTTTCCCCACCCTCTCCCTTCTCTCCTTGTTGCTGGAATGGTGCAGCATCCCTTTGGCATTGATGTCCCTGTTAGCATTCCTCTTGACCGCTGGTAGAGTTGGACCAATATCTGGGAAGAATGGGAGGATAAAGGTGAAAGTCAAACACACAGAGTAAGAAGTCCGGGTGTTTCCAAACAGTATTAGGATCAATACAACCTGTGGCTATGATATGGCTTGCTGTTGTTTCAGCAGGATTAGGAAGTGACTTGCTGCAGAGCCACCTTTATTAAACACTGACACAAACACCCCAAACACCTGAGGTCAGTATTATCCACTTCAGATTGTTTAAAAACTGCTCGCGTTAACTGTTTGAGAGCTTTACTGTGCAGACTTTCTGGGTTTGAGGGCTGTTTTCTGCAGCAGGTTTTCACGGCTGGATAGTGCAGGTAGCGACAAAATGCAAAGAGCAGCGTCTCTGAGCCACCTGAGCTTGGAATCTGCCCAGTCCCAGATGGCCCAGGAAGCTGCTCCCAGCGTGAGTGGGAGAGCTAAGTAGCAGTGTTGATAATACCACTTACATAGATTAAATCAAAATATTTTACCACGGGCTGTGGTAGGAGGGAATGCGTAGTGGCTGTGTTGGAGGCTAGAGCTGAGACTTTGTTATTTTTAAAAGAAATCTTCTTCTGACTGCAAAACCTTGGTGCGAGACGCCCTGCCGCTGCTGCTCCCAGTTCACTTGTGCTGAGAAGCTGCTGCTGAAAATGGTTGCCAGTCATCTGAGCTGGTGTTTTCAGTGCTACGCTACCTGAAAGCAAGAGGAAGGTTGTGTTAGAAAGCAGTTTGGTCAAAGAAATGTTTCACAACTTTGTTTCAAACCTGATTGCAGTGAAAGCAGGCTTTCATACTGCCTTTGCCTGCCTTGTGCAAAGTAACCACAATGTGGTTATGTAAGTCTGATGTAGAAGAACGTAAAGAAGTATTTCTCTCTTCAAGATATGGAGGTAAGCAGCTGTTGACTGCCCATTTGCCTAATTTAAGAGGAAAAAACCACAAAGATCGAAGTTATAAAATGTTCAGGGGGATAATAGGTATTCACCAGAAGAGAGTCAGCCATGGTTGTGAAAGTTCTTTTTTACTTGCATATATCTATTTATATAGTAAGAGTGAATCAGCCAGAAGTAACCAGAACAGTTCGATCTCTTGTCATTTTTCACCATTTTAAAACTGAAGCATGCATCAAGGTACGTGCAGAAGAAACTCTGCCATTCCTGTTGGAATTCATCCTATGCCTTGCTTGGAGGTTTCTTGATGGTGATGATAGTGCTTTCCTGTTTTGACGTTTGTGGAAGAAAGTGTGCCCAAAGCCTATGCGGCTTTTAAGTTGTCTTTGAAAAGAATTAATCTTCCTGTTTTTCAAGAGTGAGGATCTCCTGTGAGATACCATTGTCAGACGCACTGCAAGAGGGTGCAAGCTTTCCATTAGCAATGGCAACAACATACGGGGCTTTGTTAATTCAGCATGAAAAAGGGGTCTTTTATTAAAATTACTGTTGAAAATCTGTTTCAGGTTGGGTCATCTAAAGTGTAAAAGCAGATTAGAGTGCTACACAGAGGAGAATATCCTTGCAATGAATGGCTGGCAGTGTTGTTCTGGGGTGCTGTAGGAAATGTCTTCTCCACATTCAGCTTTGTCAAGCTTGTTACAGTATCGGTTTTGTTAAAAATCCTTTCAAAATCCTGCACTTCTGCATTACATTTTATGTTAGATTAGCATCATGTATGGCTTTGAGTATTTTTAGATAAATGGAGTACGTTTATCACCTCGTTTTGAAGCTGTGCCACTTCAAGAGCTTCATACTACTGCCAACGTCTATGGGCACCTTACTGTTTATTCAACACAAAGATGAACTATTGCAGCTTTCCAATTAGCATTTTGTGATGTCTGCCTTACTCCTGACGATATTGTGAGCTTTCATGTCTGCTGCAGCATTCTCTTGTAGTACATAGCAATGCCTGTCTAGAATTGAGACAGAGACTGTCTTGCTATACGTAATTGGAAATGTTGTTTTTATTCTATTTCTTTTCTCCTTCCAGGTGGGTCTGTGAAGAAATCCCAGATCTCAAGCTTGCTATGGAAAACTATGTTTTAATTGACTATGACACAAAAAGGTGAGAGGAATACTTTTTCCCACCAGGAGGACAGGCCAGCACGGTTCATAGTGAATCGGTTTGTAACTAGTTATTCTTAGACACTACGAACCAAAGTTTTCTTTTAGAACTGGCTTCAGATTCTGCAGAGTTATTTTGGTAGGAAATGTGTAACAGAAATATTGGCAAAGGCTGTTGGATTAAGGACATAATTGGAAACTCCACACAGCAGAAAGTTGAGCTGTGGTGTGTACGTTGGAATTACTCACTCCAAAACAATGATCGGTATCTGTGCTGTTGGACTGCATCCAGCATTAGGAATCTGAATGGCACTGAGGTTTCTACTTTTGTAGTAACTAAGAATTCCTGTTTAGAAAGTTGCATGCCAGAACTGTCTGTCAGCACTGTGTCCTTCGCCTGCCATGCCTGTGGGAGGTTAACCTTCCCGATCCTCCTCTGCTTAGCATGCAGTGCAAGCAGGATGCTGTTTGGGTGGGGGATAAATTAAAAGGCAAAGTATTCATACTGCTCTTTTGGGCAGTTAGAAGTAATTTTAGGATGGTTGTGGCTACATGTGAAGGCCTATTCCACAAACAGCTGAAAATGAATGTATAGTACGTGGCATTCACCTTGAGGCTGGGAGAGGCAGACCCTGGCCCTGCATTGTCTCTGGAGAAGCCTGAGGTTCTGTGCAGTGACTTTTTTGTTCTGAGGCTGGACAAAGAGATGACCCTCAAGCTGTAGCTTGCAAAAACAACCTTAATTACTTTCATGGGAAAGACTGAATTTGTTCAAGTCCACAGCATGGCTAAACTTTTAGAATGAGAATTACAGATGAAAATCTATCCCTTTCTAAGTTATCACTGGCTATTGTCCTGAGCCCCATGCAGGTACTTTTATCATGATCTGCCTAAGGTATGGTTTCCTCCTCTCTGCATTTCGTTTTAACTATTTCATTGCAAGATGTATGAGTTCCTCACTTCTTCCTGGTGAATTCAGAAGGAGAAATCAGGATCCAGCATCCCTCGTCATTAAATCCATTATTTATGCACAGAGACTGCAGTGCTGTAACTTAGAATCATAGAATCACGGAATCATTGAGGATGGAGAAGACCTCTAAGATCATTCAGTCCAACCTTTAACCTAATACTGTCAAGTCCACCACTAAACCACGCTGCTAGGTTCTACATCTCCACGTTTCTTGAAGACCTCCAGGGATGGTGGCTCAACCACTTCCCTGGGCAGCCTGTTCCAGTGCTGCACAACCCTTTCAGTAAAGATATTTCCCCTAATATCCAACCTAAGTCTTCCTTGGTGCGACTTGAGGCCATTTCTCCTCGTCTTACCATTTGGTGCTTGGGAGAAGAGCCCAATCCACACCTTGCCAACTTCTGTGGTTCTGGTGGCCTGGCTGGGCATGTCTAACTGGGTGGTGTCTGTGTTGCCAGCAGCGATACCGAATAAAAGAAACAACCCATCTGTTCCCACACGTCACACCTCGCTTACCTTTCTGCAACTTTTCAAGGAAGTCATAAACTTGTAATTTCAGTAATGGTTTTAATCGATTTCCTTCTCTTAAAAAATTGTCAGGAAAAATTACTTGTAGCAGATGGACTGACAAATGGATGTGAACAGAAAGTGGTGGATGATAGGAATGTGTGGACAGAAACTCATTTCATACTCCTGCTTTGCCTTAACACTGAATTAAAGGTGTGCAGCTGAAAGCTTGAAGTGGAAGTCAGCAGTGCTCCTCAGTGGGGTGCCTTAGCCAGCGCACCGATAACGTGGGGCTCATGAGAGGCTGAAGGGCCACCTCCTTCTCCTGTCCCCTGGTTCCCCCTCTTCTTGATTTGGGGATGGCCATGATTTAAATATCTTGCACTGTAACTCCTTGTATTTTTTCCCCTGTTGCTTTGTGGGCTCTGCTTATGTAATGGCTGATGTTCCTAGCAATATCTTTTCTTCCCTGAAATGAATTTTTTTAATCCTGTCAGCTTCTGTCATTAATGCATCTGGCTGAACTGACCGTAATCCTGACCAACCCGTGAAGCAATCACTGTGCTTTTCTGATGGGTGTGCTGGTTCTGTCTGTGTTTTCAGCACAAAGTTAATTTCTGCTGGCCCCAGGACTGATTATCATGGAGGGTTGATGGAGCAAAGGAGAACAATTTACAAATGTCTTAAATTTCTGTGCATCTGAGGACATGAAAAGAAAGCAATGGACTATGAGATTAGAAAACTTCCTAATAAATCGTAGTTTAAGTTATTTTCCTGTTCACTAAAGGAACTAATATTATATTAATGTTCAGCTTCGAAAATGTAAGTGCCTTTTTTCTTCCACTACACAACTAGGTTGTATTGTATTGCAGAACTTGTTGCTTATTTATCATGTACTGCTGGTCAACTGGGATTTTTTTAAAGGAAACTATGCAGTGACCTAAAGCTGCGTAAGCAATTACGTGTACTGCAAGAAACAAATCTTAAATAGCCATCTACTTAGTTTCTATAAAGACAGAAAGGCTAAAGGTTGTACCTTCAAACCTGCCTTTTAAAGTTCCCTATTTAACTGACCCCACATTCTTTCTCCCCTGTAGCTTTGAAAGCATGCAGAGGCTTTGTGACAAGTACAACCGAGCCATTGATAGCATTCATCAGTTGGTATGTATTTACCTTTGTTATGCCACGATGTTTATCTAGCTGGTTTGAATTCACATATAGTAAATATCTGAAAGGTGTGACCGGTTTAGGGCTGGATCATGTCTCAGTCTGTTTGCATCACTGGTACTTCATCACTTCCATTTTTTTGGGGGAGTTAATACATCTTTTATTAAACCTTGCTTTCTTGATCACACTAGGGCAGTCAAAGAGCTAGTATTGGAGGGCATTTCTTATCGGAAGAAAAAACGTAGTAACATTTTTCCCCAAACTGTAGATTCATAAACTATCATGTTTTGTGCACACGTTTAGCTCCATTGTTTTGGCACTGTGCAATAGCTGAGTTACCTTTGGTGGTGGTGTGCGTGGGGGAAGGTTTCTGTGTATTTAGCTTGTAGATGTTTCGCAAGGATTTATCATACAGATTTACTTTTGCATGTGGAAATCTGTGGCTTATGGGTACTTAAGTAATCCATATGAACCCTCCTGTGTATTGTGGCAGTGATCCATGGCTTAGGAATTTCCTTGCTTGCCATTCAGTTCAGTTGCTCTGTTCTTCAGGATCACTCCGATGGGGAAAGCTAGAATGTAATCTCTGTTCAGACAAATTTAACAAGGTGTTTTTTTTCCTTACGCCTTTTAAAGGTTGAATTGGAGGAAGTAAAACATGAGTAATGAATTAATGTTAGCATTTTATTTAACTTTGAAAATAAGGCTGGATTTTTTTCCCTCTCAAGTGTGTTTGTACGAATTACTTGAAACACACAAGGCAGTAAGACTTTTTCTGCCAGGTGTTCCTTCACTTTATGGGCATATAACTCCCTAAAAACTGCTCGTTTGGATTTAGGCTTCTTCATTCGTATGTTGTTTAATTGCTAAAAATTTATTCTTGCCATCTGAATTTCAAATACAGGAATATTTAGGCAGGGTTCTGGAGTTGTCCTTTTTGTTTGTTTTCCCTTATCAAAGTGAAAGGTAAACATTTTTTAAATTAAAAACTTTGTTTAGGAGGGGGGGGTTCTTTATGAAGAAAAAAGAAAGCTTGATTGCCATCTCTTTCCTGCCACTCCCTGTTTGTGTACATATGATCCCTCCCATCCTACAATTCCTGATAGAAAACAAAACTGCTCTTACATTGACAGTACAGTTAACATCAGCGACTGTACTATTCAGTGGTGATCAGTAAGTAAAAAAGGGGTAAACAAACTTGCACTCCTACTCCAGATATGTGCAGAATTAAGCTTTCCATTGTCTGTTGATTTTTACATCCCTTTAATTTTCTCTTTACCACCTATTTCTATCAGACATATTTTAAATTACCTGTTAGTTGAGGTGAGACAAATAACCAAGCAATCATGATTGCATATTTTTTTAGTGTCATTCACCGTTTTTGTATTTACAGAGCATATTGGACCAAGTGAGAGAGGGGACGGGAGGGAAATTCTCTCATTTCTGTGTTACGCAAATGCAGCCTTGTTCTGGTGATGTTCTGTTGTCCTCACGCTGGGTTCATGTCTTTTTGCTCTCTATGTGTAGTGGAAGGGAACCACCCAACCGATGAAGCTGAACACACGTCCCTCCAACGGGCTTCTCCGTCACATCCTGCAGCAAGTGTATAACCACTCGGTGACTGATCCTGAGAAACTCAACAACTATGAGCCCTTTTCCCCAGAGGTTTATGGAGAAACTTCCTTCGACTTAGTGGCCCAAATGATAGATGAAATTAAAATGACTGAGGATGATTTGTTTGTTGACCTGGGCAGTGGTGAGTGACCAATAACTTAAGGGTTTTTTTCTTCCTCTTTTTGCTCACTGTTGTTTCCTTTCTTAGGAGCAGAGAAAAAAAAAAAGGCAAAACCTCACATTTGGAAAGTAAACCAGGACTAAGGATTGCATTATAGAATAAGCACCTTTGCTAGTTAATCCCCAGTGATGCTTCTGCTTTTTATGACAGGATTAAGTAGACCAAGCAGACATCCCAGACGTTCTTCCCTGTGGTGAAATGTCAGCCTACAAATGCAATAAACCCTTATTACAGAAAACTCTTGGTGTCTGTTGCTGTTGGTGAATACACTTACAAAAAAGAAACAATATTAAAAACGATGCTTAAAAGATAATACCAGCAGTTTCATTTTTAGGGATTCATCCATTTTCTGTGAATTCAGTGTATGCCATTCATATATGAAAACATGATTTCCTAACTTCTCCCATGACAGCATGAGACACTTGGCATGTAATTTGAAAATTAAGCAGTCTTTTTCCCTCTGGTTTACTTTTCAGTGTGTCAAAAAAGACTTTATGGTTAGCTTTAACTGCTGCATTGTGAGACCCCACAAAATCTGAGTAACCTGCAACTGCATCTTGTTGTTTAGGTTAGAGTTTTAAAGGGAGATAGATGTTTTTATCTGGTAAAGAAACCAGATACGACTCAAACACATGTGGAACAGATATACTGAGTAAGGAGATGATGTTCTTCTTATTGTTGCTAAAATCTGGTTTAGAGCAGGAAAGGAGTAATGAGAATTTTCCCTTTTACTGGATAAGTTGTAAAGTTTTAAATGAAATATGTTTTGGTTTTGTTTCTGGTATGATGGAGGGCTTCTGGGGAAAAATATTTTTTAAATGTATTTACTTTGTTAAAAAACAAATCTAATTTATATTTAAACACAAGCAAGCAGGACTACCATCCTCCTCCCCACAACTTAGTTATGTCTCCAGTCAGGGCTATCAGGGAAGGGTCCCCCCAACCCCTTCCTCCCTATGTGGAATTTATGTATTAGATTTCCTGGTTCGATGGCTTATGTTCAGATGAGACATTTAGAAAGGTGTCTGATCTGATAAACTATTTTCCATCTGGAAGAAGAAAAAAGTTGCCATTGTTTGTTCAGGAAGGTTAAAGATGATGATATCTGAAACCTTGCAGTTCTGCTGATCGTGTAACAAGATGAAGTGTGTGATCAAGCTCAAATGCTGGATACTTGTACCTAGTACCATCAGAATTGAAGTCAGGTATTTATTGCTAACCTTCTCCCCACTTTAATCTTGGAGGCTGACCAACAGTGTAAAAATTCAAGGTATAGGGAGTCATGTATTAAAGATATGGTTTAAATTCAGAAGTCTTTGAATTCCAATGTTTGGAGCACTGAACAATAGAAAACAGAACATCGTTCCTGAGTTTATACTGAAGGCAGTAAACTTCTGTAAATTGTAAACAATGCAGTATTGAGTGTAGTGTAAATATGAACATTGTCATAGCATATTATTGCTATTAAAAACGTTAATGTCCTTCCAATAGTTATATGCATACAGCAGTGGCTAAACAGCAGGGCTAGACCCCAGGATGCTGTGGCCATTTTTGTTGTCTTTGTGATGCCAGAAACTTGTGGAAGCGGGAGGAATTTATGCAGGTATGCATCATCTTTAGGCAAATGGAAGTCACAATACAGTTAAATTCTTGAGGGGAAAAAAAAAAGATTAGTAACTTGTTATGCTGTATTGTGATTTCTATCAGTACAGTGTGTTCTTGATCTTCCCTTCAGTCTTTGTCCTCCTTGCTCTTTGGAAATAAGAAACAGGGAAACGTTTATTCCTCCGATCATGTTCTGCCCATACCCTGCAGAAATTTGTACATCCGTATTTGCATGTGTATAAAATCTGCATGTGTATGCAAAATGGGAATTAGGAAGGAAAAAAAAAAGTGAAACAACAAAAAACCCTGTCAGCATTAGAGTTCTCATTGTGCCAGACAGCATTATAGTGGTAATGGTTTAAAGGCAGGAGTTCCACCCCTTCAATTACCAGTGCCGCTTCCTGCCGGCAGCCAATGAAATGGAAAACAGCAATATGTTTTCTGTGCAAATGGGCTATCCTCTTAGATTCACTCTTGTTTCCCATGTGGTCATCCACGGAATGATTAAGTGCACTGGTGAGACAAGAACGCGTTTTGTGTTAGTCATAGGCAAGATGTGATGCGTCAATGTACTATTGATGAATGTTGGATGTTTTCAGAATATTTTAAGTGAGCACTTTAACAAATGGAATGGCGTTGCTCTAGTGTGTGCAAAATGTGGATCTCACTTGTACAGGCAGAAATCTAACTGATTTTTTTCCCTTTTCCCTTTTTAACCTAAGCTGGGGTGGAGGAGGGGGAATGCATTCAACTAAGGTGTAGAAATGGCAGCTAATTACTGCTGGTAGTGCAAGTAGAGTTTGGGTAGGAAGTTCATGCATTTTTAAGTATTATGGAGTCTTGCCAGTGTAGTGGTTGCTTCTGAAATTGTTTTGAGTGTTGAACCCTATCATGTTTTATAAAGTAGTATTCTAAAGTAGCCCATATAAAAAATAAGCTCTACATGTTCTCAGAATTTGTGTTGCGTTTCATGGTGAAAGCTAATAACAGTATTGCTAGACAAACATTTTAGTTAGTCTTTAAATTAATAGCTTTGGTATGTGACCAACAAGTATGTTTTGGGATGAGGTAGGGTTTGTCTAACTGTTCAATTAATTAAATAGTGAAATACAATTAAGAAATCTGTAGATTTGATTAAAAAATTTGTGGACAAAAATTGTAAATCCAGCTATTCATAAGCCTGTGTGAATTTCTAGAAATGAGCCTCTATATTTAATAGAAGTAGCCATCAATGTTTATCAGCATTACTGTAAATGTTGTAGTCTTATGCTATTATAAAAGTGCTAAAGGTACTGAAGAATGTAAATGTCAAAACTGTAATGCCAGTTTTTTCTTTTTTTTTTTCCTATAAGAAAAGTTAAATTGCAGCACACGCTTCCTAGCCAGGATGTAAATTCTTTTTACTAAAAAGTGGGTTCTCAGTATGTAACATGTCTTGTAGGAAAATGGGACTTAATTTCAGTAATGCACACTGGTTTGAGTCTGCTTTAAATTTCAGGAATAGATACTGGGAGCTGAGGCTGTACCCTGAAGCCTTGTCCCATAGAATACCTGCATTTTTTGACTTGGCCTTTGCTCTAAAAGCTCTTATCGTCTCCCTTTGCAGTGGTTTTCTATTGAAACCTGTTCTCAGGTTTGTTTTTTCTCTCCCGCAGGTGTGGGTCAGGTGGTGCTTCAAGTGGCTGCAGCCACAAACTGCAAACATCACTATGGTGTGGAGAAAGCTGATATTCCAGCCAAATATGCTGAGGTGAGTTGTTCGAAGTGAGTAGCAGGTATGTGCCTATGTGAAGGCTACCTCACTGGTTCAGAATTACTGCTAAGTGCTGGGAGCTCACAGGAAGAAAAACAGAGCATCAGTCCTAGATGCTTTTGCTTCTCAGGTCATAAAGACCTGGAGCACAGCGTGCTTGGGCAAAGAGGAGTGGGCATAGTCATTTCCTAGCAGCGCTTGCTGAGTGCACAGGAGGAATATTACCATGTTCCTGAAGTGATTTCAGGACCAGGAGATGAAGCTGTTTAACAGTGATGGCACAAGACCAATTCACAAGGAAATGCAGTGTAGGCTTCACTGAAACACCTGCAGTCCTCTGTCAGAAATGGCTCTAACACAGGGCTTTCAGAAACCATATCATTAAGCAAATCTGGGAATGAACTGAGTGAACAAATGGTCCTTAAAGTTTTTAAAAGCTATCTTTCTGCTTATGGCAGTGCTGTCCCTTTCTGGTATCCCACAGCTGAAGTTCAGCTTGGTTATTGAACTGTTGTAGGCTAACTGATGAGGCTTGTATTGGATGTGTGGTTAATAACCGCTTCGTAGGCACCCAGATGAAGTCTTACAAGAAGACCGTAATATTTAGTCAGGCAAGCAGTTTTCTTTACACTTCTTTAATTTTGTGCCAATGGGGACACACAAAGGTAATCAATTCCAAGGCAGACCTGGAAGGCAAATGAGCTACAAGCAAATAATAGAGTTTAGTCATGCCTTACCACAAGAAGTTTATTTTCTTCAGTAGACTCAACAGCAACTTAGCCTTCCATGTTGTTAAAATAAGTTAACTGAGTCTGTACAAGCTAGAAAATTATACCTTATGAAGGAAAAAAAAAATCCTTGATCCTTGTTTTCACTGGTGAGCACAAAAACATATAAACAGAGTGGTGAAGTGGATCAAACAATGATCTAAAAATCCGTTTTGCTTCCCCTGCTGTGACCCAGTGGAAATTTCCAACTGGAGCACTCTGCAGTTCCTCTGCACGAGCCTCTGTTTACTTCTAGAAAGTAACTTGCAAGGCCTGAAGTCCTGTCTGTGTTTAATAGTAAGCTTAGTTTAAAGGTGAGTGTTACAGAGGGAGAGTCAAATTCTCACTTGCACTTATACCCCTTCATATCGCTGTGCAAACATAAGGGCTTAGTGACAGTGGTTAGCAAACAAACAAACAAACCCCACAAATTAAATATTAGTATTAACTAGTGGCTTACCTTCTCTTTCAGAAGTGCACCAGTATTTCATATTTTGCTGGATGAACAAAATGTACAGCATTAATCTTCTGGTTACAGGTTATGACCTGTCAGATTTAACAACTAGAGAACTGATGCCTGCGTGCAGCTAATCTGCCTTGTGCTGTGTCTAGTGGACCAGTCTTCCCAGCTCTGACAAACATTTGTGAAAGAGATTGAATTAAGTTTCTAGTTAAGATTGGCTGTGGCAACACATCTCTGGCTGCTGTGATAATGAATGCAGATGGCTTTGAAAAGCTTCAGCTAAAGAGGAAGTGTCTTATGGGTTTGCTTTAGTGGAGTTTTCATTGAAAAGAAAGTTCATAATAAGTTCATACAGCATACAAAAAATTTTTGTGAGTTGCCCTATTAAGCTTTGGGGTGCTCTTGAAGCAAAGATTTTTAAAACATGTCTGTTACACACACTGGACTGACCTGCTGATGGAGGTCTCCACATCTCTGAGAACTGCTCACTCCTCTTCTTATCTCCTTTCAATGCTACCTCCAAATTTGGGCCCTTCATTTGCGGAGTCAAATTCCTAAAAATACAGGAGGTTTTCTGAGTGTTGCAAGACACTGGAGTGACATTTTCAAATGTGTTGTCTAGGTTTAGCTGGACCCTCACTGCTGCTATAAAGAAGTCACCTGTGCTGCTTTTTGTCAGCTTACGCAGTGGGGACTAGATTTTGTACACGTGGAGATGTTTATTTGTAAGGCACCAAGCCATTTTGATGGTGCCAATGGAAAATCAGCGCCAGCTATCTTGCTGGGCAGTGTAGCCATCCATCCTCTGCAACTCTAGTCTGTTTACATGTAGCTGGAAGCACTCCTTGTTGTTCTGGCAAGTGCAGTGCTTCTTCTATTTGCTGGTGCAGTTGCCTTGCGTGCCCCTTCCTGCTTCCTCGTTCACCCCAGCAGACCTCTCTTTATCCCGTTTGCTCCCTTGCTATCTGTGCTTAGACGGATATGCATTCACTGCCTCCTCTGCGTGGGATTACGTGCCACAACGCAGTAGCTACTTAAGGTTGTGCCATTTTTGGTGGTGAGCAGTGTCAACTCAGATCGCCTTGCTTAAAATGCGTAATGCTGCTGAAAAGGGTGGGGGAAGGAAGAAAATGACAGCTTGGACTTGACACTGTTGCAAATCTTTTTCTTAAGGAAAATGCAATAAATGTCTGTCTGTCTATCCTTTGAGTATTAATGGAAAAAAATGGGGAAGGGGTTAATGAGCACTGTCAGAGCTGCATCTCTGTTCGCTGCAATGAAACAGATAATGAGATGTCCTAATTGGTGGCCTTGTTTTTCCTCCCTCTTCTAGACGATGGACAGAGAGTTCAGAAAGTGGATGAAATGGTATGGGAAAAAACATGCAGAATACACAGTGAGTGAAATTCAACTGAAAAACTTTGTGCTTCATGCTGATGTACAGAATTTACAAAGTCCTCTGCAGCCCTTCACCAGCCAGGCAGCAGTATGAGTCATGTCTGCTCCCTGGCTTTTGTCTTGGTTCTGAGGACGGTGTTCTCTGAGACATCCTCCCAGGGCCCTCTCTTTGTCTCACTTGTCACTTGGTATGGTGTTACTGGGAGTACTTTCAGGGCTTTTCATAAGTTCTTGGAAGATTTATTCTTTCAGAACTTTGTTGCTCATGATGTGAGGCTGCCATGTGTCTTCTTTGTATTAAAACCTTTTACTTTTTTTTCCTCCTCTTTTTTTTCCTCCCTAATGGTGTGGGTCTTCTTCTGGGTAGACTGTTGGGAATGGCATCCCCCTGCTTGGGTTTCTGAAATCTTCTGCAAGGAACAAAAGCTGAAGCTTTGGTTCACAGGCAGGTGAAGGTGTGGTCAGCTGGGACAGGAGATGGAGAGGGTGGCAGGAGGTTGAAATTCTGGATATCAGCAGAAAACTCCATGCCCAACTAACAGGGCAGATGGTTTGTAGCTGGAGATAGGGGGTGAGCTTGTGGTCTTAGGAAGGATGGCAAGTGGTCAGTTCTGACTTGGAAAAGATTGGGATGAAGTGCTCTGAGGGTGGAAATAGAGCAGGAGTAAACTGGTCATCACATCTGTCTATCTTGGGCTGGGGACAAATGCTGGAACAGCTTTCCACTTCCTCTGAATAATACTTAATCATTGTGGATGTGTTTTTCACTCTGGAGTTACGCTTTTAAGCTTGTGTAGAACCATACACTGTTTTGTGCCGTTCCTTCCCTTTTTCCTTTTCTCTCCCTGTCATTAAAAAACTGCTCTCTAACTGATCACTTGCCTGTGAGGACATGTCATACTGCAATAGTAGCCCACTGGGAGTTCTGAAAATACTTGTGTATATGCTTCTCCTGCTGCTTCCCTATGTTCAGGAAAGAGGCTGGATGGATCAGGGCTGTTCCCCCATCGCCCAGAGACATTGGGGCACTCCTTCCTGCTCAGAAGTTGCTGCTAGCAATGTGTACTGCAGCTGAGGTGCATGCGTGCGTTTGAGAAACAACTTCTCCATTTTCCTTTGTGCAGAGCCATTATTGCTGTGCATTCCGGTAATGGAACGGTTTGAACCACACGACTTTCAGAGCTCCAGCAGAGTGTGATCAAGTGGCAGGTCGTTGATGAGCAAGCCTTTATTTCACAGTCTTCTGTGGCTCTGCTGGGATCCTGAGCCCTTTTTAAAGGGCTTGTCGTGTGATGAAGGATGCTGCAACTCTCACCTTGGGAAGGAGGCTGGTGAAGGTGACAGTGCCATCTGCCTCAGCGAGCTTTCTTCCAGAAAAGCCTTCACTGTGTAGCATGAGCTTCTTCAGAAGGATGCCGGGCTTGCTGTGGGACTAGTTTGTAGCAGGATTGATATCAGGCTGCTAACTCTTTCCTGCTGTGGAAACACAGTGAATGCTTTACTTTTCATGAAGTGGCCATATGGCATTTTTCCATTGTGTCACCCAGCTGGCATTACATGAAAGGAACTGTTACTGAAGATACTCTGCTTATGAGCTGTGTAATTTAAAGAATAGGAGAGGAACTTGGACTAAAATATTGAAAGCATATTGATTGCCTTAGGCAGCAAGCATTTCCATATTGTGCATTCCAAGTGACAGAATCTGGTACTATATGGAAACAAAGCTATTTATTTTTTGCTAGGTTCTTTGGCTCTTATAACTCTTTTCTGAAAAGTGTTTAGAATAAAATTTCTCTTTCCAGAAAAGCAGACTGCATACTCAAGAAAGTGTTGAGTACTTGCAGCACTTTCTGACTTAATGAAATTTGGTTTCCTATCACTTTGTCGTAGTGATGCTTAAAGACAGATTTTGTCAAACATCTCAGGTTTACATTTGTGTTTTCTTGCCAAACTGTATGTTGTTTTTTTTAATCAGTTCTTAGGCAGCATCTTCTATAGGAGACTATTATTAAACAAAGGACAAACTTGTGTCATAATGCAGATAGAAGACAATAGGAGGTATGGAATTAGAAGCCAGGTATCTTGATTTTTCCAGAAAGCAACTTCGTCTGCTAAATGTTTAGTGGTGTCCCAAAATTCCAAATGTAGGAGACAGAATAAACACAGATTGAAATAGTCTGTGATCAGCAACATTTAACTTGTGGATTCTACTCTAGTGTTTTAGGTAGTCATAAATATATATATATATATAATATATATGTATATATATAGAGAGAGAGAGAGAGAGAGAGAGAAGAATAAAGCTTGGAGGAGGGAAGCTTGGCAGAAGTTCAATGGGAAGAAGTCTCAGATCCCACCTGCTGCTTTGTCTGAATAATGTGGACGGTGATTTTGACTTCATGCATGTAACAGCTGTCTTGCTGTGAAAGTAAAAATTGTGGTACATAAGGCAGCAATAAATCCTGGACTTGGGCCTGTAGCTTTTTTTTAACAGCCAAAAGGCTAGATTATTTTAGGTTTCTAATGCAAATAGATCTTTGATTCCTCTCTGAAAAGTGATCTGTTGATTGTCTTAAGTGTTGTCTTCTAACTAACATTGTTTTGGCGAGGCTACGGTTTGTTGCCCTTATCAGATCTATAACCATTGCATTCGCTTCCTTGTCCTCCCTCCTGGAATATGCTTGTTTGGAATTTGAGCTCGGACGCATGAATTCTGATGTGCAAGATCCAGTGACGATATTTAAAATAAACCCTGATCGTCTGTCTATATCTCCATTGCATTTTGTCCACAATGGTAAACAGATGGTAGAAAAAAGTCTCTTTTGAGTCTTCCGATGTGCAATATGCAGAGTCATATATATGCAGATCTGTTGAGTTAAATAAATAAATAAATACGTTTTGCATCATCACTTTCAGATGATAATTGCATGTTAAACTTGGCTACTGCCAAAGTGTCCTGAGGCACGTTGGCTCCTGCTGAGCTACAGCTGCTATTAATAGGTTATCACTGCAGCTTTAGTGTGTGAATATCTATCCTGGGCAGGAGGCGTGGGGGAAAGATTGCTCGTCATACATTGACTTGGGAAGTCTCCTGATCTCCAGCTAGTGTAGGTAATCATAGCTCATAATCCTGTTAGTAAATGCACTGAATTTCATTTTAAATGACAGGCTGTTCAGTCTCATGATTCTAACTGGGGAAAAAAAAATCATTAGAGTAACTTTCTACTAGGATTCTTTATTTCTTCATTCATTGTAAATGTTTCAACTTGCTATAAATATTTGCATCCTGGTGCTATTGTTTAGTTTCAGTTGCTCCTCTGCTTTCCTGATGTCTGATTCCTGATCAGTTAGGAATAATATTCTTTGCTAGTCTCTTCTGTCATATTCGGAGGGAATTTGTCATACTTCCGTGCATTATGCTAGTGTCCCACTTCCAACACATCTCACTGTGTTTCAGCTCCCCTTATCTTCTCGTTTCTTTTCCCATGGTACTGAGAAGTTTCCAAGATTAGCTTCACCCCATTCTTTTCAAGAAAACTGTTGTGTGAAGGAAACCGGAGATTTTTCTAAGGTCATTAGGCCTAGATAATTAGAGAGTCTGTCTTGGGGAATTTGTGCACATGTGCAGTCATCAAATTAAAAAGCAGTAGTGCAATTAAGAGACAGATGGGTTTTCATGGTTTCTAACTGTAAATATCCTCATGTGGATCCAAAATCAGAGCCATCTCCAGGTATCTGGGGCACAATGCTGATTGCTGCGTAGCAGAGAGTGTTCTTCCCAGGGTACCCTTGAAGTAAGTTTTCAATCTGTGTCCCTCAGTGCCCACTGCACTGCTCTGCTGGTTATCAGAGCAGCTTAGGGCAAGCGAAGCTGGTGGTAGCTGCAGTCACACAGTGGACTCGTCCTTCTGCTGAAGACAAGGACTTGCTTCGGTTTTGTTTACTGTGGGTTGTTACAACAGAATGCCTTCCCTTGTTTCACAAGAGCTTGTGTTAGGAGGAGGAGATCATCTACGAGTCTTCAAAATAAGCATCGGAAAACCTGGGTCAGCATTGCTAAAGGCTGGGATTTGGTTAGATTGGTACCTCCGAGACCCTCTGAGAGGAAACCCCAGCAGCTCCTAATGCTGAAGGTTCTCTGTGGTTCAGCCCTGTGGATGAGAGGTAATGTTTGCTGTGCATAAGTGAGTAGAAGCTTGGCATCTGCAAACTTCTCTCTGGTTGAGTTCAGGGTGCCCCGTCCTGCTTGGAAGTCTCTGTTCTGAGCAAAAGCAGAGTGATTTATGCAAGAGTAGCATTGTCTCTTGTTGCCTGATACCAGCTGCTGGTTTCTGGGGATAAGTCACATCACCTGGACTTAAAAAATTCCACTGCTTAGCAGTGTGTTGCAGCTAAGGAGAAGGCAAGATAACTGGTTGTCCCAGATGCTTTTGAATGCCCTATTTCAGCGGGAAACTTGATGTTTTGGTATTTGAAAAGCCCTCCAAACGTCCCCTGTGGCTTTGAAATGATGCCACATTTTGGAGGTTTGGATTCATGCCTCCAGTTATTTTTGAAAAGAACAGGAACCTAAAAATAACCATGTGTACTTTTCCAGGCAGAATTGACTGCTTTTTGTGAGCCAAGTGTTTGCACGGAGGCTGCTGGAATGAGGCGTTCTGTGTGTGAATTTATGGCTTTGTGTAGCCAGTCGGAGCGTTACCGGAGAGACTCCCGGCCTGGTGCTGGGTGAGAACGAAGCCCTCCTCCACGGAAGAAGGGCTTGACCTCCATAAACTGCTGCTCCGCTACACGGGGAACACGAGCCCGCTGGAGCGTGCTTCCCGGCGCGCTGCCCTGCCGCTCGTCTTTGAGTTACGGGAATCAGACACCGTTGAACGTATTTCTGCAGCCTCTGTAGAGCAAATTTACCCATTTGAAAAACCTGAATATAAACCTGTTTTGGCTTCTAAATTTAGAAAGAATGCAGGCTGGCAGCTCTCTGAAGCGGATTTCAGTGAGCTAATTATCCTTTTAGATAAAGCACGTCTCCTGCATTGTCTAATCAGATGAAAATATCTGCATTACAGATGGTCCCTTCCATTCATTATTCACTAAGGAGATTAAGTTTCTCAGAGAGAGGAGGAACATGATGGGGGTGGGGACATTGGTGGGAAGAGATTGAGCGCATCCCTGTTGCTGTCGCTGCTGTGTCGCATGAACGTGCCATCCTGCCTCTACAGGACCGTAATGGACCTGGCCATTCTTCCACCAGCGTAGCGAGTGCTGCGCTTGGTCAGGAGTGAGTTAGCTGGAATTTCCTTGCCAGTTCTTGTTTCACTCTTAAAATTATTGTAAGCCACAGAGTTGAAAGGGATTTTGGGGGGAATTTTTGTTGGATTCCCTATATCAGTTTATACTAAGGGGCTTGGTTTCTTCCTTTTAGGCCATCATTTGTTGATCATTGCCTCCTAAGTACAGTAAGTAAAGAAACTGGTTGTCAGGAGTACTGAGTCAGATAGCTCTTGTACTCTGTTTTGAATGTAGTAGACCACTGACCCAGGAATCACTGTCTTGCTTCCAGAGGGGAAAAATAACCAGTTTTCTCCCAACCACAATTGACCATCTGGTTATTTCTGTACTCAAGTATTTTTTCCTGGTGAGGTTTTTCCCTCAACTGTTGGCTAAGTATGAGTTAGGGTAGCATTACAGTACAAAAATAGATGGGTTTAAACAGGGCTGTGGTTCATTTGAATTTTAACATGGCTGTATTTTGCAAAAGTGAAGGGGCAAAGCAGCTTCCATATGTGTTCTATCAAGTTAAAGTGTGGAGATTTTGGTTACAACTGTTCCCTTCCAAACCACATAGGTGAGAGAAATGTATAGTGTAATTGGATCCAAATAAAGTATTGCAGCCACCTAGGTTAGATTTCAAGACCTTTATATGAAGCTTAGTATTTCAAAATAGTTTCGTGTTACTCTGGTTCTTTGTTCCTTTGCTAGACCGTGGCTTTATAATTGCACCTTGTTATTTCTAAAGTGTTTTTCTTTCTCCTCTTAGTGTGTGAAAATCTTTTGTAGATGTTAGAAACTGACTGTTTCATGGAAGACAGCAATGTAGAAGCTGGCTTGTAAAAATTATTGTTAAAAAGTATAGTTACCTCACATGTGGGTTTGCTACTGGCTTGGTTGCTCAACAAGGAAACTACTACAAGAACAGATAAGATTCTAAGACAAAATTATCCATTAAAAGCAATCTAGAGATGGTGTTAATTTACAAGTAGGGCATACAGAGCTCCAGAAGTAACGTTTCAGTATATTAGGTGAGAAAAATAATACTCTTCAGAACTGTTCTGAGATCGCAGTGAGGTTCTGCCTGAGATTTTGAAAATGTCTAGTAGCACTTTTACTGCTTGTAGCAGGTTGGATCTCTGAGTTCAGTCTCCAACACGTGCTTTGCTTTCGCTATAGTGGGGATAGTAGAAAGTGCATTTCCCCCTCAAGCAGGTGTGATGATGCGGGTAGCCAGGTAGTCGTTCTGTTTTCAAAATCTTATTTCAGCCTAGCCGTTGGGTGGAACAGATAATTCTGACTGACTAAAGGGTTATTCTAGCCTGTTGTTTTCAGCTCGTACAGTTTATAAGACCTCAGGCTCTTTGCAGAGTTCTTGATCCCTTCCCCAGAACCCTTGATGTGCACTTCTCTGGCCCTCTGGCGCAGTGCGTAGCAGCAGGGCACTGGGGCTTTTTTCCCCCTCCTTCCCTCTTGAGAAGCAGACCCACTCCTGTTGGCAGTGGCGGCTTTCTCCTTCGCAGTGCGTCTGACAGGTTTGCCTCCATTTGTCATTGTTTCTGTGGCTCTGAGTCAGATTGCTTTGCTGGGGAGGGAAGACAGCAGGCTCGGGTGCTTCACTGACCTGGGTCCCCTGGCTTAGCTGGCAAGGCTTGGAAGCAGCTCGAGTGAGCCTGCATTGCAGTGCAGGCACTTTTGTGTGAGATGCCAGATCTTATTCCAGTTTAGCGATAAGCGAAATGCTCACTTCTTTCCATACAAAGGAGTATGTGCAGAGAAATGATGCTAAGCAGTCGCTGTCATTGCTTTGATGTTTGTGAGGTTGTGATACAAGCCATCGTCTTACTTGCCCCTCCAAAGTATGTCACAGTCATTAATTATGTAGCTGCATATTACTTTTTCTCTCTCCCTCTTATCTTCTTCCCCCAACCTTCCTTCTGCCTTACTTGTGGCACAGCAGAGTGGCATGGCCCATCAGATTCCTCTCTTGTTTCGAAAGTACAGCCGCAAAAATGTTAACGTGCAGAAAACCCCTATAGCTGTGGGTATTAACCTGGGACTTGGTGCGGTTCCATCAGCGAGGTACCGTGTACGTCACTGAAGTGATAACAATAGTTCTTTTCAAATACAGCCTTTACATTATCTGATTTCCAACTTGAATGTGTCGGAAGCATTCGAGGTGTATGCTGAGCACCCCGACGAGCCAGGTGCTCGCGTGCCAGTTGCAGCAAGAGCCTGATGCTGGCGTCAGTGTTCCCGGCCTTGGCTTCGGGTCCCCCTTGCTCCCGATCCGTGGGGATCGGAGACGGCGTTGGCTGGCCATTGCTAGCACGGGGTTTAGCTGCCTTCTCCACATGGAGCACAGCGCTTGTGAGGCATCGCTGGTGCCTGGGGACCCTTCCCCAGTGGAGGGTGGGAGCGGAGAGGGGGCCGCAGGGACTTCGTTCCCTGGCGCCTCCGCTGGGCTTCGTGAGGCCTTGCAGCAGTGCCGCTGGGCTAACGCAGTGTGCGTGCTTGGCCAAAAAGGGACGTGTAGCAGAAAGGAACAATGTTAACTCTCGTGTGTGTGGTTTTTGTGTTTCTGTCTTTTTTAAGCTGGAAAGAGGTGACTTCCTCTCAGAAGAATGGAGAGAGAGAATTGCAAACACAAGGTACAGTACAGCAGTTGAATGCCGCTTTATGAACTGAATATTTGGGAGTCTGGATAATGGAAATTGGGAGGCTGGCCAGCTTTTTATATAGAATTTCCATAGCAAATACCAAAAGCCTATCTGCCAGCTCCTATACTGGCCTCTTTGGATCCTGTTTTCTGACTTGAAGAATGGGTTTAAATGCATGTCCCATGACATTGCATACATGGGTGTATCCAAGATAAATTCTGGTTGTACAAAGAAGAATAGACCCCTGCTTGTTTTGCATGCTCTTCAAGTTTGTGTTAAGAATTCTGGCAAAACACTAGTTATTTTGGCTGTTGGTACACACAGCTAGGTTCACTTTCCATTAAAAAACAACAAAATCCAAGTGTGTCTGTTCCAGCTTAAATTGGGAATTCATTGAACGTGATTGTCTTGAATATTTATTTCTGTGAAGGTATGCGTGGAGAGTTAAACTCATTTTTGCTGGTAAAGAAAAGGGAATTTTTAAAGGCTTTATATTCTTTTCAGCCTTATGGATAAAAAGAAGTCTTGTTTTAACGTGACCTTCCAGGCCATCCTGTTATGTGGGGGTATGGAAGGCAGTTGTCAGCTCTCTGAAAGTCTTCAGGGTTGTGGCAATCTATGGATTGCTTCCAAGACACTGCTTTAAGAGTGCTCCATCAAGAAGGCGTCTGCCAGACTGACTTTTGCATTATTATGTACCTCCATTAAACTTCTGGAGCTGCCTTTTAATTTGTGGACAGACTTTGTCCCAGCCTTGCAGCACAGCGTGGTTTTCCTTTGTTGTTTGCTACTCCAAATGCATGCTCCTCTGGTCTCTGTGCAACTTTCCCTGGAAAAAAATCTTTTTTCCTTTATTTTTAGCTGAAGTGTAGGGAACTGCTGGTAGATGTTTATTTTGCCTGGTATGCAGTTAAATGTATGCACACTGATCCTCAGCCACCTTGCTGTCTGATACAGAAATTCAAAAAGTAGCTTTTTGCTCACAAACGTTAGGTGTTTGTGTTTGTTCCGGGAGTGCCAACTGTTCAGCATCTGCTCTCTGACGAGGCTGCAGACTGTCTGACGCGTTCAGGCCGGAGCCAGCCCATCTTGGTGAGCTGAGGATCGCCCTTCCCGTGAGCCAGTGGCCGGGCTCTGGAGGGAAGGATGCCCAGCTCCGCACTGCTGTGAGTGCTCAGTGTTCCTGTAAATAACTGCTTGGGACTCAGCAGTGTGTGCTGAAAAGAGGGCTGAAATCAAGGTGGACTGGGGCCTCCTGTGGTTCTGTCATGTGCACGCACAACATTGTGCCAGAATGAACACTAAGAAATATAACTGGAAAACTTTTTCTTTTTCCCTTCCTTTCCTGGATGTTTTCTAGTCACGTTAATATGCTTGGCTGTTCTGCAAGGCCTCTTTTTTGGCATGTGGTGGGAAGGAGGAGGAAGAAACCCCTGTGAGCCTTGACTTGCCAGGCAGGGTTTCCCAAATTTCCAGGAGCAAGAAATATATGTGTATCGGACATACATATATATATATATATACACATATATATGAGTATATACTTTTTTTTATCTGCAGTTTTTAATAACTTTGGCTGCTGCTCTTAAACTCATTGTCCTTGGTGAGCATGTTTCATGTGTGGAGGCACTAAGACGGGAGGGTTTCAAGCAGATCGCTTGCAAATAAATCGATTCTTCATGCTGGAACAATATGCCAGCATGGCCTTCACAGCGTACGCATGCAGGGTGCTCATGGCTTCTGGGGGATGCTGAGGACCCTTACTGCAGGCTGGTAGGGAACAGGTACCAGGGACATTTAGACCAAAGCCAGGCTATGTGGCTCTTAAAAATCAGGTGTTTTTTTCTTTTTTTTCTTTTTGAATTTGTGATGTGTTCTGCTTCTTTCCCAAATGCTGTTTGTATGATTCTACCTACGTGCAGGTGTCTGTGTTTCCATGTGAGTGATGTTTTCAGGAAGACACTCACACACACACAAATTGGATTTCTTAACCCAGACACAAAGGTGCAACTCTTCTGTTGGGGGTTAGGGTGAAGTGCTGAGTTTAGGGCAGGGAAATTTGCGCTGGGAGATGTAAACCTCCCCTTTGCTTTATGGGAGAATTTAGAGCTAGAAGAGGAGCTGTGATGTTTTAGTGTGATATTTTAAATGCATATGAGTAAGTAATAAGATGAAATGTGTATCTGTTGTGCTGGAGGATCGTTTTCTATGTGTGGTGAGTGTGCTGGTAGTTGTGTTGATGTTTGCTCTCACCATGGGAGAGGAGTGAAAATATTTTGCACATTGTTTCTCTGTTGAAACTTGCTGATGTAATTAATAAGATTGTGGTGCAAAAGCCAGCTGTATGCTGAGAGGAACTGTCAGAGCAGGCTGCCTTTACATTTTTTAAAATGTAACTATTTGGGCAGTATCTGTGGATGCTGAGGATTAGGTACTGTTTTGTGTAATGATGCCAGGAGAAAACACTTTGTTAGATGGAAGTAGCTGTATAGTCAGGGACATGCAGTGTTTTTTGGTTTCACAAGTGCCTGTAAATGCTGTAAGTGCCAGTGGCTTATAGCAGGCGGTGAGAGATAGCTGTGCATGTATGCTTGGATGCCATGTGCCTGTTCCTGTTTATTAACTACACCATTGTCTTGCAGTGTTATTTTTGTGAATAATTTTGCCTTTGGTCCTGAGGTGGATCACCAACTGAAGGAGCGATTTGCGAACATGAAGGAAGGTAACAAATCGAACTTCAAACCTTTTTCCCTTGGTTTCCTGCTGCTGTGGGAGCTGGTGGCAGTAACAGCTTAGTTACGGCCGTTGGGAGCCAGGTTGGTGGTTTCCTTTTGTGCCGTACGGATGAACGTCTGCACCGTGATGGTGATCTTTTGGGCTTTTTATGTTCTGTCTTCATATGAACCACCAATCTGTGTGATTCCCTGGAGATAGCTCTGCACATGAAGACCTTTCGCAGTGCTCTGTGTGGCAGGAGGAGCGACTGGTCCTTGCTCATCTGTTGTGGGGACCAGCAAAGCTCCTGGCTGTGGGGCTCCTGTGTTCAGACACTTGGCATCGGTGGTGGGGAAGAGGACACCCAACCATGGAGACTGCAAAGCCACAAGGGCTTGGCTTTGTGCATCCAGTTTCCATAATTGCGTACAGAATTCAATTACTGGATTCTCCTATTTAAAATTGTCACACTTAGTACTGGGTATTAACTAATTAGTATTAAAATGGGGACACTGTCACTGGTGATGTCTTGTGTGCTTCTTGAGAAGTTGCCTTGCAGGCACCAGTGACCGGGGATGTCCAGTAACGCCACTGCAGCCCTTAAGTTGCCTGAGGTAGTTTAGTGTCTTTTTCTTTCCTCTTAACCACTTGGATGAGTAACAAATGTATTTGGTTATGGCAGAAGTTACAAAAATAAATATTTCTTCAAAAAAAAAAAAAGGGTGGAATGAACAAAGAAGCTGTGGCTTCCCATAGGACAGCTTTGTGCGGAAGTAAATAATGTGACTTTTGGGCTCTGATGCAAACCATAAAACCCCGAAACCTAATGTCTTATTTAACTTTAGTGGCTTTTAAATTTTTGTTAAGTAGTAGTGGCTTGGGAGAAGTGGCAAGGCGGGGAATGTTCAAGATCTCGTTGCAAAACTTAGAAACCCGAGTCCTCTTCCTCGTTCTGTTTCAGAACATGCTCAGCCTGGTGCATTTGACTGAAAAAAATAAATAAATAATAAAAGTGTTCAGTCTTAGGTTTTACAGACCATAACTGGAATAAGATAACATTGTTCCTAACTGAACTTTCTGTAGATTGCCACTGAGAAACAATGTGTTCCTTTTTTTAAAATGTTTTTAAGATCTATCACTTTTAAGTGACGTGGCTACCTAGCAGGACTATCATATTGACTTCTCTGGATGCTGTCAGTATGAGCTTTAAGTAGCATTTTTTTTGGTAATGATACACTAGTGATAGTTTTAGTAGAGCTGGTCTTTAGGACTCTATACTAAGTTATATTTAAAAACTGGTCATTTTTAAAAAAACAGTAGAAACTGACTTTGTTTTTTTTTTCTTTTTCTAGGTGGGAGAATTGTGTCCTCAAAACCTTTTGCACCTCTAAATTTTAGAATTAACAGTCGAAACTTGAGCGGTAGGAATGCCCTTTTTATTATTGTTCACTACAATTATGCCGTATTCGTTACCTGAACATGCGGGTTTTTGTTGCTTTTTAAAGAGTTAAGTAGAAAAATGCTGTATATTATCATAGTACATGTGCCAAAGCGAAAAGTCTTTTAAGAAGAGCTCTATTTTATGAGGTTCATCCTGATAGCTTTAGGTGTCTCTAATGTTGGTGTTTCCCCTCTTCCTGGGCTTTCATAGTTGTCTTTTACAGCTGAAGAGAAATAAGGTGTTTCGAGGGTGTGATTCATTTCTTCATTAATACAAGGAGCTACAGTGACTAGCTTGCATGCAAGTTCCTTGTATTATAGCTGTCTAAATTTGGACAGGTAAATCCCACCAGTTGTGATTTAAAAGGCTTAGATGCTGAAGTGCTCAACTTTGGAATGCCTCGTCCTCTGCGCTGTGAACTGGTCAAACAGACCCATCCCATAAACGCCCAGTTGCTGTGGCTGTTTTGCTGCCAACAGAGTTTGTTTTTCCTTTCCTTCTGAACATAGTAGACTTGATATTTGCCAATGTTATCCTTTGCAAGTATGTGAACTGCAATTTAATGAGGTTTTGAGATTACTAACACTCTGTATTGTTGGTTTTGCTTCTGACCTTTTTTCAGTTTTTACTGTTGAAAGCTTTGCAAGCAGTAGAATGATCCAAGCTGGGTTTTACGTGCATTTACTGTGTCCAGAGCACAACATTCCCCAGATTTCAAAAACACTTTATTCCCCTCCTTGTACAAACACGGCCAGTAACATACGGAGTTACAACTCTGAAGTTCTCTTTTCTGTTTTTGGCCTGATGCTTATGGTAAACTGCTTTTCAAGAACAGTAATTTGAAGACTGTCATTAAGGCATTTGACTGAAATAGTGCCATTGTGAGTTATTTTTACTGAGCTTGAGTTGTTGTGAATGTCCTGAGCATTGGGCACCCAAAACTGCCATTTTCTTCCTGTTCGATAATCTTTTCTGTGCAATCTGGTTGTTTGGAACCTTACTAACCGTTTGATCCTTGCTTGCCAATCTTTTGTAGACATGTACATGAAAATAAAACACAGCAGAGGTGTGCTGCTGGAGGTCCTCAAACCTCCAGAGAGCTGAGATCCATCTGCCATTTTTCTAATAAGGCAAAGAGCACCTAAGCAAAGCCTGTTGCCTCTTTTATAGCGCACTAGAACTAGATGAAATAGGAGAAGGTACTTTGGTGGTTTCCCTTAGGAGACCTGCCTATGTAAATAAATTTTTTTTCATTGGCTTCTCAAGCCTTTTCTTTTCTGGCTTCCGACCATCTTATCTCCCTCTTTTCTAGGTTTGGCAGACTGCAGTTATTAAAAAAGTAGTGAGGAGGCTAAGTGGCCAATGGACTTTTCCCCACCCTAATAAACAGCCTGACTATGACTGTCAGTTGGGCCAGCTCCTTACTCTGTTTCAACCTTTGTGAATGCTGAAGTTTTATATACTGTTATTTAATGCTTGATGTGGACATTGATACTAAAATTATATAGAAAGAGCTAAATAAGGTTTGGGTGTGTCAGATTGCTTAGCAAAAGAATAGGTAATAGCTTCTGCTAATAGGAAGCTCTTACAAGGATTCAAATAAGAGGTCCCGAAAAGAAATTACCATTGTCTGTTACAAACAATGGGGGAAAATCATGGAAATCAGTTTTAGATCCTAATCCCATTCTGTGACTGTACTGTATTTGGGAAATACCAATATCAAATGAATGTGCGTGGGCTGCTCTAGGCCTGGGGCTTGTTCCAGTCTTAATGGATTGTTGTAAATGATGCTTCCAGGGAAATGTCATCCACTTAGAGCTTGTGGCATAAAATGTGCATATCCGTCACATGCAGAGAAGGTGATTGACTCTGCTGTGCTACCTTTGTGCTGCTGCCTTAGAAGGCTTTTTGTAATACTTTAATTCAGCTTGTCTTTTTTTCTTGTGCCTGAGTGTCTGTCTCATGTTTTGATCTAAAATATGAATAGTTAAATAAATTTAAGCATATAGTGGAAATGATAACCCTTCAGAAAGGAGTCAACCTTTTTTCTCAATATACCAATTTTGTCTTAGTAGTACTATCTGGAAAAAGAAATGGAAATGTGGGAAGAGTTGGACAAACCAAAGCAAGCATTAGAATGTGGTTAAAATAGCGACTGAAGTTGCTGAATCCTAAACCTTGCTTTTTGACTCCTCTGGGTAATTTTCCCTTTAATTGGAAGTGTGCCATAATTTCTTCTACAGTCATGCCACTTCTTTAGTGTTCAGTGGTTGTGGAAATACTTAGGCACATCCCATACCTATTAATTCTAGGGAACAAAACAAATACAGGCAAGAAAGCAAATATAAAACATATTTGTCTTCAATCCAAATTTAGTGCAGTTACAGTTTACATGGGCTGGATCTAACAACATTCTGTAACTGGTCCTATCTAATTAAATCCTGCCTGTTACAACAGATGAAAATAGACATGGGAACGTCGTGTTGGTTAAAAAGTTGCACTAGCACATCATTTTACTCTAGAATGGCTATCCCTGAGCAAATAAAAGCTAGATCAGCAAGAGAACAAGGAACTGCTTTTTAAACTCACTGCAGCGCTCTTTTAGGCCATTGCTGTCTGTATGTGGAGCTTAGCGTTTTGTTGTGAGCATGCTTTTACCGTTGCATGGCTACTTTCAGCTGAATAGAACTAAGTGGCAAACAGAGCAAGCTCAGGCTCCCTAACTTGGCTTTCTTCCTTTAGATATTGGCACTATAATGAGAGTTGTGGAGCTATCACCACTGAAAGGGTCTGTGTCATGGACCGGGAAACCAGTTTCTTACTACCTGCATACTATTGACCGAACCATAGTGAGTATAACTACTGACCAGTTGATCTCTGGCTGCTTCACCCACTCTGGAATCAGCATGGAAACTTCAGGCAGTACTATGGCAGTCTGTTAGTCTGAAGGTGTATAAATTTACAACTATAATTCCTTCTCGTGTTCCAGGATAGCAGCTGTGCATAGTGGTGGTCTTGTACTATAGCTTACACATTAAGTGAAGACTCTGGGGGTCTTTAATTCATTGTTTTCCTTTGTGGTGTACAGACTGCCGTAGTAATAATTCTCAATTTTAATTGATCTTTCAGTTGATGTAGAACCAGCCAAAGCTCAGTAACAATGCTGATGCATTTGCTGTTTGTTTTTATCTTTTCAGTTATAGAAAACAAAAACAACCCTGTAGAAACAAACTTTTGTGGAAAAATACTTTATTCCTATGCTGATTTTTTTTTTTGCAATATAATACAGTATTTTTTCTCAGTCTGCTTTAGTTCAATAGTGCTTTTGTTAAAGAATATACTAGAGTGCAGATAAATATTTTAGTGGAGTACAGGAGCGAAGTAGCTTCATTGAAAATAGCGTTCTGCTGAGTGGAGATATATTACACAAAGCTTTAAACCAAAGACAGGCTGTGGTGGAGACGATAAAACCTTGTTGAGGCTTGGATTATGTCCTGCTACAAAACGTGTTTGTCTCTAAAAAGAATGAATATAAATGGTTTCTTGATGTAGCTTATCAGAAGAAAAATAATTTCTGCATTTGTCTTAAATTATTTTATTCTTATGTATTTTTCTGTCATGACTTACAGAATGACTATCTTTGTATTTGCAGCTTGAAAACTATTTTTCTAGTCTCAAAAATCCAAAACTCAGGGTAAGTTTCAGATACTTTTTGTATAAAATTCAAAATAATGGGGCAGCCAATCTGAGGATCTTAGTCACTTGTTAAATGTGCAGAATTCATAGCAAATTGAGTTTTCTTGATACATAAGGAACATGTGCATGGAGCTAATTGAAGCGAAGCATCATATGCCATCAAGCACTAATACAATAATGTTTAAGAGCTTTGAAATAGGTAATTAATGGGCCAGCCTCATGGTGTTTTTCCCTTGCCTTGGAGACTTTTAAAGAGCTATTTGTTCATTAAAGAACTGAAGTTTAAGAGGGAAAGGGTAATTTGAATCTGTCCCAGCGTTCAGCTGCATGAAAATGAAGCTGAAGAGCACTCTGAGCTTCAACTTCTGGGACTTGCTGTTTGAGATGTGAAATATGTTGTCAGTTGCTGCAATCTGTGCTATCACATGTGGAATTAAAATGCCAGATGATTTTTGAGACTGGGCTTTATCCATGTGAAATAACCGATGGTGCTGGTATTCCCAGTAATGGAGAGAAGCAAGGACATGCAATTTAAAACTTCAGGAGAAGATTAGTCTTAAAACTGACTTGCTTAGTAGGTGTTGAAAACAGACCAGTGGTACCTTAAATACAGAATGGCATCCATGTACTTTTGAACTACCCTGCTTTAAATGGTGAGGCTGTTTAAATCTGCCATTTATGCAGTCTGGTTGATAAATTTCTCAAATTGAAGAGGTGTTGGGGTTGTCTGAATTTTTGTGTAAGTTTAACCTCACCTGGAAGGTACAAGAAAGGCTTTTAGTGAGCTGTTTGAAATATCCTGGCCTTGGTGGCTTGTAGAAAATGAAACTTCAAAGTTGCTTTTATGCTGTATTCCGCGGACTTGGTTAAAGTTGAATTAGATGATGATTAATGGCTTTGCCATTGAAAAACTTATATGACTTGAAAAGTGATACATGAAATATTGGGGGTATAGGTAAAGATATAGTAATATTTAAAATTTGTGTTATTAAAAAAAGGAACTTGAAACACTAGTGTATGATCTTGGGGGGTAGACTTGGGAGGTGGGGCAGAATAAGGAAAGAGGTTGGGGCTTAGTATCCTTTCCTTTGTGGCCACATGTTTGAAGCACGTTATAGTAGGTAATGCAATGCAAAAGGATGACTTGCACTTACCTTCCTTTTCCCACTGACTGTAGCCTGGAGCAGGGTGAGCGTTTTTCCCCAGCTGGTAACAAAGTTGTTGTCTTTCTTTTTTTAAATTTGGCTTTGTATGATATGAGTACTTACACCTAGCTCTCTTAGAAGATCAAATCAGGAAACGCAGGGATCTGTATTAGTGCAAAATAGAAGAACAAAATTTTTAATTGTGTAAAATGTTTGTTCAGGAGGAACAAGAGGCAGCTAGACGTCGTCAGCAACGAGAAAATAAGAGCAACACAACTACTCCAACGAAGGTTCAAGAAAACAAGGTGACTGTCCAGCATTTTTGTAGAGTAAATGTGTTTTCTCTTGAGCTTTAAATGAATTCATAATCTGTCAGGAAAAGCCTGATTCTGTGGGAAGACTGTGTTTGTTCCGAGTATATAAACTGGTATCGCTGTTGCTGTGGACAAAAATATGATTGAGTGACACTTGGGAATTGCACCAATAATTCTGGAAAAAAGGTATTGCAAGATGAATAGAAGAGTTGGTTGACCACCCTCGCACTGGCTTGCAGAGCTTTCCCTGAGTCATAAGCCCTTGAATGGAATTCAGAGAGTGCTGAGTCTCTTGCAAAGACTTACTTCCTTTCTCCTTCAGTTGCATGACACTATTAGAGATGCAGCAACTGTTCATGCACAAAAATATAAAGCATTGAATGTACTTGGACTTTTTAATTAAATTTAGTTGAAGAATATAGTCAATAGAGAAGGTATAATCAGCTTTTCTTAGACAACAGTTAGACTTCTTTCTCTGTAATGAGTAGGTCCAGAAAGGAATTAGCACAACTTGGGTGCTGAGGACAACTATAATCCCAAGCAAGTCTATTTCATTGGCAAGTTATTTAACTGCAGTGCATCGGTTTACTTTAATAACTTTGTTTAATAGTTTTATAAGTGCATGCTTAAAGTGAAGGCTGTGTATGTAGGTAGAAAAGACTAAAGGGCTTTTGGCTTTTAAAAAATCTCTTAGGATTCTGGTGCTGAAGAAGAAAAAGCTGGGGCAAATTCTGTTAAAAAGCCATCTCCCTCTAAAGCACGGAAGAAGAAGCTAAGTAAAAAAGGAAGGAAAATGGCAGGCAGGAAACGAGGACGTCCCAAGAAAATGAACACTGCAAATACAGAGCGCAAGACTAAGAAGAACCAAACCGCACTAGAACTCCTGCATGCTCAAACTGTTTCACAGACATCTTCATCCTCTCCTCAGGGTGAGTTCAAAGCAGGCGTTAAGAGAAGCCCTTCCCTGCCATGTGAGCATAGATAAGGATCTGAGGCTCTGAATGAATGCACAGAGGTCATTCTTCCTTTAGTGCTGGGTTTAGTTTGGTTTTGTGCTGTAACTTCTTCCTTACCACCAAAGCAAAGTGCTCCTGGAGGGGGGTGGTGTGCCTCTGTGAGGGGATGGTGATTGAAACTGTCTGTAGGTATTTGACCAGGAGCTGGAGCTGTGCTGTGGTTGACAGCTTGTCTCTGTGGCTGCTCTTCCAAAGATGCCCGTCCAAACACAAGTTGTTGCAGTGTGTTTCTCTAGCGAAGTTACTGGATCTCTCATTGTAAATGACATGCCTTTGAATAGTAAAGCCTTCTGTGCCCGTGCCAGAAACAATGAAAGGTTATCTTTTTGTCTCTCTTCAGATGCATACAAGTCACCTCATAGTCCATATTACCAACTACCTCCTAAAGTGCAACGGCATTCATCTAACCAGCTACTGGTGACACCTACCCCACCTGCACTACAGAAGCTGCTAGGTATGGCTGTAATATCGTCACAGTGTTCGAGATGGGGATTTTTCCTTTGACATTTCTAAGCATATGCTAAACTGAGAGGCTGTTAATAGACAGCCATGGTGGAAAGCTGAATATTGAACAGGACAGGGGGCCAACTTGCTGCAGAAGTTGTCTTGGTCTGTGTTTGTTCTTGATGTTATTTAGCTCTCATTTGGCACAAATAGAAAGAAATGGATTTAGCAGGAATCCAAAATAACTTTAAATGGAAATGGCTAGTCAGAAATAACTTCATTTTAAATGAAACCATTCTTTTATTCTTAAGTGATACAGTCTTGGACAACAACACTCCATTTTCCCTGTGAAACTCACAGCAAAGTCAAACAGTAATGAGATTCTGTCTGAGTTTGTTTTTGGGTCACAAAGGTGGTGTGATTGGAAAATATTTTCTATATACAAGAGCTGATTTAAAGAAAACCATGGGTGTCATTCCCCCTTGATCCTTTCTACTGTAATATTTCCTTCTGTTGTACAGACCTAAGGCACCTGTGATGTCCTTAACTTCTGCTCTCTTCCTGTAGTGTGTTATGGTTGTGAGTGACTTCCTATTGTAGAGAAAGAGAGAGAAAAGGAGTGAGTTGGGTGTTTCCTGGGGAGCGGTGGGGGGAATGACACTTGTCTGGAGGAAACCTTGCTGCAACAGTCTGTGTAATGTCTGTTGCATGTTTTGGTTGCCTGCGATTGCAGCAGACTGGACTTAGTCATGTGGTTGGCTTCATGACGAAAGGACCCCAGGAGGGTTGGGGAGAGAGAAGGTGTTGCATAATAAGAGTAAAAGGAGTGTGAGGATGAGGAGCAAGTAATCCCTGGAGAGAGAACGAACGTGGGCATGGAGCTCGTCATCTCTGTGGGGGCAGGAGGAATACAGCAAGCCCCGTCTTAGGATGCTGGGAGAACGAGTGCTGTGAGCTCAGTGCCCCTTTCAGCTGTTACAGCTAGTCTGGTATTGCTTTTACTGACAGTGCATTATAAACTGTTCAACTCCTCTTTCATCGTGCAAGCGCAGCATTAGCACCTGTCATCTTCCTCATTTTAGAGTGCAGCGTCATGACTTTCACTGGATTACCTATTAAAGGTAGCTAATGGATCCAAGAGTTCAGCTTGCACCAGAAGACAGTTTTTCAGCATGGTTTAAATTGATCCTTAATAGTTTGGTCTGCCTGAGAATCCAAACAAAAAGGAAGTGAGAGCAAGGGTGGGAGGTCAAGGGAGCAAGCAGCCTTAAATAGGAGCATTGCACTTTCTCTCACTTGAAATATCATCTCCTTGTTTCTTTCGCAGACTCTTTTAAGATCCAGTACATGCAGTTCATGGCATACATGAAAACTCCTCAGTATAAAGCAAGTCTGCAACAGTTACTGGAGCAGGAAAAGGTAGGTGTCTTTTGTTGTTCCTAAACAAAATTGCCAGCCCACCAGATACCTTAGCTGTGGGGGGAAAAAAAAGGCAGAGATTGGAATTGTGTACACTTGAACACCAGTACTGCACCAGGCCAATTATAGAGACTATACCAAAGTAATAATTAGACTGAATGACTGTATGTGGGGATTTTATTGCTAACTTGGTCAGTCTTTACGTGCTTGAATTTCCTATCTGCAGACTGGGAAAATGTACCCTCTCTCTTCCCTATGGTGCCCCCCACTTGAGAGGGCTCACTTCAGTGTTTTTGTTTTTTCTTCTATTTTGACATGAAGCTGTGTGCATAAATGCAGGAAGCTGGTGTCTTGAACCCTGTCCTTTTCTCCTATTTGGGATTGGCAGCTGCTTTTCTTTAAATATCTCGTGGGTCACAGGAACAAGAGGTGGTGGTCAACTTTTCCAGCAGTATGCACTGTCTGAATACGTTCCTGCCCTCTCCTTAGATGAGCTTTCCTGCGTGGATGCATCCTGTGATTTACCAGTAGAACTGCTCCGAGATAATTCAATTGTGCTTAATCTAGCTAAAGGTTGTAGCAGCTCTGTATAAGGGCTACCTTAAAAAAAAAAAAAAAAGAGGGGGGGAGGGGGGAAAAACTACAAACTAATTACCTGGAGTTAAATTTTCTTGTTTTTGACAGCTTTGTCTTTTCCCACTATAGGAAAGCCTAAAACAAAATCTGAATACTCTAGCATCAAGATGGTTCATTAAACTTGCAACAAATTGAAGTATGGGATTAATAAATAAATCTGTCGTATAAATGACTTAAGGATGCTTCAGTCCATTTATCCGTGTTGATAGTCTTAATATGCTAAGATTACATGGGTGGACAAAGTGTAAATTTACGAAAATGTGAGTTGTAGTACATGGAAAGGCAAAGAAAATACGGCAGCTGTGAAGTGTGTGGTGTTTTTCTTTGCTGTGGAGCCATCTCTCCAGCAGAGGGAGGAGATTTACTGCCTAAACACCTTTTCTTCTTGTATTGCCTTACCTCAGTTTTAATTGCTTTATAAATTAGTCACGATGAAAGAGACTATGCTTGCTACTTGTGTGGAGGAACATTTCCCCATAGAGCTCAACTATAACCTTTAACATCAGGCCAATTCCTGCTTTTGGTAGCTCCCATGGAAGATTTCCTTGCCTGTGAGGGTTTTCTGAAAGTGCCAGCATAAAGCTGATTTATTTTGTGGGATTTTCCATAATGGGAACTCTTTTTCCAGATGAGAAAGTTTAACTTGTTCTACCTCATTCATTACTGAGAATGGGCTGATGCTGGTGTGCTGTTCATGCAGCCTTTTTTTCTTATGGTTGTTCCCATTTATTTTCATAGTCAAACAGCACTTTGAATTTCCTTTTTTTTTCCTGAAGTAACATATTTTTTACTTCTGTGCTTGTTGTCAGAAAAGTCAGCATAAATTTGACTTAGCTTCTTGCACAGAAAATAGAATGAGGAATGATGGTGCACAAATTTTGTGCTGTATGCTGGAAGCATAACTTGAGCGTGGAAAAGCAATCACCTCATATTGGTGTCTGACAGCTGTTTCATACCTTGACATTGAAATGGGAAATTCAGCGTGAAAAGATTTTTCTTTAGTGGAGTGTTATACTGAGCAAGGCTAGTTAAACTGCACAAAAGCAGAAGCAGAACTTTTCTGGATGAGGTGCTGTTGTATATGCTATTTAATAACTCCCTCTAATGTGAGGTGTTTTTTTTAAGTACAATAAAAACGTTTTGATAATGCAGTCTTAAAATAAACAAGATGCTGTGAGCTGCTAGTTCACTTCGAGTACCCTTAGGTGGAGCTGTCAGCTCCTCCACCGCTTGTAAAGGATGAATGAAATGGCTGGTGTTGAAAGCATAAACCACTTTTTCAGCATCACCTGTGGCAGGCAGTTTAGCTTTGCAGTGACTCAACTGTTTTCCCAAGTCATTGGTGTGAATGGCAATATGAGCTGTGCGCCAGGGCCACTGTGTTTTTCGCATGTACTGGACCTGCCAGCACTGCAGCTTCACTTCATTAATGGACTGCTTGGAAGATCAACGCATTTATTTTGCCCTTGTCCTCAGCTTTCTCTGGGGCGCCAGCTCAGTTTCTGCATGATTCCTGTTTGATTTCAGCAGCAAAAGTTGGAGAAAAGTGTAATCTCCAGAACTCTTTATTCTCCCTTCACTCATCTTCCAGTTTGGAACTGAAAAACTGAGACTCCTCAGCCAGTCCAGTTCTTGCACTTTGCCGCCTGCATGGTGCGTGACCGTGAAATGAGTAAGCAAGTATCTAGTTAAGGAATGTAATGGGCAGGAAATGTTCTGCCAGTGGAAGGGTTGGGTGGCCTGCCGAAGTAATTTTGGCATTAGAAGTACAAGTGGTTTGGCTTATTTATGACTTTCCTCCCACGGCCCCCACAGTGTATTTTCAATTACTGAGAGTCTTCCATGAGACATGGGTATTGTGTAGGAAAATTCTCAATTGGGGCTCTGGAGATTCAGATTCTGTTCCCATTTTAGTAACAGATATCGTACAGATGATCTTTTCCAGTTCCATTTCTGCTCTGTAGGATGTAATTATTACTACTTCTTTACAATGTACTAGGAGGATAAGAATGATTTTAAGACTGTCCAGATTATATCTTACCATATAGCAGAAGAAACTACCCCAAAGCTCTTTTCAACCTACTGAGCTTCACCAAAGTGTTGAATACTAATAAATACAGTCTCATAGAAGTCTGAGACAGAGCTGGATTTTTTTCATAGGTTTCTACTCTGAGCACAGTCACACCCAACTTGCTGTACAAACTAGATGTAAACATCTTACCAAGAGGGATTGTGCTGCAGTTGATGCTGAGTATATATTGTCTCTTCCGTCTTCCAGGAGAAGAATGCACAGCTACTGGGGACAGCACAGCAGTTATTCACCCACTGCCAGGCACAGAAAGAGGAAATCAAACGTCTTTTTCAACAGAAACTTGATGAGGTAGCAACCCTGGTCTGGTAGAAGTGTGTGCTTGTTCGTCATCTGCAAGCAAATGCTTTTGATTAAAAATGAGCACGTCTAGAGTAGTCTCAAAGTGGTCTCCTTTTTGCACTAGATCATGTTAAATCACATGGAATCTTCCAATATTTGATTAGGTTTGATTTTCGTTGTTAAAATTGTTGTGTGATACTGTATCCAAGGGAAGGGGGTGACAGATCACAGCACTGTGGTATTTTAGTAAAGGATACACCCACAGCTAGTTGAACAAACTCTGTATTACAAATACAAGTTTGGAAGCATAGAAGGAAACATGGTAGCTCTACAAAAATAGAGTTGTTCTGGCTGGCAAGAAACTAAATGCCAGTTTTAGAGTTAAATTGCTGGAACAGCAGCTCCAAATAAGGTACTTCTGTCCTTTTTCCCTATCCCCTAGTGATGACGAAGTGCTTTGGAGAATGCTGGGGGGCTTCCTGGAAGCTGCAGAAGTTCTGCAGTCTTACTTTTGAATGTGACAGTTGTCTGGAATTAGTGTGTCAAGACCTTACTGAATGATCTCTTTCCCTTTCACCCTGCATGTTGTAGTTGGGCGTTAAGGCTCTGACATACAATGACCTGATTCAGGCTCAGAAGGAAATCTCTGCTCACAATCAGCAACTGAAAGAACAGACGAAACAGCTGGAGAAGGATAACAGCGAACTCAGGAACCAGAGCTTACAGCTGGTGCGTACAGTGCTTGTATTTGAGTAGCAGAGTGATGCTCCCATCCGTGTAAGGATCATGAGCTGAGGGCTGCCCCCCTCTCTAGGTATCTTAATGAATACTAATAATAATAAAAAAAAACACCCTCCAGCTGCTATAGCTTCTCTGTAACCGAGAAGAATGACTGGAAAAGAACGCAGGTGGTACTTCTTCTTGGAAACCTTTTTTTTTTTTTTTACTCGTAACCAGATGCTGAGGTAGCAGTTTGCTGGCCTCATTTGTGTCCCTTAAACAGTTGCACAGCTGTATGTGGGCTTGTCACTTTATCTGGATCTCTGGCAAAAAAAAAAGTGTGTACAGCACTTGCTTTGTAGTACCCATAACTCTTATGTTTTTCATCTCAGTAACTCAAACTGTAAAGTTAGGCAAGGGAATGGAAGTTGTTAGGCTGGGTGCTAACAGTGTATTAAGAAGGAGCCAGGCCACCTCCTCCCCCATTAGACAGGGACTACAGGACCCTTTTGCGGTGGTATTTTGCTTAAGCTGAGAGGAGTTTTCAACAGGATAAGAGGTTGCTTGCAGATATCCAGACGAAAGGTCCATGCCTTTCACCTTGTACCTTGAGTGGCGTGAAAAGTTGAAAGTTGTCTTTTGATCTGTTTATCTCATGTCTTTGCAGCTTAAAGCACGCTGTGAAGAACTGAAGCTGGATTGGTCAACATTGTCACTGGAGAACTTGCTGAAAGAGAAGCAGGCGCTGAAGAATCAGATTTCTGAGAAACAAAAGCACTGTTTGGAACTGCAGGTACAGAGCAAGAAACAACTCAGAGTCACCAACGCAGGGTAGCTCCTGGACAAGGGGCCATTTCAGAATACTTGACTAAATAGGATACTAAGGGATAAGCTGGGTGGTTGTTTTTTCTGGAGATCAATCCTTTTGTTGGGGGAGGGGAGTGTCTGTTAGTAAGCTTGAAGAATAAGAATGTAGATGACTTTTAAACAAAGCAGGTGCTATGACCTGATTCCCTGGTAATGCTGTGGAAGAAGGAATCATGATTTATCATTAAACGTTATTTAAAAAGCATGACTGGCTTTAAAAAAAAGTCTTGCTTGTTAACATAATATGTGGCTTCATGGTAATGTCTTCTGTGTGCTCTGAAGTCTCAATTCAGGAATCATATCCCACAGAATGACACCACAGTGAAAGAAATGAAACTCCTGTGACCTGAAGAACTTTTCCTTCCTTGTGAAGTTAGTTTTAAAGCTAATCCAGCCTTTTTGCTGGATGCCTAGGCAGGGAGTGACCTTTTCCCTCAATGACTGACAATATTGAGTTACTCCGTATTCTCTGTAGACATTGAGGATATTTTACATTTTATTCCAAAATGTAAAAGGTGTTTTCTAAGCGTGTGAGCCATTCCCCTTCTCTGTACCTTTTGGTCTCAAACTTGTAATAGCACATTGAAATTTGTTCCTCAAATTGCGGGTCACTTGTTTTGCATTATTACCAGAAATGGGGTCACTTGTTCTGATAAGTATATCGAGGCAAAACTCCATGATGTGATAGAATTGTTAAGTGTGGTCTTTAATCATTGTCCTCCTCTTCATTTAAAGATCAGCATTGTGGAACTTGAGAAAAGTCAAAGACAGCAGGAGCTAATGCAGCTGAAATCATACACGCCGTCTGATGAGTCACTGTCAGTACAGCACCGCAATAAAAACCATTTGAGCCGTGATCCTGAGGCTGATCACGGCAGGTTCCAACTGGAGCTTGAATGCTCTAAATTTCCGATGCCCCACATGAATGGCATGAGCCCTGAACTGTCCATGAATGGCCATGCTACTCCCTATGAAATCCATAACACTTTTAGCAGGCCGTCCTCCAAGCAGAACACCCCTCAGTACACGACTTCTCACCTGGACCAAGAAATAGTACCTTGTACCCCAAACCACAGCAGCAGACAGAAGGCAGACAAGATGACGAGCTTGTCCTTACCTGACTATACCAGGTTTTCCCCAGCTAAAATAGCACTAAGGAGACACTTGAATCAAGACCATGCAGTCAATGGAAAAGCAACAACTAATGAGATACAGAGGTGAGAGTGATCATTTCCTAGGTTGGGAATGGAGGGGTTTGTTTATTTTAATACGTGTTTTATTTGTATTGTGGAAAAATATTTTTAAAAGTGGAGTTTTATGTACTTAAAAGTTTTCTCTCAGCAAAACCTGCAGTGCTAGCTGATCAGGTAAACAAGGTGGTATGGTACCTGGAGTTTGGTATGGGAATTCCTGGCAAAACAAAAGTACTTAGATTTGTATTCTAATGATCTTACATCTCTGTTGTAGAGCTGACCACGTCAAAGAGAATGGCCTTACGTATCCAAGCCCTGGTATTTCAAATGGCATAAAGCTGAGTCCTCAGGAAACTCGGCCCTCTTCCCCAGCGGCCTTACCAATTGCAGGCGAGAAGGTAAAAGATTTGCTTTTGCTTGAATTCAGAGACTTTACACCTTGTAGAACAAAAAGAGTTGGCCAGACTAGGAGAAGCAGACGTGCTTGGTCAGCTTGGCATGGAAAATAATATAAATTACAGTAGGTGTGGTGCAATAAAAAAGAGGAACTGGCTAGAGGAAGAGAGAATACGGTGCTCATGAAAGGCATGCTTACCTTTTGAGTCACTGGTTTGCATGTGAACTGTGCCAGTAATGCAGTAGGACTTCTTTTTGATCTGGTGTGAGTGTACTTTGACTTGAAAACTAGACTGTCTGTTGTATTAAAAAAAATGAAGTTGTCCACATTGGTCCTGCCATGAATCCTATTGGTGCTCATTTCAGAGCAAGCAGGTGCCCTCCCACGGGAGGTTACCATGGAAAAATTTCTGGCTACTCCATCTTCTGTGTACAGAGGACCTCAAGATACAAATTCTGTTAGATGAGTGTTTTTCACGGAGTTGTAACAAAGACACTAGGAAACGAGCTCACCTCAGACGTCCTTTTCCTTATGCTTAGGGGCAGTAGTAGCTTTAATTTATGTATTTCTGTGCTGTTGGATGTTGCTGTCCCAGTAGACTGACGTTGGTAACAAAGCTGCTCCGTGCATGCCTTGTCTTTGCTATATAGTTGTCACTCTTAATCATGTAATTCTGAACAGGGGGGAATAAAAAAGGACAAAATCTAAATGAGCAAGTTACCGTTAGTTTAGGATGTCTTTTCAGTAATAGCTTGCAGTTGAGAACGTTACTTTCTCTTTTGCATTTGCAGGGTTTAAGAGAGAGAACCTCTGTGAGTAATGGAGAAACTATCACCAGCCTACCTATCAGTATTCCTCTCAGCACAGTGCAGCCCAATAAACTCCCTGTTAGTATCCCTCTGGCCAGCGTAGTCCTACCTAGCCGTGTTGAGAAGGTGGTGAGTAAGGGATCATCAATGCTTTCCATGCCTAACTAAAATCACATTGGGCAGTAATGGGGTGCTGTGCACCAGAATCCATAGTGGGCTGCTAACCTTGAATGTCTAGTGCTTCGGGGGAGGCTGCTGTTGGGATGCATCCTCTTGTCTCTTAGTCGTGCTCTAGATTTTTGCTCCTGTGTCTGTGGTGGTGTTTCAGCCAGGAAGGAAAATAAAGTGCATGCCTCGAGAGGTCATAGTCTGAATGTTTGGCTTGGTGGAAAAGGTGCAGCATCTGAGAGTTTATGGCACTGGGAGCCAAGGATCCCATATGTCAACTTGTTCTTAGCCCTTGCTCTGTTGCATTACCCTGGGCGACAAATTCTGTCTCAGCTTGGTCATTGATAAGTTGTTGATCTTTGTGTCCTAACTGTGTGGGATGAACCTGAACAGTACCTTTAGGTTGTAATTGCCACTGTGAGAGTGACTGCTCTGTAGCTGACTTCTCAGGTATTTAGTACAGAACCTTTGGGGCCATCTCTTTGAAATCCTGATAAACTCTTGCTACTTTCAGTGGCAGAGGAGTTTCAAAATGACTGGTCCAGTTTCTCACAAACGTTTGTAATTGTTTATTCAGCCTATCATTTCACAACCGTTGTGCCTGCTTTCAGGAAAATACCACTCTCAGACATTGTACCAGAGAACATAGTCTAATGTGTTTCATGTTCAGTTCGGGGTAGTTCAGAGCTTTGTGTATATAGGCTTGGGGACGTGATACAACCATTTGTTTTCTTTCTGCTTGTAAAACAGTGGGCTGAGGCATTTGTTCTCTGATCACAGTGTAGTTCTGCATCTAAACCTTCTGGAACAATGAGTCCGTTCTCTAATTGGATGGTATCAAGTGCGTGCTAGATACTATCACAGTGTAATCACTACTCAGTTTTGTCCCCTATGGTGATCTATGTTTTTTGAAAACGAGATAAATCTAAGACATTTAGGAAGTAGAACCACTAATTTCTAATCTACTAAGGCATGTGAATTTTGTTCTAACTAGTGACTTTTGAGTATACTTCTTGTACTAATATTCTTCTTTCTGTCCCCACAGAGAAGCACACCTAGCCCAGTTCATCAGAGCAGAGACTCATCAACACTTGAAAAGCAGATTGGTGCTAGTTCTCATAATGGTGTAAGCAATGCTGCTGGAAACAAGCCACTGGCTTTGGCTACCTCAGGTAACAGCCTCATCTATGTGAAGGTGTGCTGTCTCATCTCGACAGCACCCGCAAATGCACGCGTCTGAGTGTTTTCTGAGCGCTTCTCAGGTCATTCAGAACAGTAGAGTGCTAGGTAAATGTATGTTTTGTAATGAGAGCAAAGAATCAGAGGTGGTGATGTTCTGAGACTGTCAAAACTGTGCCTACAGCTTGGATACATTTTAGTACAGAGTATTAGTTTGACGTGTTTTTATCTGAACTGCAGCACCTTGCAGTTTAAGTAAGTAGTTGGTTTTGTAAACTCTTCTAAGTGGATTAAGAGATTCCTATCTCTACAGTGTTGCAAACCAGCAAAATGTTTTCCATACTATGAACTGATCTGGCTTTAAAAATTCTATTTTGCAGGATGGTGGAGTTTTTTTAATAGCAGAATTAATTTATTTAAGCAAGTCACATTGGTGTCTCATGAGCATTTGTAAAGGCACAAGTATCTGGGTAGGAAGAAATGTCAATAAGGGAGAGGGTAGGGGTACCCTTAAGTACAGTCATTGCTTCTGAACTCACTCATCTGTTGAAATTGTGGCTTTTAGCTGTTCAGAATATGGAAATGTTGTGGACCGAGAAAAGTAGGTTCTGGTATACAGAAGCTGTTTTACAGCTGATCCCTCATCAGAGTGCATTTGTTCTTAATGTTTATCACCTTGAGGGGCTTCTGTTGTTTCTAGCATCTGTTTTGCAAAGAAGGGCTTGGCTGCAATTTTCTATAAAACCAAATAAATGTTAAAAAAAAAAAAAATTAAAAAAAAAAAAGTAAAACAATACTGTGTTCCCTTCTACCCCTTTCATTTAGGCAGCCCAGAGGCAAGACCTTACTAGAGCACTAAACCCATTTATGATATGCCATGACAAATACTTAATCCCCTTTCCAAGCTTCTTCCCACGTGGCATTCTTCTGCCACAATTTCTTTGAAGATCCCCTGTCACTTCCTAAGCCACAGCCTTTTGTCTAATTTTGAGTAGGAGGTGGACTATATAGATGACAGTCCCTTCTTTTTTTGAGGAAGAAATGGACTGAAATTGCTGATCTTATTTCCTTGATGATAGGAAGGAGTTGAGAGTAGAGGAGCCCTGATTTCAGGAGGTGTAGAAATTCAAAAGAAACTTTCACAAGTTCCATTTAAATACCGTATAGAGCACAGGATATCTCCATATAACACATGAATTTTCCTGAATTGGGAAAAGAATAATGAAAATAATTAACACCTACCTGGAACCATCAGCACACAGAGCCATCTTCTCAACTGCACAAAGTAAAAAGCAGCTGCGCAGTTTCCCATGTAGTACACGGCTGCTGGCTGATCGAACACGGGTAGAGCTGAATCTACTCCCAGCCATCCCAGAAATCTAGCACTGTGAACTATCACTCAGCAGAAGCAATGATGTATACTTTCCCTTTCAACAGGTTTTTCTTACTCTTCTGGCTCCGTGGCAGTCAATGGAAATCTTACAAACAGCCCAGCCCATCTTAACCATAGTGTTGATCAGGCAGCTCTGGACGACTCTGGGAGTCTGTTTAACTCAGTAGGGTCTCGGAGTTCCACTCCACAACATCCTTTGCTAATGATGCAGTCAAGGAACTCTGGGCAAAACTCCCCTGCTCACCAGCACTCAACAAGCCCCAGGTTAAATGGCACCTCCCAGAGCCTGGTAGGGGTATTGCAATATGCAGATGCTCAGAAGATGTTTGCCGAAGGAACAAAGGGGGATCTTCAGTCTGATGCAGCGTTTTCAGATCCTGAGAACGAGGCCAAGAGAAGAATCATCTTTACAATCTCTCCTAATACAGGACATGTAAAACAATCCCCTTCCAACAAGCACAGTCCTCTGCCCGCGAGCGCTCGGCTGGACTGCGGCCAAGCACACACGCAGGATGGGAAGAAGCGAGGCCGGCGGAAGAGATCCTCTACTGGGAATCTCAGCGGGAACTCCGGGGTCTCCCCTAAACGTAAATCCTTACCCACTATGTCTGGACTCTTTACTCAACCATCAGGTTCACCGCTCAATATCAACTCCATGGTAAGGGCAAAAATGAAGAGCTCAAGCAAAAGAGAAGGGCCTGGGAAATCTCTTTGAATTAGAAATAAGCTTCTACTGCTTTATTATTTGGCATACCCTCAGGTTGTCACAGTGCCAGTAGCTAGAATTGGAGTGTAGACCCCTTGTGGAAATGGCCCATCTGGGAGGCAAGAGAATTGCTGAAAGCTCGTGAACTGTTTTAGAATAGGTAGAACACCTCAGAGTTTTTTCTGTCAGAGCATTAAAAATTAAAAACAATTTATTCTCTTTTGACAAAGAGCTTGTTTTTGCAGTGAAGTTGGTTTTTTTTTTTTTAGTCTGTAGATTAAATATTTTGAATATAGTTTAAGCTAAGATTGACTAAATAGCTTGAGTGCCAGAAGCATATGGCATTCTCACGTTAATAAGCCAGCTATACAAGTTGTGTTCGTGTGATCCTGCAGTGGTAGTTTGAAAAGAAATGTGATTGTCCCATGTCTTCATTTCTGTGTTTAAACATAAAATCAAATAATGATAATATTTTTCCAAGTTACATTAAAGCTTTCATCCAGGGCGCTCTAGTGCAAGATGCTGGAGTATAACAATGGCAGCGCTAAACAAGCAGCTGTTGGCGTATCCTAAAGCTGAGCAAGTTAAGCCTGCTCTTGATATCCTTAACAAGATGCCTTTTTTCTAAAGGGATACTCTCATCCATAACTGCTTTCTTTCCTTCTTGCCCAGGTCAATAACATTAACCAGCCTTTAGAAATAACAGCCATTTCCTCTCCTGAAAACTCCCTGAAGAACTCTCCTGTTCCTTACCAGGACAATGACCAGCCCCCAGTATTGAAAAAGGAAAAGCCCCTCATTCAGACCAACGGCGTTCATTACTCTCCCCTAACGTCAGATGAAGAGCAGGGATCTGAAGATGAGCACAATAGCACCAGGTGAATATGCAGGCATAGGTTTCTGGATGAGATTTCTCAGGAAGCCGATAAAGGTGCAATAAACAGGAGAGGTGTGTTAAGCTGTCTTTGTTCCCTTTGCTTGGAGACTGATTCCATTATGCCAAGCCTCTTGTGAGACTGAAATTGTGAATAGGGAAGGTTTTTCGGCAGCAGCACTTGAATGTGGGAATCTGTTCTTCTTGCTGTGTTTGCAAGGCTGACAGAGCCTGGCCTCTGAAAGAATTATCGTAGAAACTATTTCTTTTTACTGTGTTGCTTGTAGGAGTACTGAGGCCAAGTGTGTAATTTTTAACTAAGAATCCGTCTTCCTCTCACTCCCAGTTTCAGCTTGATTCAAAATTTTTCGCTTCCTACCCCAAACTGATAATGCGTTACTCTGAAAATGGAGTACTTGCCACACTTTGCTGGCCTGCGAGGTGCAATGATTCTGTTCTTGCTCGAGGTGCTGGAAAAACAACCACTGTAGAAATGGGAGCAACAGCCAACGTCTTGTTGTGAAAGAGCGACAATGAAGTTCTCTGAACATGCACTAATCTTGGCAAAGAGCACAAATTCTGTAATAGCTTCTAGTTAGTGCTTGGTGGATTATTCTAGTGCTTTTAAATCCCTTTAGTAACATGCAGTTTTCTAGGTGACTTGGCTTTATATACTTTAGTCCACTGTTAAGAAATGAACCTGAGGGAGATATTTAAGGGTAAATGTGCAACAAAAAGATTGCAGTGAGTGCTATAACCTTTTTATTTTCCCACTAGAATTGAGAGGAAAATTGCAACAATATCATTGGAAAGCAAATCTCCACAGAAGACTGTTGAAAATGGTAAGTGTAGGGAATGTTAATTAGTTGTTTTAATGGTTGGGCTTGGGAATGGGTGGCTGCCACTGACTGACATTGTTATCAATAGCAGGCCTTTCTGTGCTGTTGAGCAGAGTGCAGTTCTGCCAGGGCTTTGCATCATAGTAATTAAGACAGGTGGCTGATAATTACAGATCTTGGGTCAGTCTTTTTGGTAGTCATGGGTCACGAAAGATTTGACCGGTTGTTTTTCACTAAGTCAGGGTTTGGGGAGGGATCTGTAGTGCAAAGGCTGAGGAAAGAGAAAATCAGCATTCTCAAAATTTTTTCAAAGCATTAAGCTAAATTTGAAGGGGTTTTAGGTGACTTGTCAAGTATTTCTGCCTTTGGATCAGAAAGAATTAAAGACTGATTAAAAATATGGGTGTTGAAGGAAAAAACAAAACTGTTCTTACTGAGCAGATTCAGTGAAAGCTGCTTTTTGATATTTATAAACCTTTCTTTCTAGGTGGCAGCTTATCTGGGAGGAAACAAGCACAAACCAACGAGAACATGAACAGCAGTAAATGGAAATCTACTTTTTCACCAATATCTGACATCAACCTGACCAAAACTACAGACAGTCCCTTGCAGTCGGTTTCATCCCTGAGCCAGAATTCGTTGTTTGCCTTCAGGCCGTCCTCTGAGGACAGCCTAGCCATTGACGCCAAGATCACAGCACATGCGAGGAAAAGCATTGCCATGCCCTCGTCTGGGGCAGATGGGCTCAGCCCTAGTACAAACTCCACCAACGGATTCGCGTACAATGGTGGACTGTCAACTGACATTGGTTTACACAGCTTTATTGATGGTGCTTCTCTTCCGCACAAGGCTTCAGACGTGACGACTTCCAACTGCTCCCTGGGTTTTCAGTCGCAGCGAAGCAAAGATGTGGGGATATCAGAAACAAATCCATTTTTGAACAAGAGGCAACTTGAAGGCCTCAGTGGCACGAAAGGAGAAGACTTAAATCGGTCAGGGGTCAAAAGCAAAGAGATGAGCGAAATAAGCATTCGTACTGGGGGTTCTTCGGAAAAAAACTCTTTGCAGCATAACGGAAAGGTCGGCAAAGGAAGGGACCGAGATGTGGAGTTTAAAAACGGCCACAACCTTTTCATTTCTGCTGCTGTTTCGTCTGGTGGCCTTCTGAATGGTAAAAGCCTTTCTACTGCTGTTTCTTCAGCAGGCAACCCAGCATCTTCTGTGCAGACGCACCATCCTTTCCTAAACACTTTGACCACTGGATCACAGTTCCCCCTTGGCCCCATGGCCTTGCAAGCAAACCTCAACTCGGTGACAAATTCCTCAGTATTGCAGTCCTTATTTAACTCGATGCCAGCTGCTGCCAGTCTGGTCCACGTGTCATCAGCTGCAACCAGACTGACTAATTCTCACACTATGGGGAACTTCTCTCCTGGGGTTACAGGTGGAACAGTTGGAGGTAGGCAGAACTCTTTCTCTGGTATAAGACAGGGCCTAAAGGAAAGTCTGACACTGCCTCTCCAGGGGTGAGACCCTTTCACTTCTGCAGGATGTGGAGCAAATCTCTCCCACATAACCCCTCTCTCTTCTCTCTCGGAAATGCTAGGATGAGTTCATTTCCCCACAGTGAAATCCCATGAGCTTTGTCTACTAGATGATCTTGTTGTATCACCTTAATGAAAGAATACACCCAGACTTTGTGATTTCATAATGTATGCTTGTTCAAATGTTGCTGTATTGGAACCAACTTAGGTCCACCTGCAGGTAAAAGATTTAACTGGTTGTGTTACCAAGCTAAGGATCTCTAACTTGTCAACTTGAGTGAAGGTTGAGATTAGGCCTTGAATGGATTTAGTATGATCCAGGAAGAGCAAAACATCACTGTCTCTTCAGAGGAAATGGTGTTGGGAATTGCGTAGCATTCTGGCTCTTGAACGGACATGAAGAGCATTTCTTTGCCAGGAAGGGCAATGCCATATGCAGCTTGCACTTCTGGGATTCTGCACAGGCTTGGCTTCTGTGGTCCAAACTGGAGACAAGCTGGCAGGACTAGAAGATAGTCTGAACCTGCCATTACTAAATGTCAAAGGCAGTTTTTCTTACCTGTCCAAAATCATTCAGGCACCATGTCGGGAAATCCTAACTCTCACATCTCTCAGCATGTAGATTTGCTGGAAATGCAGTCTCCCCTCTGCTGCCCTGTAAGTGGGAAAGCAGGAGGGTGGGGAGGGAAGAGCAGCAGTTTGAGTCTTCAGATAAACAACTCTAGAGACCACGTAATCTCATCAAAAGTCTGCCTGTGCGATATAGAACTGACAGTTCTTGGGTCTGACCGTTTGTCCTCGTGGCATTTAGAGGTTGGCAGTAGGAAAGGTAAGTGAAACCTTTTGTACCTCCTGGCCTGCACCATTATCTCTCATTGCTTGCTGCCTTCTCATGCTGCATATTTTTGTATGGGGCCATAACTACTATAATTTTGCTTTTTTTTGTTTTTGTTTCTCTTGTCACTTGCGACTGTACAAAGCCCATCTGTTGAAGCTGAGTTTTTCTCTCCTGTTTGCAGGTATTTTTAACCATGCGGTGCCTTCTGCCTCCTCTCCTCATCAATTTGGAGCCAGTTTCAGCAGCAGTGCTGTCTCTAGCAGCACAGTGCTAAGCTTAAACCCTCTGCAGGCTGTTGCCAGCACGTCATCCTCATCCTTCCCACCCCCCTCCTCTAATTTAGTAACATCTAGTGAGAATAGATCTGCTCAGCACCTCAACAGAGCGCCAGTGCAATCTGTTTTCCATTCCCCCCCGCCGCCTCCTAACGTTTCCTTGCCCCCACCTCCTCCATTACTTGCTTCTAACCCTGAGCCTGCGCTTCTGCAGAACCTACCATCTCTCCCACCTGGCGATGCTTTTTTGCCATCCTCTTCTGCTGCTTCTGTCCAATCTGCTAATGCTTCTTTGTCTATTAAGCTAGCCTCTCTCCAGCACAAAACCTCCCGCCCCTCCTTTACAGTCCATCACCCGCCTCTGCCCCGCTTGGCGCTGGCACAGTCCGCGCCCATGATCACGCAGTCCAACACAGCTGGCACGTCCGCTATGTGGGTTACACTTGGCATGCAGTCTCCTTATGCTTCGCACCTTTCTGGGGTTAAGCCACGATAAAGAGCTTGCTTAGCTAACAGTTCTTATTTTGTAAGGTAAGGCTAGAGGAAAAAAACAAAACCAAAACAATCAGGAGTTTTGTGCAAGATGCTGAATGATGCTTCTTCCTTTTCAGAGATAGGGTGGGGATGGGCTCTGTGAAACAAACCTCTAAAATGTGGGAAGCAAATAATGTCACGGCAGAGGGTGAAGAGGCTTAATGCTCTCTGTTCTGGGAGTCAGGATTTCTCGACAAGGAGTGCTCACAGTGGTAACTGGTCTGTCTCATCTGACATTAGGATTATGTTCAGGTTGGGATCATTTCTTGAAAATGTTTACTTCTGAAGATCAGTTATCAGGAGGAAGTCCTATTTTTAAGTAAGGTTTTTATACAGTTGTTGGCAGTGGTTGTTGCCTACTTTGATTCCCCCTTGTCCTCTTCTTGCCTTCCAACACAGACTGTTGCTTCTTCCACAAGTCCATGTTCGCATAGCATTAGGATGCGTGATGCTGCTGCTTTGTGACTCTGGCAACGTGGTGGTCTTGTTTTCATTGTCAGTCAATAACAGCTGCTCTCAGTCATAAAGTTAAAAAAATCTCCAGGTTACAAGCTGCAGCTTTGTCTTGGAGTGCAAATGCACTGGTCTTGCACTGCAGTCAGTGTGCCCCCTGCATCACTGGAAAACACAATCACAGGTAGCAAAGCGTTATAATCTGAATTAGAATAAACCAAGAAGGCCTTGTTATCTGCACACTGCAGCGTTATTGGACTTGACTGCTAGGGCTAACAGTAACAGTCTCCATCAGATGCTGTATTTATGCTCATTTGGCAATCACTGACTTTCTGGGTAGACGTGAATGAGATGATAGGGAACATGCAGGGTTCACTGCGGTCCATGCTTCATAAGGGCTGGGGCTGCAGAAGAGAGGAGGGTCTCTGGAGACTGTGTGCGTTTTTACTGAAGCAGTATTTAAATGCCTTTAGAGCAACTCCAGGATAAAGTGTACCACCACAGAGTTGGGTACTGTTGTTATGAAAATACTCTGTGGCATCGTGATGTAACAGCTCGTGACTGCAAAGTTAAATCAGTATGTTAGGGCCCAGAGCTTGCTCCATGCTTTTCTTGTAGGTCTTTGATGTTGTTGCTGTTCACTGATACCAAAGCTACATAAAATCTATGGTTGGATACTTTTTGCTGCTTATAAAACATATGCCTCAATTACGGTATCCCTGAGAGATTCTTTTGACTGTGCATTGTTTATAGTGTCTTCATCACGTAATTGCTTCACAGACACGAACTTAGTCTCGTTAGGCTTTTGTGAGGCAGGTAAGTATCCCCTATACGACAAGTGAGGGCGAGGAGGAGTTCAGTGATGTCCCTGTGTGCCTGCAGGGTGACAGGATGATGGGGTCACAGGGTGGGCTTGGAAGACCCTGGTTAGAAACAAGCTCGGGGCCAAGGCCGAGGAGGATTAGATGTGGGGCTTTGTACACCTGAGCGACTCGGGAGAGCGGTGTGGAAGTCTGCTGAAGCAGATGCCTTGCCTGGAGTGGGGGTCATGCTGGGCTGGACTCCATGCCATCGTATGTGATGGGTCCTGCCGCAGCAAGTCTCGGAGCAAAATAGGCAAGGCACAAAAGTGAAGTTCAGCGCAAGGCAGCTGGATGTCTAAAACTGGACTGCGGAGCAGAGGGGCAGAAGTAATGCTCCTAGGAAATGGTTTGTGAGACAAATGTATCTTAGTTGGGGTCCTGCTCCGGGTGACATAGGTGAAATATTTGAGCGTTTTCATTGGCCTTAATCTGAACACGTGTGCTCGAAGTCTTTGCAGAACTGAGGCTGAAATCTGGAACGGGACTAAAATAATCTGCTTTGTTTCTCCTAACATTTCTCCCCCAAGGTAGTAACAAATACAAAGTGGATTAGTGTGTGCTAAAAAAGGTGAACTCCCGAGGGGGAGAACAAACGCTTTTTTTCCTCACTCGTTGAGGTCAGTCACACAAGGACAGAGTTCAACATGGTTGAATGTTGGAAGCGTCTTGTCTGTCTGATTGTGGTTGGGTCGAGACAAGAATTGTGCCTTCTTCACTGGCTGACGAGGTCTCGGAGCAGTGTAGAAATGATTGACGCATCTAACACACTGTAGATTTTGTCACTTATTTAGATGAGTCTCTTCCTCTCCTCCTGTTGTGCAGGTAACTAGGATTTCTACCTCAACCCAATGTGACCTATGCAAGGACAACGTGGACCAACTTCACTCGGCTTCCACTGAAAGGTGCTCACCTGGCCTGTGCAGGGGTTTCTACTCTCTTACTACTGGACAAAACAAAAACCTAAAAAGACCTAAACAACAGAGAAAATATTTACTGTGAATCTGAGTAAAAAAGAAAAAAGGAAGAAAAAAAAAAAAAAAGGCAAAAGAAATGCCTAAGGCTCCAGTTTGTATTGTTGATAGTTTAGGTAAAGTATTTATCTTTTTTTAAAGCGAAAACAGTTTTGACTTATTTTATTCCACCTAGAGTCATAAATATAACTTACGATTAAATTCTCTGAATACTTAAGGACTGGCACACCAGCAGAGATGTAAAGAGCCTCCTCTCGGTGCTATTTCATCCGTCAGAACTGTGCCTCTAGTTTGAATCCTTGGTGCTGAATTTGGAGGGTTGACCAATGCCAAACCCAGTTCTCAGAAAGGTCTGCATTTTATTTATTCAACTTACTCTGTTCATATACCAAAATCCACTTGGTTTACAGCAGTGTGAGCTACAGAGAAACGGCAGTCTTTGATCTGGTGTTTTGCTCTAATGTGAACTGAGCCAGGCGCTCTGTTAACTGGGTGGTTTTTAATTGTGTTCATTACAAACGAGAACTCACTACTCCCCTCTGGAGTGGCAGCTAGATCACCTGGGGCAGCCCAGGTGAGCTCAGCCAAGGCAGGCACAGTTTGAACAGAAGAAATTCAAGTCCTGCCCCATTCAAACTACTTCACTGGGCCATTTGCAGTTGCTGGTGGCACTCAAGTCACTGTGAATTTTGGTAGCTAGTCTGGTAACTTGTTTTGGGATGTCATTGGCATATGAACAGGGTGCATAATCACTGGTATTGGTCAGGCCCTTTTTAATAACATTGGGAAGACTGAACATAGTGCTTCTGTACTGGTGCAGGTAGCAGATTATCTCAGCTTGTTGTTTTTGTTCCAAGTACAATGTATTTTGTTAGTAGAGTTTTGATACTTGATTCAGAAATGGCTTAGATGTGTACATTTACTGACTAAGTGCATTTTGCTTTTGTATTTCTTTGCTTTAAGTAGATCTAAATGGTAGTTCACAAAAACACCACAATCTAGCTTACCGTGCTGCCACACTATCAAACTGGTGCATTTAATTGTATTGTGACTTGGTGTTCTGTGTACAGAAAGTGCCGCTCCGAGCAGCGGTTGTATTTTATAGAGATGTGATGAAAATTTATAAATTTCATATACTTTATTTCATTTATTTTTAGACTGTACAGTGCACAGTGAACTTGTAAAAACTTATTTATTCAAGTGCACAAAATGAGGAGAAATATAATCCATTATATAGACATCACCCTGGTCTGTAGTTCAGACTGGACCAAGCACCAATAAAGGAAACTACAGTAACAGAAGGGGAATTGCAACAGCAAAATGACTAGAAGAAAAACACGTTTAGGCATTGGGAAACACCTGCCCAGGTGCTCTGGGGGCAGCATTGATTGCTCTGCTTGAGAGGCACTCGCTACCCTTAAATCCATTCTAGGTCCCTGGTGCTCCTTAACGAGTCTCCAGCCTCCAGCAATTGGGCATTTGCCTTAGACTTGAGCCTGCCTCAGCAGGCACCTGACGGAGGGTCCCGGGGTCACAAAAAGCTGGGCTGGGTGCATTGCCTTCCAACTCCTGCCTCTGTGTGTGAAGGAGGTGAGGTAGCTCGGCCCTTGCGTGCTCTCCTGCTGTCTGATCTGTGAATGCCGTGCTGGCCATGCTCAAGGGAGTGGTGGGAAGAGGTGACCGAGCAGCTCCTGCCCTCTGCAGATTTCAGATTGACCCTTTTCTCTGTACCTCATCCCTGGCAATCTTAGTAGAGATTTAGTTCTTAGCGTGGTTATTTTGTTGTTTCCTGTGTGTGTCTTTCATAGGCAGCCTTTGTGCACAGAAACTGTTGAGCTGATTTTGTTGTCTTACTCATTGGAAAGGGAAGGGATCGGTAGCCCTGGAAATGAGGGGTGTTTTGGAACTGTTTTCTGCTTTGCATGTGGGAGGACTTGACAGTGGTGCGCCCTGCTGCGTTATTAGCTGCAAGATGAGAACCTGGAAAAGGGCAAGAAAGCTCAGAGGGCGATGGCTGAGAAACATCCAGTAGCTTCTAGTAGAAGCTGTACAGAGTTAATGTCCTGGAATCCAGGAAGACAATGTAACCCAGATGTTTTGCAGCTGGGAGTTGGGCAGCTCCAGCTTCATCCAGATCCGTGGCTAACTGAAAGTTGCAGAGCTGCCTTAGCATCCTCCCGGCAAACAGCAAGGTGCTCCGGTCTTGGAAGGTGGGTTGTGCACGAGCAATTGCTGGAGGGGCAGTAGCCTTAATTACCTCCCCCCCCAATTTTTATCCCAGATGTGAGAGATGAGGAAATACAAGAAGAAGGTTTTAATCCATCTGCTTTTCGTCAGATCCTTTTCCAAAAATGGACCAAACCAGTGTTCCTTAGGCCTCTTATCCCCCCCACCTTCATCTCAAACCAGCGAAGACATCCAGCAAGAGAACAGGGAGGCGTCACATCAGTTCATACCTGAGATGCTCGCAGGACGCTGGCAGAGATGCCTACTTGGAGAAGGAGCTGGCTCACGGTGGTCTGCCCACCCCGGTGTACTTTTTAACCCTGGACAGCTGCTTGGTGCACGCGTCGCCCAGCTGGCTCCTGACACTCTCCTGCAGCCGAAGAGGGTTGGCCAGGTGCTTGCTGCAGGAATGATGTGCTTTGCGTTCACAGCGTTTCAGAAATCTGTGCCTGGGAGCAACCAGAGCAAAGTCTGGGCACAGAGTTTGTCATCTGCTCTCCCGTGCATGTTGGGGAAAACCAAAATCCCCCTTTCCATCAGTGTTGCTCCCCGTAGCGGGTTGCCCTTGGGTCTGTGTGCGATGCGCTGGGTGCTCTGGCTCTGGATGGCCCGCTGTGCTCTGTGGCAGGGCTCGTTCGCAAGCACTCTTTGGAAATCAGCAGCGTGAGCCTGCTCGCTCCCATCACCTGGGAAAGATGAAACCAGAGGGGCACAGCTCGCCCTGGCCAGACCCAGGCACAAAGGCTGGACGGCTGAGCATCCACGGCAGCCTCCAGGGGCCTGTGGAGGCCAGGCCTTCATCTGCCTCTGGGTCATCTCGGTGCTGGCGTTCTCCGTGACCTGACACTTCCATCTCAGCAGCCCATGCTGCAGGAGCCCAGAGCTGCCCTGGCCTTGCCAGCATCTTCCACCTGCGCCTGGTGCTGCTGGCACCGTCACCTCGTCACGCGCTGCATGGTTGTAGTGAGTTTCCCTCGTGTCCCAGTCTGGTCTAAGTCTTCGTCATAATCCCTGCTAGGGCGTGCTTCCAGGAGAGTGCTGGATAAGCTATGGCATGTTTGAAGCAGTGCAAGACAATGGAGGTTTTGGGCTGATGCCTTAATGCTGCTTTATTTGGGAGAAGTCACCAAGGTTGCTACGGGATTTGTTGTCTTTTTCCCCACTCCCTGATCTTTTGCTGCTTGGCCATAACCTTGAGCAAGTTCAGATTGTTTCTCTTCTGTCTGCAAAACGGGGAGAGCATTTACCTGCGTGCAGGACTGCTGGAGGAATAGCTCTTCGAGATGTTGGGATCTGATCCATATGGCTACGAGAATGAGACCCTCGTGACCCTGATGTATGAGTGCTGTGCCAGAGACTTGAAACCTGTTTTCAATAATTGGAGATACTTTTGAGTCATCAAAGCCAAGCAGCCAGTTCCAGAAAGGAATTCCTTCTGTGTTACCACTTCCTGCCCAGGTCCAGCCGTTTTATGGCTGTCACAAATGTTCCTTCTCCTCCACGCTGCTGCTGCCAGTGAGGGACTCATCAGGAAGTCAAAATACATCTTGCAGCACATAATGTTGCCAAAAAAAAAAAAAAAGAAAAAGAAATATCCTGAGCTTTGTGCTGAGCGAAACCTGTGCCCTGCTGCTGAATGTCAGGCTTGGAGAACGACCCTCACGCGCTCTTCCTTTGGTGATTTGTTACCTCTGGCTCCTGCTTGCTGGTTCCAGCCCACTGAGACCCACCGTGCTGTGAGGCTGGGGGGGCTCCACGAGCATTAAACCTAAACTCAAGTCTTTGCTGCACATTTAGTCACCAAGCAACAATTCTTCCATTAGCCAGGGGTGTGTGGGGCACCCGCTGTCAGATTTCTCAGCTTTTCCTGTAGCTGACGGAAAAGGTGGGAAAACATTGCTGGAGGATGTGGAGCCTTGGGTTGCTGGAACCAAGCTTGTGGGCAGGATCACGGGGGAGTCGAGCTGTCCCTGCATCGCCTCTTGTTTGGGTGCAGACAGGGCCGTTCCGTTAGCAAGGTGTGGATCGGTCTGGCCAACCGTAATGATGGGATTTAGCTCCTCTTAGTTCAGGTCGCAAATGCAGTGGGGGAGAGGTGAAGGGAAACGTGCCTTTAGGGGAAGCTGCCAACACCAGGGAGCACATCGTGTCCTGGATGCTCATTACACTCAGAGGCAGATGTTAGAGCAGTGTCTCCAGCTGGTTTCTTCGATAGCAGGAACTCGGGGCTCCTTGGCCAGACAAACTCAAATCTTTTCTTGTGCTTCCGTCTCGTATCCTTCTTCCTAGTGGCCAGAGCTGCCTTGTCTCGTAGCACGCGGTTTGTGCTCACTGCTGTTGGCTGGGCTTGGCTGAACTCTGAGCGTGGGCTCGGCCCTGGGTCCTGCCTGTGGCTGGAGGCGGGCAGGCGTGGTGCGGAGGAAGGCGAGTGTGTGGGGTCTGCCAGCGCAGCTCCGGGTGCTCAGGTGCCGCGGGCAGCTCGCGGCGCCTGGTTGTGAGGGTCTCGGTGAGGCACTGCGGTGAATCGGGAGCTTGCAGACCCCCAGGACTTGTTGCTGCTCAGCCCAAACTTCACCCAACTCAAAGTGTTGAGTAGCTTTTCTTTTTCTTTCTTACTATTTTCTAATCAAACTTGAGCGAGTGATTTTCATTTGAAATCTGCTGCGCAGATGACTTTTAGGCTCTTCCCTTGCATCTCTGGCTCAAATGCTTCAAACAGGAGCGTTGCTTTGGGGCTGCACGGGGTGGCTACGTGGCTGGGCCTGTGCTCGGCCCCTGCCTGCGTTTGTCCTGCTGGGGGGCAAGCTTCTCCTTCTGGGGGTGGCGTTTGCTGCCGTAACTGCAGACATCTGACCAGAGGCCTCTGGGGCGGTCGCTTTGCCGCAGAAAGCAAATAGGAGGGGAGCGAGCTGGGTGCGATCCAGATCTGCCTCGCTGGCTGTTACTGCAGTGCTGATAAACGCCAGAAGCAGCGGGGCTGCACCAGCGTTTGTGAGATGCTGCTGTGCCCAACGGTGGCTTTGCTCCTGGCAGAGCTCAGGGCCCGTCTCTCGTCCCAACCTGTCCTAGCACCCTTCCTGCAGAGGAACCTGGGATCTGGGCTTCCCCCTGTGGGAGGTCTCGTACTCCAGAGTAACGAGGCCATGGCAGGGCCGTGGGGCTGCCTCTGGGGGCCTGAGTGGTTTGATTCTTGCTGGGATTGTGTATTTAGAAGGCAGCATCTGCTCCCCAACCTGTTATTTTTCCACTGGGAACGGTGCCCTTGTGTGACAGCAGGGCAGGGAGAGTGTCAGTGGATGTGGGACTGGCATCCACCCCTGGACAGGCGTAGCTTCATCCATGTGTTTGCTTTTTTTGTGTTTGTTTGTTTTGTGGGATGTGGAGTCGCTGTGATCAGTTTGAGGGCCAGCACAAGCTTCCATCTTGTCGAGTTGGCGCAGGGGGCCCACCTCTTTGTGACTCCCGTGGCTACGTCCACAGGCCTGGCCCGGCAGTGCTGGGACCCTCGAGCAGCTCCCGCAGCAGGGGCTTGCTGCCGCGAGTCCTTCCCAAACGCGCCGTAGCTGTGGGCAGCTGTGGAATTGGCTCCTCATGGCTCAGAGGCCTTGCACCCTAGAGTTGCCACAGTCGAGGTTTTGCCACGTTGCTGGAGGAGGAGGCTGCCAGCCCTGCAGCTCGGCCCCGAGCTGCCCGCCTGCTTTGGGCTCCCCCATGGCCTGCGTTGGTCCCGATCCCCTCCGAGCACCAGCGGGGACGCGCCAGGGCCGCCGGTGCTGATCCTTAGGGCTTGGTAGTTTGTCCCAGTGCTGATGCAAGGTTGATTGTGACCCGTTTGCTTTTTGTGTTGGTATCAGTCCTTTTAATACAGGGTATGGAAACCTAAAGATTCTTGACAAATATTTTTTCTCAGAAGGAGTTGTCCCAATCCACCAGGTGGTTTTGTTGAGAAGTTCTGCTTTTATTGTTTTGCCTGAGCCAAATGCATTAGGAGGACTGAGCTTTGGGAGCTCCCAATGGTGATTTCTTCAGTTAAGAAATGGACGTTGTACAGTGGACTGCAAACCAACAATAATGTGTTTCAAAATCACAGTGTTTGGGGAGAAGAAACTAGACAGTGTTTTTGTGAACTATCTTTGCAGCACTGAGGAAAAATCACAAGAATTGGATTTTTTTGAAGCACAGATGTCTTGTAAGTGTACGAGGATTTGAAGTTTTATGGCTGTTAAGGTTTTTCCTCCTTTATTTGCTCCAACATTTCCATAGCTTGCATATCAGGTTTTCACTGAAAGATGGATTACCAGTTTTTAAAATTTTATTGTGCCATATTTTATTTATCCTTATGCATTATAAATATATAAATACCTATTTAGACTGAATATCACAGTAAAAGATGCTATTATTGTGAACTTCAGGGTTTAAACCCAAGGTAAAAAATTGGAAATACTCCTCCAGTGTATTTGCTGTTTGTGGTAATCTTTCTGCAGATGTTTCTTAAGTTCTTACAGTTCAAAAATGAAATAACTTCCTAAAATTCAAGGTTTTACAGTACTAACCCTGAAGTTCTCAAGTTTGTGATTTATTATTTTTTAAGGTACATCTGGTTGCTTTTTCTGGTGCGGTCAAATCATTCTTTAGAAAGGTCTTGTTTCTGGAGTTAATGAGGGAAAAAGGTGGAATGGGTCGATCCATCCTGCTAGGCTTTTTTAACCTATTAATCTTTTAAGCGATCAATCTCAAATTAAAAAACGATTTCTTAGGTCTCTGTTCTACTTAAACTTTTTAGGAGTGGGAGCCTGCCCTCGCTGAGTGGGACTTTGATGGGGAAAGCAGTAGATTATGAGGTTGCTGTTGCTCAGGAATTGATTAGTAAACTTTTAACTACTAATAAAAATCCATTTTTCAATGGATTTTTTTAAAAAACCCATTTTCTTAGAACAGTGATATGGGATGTTTCCTAGTGAATAGGAACTAGTTTATATAATTTAGCCTATTAAACTGAATTATTTAAAATTCAAACTTCCCCTAATTTATCTTTTTTTTTTTTTATACCAGTAAGTTGTCCTGTCATTCCTTTCATTCTTCCATAGAACTAGTGTGAATTCTTCTGGTGTGTATATATGTATGTATAATATATATATTTCCATCCTGCCTTTCTAATTCTCCACAATGTAAGAGTTAGTTTTTTCTCCCCTCCCTTCACTTAATTAATTTCTTGTGTCTTTACCTTGATTTGTAATTGAAACAATGCTTTGAAGTTTTGTCTTTATATTAAAGTGTATGTATTTTAATACACCGTACTGTTGTGGAGTTTCACTGCTTCAGCAGGGCAGATGTGAGCAGGGGATGGCAGTCGGTGCTTGTCAGTGGAAGGGAAGCACCGTGTCCTGGGCTGCGGCTCTGGGCAGGGCAGTCAGACCCCTGCTCCTCCCGAACTGAGCAACACACTCAGCTCTGTTGAAGCCGAGGACAGTTAAGCTCTCAGGATTTAACATACTGGTAACATTCCTAGTAGCAAAACCATCGTAGTGAAATTCCCATTTCATCCTTTCATCCGGTTATTTCACTAACGTAACGGAACTGAAATTAGGTTGGCAACAGCTTTTAAACTTTGGAAGTGACGGCCATAAAACTGGCTGAGCTAATTTTCTGTAGGATTTTTAACATAAGATGAAGACCCTGATTCCCCTAACACAGTCTGTGCAATATGGACACTGTTTAAATGGAATGGTCTAGATGAGTTTCTAGATGTTGAAAAGGGGTTGCAGCAGTGGTCTGAGCAAGCTCATCTTTTTTGTATGTTTGTCTCTGAAGCTACTGCAGAGGGGCTGGCTCTGTTAGCAGAAGGCATGTAAAAAGCATGTTGTGGAGACATTAGCAGCTGGCCTGGGACCAGGCACCCTCACTGCCAACCAGCAATACCGCACCGTTCCTGGGGATGGGCCTGCAGGCACCGTCATCCTGCTGATCTTTCATCCAGGATCGCTGCTGCTGCTGCCGCCGCCTCCTCCAGCTCAGCAGTGATGGTGCCGGGGCTCTGAGCCCCTGTTCCTGGGGGAGAGCCCTGCGCCCGCAGGCAGGCTGCGCAGAAAGCCCGGGAGCTCGCCGTAGCCACCTGCCCTAGCATGGGCTCGGGTTCCTTGCCACAGCTCTTACTACCACAATGATTAAAACAAGTTTTTATTGGAAATGTTCATTGTACAACAGATAAACAGCTTCAGTACACTGTCAAAGAGCCTGTACCCAATGAACAGTGGACCAGGCCCCTGGAATACAAAAAGCATAGTGAACAGATTATGAAAAATGAACAGTTGTCTATAAATCAAGAGCAGCGGATGCAGATCTCTAAAGTGTCTAGAAGTACCATCTTCCCTTACTCCTGACATCTAACCCAGTGTCCTAGCACTACTCTAACCATTGATCTAGCTAATTAAGTTACGGGGCCTGTGCAAGCCCTCGCAGCTCTTCACAGCATTTGTCTTACATTCACTTAGGAAATGTCATTGTTGCCTCTTAAATAAGGGTTGGGATAATCACTTGCGCACCCAACTGTTCCCCAGAACATCTAAATAAAATGCCCATTTTTATGTACAGTGAAGATGGTGGGTGTCAGATCTACCTTCTGCAAGGGGCATGGAGAAGAAACTAGTGATAGTCTTGGAAGGCACACGGTAGAGAAATGTTAGCTACTGAGGGTGGCAGGCAGGAACAGTGAACCTCACCGTAGCACTGGAATTGTTTGCTGTAAATGACTGACTGTTGGCAGAATTCCCAGCTTTTGTTTATAGGAGCGCTGACTTTGCATATCGAAGCGTTCACTAATGCTGAACCTGGGGGGGGGGGGGGGCGGGAAATAAGCTCGGAAACCTCTCCTGCCTGCAGCCTGGGTCACTGCTGGTGACCTGAGGCTGAAGCCGGAGAGCTGTGGTACCTCCTCTGCTCTGCTCAGCCAGAGCTGCAGAGGGGACGCCAGGCTGCAGTGCAGCTCCAGCGCACCCACTGCAGCGCGTACAGTGGCCTGTAGCGAGCAACCAGCTGGACGAGTCTTTGCTATCACAGTAAGTAAGGCTGCTGCGTACCCCACCAGTGTGCCCCTGTGCTGAGGTAAAGCAGAGTAGGCTCATGAGGATGAAAATGCACGTCAAAGTCATCTGAGAACACTAATTCCCTAAAGCAGAAGCTTGTTCCTGCTCTTAATCCCTCGCTGCTGCTTCCATGAGAGTTACCATCTGTCTTCAAACCTGCCCTATTTTTCGCTTCCACCCTGTCATGCCCTCAGCTTACTGAGCAGGACAGCTGCCCCCTGCATATTTTTGGTAATTGCTGGAGCTAGCACCTGGAACCAGTGCAGGGAAAGGGGATATCTGGGAAGGGAAAAACCTTGGGCTTGAGGTTAAAAATAAAGCATCAGTGACATCTGTCGCTCTCCTGGTACCCAGCAGCTTGAGGTAAAGAGGGAAGGCCAGGCCACTAAAGCTTTTAGTATTGGCTCTTGTTTCTGCATTAATTCCCAAAGAGACCCAAACCTTCTTACCAAACCCCACTCAGAGCACAGGCTGCTCTATCTCCACCTCATTTACCACATACTGTTTAATTGCAGAGAACTTTCCTGCTAGCCAGGTGGAAAAAAAGCCAAAACCTGCACATCCCTTGTGCTTCTGCTGTGCTAACAGAAACCTCTTCCTGCATTCACCTGCCCCAGGGGTGAGTGAAGTTCCTTCTGTCATCAGCCATCTGAAAACGCTTGCTGGGACTTTCCACGGGGCCTTTCCTTGCCGCACTGTCCAGTGGAGCTGCTGCAGCAGCCACATCTTAGTGTGGAGTGTGAAGAAAGAGAGGTCTCGGAGCTCTGGGCATGTGTGGTGAGTGCCTTCTGTCCTCCACCTCTGGCTGTGGTTTTCCTTTTTGCAGTGTGCTGGCTGCAGGTGCAGAGCCATGAGGAGAGATGTTCTTTACTGCTTATCCCTTCATTACAGGAGTCCCTGCAGCAGCAGCCCTTGCTCCCTGGCAGCTTGCTGTGGCCTTGGCAGGTGCAGTTGTTCACATCTTTCCCTTTGGCAGCTCACAAAGGGGTGAAAAGCTGCAGCAGAGGGTCAGGGAATGGTGTGCTGATGCACAGCTGTCCTACGCTCCCTGGGCTTACCTTCTACATACCCTGAAGCTCAAACATGCAGCCAAAGTGCACATAGCAGTTTCTGTCTTTACAGATCTCTCCAGCTGCCCTTCCTCTTTGGGAAGCTGAGAAATGGCACAGCTTAGCCCAGCCCCCAGTACTGCAGAGGGAGGCAGGATCATAACAGATATTTCTCAGCCCTGTTTTTGCTCCCTTGTGCTTTACAGCTTCATTCTCCACTTCATTTGTGAGAGCACGCTAATTGTCTGTACCATGGGCTTCATCAATCCTCTAGGAATTAGCACCACCTGGCTGGAGAAAGGACAAAAAGAAACCAACCCCAAGAGGCAGGTGCTAGTGCCTGCAGACACTGCTGCCTTGACACAGAGGGGTGGATGCCCCTTCCCCATCAGCTGTTGCTGTGCCTGGGCTGCTCCCTGTGTACATGGAAGGCTTCCCCCTCCTTGCTGAACTGAAATGGCTTTGCAGCAAGCAGAAGAAGGATAGCAGGGTTAACCCTGCAAGCACAGAAATGCAATCAGCTGGAGCATCCTGTTACGGTAAAGGGATGAACAACTCCTGATGGCTGCTTTGGAGACACTGGGAAGATCCTGAGCCAGAAAAGCTGAGTAGCTCCCCGCAGGAGAGGGACAGGGAGGAGGCTAGAGAGGGCTCAGAGCCTGCTCCAGAAGCTCTTGGTGAGAGAGACGTGAGCCCTTGCTGGAGGAAGGCAAGTGCTCGAGCTCTCCGTTCAGTCCCTGCCCCCTCTGCTCCTGCTTGGAGCCAGGGTGGTTTTACTTCCAGCACTGCAGCAGCAGCCAGCCCAAGGTCACAGTCCGCACTGAGCAGTTAGACTCTGCCTGCCTGCATGGCTGGGGCAGAGCAGGAGAGGTGGGATTGTGCAATGAATTATCTTTAAAAAAATCATAAAAAAAATATTTGGCTAATAAATTAAAAAGTCAGTTGGTCACCACTATAGGGAAGGGTTGCTGTTCCTCCTGGGGGAGCTCGGGTTTGACTCTCCAGCGAGAGCCTGTGGCCAGAGCCAGTTCAGCCCAAGCGTGGGGTTTATTGCTTGCGCGTTGCCAGCTGGAAACGGGCTTCCTCAGAGATCCCGTACTGCTCCAGGGGGTCCTGCAGCAAGAGCACAGGAAGGCAGCAGTCAGACACACACAAGGTGGGAGGCGAGCAGGACCCTCCTTTTGCCAGCCCGCAGTCTGGCAGGCAGCAGGGCTGGGTGGCAATTCCAGGTACGTGCTGGATTTACCCCAGTCCCGCCCATGGCTGCTGGCTGTAGGCAGAAAGTCACAGTCCATGGGGAGGATGCAGCGGATAACCAAGGTTCGTGGGCTGTATTCAGTCTGCTCTGGCACAGGAGCACATGGGTGAGTCACAGCTACCTCTGTTACCTCCAGAAGGGATGCTCCAGGTATCCTGGTAGAGGTGCGAGCAGTGTCTCAACCCACGGACACTCTTGATTTTGACAGGGCTGCTCCTCCAGAACCAGGGGAGTCAGAGTTAGCCCAGGCCCGGCCTGTCTGGCTGCAGACCCCAGGCTGCTCTGTGCTGCTCGTAACGCACTGCGCTCAGGAACAGCCTCACACACACACCCCAGCTGCACGCAGGCTGCTTGGCAGAGGAAGACTCTCGGGTGACTGGGTCTGACTGCCTGCTGAGCCCGCAGCTTCAGGAGCTGACTTAATATGGCTCTGTCATACACGCTGCAGCCACCAGCCTTGCGTAGGACAGCTGGCACCAAGGCCAGGGATCACCAAACCCTGCTCCAGTCCAAATGCGGAGGGTCACCACCTGAAAAGCCAACCCCAAGGGACTCACCTTCCCTGTCATTTTCTGGATCTCATTCCGGTAGAAAATCAAGCTTCTCCTCATGAACTCATAGCTGTAAGAAAGGAACAGACCATGCAACGGGTTGAGCAGAAAAGGATCTGGGGAAGTTTCGGGTGCTATTTAGAGCTGAAAGGAAGCTTGCCTGGGAGGAGAGAACTGCTTTCCGCCCTGGGTTCACCACAAACTAGTCCCAGAAAACAAACAGCACAGGGCTGCAGCGTACATACAGCACAGTGCAGACCTTGCTCTAGTGCCTCAGCCTACCTGGCTCGCTTGAGTGCCTCAATCCACTCCTGACACTGCTCTTCGCTGTCACATTCAAAGCAGTATTTCCTCTCTGGTTCCTCAATGAAACCTGCCATGGGTAAGAAAAGACGTAAGTATGGTCCTGGCAGAGCTGCCTGCGCTCCACTGTCTCCCTCCCCAGCAACCACCAGACTCTGCCAGGCTGCAGTTAGTACCTTTGTTCAACAAAGATGATCTGTGAACAGGCTGGTAAGCCAGGCCTCTGTCCCCTCTTATCTTACCCTGGATGGTTTGGGATCACATTCTTTCCCTGTTTGCTAAGAGCAATGGCCCAGCCAAGCTTGCCTCTACACACTTGAAATCCAGCTCGGGAAGCAGGCTGCTGTTAGAAAGGCACTGGGAAAAGCACACAAGGTGCTAAGGCTACTCCTCAACTGCCCCAGTCCCTCCACTGCTGGGCTCCTTATACCTAAACACCTTTCCCCATACAATTATGCTAAGGCAGCATGGGAGTGATGGTGACCCAGAGGTGCCTCATACAGCTCAGAAGCCCTTCGCATTGCTCTTGACTGAAAGAGGTGCTTCCAAAAGCAACACGAGCTCTGGAGGCACTTCTCTGCTGCACTTCTCAGGTGGCCAAGAACAGCTGCCTACAGCAAACGTCAGCTTAGAGCAGCCAAAGACTTCAGAGAGGAGAAAGCAACTTCTCAGAGTGACAGCTCAGACTGGACAAATATGACCAGACTCAGGACTAAAACACCCTGAGTCCTTGCAAGCAGTCACCGGAGATTTAGTAATCAAAGTGGAAAATGGCCTGGAGGAAGTGATTTTGATATATGTAGAGGGCAGCCATCTGAGGAATCAAATCGCACTCAGAGAAGGTACTGACCTGTCTTTGCTCGAGGCTTTTGGGAATTTGGTACTGTGCACAGTGGAAAGCAATCCCCTGTGCAACTCCAATTCTTCACCAAGACAGAATCAGGACATCTAATTAATTACATTGTCCCCAGAGCTCTGCTCTTTAGTACACAGTTCACAGAGATCTAGGCTGCTGCTGAGAAATAACTGGGTCAGGCTGCATCAAACCCCTCAGGGCTGCTGTACGGGGACACAACCTGATACCAAGTGCCATCAGTTTCAACACCTTTCTCAGGAATCATCAGTCACCGGGGCTCCTGACAAACTTAAAGCCCCAGAAATTCAGAGTGGGACGCTCACTGGTACGCTCAGGCTGCTTGGGCGCCAGCACACCGTCTCTCCCAGCTGAATGAGGAGGCGAGACTCCGCACAGAAAAGCAGCTGTGCCTGACAGCCAGGCCAAAAGATATGGGGATGGCCTTGGAGAAACATCCTGTTATTTTTGCCACATACCTCTTTCACAATGATTAGTTGTTGGATGAAAGGCTGCTTATAAAGGACGACACACCGCAAGCCAGCTGGAGCCGCAGCTATCGCCACAAGGACAAACAGCGTGGCGGGAGGACTGGCGCTAGATTAGCCCGACAGATGGTTTATCTGAGGCTCACTTTTTTGATAAAATGCAATAGCACAGAAGCAGCAATCTGTCAGTACCAAGCCTTCCTAGAGAGGGATTTCTACAAGCACTAAGCCACGGTCAGTCTGTTTTTACTGCTTCTCTCCTCACATGCAGCTGTGCAAATCACATAGGCGATTTCAGCCAGCAGTGGAACGCCGCGGTCCTGGAGCACGGCAGCTCCGCAGAAACAACTGGCAGCTGAGGAGGAGAGGGGCTGAGGAACACTAAGCCTGGTGTCACCAGAGAAAGAGGCAAAAGCAGGAACAAAGCAGCCAAGCATCTCCTTTTTCAAAGCACGGCTTGCCATAAGGGGGCCACGAAGGGAGCGCGTGCGTAGAACTCACTGATCGAGAAGACGTTCTCCTCTTCTTTGGTGATCCTGCAGTGCTCCAGCAGCAGAGCTCCAATGGGCTGGAAAAGACCCAGAGAGGGGGTTCAACACATGCTGCCTGGCAGCGCCGCGGCGTTCTGAATCCAGAGTTCTCCCAGTGTTTTTTAAGTGAGCTTTTTAAGCTGATGGTACTTTTAAGGTAATTCAGGCTAACTGAATGAACGTTCAGTGCTCTTTCTGTGTCTGCTGACACGCTTCGCTGGACCAGTCTTCCCCATAGCACTCTGTGCACGTTAGACAGAGGTTAAAGATTTCTACTTGCTAAGGTTCACTCTGGGCTTTGGTATTCATTTCTGTTTTTCATTTAGCATCCAAAGACACCGATTAAGTTTACTTCCTTGCACAATAAATCAAGCAAAGACGAAATATTTACGATGACACAGGGAAAGGCTAACGTTTCGCTTTGTAAGGGCAGGCTCGCAGCTTTGCAGGAGGTTAAGAACAGTGTGTCGATGAACTAGAACAGCTCAGGGTAAACAGACAAATGGGAAGTACGGTTTGCTAGCTAGTGCACACTGAGCAAGGACACGAGAACCAACGGGTGATACAAGCCATAAACAAAAGCAACCCACAAGTGAATTCTTTTGTCCAAACTAAAGGAAATACGAGAGGCAAATAAGGCAGCAACCAAGACACTCAAAAGTCTGTTTTAGTATGTATTTCTGGCACAACAGCTTTATACTTGCACCCACCACAGACCTGCGGAACTATTTTTGCTGTGTTTGGTAACATCTCCCTCGCACTGAAACACACGAGTGCTTACGAGCAACAACCCTCAGGACAGCGAGCAGCCGAGCGCTGCGGGGCAGCACCCTCGGGGTCTCACCACGCGAACAGGGAGTCGCAGCTGAATCTCTGCGGGACAGCAACTGCTCAGCTTTTGACCCTACCCAGAGAACTGCGATTGCAACTCCAGCGAAGTAACGAAGAGCGACTGCAATTCAGTAGAGAAGAGTGTTTCTTAAAAGAGGAGCTTTTCAGGGTGAAATATTCATTGTGGCCTAGGTCTAAAAACGTCACTAAAAGCTTTCCACTACCTTGTGTCAGCAGGCACTCGGCACCTTTCTTTCTTCGCACCCATTCTAGTGATTACTTTCAGATTGATTTTCCAATGAGAGAATCTTTAGCAACACTTACCGAGGGATTCATTAAAAACGACTGGATCTCAGCAGTGGCAAAGCCAGAAACAGAACCTAAGCCCATCCCTCTCGTTCTCTTTTTCTTGACCTAACCAAGGCCTCTGCATGTCAGAAATAACAACACCAACAGAATATAGCCACGACGGTTTCCCATTAAGAGCGAGCATCGCTTGCAAGAAAAATTCCTGGTGTAGCAAATAAATAATGCTAGTTCTTTTCCCAGGAGAGCAATATAAGCCTCACAGTTCCACATGATAAAGCGCAGGCCTACAAATAAACATTACAGAGTCCATCTTTGGCAGTCGAGGGGCAATGGTTATGTTTGAAAGACTCGTTCCAAGCTCCCACGTGAGCCATCTGGGTGTGGTGTAGCTGGCAGCGCTCCTTCTCACCCCTAAGAGCTTTCACTGTGTCGCTGGGATAGGAAGCGAGGGTGCCACGTCCCGGTTTTGGCAGCCTGCTGCCGTACCGTTTCACAAAGCGCATGCCATCAGCTCACAGAAAAAGAAAGAGAGAGGGGGTGTGTGTGTGTGTGTGTGCGTGTGTGTGTGAAGAAAAGGGGCTCCGTACCTCCGCTTCATCTGTCCGGAAGTAGAAGAGAAAGTTGACAACGAGCTTCACGAGGCGTTTCTTTAACACTGCAAAGGGAAAAAAAGAGCGTTGAGGCGGCGAGCCCGCGGCACGGGGCAGAGGGAAGCACCTGTGACCTCTGCAACGTGCCGGTTCCCCACACTGAAGGGGAAGCTCCCTTGGGGTTTGGACTCCTGCTGCGTTTTACCAGGCACGCCTGGGGGGGCAGAAGAAGGGGGGCATGCACCTCCCTGCTGCCCTCACACCTAACCCCCCCCCCAAACCCTCCCTCTGCTCCTGCCTGCAGCCAGCGTCCTTCTGTCCCCTCCTCTTGTCCCTGTCCCCAGCTTCACCCCAGCCCCAGCACCTCCCCTCCCGCTTCCCACTCCTCCCAGTCTGCTCCCAGTCCTGCCTCCCAGTCCCCCCAGTCCTGCCCACCCCATGCTCCCAGTCCTGCCCTAATCCTACCCAGCTCCCAAATCCTGCTCCTGCCGTACCACCAGTCTTGCTGCCAGCACCCCCAGTTCTGCCGGTCCAGGTCTCCCAGTGCCCCGCTTCTCATCCCCAGTACCACCCAGTCCTGCCCGAGACCTACCTCAGGACCCTGCTTCAGCCTCCCCAGCCCTACCCGTGCAGTCCCAGCTTCCCCACTCTGCTCCCCCCCCGACTCCTACCCCAGGCCCCCCCATCCAGCACCCCCAACCCTATCCCAACACCCCCAGTGCCACCCCCCACTCTCACCCCAGCACCTCCAGTACCACCCCTAGCCCCATCCCAGCACCCCCAATCCCATCCCAGCCCTACCAATGCCCCCCCAGCCCCATCCCAGCACCCCAGTACCAACCTCAGCCCCATCCCAGCACCTCCAGTGCCACCCCCAGTCTCACTCCAGCCCCCCAACCCCACCTCCCAGTACAATCCTAGTATCCCCAGCCCCCTCCCAGCATCCCCAGCCCCACCCAATGCCCCCAGCACCCTCAGTGTCACCTCCCAGTCCCACCCCAGCGACCCCAGCCCCATCACCAGTGGTCCCCCAGAACCCCCAGCCCCATCCCAATAGCCCCAGTCCCACCACCAGTGGCCCCCTCAAAACCCTCCAGCCCCATCCCAGCACCCCCAGTCCCATCCCAGTACCCCCAGCATCCCCAGCCTCACCAAATGCCCCCCAGCACCACCTCCCAGTCCCACCCCAGCGCCCCCTGCCCCATCCCAGTGCCCCCCCTGAATCCCTCAGCCCCATCCCAGTGGCCCCAGTCCCACCACCAGTACCCCCAGCATCCCCAGAACTCCCCAGCCCCATCCCAGCCCCACCTAATGCCCCCCAGCACCCCCAGTGCCCCCTCCCAGTCCCATCCCAGTACCCCCCAGCCCCATCCCAGTACCCCCAGCCCCACCTAATGCCCCCAGCACCCCCAGTGCCCCCTCCCTGTCCCATCCAAGTACCCCCAGCCCCACCTAACGCCCCCCAGCACTACCCCAGTGCTCCTCAGCCCCATCCCAGCGCCCCCAGTCCCACCACCAGTGGCCCCCCCAGAACCCCCACCCCCATCCCAGTACCCCCAGCAACCCCAACCCCATCCCAGCCTCACCTAATGCCCCCCAGCACCCCCAGTACCCCCTCCCAGTCCCATCCCAGTACCCCCCAGCCCCATCCCAGTACCCCCAGCCCCCCCACGCCCCCTCCCAGCCCCCCCAGCCCCGCCTCAGCTCCCCCCCCAGGGCGCGCCGCGGCCCCTCACCGCTGCCCTTCTTGGGCACCCGCATCAGGACCTCGGCCGCCTTCTCGGCGGGCTGCCGGGCCAGGCTCAGCAGCTCCCGCTCGTTGTAGCGCATGGCGAGGGCCCGCGGGCCCCGGCCGCGCCCGGACCCGCACCCGGACCCGGACCCGGAAGCGCCGCGCCGGAAGCCGGAAGTCGTGGGGAGGAGGGAGGGAGGGAGGGAGGGGGAGGGGGCAGCGCGCGTGCGCGGCGCGGGAGCGGGGAGCGGGGCTGCGCGCGCCGGTACGGGGGGGGGCGGGGGGGGTGAGGGGGGGGCTGGGTGTGTGTGTGGGGGGGCTGTGTGAGGGGATGGGGGGGGCGGGGGGGCTCTGAGCCTCGCTGGGGGTGTCTGGGGGGGCTGCGGGCGTGGGTGAGGGGACGGGGGGCTTCTGGGGGGGGGCTCTGAGCCTCGCTGGGGGTGTCTGGGGGGGTGGGTGAGGGGATTGGGGGAGTTTGGGGGACTCTGAGGGGATTGGGGGGGTTTGGGGGGCTCTGAGCCTCGCTGAGGGGATGGGGGCAGCTTGTGGGCTTCGCTGGGGGGTGTCTGTGGGGGTTGTGAGCACGGGTGAGGGGACAGGGGGCTTCTGGGGGGGCTCTGAGCCTCGCTGGGGGTGGGTGAGGGGATTGGGGGAGTTTGGGGGGGGCTCTGAGGGGGTGGGGGGGTTGGGGGGCCCTGAGCCTTGCTGAGGGGATTGGGGAGGGGGGGTTTGTGGGCTTCGCTGGGGGGTGTCTTTGGGTTTGTGAGCACGGATGAGGAGAGAGGGGGTGTTTGGGGGGCTCAGAGACTTACCAGGGGGTGTCTTTGGGGGCTGTGGGCATGGCTGGGGAAATTGGGGGTGTTTGGGGGGCGCTGAACGTTACTGAGGGGATGGGGGATGGCCGGGGGGGGCTGTGAGCATTGCTGAGGGGCTGGGGGAGCTTTGGCACTGGGGGGGCTCTGAGCCTCGCGTGGGGGGGGTGACCCTGGGTGAGGAAATGGGGGGTGCTGGGGGTGAACTTCTGAGGGGGGGCACTGAGCCTCGGTGGGCTCAGCGGAGCATTTTGGGGAGGAATTCATCGATCCTTCCAGAGCTGAGGAGACTTTGGGGGGGAGTCTCTGGGGGCTTGTCCAGGTTTTGGGTGGTTTTGCAGCTGCTCAGCCCGGTGGGTTGGCGGCGCAGGGCCTGCGCAGCCTGAGGCTGTGTCACCCGGCCTGGTGGCTGCGGGGAGCGCCGCTAGTATGTGTCCTGGGGCCTCGCTGATGGGTCTTGGGACGGAGCCCAGCTTAGGGGAAGCGTGAGTTGTCACTCACTTGGCTTTCTTTCATTTTTCCAGACCCTTTCTTTCTCCTGAAGTAGCTGAAGCACAGAAGTCCCCATCATGGATTTCCAGCACCGTCCTGGAGGTAAAACTGGAAGCGGAGGCGTCGCCTCTGCCTCAGAAAGCAACCGAGACCGCAGGGAGAGGCTTCGGCAGCTGGCTTTGGAAACTATTGACATCAACAAGGTGAGCCTTGGCCTCTGTGTGCTCGGGAAAAGCAGGACGTGCTGTGCCAGCCCTGAAAGCTGCCTGTGGATCAGTTCAGGGCTTTGCTTCAGTGAAGGCTTGGAGGGCAAGAGGTTCGGTGGGGAGCTGTGGATTGGAGCAAATACTTCTGTTTCTGTTAACGTGGGATTTAAACAAGAAACATTTGTGGAAGGGCTAACCAGAGAGAAGCCAGCACTCACATATTCAGGTAGCTGTTGTCACGCTATTTCAGTCTGCTCCGGACTGGTTCGTATTTTGTTGTTTCTTGACTGCGGTTGGGTGTGCTGTTACCAATGAACAAAACTGCTGTTGTCTCTCTCTGTTTTCATAGTCCTAAAGTAGTGGTGTGCTAATAATTTAAACCTGTGAACTCAGTTCTTCCAGTGCAGCAGAAGTTCTGTTTTACATATTTTATTATTCTGTTGTTCTGGCATGTATCTTGCTTGTAACTTTTTAATAATTCTCTTCCTAGGACCCCTATTTTATGAAAAATCACTTGGGTTCTTATGAATGCAAGCTTTGTCTGACTCTACACAACAATGAGGTGAGTTGAACAGCTGCCTGTCTTGATCTCCACAGCAACAGATATTTTAGAATAATACTGGCTTCAAGTGCTAGAACTTGGGATGTGCTTGATGACTGATTGCTGAAGAGTTGATGGGTGGGTAGTGGCTTGTGTGTGTTCAGCATGACAGTTTCTGACAGTTCAGTAGTTGTGAGCAATCTGCAATTTTTGAGTAAGATTCCTCAATGCTAAGGATTAAAATATCCTTGTCAACGTGAAATGTAGCTTCTCATCCACGTCAAGTATCTTTTGGTTCAGGAGCAGTCCTGTCTTCATTTAACTTTCTTCTGTCTTTTTTTTTAGGGAAGCTACTTAGCACATACCCAGGGGAAGAAGCATCAGACCAATTTGTAAGTTAATCCCCGTTGTAGCTTTGTTCTCCATTACCTAGGCACATTGAAATCATGATTGTGAACACCTGTAAATCTTGAACTCAGTAGCATGTTGGGCTTGAATATTCTTTGACTGTTTGTTTCCTAGTGAAGAGCTCTGGTTTAGATGACTAGTTTGTGGAGTTCTTTCCCTTTTTTACTTCAAGAAGTTGTCTCAACTCCATCTGGAGATGGGCACAAAGGTCATCCTAGGGGTGGTTAAGATAATTGAGATGACAGCTTTTGGTCAGGGGAAGGCATAGATAAAACTGACCTGCAGTGGTGCACATGGAAGAGGAACAGCAGTTTCACCAGTATGCTTTCTGTAAAGTACTAAAATATTCTGTGGCATGGGATTCACACTGCTTTTCTAGCCTATCCTTCAGAAACAAGTGCTACTAACCTTTTAATTTTCCAAATTTCAAATGAATCCAGGGCCCGTCGAGCTGCCAAGGAAGCTAAGGAAGCTCCTGCCCAGCCTGCACCAGAAAAAGTCAAAGTGGAAGTGAAGAAATTTGTGAAAATTGGACGACCGGGTTATAAAGGTACATCAGTGATGCCTGTCACAGCAGATACCTAATGCCTGCTGGAGCTTACTTGAAGTGCCGTGCTATGGATATGAATTATTAACTAGTCTTTTTAGTAGATCTGTCCATAAATAAGATATGGGCTTATCTCATGATGTCCTTTATTGTTTAAATTACCCATGGAACATCTCTTTATTGCTGACAGTCGAGTGAGAGCCATTTTAATAATAGATTGGTATGTCTCAGTCTTCAGCTATTATAATACTTGTGCAGGAAATGAAGGCACTGCTTCAGTCTCTGTTCTCCATTCGTTGTGCTGCGCCATCTTTCACTAATGCTCACAAGTCACTCATTGGATGTATAGCTCAGGTCTTTTCTCTGAACTCCCCATTGTTTTGTTTTGGCCTTCAGTGTGAAACTCGGCTGCTTTATCTCCCAGCTTTGTCTGCAGTGCACAATGTGTCAGTGTCTTTGCCCCACAGCAACTGAATTTCAGTAGAGACACACAGTAACTTTGGTTAAAGACATTGTGGCATTTTATTTGATAAATGGGAAACAAAATCTCATAATATTTGTTGTTTGGAGCTTTGTGTCTTTCCTAGGGCAGAAGTAATATTGTTCTGACCCTTTTCTGTTACGTGCTGAGCTTTCTTATTTTCTTTACAGTCACCAAACAGAGAGATCCGGAAACAGGCCAGCAAAGCCTGCTCTTCCAGGTAAGGTCACTGCTAAATTCTTCGTCTCTTGGTTGCCCAAATAAAACACTGGTAAATGAGCAGTTCTTCGCAGGACAATAAAAAAAAAATAAAATAAAAAATCTTTATCTTGCTAGTCTTCTGCTGATGATTGTGTCAAGTAAATGGAAGAATCCATGATCATAGTTGTCAAGCTGTTTCTTTTGGTAGCGCTAAGTTGGGTGGGTGTTTGTTTGTTTGTTTTTATGTTTTTTGTTTGTTTGTTTTGGAGCTTCTCTCTAGACTTCTTTTATAGTTGAGGATTTTGTTCTGTGTGATGGGGTAGTGAAAAGGGAATATTCTCCTAAATGCTGCAATAACATCCCAACAGATTGATTATCCGGAGATTGCAGAAAGCATCATGCCTCGCCATCGGTTCATGTCCGCATATGAACAAAGGATTGAGCCTCCTGATAGACGCTGGCAGTACCTTCTGATGGCAGCGGAGCCCTACGAAACCATAGCTTTCAAGGTAAGATTTGGGATTGACTGATTATAGTTCCCTTCCCACATTTTCCAAGACATTAATTCCCGGTGATTGTCGTTATAGACTTGTACTGTTCTGGCCTTTGGGGGGGTTAATGGAGTGGAAATGAGGGTCAAGAAGACATGGCTGGAAGTTGTTAAACTCTGCTGAGAATTAGTGGAGGACTCTGGCATGAAAACTCGGTTCTGTGTTGAGCTCTGGGGAGCCGTTGAATTCTTGGTGTCTGGCACAGAAAGGAGCCTTCTGGGCTTCGCTTCTCATCCTTTGTGCAGATGTTAAGGGAGGGTTTTTTGCCAGCATACTTGTCCTTGACCGATAGGGAAGTAACTTAATTCTTTCCTGCCCCCATCTCTATCTAATAACATCCGAGACGAGCGCATCTCACAAGGCCTGGAATAACTGTGCTTATCTTGCACGCTCTAAAGCTAAAAAGGGCCACTGAGCTAATCTGGTGGTGCTAATAATAGCTCCTTATTCTTTTTTGTTGCAGGTGCCAAGCAGAGAAATCGACAAAGCAGAAGGAAAGTTTTGGACGCACTGGAACAGGGAAACCAAACAGGTAGCTGGAGCATTGCAGCATCTTTCTTGAGGGTTGAAGAGGGAGCAGGAGGGCTGAGCAGCCTGTGGGGACAGGCAGTGCAGGGAGAGCACGCATCAGTTATGTCCACTTTGGCTTTGATGCTAAAATCTTCACTCCTTCAGTGCAACTGTGCGGTGACTCCTCCTGACAGAAGGATCTTCCTGTGTTCTTTGTGAAAGTTTAATCAGAGAGGCAGAATGTTCTGAATGAAACTTGCTGTCCGCAGCAGCAGAACAGTGCCTAAATACACAACACTGCGTCCTCCATGTGGGCTGCTCAGCGCAGGCTTCCCACGCAGTTGTCTGCGATGAGCTGGTGGTATGGATGTGCTCACTAGCTGCTGTGGGGCAGGACAGGGGACGAGTGCACGCTGGGGGATCCTGACCCTGTCACATAAAGCTGAGCACTCGCAACAAGTTTCGTAGGAGTTCAAATACCGGGCAGGTTTGCTGCAAGTCCATGAACGTTGAGTAGAAAGCCAGCCGTGATCGGGACGGTTACAGTTCAGGAGAGAACTGCGCTTTGCTCCTGGAGGCGGTGAGCGTGGACAGAGCAGCCGTTGTGTGATGGCGCAGCGTTGTCTTGAGGATTAATTGTTCCCTTCTCTTTGCTTTTCTCCCTCTCCCTTCCCCTCCCCAGTTCTTCCTTCAATTCCACTTCAAAATGGAGAAGCCCCCAGCTCCTCCGAACCTCCCTCCAGGCCCTCCGACCGTGAAGCGGCCACCTCCGCCTCCGCTGATGAACGGCTTGCCCCCACGGCCACCTCTGCCGGACTCCATGCCACCTCCTCCTCCGGGAGGCATGACTCTGCCTCCTATGCCTCCCTCTGGACCGGTGCCACCACCTCCAGTGCCACCTCAGTTGCCACCAGCACCCGGTGTACCTCCCCCTGCTCCTCTGCCCCCCATGATGAGACCTCCTCTTCCCACGGAGGGGCCAGGCACTATCCCGCCTCCACCTCCCTCCAACTGAAGCCCCTTTGGGACTTGGTCCCACTGGACTCCTCTGCCTCATCCCTTTTTATATGCAGGTTACAACTGATTCAGATAAACTTTTGTTTTGTATGCCTGTGATTTTGAGTAAATCCTGTAGGTTCATTAAAGTATTTTCAATTTTCCTTTCTCTATTTCTTCCCGTGTATTGGTTAAAAATGTTGCTGTGTATTCAGTTTCTTTAGCCCTTAAATGTATAAAATGTTCCCAGTCTGGTTATATTTTGGAAGTTATCCAAAGAGGAGACAAAGGGCTGGAAATCTCTAGGCACCTCGCCTTCAGTCAGCTACTTCTGACTGAAGTAGTTGCATCGACCTCAGCTCAGCTGTGCTAGTTTAACACATTTCCCCACCATAGACTGCTTGATGTGTATCTCATAAATTACCGCCAGTTAATCAGTTGCTATTCAACTGAAGTCCTTTATGAAGCAGTTCATTTGGTGATTGGGAGACTTGTCATAGACACACTTAAAGGATTTTATTACTGCGTTGCCAGTAATCCCGTTGGTGGGCAGAATGGAGGGCCAGCAGAATTTTCTACACGCAGTTTTCTGTCTTCCTGCCGAATTGCAGTTACAAGAGGAAGAGCGTTGCTGATGCTGAGTCCAGAAACCTCATTTCTCCTCCCGGCACTGGAGCACTGTACAGTAGCTCAGGTGTTGCCAGCTAGAAGCACGGAAATATTTCTCCTAAGGAAATCAGTTCGGACTGCTTGTCAGGAGTCCTTGAGAAGCCCTAGACAAGGTTCCATTGATGATTTAAAAAAAGACAATCATCCTTCCCCGAAGCGCAGCTGCCTAGCTCCTGCTTGTTAGGCTGTCTGTGCCAAATGGGGGTTCACAAACAAAGCATTGGTGCTCTTGTCTTTGACAGTGGTAAAGGATCTCTGGGAATGTTTAGTCAGAAGAAATTACCAAAACTGCAGTTATATTAAGTCCAGGTTCGTTACTGTAATTCACTAAATGCTGTCTGTATCATTGTGAAGCACCTGCTGTCATTAAATAGTTTTTTATTGTGCATGTCCTCCCACTAGCAGATTAGTTTTGGCAAGCTTTTAGTTTCTCTGTGGTTTTGTTTATATTACATGTTTCCTTCAAACAATCATTTGGTTCAGATTAAAAAACAGAAAATGCTCTAAGCTTTCTCCTCCCTGTCCTTTGCAGGATTCCCTTCCCCTGACGGGCGTTCCAGCGAGTGGGTGATCGCAGGGCCTCGGTGGGTGCAGGGAAGGAGCGCCAGGCTCGGGTTGGCTCTGTGTTGGCGCCTGTCTCTTTCCACGGGCTGCCTGGGGAGGCTGAGCTTGTGTCCCGCTCCGGCTGCGTGCCCGATGGGTGGAAGGAGGCCGAGTCTTCGCCTCTTCTGCTGGCTGGACGCAGATCTTGCTGTGTGCCCTGCAGATGTGAGAGCCAGGCAGAGCGCGTCCAGCTCCCACCTGCTTTATTGCAGCGCCGGGAGCACTTTTTCTCAATCTGAGCTGGCCCAGTGCCTGGGACGACTTGTGTGAGCCTTCTCTCTGCCAGGTTCCTCTGCTCCCGTAGAAGAGAGGTCTGTGCTCACGAGGCCTTTGGTCTGTTGCCCCTTGTCCCTGTCTGGCTCGGGCGTGCAGTCGGGTCAGGGTCAGCCCACTCATGATGTGCTGGAGCCATATCCCAAGCTCCAAACTGCAGAAGTCCTGGGAGCCCAGAGAAAGGTCTGACTGTGCGTTGGGAACGTTTTGCAGGTACATTGAGACCAAGGAGATAACCTCTGGCAGGGCGGGGGTTTATTTGGAGTGTGTTAGGTAGGTGGTATTAGTAATTACAAGTGAGCACTGGTATCTAACAGAAGTCTTTACAACACAGGCATTGTGAGACTTTCCAAGACCTCATCTATTAAAGCCTGAAGTATTAAAATTCATCGGGCTGCTGCTGCACCCTGTGAGATTCTCCCTCACACATCCTGAGAGCTTTGAGATGCAGCCCAGAGCTCGGATGTGTTAAGAGCCTCTGTAAGGCGGCCTCTACACCACGGTGCACGGGGTGCCAGCCGAGAGGGAGGCTTTCCAGCAAAGAGGGAGCTTTCTATACATTTACTTAGTTTCTGCCCATTATCTGTCTTTATCCCCCTCCTCCAAGTCTAGCCAATTCTTGCCTCCTGGTGTTTCGCTGCCAACGGGAATAGTATGTGCCAGTCCCCATGCAGATTCAAGTCTAGACTTCCACCCTCCTTTAAAAAACATCTGAAGTCAAGGACATGCATCCCTACAAGTAGGAGAAACAGCTTTAATTTTTTTTTTTTTTAATTTCAATACTGGATGCAAACCCAAAAATAGAACAGAAGAGTTTCTTTGAAACATCCCTCCCTCCTTTCCAGCATGACAGTGTTTGAGTTTCTCAAGGGAGGTGTGTTGTGCATTGTCAACTCAAGGCCACCGGTTTTTAAAAGGGAGATGCCGTCCTCCCCTTCCGCGCAAATGTTTTGGGAGATGCGTTTGAGCAGCTCAAACAACGGCATTTGGCGTAGCTGAAGCAGGAACATGAAGCCTGCTCTTGGGGTCCTTTTGCCGTGCCTGGCCCTGTTGCTCCCCTCCACAGCGCTGCCGAGAAAAGGGAGCCCAGGGGAAAGGGTCTCCCCTGCTGGCACGCTGGAGCTGAGCCTCTCGGAGGAGCTGGGACTTGAAGCAGAAGAGAGAAGAAGAGAAAATGCAAGCGTGCAGGCCAGAGCGGGACCCAGCTCATTGGCGAGATCGAAGAGGACCGCTGCTACTCGCCTCCTCTCCAAGACAGAGCCAGGAGCAGGGTGCCTGCAGGCGATGCCTGCGGATGGGGGCATCGGCTGGGCTGGCTCCAGCCTCCACCCCTGGCCTCTGGGGGGGCTGGAGGGCCCGGTGTGCAGGATGAAGATGGACCAGGACCAGGACGGGGTCCCGCCAAGTCACCTGGAAGTCGTGGGTGTTCTCACCCACTACGAAAGCGGCTTCATCAAGCTGCTGAGGCAGCACGCCGGCTGGGACCGGAGCGGTCTCGCAACCTTCGGGCTGTGCCCGGCGGGGGATGTGGGCGCTGCGCTCCGGCCCCTGCAGCGCATCCAGCAGCACCTGGCGGAGCCGGGGCAGGACCGGTTCCTCGTCTTGCACCTGGAGGAAGGTAGGTGCCAAACCCGGGCTGGGACAGTGCTCAGGCAAATGCTACTTCTGGGCCTAAGTCGGAGATGCCGATGGAGAATTAGATTTGCAGGGTTGAATACACCTTAAAATTAGTTAAGCAGTAAAATAGGATGTCTTTCTGTATTCTATTTAAGAAGCTGTGTCTTTCATAGAGATGACAGCTTGTATGCGACGGTGAGTCCTCACCTGTGACTAATGCCCCAGTGCCACAGCATTGGCGGTTGCTGTAATGCTCGTGGTCGTTTTGGCTATAGGAGTGTTTCTCTCTTTCTGTCTTGATCGTTGGGATTCAGACCCAGTACCAATTCTGTCTGCCGGGGAAAAGAGAAGAGACAGACAAGTAGACCTGAGTGGTCCTCGGAGGGTCCACAGCAAGGGGGCCTTGCTGCTCTCAGTCATCTAAAGCACAAGCGATTCGCAGCATCCTTCCACCCACTCTGCTCCTGCTCCTGGTGCTCCGAGTGCCCTGCAGGAGCAGTGCCCGGCCCCGAAGCCCCTTCCTCGCCCTGCTCCCGAGTGCACTGCGTGCGTGCCGGGCGTTTCACCCCCTTTTTGTTTTCCTTTGCAGTGAAGTGGGATGCCCAGGCGAGGCTGTGGTTTAAGCTGGCTTTCCAGGCGGAGGTGGGGCGGTCGCTGGGTGAGCTGCGGTTTGCCCTGCTGCTCTTCTACCCAGGCAGCCGAGCGGGGAGAGGCGCCGGGAGCCACGAGGAGCTGCTGGCTGCGGGCACAGGGCTGGTGCAGGAGCAGGTGGGTGGCCGCGCCGAGCCCCACGGGGGCTGGTGCCAGCAGGGAAGGTGGGAGAGGGGGTGTCTTGGCTCTGCTGGCCCAGCGCCTTCCCCATACCTTCCCCGCACTTTCCCCATCCCCTCCCAGCGCTTTCCCCATTCCTTCCCAGCACATTTTCCATCCCATCTCACCTCACCATCTGCCACCCCCTTCCCTTCCCTTCCCTTCCCTTCCCTTCCCTTCCCTTCCCTTCCCTTCCCTTCCCTTCCCTTCCCTTCCCTTCCCTTCCCTTCCCTTCCCTTCCCTTCCCTTCCCTTCCCTTCCCTTCCCTTCCCTTCCCTTCCCTTCCCTTCCCTTCCCTTCCCTTCCCTTCCCTTCCCTTCCCTTCCCTTCCCTTCCCTTCCCTTCCCTTCCCTTCCCTTCCCTTCCCTTCCCTTCCCTTCCCTTCCCTTCCCTTCCCTTCCCTTCCCTTCCCTTCCCTTCCCTTCCCTTCCCTTCCCTTCCCTTCCCTTCCCTTCCCTTCCCTTCCCCACCCTCCTGCTGGGGCTGGCGGGGCCGAGCCGTGCCTGAAGATGGTGCTGTTACCCTGTCCCCAAGCTGCTGGCAGGGACAAAGGGACAGCACCTTGGGGTGCACAGCGGCCCCCCATGCACGGCTCCCTCCCCTCCCAGCACTCTCCAGCCTGGCTGGTTTTAGGGCCAGCAAATCCTCTGGTGTCAGGCGGGCCCACCCCGCGCTGCTCCCCTGGATGCTCTCTGGGCCGCCTTAGTCCATACCTTGGACCGGGCGTCCAGAAAGCAGGGATCATAACGGGGGCTCGTGTTAGTGCCGCCCCCCCGGGATGCCTCCCCCAGGTTCTCAGGGGCTCCTGTGCCTTCTGCCTCCCTGCAGAGCCTCTGCCTCGCCAGGGACACCCAGTACCTGGTCCTTGGAGCCTCGGTAGCATCCGTGACCCGCACCAGCGAGGAGCTCAGCTTCCAGGCGTCCCTGGCCATCAGGCATCACGGCGATGGAGGTGGGGACTGTGGCAGCAGGGGACAGCGGTGCTGATGGCCCCTGTGCCTTGGCCGGGCACTGGGGACCTGGCTGCAGCACTGTCCCCATCACGCCTCCCCCCTACAGGTGCCCTCCTGCCCCCCACGGAGACCCAGCAGCTCCTCTTTGGCTCGGATGACAAATGCTTCACCAGGATGACCCCCGTGCTGCTCCTGCTGGCGAAGTCACGGCGGGGGCACGATGCTTCGGCCCCTTCCTCCTACCTCTCTGCCGACGGGGTGGTGGACGTGGCTCCCTACCCACAGCTCAGGTCTGTGCCTTTCATCATTGCCACGGAAAAACACGGGGGGGGGGGGAAGGGGAAAAGCCCCTCTGTCCCACCCGTGGGGATCATGGCTGGGAAAATGCGGGGCACACCTGGGTGGGGTGGAGGTGCTGTGGCCCAGCCCATCACCCCCAAGGGTGCAAGGGGCCCCCGTGACCCTCCCTGTGCTCTCTTAGCAGCCCACCCCAGCCTGAGACCGTGGAACTGCTGCCCTCCACCGCCCCCAGCCAGGCCAACGCCTCGTCCCTGGCCCCCGGGGACAGCGGGCAGTTCCTGGGCATGCTGACCCGCTTCATCCGCCGGGTGCTGAGCCCCTCCAGCGAGCCGCCCACCCAGCCCAGCTCCCACCACTGGCTGGACTTCCAGATGATGGAGATGCTCCCTCACCAGCTGCTCAACCTGTCCGAGACGGCGGCGCTGGAGCGGCTGGTGCAGTCGGAGGAGCCCTCGGTGCTGCTTTTCCCCCAGGAGGGCAGCGCCGGGCTGGAGCAGCATTTCGGGGACTGGCAGCCGGAGGGGACCGTGCTGCAGCTGCTGATGGGCAAGCTGCAGGCGGTGATCCAGGAGCTGAGGGACATCCCGGCGTTCCAAGCCAACACGGGGCTTTTCCAGCACCTCCTGAGCTTCTGCTACTACCCGCCAGGGCCAGGCACGGGCAGCGCGGGCGAGCAGCTGCCCGGCTCCGGGAAGCTGCACGCGCTGCTGCTGCTGAAGGCGCTGCAGACGGTGCGGGCGCACTGGCAGGAGCGGAGGAAAGTCCTGCGGCAAAACCGCAGCGCCCGGCACCAGGCCCACTGCCGGCTGCAGGAGCTGACCATCGACCTGCACGACCGCAAGTTCATCGTCATGCCCACCGTGTACGCGGCCAACAACTGCGAGGGTCCCTGCAAGCTGCCCCTCTCCACCCGCGTCCCCAGCTACTACTCGCACACGGTGCTGCTGCTGGGCATGCAGGAGCGGGGCTCACCCCTGCAGCGTGCTCCCTGCTGCGTGCCCGTCCGCTATTCAGACCAGCTCATCATCAGCGTGTCCAGCCAGGGGCTGGAGGTGCGCAAGTTCCCCAACATGGTGGCAGAGGAGTGCGGCTGTCGGTAGAGGCTCCTGCCCACGGCCCTGGAGCACCCTCGCGGCTTTGCTTCTCGTCGAGACGTGAGCACTCCTCCGCACGTCTTTTCCCCTTGGTTTGCCTTGCTAGTGTTGTTCTGGTTCTGGGTTTGCAGCCGTGCTGCTCCTTGGAGGGCTGCTGGCCTCCTGGTGCTTCCCTGCTCCATCTGTGGAGGCTGGGGTTGTCCGAGGTGCCCGGAGGCTCGGACTGCGGTCTGGTTCTGACCCTCAGCAGGGTTTGGGCTGGGTACGGGACATGCAGGGCATCACAGGCAGGACAAGCCTGGTCCAGTTGGGGCCGCATCTATTTATCCACTGCTGCCGTGGCTGCTGCCCCTCAGCCTCCCTGCAGCCTCCCTGCAGCCTCCCCTGGCTGTTCTGAGCCACCCCATGCCCACCACTGACCCGCATCCCTCCCTGTGCTCTCAGGGGCAAAACAAGCAGCAATACCCACCAGCTTCAGCTCTGCCTTTCCCCGGGGACCCATCTCCAGATGTGGCAACAGCCACAGCGTGGGGGTCCCTGCCGGGTGACCCCAGCATCATGCCCCTGCTGTCACAGCTGCCTGGGGCATGGCAGAGGGAGGGGAAAGCTCTGGGGTGGGGACGATCCCATTACACGTCCTGCCCTTAGTGGGTGCAAACCACAGCTGCCCCTTGGCAGCGCGTCCCCTCCCCTGCGGCTGCCCAGGCACCTGCCACGTGCCCTTGCTGGTGGTGGTGCATGGAGTCCGGCCCCCCCCGGGTCATCTTGCAGCTGAGCCCGGTGCCCTGTGGGATGCACTGGGGGGCTGCTGTGGGGCCCGAGCCCCGCAAAAAGCAGTGCTGGGGCTCACTCCCACCGTAGGGGATGGCTCTGGTCTGCAGTGTCCCCGCACCAACCAGGGGCTGGTGGGTGCCTCCTGGCACCAGTGGGGACCTGGGTGAGCCCCTGACAGCTGGGACAGGGGGCCCAGCCCCAGGGCTGTTTTTTCTCCCTCTCCTTTTGAAAAAACACAAGCATATCCAGGACTGTGATTTTTTTCTTTTTTAACATTCAATTTAATACCTTATTAAAAATGAAAATAGTTTATTTTAACCTCTATTGGTTTAGCAAATACTCAAACCCACTGTGGTTTGGGGGCTGTGAACGTCTCCTGTAGTTGCTACAGCGCTGCATAATATTGCACTTGTACTTTGTTCCTAAAAGCGACTCTGGGAAGGCAGGTTCAAGGGGAGCCCCGGCGATGGCGCTGCCAGTGGGGTTTCGCTCCGGGCAAGCTTCGCGCCTCCGTGCAGCGGGGCCGGGTGTCCGTTCCCTGTTGTCCCTCCAAGGCTGGCAGCAGCCTGGCTTCTTTAACCCAGAACGCACTTCTCTCTGATTTGCTTTCAATAAAACCAGTAACTGAATTCAAGAGCTAAGTGGTCTGGAGACACCCTCTGTTCGCTGGGATCGCTGTGCCGGCTGCCCTGTGCCCACGCCGCAGGTGCCGCAGTTGCAGCGCGGAGCACGGGCGAGCTGCAGGAGCGCTGTCTGCTGGGGATGGAGCGAGGGCATGAAGCCCAGGTGGAGGGGAGCTCGTTTCCCTTCTCCTTTTCGGGTTGCCTTTGTGCAGCTCATCCAAGGGGGTCCAAAGTTCTCACAAAGGCTTGTGCTTGGCCAGATGGCATGGGCGGGTGGCACAGCAGGACCCCGATGTCCCCAAACCATGCTCTGACCGCACCAGCCCCCCGGCTCCTCTCCAGCCACAGCAGGGCTGTGACCGCAGGGGCTCGGCAGACAGACAGAGTCCGTGCATCCGCAGCCCTTGCCAGGGGGTGGTGGCAGGATCGGGTCCCCCTGGGGCAGCGCCACCGAGCCCCTCTTGTCCCAGCCTCAGTCGCGCCGCCTGCCCTCCCGGGGCCTGGCCGTGCCATCCTTCCCCGCCTGCTCCCAGGGCTTCTTGCCCCTCTGCTCGCCCCGTGGCTGCCGCCAGTCTCGTCGGGAGCCCTCCTGGCGCTCGGCCCTGCTGGGGCGGCTCTTGCCTCCGTCCCTCCGGGGCTCGTCCCGCTCCCGCCGGCTCTCCTTCCCCTCCCGGCCCCGCTTCTTGTGCGGCTGCTGCTCCGGCTCCTTGGGTGCCCTGGGGGCTCTGATGGGCTTGTCCTCAGCGGTCCTGTCCTTGGGGCGCGGATCCTGCCGGCCGCTCCTCTCTGCTGGGGCTGCGCGGCTGTCCTTGGCCTTCTCCTCCTTCTCCGGGACTCGGGGCTTTTCCCGTCCCTTCCTCACCTCCACCTTGGCTGGCGGCTCCTCAGGTTCCTCTGCGGGCTCTTCCTCCTCATCCTTCGGCTCTGAGCGGCCAAACCACTTCTTGAAGATCCAGGGCTCGGCCTGGGGGACGGAGGTGTCACACAGCCCAGCCCTCGTGCCTGGGACCCCTCCTCAGCCCTCCCACAAGTGCTCCTCCACACCGGAGGAGAATCCCACCCCAGGGATGCTGTTGCCCCCGCCTCAGCCCCATACCAGGTTGCTGTCAGCATCGTTGTCGTCATCATCACCGTCGTCATCGCTGTCATCGTCCTCCAGCATGCTGCTTTCAGGCTGGATGGGCTGGGGAGCCTCCACTTCTGGGGCCTCCTCCTTGGTGACGGTGACCTCTGGGGATGGAGAGGGATGAGCCGGCGTGCGAGGCCCCCGGCACCCGCCCCGCCGTGCCCGCCCAGCTCTGAACCCACCGGGGACGGGAGGTGCTGGAGGCTCCTGCCTGCTGCTGCTGACACCGTCCCTGGAGCACGGCGGCGCTGGAGGAGAGGAGGGAAGAGGGCAGGAGGATGGAGGTAATGAAGCTGGGGTTTGGCCACCCTGGCGCTGGGGGACCCTGCACCTGGGCCCGGTCCCCAGCTCACCTTGGAGCACCTGGAAGCTGACGCTGAGCAGGGCGACGATGGAGGCCACCAGGATGCACTTGTTGAGGGTGAGCCCTTCCCAGATGAGCGGCTCCTCCACGGGGTCCAGGCTGTGGGGCTCCACCTTCGTCTTCACAGGGAGGCTCTTGGGAACTGGGGAGCCCAAAGGGAACCGGGGTTACTGGGGGTGTAGGGAGGCACCAAAGGGCTCCATGCTGGGGCAAAAGGGCCCATAGTCCCCCCCCAGCCCTGCCCTGCCCCAGACAACACTGGCGGAGGTCACACTGTAGAAGGGAAGTGGGGGAAGAGGGTCTTGGGGTGTCAGCCAGAGATGTTTGGACTGCAACAGCTTTGCAGCACCCCAGGGCTCCAGCAGGGATGAGCCCTCTGTGTGCTCCTGGTTCTGCTGCTCTCCCCCTGGCCACAGATCCCAGAAGGACAGGGAGCAGGGGTGGGATGTGGCAGGTGGAGGGGAAGCCCCATGCCATGCTGTGCCATGCCATGCTGTGCCACCCCACCCCACCCCACCCCACCGCATCCCATCCCAAACAATTCCCAGGGGTTTTGGCGAGCAGATCTGGTCCCATCACCGCCCTGTGGCCAGACAGTGCAGGGGATGCAGGACAGGGTGGCCGTTTTGGGGCAGATGAGGCTTTTCCATGCACACCTACCTGCAGGCACCGCGGCGCTGCCTTTCGCTCCCACCTTCTCCGCACGCTTCTTCTCCGCTGCTCTCTTGTCCGCGCTGAGCGGCGCCGGCTCGGGCATGCTCGGCTCGGGCGCGTCCGGATCCTGCTCAGGGACACCCGGCCGGGTCCCCACCTCCTCTAGGCCCTGCGCAGAGGGGAGAGACCGTGGGTGTGCGAGCATCACGGCGCAGCATGGCCGGGTGGGACGGGGGCTCGGCTGCACGCCCCCTCCCAGATAAGGGGCACTGGATGCAGGGGGGATGCCAGGGTGGGCAGACGGAGCCTGGTCCCCTGCGGCTTCGCAGCTGGCAGGCAGAGCCCTGCTGTTTAACAGGGCTGGGCAGCTGCTGCTTCAGGCACTGACCAGGCTCGTCACCGGCTCCTCCAGGAACTACTCCCCAGTGCCTGTGTTTGTATCAGAAAGCACGCTGGATTTTTTTTTTTTTTTTTTTTATCTGCTAAGATTGATGCAGCCACTAGCTGGCTCCGTGCTGCAGGCGGGCGCTGGGGTGCGGCTCCTGTGTTGGGTTGCCTTTGAGCAAGCCCAGCCCTGGGTCTCCCCGCTCGTGGGAGCAGCTAGGACGGGGCCCTGCTGCGGGCACATTGCAGGGGGCTCTGGGCTCGGTCCTGGGGCAGGGTTTGGTGGCCCGGCTGCCTCCTGGCCTGCGTCAGCGGCGCTGGATTCATGCCACGAGCGAGAGCTACCCGCTGGCACAGCTCAGTGACAGCAACAGCTGAACGAGCCGGGCTGTGGCCCCCCGGGACAGATGTGGGGTGAACCCCACAGAGCCCCCCCCAGACCCTGTTCCTGGCTGAATGCTGCGGTGGGAGGGAGCCCTCTGCCCCTGACCTGGAAACCTCACCCGGGGCTGCACCTGAGCATGGCTGAAACCAAAGGCACCGGGGCAGGATGCGGCCCCCTGCCCACCACCGCCACCAGTCCCCTGCTCCGCCAACACAAAACCGGATCCCCTGCAGGGAGACACGCTCCTGTGTCAGGCAGGTTGGTTTGTACCGTACCGCGGGTCATAGACCCCGGCCCTAACTGGGCACAGGGTCCAGGCTCCTCATCCCCGGGTTGGGGGCTGTTTTCACACCTCCACTGGTGCAGGGGAGAACAAAGTCATGCCTGTGCTGTCCTCCTTTCCCCTCCACTCCCCAGGACCCACCCCCCAGGACCCCTCATGAGCCCCTGTCCCAGCTCTTTCCTGGAAAGGAAGGGTCCAAACACTTGCCCAAACCCATTGGGTTGCAAGGTAGAAGCCACGCGTGCTTGGGGCCCAACCCAGCCCTGCAGCGAGGTTAAGCACTGAAATCCCCACAGCCTCTATCACCAGCTCATGCAAGAAGGACGTGAGACACCGCATCCCCTGCCCCGATGACAGACCCATCGGCGCCAGCACACTCACATGGGAATCTCCTGCTCTTCCCGCCGCTGCTCACCAGCACCTGGCAGAGACAAGCAGAGCGCAGCCTGTTAGGGGTGAGGGGGGGGACGTGTGGGGTGCTGCGGAGCGGAGCAAGCCCAGGTTTGGCACCCCAGAACCGTGTGGTGTTTCCCATGGTCACGGCACGGCCACTGCCTGTCCTGCAGTTTCAGAAGACGGGCAGAAGCCACCGGCACCACGGCAGCAGCTCGAGAGGCTGCAGTGTAAGAGCGGGGTGAAAACGGTGCCCAGGGGATGGGGTCTGGGGCTGCTGAGGCCCCAGGTGTCACCTTTCCGCATGTCCCGGGCAAGCTGAAGCTGAGGGGGGACGGTGACCTCCCTGCCACAGCACACATGGGGACGAACAGCCCAGGGTGCACAAGAACACCCTGAAAACACCCTCCCAAGGCCATGGGCTCAGCTCTCCCAGCATCTGTGAGCTCAGCACCTGCTCGACTGGGATCTGCACATCCCATCTGCACAAGCCCTCACCAGGAGGAGGAATTTCTGCCCCATCTGAGCCAGATTTAGTTTATTTTTCCCCAGTGGAACAATGAATGCTGAGAAAAAAATACCAATTCCCAGGCTGCAATCCAAAACACGACATTGGAAGCAAAAAAAAACAACTACAAGGAAACCTTTTGGCTGGGGAACAATGGCCTGAAAGAGCTTCGCATTCAACACGAAACAAACCAAGTCTTTGGTTTTCATTTTAGCTACCCCAGCAATGACAACCTGGTCCTATCTCCCCTGGGATGTGGAGCAGCTACCACAAGGTCTCGGATTTTGGGGGTCCCTCCCCACCCTCCTGGCTGTCCTGGCTTCTCCATGGCGAGGTGACAGCCAGGTCCTCGGGGTGGCGGGACGGGCTGCTCACCCACGGGAGCAGCTTTCGTGGGTGTTTCCCTGTCGGGCCAGCTCCACGGCCGATGCACCAAGCACACACGGCTGCCAAGCACGGCCGCATGGCAGGGACGGGCACCGAGGCAAGGGCCGGCCACCCACGGCAGGGCCGGCCACAAAAGCACGCAGCCTTGGATGCTAATGAAAACCAGCTCCATTTTGCTGTCTCTGGGACTTTTCCTGAACCAGCCCAGGTTGCAGGAGCCTGAGGCTGCCTCCGCTGCTGACTCACATCAAAGAAACTGCCAGAAATAGCCCCTTGCCTGCCCTCCCTTCTCTGTGCACGCTCGCATGGCCGCATCGGGACAGGCCCCATGGCCCCTGGCGTGCCAATTGCTGCTGCAGCACCACGTTCCCCGGTCTGTGCCACGAACTGCCCCCCAGTTCGATTAAAAGGGTGAAAATCGACACAAAGCCGTACCTTAGGCTCAAGCGCGGCCGCCTCGCCTCCAGCCTGCGGGCTGGCGCGGACTGGCCAGGGTAATATACAGCAACAGCTGCCGGCCACGCCGAGCAAAATAGCACCCAATCACCGGGAGCTGCAGCACCCGAGCTCCCACCCCACAAAAGGCAGCGCGGCACCAGGCTGCCCCCGAAATTGGGGCTGCTGCGGGGGTGCAGCCCCACGGGGTGGCCAGGATGTGGCTCCGCTCCCTGCGAGCATCCTGGCAGTGGGGCGGTGAGGGGATGAAGTATTTCTGGTTTTGGGGAGTTGGAGAGGAAAGGCAGCCTCTGGGGTTGTGTTTCTGCAGGCAGGTGCAGCCTCGGGGAGGAGCCTGTCCTGTCCCCGGCCAGGTGGCACAGCCTAGCACGTCCCGGCCATGTCCTGCTTCGGGGACATCTCTTACGGAGAGGCGTTAGGTCTGACAACCTGAAGCAGTGACACATTGCTTTTGCAGCTCTGACATTTGCCTTCAGCGCAGGTTTGATATTTCATCCATTGCAGGATCCAAGGGAGGGATAAAGCAGGCACTGGCGTCCTAGAGGGGACTTTGCTTTCCTACAGGGCCGCGGGCAGTGGGAGCTAAAGGCAGCTGATCACCAAAAATGGCCACTCACTGCCCCTGGGCTCTGCAGCCAGTTTCAAGCAGTGCTGTCTGTTTCCTATTATCAGCATTAAAAACAAGTTACAGAGCATTTTTTCCCCCTAACATCACTTCAGCTTGACGCAGCCCTATTTTCCTGACACCTCGATGATGGATGGCACCGGCTGGCCTGTGTCCAAGCTTGGAGGGCTCCCAGGGTTTCACAAACAGATCCCAGGGCATTGGGATGCGGAGGGAACCTGCACAGCACCAGGGCCTCACAGCCCAGCACAAAGGCTCACCTTCCTCATCCTCCAGCAGGGAACCTCCTAAGCCCTGAGCAGGACCCCAGGCATCCTCCTGCTCAACCGCACCCCGCGGGCTGCCCGAGCCCCTTGCGCCCTTGGCCAGCAGGACACCAGACCGCAGTCCCGCTTTAGGACCACGCAGCAAAGGAGCTCGAGAGCAGCCGTCTGCTTTCCAGGGCAGGGATTTCCCCTCTTTGGCAGAGGCAGGACTGAGCATGCAGTGAACCCTGCTGCGGTATAAATAACATGCTGCAGAAGCTGAGCCCAGATGGAGGAAGAGCTGGAGCTGTAAACAAAGCCCTCCTCGCTGCGCCAGGGCTGCAGGCTCGCGTGCCAAGGGTATTTTTCTCAGTTTTATTCCCACTCCAATAAGGTCAGGGCAGTTAGCTGGCAAGGCACGCTTGCTTTATAGGGACATAATGAAAGCAGAACATCATCAACAGGCCAAATAAAAATCCCTTGTGCTCCCAGTTAACCCCGTTTCATGTCGTGCTTTCAGGTCCGGCAGCTTGCTCGCATCTCCTGCCGGAGAGCTCATGCCCCCTGGGAAGGCAAGGGGCTGAGTGTGCAGGGATTACACACAGAGCCCAAGCAAAGCTTCTTCCCACTTGTTCTCATGTGGGGCCATGGGATGCGAACTCCCCTGTGCTTCTGGGGACCTCTCAGCATTTCCTGAGGTGGGAAGGGACCAGGAGCGATTTTGCCCCTGCGTGTTTGGCTCTGAGCAGTTCTCTGCTGAGCTGCAAAGCCTCCATCTCCACTGCAGGAGCTAACCCATGCAGATGGAGGAAGGAGACTCCCAGAGGCAAAATCTTTCCTAATCCCTTGGCCTCTCCCAAATCTCGGCCTCTCTCTTGTCCTGAGACTGAAGAAAGTGTCTCTCCCATGTGGCTTCAGGGCTGGCACCCAAGCGCCAGGGTTCGTGGTCCATCAGGACCCAACTGTGCTGCAGCATCCCTGTACTTCTATGGCAACACTCCCTTATCCTCCCACTGGGACATAATCTTCTTTCTCCCCATCTTTAATAACTTGCAGTTAAAAGGCAGTTGTAAAGATGTGGAGTTAGTCACTGCTTATTTTCAGTGCAGGTTCGTTCTGCTGGTGGATTTTCCTGCCCTCCACGCAGCTCAGCTGCTCTCCCAAGCCCTGGCTGCTGCAGCATCCCCAGCCTGGCCCTGTCTCCTGCACCCACACAGGGGAGGAGATGCTCCAGCCGGGCACAAGCTGGGTTCCCCGCTGCCCCACACTGTAGCCTGGGCACGCTGCAGGTCCTTCCCCCACTGGCTGCATGCTGGATTTCATCCCTGGCTGCACCAGACCCATCCGACTGGATTCCCACAGCCTGGCAATCTGTAATGTTCCTCCAGCCCTCGGAGCACGCAGCCTCCAGCCCCTCACACAGGCAGGGTTGGGCTCTTGACCTGGGTTTAAGGACAGGAATTTCAACCGTGTCTGCTAAGCCGGTGCTCAGCCTGGTCCGTGAGTCCAGCCAGCTCTACGCCAGCATCGCCCCAGCACCATCCCCGTGTGCAGCCGCGGTGCGGGGTGATGCCAGGGGGTGTTGCGCAGCCACCGGCACCAAACAAACCGCAGGAGACGCACGTGGTGCTCAGGCCAGGTGTTGCATGGGCTCGCCACAGGTGCTTGGCATCTTGGAGCTCTCCACCCTTCCGTTAGATGTGGCTGGGCTCAGAAGTGGTCGGAGCGGTGCTGGCAGATGGAGGGAAGGATCACAGAAGCACAGTTTCTTGGGGAAATCAGGTGAAAGAGCATCCTGATCCCTCACACCATCAAAAGCCTACAGGCACAGGTGTCCCCATGGCAACCTGGCTACATCCCAGTGCTGACAAAAACATGCTGTTGACCTAAAATTCCTCTTTCGGTTGGATGCAGCACGCATCAGCTCTTGCCATCCTGAAGGCTTGTGCAACGTCTGTGAGCTGAAACCCAGCCACTGCCGCCCAGCCCTGAGGTAGCAGCGCAGCAGCGTCAGCCATGGAAATTATTCCTCCGGGTGATTGCGGGAACCACAGACCTTTCCGAGCACTGTCGTTATTAAGGAGCACTCTGGAAGTTACAGGAAGCGAAGAGACATTTTCTCTCTGCCAGCTGTGCTTCTCCTGTCAAATCACCGCTCTCTCATCATAGAAGATTTGAGATCCATTGCGCTGAGCAACCTCCTTGTGCTGGTGCAGTTAATTGAAAGCCTAGAGCATTTGGGAAGCTGGATGTTCCTGTGGCTTTGTGCCATCAGGCATTACCGTGGGGTTGGGTAACGCTTCCTGACATGGAGGGATCCAGCGAGAAATGGAGCATCCTTTACCCATGGCTGGTACCTGAATGGGCTCCTCCATCCTGGTGATGCCCTCCCTGGTTGCTTGTGGGTCACAGGCTGTGTCTGCTTGGCTGACAGCTGACAGAACGTCCTGAAAGGACCTGGAGCTGCCCCCTAGTTTTGGTGTTGCAGTGATTTGGCCAGCCAAGGCCCTGTCTGTTCTCTTGGGGCGAGGCTTTGCTGATGTCGGGGAACGGGACGGGGAGAGGACAGAGTGCTGTGGGATGAGCGCTGCCCCGGGCCAGCCCCTGCTTTGCAAAGTCACAGCTTGCAGCATCTCTGAGGCCTCCTCTTACCCACATCTTCTGGCTGTGGGCGAGCCTGGTGGGGCAGCGAGCCAGAAACTGAGGGGGCTTCGTGTGGAGGTGGCCAGGACACATCATGCGGGGTCTTGCAGCACGATGCTGCAGGCTGTGCACCGGCTGAACCACCTGTGGGCATGCGGGTCCAGCCGAGGACAGCAAAGGTGACTACGTCAGCCAGAGAAACCCTCTCCACGGCATGTCTGTCCTTCCAGCACCGAGTTACAGCCAGCCCCTCACCCAGAGACAAAGTGGTGCTGTGCGGTGGCCGGCAGCAGCAGCCTGGGTGCCTTCCGGTCCCAGTCCTGGTGGTGACGGCTGGATCGTGCTGGGGACAGACCCTGCTGGCAGCAAGGTGTCACGGGTTGCCTTCCCCTGCTTTGTCCACCGGGATAGGAGGGAAGAGCCCGGCCGCTGGCTGGCCCGGCAGAACGGGGACGGTCGCTGGGGCCAGCGCTCACCCTGCTGCTGGTGGTGTGCTCTCAAACGAACCGAGTTCGCTCAGTCTCTGCTCCGAGCCGAAGGACAGGCAGTGCCCACAGCGACTGAGGGGCACGGGGGCCCTGATGCACCGCAGCAGCTCACAGCGAGCCTGTGATCGCGCCCAAAGCCCTGGAAAGCATCGATTCCTCAGCATACTGTGTGATCTATACACACCCAGAGCAGCTCTGCATTAAAGCCAGTCTGATCACACTCTAATCCACGTGTGACCTAAATACCCTGATTTACGAATCCCAGAGGTTTTCACTCTCTTTGCCTGGCAGAACAAGCAGCATTCAGGTCAGCTGGAACAGAAGATGCTGGATCCCATTAAATGCTACTTTTAGTCTCAGCTGCTTTCAGTAATTGTTCCATTATACATTTTCTCACAGCCCAGTGCTGCTTAGGGCTAATCATTATTCTCTTTTAAGGCTTAAAGCCATTAGTACCTCTGAGGAGAACATAAGCAAGTGGCTGTGTTCGAACATGGTATCGCAAACAAACCGTCCTTAGAACCGTACTGCTGGGGGATAGGGAAAGGTCCCACGGGAGGCCTCGTCCCACCAGCGGTCCTGCCTTCCAGCAGGAGGGTCGTACAGGGACAACTACACCCCAAAGGGCAGCAGAGTGTGCTGCAGTGACACCAGAAATCGTAGGAATTTCCTAACCACCAGCAGACCTCGGCTGAATGTTTCCCAGCACCTCCTGCCCTACACCTCCCCATGTCTCTATTATCAGGCAACAAATTCCCAAGTTAAAATTCAGCAGACTGCAGGAATCACATGTAAAACATACACACAAGGCTTGCCTGTGCTCTCCTGTCTCACCATATATTTCTTTGTTTCTCAGTGATAGTACACGAAGGCTCAAAGCTTCAATATCTGCTTTCTTAAAAAAGAAATTCCCCCTTGACATCACCAGGGCTGTCCACTTGGGTGTTTTCTGGCTCTGTAAGGAGCTTTCTGGGACCCTCATGGGTGCATTTGTTAGCTCGCTGAGGTTGGGAAACTTTGATGATGGCTTTCCTTCTCCAAAGTTCAGCTGGATTCTGAATTACTCTGTTAATTACGAGCAAAGCAGAGAAGGCTGGGACATCAGGACAAGGTTTCTGAGAGCAGTTCCCTTCTGCTCTCGGCTTTCACTCCCCTCACTTGTACAAAGCAATGCCAGTGAAATATATTCTGTAACAGAAACAAGCAAGAACCAAACCAGCTGGGCCTTAAAATAGCATTAAACTCCCTTTCCCAAAGCTGCATTCTTAATTATTCAGCTTTCTCTCCTTTTTGCCCAGCATCATTAGAATCATTTGTCCGGTGCAGGCAATGCCACTGCAGCAAGGCAAACAAAAACCTGTGTGCATCATGCCTTGCTTGGAGCACTGTACGGATCACACCCTCCTAGGCTGAATTAAAAAACATCAGATCTCAGAACTGAATGTTTTCTAATCTTTTTCCATAATACCCCTGCTGGTCCTTTGTTTCTAAACCATGTCCTGTTTAAACAGCTCAGAGTGAGATTTGTATTTAAAATGAGATCTGAGCCCACCAGCTGAGCAAGGAATGGCAGTTTCCCCACAGCACCAGCTCCGAAGCCTCCCCGCAGCATCGCTCTGCTTCGGCACCCACGCGGGGATGCCCTGCTCACAGCTCACCGCTGGCACCCACTGCCTGCAGCAGCTTTGGGGTCGAGACCTTGGTTTGCAGGCCAGGAGGAGTCCTGCTGGTGTAAGTCCAAGGCAGCTTCTCTGAGTCAGTGGGGCCGTGCTAAGTTTACAAGGAAATCATGGAGCTGTAATTCAGGATCAAAAAGGCACATCCTTCTGGCTGATGCTCATTCACAACTCCTTGCCATCACCAGAGGAAGGCAAAAGTCCTGGCAAAGCCAGGCTGCAATTGCAAACTTGCCATGGTTAATGCAAGCTTGAGAAGAATTATTTTTGTGAATTGATGGAGCAGAAGATGCAAGAATGAGACTTCAGTGAAGGCAGGCTCTGGCCCATATGGCTGCCTGTCTCTGAAGGGACCTGGACAAGCACCTCCAGCCGAGTGCTGCGGAGCGAGGTGATCGGTCGGTTCGAAGCACTGCACTGGCTTCTGTGCTGATTCTCACCCACACAGCACGGAGGCGTGATTAGAAAGGTTTACTCTGACTGACCCTTCTCCTTTCTCCCCTGGAGAGGCCAAACGACCTCATCGTCACTCCCGTTTCAGCAGCCCGTGCTTTATTTTGGGGCTTTCTGGATAGCAGGAGCAGAGCTCAGCCCGGACCGAGCTGGTTCCCGTGATCTCCTGCCCTGCCGGCCTGGTGCTTCTGGGCAGAAAGGCACCAAGCGCCGCGTGGCGCCCCGGGGAGGGGCAGGCAGGAGCAGAGGCACGCGGGGCACGGCAGCACACCGGAATCTGCCTGGGTGCGCAGCCAGTGAGGACGTGAGTCAGGAGCCCACGGGCTGCAGTAGTAACAGCTATTTAAAGTGGTGATGGAGTGATTAAAAAACGGCAACACAGCCGCGTGAGTGGGCAGAACAGCAGGAGACGAGCTCCCGCACAGCCCCATCGCAGCAGTGAGGTGCTCGGCATCCCCTTGGCCAGGGACTCCTCAAATCAGCAGGAGCCCACTGGAGACACCGTGCCCGTTGTTGCACTTCCCAACCAAAGGAGCGGGGACCTGGATCCTGCTGCAGGCTCCATCCCAGGAAGAAAACCCAAGGCACAGCACCCAGGAGGGGGGTTTGGGCAGGGGCAGGACCTCGAGGTCCCAAGCCAAGGAGAACGGCTGCATCGAACCCTTCCCAGCTGGATGGTCCCCAGCAGCACTTCCAAACAGTCCCCGGTCCCAGCAGCTGCCCCGTTCGGCCCAGCTCTGGATGGAGAGCAGGGCTCAAGGGCCGGAGGCCCTGTGCAACCAGGGCAGGTGGAATTTGCCTCCTCCTTTCCAGGGCAGTCACTTTCCTTTGAAGCGTGGCTGCCCTCGAGTGGTGTCTCAGGGCCACAAATGAAGCCCGTTAAAGGATGTGCGCTTGCAACACAGCTGCAGGTCAGAAGTGCAAAAACCGCTGTCCCCTGCTCCATCACTTCTGCCCCTCCTCCTCACTCCCGCATGCCCAGCCTGCTGGGAGGCTTGAAAGCACACCCAGCTGAGTCTTTTTGATGTTTTTGGTTGTTGTTGTTCTTGTTGTTCCAGTGAAATACAAACAACAGCCTGAAAGAATTTCTTCCTCAAACCCCAAGTTAGTTCCCAAATCAGCCAGTTGAAATGGTGAGGGTTTTCTTTCCGTAGGAAGTGCCGCAGCAGCATGGGCACCAGTGGTCCCCGTCTCCGAGCACTACGTTTGCCATCCTTGGGCCTCTGCATCCCGGGAAGGATGCACTCGGCGGAGCTCAGCCTCCAGGGCAGCTTCAGGTCTCTGCCACCACGCGACTGATGTCTTAGTCTAGAAATTCAGGGATTTTAACAGCAAGAGTGAGATGAGCACGCAGCACCTTCCCTTTGATCACCTCTGTCCCTCCAGAGAGTGGGGTGAGCACCTCCCCAGGCCCACCCTTGGTCTCTTGCAGTGCAAGATGCCACCTGAAAGCCAAGTGACAATGCACGCCTCCACTGGGCTGCCGATCCTTTCTGCCTCTGCACCCACATAAAGCGGTGCCGGGTGCTATAGGAACGCTGAGCAGGGAGCTGCAGCTCCCACCTTTAATACATGCAGCAGCTGTCCCCTGCTGGGGCACCAACTGCTCCCAGACCGCTCCATTACCACCACTGGACTGTTTTACAGTCAGCAGGACAAGAAACAGACGTGGTGGCCCAGCACGTAATAAGCAAGAGAATGAAAGAGTCCGCCTTCAGAAGCAGTCAGCCCATGCCAAAACACTGCTCGGTGTGTTTTGTACTCAAAGGTGAATGATCTCATCGGAGAAAAATCAAAGGCAGCAAACCACTTTTGCAGGTGAATGAGCAACACAGCCAGGCTGGGAATTACAGGACAAGATGAGGCAGATCGCAGCGCGGGGCAGAGCCTGGTTTGGCCGCAGGGAAGTGAGCAGTCCTGCGCTGCCCCGTGGGAATTTCTTTTAATGTCATGCTGGGGAGGAGCGCTGGTGAGTAACTGCTCCATGGCAGGTCCAAGAAGTGAATAATTTTCCAAGAATAAAAACTAAAAGCCCAGATACTCCATGGAAAGGCACCCTATAAATAGGACTAACAAGTGGGAATAGCAGACGGGAAGTTTCTTGTCCCCATCCCTATCACTTCTGTGTGTCCCTCCCTGGCCCTCCGGTCCCGGTTTCTGTGCATGAGCTGGTGGGATGGCAAAATCCCACTGTGTCTGCTGGTGCAGGTCCTGGGTACGGGGCTCTGCTGCCTGCCCGGACATGTACCTTCTCACCCACACCTCCCTCTGGCACCTGAGCATCCCGGTGACATCTGTGCCACCTTCCCGTTTCAGCAGCTCTTGGTCAGTGCTTTCTACAGGTATTAGAAAGAGGGGTGGGGTGACAGGGTGATCACCTACGCTTGGTTTCTTTAAAATAAAGCACTACTACCCCCAGGAACCCATATGCAATAGGCTATAAATGAGCCAGCACCACAAAGATGTCTTAGAGCCGCTGTGGATGTAACTGCAAATGTCAGCTCAGGGATTATAACAGCCAAAAGGCATCCTAGGGAATTGCTGCAAATGGTGCAGAGATGACGCTAGAAAAACCCATGATGTGTTTGCAGAAATCCCCCCGTGCACCCACACTTTGAATGCTGCCAGCAGTGCTGGCCACCTCGTGTCAGAAAAGATGCAGATATGTGCAAAAAAGGGCCGGGCTGGGTGCGGGAATGGACCGGGCGTACGACAGAGCTTCCACACGAGGAAAGGCTGAACAGAGTGAAATGGCAGAGAAAAACAACTTGAGAGATCTACGAAAGCATGAATGGTGCAGAAAAGAGCAAAAGGGAGCGGCTGCTCTAATTCACAAAGCACAAAAGCTGGAGCCCGGATGCAAGGAGCAATAGGTCGAAAACCAGCAAAGGGAGAGCTTCTGCACGGACACGTGGTGGAAGCTCGGACCTCATCGTCAGGGGACCTGGTAGGGGCTCAGGAAAAAAACGCTTTGGAAAGGGGTTAAAGGAGGTTCCTGGAGGGCTGGTCCGGGGGGGCCGCGAGACGAGAACCGGGGCAGGTCCCGCTGGTGGCTGAGCCTGGGTGCGTGTCCAGCACTGCCGGGCACTCAGCAGCCACTGCGGGTCATGCGCGAGGTGAGAAGCAGGGCCCAAACCTTCACATCAAAACAGATTTCCCAGAAATTACCATGTTAAGGCTTTTCATAAAAGGCTAACAGCATGAGGTATGATTCACGAGGAACCTGTAATGTTTAATTAAAGGGGAGAAACCGATCCTGCTGTGAAACACTTCCAGATCCCATGCCAAGCTCATCATTGACTTAATTTACGGGACGTAAACAGGCCAGAAAATGGCATAAGCGGTAAAGTCACGTAACTTTTGCCAATTTGGGATTCCACAGCTGTGCAAAGGGAGGGCGACTGACAAACGAAATGAGGCGAAGGCAAGAAAACAGCGAACATCCTAACGGGCAGCGCAGGATGGGAAGACCGCCTATGCTCTGCTACAGCTGCTCTTCTTGCTTCTCCCTGCTTTCTGCCTCCAGGCATGAAGGTCACCCGTCTTACACACCCATGAAATCCCTTGTTGGCTTGAATTACACGTGTCCCAACCCTAGATGTCAAACGGCCAAGGCTGCCGTACCAGTGACACAGACATAAATTCTGGTCGACCTCCAGTGAAAGCGATAGCGTTACCTGCACTGCCCTGTGCCCCCTGCAGCCCCCTGCCAGGGGACGGCTCCCGCTCACCCCCGGGGCTCTGTGCGTGCCGCTTGGTGTGGCCGTGCCCACGACGAGACGCAGCGTGTGCCCAAAAAGGGATTCTCAGCATTATTCATATGGAAAAAATGCTGTGGGATTGCTTCCCTTCGTGTAACTAACCGGTCCCATGACCTCAGTTTCATGATTCTTGATTTCTGAGGGAAATAATTTCCAATACCAAGAAGGGAGAGGCTGGCAGGCTTGTGGGGAAGGCACTAACTGAGCAGTTGCTTGCAAAAGGGACCGGCCTGGGTGCCACACCTCAGCTCTAGCCCTGTCTCCCGATGCCACCCGGAGCCTTTTGAGCAGCCACGAGCCCAGCCGGGAATGGGGAGCTCAGAGCCACCGAGACCTGCTGCTGGAGGCACCCTCAGCAGCGCAATCGCCAGTCCCTAAATAGAGCTGCTCTCCTTTTACACGGAAAAGAGGGATGCGAGGAATTCAAAACCACGAAAGGAGAAGAGGGCACTGCAGAGCTACTCAGGTTCGGCTGCAGTTTCACAAACGCTTTAAATATCGCTCCCTGCTGTCCCGTCCGGGGCTGGGCAGTGCAGAGGAAGCTGAAACAGCCCAAGATCTTGGGGAAAAAGTGGTGAAAAATAGGGGACAACAACAGCAGATGCTCCCTGGTCATACAGGGAGATGCCCCCAGCTCCCCTCCTTCCCTCCACGGATGAGGATTTTGCAACAGGCCTGAGTTTGGGTCCTAGAGACCAGAAGGAGCTGTCACAACGTTCTGGTGGCTCATGTCACACCCCAAGGTTTCCCACAGACCCTCCCGCCCCAAAGAGCCGGGGTGAACACCAGCCCGCCTCCGCAGCACAACGGCTCCCACCAGGTTCCCAGGTGCACAAGCGAGCTTCCAGAGCAGAAGAAAGCAAATCGAAAAGCAAAAATATATGCAAAAAAAAAGCCCAACCCAGGACTTTTGGGTGCAAAAAGGGCTGCAGATGCCAGGAACACCTCTGGAAGGGGAATGCTTGCAGGTAAGCACCAGCTCACACTGCCAGCGAGAGGGGAGCTGCCTGCCAGGATGGGAGCAGTCCTGCAGCAGGACGGGGCTGAAGCACACGAAGTCGCACACGGAGGCGCAGCTGCTCACTGCCGGGACTGAGCACGTGCTCAGGAACAGCCCCATGGCCCCGCTGGGCTTCAGTTTCCCTTCCTGTGAACGGGGGGAATAATATTTGCCATGCTCTAACACTGCAGAAAGGTAGATAAATTCACTCAGCTTGTAGAGAATCTTAAAGGAGTTTAGTGCTTGTCATTTCTGTTGCAAGGTTTATCACTAAATCCACCAACCCCAACTCCTCTATGATATCTGCTAGAGCTTTTTTTCAGTTCCGCTTTCTGTGTCCAAACAACAGATTTTTTTCTGTTCCTCCTCTCCAGACATGACCCGCTGCTTGCCACATCCCCCAGTCAGAAATCACCCCTGACACCCAGCCTCTAATTTCCATGTGTTTAGCTTGGTCCCTTTCACAACACACTGCCAGTGCTGCTTCTCCTTCCTTTCCTCCTGTGGGTGCTGAGTGCTTGTGGCCGGCAGTGGCAGCGACGGCTCAGACAACCTGCGGCCTCGTCCCCTGGTGCTGGGGCAAACCCAGCAGAGAGGCAGCTCCCAGCAGGTTTCTGCTCAGAAACCTCCCACCTCTGTCCTGGTAGAGCAGAGCAGAGCTTGCAGCAGCACTGCTCTGTGCGTACTTGCAGTAACGCTGCTCTGTGCATGCTTGCAATGATGCTTTCTGTGCATGCTCGCAGCGATGCTGCTCTGTGCACGCCTGCAGCTTCCTCCGAAGACAACAGCAGCCAATCGGCGACGTGGTGCGGGGCAGAAATGCTTTCTGCTTGGAGACAGAAAAGCAAAGAGACAACTGAGTGCAGCTGGCAGGGCCGGGGTGCGCCCCACAGCACCAGGGGCCCCCGGGGAAGGCGGTGGAGAGGGCCCGCAGGGAGCAAGGAGAGGCATGGGCTGGGCTGTGCGGAGAGCAGGGAAGGCAGCCTGCTTGGCCCTTGGCTGTAGCCAAAGCCTCCCAGCACTGCGATTTGTTTTTTTCTTACACCTGAGGACTTTGCAGTTGGGACATAAAGAAAATGAGAGTGGGAGTGAGAGGTAGAGAGGAAAGCTGGGCAGAGCTGGGACCAGAGGGAGGGTGTAAATAGGCAAGGGAGTAGGAAAATAAGCAAGAATGTGGGTGGACAGACAAGCGAGAAACTCAGAGAAAAAGGCAGGCTATGAAAAAGCATAGAGAGGTGAAGAAAGGTATGAAAGAGGTGGAGAAAGGTATGAAAAAGCATAGGGAGGTGAAAAAGGGAAGCTGGAGCACCGCAGAAAAGCAGCTGCAAGGGGAACAGGCAGGAGGACCCTTGGGCAGCCCTGAGAGCAGGCAGGGAGCAGGCGGCCCCTGGGCTTGCAGGGTGGGCTCGTGGGTGGGGGTGGCAAATGGTCACAGGGGGGCAGAGAGCTCCCCCCGCCAGCACACAGCTCATGCTGATGCACCTGAGTAAAGGACCCCAGCGTGGCCACTCCTCAAAACCCTACTACAGGCAGGCATAGAAGGATTTGCAAACTGAAATCAAATGTGTGTATCAGACACTAATTTTAGAGAATTGGCCTTAGTTAGCTATGATGCCATAAAGCACTCCGAGAGAACGATACCGGTAAGCATGTCCCCCTGTACCCAGGTTTCCTTCTCCTGTGAGTGCAGGTGCAGAGAGGTGCCCTGGTCACGGAGCTGCTCCATGTCCCTGCTGTCCCTGCTGTCCCCGCTGTCCCCAGTGCCCCTGGTGCCCCTGCCCTGCCCCGTGCTGCTGGCGGGGAGCTGGGGGCTGGCAGCAGTGGGCAATGCCCAGGGGGCAGCAGGACCCGTGCCCACCGTCGCCACCTCTCCCATCTGTTCCCACTTGTGCCAGATGGGACAGGGACAGAGTGCTGGGGGCTGGGGCGGCATCGTTGGATGCCGGGGGCTCCTTTCGTACTGTTCTCACCGTGACGTTTCAATGGCTGGCCCCCAAACACTTTCTGACTGCTGTGTGTTTTCCCAGTGACTCAAAGGCAAGAATCTTTCAGAATAAATCATTTCGAGGCAGGAGAAAAAAAAAGGAACAGCTCTGACCCCACACGTACACACACTCCCCTCCTCCTCCAAGCGTGTTTTGGAGCTGCTCAAGCAAAGGGAAGAGTGAGCAGGAGTAATTTTCCATGGATGCAGGGAACAATTGAGCCCCGCGTGGTTTTCGTCGTTAAAACGCTTCCCTCCAGCAGTTTCTGCTCCTCCACGCCAGACAAAGGAGATGTGCATGCAGAGACCGGTTCAGCTTTGCTCCACCCTGCGGTGCCGAGGTGTGGGGTGCCGGGGAGGAGGCACGGGGGGGACGCGGACGTGGTGACGTGGGCTCGCTCCAGCCGTGCTCCCTTGGTATGTCGGGGATGCCTGAGTCAGCCGGGGAGGCTTGGGCACACCGACACGATGGTTTGGTCTGGGGGAAGAGCTCTTGTGGTGCTGGGGAGGGACGTGAGGACGGTGCCGGTGTTGCGTTGGTGCTGAGTGGCTGCAGGAACATGGAGCGAGGCTTTGGCATCCTCAGCGCTGCACGGGCTGCAACCAAAAGAGCTCTGAAATGTCCATCTCCAGGAGCTGAGGGACAGGAGGGAGCAAGGCTGGGGCTGGCAGGTCTCTGCTCTTACACATCAAGCCCCGGCATTGTTTCTGAGCCCCGTTTGGTGCCTTATTCCTGCTTTTCCCCAAGTGATGCTGACTACACCCACCGTCCTGGGAATGTGCTGCTCATGGGGAGCACACGGGGCTGAAGGGCAGCAGCGCCCGCTGCGTGCAAACCACGTCAAGGTTGCCTTTAGCTCCGGGTGAGAAGAAAGATGAAAAGCAACCGGTTTTCACCAAAAAATATTTTCTTAGTTCCTCATCAAAGATTGGCATTGTGGCAGCTAGGCAGACTCAGGCCCAGACTGGTGGGAGATCTCTAAGCAACATTTTTGTGGCGCAGAGTAAGATTTTGCCAGCCTCCTCCCAGCCAGCCAGGTACTACTGAGCCAGTGGCTCAGCCCAGAGCTGGTTTACGGCCCTTCGCCAGACCACTGAAGAGGGCTTTCAGCAGAACATCAAAGACAAGACTCAGAGAATCACAGGAGCCAGTGCTGCAGCTCCAGCAGCCCTGCACAAAAGCCCCAACACCTTGGTTCCCTTAGGACCCCCAGGTGTGCATGCCAAGCTTTTTGCTCCTTGCTCTACGTGCTTTTTCACTTCCTATTGCAACAGCCAGCAAATGCATTTATGAACAGCTGGGTTTTGCCTAGGAGCTGATGGCACTTAGCATGGCCGTGGATTGATGCTTTACATCCATAGCTTGTGCAGCAAAGATTTGGGGTGGCTGAGACTCTTCCTTGACAATAAGCAAAACAAGGCAAAAGGAAGCTATTACAGAAGATGATCTTGGTTTGCTTAGCCAAAGACAACAACAACAACAAAAAAACAGCCCACAAAGGCCTGAGGGGTATGATTGCTACACATAAAAGCACCCGTGAGAGGGCTGGGATGCTTATTTAAGCATAAGGACAATGTTGGCATGAAACCAACTGGGTAAAAACTGGCTGCAAATAAATGCAAGTGGGATTAAGAAGGTGTTTCCCAACTCTTAGAGTGCTCAGCTTGTGGAAGAGCCTTGCAGGGGATGCACTGGAGGCTGAGAGGGTGGAGCACTGCACCGTTTTGAAGGGAATCCCAGGTCTACATGTGGACAGCGGGTCGGGATTTGTCTCTTGTCTCTCCTGGCCCCACAAAGACATCCCATGCCTCAGTCTGGAAAACTGGGAGGCTGAAACTTGCACCTTGGGGAAGTCCCAGTGCTCAGCATCCCCTTAAAGCCATGCCAAGAGCTACTGAAATCTTCCCAGATGAAAAATCAAAGCAGCTACATAAGCTGACTTCCCTTGGATTGTGTGCGCCTTGAGATTGTTAAAGTACTACAATGAGCAGGGATCTTGGAGAGCTACAACAATAGCTTATTTTGAAGGAAAATTAAGACCAGCTTGTTTTTCCTAATCTTGCAGCTTCCTCCAAACAAATGTGTCACAGCTGTTATACCTGGAGGTCATGGAAAAAGTGTCTCAGCAGAACGGCTGTGAGAAGCGGTTGAGGCAAAGAGTGTGAATGTGTCCTCCAGCAGGTCGGCATGCTGGGGTGCCAGCAGGCTGAACTGGGATGCTGAGGGCTTAATCAGGCCTTGTGTAGCATGAAATTTGCATTGGTTTGCATGCAAGGCTCAGGAAAGTAGCTGCTGCCCCAAATATTCAGTTTTTTTGCCTCACTGACTGATCAAACTCAATTTAGTACTTGGGTCAGATGTCAGATGTAAATTCCCTTCTAGTTAAAATTCAAAGAGTTTAAAAAGTCCCAGGGACACAGGCGGTGGTGATGCAAGTAACCAGAGTCTCGTTGCCATCCCCCTGGTGCTGCTGGACAAAGGCAGAAGCTGCGCCACCGGCAGGCAGAGCCGCTCAGAGGTGCAGGGCAGTGGCGATGTCAACATTAAAATTAAAAAATATAGTTTTGCATAAATTGATATTTCGCAGCTGTCTCCACAATATTTCATGGGAAAAACCATCCAGTTACCACAAGCAAGCGTATTTCTAAACCCATTTAAAATCTTAAAACCGCAATACATAAACCTAACAATACCGAGCAGCAAGACATCAGGAAACCATTGAAAGAAAAGCCCAGTGTAATATAAAAGAGAACTAAACATGACTATCGCTGCCAAAGAATAATCTCCTCTAAATATTTTTAAAGGTAGCAAAGAGGATTATTGATGAGGTTTGAGACAAGATAAGGACAGATAATTTAGGCTCCAGAGAACATTTTGCGTATTCTGAAGGTACTGCGAGGTCAACCGTCTTTTGAAAATGACCTAAAAAAAAAACAAAAAACAGAACAACAAAAGCCCAGTCCATTTTCTGAACGATTTGCGGTTGGAGGGGCTTTGCCTCTGTATGGCCCAAAGTTGGTCCTTTCTCCGTGCCTCAGCTTCCCCATCCACAGTGACACAACAATGCAAGTTACAGCCTCCGAAGGGAGCCCGAGGGCTGCTTAGAGGTAACGCTGACAACTTAAATACGTACAACACAAATTCTGTTTTCGCTGTCTCAGTACAGGTGGTCACAGGGGTGGTGCAGGATCTGCTGGAGGCACGCTCTGGTCGGTGCCAGGCCAGTTTTTGTGTGCATGCTGCACCCGTGGAGCCCTGATGTGGCGCAGCAGAACTGCGGGGCCGTTGCGCTGCGTGCGCTGCTCTGGCAGCCGTGGCACTGCCCTGCTGGCTCTCGCTGCTTCCTGTCACGTCCCGGTCCTTGAAGAACAGCGCTGATTACATTTTCCTCCCTAATGAGCTCAGTGAGTCTGAGGATGGGCTGAGACTGCCCCAGAGGACTGCGTTCAGGCCACAGCCCGAGCTTGAGGAGACGTCTGCGCAAAGCACATACATTGCATGGAAACGCCACGGCAGCAAGGAACCGGGCGCTAAGAAAGCTGCCTGCTGCATGACTGAAATCCGGGGATGTACCAGAAGGGCAGGGGACCACCACAGTCTGCATGCCATTTAAAAGGACGTACACAGGAGCCAGACCAAAATTACCCCACTGACGCAAGGGAGGATGGAGAGAAACATTCCCATGGAGGCTAGGCATCCATAGGACCAAAAGCCACAGCCTCAGGAGCTAAAACACCCCAAAACCAAATTTCAGAAATAGTTCTCAACTCCACACAGACAGCTTGTTTTCTGTAAGCACAGCTGCTCCCTTTCCTTGCATGCACTTCTGAAGCAGGAGGTTTTCAGATTGTCTTCTGAAGTACTTGGTAAAAGTCACGGTAAGCAGGAAACCAGCCTAAATTGGGTCATTAGTCCAACCAGAACGGTAATTTTCAGTTTTCTTGCCTTCCTTATGCCACTGCTTTATCTTCTAGCACCTTGGATTTATTGGGAGTTACGAGTACGCGCTCAGCAATGGGTGGAAGAGTGCTTTGGCAGAGGAAAGGGCAGCCATGTTCTGGAGCTTTCCCGCAGGTGCCTGGCCCATTCTCAGCTGTTCGGCTGCCCTGCTTCTGTAGCAGGAAGCCCCCTGGGCTGAGGTGGCAAATCCAAGTACGGTTGCACGAGTACAGAGCTCCCGAAGGGGGGGTTATCTGGGAGGCTGGGTGCCGGGCATCGCGACGCTCCCTGCACCGCATCCCGCCTTCCAGCCAGGGATGCATCGACCCTGCAGAACTCAGCTTCCTCCAGAAGTTAATGTCAAGCAGGAGGCAGTGTAAGTTAATTTGTACCTAGGGTGGCTTCATAAATAAAAACCTTTAAGGAAAACTGGAAAATTGTGGTAATGAAATAGAGGTGCCTTCATTTGAAAGCCTCTGCTCTGACTCCCAAGTGCAATGACAGCCTGGGGACTCGGTACAGCGGGTGCACTGTCAGGGCTCTACCTGCATGGGCAATGTCTTGCCAAGCTGCCACCTTCCACAGGCTTAAACTCATGATTTTTTTTATAAAAACCATAAACAAACAACCCGAGCTGCTAGCAGCCTGCTAAGCTGGCTGGCGGTCGGCTGCAGCTCCGCCCTGGCTCGGAGGGATCGCTGGCTATCTCTGTACGCACCGTGAGTAAATATTGGTTCAAACACAGAGAGCTCGTGGGCTAAAGCACAAGGCTGCATGAAGCTCAAATAACCAGGCTGGTGGCCAGGACTGGCCCTCGCTGTCCCCTCCTGTGTCACCCAGGGGCTGTGCTGGCTGCTAGCACTGCTCCAGCTGCTAGCACTGCTCCAGCGAGCTCTGGCCAGCCTTGTGCTTAGCACAAAGTCCCCTGGGATTATACCCGAAATAAAGCAGCACGCAGCACACATATACAGCTGGACGAAAGCTTGCGTTGCCAATTCTGCTGGTCGGAGGCTATTCTCAGGCTTGTTCCCAGCTGCAGCAAAGGGGCGAAGTGATTCCCTCACCAGCAACTCTCAAAAGGACGAGCAGGGCACATAACTCATTGCAGGCTAAATAACCTTCCCTGCCCTCGGGGCTTGTTCATTTTATTTATGGGAAAATATGCTCGTTAATACTCTTATCACAGGAACGATCTAATCGGGGGGGGGTAGTCTCCTTTGAATATATCCATTTTAATGAGCTGTTGGCAAAATGTTTAGGCAGGCAAAACCGACTCTGAACGCGCTTCTAACAGAGCAGATTCTGCACAGGTCTTAACGTTCATCCTGCTGGCATCTGTTTGTTTTGATAACATTTCCAAACGAAATTACGAATTACAAAAGCCAAGCTGTACTGTGCACTTCCTCGTCCCTGAGGTTGACTGATCCAAGCACAACAAGAACTGAAGGAAAATAAGCAACCCTGTCCAGCTCACCCGCCCGCCCTCGTGACACGGAGGGTGTAGAAATGGCCCCTCCTGAAAAGAAACGTCAGAACTGCTCTGAAAGAGAAAAGGGAAGCTACACCAAAACTAACCAACTAACTAACTAAATAAAATAAAATAAAATAAAAATAAAAACAAGTAAATAAATTCAGTACACAAAGGCTCCAGCAAACAGCTTGGCAAGGGGGTCAGCAGAGAAAGAAAACGCTTGTGGAAGAATTCCACAAAGCCTCTGCACACCAAAACGCAGATTGCGTATGATCGGACAGGGGCTTGTTTTCTCAGGACCAGCTCTGCGAGGTGCTGTGCCCCTCTATTCTGCCCCTGCTAGCAGGATTGAAAGCGCTCGATCCGGTCCCCAAATTAAACTCCCCTCTGTAGGTCTGCACACTTTGCAGGAATCTGAACCTTGTCACCACTCATTTAACACAGGAACGGAGAGGGCAACCCCTGGGAGCTACATCTGGCCCGAAGTAAGTGAAACAGAAAATGGATCGTGGAAGGGAGGATGTTGCAATGGCTTACGCTTCATTGTTTTGCAACTACCTCTGAATTCCTCATGACTGTTTGCTCATAATTGGCAGCAGCACCTGGAGAAAAATCAATAGAAAAATCAAGCACTTTTTCTGAAATTACAGAACCGTAACGACAAATTGCTCAGGCGCACACTTCTTTCCCCGACAATGTTAGGGTGCCGTCCCCTGACGGTCTCCTGTGTCTCCGGCTGCTGGCTGGCGCTGCCCACGTTTCCTGTTCTCACTTCAAGCTGCTCCTCTCACCCCCGCATCATTTTTATAAGGAAACCAAACTGCAGCGCCTCAAAAGCCTGCTCCTGCAAACTTAGAGAAGACAACTTGGCACTTATTAGTGACCAGCACTACGTTGGTTTACACCCCTAAAAGCAATACTGAAATTTTAAAGCATTTTAAGCATCTGTTACCTCATCTGCATTCAATATATAGTCCTCTTCATACCAGCTGTTTTTAAGTGAGAAAGCAGAGTTCCAAAGTTTCTTTGGTAAGAAGCACAGACATTTGTTGGCCCAACGTACTAGCGACTGCTTTCTTCTTGTTTAATATCTCACAAGGATCTTGGAAAATAAATTCTTCCCTGTGCTGGTAAACACTGAAGAATTCCAGCCTTACTTTGCAGTGGCACGCAGAATTTCCTTCCAGCACAAGGGGGTCTGCAGAAAACCTGACCTTCAAATCACACCGTTCTTGCAGGGAAGTCAGTGAAAATGAGGAGAGTTTGCCAGCTACAAAAAGTGTTCTAATTACATGACCCACAAAGATCAGAATAGATTCTAACTCACCAAAGAGCGTTGTTAGTGGGGGAGCATTTAAAATTAGGTAACTGACAGTTAACTATTACCTGTAAGACAATGAATCCGGAGTTTGAAGAAAGGAGACAGATAGATCTAGGAGCCCCACTTTAGAAGATTTAGGTCTTACAAAGTTTAGAAATAACACTGTCCAGTGTTTTGATAAAGACCTCATAAACTTGTGCTGAGCTTTGTCTCCACACAGAACTGACCAAACTGAACATTTAAATTATCCTGGGACAAGAAGCAGCTAAATTACAGGGTGGAGAAGTCATCACAATCACTTATGTGAAAACACGTCATGACAGACATCTCTGTGTCATATTTTGTTCTGTTTTGGTGCTTGGCTGCATCTCTAGATAACTCTTAAAACTGTTAGAACAATGAGTGTCTTCCTGGAATGGAAAGAAAGAGAATAGGCAAGCAGAACAACTTGATTTTATAGTCTGGGTTACTTGATTTATTGAAATAGTTTGTACTACTTTTATGGAGATACTAAGTGTGCAATGCTATGTAAGGACTGTCCATACTTTAAAAGAGAGCTTGTGTTTTTCTTTCTGTTGTACTTGCCTAGTCAGCAAATCAGAGGCAGATTAATTCCCATGATGCTGCTAAATGTCATAAACATCTCCTCTTTCCACATCCAAGAAGAGCTATGACAGCACGATGCAGCTAAGCAGGAAATATACTGGGCTTTCTGCTACGTGTTCATTACCAATCTTTTCCACTCATCTTCACTGAAGCTTTGTTGCTGCTCTAGCACATGCGAGTGGGCACTGCTGCAGTGCAGCCTGGGCAGCCCACTCCCCAGTAGCATCCTCAGTGGCAGAAAAAAACACAGAAACACTAAATGGTTGCAGTTGTGTTATTTAGTCTTGTTTTAATCACCTAAACAGCAGAACAGCTTATCTTTCATTTTCGAAATAAAAGAAGTGATACAGCTACAGTATCAACTTGCAGGATTTCAGGATGGTCAAGTCTTAAGAGTGTTTTGGATCCTGCACATCTTCCTAAGCACTAGTTCTGTGTCATCACAAACTCCTGCAAACCTGAAAGCAGACAATGAAGAGGAAAGACATTCCATTACTGGTCTTGTCCATTTCTTCCTTGAGCATCTGTTTACATCAGCTACCAACCTTGACCTTGATTTTACTTACTCCTGTGCTGTCATAAACTCTGCTTCTAGTCTAACACCCTTCAGAAAGTAAAAACTATAAAAACTTGACAAAAATCATTAACTGGTGATTCTGATTAATGTTTGGGATGTCTCTTGTTAAAAGAGACAGAAAGACATGCTGAAACAAGGTAAAAAGAAAAGCAAATGAAGTTCTGGAAAATAAAACTCTCTTGTTTTCCTCAACCTGAAACTATTAAAACTTAGGTTCCTAGTCTGGAGTTCGGCTGTGTTGCTTCTTCTGTACTTTCTCCGTTAACAGGTCTGGTTATTTAGTAACTCAAATTGCACAAGATATTTTCCCAGCTGATATTATACAGCCTAATTACTATGACCTGTTTGTGTAAGACAGAGAACTTCTGGGACTCGCTGCACGCTCTCCTCTGAGGAGTTCAGTAAGCAGTTCAGGAGAGAGCTGCTGGAAGCTTACTGGCACAGGCTCTCTGCTGCTCGTCAGCTCTGGGGACTATGCTGGTCCTTTGAAATGTGTCCTGGAGACATGGTAGTTGGGGGCAAGTGGAATGAGCAGGTCTTTGATAGCGTGTTTGTGGACACCAGCACAGGACTTGGGATGAACTAGAGCCTCAGGACTTTGATGGACGAGAATGTCTACTTGCAATTGTCCCTCTTGCCTCTGTGTTGAAAGCTACTGTGCCATAGCAGATGTGGGTGTATATGAATGGAAGCCCACATGTCAGCTGTTAGGGTTCACTGCCCAGTTATTAGATAACACCAGGGATTGAGTGTTGGCCAAAGATGCCAAACAAAATGCAGCTGGAGCAATTGGGACACAGACACACAGTTACTTCTGCATACTCTGCTATGGTAGGATAATCATGGCAAAACAGTGGTAAAAAACAGCTGGAGATGGCAACATCTCAAAGTGCCTCAGCTGTTAATCCTGACAGTCTGAGTCAGAGTCTTCTCTGTGAGGATTTATGAATCATTGTCACTGCTAAACTGGAAGAGGCTGGCTATCTCAGCAAAACTGCAGCTGGAACTAATCCCACACAATATTTAATGCACAAAAAGAAAACAGGTTGATTGGGCTTTTTGCAGACTACAGAACACCACAGTGTTATCCAGGTCACTCAAGTGTAAAATGGAGTGATGGCCCACTGAGATGACAGGTATCCAATGAGCAAAGCTGTTTCCAGTGCCACAGTAAAGAGGAAAGCAGCTGCAAAGATGATGTCCTTTGACACAGTGCCATTATCAGGAATTACAGCCAGATTACCACATAAATAATAAATGTCATTATTAGAAATAATGAAACCTAAACCAAAATGCTAAGGCAGTCCTTCCATCAACAAATATATCTTCCCCCTTCCCCCCCGGAAAACCTTTCTAAAACAACACACAAAACATGAATTGCCAAATCTTCTCTGATGTGCTTCATTTGGTCCAAATATTCCTGAGTTGCAGCTATCCTATTGTTTCAAGTTGGTCTCTGGGTAATGCATTAAATGGCAATCAGCTTCCCATCCATAAATCAACAGCCACACGTAGAGAGTACGATGAAAGCACCAACATCGCATTTATTTTGTGTTCTGGGAGCTAAGTGCAGACACCTGCAGCAGGAAAAGGCTTTTTCTCTTGTACCTCTTACTTACCGTGACTCCCAGACTAGTCACTGGCTGCTGGCCAGGCTAGGCTTGTCATCTAAGCTGCAGGAGAACAGACAATGTTTTCGTTTGGCAATACACTTTGTTCCATCACAGTCAATCAGAGCAGTTTCAGGACACAGAAGGAGGGTGGGGATTTAGACACTTATTCTCGTTCAAAGTGGAACCAATCAATGGTTTATCCATGTGCTCAGAGCTCCTGGATGGGAACATTTTAAAGCAAATAAATATAAACAACACAATAAAAATATTATATATGTATACTCAGATGCAGCTACAGTACCTGAAGGCAATAAACAGGCTTGTTGTAGCCCGGGTTGAACAAAAAAAAAAGAATACAGACATTTACATTTTTATACAAAACCATGATTTTTTTTTAAAAAATCATTACAATGCATCTTTAGTAGTTTTCTTTGGCTCTATAAAAATCTTTTTTTCCACTTCATTTACAAGGCATACCTGCCCACAAACTCAATTCAGCATCATGTAAACCTTTATTTTAGCTTTCTTTCAATGTAGGACAGTAACATCCACCACTTAGGATGTGTCCTGACTTGCACGATGTGCTTCTGGCTTGGTTTTTAGAAAGGGGCTGGTATCACCTAGTAAGCAATAGGCTGAAATGTTCAGAACGGACTGAGTCAAAGACTGGACCAGGGAATTCTCATGTATTTACTTTTCGTACACATTTGACTGCTGCTTTCTTTTCAATTTAAGGAGGCGTTTACACCTGTATTGTCCAGAAGAGATCTGGGCTGTCTGAAACACTCAGCCTTTCCTCCAGACCTTGCTCTCGCAGTGGGGTGCAAAGACCCAGCTGTGCCTCGAAGCCTCGGGTTCCCAAAGCGCTTGCAGGAGATCAGAAGCGCCGTGCAAGTTATCAGGGGAGCTTTACGGTTTGTCACGGGGCTCGGGGAGCAGGTTAGCGTCTGCTATGTAAATAACCAGCCTTTATTTGCTTCCTCATTGAAGGTACAGCACGAGGCTTTTTTCTGTTCAGGTTACTAAGAGTCACTACCCAGACAACTTGAAAATTATACACCGCACAGTGGCCAGAATAAAGCACAAACTGAAGGTAAACGCGACGTTGCGATTCTAGCATCAACCAAGGATGGGCGCACCAAAAAGAGGTCACACTCCCGGCCTATTCCTCCTGGGACTCCCCGCCCTGTACTTGGGTGACTGGTTAATTATTTTTTTTTGACGTTTCTCTCAGCATCCAGCCTATAGGACTACAGAGAATGGCCTCAAGTTGCACCAGGGGAGGTTGAGGTTGGAAATTAGGAGGCATTACTTCTCAGAAAGAGCAGTCAGGTGTTGGGACGGGTTGCCCAGGGAGGTGGTGGAGTCACCGTCCCTGGGGGTGTTTAAGGAGAAGTTGGATGTGGTGCTTGGGGACGCGGTTCAGTTGGCGATAGTGGTGGGAGGGGAATTTTCATCTTGGAGGTCTTTTCCAACCCTGATCATTCTATTAATTCTATGATGCCCATGCAGGGCAAGACTGAAGCCGCAGGAGCCATCCCCTTGGAGGACCTATTGGGGCCCCAAGCCTACGGGCCGCTGAGGGAACCCTCAGGGGCACCGCCTCTCCCCTCCCCCCCCGCCGCGCATGCGCCAGGCGCGGCCCGGCCCCTCCCTTTTCCCGCAGTTTACCTCAGCCAGGCGGAGGCGCCGGACGTGGGGCTCGAACCGGCGTCCCTGCGATCAGCGAGGGTTGCGACACCGTACCGAAGCCTCCCAGCCCAGCCCCGCCCCGCCCCGTCAGATCCCGCCCACCCGCGGAGGCGTAGCCAATCGGAGCTCTCCGTGACTCCCAGTCTCGTCGCCTTTCCAACCAGCGCCGAACTCCTCGCGCTGTCGGCCAATAGGGAAAGAGCTCGATGTTCCGCCCCCGCGCTCCCTTCAGCCAATGGGAAGCGAGGCTTTCTAAGTGACAGTTGGGCCGTTCCCGCACGGGAGCTCTCTCTTGTTCGGGGGCGTGGTCTGCTTCGGGGGGGCGGTACCACATGGGGGGTGTGGCCGCACAGAGGGTATATAAGGACCCACTGCGGCCGGGGTGCCATTTTGTGTAGCAGCGCCTGGAGAGCGGCCGGCGGGAGGCAGCGGAGGGTTTCGGGGTTCGGACCAGAGCGGCCGGATGGTGAAATCCTCCCTGCAGCGGATACTCAACAGTCACTGCTTCGCTAGAGAGAAAGAGGGGAATAAAAGCACCATCATGCCCGCCGTGCTGAGCCTCAGTACCGGACAGAGCAGGTGAGGGGCTGGGGCCTCGCTCAGCCTTCGCACCGCAGGGCGTTCGCCGCTGCCTCCACTCCCCCCCCCCCCCCCCTCCTCCCCCGCCGGCTCTGGTTTTCTTCCTCCTCCTCCTCCTCCTCCCCCCTGGACCGGGGGCAGGGCTGCTCCGTGGTGGGGGCGGACCCTGCGGCCTGGCCTCCTCCCCCGTAAAAGAAGGGGGGGGAGGGGGGGAGGGGAAAAAATACAAAAAAATTACTATTGTTTCTTAATTTTCAAACGTCTAAGGCAGCGCCGTAAGGTCGGTTACGCCCATAGCCGTGCCAGGGGACACGTCCGAGCCCCCCCCTCACACACAGCCGGGCCCGGGCAGGCGCCCCCCGAGCCCCCTCGCGGTGCCACGTTAGCGGCAGGCCCCGGCCCCGCGCTGGGCTCAGCCGAGGGGGGAAGGCTGGGGCAGGGCACCCCCGGCCCCTCGGGGGGCTGATCCGCCGTACCCCCCCCTCCCCGGCGGGGTAACGGGGGGAAAAGGCTCCTGAAGACAAAAGGCACGGCCCCCAGGGGGAGGGAGAAAAGGCAGGATTAGGCAGAGAGGGGAAAGGGCTGGAAGCTGTTAGCCCCTTACGTAAGCGCAGATATTCTGGAGAAGTAATCGAGGTGCTGAGCCTAAAGCAGAACGTAAGGCTGTTACGGGAGCTCTCAATTTAAAAGCCAACGGAAGGATTAAACAATCCTAACAGATGCTGGGGAAAAGAGATCTGGATCGGGGTGACGGGGCTGCAGTGATGGAAGCTTAGGACGTGGGTCTGCCCCGAATAAAGAGAGTGAAGAGCAGACCTGGTGTGTGCATTGTGAGACCAGCCCTAGAATGCTACAGAAAGCTGTTTTTATACTTAACTGCAGGTTAAAGAGAGGTGATTTTTTTTTTCAAGAGGAGTAAGATTACCCAAACATCACGAAAATATATTCTCAGTTATAAACTGTAGACAGCCTTCATTATATAGTGCTTTTCATTGGGTGAAAGGTGAAATCATAAAGGATTACTACTGCACAGTTCTGAACAAGGTGTTCAAAGGCTTATTTGTAAGGCTAATTAGGAATACGTAGATCTGCGATCATTCTGAAATAAAATAAGTAATGCTAGTATTAAAATCATTTCAGAGAGTCTAAAATAATGGATTGAACACATTTAATTGAGATTGAGCATATTATAATTTTTAGTTTAATAGCTTCATAGCCGCTGTGCTTACTGATGCCTTCTGGCATTTAATATTTGACCTATATGGCTATTCATTGCCTTTCTAATACGGATTATTCATCACAGATTCCAAGCTCATTAAAAATTAAACTCGTATGAACTGTGCAAAATGGTGGATTATTTTGTACATGTTTATTCTGATTTGCAAATGGCTGCTGGCACTCACAGACAGGACGATTGTGAAAATTTCCCTAAGGGCCTCGATTGCTGCATCTGCTGAGATGACGCAACTCAAGAGTGAGCCTGCAGGGTGAAGGATGGTGCAGAGGGAGGGGCCAGGCGGCACAGCGATTGCTGTTCCTACAGTAGAAGGCTTATTCACAGCCAAGCAGGCTTAGAGATGGGATGAAACAGCACACACAGAAGAAATGTTTCATATCTGAAGATAACATTCTTCACCTTAAACACTGAATGTGGCTAAGCAAGGTATAATTGCTCCAAAAGTCAGTCAGTAGAAAGACTTGGAGATTTCCAAATCATCAGATGTGGTCTTTAAGTTGAAACTCGAGAGCTTGCTTCTGAGCTTTGCCTGATAACATTTGAGATAGTGTCCTCTGCGAGGCTATTTAATGTAATTTTCTGACCTCAAGCCAAAAGAGCTGATGCAAAGATCTAATGTAATTAAGGCTGTATATCACAGGGAAAAACGATTTCCAGGGTGGGGAAGAAAATGGGATTTTGCATACGTGGTAGTGAAATGGTTCCTTTCTTGAGATCAGGTCAAACATACAGCTGCCATGATACAGAAGTGTACTTCATACCAAGTTGAGAGTATTTTCATCTCCAAGCTAGTATTTCATTCAGTATAGTACAGTAGTAGCTTTCTGATGCCTGCAGATCTGGGCTTTAGGTGATGTTCTCGTGCTTGGCCTGTATGTTCTTTTGTCTTGCTACTTGACTAGGTTGCAGTGGGAGGAGTTCCCTCAGTCTACAAAACTGTGCCCTCTAATCCCTGTAAAACCTAGAATTCCCAGGGCTCTAACACTGCTGCTTGTTTACCTTTAACTGTGATTCTTTTCTAGTTCCAGGGTTCCCTTCAATTGCTGTAGTAACCTGGGTCCGGGGCCTCGGTGGTGCTCCTGATGTCCCTCACCCACCCCTGAAGATCCCAGGTGGGCGAGGGAATAGTCAGAGGGATCACAATCTTTCAGCTAATTTATTTTACTCGGTGAGTATGAGTAATGTTAAGCAACTTGCTCTGGTAGGTGGGAAACTTTTCTTGTCCCAGCCCTTTTAATGGGAGTTAAATCTTCTCCAAAATGAACTGGAAGTAATGTTGCACGTATTACTGCTACAGGATAATCGGCTGAATGTAACAGAAGAACTAACATCTAATAACAGGACAAGAATTCTGAATGTCCAGTCAAGGCTTACAGATGCCAAACACATTAGTTGGAGAGCAGTGCTGAACAACAACAACCTCTATATAGAAATTCCCAGTGGTGCTCTGCCTGAAGGGAGCAAGGACAGGTGGGTAGAATAAAATGCAACTTGAGTTTGATTTGTCTTGAAGATCTAGCATTGTACTGTTGATGTTCTCTTCAGTCTGCTCATGGTGCTTGATGCTCTCTTGTAAGAGACTACAACTAAGTGATCCTGATCTGAGAGCTTCATCTGCTTGTTCTGTCAGGCAAAATCAAGGGCAAAGATCTGATTTCAAATCGCATTCGTGGTAGCGGTGGTTGCTTTTATCCACTGAAAATACCATTCTGGTTCTGAGTCCGTCACTGCAGTTCTCCCTTCAGCTGCAACAAAAAAAACATTTTTTTGTGTAATTAAGATTTAAATTTGTGTCTCAAGTTATAGCTATGGCTTGGGGATTTCTCGTTGGTGTGGGTCTCCAACCCATGCCTGCTACTTGTGCTTGTAATGTGTGCAGGTGGGTTCGTGGGGCCTTGCTACCCACCTCTGAAGGAAGCGCTTGCTCATGTGCATTGAATGCCTTGCATTTGTTTTGTAGTTTTGCAGTTCTTCTGGAGTTTGCTGAAGAACAGCTTCGAGTTGATCATGTGTTCATTTGTTTCCACAAGAACAGAGATGATAGAGGTAGGTGTTAGCACTGTCACTAAAGATGTTAATGCAATATTTGAAGTTGGTTTTGGTGGAAACTTTTAACTGTTATTTGATACCAAGAGAATGAAATGTTTTCTTTTTTTTCTTCTAGCTGCATTGCTCCGTACTTTCAGCTTTTTGGGCTTTGAGATTGTGAGACCAGGGCATCCCCTTGTCCCCAAGAGACCAGATGCTTGCTTCATGGCCTACACGTTTGAGAGAGAGACATCAGAAGAAGAATAGATTGCAATGTTTGCCTTTTAGAGCTTTCTTGTTGTCTATAAAGATGATTCTGTAGAAATTTTGTCAACATCTATTACAGTATATATAACTTTGTATGAGATGTTGTGACCAACTGCTCTGGTGGTGAGATGTTGAAAATTTCAGACTCCACATCTTTTTCTGGATTTGTGCGCATGTTGTGGTTGTGCAAATAAATGCTCCCTCCAAATTAGCAGTATATTTCTTGAAGTTTAATATTGTGTTTGTGATACTGAAGTATTTGCTTTAATTCTAAATAAAAGTTTATATTTTACTTTTTATCGCTGGTTTAAGATGTTTAAGACTTGCACTCTGAAGAGCTGGCTCTGGAACTCTCCCAACCATTAAAGTTGCAAGTATGGAAAGGCTTGGGTTACTTAGCCTTGAGCTCCAATCAAGTGATACGATCTGTCAGGACTTGCAGTCCTGGAAGAGCCTGCTTTTAGTGAAAGAACTATAGTAGGTTATCTGTTCCTACTGGTCATTGTGATCAATGATGGAGCAGCAGTATTAAACACCAGTCAGGCTGGCAGCAAAGTCTTGTGGCTTTTTTATTTTTAAATTGGTTGGAAACAGAAGTGCTGAGGTACTAACAGGCCAACTCCTGTTCTTACCCCTGCCATCAGAGTGGTTCTAAAGAGTGTTTATCAATATGGTGATAGGCGCTTTATATATATATAAATATATGTAAATCCCTGCTATATCAATGTTTCATAGGATAGATAATTCAGGGTATGAGTTGGTTAGAGTGAAATGCTGAGAAGCACAGTGCACGCATGCTATGAGGTTCAAGCAGCTTTGAGAACCAAATAATGCACTTTAGCATCTGAAATCAGTGTTAGTGGTAGCGGTGGAGTCCTGTGCTGGCATGCAAGATGACTCACTGCCTTATTGGCTGTGATCTAGAAAGGCTTGTGGCACTTGCATAGCTAAATACTGTCACTGAAGCTAAGGCAGCCTCCAGAAGGGGGCTGCAAATCAGGCAAAACATTGGGGTTGAAGTACAAGGAGAAGGGAGTTGAGCAGTGTGTGTGGGGGGGCCACAGCCACCCAGACAACATCTGTGATACCGAACAGAAGGGAAAAATGTGGATGTACCCAGTACTAGATTTTCCAGAGCTTGCAAGTGTAGCTGTCACCTACAGTGGTAAGTCTCCAGAGGGCTGTGCTTTAAAACATGTTTCAGTTTTTTTAGCTTACATTTGCAGCTGTATATGCTTGTTTAGTGCTATTGGATCCCATTGAACTTCGTCTATAAAGCTTATAGCAGTGAATCCCTGGGGTTGATTGAGTGCTGGCTCCGAGGTTATTCTACCAGGTTTCAAGCACCCTATTGTTCATGCTGTTGAGTCAGTGTAAGCTCAAGCACATGATCCTCGTTCATTCCAGCGTGTGCTCTGCTACCAGCCTAATGTCCCCAGAGCTTGGCTTTAGGATCCAACTCACCTACATGCTTAAATGTGTAAATGAGTCCTGGGGGGCTGCTCTGTGGGGTGATCCTTAGGCAGCTGTTCTGGGCTGCGGAATGCAGGCATTGCGTGAGTACGTCAATCTGCTGCTACCCCTACAATTCTGCTCTCCGAGCAGCGAGCAGCGGTGGGCAGGTCCCGTGGTGGTAACTGCCCCTGCTGCAGCACAAAGGGGCCTGCGGGTGTGGTGCTGTGATCCCAGAGAGCCTGGTGAGTGAGCAATACTGATGGTCTGATTAATTGGCTTCAGGCACTTACCAAGCCTTTTACTAACATCTGGCTGGACCCTTCACACTCCCAGCTCCTTGGGTCCTGGTATACCTGGCACAACAGCGGTTCCCGATAGACCCGGGCTCCTGGCTGCTCTTTAGCCAGGTGAATGCAAGCAGGCTCCTTCCTACTGTCACTTGCTTGTGGTCTTATAGTCATGTGCATGCTTTTTTTTTTTTTTTGGAAAGCTGTGAACTTGCCAACAGCTGTCGAGGAGGAGGGGGGCATGAGGTGGGAGAGGGTATTCCTGCCTTTTCCCAATAAGTCGGCAAAAGCATCAAGTTCCTAAGAGGATTCTCTTGAGAAACTTGTTTTCCTCTCACCTGTCGTGGCAGTGATGCTGCTGCCTGCCTTCTGTGGGGATGAGCAAGTGTGGAGCCCACATGGTTCTGCCTCCAAAGCTGTGGCCCCCTGCAGGCTTTGCTGGCCGCGGTGCTCCAAGCTGCCCCAGCAGAAGGGGCGAGGGTCACCGATGGTGACGATCAGTTGGAAACCAGAGCTGGGGGTGCAGGTGGTGCTTGGAGCTGCTGTCGTGGCAGTGACAGAGGATCTGGCCATCCTGGCCCCTGGGACACCAGGGGCTGAGGTAGGCCTGCAGGAATATATATATATATGTATTTTTTTATTCCCCTAGGGTGAGGTGCCCGAGCAGGCCCTGCTGCTGAGCTGCTGCTACTGCCAGGGCTTTTACTGCCATCTTGTAGCCATGCATGATACTACAGGAGCAGCACTGGGGATGCAGGGCAATGCCTCCTGCACGGTTCTGGCCCCAAAGCTCCTACTGGGGGACTCTGGTTTTGTGAACCAGCCGTGCTTGGGTACCGAGCAGATTTGTGTGGCCAGGGAGATTTTTCCACCCCACTCCTTCCTGTTTCTTGTCTGTGGGACCTGGTCGCCCTTGGTCCCACCTCCCTCGTAGCTCTGTTTGGGAGATGCTCGAGGCAGGGACGGTCCCCACTGCGTGCAGAGCCTCACACAAAGGGGCTGTGATCTCAGCTGGGTGCGAGCCCCGCTGCAGTCCAAGCAACGAGGCTGACGCCCCCCCTGCACTGCGGGACTCAGCCCTGGGCTGTGAGGCTGGGGATGGAGCACATTTCTGCCATGCCAGACAGGAAGAAAGCAGTGCCCTGGGAAAGCAGCACGTTTTTGGGGCAGGGCAGGAGGCAGAAACCCACTGTCTGGGAGCATTTTTCTCTGTGATTCTGTCTCCACGGTCACAGCTCCTGTTTACCAAGGTTTTTTCAAGTCTGGGGACTGCCATGAAGGATCCTTCCCAGACTCAGCTGTGCCACTGGCTCTAGTGACTGCCCAGTGTGTCACCGTCTCCATCGATGGGACACCAGACCCGCCTCTGCGGGGAAGCCCCCAGGGCCCATCTCACTGTGTGCACAGCCCACAGCAGCTGCTCTGTCTGCTGTCAGGTGATAGCTGTGAGTGGATTAATAATTACTTAGTTAATAATTATATCAACTACCCAAGCGGGGTCTCGTGTGACACTCTACCCCCTGTGCAGACAGCCGTGCCGCTGCCATGCTCACGTGGTTTGGGGCTCTAGGTGCTGATCCTGCACAGTGCTGAGCAGCCACCGCCTGCACGAAGTGTCCTTGAGACGTGTCCCCTCAAGTGCCATGGGACAGGCATGTGCATCTGGTTATGGGTCTCTTTACAGGGGAAATGTATTTATTGCAAGCTGCTCTCAGTTTAGTCACCACGTGAGTCAGATCTTGCTCACAAGCAGGTGGCGTTTCCCTGCAAGTCCCGTTCCAGGAGTGGGACCACGGGGGGCACACTTGGCTCGGGGGCTCAGCCGAGAATAGGTGCCAAAGGGTCTGGGGCTGTGTGTGATGGGCTCATGTCCCCAACATCCTAACCCCAATTTGCCAGACCCCAGGTGTTGCAGCCAGACCTTTGGAGATTGCGTATGACCCTGGGCTCAAGTTTCTGCCTTACCCACACGGGCTTTGCCCCATCCTTGCAGGACACCTTGAGGTTTCGTGGCACAGATCGCAGCACAGTGATCACCACACGGGGCATCCAGGTGCTGGTTCCTGGCTCCTAACAGACCCTAAACAGAGACTGAGACAGACCCGTGGGCAGCTCACACCTCCCCGTAGATGCAATGGCCCTGCCTTGGCGCAGCCAGACTGACGATCCGGTCTGGCCCCTGTGTGCAGCAGCCACAAACCCACCCGAGCTGTCTGCTGCTCCAAGTCATCTGTGGAGTGGTGAAATTCAGCTTTGTGATCCTCCCTGGATGGATTGTCAGGGTGTAAGAAAGCACATAAAAGGCCAGTATTTAACAGGCTCAGCTCTGGGTTTTATTGAAGCTGTGTGGTTGCTTTATTTCCACCTTTGAGACGTCATTGGTATTTGTGACTATGCTACAATCTGTTCCTAAAAAGGGCAAGGCTGTGTGATGCATTGTGTTTCTTCTCCCATAATGGTGTCTTAAGGTGAGCAGTAAAGTATGGCTTTGTATCATTATTTAAAACAGTGGCAGTAGCAGTACAGGAGGAGGTTCATTTTTATTTTTTATTTTTTTTGGTGTGTGTGTGTGTGAAAAGTCTAAGGTCCATTAACCTTACTCAGGATAATCAGCCGCTGAGCTGGTGCTTCGTCCTGTGGCTTCCATCCAGCTGTCTTTCCGAGATGCTCCAATAATCTGGACTCAAACCATTGAACAAAAATCAGTGAAAGGTGTAAAAGCACATCCTGCATCCTGGGAGCCAAGGTACCATGGTGGGAGTTTGGTCCCTGCTTACTTAGGACCATTGTTCATGCAGTGTGCAGGATCAGTTTCAGATTTGGAAACAGTTTCCGCAGCCAGGATCAGCCTTGGTTGGGAGCTGAGAGCTGGTGGATTTGTCCAGACCTCTATGGGTTCCCGTCTTTGGGGAGCCTTTTGGGCAGGCTTGTCTTTAGGGCATGTAGAGAACCTGGGTGACCTGGTAGAGCATGTGCTCCGTGACCTCTGCAAAGTACTGGCAGCACAGCCACTCCTCCAGGCCCGGGCTCCCCCCGGCCCCAGCCCCCTTCTCAGCAAACTTCAGCAGCAGCAGTGCCCTCTTCATCTCCACCCAGCTCCGGAGCAGGTCCAGTGTCTTCTTGCTCTTGGCGAAGAGCTCCTGGCGAGGCCCCCAGAGCAGCACCTGCAGGACGCCCCTGGCCTGCTCGATGGAGACCCTTTTGAAGGGGTCTCGGTGGAGAAGCAGCAAGGCCAAACGCTTGAGTCCCGTGGAGTAGATGGACAGGGAGGGGATTTCAGGAAGCTGATTGCTTCTCAGGTCCAAGGCATTTTCCAAAGAGATGTCCACGTGCAAGATCTTATAGATCAGCATGCCTATATTCAGCTCATCTGCCATTGGGGTGAGGGGAGCAGCAGACCCCTCCGTCCAGTCCTGCTCTTGGCTGGTGGAACAAGGTCTTCTCTTGTCTTTAAGCTTGAACAAGTTGCTGATGAGCAACCTTGGAAGGGACAGCCCCATGGATGCCTCCTTGTCCTGCTGGCTCCCAGGGGGACACGGGCACTGCACCAACAGCAGGTTCTCGGGGCAGACATCACCCTGCCCCAGATTCTGTGCCCTGAGGTGCTCCAGCCCCATGCACACCTGCAAGAGGAGGAAGCACGCCAGGCGCTCATAGTGCCCGGGGCTGCTCCTGTGCAGTGCCCGGGAGCCCTCCACAAACCCCGCCAGGGTCTGGTAGGGCACGTCTGGGGATAGGAGGACCTGCAAGACTCGGGGGGTGGCAGGAGGGGCTGGCTCCTCTCCAGAAGGGGACAGCCCCTGCTTACTGGGGTGGCCCGGGAGCAACAGCTCCCCAGGGACGTGGTCGGTGAAACGTCCGATCAGGCGCTGGATGCTGCAGTGTGCCCCGAGGAAGCTCTCCACACCCAGACTGCAGCAGCCCGGCTTGAGGACCTGTGAGGAGAGAAAGAGCAGGAAGAGCTGTGCCAGGAGAGAGCCTGGGTCCTGGGCCAGGCCACCACTTGGGTTGGGGCCACAAGCCCCAGTCCTACCCATGCGTGGTGCTGGGCTCCCCTGCACCCTCTGGTGTCTACCAAAACAGCTTGAAGCAAGAAATGGGGCATACAGAGGGGGGGGGTGTCAGTCCTGGCTGAGCTGCAAAGCTGCTTTGTTGTGTCTCATCCTGCACTACCAGGGAGCCAGCCCCACTCCCTGCCCGCTGGCCCCTCAAAGCCTCGTGCCAGGGCACTTGCCGCAGCGATGCCATCCTCCTTGTACCTTGGACGTTTGGTCCCTTGAACCCACGAGAGCCCTCAGCAGCAGTGTCAGCAGCGCCAGCTCATTTAGCAAATGAATAAGTTGCCACCAAAGGGGAACCTCCCAGCTAACGTGGGCCACCCCAGGGTCACACTCGCCTGCAGCCCCCTCCTGCTGCCCGAACTTCCCGCTCACCTTGGCTGCAAGCACCAGCTGGGCTTGCCTAAAAGCAAATCCCACGCGGAAATACCAGGCGTCGCCGCTCTGGCAGCACGGCTCCCGCTCCAGGATGCTGAGCGCTGCCCAGCCCTTCCCTGCCAGCTCTGCCCCCAGCCGCTCCGGGGGTCCCACCAGCCCCTCCTGGGCTTGGGCCACCAGCCGGGCCAAGCTGGCCACCTGGCAACCCACCAGGGCTGCACACAGCCCGTCCCATCCCTCCAGGCCCCGCAGCAGCCGGCCCAGCTCTGCGTCCCCTGTCCCAAAGGTCAGCTCCTCTGGGCTGGGTGTCAGGGCCTCCCCCGGAATGCTCCAGGCCTCCCCCAGGCTCTGGGACTTGGCCAGGGGCTTCTTGGGTGCCCGGGGGGGGCCGAAGCTGGGACCCCCCTCCGTGTGTGGCAGCAGGGTGCTGCCAAGCCATGGCGTGGCGTCGCCGTGGCGGGGCCGCGATGGGCCCTGCTCCGGGAGGGACTCCGCTCGCTGCAGCTGCTTTTTCGGCAAGGGGGGAGGCAGGGGGTCATGGCCGGGCTGGGGGGGGACTCTCCTGGCTCCATCCCCTCGGCTGGCCTTGGTGGGGACGAGGTGGGCGCGCAGCTCTCCTGGGGAGGGAGGAACAGGGGGCTGTTATTCACACCACCGCACCTCTCCAGCCCCACAGCCATGCACAGAGGGGGAATGGTTGTTGGGGGGGTGGGGGTGCGTGGTTGTCACTCACCCACGTTGCTGTAGATGAGGGCTGAGGCGGGGGTCTGAGGCAGGTGTTCCCCTGGGGTGTCCGGCATGGTGGCGGGCGGTACGGGACCCCCCAGGTCCAGGCTGGCACAGCGGGTGCGTACTCGGCCCCCCAGGTCCAGGCTGGCACAGCGGGCGCGCACTTGGCCCCCCGCTTGTGCCACGGCCCTGCACAGAGCTGGGAGTCAGTGCTTGCCCCCCCTCCACCCCCCAGGGGCTTCCGCTCCTCTCACTGCTAGCTCTGGGGAAGAAGAAAGAAAAAGGGGAAGCAGCAGCTGGGGCGGACATGGCTGTGAGGTTTAGGGGTGAAAGGCGGGGAGTTTGGTCTCCCAGTGACTCCAGTCCCTGCACTGGGGGTGCTCCTGTGGGGTGGAGGCTGCCTGGGGTTTTGCGTGTGCTGGTGCATGGCTACAGCCATCATTTCATATCTGCCCTGGTGTCCCCGGTCGGTGGCCATGAGGTGGATGCAACGATGAGGGAAAGGTGTGGGGTGAGGGCAGGAAAAGCTTTTGGGGCAGGAAAAGCAGGGACAGGGCTCAGGGGATCCAGAGGTCTGTGCATGAGGAGGGATGTGCAGCGAGCCCACGAGCACTGAGCAGGGACACAGAGCAGTGGGAAGGAACCAGCCGTGGGGTTTCACTTCTCCATCCTGGCCTCTGACCCTGCTGTTATGAGCGGTACTGAAGCCATGTTGGCTTTCTTGAAACCCACCATTTTCTGCTGGCAGCATCCCTGTACAGCTACAAGCTTTGGCACAGATCTCCCCCCCATGCATTATTGCCCTGCTGCACCCATGGGTCTTGCAGTGGTGCAAAACCTCGGGCTGGAGCATTCTTGCTGGGTGCAGCTGGGAAGCGCCATTCTGGGACATGTTTGCAGAGTAGTTTGTTGTTACCTCTGATATTTTCTCGGCAGCGGTGGGGGTCTGGTGGGCTCCATCTCCTTCTCCCGGCGTTGCTGGGGCCTCCCTGTGTTCAGCAGATGCTCCGGCGCCCCATTCTGGGATCCCCCGTGCTGGCCACAGCCTCTACTTGCAGGAAGATGTACTTTCAAAACACATTCCTCAGTGTCTAGCAAGCTTAAAACAAGTCCAAGGCTCAGTGTCACTCCCGAGCCGTCCCCGTGTCACCCTGGGGTGCTCTGGTAGCACCAATTGCACCACTGTCAGTTGGGAGTGCTGTGACCTGCTGCAGGTTGTTGCAATGTGTTTGCTTCACCCCTGCTGCTTGCACACACGTCACACTCCTCCTCCTGGGTGCTTTCTGGATGGCAGCGGTGCTGCAAGGAGGGATTTCTGCTGTAAAACCTTCCAAAACCCTTTTGAATTCCCTGCTCTCCAATGGCTTTACACCACATGTACCAGAGCGGTGGAAATATTTATTTATTTATTTATTTATTTATTTATTTATTTATTTATTTATTTATTTATTCTTTTTGTCTGGGCTTTTCCGTTACAAATCAGGAAATTCCCCTTCTGGTGTCTGTCAGCCCTAGGACGAGGTTGCTCTTTTAACACTCTAAAAAATGAAATTTGGGCTGTCTTGAATCATGTCCCAGCTTTAGGCAAACCATGGGAATTTTGCCTGAGAGCCCCGAGGCTGGAGGATGAGCAGGCTTCAGGAGATGTGGCTTTATACACAGAAAAGGCAACATCATCTGTATTTTTGAAGCTTGAGCTGGGACAAGACAGATGTCCACAGGAATGATGGTGGGACAGGCTGGTTTTGGGGCTTAACTGGTGCTTAGCTGGTGCCTGAGGCACAGATAGCCCACCGATGGGGCTTGTGGTGCATTTTGCAATTCGCATTTCCTAGACAGCACCAAGAAACCCGCCAGGTTTGTGTCTGTTCGCCTGCAGTGCTCACCAAGCACAGGCCATATATTAGAACTAATAAAGCATGTGCTGGGGCTGAGCTGTATTTTAACCCTGATTCAGGAGGATGTGCAAGAATCTGGGATGTGCTTCCTCCTTCCCGTGCTGGTCGTGATGCTCTCCCTGCTGGATGCAGTGGGCTCAGCTCCCGCTTGCACTGCAGAGCAGGAAGCTTGGCTTTGTAATACCCCCCCCCCCCCGCTCCCCCCGGGACTATAGTGTTGTAAAAATAAGAATAGAAATGGTGAGAATTTCAGATTCATCGGGATTCTGGGCTTATTGATGGTGTTTGGCAATGGGGTCAGTACGTTTCCCTCATCTTGGTAAGTCATTTATGCTAATGACTGTACAACAAACCATTTTAAACAACCGTAAATCTACTAGGAACATCAATTTTTCTCCTTAATAAATAATGTTACATTCAAGATAAACCAGGGACCATTAGGAATAAAAAGCACAGCATTAGTGACATGAATGTTCCCCTACAAAGCCAGGGAGAAGGCATCAGTCAGAGGAGCCCTACGGTGGGCGAGAAGGGACTTTGGATGTTCGGACCTGTGACTTCAGGTAAACACGTCCAAACTGTTACTGGGAAAGAAGGGGGATGGTTACTGGTATTTTGGGTAAAAGGGAAATCGGGCTGTAAATGGGGCTAGCATTAAACCACATTGCAAAATTAAGTCTCCAATCGTCAGCTCTGTGCCAAACATGTCAATTCCAACCACAAATGGCAAATTAAAGGTGGTAAAACACACCAGCAGCTGCTAAACATTGCGGGTGTATCTCCCCCCTAAACAGAAAAAAAGTCACGCAAAGCTATTTTCTCCCCAAATCGCTCAATTCTAGCAATTGCTAGAAAAGAGCAATTGCAGGGCACTGCCTGAGAGAGGAAGAGATTTCCCCGTGGAGCGTCTCAGGAAGCTGATTTTTGGGGCAGCAGGAGGGGTTTAGGCACTGTTGGCTGACAAAATTTGCTGACCACCTTCTGCCAAAGTTGCCGAGCACTCAGCAGCTTTTGGTGCCGGCAGGGCTGGCAGAGGTCACCGCCACAAAGCCCTTTGTGCCCCTGCGCTCTGCAGCCGGGGGGCCTGGGAGCTGAGGCAGGGAACTTCTACTTAGCTGAAGTCTTTCTAATTTGTAAGGAAATTGGTTTCTCATCCCAGCGGGGGATAAGATCTTTAAATGCACCTGCTGGAAAATTGCTTCTTTCTTCCTAATTGCCTTTATTTTTTTGGCATTTTTTTGGTTTTTATTCTTAATACCTGGTTGCTGCAGGGACTTTTCAGGCCCGTCTCTGGTCTGGTTTCTCTTGTCTGGGGTCAGAGCCGGTTTCTCAGCAGCCTTGGTCGTGGCGACTCCATCACCCCTAGAGCTGCTGCAGGAACCACGGGGCTCAGCTCTGGGTCCCCTGAGCACCCAGACTCTTCAGCACGGCAACCCTGACAGTGAGCCTGACGTGCTCTCTGGAAACATGCGTGTTTTTTTTTTTTCTCCCCATGCAGGAAGTAAAAGAAAAACCCCAGTTTCCTCTTTTACGCCCCAGTGTGCTCCTGCCCTGCCCAGCTGCAGAGGCCAAGGGGCATTTTCCAACTGGCACTACTGCTGCTTTGTTGCTGGTTGCACCCTGGGAGCATCCCCGAATCTCCACAGGGTGCAGCGTTTTGGGGTGCAGGGGGAGGTAGCCATCCAGGGCTCGCTCTTCCAGCAGATGGAGGCATTGCTTTGCTTCACCACCCCACAAGCACCCAGTGCCTGTCCCAGTGACCATCCCAGTCCCACACTGAGGGGAGCCAGGGCTGTGGGGTGACCAAAGGAAAGACAGCCACCAAGCCTGGGAGCAGGGAAATGGGGTGTTTCTGGATATTTAGTAGTCTCTTCACATTGCACTACTGGGAACACAAGGACAGGTCTGCACCTGGGCAAGGCACACTGGGGACAGACAAGTGACTCATGGGGACAGCAGTGGCAGCTTGCGCAAGGGCAGAGATGGCCTTGTGCGGAGCCAGCGTGTCCCCTGGGGCCAATGGGATGGGGAAGGGGACCCCACGTATTCCTCAGAAGCAGAAATGTCCCCAGTTCCCCCCAGTGCTGCTGGCTCCAGCTCCTTAGCCCTGCCACAGCACCCACCTGTGCCTCAGTTTCCCCAGCCAGCAAACTGTGGTGCAGACCCCGGTGCCTGGATTCCAGCCTCATCGGAGGCATTTGGTGAAAACTAAAACTACGCCGTTAGGGTGTTCTGGTACTTCCACGCTGCCCCTGGGGATGCCAGCGGTGCTTGGGGATGCAAGCTGAGCCGGGGACTGTGCAGCAGAGGGAGCGGAGCTGTGGGATATGTGTGTGTGTGTGTGTGTGTGTGTGTGTGTGTGTGTGCGTGTGTGTGTGCACGTGCGTGCACTTGTGTCTATGGAGCCCTTTAACCTCCCCCCCCCCCCCCCCCCCAGTCCCCAGTTCCATGCAAGCAGGAGAGTGGGTGCAAGGCTTTGCACCCATCAGCTTCAGAGCATACTTATAAACACTCAATTAATAATTAATAACAGATTAATAGCAGTGGCAGCTTGTTAACACATGCACATTAATCATTTATTAGTTATTAATATGAACTTTAGTACCCTCTGAAAGTTGTTTTAGCATCATTTATTAAGGGTTTTACAGGGCTGGCAGTGGTGCTCACAGGTGATCGATGGGAAAGCCCAAAGCCCCCCACTCCTGACCCCGCCAGGGTCCTCACCCACTGCCCTAATCCCTTTGGCACCGTGTTTGCAGCTTTGCCCTGACCTCCATCCCTTTGTGAGTGCCCAGTCTGAGCAGACAGCTGTCCCGAATTGAGCTCCAGGTGCTTGGGGTCTGCCTGAACCCTTCTGCCTTGCTGGAGGCTGCGGCACGGATCCTGCATACGGTGTAGAAGGGACCAACTGTGCAGGTTGCTGTCTTACTGGAGGCACATGGGGAAGAAAAGGCAAAAAAACAAAAAGCAAACGAACAACAAAAAAAATCACAAAATCCTAGTTTAGTGTTTTTCTTTTCCTTTTTCCCCCGCAAATAAATTTCACACGCTCATGACATAGAAAACTGTGCAGGTCTGCACTGCCTGCACTGCCAGAACCTTCCTTTGCAAATGGTGGGAGGTTCTTGGAGGTTTTGCAAGGCTTTGTGCCTGACCCCTCCCACACACCCCCAAGGTAAATTAAATAAATAAACGAATAAATAAATAAATCAGACAGAGTGGGGTGACGCGGGTGGGACCCCTGACACGACACGGCATGCACAGCGCGGGGAGCGCAGGGGCACCTGCCATGCGACCTGTGGTGAGGATAATGGGGAGTGATGGGTGTCTCCCCAACCCTGTGATCCCCCCAGTGTGGGCAGGGGAAGGCACAGGAGCAGCCTGGGGAGCAGCCTGGGCCTGGATTGAACGAGGCTGGGCACTGTTTGGATGCTGTAGTCATCAGCTCCGCCATCCCCCTCCCTCTGAGGCCAAGCTGGGGGCCGGGGAGGCCAAATGTGCGCTGTGCCCATGGCACGATGGCAGAATGGGGTGCAGCGAGATGGGGTGCGGGGGATGACACAGTTGTGTCCCACAGAGCGAAGCTGTGGGGCCACAGCCCTGTCCCCTCCAGCCCCTGGCCCTTTGGGAGCTTGTGCCCAAAATTCATCCCTAAAAGGCCTGGGGGTGCCATAAGCCCTGCTAGGGCACACCGCTGGCTGCCCAGAGAGAGGGGACTTGCAGGAATGGGGACAGGAACAGCCCCTGTGTGAATACAGGGAGGAGGAAGGGGGCACAGCCCTTCCTGCAGCCCCCCCAAGGAGCTGGGGCTTCTGCTACTCTACTTAAAAGATACTTAAAAGGGGTGAAAAAGATAAAACCACCTGAAAGCTGCAACCTGCGCCCCAAGCATGGAGATGAGCTAGGGGTGGTGGTGGTGGGCTCTGCTGGGTCCCATCCAGGCTCTCTCTCCAGCTGCTCCTTCTTGCACCCAAAAAAAATACATCCCGAGGTAAAACAGGGGTGGAAGAGCCAGTGGGGCAAGGGACACAAAGCTGGGACTGTCCCTGTGGCAGCGAGCAGGGCGCAGAGCTCCTGTCCTGTAGAATTCAACTTTGCAAGCTAAAGAAAATGCCCTGCCTGCACCCAAAGCCGCCTTTTGCACCTGTCTGAGGACATCCCACCGTCAGCCCTGCAGCTGCCAACGGGACAACCCTGGATCAGGAGCAGAAACGTAGACACCACGTTGTACCTCAACCCTGGGAGCCCTGGAGCAGGACCCCAGCCCTCACCCCCATCCTGCTGCCTGGTGTCACTGTCTCTGCTCCCCGCCAGGTTGCCAGAGCTCGGTCTCAGCCTCACATCCCTGTCAAGGCCATGGCTGGAGAACGGCTTGGATGCATACAAAATGGGGCCTAGCCTTGCTGTGTGACTGCTCATTGTAATTTGAATGCCTGTGGCCTCATTATTTTTTTTCCCCATTTGTTTCCTGCTCACACTCCCCACCGCCTTGCATGGGGTAGGAGGGACGGGTGGTCATTATTGCTTGTGCAGGAGCATCCCCAGCACCCATTTTTGCAGCTGCCCCTTGCTGGAGCTGCCCAGGTGAAGGTCCCATGGCATGGCCTTGTCCTGGGGTCTGGCTGTGCCGGTGGGGGTGGGGGGGGGCTGGGAACACCCTGGTACGGCACCCCAGTCCTGCGTCGCACCGGAAGACTTTTCTTTTGGAAATTCATTTTAAAAAATTGTTGGAGAAAAAAAAAAGAGAACAACCATAAACAACACCAAGAAAGTTTTCCAGAAAGTCTCTTTAAAAAAAAAAAAAAAAAGGGAAAAGGGAAAAAAAAAGGAAGCAGTTTTTTTTTCTTTTTTTCCCAGGCCAAAATGCTGCTGATTTCATCAAGAAATGCATAGTTGGTAGCAAAAACATCAGCTACATCGGGAGCTGGGATGGCCACTGGGCAACTTGTGCCCTGTGGGGTCACCGTGGGGCTGGGACCATCTGGGTCCTTGATCCCAGACTCTGGGTACGTGCGGTGCTGGCCCTGCTGATGCCCCCGAGCAGCAAGGATGTCTCCGGTGCCCCCGCACCCCTGGCTCCATCCTGCTGTACCCGTGCCTGGGGCCAGGCGGCAGACAACATTTCTCCTCCGGAGAGGCTCAGATCATCTTCATGTTGAACTTCCTGGCTCCTCCTTGGCCCGTGGTGGTTGTGGGACCATCCACCTTCCGGAAGGAGTACTCCACCGAGAAGTTGTTCTTGTGCTGCCCCCGGCCCCGGCTCCACACGAAGAGGAGCAGGAAGCAGAAGAGGACCACGCCAAGGAAGGTGATGCAGCCCATGGCTGTGGAGACCAGGATGGTCTTGAGATCCAGCGTAAACTTCAGGAAGACCTGGGTGTCATTGTGGTAGGTGTCGTTGAACTCGCTGAGGTACAAAGTCCGGTTGGCGTAGGGGGAGCCATCGGCCAGGTGCCCCTTGACCGTCAGGGTGGCGAAGTAGGTGTCGTTGCCCCCTGCGTTGCTGGCGATGCAGATGTAGGTGCCGCTGTCCTGCACCTGGGCAAAGCGGATCTCCAGGGTGCCCCCCGGCAGCACGGTTGCCCGCCCTGTGCTGCGCGTGGTGATCATGCGGTGCTGGGGGGACACCCAGACGATGGAGGGGTCCGGCTCCCCATCTGCCCGGCACAGGAAGGATACAGACTGGCCTTCGCGGGCCGTGACGTGCTGCAGCTTTCGATCCCTGATCTTGGGCTTCTGGCAGGTGAAGTACTCGAAGAGCACAGAGTCGGGGAAGTCACGCAGGGCGTTGCCCTGGATTTCGGGTGGTGTGGAGCACATGGGCTGCTGCCCGTCGAAGTTGAGCGTCTTCCGTCGCTGCAGGATCCAGAGGAGGCGGCAGTCGCAGGCCAGGGGGTTCCTGTCCACCCGCAGTGTCTCCAGCGTGTTGACGGAGTGGAAGGTGCTCTCCTCCAGCGTGGAGAGAAAGTTGCTGGAAAGGTTGAGCAGCCGGATTTGTCGCAGGCCGGAGAAGGCCTGCGGCTCCACAGACACCAAGAGAGCGCCCACAATGTGGAGCTCCTGGAGCCGGATGAGGTCTTTAAAGGAGCCCTTCAGCACAGTGCTAATGGGGTTGTAGGACAGGTTCAGGTACCGGAGGTATACCAGGTTCCTCAAGGCAGCGGTGGGCACGGCTGTGATGTTGGTGTAGGTGATGGAGAGTGAGGTGAGGTTCAGGCCCTGGAAGCTGGTGGGGGAGATGTCTTCCAGCAGCGGCCAGTTGTCAATCTCCAGCTGCAGGAGGTTGTAGAGCTTCTTGAAGTTTTGGTCCTCCAGCGCGGAGATGCTGAGGTGCCGGAGCCGCAGCACCTCCAGGTTCTGGAGGTAGGAGAGCGACTCGGCCGAGATGGAGGTCAGGTTGCACTTCTCGATGGTCAGCTGCTCCAGGCCGAGCAACCCTGAGAAGGCTCGCTGGGAGATGTACACCAAGTCATTATCACCCACCTCCAGGCTCTTCAGGTTTCGCAGGTCCTGGAACATGTAGTCCAGCAGGATGACAAGCTTGTTCTCGCTGATGTCCAGCAGGGTGAGGTTGGTCAGCTTGGTGAAGACCCCCGGGGGGATGAGCTTGAGCTGGTTCCCCCGCAGCCGCAAGGTCTGCAGGTTGAACAGGTTGCTGAAGGCGCCCGGCTCCACATTGGTGATGATGTTCTCGCTGAAGTCCAGCTCCTCCAGCAAGGGGTACGGGGAGAGGTCCCCTGGGTTCAGACAGCGGATGCGGTTCTTGTTGAGCTCCAGGATCTTGGTCTCAGTGGGGATGCCTTCAGGGATGGTGGTGAGCCGCTTGCGGTGACACACCACTGACTTGATCTGCGGGGCACACTCACAGCGAGCAGGGCAAGCTGCCACCCGTGGGGGGCTCAGGAGGACCAGGTGGAGGATCAGGACCGGGAGCCAACATGTCATGGTGTAGAGCATGGTCTTACGGGCTTTCTACCATTCTCCCATGCGCCTGGAAGGGAAATAGAGACGTGATGTCAGCAGCAAATCCTATCAAGATCACCAGTCTGTGGGCTACAACCAGAAAATACCTCCATTGGAGCGCCCCAAACCATGGTCCATGGCCTTGACAAGGTCCCAGCCCCATAGGGAATCCCACAGACCTCTGCTTGTGGCCTGGGGACCATGCCTTATGCAAACACCAGCATGCAGCCAAGGTGGGACACCACGTCCTCCTTGCTCCCTGTGGTGGCAGCGGAGGGTTCTTGCCTGGGGTCCCGCCCTGCTGTGGCCGTTTGGCCTCAGTCCCACGGGATGGAGGATGCTTGGAGCCTCATGCAGGAGCTGGTCCTCCTGTCTCTGTCCCCCTGCTCTGTTCTCCAGAGTGGGCTGGGGGAGGCTGCAGGCTGAATCTTGGCAGATGACGGATTACCGCTGATCTGCTGCTTGCGATGCACCGGCCGCAGCTCAGCCGCTGCTGCCCTCCTTTCAGATGGATTAGGACCTCATCACCCATTTCCCTTTTCACTGCTTTCCCCTTCCCTGCTCTCTTTTCCCTCCTTTGCCCCAAATCTGCCACAGACACATCCCAGCATTGGTGCAAAGCTCATCAGCCATCTCTCCTGAACCAAGCGCTGTCATTAACCTAATTAAACGGCAGGGCTGCTCGGTTGGAGTGCTGTAGGCTGGTTCTGGGCTGCTACATGAGCCAGCCTCGGGGTGCACAGGGGGCTTCCCAACCCTCCTTATGCCCACAGCATGGGGAAGGATGCCATCTCCGTGGATAATTTCCAGCTCTGATCCTATTATACAATCTGAGCAATTCGCCGGCAATAAACCCATTGCTCAATGCAATTTAGGAGCCGCAGGAGATTATCTTTTAAAGACTTATTTTTGCGTGTCTTAATTTTGTCACACTTCCCTGTCTCTCCAAGCCAGTAGGGAAAGTATCACCATCATCCTCACAGCCGCAGGCGGCTGGGAGGGGATTAATGTGGGGCTGGGTGATGCCGAGCGGGGTTCCCTTGTGGGGTGGGATTGCAGAGCAATCTGTCTCTGCTGCCGTCCCCACATCCCAGCCATGCATCCCTGCAGCTTTCGGGAGGCATGCGGAGCTGGTGCCATGACCACGCGCTCGTGCCTTGACTTTATCCTTTCGGTCCAAGTGGCTCCACTCCTCCCTGACCCTTGCACCTGCACAGGCGCTCACTCCCTGCCCTTGCTGGGCTGCATGGGAAGGATGCACCCAGACACAACCTGCAGGAAAAGTCACTATCATTTATTAATAGCTCGTTACTGCGATACTGCCACGTTCTCCGGGGCTTGCCTTGCCACTAGGGAGTAAGGCCAATTAAGACTCAACTCAAAGGCCTAGATAGAGGCTCCCCTTTGCATTTAATTTGTTTTTAAAAATAACACGCCTGCTGCTCACCAGGCTGGGGAGTGGAGCCAGGGAAGCCCAGGCTCAGCACGGCGCAGGCACTGCTGCAGGGCAGGGCCGGAAAGGCCGGGCAGAGGAGCAAAGGTGGGCAGAGGGTGGGGAGGTGGAAAGGCTGCTGCCAGCCTTCAAGAGCACTTGCTCCTCAGCCCCCAGGTCTCTCCTTCTCTGAATAAAGACCAGAAAAGAAGCTGGGCTTGACATTTCTAGGTTCCCCTGCTTTGACATGCAAGTACAAACACTTCAGCCAAAGCAACGTCTTGTTTTACTCTCGCATCTACTCGCAGAATTCAAAATGGTCCTGCTGGGGCTGTCCTCAGAAACTGCTGCTTGAGGCCAGGCACACGATATTCCCCGCTGGGCTCTGGGAGGGCAGCAGCACCCGGCAGCACCCAGGGGAGTCACCAGCCCTATGTCTAGCAGCACCCACAGCGCAGTCACTGCAGGACCCCCCTGCAGGATGGATGCACATGGGGCAGGATGCAGTGCTGGGGCCAGTGGGCACTTTGGGCAGGCTCGTCCCCCAAAACACTGATGCTGCAGAGAAGAACGACAGTGTTGGGACTGCGCTGTGTCCTTAATCACACGCCCAGGAGGCCCCGTGTGATTTCCTGGTGCTGGAGGCTGGAGAATCTGTGCACGTGCAGGGGAAAAGCTGTGATGTGATGGGAGCCTGGAGCCCCAGAGCGAGCCTCCTGCCCTCCCGCAGCTTCGGCACGGTGCCTGCAGACCCTCCCTGCTGCCAGCTTCAGTCCCTCCACATGGACCTCAAGCCTTATACTCCAACCACCCCCCATCCTTCCACCAGTCCCCTGCTCCCAGAGGGGCCCTCTGTCCAATTTGGGCTGCAGAAACAGTGCAGCTGATGCTGGGGAGTGCAGGAGGGGAAATCAGAGCTGAGATATGAGGAGGCAGAGAACTTGGGGGTCATGGGAGGCCAGCGGTCTCCCTGCACGTTGTTCTGACGAGGCTCTAGTGATCAGGCAATTAGCAAAGCAAGAATGAGAATAATCCAGCTGAAACAGACAGGAGGAGAGAGCTGGGTGTAGAAAGCAAGAAAATCAATCACCAGACCCAGTGGAGAATTACCTAACGGAGTTATTCCTAATCCCATCAGAGTCTGGCTGGGAAACCAACTCTCCCGGCTCTGCGCTCCGGCGCACGCGGACAGTTTTTCTAGGTCACTTCATTTCCAGGCGCTGCTCGCCTGCCCAGCACAGAGCTGGCTGCTGCATCACTTGTGGTGGGCACCAGGGCCCCATCCTGCCTGTGCCAGCCCCGTCCTGAGCAGCCGCAGCTGAAGGAGCCAGTAAACACCCCAGAGCTGGGCTGGGGACAGCGGGAAGAGCCTGGTGATGCCCAGCTCATGGGATTGGGATCCACCAGAGGCTGCTCAGACATCAGATCTTTTTGACAACGTGCAGAAATAGGGCGAGAAAACATGGGAGGAGAGATGTCTGCAAGAAGACATGCTCCTTGTGGGTCACTGCAGAAAATACCCCAAAGCACAGCTTACAGGGGCCGCTGGAAAACCACAAGACCCTTATTTAGATGGGAGTGATTTTGGTGACTAGCAGCTGCTGCATCTTATGGCTCCCCCCCTGCTCAATGGCCTCAAGTCTCAGGGCTGGCCAAGGCAATGCTGGAGCAGCTAGGCTGCCCAAACCTCCGGCAGGGCCAGGATTTACCCTTTCTGCCCAGCAAAACCCACGGCTGATGTCTTCCTGGAGCTGCCTTCCCCCTGTGCTCCCACCCAAGTCCTCCACAGCCACAGGACTTGCCGCTTCCCTCCCACATGGAAACTCCCAGCCCTCGTAACTGCTGTGAGGACCCAGAACTGAGGATTCCCGAATGAGCCGCAATGCCAAGGAGACAACCCGAAAGAAGCCACCGCTTATTTTTAGAGACAACCTTATGATCGTCAAGCACGTGGCTTAAGCAATACTCTGCAGGCAGCCACAGATTGGCCACAATCTGCTCTTCTTCTTGATAGACATCATGTCTGAATCTCTATCTCCACAAGATGCTCCCCAGAGAGAAGACATTCAGAGACGACCACAGAGTACAACATTTCCGAAAGGTCACTGCTGCGGGTACCGGGGAACGGAGCACAGCAGCCACGCAGCACTGCGGGGCCCAGCGGAGGTGGTTGGTATGCCCCCAGCATCTTCATTTCTTTCCCGAGGAGAGTGACTCTGGCTGCAGGCAGTGACAGTGGTGGCCCCGGCAGCGACCCCAGGGTTATTTTTGGAGGATGCCCAGCACATTTTTGCTGTGTAATGAGAACTTGGCATTTGCAGAAGCCTTTTACCATCTCAGGTGATAGCAAACGCATCCTGACAGCTCGTGTACCTGGGGCTTTCCATGGTTATTCCCCCAAAACTACACCATGTGCCCACCGCAGCCAGCGTGGCATGCTCAGCTGGAGCCCCATGGAAGGGACGGAGGGAGCTCGCCAGACCCCGGCCAAGCAGGGCATCCTGAGGCTGCGCTGAGGCCAGTGACAGGGACACCCCACTGCCACCAGGTAGGGAGCACCCACCTCCTGCAGACACAGCACCCAAACAGCACCCAAGCACCCAAACCAACATGCTACCTTGCCACACGCCCTCCCAGGGAGGGGACCTTCCCTCTAAGGCAGGCAGCTCCATGATAAATGAAATACAGGGGCAGGATGATTAATAACCACATAGGAACAGCATACGCTGTAATTATCCACCTTTCAGAGTGCTGATTAATGGCACTGCTCGGGGGTGTTTGGACTCCCCCACATTCACCCTAGCCGGGTGTGGGGTCCAGCCTGGCCCCACTCCTGAGGATATTGTGGCAGCCCGAGCGTGTGCTGCTGCCCACAGGCTCTGCCCCAGCCTCCCCGAGGGAATTGGCACCCGAGGGAAAGGTCCTGGCACAGGGTCCCTGGGATGCTGCGAGCCCCGGGCAGGGTGGATGGGGCTGGCTGCCCCCCCACCCCATAGCCCCCCATGGGCACCGTGTGTTGGGAGGGAGCCGCATCATTGCTGAGGCTCTAATCGGACTGGATGGCTGGATTCGTGCGCAGGATGAACAGACTGACAGGGCAGCCTGACAGACAGATGTCCGCTCCGAGGACAGGGTGGAGAGGCAGCCATGGGTGGAAAACAGCCTGAGCCCAGAAGGATCGCTCTGCTCTCCATGGAAAAACAAGCAGGCAGGCACGGAGGGGTGGCAGCTGCCGATGCAAAGCTTCCGACCTCCTGGAAAACCCCGCTCGGGGCAGAAATCCCCGGCAAGGGGCGCAGGGAGCAGCAGCCACAGACTGCTTTCCCTCCGCCTTTCAGCTCTGCTCAGCGTCAGTCCAGGGCTGAATGCCTTTTTTAAGACCTGTCTACAGCTGCTGCATTTGAAATGTTATTGCCATCCCAATTACGATCATGGGAGCAGCGAGCAAAGAAAGCAAAATGCCGTTACAGGGTGAAATAACGCTTGACATTGCAATCTATACCCTCATCTTGCCAGGCAGGGGGAAGATCAAACCAGCTGCACTTTATTAAGTTCTTGGCTGGGGAGGGGGACAGGGGACCTTGTCCCAGCCCTGCCAGAGCCTTGTGGAGAGCAGCTCCCAAATCCACCCTAATCTGGGCAGCAAAGCCTCTGGCAGGCACCTGCCACCATCCGCCTCTGGATGGATGCAGCATACTAGGGAAGGAAGCGGTATAAATTTGCATTTCTGGGGGAAAGCACAGGATATGTCCCTGCACCCAGGAGCTGCCCAGCCTGGGGGCTCCAGCTGCGCCACCCCGACGGCTCCTCCGGCCTGGAAGCTGCAGTAAGCGGGGACATTTGGAACACGAGATGCTGGCGTTGGTCCCCAGATCTGCAGCTTCAGGGCATCAGCTGCAGCTGTGGGACTGTGAAAGCATCTCTGTTCCCATCTGCAGCCCCAAAGAGGCTCCTGAAAGCCAGAGCTCTCTGTGGTGGGGAGGCTGGGGGAATCCAGTCCCCAGAGCTCTGCCTGCACCTCCCAACCCAGGACTATGGGGGCTGAGCTGGTGAGCTCCTGAGCCCTTGTCCCTCTCTCCATGAAGCCCATCCAGACATCCAAGCTCCAGCCACAACTCCAAAAATGCCTTTCTTCAAGCCATGAGTGGCACTGGGGACCCTGCAGCTGCCTGTGCAGCAATCCAGAGCCCTTGCCAGCACTCAGCATCCCTGCGAGCCCCAAGCCCAGTGCTACGCCTTCCCTCCAGTCGCTTCTTGCTCATTTTGGGGCGGCAGCAATGGGCAGAGCTTTCTCTGCCATTACATGGAGCAAACATCGAGGCCTCAATGTGGTGGCACCGAGCACTTAGAGCTGAGGAGAGGAGCAGGGAATTAATGCCCTGTAGCAGGACGGCCACGAGAACCCTGGGCACGGCCCCCCCAGCCGGACCCCCCGGTGCCCCTCACTCACCGTTCTGCAGGTCCGGGGCTGTGCCGACATCTGTCTGTGCTGCGGTGTGCGAGGCCGGGGAGGTTTACATGGCAAAGTGTCGGGCACGGCCACCCTCCGCTCCTCTGGGTAAAACAGCACAAGGAGGAGAGCATAAATCCCCTCCCCACAGTGGCCAGAACCCCACATAAATGCCCCGAAGGCCATGGATACAGAGCACAGGCACATCCCAGACAGGGGAAGCAGCCTTAGCCTTGCTCCACCCCGATGTATGATCTGGTCATTGCACCTCCCCTAATTAAATGTATTTATATAATCACATATAAATCACCCTTTTACAAACAGGACAGTTTCCGAGCGGCCAGCTCTGGGGTGCAGCAGGGAGGATGCACAATGCTCCCTGCATGTGGGGACCTCAGCCTATGGCACCTCTGCAGTGCTGCTGCCAGCAGCTGCCCAGGAGTCCCCTTTTGAGGGAGATTTGAGCCAAACTTACAAGCAAAAACCCCCGTCCTGGGTCCCTGCCTCTCGGGGTGCAGAGAAGTGTTTCCAGCTCCAACGGCTGACATGGGACACTGACCTCCGAACAAATGCCTTGCTACAGCTTTGCCTGCATAAAGTTTAATTTGCCTCTATCAAATTAAGAGGGGATTTAAGGGCTCCCTTTTGGGGGAAACATAGCTTCTTCTGGTTAACAGATCACAAACGGCCCCAGACTTCAGGTCTGATTTGACTGCACCCGCAGGGACGCTGCCTTTACAGCCCAGCTGCCACTTCGCCCTCCCACGAGAACCCAGGATGTAGAGGAAAAGAGCAGAGAAACGAGGGGGTGGCCAGACCCAGTCACACACAGCTCGAACCCACAAGTGCTCCTGGGGACATCCCCGATGGCACTGGGAGATGAGCCCAGGACAGCGGCTGGTGCCTGCGAGGCAGGGCTGTCCTCTGCATCTCCCTGGTGCCTCCTGCGAGCCCCAACTCCACCTGGACACTGCTCATGGACAGACAAAACACCTCTTTTGGGATCCCCGAAAGACCGAGCACACAGCATGCCAGAAAACCGAAAATCACTCCAGGAAAGCATTGCTACCATTGAGCAGAAGACACGGCCACCTCCTGGAGCCAGCTGTGAGCTGGTGAGTGCCGTGGTGTGAGATGCTGCTCAGGGATGGTCCCGGCTCACCCCTGTTCCACCTTTGCCTAGCTGTCCCCCGGGAGGACGAGCGCCCATGTTTCCAGCTGCCATAAGACAACGCTATCCCAGTTACACGCTTGCAGCTCCCCTCATCCTCCCCCACTTTTCCTTTTGGCACTCAGCGGCACGGACGCACCTGCATAAAATTAAACCTGTGCTTTGCACAAGGCTCCGGTGGGGATGCATGCCTCGAGAGCAGCTAGCAAGAAAGGAGCAGCACTAAAAAAATCCCCCATTAGCAATAACAGCAAGGAGCACCCCCTGCTCCGAGATGTGCCCCAGCATGAGCAGGGGGGTGCAGGGGCTGGCAGCACTCCCACACCTTCGCTGCAGCCCAGAGGAGGGGCTCAATCATTCAACCCCCAGCTAGCGAATGCCCAGGGGCATCAGGTGGGCAGCAGCCAGTGCCTAAAATAAAGGCAAGAGCTCTCCAAATGACCTAGGGAGACCCTGCCCTGCCCTCAGCGCCAGCAGGTGGACGTTTGCAGCACCAACGCCGTGATGATGCAACTCAGCGAGGATTTTGTTGAGCGAATTAATCCATCTTATGTGATTCGAGGGATTATAACCTCCCGAAGTGTGGATGCACAGAGAGCTGTTTCTGCTACACGTTGCTGGCAGCTGCGGAGCAGGTGGGGCTCCTGTAATGCCGAAGTAATGTGATAATTGGGAGGGAAGCTGCCTTCATTCTGCATTGTCGCAACGCGCGAGGCATTTCCGCGCAGAAGTGAAGCACGGCGACAGAGCAGCTCGGCTCGCTGCTCCTGAGAGCCAGCCCTCTGGCAACTGGGGTTGATAAGGCAAATCCTGAAAAGAGTTCCAGCAAGTTGGACGTGCCCCTGTATTTATTGCAATCCTGCTGAAACCAAATTGCCGCGAACCCGGCAGCGACCAAACCCTGCTCAGCAGCCGGCTCTCCCCAGCCGCCTCTGCTCTCCTTGCACGGCTTTGCCTCCAGCCCTGCACCGGCGCGGATGTGGCCCCTACACTCGCATTAGAAAAAGCAACCGGGCTTGGCTTAATAAACCCCCACCTTCGTTAGGCGAGCCTCTCGTTCCCACACATCTGAGAGATTAGGGTCTCAACTGATGTTCTTGGCATTTATTTTTGGTAACTCTTACGTCACTTAGCAACCTCCGGTTCAGGTTACTTCAGTTTTTTGTCTGCCAATCCATTTTAATCCCTGTGAAATGGGACCCACGAGCACGCTGCTGAGGTGGCCTAAAAGTGTCCTCTGTCTCCCACGCACCCGCAGCTCCTGGCCTCTCATTGCCATCCACCCTGGGTCTCGTCCTGCTGCCCAGCCCGAGGCAGGAGCGCACAGGGGCACACAGAAGCACATAGGAACGTTCAGAAGTGTGCGGGAGCACACAGACAGAGCCTGCAGCGCACAAACCTGCAGCAAACACCACCAGGCAGCAGGCCCGGAGCCCTCGGGGTGCTGCAGGAGCCCCGTCCTCCTCCTCCAGGCACGACCCCGCTCACCAGGCCCCGCTGCCCCACAGCACTGCAGCCAGGACCACAAAGCACATTGCAGCAAGCCAAAGACTTTCCTCATTAGTGTAATTAATGTCAGAGTTCCCAGCTGGCCAAGCTTCTGGCTGACCTTTACTTCAAGAGATGCGAACAACAAAAACGACTCAACACGGGGGCGACGTTGCGGGCTGCTCATTTGAAAGCATCAGTGAAATTGTCTTAGTGACGTGCCCCCAAAAGAGGAGCCTGCTGCAAAAGTAAAATGGGATAATTTGGAAAACCACCGCGGGGAGGAGGAAAAAAAAAACCTCTGCTCCATCCATCCAAAGAAGTAGCCTGGCCGGCGCCCAGCATTTGCTCATGGGCTTGGGGTGATGGGAGGGAGAGAACCGAAGAGGTGGGAAGTGGAGGGAGAGCAGCGCGGTTCTGAGTTTTGGGACGGGGGCATATCGTCATGCTGGAGCCAGCCCCGGGGACGGTGGCGGTGCTGCAGGAGCAAAGCGCAGCATCCCGGGGACGGCTCTGCCACGTCCTTACCTCATGGGCCGCAAGAAGCCACAAGCCAGCAAGAAGACGAATACAAACTCCTGTCGGATCACGACTCCATCATGATCACCGCAACAAACAACCTGGGCCTGGGTTTCCAGAGGTTGCCAGATGTTTGTGTGAGGCCAAGACAGAGCCAGGGGGACCCAGCCCCAGCAGCGTGCACTCCCCTGGCCCCGAGCATCCCTCCGCTGCACAACCCCACGAGCAGACCCGAGGCGACATCCCCACAGTGCTGCGTGTACAGGAGCTGGGATTAATGAAGACAGGATGGTTCTGTCTTTTTTTTTTTTTTTCTCTTCCTCCTTTTGTCACACTTGGTTAATACTCCTGCTTCTGGAAAAAGGTCACAATTTAGATCTCATTTATGTCACTTCATCTGTGGTTTACAATTGCGGGGTCCTGCTCGTTTTGCCGCCCTAATTAGAGTTCAGTTACTGGGGTCCTGATCTACCTCTCCACGCTGCTGTGATGGAAGGGAGAAGAGGTGGAGGTCCTGGCTGTGCAGCCCTGACAGGGCTGCCTGTGAGGAGATGCCCCGTGAAAAGCTGACCCGAGGCCGGCCTCTTCCCTCCGGCAGCACGGAGGGAACCAGATGGACTTTCCTTCCAATGCCATTTAAGTGGAAAAATACAAAATATTGTTCATTCTGGCTCTGTCGAAGGGTTGGCATCCAGGTGGCCAGAGCAGGGGGAAAGGCAGAGCAGGTGACTGGTGGGCGAAAGAGGGCGTCAGAGCCGGCTGTCCACGCTTCTGGATCTGGCCCCGCAGGCGCAGGGATGCAAACGGGACAGCAAGGTGTGGAGACACACATGGCCACAGGGAACAAGAAGCTGAGCAGCTACGTCCCCACGCACCACAGGCATTCGTGGGTCTGTCCCTTTACCAAGCACCACGTCCAGCACCTCAGCATGATGTCCCCCTTGTCCTGCCTGGGGGCTGGTAAGGGGTGTCCACATTTCGGTGATAGGCTCAGTGCTCAGGCTCACACGGGCCCCGCGCAGAGGGATGGGGACAATATTTGTTTCAAGTGTTCTTACATTCCCTTCCTATTAATTTTTTTCCCTCCTTCTCATGAACCATCTTTATTCTTCCCTATCCCCCTCTAGCAATGGTATCTGAGAGAAGTTACGAATTTTTAATAGAAGGGGGTGGCACGCAGAGGGAGATCCTAAGGCAGAGATAAAAACCAGCAATCTATTAAAATAAACCCCATCATCGTGAAACCTCATCTTAGGGAAAAATCAAACCTGGGAGGGAAACGCGTGAGGGACCATGGGCAGGAATCAAAGCACCACGACCATGCAGAGCCACAGCCAGCAAGGAAATGGAGCCGTGGAGCAGGGATGCGCTGCCCACAGCCCACCGCTACCTGCCCAATGTGCCCAGCATCCTGCCACGGGAGCACCAGGATTTCCTTCTCTCAGAGGATGTTTCTAAGCTGTGCACGGCTGGGTGCAAGCATCAGCTCCCACTCAGGGCTGTGATCCCCTTGTGCCAAAGGGACAAGGAGGCTGCAGGGTGTACGAGGATGCTGCGGGGTACAAGGATGCCCAGCTCACCTCCCCGCAGCGCCTCCCTGTCACACGGCTGAACCTAAATATAGCCCCCCTTTTCTTTTCTTGTAGACACAACCAGTGCTCCGGGTGAAAGTCCTTTCCCATGAACTCACTGTTGCTTAATAAAGCACAAACCCTCCGAGACCTTGATACTGGGATCTGTCATTTTAATTCTCAGCAACACTTGTCCCTCTCCCCAACGGTATGCGGCCGCTGCTATTTTGGCTGACACACTGGGAGCTGAACAAGGAGCTCCGGCACTACATGCCTGAACTGTTAAGACCTAAGCAAAAGAGAATAGATGTGGCTTAAAAAAAAGAAAAAGAAAAAATAAATACAACATAGGATGGAAAGAACCCCAGGTGCAAAGACTCTCACCACAGTTTGGATGCAGCAGATGAGTCCCAGTGCGCCTGCATTTGTGGATGCTGAGGGCATGGCACAGAAGGACAGGGCTGACAGGCACAGGGGCCTGCACATCACAGCCAAGCTCATGGGGGCATGAAAAACTCCAGGGGATGAAGGCTGGCAGGACACGAGAGCCCTGGGTAGAGCCAGTTCAGGAAAGAGGAGGGATGAAAACCCAGCATCATGGGGAGAGCCCGCTCCTGGCACCAAACCAGGGGTTCCTACCTGCAGGGTTTTGCTGGCTGAGCCCTTCCCATCACTCGCATCCTGACTGCTCCACTGCACTGGTGTGAGCATGCTCCTTTTTGTCATTTTCCTGTTTTCAGTTAACAAGAGGGAAAAATCAGTCCCTGGCCAGGGCTGGGAGCAGCCAGGGAGGACTCTGAGCTCTGACGGAGGGTCCATTTCCCCAACAGGTTGCAGAAACCTGCTCCAATGCCCACACCATCCCTGGCCCCATGTCCTGGTCTGCCCAAAATCCACCTCTAAAATCCTGCAGCGTGCTGCAAGCCTGGGTTTCCCAGGGCCAGCCCAGAGGGCCCAAAGCAACATGACTTAAAGCAAAAGAACCCGAAGCAGGAGGAACCAGCCCATGCCATTGCTGATGGCTACCCAGTGCCCACTACCAACAGCCAAGCTGTGTTCCTGCATCCCCTCACCACGTCCCTGTATCACATCCCCAGCCCTGCAGCCTCCCATGCACTGCAGCCCGTGCCCAAACTGGCCGCACGTACGAGCCAAGTGCCGGCTCCGTCCTTCCAAAGGTGCCACGGGGCCGCCGCGTCTCTCACCAGCTGGCGTGCCCGAGGTGCTGCAGCTTTCCTGGGGCTGTGCTGGCAGCCCCAGGAGCCAGCCCTCACTGCAGGTAAACCCTACATAAATACTTTGAAAATAGCCTCCCGATAACGCCCAGAGCCCAGTCGATGTTCCTACCACAGCTGGTGAGACAGCAGCTCTCGTCATCTTTTCCAAATGCTCTCGTGGGTTTTATTGCTTTACTTCATCTCTACTCAAATCTCTGCTCGGAACATTTCTGCCCTCGCCTGTTCGTTTTGGTGTTTTTCCAGGACTCACAAAGCGGCCCCTCGGGCTCAAGCAGCACCTGTGCATCGGGGCTGGTGCAGGTCTTTTGGCAGTGCCTTTCACCTCCACTCTGCAGCCCCTGCTCAGGGATGGCAAAGACGCTGCTTGCCCCCTACGCCCTTCTCAGAGAATTAAATCATCGCTTTGCAGCTGAAGACAGACACAGACATGCAGCAGGACGTGGGCTGTGAGAGCGTATGAAATCACAAAGCAAGACCTCCAGAGTACATCCACGTATGGACAGGGAAACTGAGGCACAGAGCACATTATATGTATTTTTCTTGCATACCACCCATACAGTGGGAGTAAACACAGTGTGGAACAAGCTCAAGGATGGCCTTGCTCAGCCCCACTGCCCCTTCACTCAGCGAGGCAGGATTTGGAGCTCGGGGAGATGCTGCTGGTGATGGTGCCCGCCTGGGCTGCCCACGCCACGGTGAGCTGACGGCGCGGGAATTACCGCTGCCCACACAAAACACATCCATCCATGTGCTTCACGTTCCTGGCGTTATTTCCAGGGCTATGGCAACGGTTTGCTCCCGTCCCAGGGATGCAAATGCAGCAGCGACACAGCTCATGTTTGCCGGAGGAGCCCAGCTCCTCCGGTACCAGGCTGCAGCCCCATGTCCTGCCCCGCTGAGTGGAGGCGCAGGGGCAAAATGCAGCCAGCCAACAACCAGAAGTTGAAAAGGCTCCATCGCCTCCAACGGCAGCGCTTTCAAGCCTCTAAATGCCAAGTGCAAAGACACCCAGGCGCTCTAGTCCTTCCGTACAATCAGGCTCCAAATTAAATGCTTAATTCAGGCCTGAAATGCTGTTTGGAGGGGAGAGCGCGGTGATGAGGCTAGGACCCTGGAGCAATAGATGCATTAGCAAGTGGTGCAAACCTTGACACTGCTAACAGAAGTAGACATTGCTGAGCTCCATACATAAAGCAGAAGGAAGCCCACAGCCCCGCTAGCTCCAGCAGGGCATCAGCAGACGCACGCCCTGCAAGAAGGGACAAGATAGCAGCAGTGGTGCGGGACCCCCGTGCCCATGGCCATGCCGGGGACGTGGCTGGACCCTACTGCCACAGGTCCCTCGCCCACCCTGGCACGTGAACCTACCTTCTACCCTGGGCCATCAGCAGGGAACAGCCCCAGGGGGGGAAAGATAACTCAGGGCTTTTCTCTCTTCCTCCAGCTCACTATTCCCAGAATAAAAGCAAAATCTGCTGATGTTGAAGCCGAAAAATAACTCTCGCTTGAAGCTGCTTCGCCTCCCGTTTCCCTGAGCTGGTGGGAAGACGACTGCTCCCTACGCTCAAGTTGCTCCTCTTGTGCTGGAGAGCATCGCCCCTCAGCTCAGCTGTGCCGAGGATATCCCATGCAAACCACAGTTTTACAACCTCTGAAACCCACATGAAACCTGGGGGATCGGGAGCCACCTCTCCCACCTCTGCCATCCCTCCAGCAAGCAGCTGTGCCTCTGCTCCCTCCTCTCCTGCTTTAATAAGCACCAAAGAAACGTCGATGATAAATAAATTAGCTCAAATTAAACAAGATCAATCACAGGCTGTCAAACTAGCAGCTCCCTATCAGATCTTTGATTTTTCTCCTGTTTAAAGCACATGTTCCACGTCTCTTGCCATGCCCCTGAACATCCCTTTCTCCATCTGGCAGTGCAAGGGATGCTGAAGCAGAGCTTTGGGGTGCAGAGCCCTGAGCCCCCCCATGGCCAATGGGGCTGTAAGGCAAAACCCCCCCCTGCTGGTATCACCCCCCGCTGGTCACGGTGGTCAAATGGGCTCAGCGGGGGCAGAGCTGGGTGGTGCAGCACTTTGTGCGTGGGTTGTCGCAGGGTTCACCGCCTGCACTTCTGCATTTTCAAGGCCAGCAGCAGGATCTGCCCCTGGCAGACACACACAGACACATGCCCCTGGCAGACACACACAGATACATTGCAGTGAGCGGCCCTTTGGCTTGCTGGGAGCTGCTGGGCCATTCTGCTTTTACAGTTGACTTTTTAAAAAATTCCTGGTGATTTGATCGCAAGAGACATTTGGAGGAACTTTCCCTCTCTGGATACAGCCTTCCTCATGGCGTGGCCCCTGGAGCTGGGGAAGGCAGCGCCCGCCGGGGCGGTTTGCTCCTCACACCTGCAGGCAGCACGTCCCCAGCTGGGAACTGGGCACAAAGCCGAGCAGCACATGGGAGCTCCTGGGAGGGCCTGGGCTGGTCCTCGCCAGGCCCCCGAGCATCCCCAGCCCATCCCCAGCCCCTCTTTGCTCCAAAGATTCAGGTGTGGATCCACACGCCGATACGCTCTGGCTATATTTTGCAGTGGCTCTGCCTGCTTCTGTTATCCTCTCTCCTCATGTTATCCTCTCTCCTCCTGTTTGCTCTTTTCCTTCCCCAAAACCCATCTCCGGTTCAGGCTGGGCATGAATTTAAGGAGCAGCTGTTCTTCTGCAATCACTCCCTTGTGCGAACGCTGTGGGAATTAGAGCACCTTTTGTCAGGTTTTAGCTCAATCCACTTTGTGAGTGGATTAGGAAACTGGCACAAGAGTACTCTGGGTCTAGAGCAGGAAGAGGCAGGCTGCTATTCTGGAACACGATAGGAGCCGCGTATGCTGTGACTGCTGCCTGCTCCATTTCCCTGAGAAACACAACCCCGGTAACACTCGCGTTTAAATCAACCCTGGGATTTTTGACAGGAGAATCCACCTAGCCCTAAAATCGAGGATGCTGAGAGCGGAGACAGGCAGGGCCCTGGGGTGGCAAGGAGGACGTGGGGGGAAGACAGGAGCAGCGGGAGGTGGGGACGACCCTTCCTTAGGCCGGGAGGTCTGCTGAGGTCTGCCAGGGAAAGGCTGAGGGGGGCTGCGAGCGGCTCCCGCCAGCCCTGGCAGCGGGGAGGCTGCAGGGACCGGAGCCTCAGGAGCGCAGGGGCCGAGGGCAGAGGCTGGAGGGAGGCACGTTCCGGCTGGAGGCTGCCAGCGGCACCTGCAGCTCTCCGCGCATCCGAGGGCATTCAAACCACCGCACCCAAGCGACCCCCCCCCCCCCAACCCGCCGACCCGCTCCGTGCCGAGCCCTCTCCCCCCGCCACCTACGGGGGGGGCCTCGCAGCCCCGAAGGGACCCGGGGTGGGGTTGGGGGCAGAGGCGGGCACCGGCCGGGAGGACCCCGGGGGATGCGCGGCCGCCCCCGGTACCCACGTGCGGCTCCCCGCGGGGCTCTGCCTGCCCCGGCACGGCTCGGCTCGCCCCCCCCCGAGCCCCCCGGTACCCGCACTCACCGCTCGGCTCCGCTTCCCCGGCTGCCCATGGCGCGGGAGCGGCGGCGCGGGCAGAGCCGCAGCCCCGGGGGCGGCGCGGCGCTGGAGGCAGCGGAGGCTCCGGCCGGACCCCGGCCCGGCCCCGGCGCGTCCCCAGGGGGCGGCGCTCGGCTCCTCTCCCCCCACCCCTGCCCGCGGCGCGGAGCCGCCCCCCGAGCCCCCCGCCGGGCCGGGCCGCCCCGGGAGCGCGGGGTAGGGGGGGGATAAGGGGGGATAACGGGATGGCAGCGGGGAGGGGGGGATGCGCGGCCCCCGGTTGTGCTGCGAAAACGCAGGGGCGAGAGCGGGGTGCACGCCCCTTTGGCAGGGCAAGGAGGGGTGCGGGTCCCCCCCCAGCCCCACATCTGCCTGGGTTCCCCCCCCTTCCCCAGGAGCCCCCCAGTGCCCGCCCCCCAACCCCAACTTTACACCCTCCCCCCGCCCTTCGTCACCCCGCCTGGGTGCCCACCTCGTTGTCTCCCTCTCCGCACTGGAGGCTTCATCCACACGGGTGATTGCGAACCAACGAGGCCATTTCCCCCCCTATCCAACAAGAAAACTGGGGTGAACAGGGGGTAGATGGCTCCAGGAAGGAGCACAGGACCCCCACATTCACAGCCCTGCGTTGGGCTCTGCCATCCCTTGCAGCAGTGCCGAGCTCATGGACAGCCCTGGTAGAGCCGGGAAGATGCTCAGCTCTGCACCCCACCAGCACCCGCATCCCGTGTGGGGACAGCACTCACCATCAGCCATTCCTCCCCCAAGCTCCTCGGTTGCTCCTCTCCAATCCCACTAAAGCCTCCCACAAGTGGGGATGGTTTGGTTAATTAGGCTTTGGGGATGACAGAGGCCAGTTGCCTCCTCGGGGCTGGTTTCCTTCCAGCGCAGAATCGCGGTTGCTCTATATCCATCGATGCTTGGTCCAGGCTGCTCCTTTCTGGCCCCGGTGCTTAGGGAGCATGACTGCTGAAATGCAGAGCCCTGTGCCCTTGATGTGTTGCGTGACAGTGGACAAGCATCACCTGAGCTCTTCAGTTACATTTTTCTGCATCTGACAGTGGTTTTCAGGCAGGGTTTGGCAGCACATCCTCCATTTTACGGGTGGGGAAACTGAGGGACAGACACCAGGGTTAAGGAGCAAGGCACAGATCTCAAACCCAGGCTGATTTAGTGTTGTGGGCTCCCTTGTCAGATGTTCTTGCCTGAATTTGCTCCTTTTGTGCAGGGTGCTGCCAGGAGAAATGCCAACAGCTCTCCTAGCTTGGGTGTTTTATCAGTGCCACTTGCAACTTCCACCCTTCTTGCTGTGCTGCAGCCCAGCGCTTCTGCTGATGGAGATTACTAGCTGCCTCCTACTGCTCATTTGCTCTGGGATGGGGATTTATAATTTCATTGCAGACACAGGCATCTCAGACTTTCCCATTTGAGTTTCATCCCCAGCCTCATCACTGGATCTGCAGTTAAAACCAGCAGATTTACACAGGTGCAAAGGCATCTCGTTGCTGTTTTAAATGATAACAATTGATGTGCCTAATAAAAGGTGAAAAATCCAAGCATGAGAAATGCACCTGTTTTAGTTGGAGATGCATTTGTAAGAGGCTGGTGTGGAGGGTGTGGGCGGCTCTGGAGCAACCCACATTTCATTTCACTTCCCCAGGCTGAAAAGGTGATTCTGGCTAATTTGAACCTACTCATTAAGCCACTGTTTCAAAAACACAGAGTCAATTAAACCACCTTCCCCCCGCACTTGCTCTCTGGGCCTGCCTTACTCTTATTCAAGGGATGGGAGGAATTGCAGCATCCGCGTGGTGGGGAACAAGCACTGAGCTGGTTTTGGCTGATGGAGGCGGCTGCCCTACTGCTGCCGGGTGGGGGGGACGCTTGGCACGTGTGACCCCGAGAGCAGAGGGGCCCACAGATGTCAGCACCAGCCAGGCCAGGGGGGAGTCCCCGGGGCAATGCAGGGGGTGAGCAGGGCTCAGGGAGGGTCTCTTTTCAGAGGTTCTGTTCTGAGCCAGCGCTGGGAGCAGCTTGACAAGTTATAGTGCTTTCTGGGTCATTTTCACACAGACTCAGCAAAATGATTAAAATTAAAAACAAATAATAAAAAGAGAGAGAGGCAGAAAAAAGTCACAGCTGCTCTAGCACACACTCAAAATCCCGAAGAGCTTTTGGCTGAAAAGTGCTAAAGAAAAAAAAAAAGCAATAAGCAGAAGTAATCTGCCTTTTGCTGCACTTTGCTCTCCTGCTGAGGAGCGGAGCAGCTTTCCCAATGGAGCCAGGGCCTCTCCCTGCCCGCTGCTGCCCCTTGGCAGCCCCAGCCCCATCGGGTGAGCTGGTCCCCTGCCAGCCCAGATGCAGCAAGCGGCACTGCCAGCTCTGGTGACAGCCAGGGATTTTTTTCCCCCCCCTTAGGGATGCAGTGGGAGCCACGTACTGTCTATGGGCTCTTGGTGGTCATTAATTGTGCCTAATGAAACCTCGAGGAACTCACAGAAGGAGCTGCGATCCCCACGGCTGGTACAGCAGATTCTGTTGGACCCCGCAGAACTCGGGGTGTAGGGGGGGGAGAGTTCATTGGGATCCCCTTTGGCGCTGGGGGAGGGAAGGCTGGAGCCATGCGAGGGAGCACCCGGGGGGAGCATCCCCAGGGCATGGCCCCTGCACCAGGACAGGGCAGCGGCAGCCAAAGCCCTGGCCATGGGGACCGGGGACAGCAGCGGCCCCAGGACTTGTCCCACCAGGGCGGGCAATGCCTGGCTGAACCCTGCCCCATCCGTGCCCCAGTGCCCTTCCCTGGGAGCCCAGTTGCTGTTGGGGGGCACAGAAGGGGGTTAATCCCCAGCCCCCGGATTGCTGGTCGCCTGCTTTGCAGGGACGCAATCGTGAGTGGAGAGTGACACCGCATGGCCGGAGGCAGCAAGGCCCTGGGTGCCCTGGGGACACCAGCCCGTGGTTGTCCCCTTCTCGGGCTGGGAGGACGGGAGGAGCATCATGGAGCATCCCCTCCGTGTGGGCCGGGCACAGATGAGCAGGATGGGACCCTGCAGCACCCAGCTGCGAGATGCCATGGGCTCGCTCCAGCCAGCACCCCAAGCACAGAGGCACCTGTACCCATCGGTGCAGGGCTGGGGGTTGCACCCCAAAATGGAGCCTCCCCCCACTGCATGGTGCCCATGCTCCTGGATTTGGGGAGCACAGGACAGGGACAATGCCACCACCAGCGCCACCCCATCGCAGACTGCAAGCAGTGTCCATGACCTCTGCTGCATGGAGCTGCTGGCATTCCCTGTACAGAGCCCGGCTCCATGCAGCTCTGCCCTGACCCCATTGTTTCTGTGGCTTTGATCTGCTTCAGAGCATGAACCCCTGGGGGAAGACATCTCACCTTGTATTTACCTACAAAGCACCGGGCAGACATACCTGCTCCGCAAACACAGCAAGAGCTGATGACTAATCCTCGTTACTTTTAATAAATATTTGGTAACTAAAATAAAAGTTTCTTTCACCAAACACCTGCTGTTCTGAGCTGTCCCCAGCAGCAGCACGGTCAGGCAAATGGTCTTAATCCCCACAGAAAGGAGAAGGGACCTTTCCCCCTCCAGCTGTTGTGGCTTTGTGTGACAGCGAAGAGGGACGGAGCGATCTGGTGCCTGGCTCTCTGCCGGCCGTGTTAGGGCCCCTGGACATCAAGCACTCAGATGTCCCTCCGGGCAGCCAGCCAGCCTAAGGTGACAAAAGGAGGATTCCCCCCATTCCCTTTATTTAGGGCCTTGTCCCAGTTCTTGCAGAACCGCTGAGCACTGGTGCCAGCTGCCTCTGGCAGGAGCTCTGTGTGCTCAATGTCCCTCAGAGCCAGCGCGCCCGTCGCCCTAGCCCAGGAGGGATGACGCACGTCGGGGCCGTGCCCCTGCTACCACCCGGTGCCATGGCCCCATTGCAGGGACATCGCTTCTGTAGCCGCTCACTTTGTGAGTGCAGGAGCCTGCACAGGACCTTGGCCCCATTGCTGCCAGCACCTAAGCTTGAGGCCACTGATTTACACTGCTGCAGGGAGACTGGTGCTGCCTAGCTCGTTGCTCATCCCTGCAGCCAAGGGGTGTCTGTTTGCCGTGCAAATGCAGGGAGGTGCTTCAGGCACCAGGACAAATTAATAGGAGAAATTGCTGCCAGCAGATGTGCCCTGGTTCCTCCTTCCTGCTGTAACCTCAGCTCTGACTGACGATGGGGCTCGGAGCAGCCTGGAGTGGTGGGGTCAGGGCAGTGACACTGTGGGGCTCGGGCTGCCTGGGGTGGAGAATCCCCAGGAGCTGCCCCATGCAAGGAACATCAGCCTCTGAAATCCAGCTCTGAGCACAGACAGCCACCGCAGCCTCTTCCCCAAACCCGTCTTGCCCTGCCAACAAACCCAAATTGCACCTTGCTCCAGCAGCTGTGCCCTCAGCAGCTCCCCACTGGGTGCTCGGCGCTGTAGTTATTCTGCACCAGAGCGAACGTCCCTTCCCGAAGCACCAGCCACGGCTTGGTAACAGCAGCAATAACACTCATAAGCCCTACACCTGCCCCAGGGGAACTGGGGCTCAGGAGGAGCAGCAGCTCCTCCGGGAATGCCAAGGGGTGAGTGAGATGGCTCCAAATCTCTGCCCTGGGGCTGGGCAGTGCCACATGTGCCCGTGGATTCAGGCAGTGTGCAGGCAGGACCAAGAACAAGTGTGCTCAGGGAGCAAACTGGTGCTTCCCACACACAATTTCTCTTCCTATTCCCCCACCAGTGTCACTGCCCTGCCTGGTGCAAACCCCGTGGGATGGGGCAAAGGGGCTGGCACTGTCCTCATGGGAACCTGACAACACAAAACCAGCCGAGGCTTGGGCTGGGTGCGCTTGGGCATCATCGTGCGCAGCCTGGCCCTCCTGGTGCAGGGTGATGTGATGAGCCGCGCTGGTGCAGCAGCTTTCTGCAGGACACTGCCTGCTTCACCCCCTCTCTCCCTGGTTCAGCAGAGGCACCGATGGCTGCTCGATGGGTCCAATGTCCCTGCTCCAGCCCTGACCAAGCCCATGCAGGGTCTGTGCCCACGCATCCCATTGCTCCCTGCCACTGGAGAGCCGGGGGCGGCCGCCCCGCTGCCTCCCACCCCATCCCCGTCGGGATGCGTCCCGATGCGATGCAGCCCACGTTCCCCTTCCCGCAGCTGCAGTGTGCAGAAGGCACTCCCGCCCCCGCAAGAACCCTGCCTGTGTTTATCTGAGCATGACATCGAATCCCTCCCGGCAGCTCCAGGCTCGTTTTCAAATATCATTAGAGCCGCTTTGCAGGCGATTAGGATTCCAGGCACTGCAGTGCCTGGATGGCAAATGTGCCACGTGCACCCGTGAGACAGAAACTGTCCCCGGTGCATCCCCAGCCCCTTGTCCCTGTGGCCCTACGGCTGCCCCCATGCTTCATGCAGGCAAACCAGGTCCTCTGTCCTTAATTGATCAGCTCCAGCTGTGGTCATGGCCTCCAATGGCCCTGGGGGGTTGTTGGGTCACACCACCCAGTGGCAAGAGGAACCCAACGCTGCGCCCGTTCAGTGCACTTGCTGAGCTCCTTGGGTGCTCACCTCTCTGCCTCGGGACCGAGGCAGCTGCCAGGGCTACCAGCCAGGAGAAGCCCTCCTCATCTATTTCTAATCACTCTCTCTCAACTCTGCAGCATTTCTGACCCATCTGTCACTTCACAAGATATCTCAGGAGAAAAGCTGCACTTTGATGTAGCTCACACAGGAATGCATCCCCAGCCATCACCAGATTTCCCACTTTGTGGGCAGACGCTAACTCTGAGCACCAAAATCCCCAAGGAAAGGCTGCCCCAGCTGCACTGAGGATGGCACATTGCCACCACACGCGACTGGGAACCTGGGGTCCTGCTTTTTTTCAGCTCCCTGCCTTCACTCCACGTCCTCTGAGTGGGATGAGAGCCATTATGTTGAAAGACAAGGCAAATTACGCTGGTGTGCAATGACGGTAGATCTGATTCATAAGCCAGGAGGGTTTTCAAGGTCTAATTTGGAATGAAAGACAGATGATGACTTCTTTAGTAACCAGGAAGACTTGGGAAACTTCAACTTTTCTTTGAGGAACACGTAATTACTTTCCAGCTTAGTGCTGTTCCCATGACTGTCTAAGAGCTTGGATTCTGCAGGACAGAGAGGCTGTCACGGTTAGGAAATTGGTTTTAAATAGGAAATGGCTTAAAATTTACCAGGAGGATCATCCCTTGACGTCATGTTGGTCTCCAGGAGCATCAGCCAGCACCAGCTTGAAGAGGGCAGTTTCTTCCCCAGGGAATTCAGCTGTTGAGAGTCCATCGCAGCCCATGCACGTGCATTGGGTTTATAAGGCACAGGTGTCCACGCAGCCCCGACCTCACCCATTCTGCCTGCATGGGGACCGGGACCCAGAGCCATCCGGCTGCCCCAAAGCTTTGAGGCTGCCCGATGCTCCGAGGCTCCATGCGTGAAGCCCTTTTTCCAGTTGGGCACAGTTGGGCTGCTGAGGGCACACAGGTGCACGGGTGAGTGCGTGTGGCCATCAGCCCAGGCCAGGCACGGCACCCAGCAGGCTGGAGGGGAGAGGGGCTGTGCTCCTGCACCCGCTGGGGCTGCAGAGACGTTTTGGAGAGCATCAGCACCGGAGGTGAGACTGCACTGGGCACCGGGCCAGCGTTATTAGCATCTCACAGGCAACAAATCCACCCACGTCCTCCACGGAAGGAAAAACTGTTTGGAAACAAGGGCTCTGCCTGGCACAGGGAGCTGGGGACATCCGGTGCCCCGCGCCTCCCGGCCAAAGGTGCCATACCAGGAGGATGCCAACGAATAGATGAGCTGAATGCCCACAACTGGGCACAGCTGCAAAGGCAGCCTGCCCACTGGCCCTGCACACTTCAGGCATTGGCAGGAGTGGGGCAGTTGTTCCCAAAGGACCATAGGTCCTTCACAGGACAGAATTAGGGTTCTGGGCACAGGGAAGCTGTTGCTGGCTACTGCGTTTTCCCAAGCTGGTTTCACTGTTAATGCCTTGTAAGCAGGATAGAGTCAGGCAGGGCAGCCCCCCCCAGGCTCACCAGGATGCACTGAGGGCCACTGGCTGCAATGCTGATGCAGGGGTCCCTGCTCCACCTCGCAGGGCTCATCCCACCTGCAGGCTCTGCTCCAGCACAGCGGCTCCCCTTGTTCCTCCTCATGCCCTGCCCCTTCCATAACAAACCTCAGAAAACTTCACCCAGCTGAGCCCCTGCATTTGCTGAAAGCCCCCAAGCGTGTCTCATCTGCACAAACAAGAGGAAGAGAAGGATGAAACTAGTTAAAGCAAAGTCCCAAGGAAGTGTTGTCTCATTACTCTCTACCTCTGACTAAAGCTACCAAAGCTGCATTAAACTTTAGGAGTAACAATAATTCATCACACTTCTGCCATCATTAATCCCGGGTAATTGTTTCTATAATTAAAAGCCCCATTGTGTCTTGTCTCTCTAATATGATTTATCAGATGGGGAGCACTCTTGCATGAATGATGCATGGCTGTTGGGAGGACATCTGCCTTTGGGCTGCTTGCGTGCAAGAGAATGCAGGGAGGCTGCCTCCAGTGCCAGCAGCTCCCTCATGGCGTTCAGCCCCAGGATGAGAGCCCCCGGCCTCTGATCCACAGGTGAGCTACAGCCAAGGAGCAGCAAGAGGAGCCACCTCTGGCCCCGGAGCTGCAGGAGGGCTGGGTTTGTTTTAGCAAAGCTGCATTAAAACCTTGAGCAGAGCCAGGCGTGACCCAAGGGGCAGAACCCTCCGATGGTGATGACCTAGGTGGTCTTTCAACTCTCCCCTCCATGTTACCATCCCTGGAGCCGAGGTGGGAGCTGGCTGGAGCACACAGTAGAAGATGCGATCCAGGACAGTTCCTCAGCTGCTCTGAGCTGTTCTGGGCATAAAGTTCCCTTTGCTCCAGACTCTTCCTAAAAAAATAATTTTTGGAAACAAACCCGGGAGCTACTAAGAAGGCTGGAAGAGCCATAGAGGTCCCAGAAGGCTGCTCACCTCCTTGGGTGACCCACAGCGAGGGGCACAGCCAGACCAGAGCTGGAGTGGGTGCACACCTTGGCTCTCAGCATTCCCCACCACCTCCCACTTCTCTAAGCTAATATTTGCAGCATCTTAAATGGAATACGAATAAATAGAGCACGTTTTGGAGAGTGCATGGATGAAGTTAATAGGACCTGAAAATTACTCTCTTATGAGTCACCTCCCTAATGTATGTGCATGTGAAAGCTCGCAGCATGCTCTCCTTCCATCTTTGTCTTCCAGAGCTTTCACTGGGGGTTTGGCTGGGAAGGCGCACACGTGGGAGGCACCACTTATTCCCCACCTCAGCTGGACATCACCATTAACGAGGGAGTGGCCTAGCCCATGGCATCTCATGACTGTTCAGTTGCTTTGCTCACAGTGTGACATGTAATAAGTCTGCAGACCTCAGCTCTTCTGGACACCGGCCTCCTGCTGGAGAGCAGCCTCAGCCTCCAGCAGAGCACTGCTTTCCCAGTGCCACCCAGCTGTGACCCTGGTACAAGAGACGACAACCAGGCTGGCAGCACAGATATTGGCTCCTGGCCCCTAGAAGTCTTCAGAGCACACATGAGCCAAAAGTATTTGGCCTGGAAACGGTGCTCCCCTCAGGTAAGGGGTCTGCTTCCAGTGGCGCTGCTCACAGCCTGGAGCACTCCCGTACCAACCTGTGCCCCGGGGGCAGATGGGCAGCACGGAGCACCCTTGAAGGGAGCTCAGTTTTGGCTGCAGCAAGAGGCTGGACTACTCACACCTTTGGCTGTCCCCATCTCTGTGTGTCCAGCTCAGGGCTGAAACACTCTTTTAGTTGCTCAAAGCAACCTAGGCTCTTGCATTCAGATAAACTCCTGCGGTAGAGGGAGGTGAAGCCAGCCCATGTGGAAAGCTGGTGCTGGCAGCTCCCTGGAAGGGTCTCTGACCACACCGAGGTGCAGCTGCAGCACCGGTTGTAAAACCACTGCGTTCAGGGCAGCCGCAGCGCTCGGAGAGCAGCTGCCTGCGCTGTGGAGCAGAACCAGCCAGGCCTTTGGTGCAGCCCCTCAGCACCGTCTGGAGCTCAATATCACACAATAAAGTGGGATTTATTGTCTGGGAGGCGTGGGCAGGAGCCTCGTGCAGATGACAGCACTGAGAGAGCACCTACCTGGGGGGCAGGGGGGTTGGATCTCCTCTGAGCAGCTGGAGGCTGAGCAGGACAGGAGGGGCACAGCCCGAGGGGTCCCCCCATTGCCTGCTCAGAAGGATGCTCCCAGATCACAGATCAAGAACAGGGACAAAGGAGAGGAAAGGGAAAGATGCTTGGAGGTGCTTAGCAAAGAGCTACGCCTTTCAATGGAGGGAGATGCCCCCGTCCCCATGTCCCGCTCTTAGTCCCCACATCTCCACCCAGCTGTAGCACAAGGAGGGGCTGAGTCCCCAGGAAGCATCAGGTCCTGTAATGCCCCACGGGTGAGACACCACAGCACCACCGAGCCGCCCTCAGCATCCTTCTAGCCACAAACCCACCTTTGTGCGAGGTATGAGCCTTGCCCTGCTGCCAGCCCCAGGCACAAGCAGGCATTCAGGGAAGTCCATCCACAGCCCTGGGAACCAACAGGGGGTTACTCCTCCGTCCCCTCCAGCAGCGGTGGCCCCTGTCCTGCCCTCCCCCCCAGGTGACCACAGAATCACAGCACATACCTGGATCGGATCCAAGGTGAACACTCAGGATAAAGCATCTCTGCAGCTCATTCTCCCTCCTCTGATCCATTTGCTGCCTTCACATTCATCTGAGGAAGTCTCTTCTCCCTAAATCAGGGCTCAAGACTCAGGGAGGATTTGGGCATGCACCTCATTGCAGACAGGTGGGCCCAAAACTGATCTGCAGGTGAGCTCAAAGCCAGGTTTAGTGCTAGTCCCTTCCTCACTACATTTTGAGGCATAATGGTTCTGCAGTCTGGCACTCAGACAATGAACAAAGCCCCCTCTCTATCTTCACATCCAGCATTACTGAAGCTCAGGAGCCAGCAGGAAAATCCTGCACAGATTTCAGAAAATGTCCTTACCTAGCTGTGTGCCGCTAAATGATGTTTTATCATTCTCTGCTTTGAAAATGCTGGCTGAAGAGAATAGGGCTATTAAAAAACAAACAAGGAGCAATTAACTTAATGCAGAGCCCAACATAATATCCGTGAGTTGCAATATCAGCTCCTTTATCAACCTTAAGTAAAACCTTGCTATTATTCAGCAGTAATGAAACCCCTGCTGCTGTGGCTGCAGATAATGCAAGGTGAGAGGAATACCTGCACTTAAAGAGACACTGCCATAGGGAAGGATGAGGGGCAGCTCATGACTACCTGAGCTTTGACACTCAGGACGGTCCTGCACACTGGGGGTGCACAAATAACTGATCCAACCTGGGAGGAAATCCGCCCTGCCCAGCCCAAGCCATGCCCTACTGAAGCAGGGCCACGTGGAGCTGCAGCAGGTCTCTGGCCAGAGCCACACGTGGAAGGCCAGTTTCAGAGCCCCAGGGAGGGCTCCACGGGCTGCAGCTCGAGCTCAGGTGTACCGACCAATTCCAAGCTGAAGCATTTCATCCTTTATAGCATTTGCTGCTGGCCAGAGCATGACAACTTTAGCCCAAGGGGAAAAGCTGCAGAGAGCACAGCACAACCCAGAGCTGCTTCTGACAGCTGAAACGATCTGTGATTAGGAAGACATGAGCACCCCTGATCACAGCAGGGCTGGGAGCAGTGATATCTCCATCCCTGTCACCATCCTGACTTTAACTGTGGGATTTTGAACTCCCACTTTTTTTGGGACACAAAGAGTCAAAACCTGGGGGTATCTCAGGACCTCCCTCCCTGGTAAGGATTGACACTTCTCAAAAGCTTTGCCCATGGCAGGGATCAAGCACAGCTGGAAGGGTTCATCCAGGCTGGACCTGCTAGATGGCTCAGCTCCTTCAGCAGCACAGCCCCACTGTAGGCTGCCAGTTATTTTTATCAGCTGGAACATTGTTAGTCTGAGCTGATGCACATGCAAAAACAGCTAGAGGCAGTTGTGCCATCAGACAGCCTCCAGACAGGCCCTGAGCAAAAGCTCAGCACCCTGGGCTGTGTCCTTTTTATTTTACTGATATTTGGAAGATTTACTGCTCTTTTCAGTTTCAGCTACTGTCACTTGTTCCATATAACAGATGCGTCAGCCAACCTAAAGTCACTCCAGGTTGTGTTCATGAAAATCCTGTTCCCAGCCTCCCATTCCAGACCCTGACTCACCCCTTGCACTGAACAGAGGCCTTCTGTAGGATTCATTCAGAGAGGGCCCCAGGCAGAAATATCCCAGCAGACTGAAGACCCTCAAGGGCTCAGTAAGCAATGTGGATTCCATGTGAAGCTGTTTGGTTTATCCCAAAGAGAGGCCTGCTGCCTCTTGTATTTCTGGTGATGTGTATGTGGGGGTGCCCATCCTGCACATCAGGGGACAGCCAGCACAGGGACATTTGTGTACCAGTCAGCATGGCCACACTCAGGCACTGCTGTATGGGAACACTGCTCCACTACCTGTACCCCTTCCCATCACAGCATCCCCAAAGCCATAACCCCCTGGGGGGCATGGAGAGCCTTTCCACAGGTGGGATTGGGGCACAGGTCCCACTTGCAACCCTGTGCTCCCAGCAGCAGTGTGCCAATGCCACCCGGCCGAGAGCCTGCCAGGTCCAGCTACTGACAGCCAAATGAATCCCAATTCACATGAAAAAATACAGTAATTTTATTATAAAGTTCAAAAATATCAATATGTCATTAACTGGTCAGCTTACACTAGGACACAGCAGCCAGAGAAAAACAGGCACTTCACAGCCACAGCAGAGGTCTGGGCCCACAGGTCAGGGTTCCTGCTTACCCTAGAAAAGATGAGAGATTTGTTCTTGAGCACAGCAGCCAGTCAGCACGGGGGTTGAGCCACTGAGCACAAAACATACCCCACACCTCCTCACCCTCCATTCCTCTGCAAGCTGGGCATCAGCTTCATAGGAGGTGGGAGGGTATTGGTCAGTGCCTTGGGGACAGATGGGTCTAGAGCAGTGAAGGACCCCATGCAAAGTTACTAGTGATGAAGACTCTCCCACAAACCCTCCCCAGTTTTCAGGGCAAGATCTCTGGGTCATGGTGTCATGAAGATTCTGGGTCAGAGGGAGCTGCCCTAGGTACCAGCACAAGGTGCTCAGCTAGCTTTTGGCAGCCCTCACACCCAGGGGAGGGAGGTGCCCAGGGCTCTGTGCACAACCAGCATCACCTCAGCAGCATGTCTGGGGCTGATGTGTCCTTGCCGGGAAGGACAGCCACAGCCCTACAATCCTTGCCTGGTTCACATGGCAGAGAAGGAAGGGAGAGCTGTCCCAAAAACTCAGAGCCTGAGGGCATCTTCCCAAGCTGAAACCCCTCTGAGTACAGACAGTTTATGACACCTCACCTAATAAAGGAGGGCAGGTGGGACTATTACTCATGCAAGAAGAGTCCTCACCTCACACTGCAACAAACTGCTGTTCTCATGATCCACCTCCTGCTCCTGGCCACTGCCATCCCCACTGCTCTCACCAGCTGGTGGCTTCTGGGCAACACCATCACCACTGTCAGTGTCAGGAGCATCTTCCCCACTGCTGGACACAGTGGAGTCCCTCAGTCCCTGCTCCATGCTCACAGCCGGCAGCTCTGGGGTATCCCCATCCCCAGTGGGCTGCACATCTTCCACCTGCAGAGACATGGACAGGGTCAGGCTGCAGCTCCATGGACAGGCGGCACAGAAAACCCATGAATGATCTTGTGAATTCACCCCAGAAACCTCTCCTTCTGTAGCCAAGGGAAGAAGGACCGAAGCACGTCCTTCCAGCTCAGTATATGAAAACCTACCCAGGACCAAGTTGGCAGCTGTATGCAGCAGGCCCACTCACTCACCTGGAGAGCTGATGACTCCTTCAACACAACAGTCCCATCCCACTCTTCAAACTCCAGGTCTGTCTCAGTGTCATTCTGGGACTTGTACTCCTCGCTGTCTGTTTCCACATCCGAGGGCTGGGAAGGGAAGAGGTAGTCCCTGAGGGAGGCACCAGCCCTGCAGCCAAGCAGCCATGGGTGGCCATAGTGCTGCCTTGCAGGGACACTAACTGAAGGGGAATTTTGGTGTTATGGGGCAAGCAGGGCACCCACACTTTCAGACACTGAAGACACGATGCTCAGGTTCTCCTTGGACAGCCTGCAGCCCCAAAAGGGCATATGACAAAGGAAGCCTCTTTGCAGCTCTCTGCGCAGGCTCCTCCACAGCCCTACACAGTGAAGCTCCCAGTCCACCGGGAGGACAGAGGCCAAGCAATCCTGACTCGCTTTCCCCTGAGGAGAGGATCTGCTCGGCCACCAGAACACCATACCTCATATGTGACATCTTCAGGGTCATCCTCTGGCAGGTCCCTCTCCAGCACCACCACCCAGGACACCTGCTCCTCCAGAGCGACGTCGTCCCGTTTCCTCTTGTTTGCTTTACTAGATGGGTTGATCAGAGCCTCACGGATCTCTGCAGGGATCCGCAGGTGGCAGAGTGCATACAGAATAAACACACAGCTACGCATTTCCCAGCTTTCTACCCAGCACAGGAGCTTCAGACCCAATGTGTTTGGATGTCATGCTCTGTGCTTCTGGTCTGCAAGCCCTTTGGGTGCTCCAGAAGGCCCCAGCTCTTACCCTTGGGCATGTTGCTCTGGCCCCAATCCGCTGGCAGTTGGCCCAGGATGTTCTGGATCCTGGTGGGGACGATGGAGAGGAGGAGACGCATCAGCCTCCCACGGCGCTTCTTGGCAAGTCGTCCAGGTCTGGTGGGAGACTGCATGGGGCAGACTTTGCTGATAATGGTCTCTACAGGGACCACAAGCCCAACCCAGGCTGATACTTTCTGAAGGATCTTCAGCTGCAAGCGAGAGAGAATTACATTTGGTAGCATGAGACCTTCCAGCTACTTCAAGTCCTCAGTGAAACCCTCAACCTCTCTCCCAGCATGACTAGGACCAACTTCAGTCAGGTAAACAGGGACCACTGAGGTTGTACGTTGTCCCCAGAAACCTCCCATCTCCTCTGGTACAGAGAAGAGAAACACAAATGCTGCAGTAACCATTAGCAGAAGGGGAGTAAGACAAGACCAAATCAGACATAGGATAAAATGGGAATGGGAGAAAAGCAGAGGATGAGCACACACTGAGCGCAGAGCAGGGGGAACAGACTTAAAGAGCAGAGAGAATGATAGAGCAGAGAAGCCAAGCGACTGCCAATCCCAAGATTTTACCACCCCATCCCCTTGCCCTCAAGCCCCTCCAGCAGAGGAGCATCACCTACCAGGTTCTTGACAAAGCCCAGCTGAAGCACCTGGCACAGGATCCTGCTAGGCAGGGAGTAGGGCTTGTTGCAGACAACCATCCTCCCCTAAACCGAGAGAGAAAGGTCAGCCATCCTGCACTCCAGGTTCACCCCTGCCCCAGCAGAACCCACCCCAGGTACCTGGAGGAGCTCTGCCCACACTGGACTGCTGTGTGGCTGAAATTGCTGCTGCATGAGGCTGCCCAAACCTGGCTTAGCCCAGCCTCCAGCCCCCAGCTACTTGTAGTTTCTGGACCAGCTGCTCCCCATTGCGCTGACGAGCTGCTGGCCCCACTCACCAGCGGGGCAGCCCTGTGTGCCCTCCTCTGGGGGCTCCTTGGTGTCAGCACTCAGCCTGGTGCCTTGTTCAAGGGGGGGTGATAGCTCTCAATTTCCTCTGCAATTTGGGGTGCTCATCTCCCAGTGTGGGTTGTAGCTTGCAGAGCCAAGGCTCTGGGGTGGGATGTCTGCCTTCTGTCTGTGCTGGTGCAAATAGCTAAGGCAGAGGGTGCTGAGATGCCAAAATTCAGACCCTCTCTGCCCCCTGATGGCCCTAAGGGAGGGGTACCCTGAGTTTCCTCCCTGTGTGCACCCTCCCATCACTCCTGCACTGCGGCGAAGCTGAGTCTGGGGTTTGTTTGAGTCAATAAAGCTGAAAGGAAGGGAGCGAGGCCAGCCTTTCCTTGCATGTCCCCTCCAGCTGCCTCCCCGTGCCCGAGCGGGTGACAAACAGCCTCTGCTCTGATGAGAGCAGGTGCAGGGATGTGACAGCCAGCGTCACCTGGCGTCACGGTGCGCAGAGCAATCAGGGCTGCCCACAGAGCATAAATACGAGGTGCTGCTCCAGCAGGTGCCAGCCCCGCCGTGCCGTGTCAGGAGGTGATGCTCTGTCCTCGCTCACTCCAGGACAAGAGCTACAGGGGCATCTTCCAGCACGTGGTGACCCCCGACCGCATCCCACGGTTTACCATCCCCTCTCTGGACATCCTGGAGAAGCGCCGGTGTGTGGGGCCGCTGGCGGGGACAGCGCTGGGCAGCAGCTCGGGGCTGGTGCTGGTGGACACGCACGGTGTGCCTGGCTCCATCCCATTCTGCTCCAACACTGAGCTTGCTGCCGGCGTGCAGGCTATCCCGGACCGTCTTGCTTGGGCAGCTCTGTCCCTGCCCCATCTCCCCAAGGTCACCACACCGTACGGCTTTGTCACCCTGGGGCAGAGCCCTCAGGTCACCTGGGAAGAGGCTTTGTTTTTCCACGCAGGTCACCCTCGAGCTCCTGCTGCTGAGATACACCCCAGGTCCTGGCAGGAGCCAGAGCACTGCAGACACCTCGGGGTGCCCGGGGCTGCTGGAGATGGGTGCTCCCACACGGGTGGAGGTCAGAGAGACCACAAGCGGATGAGTGCCAGTGCCACCGGTCCCATGGATGCTGGAGGCAGCCAGGCGCTCCCTCCACCCCAGAGATGTGCCATGCGGGGTGTGCTGGAGGGCAAAGAGGCGAAGAAGACAGAGAGGAGGCTGATGATTTGCTTCCTGGAGGTGGGATCCAGCCTGGAGCTCCCTGCTGGGAAGCCCAGGAAGAACTTGCTCCAGAGGTTCCTCAAGAGGCCCCGTGCCCCCCGGCAGCTCAAGCCTCTGCATTTTACTCGCTACTGACCTTACAAAGCTGTTCAGGAAGCAGAGGATCCCTAAAGACTTGGGAAAGAGGCACTTTTTGCAAATACATTGACTGCCAGGCAGCCAGACCCAGACCCAAGGGCGGTGGATGGGTCACTGTACCTGGAGGAAAAGCATCTGGGTAGCATTGCCCTTGGCCAGGCACCAGAAGCACTCCCCACGAGGCAGGGGTGGTTGGGGCAGGCTGGGAAGCAGAGCGGGCGGCAGGTCCGTAACTGCATGGTGGCCTAATAAAGGTGAAAACATCTCAAGCAATGAGTATGCCTCTGTTTTTTCCTTGGCTGTCCCAGCAGCTTGGTATCAAGAAGACATTTTGGTGCCAGCCACATGCATCACATCCCCCCAGCACTCTCAGTTCCCCCCCCTCCCCCGTCTCTGCAGCTCCTGACGTTTATCTCCCAGCCGCAGCAGGCTCTCGATGGGCTGAAGCAGGAGGCTGCCTGTGCCCCGTGGTATGAGCTGCTGCAGGGCAAGGGAGAGTGGTGATGGTGGCAGCTGCTTCACATCTGCTGTCCTGCTCCGTGGCTGTGGGGTGGGACATTCATGTGCGATGGGGACCCTCCCCAGGTGGGGACCCTCCCTCTGCTTTCAGCAGGCAGCAGCTCCCCCGGAGCAGTGACTCCCCACCATTCCCAAGGGTTCAGTCGCGAACCGCTTGTAACCAGCCACAGCTGAGACAGTTTCACATTGCTGGCTGTGCTCTCATAAATTGCGTTTTGCTTTTATTGAGAAGCAGAACTCGTAAGGCAAGAATAAAAGCATCTCTGGTCAGCAATGCTCTGGGGTTAATGCAGAGCAGCCTCTTGGGTCAGCAGTGCTGGGCTGTGGCCACCATCCCTCCAAGGCTTTTAATTCCCAGCAGGGACCCCCAGGGTGGCACTGGGTGGTCTGGTCCTGGCCAGGCATCATCAGAGTCCCTGCAATGAGACCTCACCAAGCTGGCAGTAGTCAGGTTTTGTGTTGGGGCCATTAAGCAGGGAGTTAATCATCTTGGTTTGATTCCCACCTTCCAACTTTGTTCCTCCAACACTTTAGCCCCAGTAGACGATACGCCCTTCGCAGGACGTGCTGATTCCCAGGCAGCTCTGCACAGTGTGCAAATAGATATGAGCAAAAGCAAGATTCAGGGGCCCCATAGTTGTGTTCTTTTCCAGGCAATGCTCTGTGAGTGTGCTGGTACCCAGAGGATGTCAGCATTGGCATGAAGTGGGTGCAGAGCTTTCCAGAGTCCAAATCTCGGTCTTCTCCAGGCGTGTACATGCCCTCTGCAATGCTCACTGCATGGATATTAAAAGCTTTTTCTCCAGCACAGGAATACGTGACAGCCAGGGCTGCTAGAGAGCGAACTGGGATCAGTTACATGATAGAAAATCCACTAAACATTTATTATAAGGAGCTCTGACACTATGGGGTGAGTCAGGGACCAAGACTTTAAAATTTAAATTGATCTCCAGCTCCTGAGGACATTGCCTCTGCTCTGTACTCAGGGCTGAGAGGGCAGATAGAGTTACTGGAGATTAATAAACGAGCAGTTATCAGTTAGCTGAGCTCTGATATCTGAATGTGTGCACGCTCCAAGCTGACAAGCAAACGTGAACTAAGCCATGCCACTGTAAACCTCTCTCCTTCTTCTTTTGGTGCTTAAGCTACTGCACAGTAGTTGCTCTACCCAACTGCCTCTGTCATCTTCCAGGGAAAGCATGGGGGCAAATCCTCAGTGCCAGCTCACTGAAACTGCGTATCCACTGTATTTAGTAATTAAACACTGGAGATTGGGACCAGGACTCCTTGGTTTTATTCCCTGGTCTGTGACCTTCCTGAGCTCCCAGGAACATTTGTGTGCCTCTTACCTTGTCTACAAAATCAGAAGAAATCTGCTGTGCTTCACAGGTGGATCACAGGGCCTCATCCATCCTTCTTCACAAGACATCTCCGGTGCCCTTGGCAGGATTTCCCGAGGGAAGAAATATTACAATACGTTATTACAGCCTGCCATGGTACAAGACTCATTTCCTCTGGGTGTGCCAGCATGGGGATTATCAGCCTGGACAGAATCACAAATTAAAATTTTGTTTAAAATGATTATGGTGGGGATTGCAAGGTGGCAGGCATGCTGCTGGGGCCAAGCAGGGAGGGAAACACCAATTCTGGCATCACAGCCCAGCCAAGGTGCTCAGCGGTGGAGCTGCACCTCTGCCACGTTTCAGCAACATCTCTTCAAGGCATCTCTCCAGCAAGGAGAACGTTGCCCACCGTGCCTCGGGTGTGCAGGATGCTCCTTCCTGCACAGCCTGCCCTGGGCAGCAAGGACATTACAGTGGGAGACATCGCCGAGGCGGTGAGATAAATAATTGTTAGCAGTGGCTGATTATTCTGCTTGGGCTTGATACATTTTCTAAATGTTGTTTTTGTCTGACTCAGAATTTTGTCCTAGCCTCCTGCAGGTACAGGCAGCAGAAATGCTCGGGGCTCATTATCCGCTCTCAATCCCACATTCAGCAGCTCCAGCAGCACCAACCATGCCTGGCTGCCAGTGGGTGGAATTAGAAAAGCAACCGGCTGAGCCCGCAGGGAACTCCCCCAGCCCCTGCAGCAGCTGCTGCCTGGGACCCCCCCGGACCCTTCTAGCACCAGCCCAGAGCCGGGCACTGCTCCCATTCCCCAGCCTTGCACTGCAGCGCCTGGCAATTGCCCGCAGCCTTTCCTTTTCCAGAGGTGCCCAGCTTCCCCCACTGCCATCTCCTACAAGCACCGGTCCCACCGGCTCTGCAAGGCCACCAAGGGGATGCCAATTGCTCAGTGCCACCCCTCTCGGGTGCAACAAATGTCACCCAGTGAGAAAGCAGCCCTTTGCCACGCTGGGCAAGGGGAGACGTCAGCCTCGTAGACCTGGCCCCAGTCAGCGGCGGGAGCAACGAGCGTTTCTCCCTGTGATTTTTATGCAAGTGAACACCTGGCCTTCCCGAGATCAATACTGAGCCTCAAGTCTTTGCCAAGAATTTTATAGTCAGCATCCATGCATGCTGGGTGAGATAAGCCCCTTCGTGCGCTCATTAGCTGCATCCTCCTTTCCCATCTAATTGCTGCTGGAAAGGTCACACTCTTGCTATGAGACAGTACGCTGCAGCCAGAGCCCCTGCCTGGAAGCAGGAGGCTGGAGGCTGGGAGGCTCTTCTGTAGCCTCTGCAGCGTGGGGCATGCAGTTTCCCCCTGGTTTCCTGAGTGAGGGGGACCTGGGTACCTCCCTGCCAGGGGCCTGGCCCCGCTGCCCTGCACCCTGAAACAGCCCTGCTTCCCATGGGCTCCAGTGCACCTGGGTGCCAGGAGAACGGCTTCTCATGGCTCAGGCTCACCCCGCAGCTGGCAGGTGCTTGTGACCGGGTAGTGGCTGCCGTGGGTGTACCTGCTGCTCCTGTTTATTCCATGAATGGGTCTGTTTTCTGCCACGTGTGCGGCACCCCTGTCCACGCTTTTCCATTCAGAAAGCCAAATGCAGTGGGATCGATCTGCTCTTGAGGATGAGAAGTGCTAGCTCTGTTCACCTGCAAGGGGTTGTCTTTCAAAGCCAGTGTGACCACCTGCTGCTCTTCATGGAGAGTTAGGAGTCACGTCTGTTTGGGAGTCACCTGTCTCAGGACATGGGGTTCACAGCTGGGAGGGTGTCGTGGGAGCAGCTGGTGCCTCGGGGATGTGCTGTTATCTCCGGACATCTCCGCTCTGCTGCTGTGGCCAGGCTTGATGGAAAAGCACAAAGGTGAAGCAGCTCGGGTTCTGTGAGAGCAAGGATAGCTCCTGGCCAAGCCCAGCTGTGGGCAGCAGCTGGGACAAGGCACTGGGCAAGAGGAGGTGCTGGGGCAGGGGAGTGCGCAGCGGGGCTGGCGACAGAGCCGGAGGGCTGCAGGGAGAGCGGCAGTGCCGCCCGGGGCAAAGGCAGACGGTGCCCGTGCATCTGCAGCTGCCAGCACAGAGCCCCCTGGCAGCATCCTCCGAGCTGCACCGGAGCTGCTCCCTCTGCCGCGGGCTGGAGCCAGCCCAAATGAGGCTGCCAGCTCAATTAGAGGAAACACGTGGAAGGCATCTGCAGGGATAGATCCAATTTCTGCACAGGGCAAAAACGGGGAGCTGTGTTTTTGTCTTGTTTCCACTAATTAGCCATGTAGATAAAACAAGCTGTTAAAGCTGGAAACCCAAACAGTTTTCTGTACGCTGCCTTCGCACCTCCCAGGATCTGACCCCACTGAAGAGCAGAGCTGCTTCGTTCACTTGGGGGGTTAATTTCTGCCTGGCACCTCTTCCCATGACTTTGTGTAGGCACAGCAGATTCACAAGCCAAAACCTATTGCTGTGCCCACCCCAGGGAAAAGCGGCATTTGCAAGAAGTGGTTTTCCCAAGCTTGGGTTGCATGTAAGGGGTTTTCCCTTCTGTGCACAGCATGGAAACCCTCCCAGGCTCATTGTCCAGGGACTTCAGCGTGGATGCAAGCAGCAGAGATGCGATTGCTATGTGGAGACTACAGCCTCTGTGTGTCTGCTGCTGTACCAATGCAGAGACAGCCTGAGCTTCACTGGGATCAGCATCCCACGTGTCCATCCTGAGATAAGAGACCATCTGACCTCCAGTAACCACTGGATCATGAGGAACAAAGCACCATCTCCATACCACCCACCACAAAAAGGGTGGAAAATCACAGACACCTTGTTTACAGACCTGGAGCCTCTCCGTGAGCTATAACCAACCTCCAGCTGCCTCCTGCTTCAACGACCCCCAGCTGACGCTCACCACAGCTGCAGTCTCCTCCTCCTCCTCTCTGCACAAACCTGTGTGCCAAACAACTGCCCTTTGGCCCTAGCTCTCAACAGCACTTTAATGCCCTTAGCATGTGTACAGCAAATACAAATAATCAGCAAATATGACCACTGTAAATGTCTTCATCAGAAGAGCTGAATAATGTTCCCCCAGATCCCAAGTTCTCATCTCTTGCCACAACCCCTTCTTCACGTGGGCAATTGCATGTGCGAGTACTTCTAAGAGGCTTACAAAGCGATATTGCTTTCCCCATCAAAAGCCCTGAGTCATGTTATTCCTAAAAGCTGCACAGTTCACCTTTGTATTTGCTTCAAGATAATTGCTTAAAAAAAATAAAATCAAAGCAGGATTCATTATGTTTCTTTAATTGCCCTCAGGGCTGAGTGTATTGTGAGGGCCAATTTAATTTAGCTAGGAGATGATTTTCATTAGGGAATAAAGCAGAAGATAGAAGTGTTGTGTGCTCTCTGTGGCTTAGCAAAATAACCCTTTTGGAAAGCTCTCAAGTGTGCAGGATCGGGGCTGGGCAGTGAAACCCCAGCACCTGACCCGCAGCCCTCCCCGTGAAACAGCAAGGACACGAAATAGCTGAGTGGGAGCCCCTGGCCAGAGCCTGTGGGAACGTAGGTAACAGGCACTCCTGCCAGCAACGCTGAGGGTCTGAAGGCTTGAGAAGGAGGAGCCCAGGCAGGAGATAGTATATTGCCTGATTTATGTGACCAACACGAAAGGTGTCAATCATGGCTGCTGTCATCAGCCGATGGCAGGACCAGGCACAGATCTCGTGGTGGCAGAAGCACAGCACTGTGGGCACAGCAAGCTCCTCGAGTTCATCTTTCCCGATGTCCCCAGCAGCTGGCTTGGGGTGTGCTGGGTGAGATCTGGCTGCTGATGGGAGGACTCCGCAGGCTGATAAAGTGTTGGTTTGTTTTGGAAAGAAAACCTGCATTGTGCTTTTGTTTCCAGCTGCCTGTGGGGCTTTTGAGGGCATGGCCATGGGAAGGGATGCCTTTCCCTGCTTTTCCATTCCTTGCAAAAAAATGATTTTTTTGCTCCCTCCAAAGCTTAGCTCTGTTCTGACCACCACATCTTCAAATTCTTTTAAGGACAGAACTGTCAGGGAGATTTCCTTTCTTCTCCTCCTCTCTCTGCCATCCTTCCCTTGCTCCGTCACCTTACGGCTCTGTTCCCTGGCTATAACCTTTCCAGCGAGGCCATTTCCTGCAGTCCCAGTGGGGTCTACAAACCCGGCAGCAGGTGAGGGCATGCTGGAGGCAGCACTTGTCACGGGCTGCAAGGGTTGCATGCTGCCAGGAGAGCTCCTCCTGCTCGCCTCTTCAGTGGGAACTCGGAGGCTGCCTCACAGCCTCCTGCCAATAAGTCAGATATGTGGGAGAAAATATGATTTTAGTCAATTTTGCTTATCCTTTTGGGGCTGGGATATTACTTTAAAAAGGTTCAACCAGGCTTTAAATCACAGAAGGACAGTGACGAGAATGCAGAGGTAGGCACTATATCTACCCAATTAATGACATTAGTCCTATTGATTTTAATGGGGGTGATTCACTGGCTTGAGCTGAAACACCAGCTTATTTATCTGCTGGATCACAGCCGGAGAATGCAGCATCTTGCAGAATCTGGCCCTTAAATATCACATCTAGCTACAGTCAGTGCAGGAATCCAGTCCTTTTAATAGTGATAGTTTTGAAATTATGTTGGGAGTTTTATCGCTATTATTTTAGGCAACATGCCCAACAGGGAGCAGTATGATTAATATTTAGGGAATAAATCCAGAGGTAATGGTCCCCAGGAGCCCAGGGATGCTGACGCCTCAGTGTGCTGGGAAGCCAGGCGGAACCACTGATTTCTGAGCTGCCCATCAGATATGCTGCCAGCAACTTTTCGGGATGGATTGGTGGCCCTAGAAATACAAACTGCTTACCCACCCAGCTCAGCCACTCTGGGGACTGGCAGCCCTGCTTCCAGGGATCGGTGCTGTCAGGGTCCTGCCCTCATCCTTGCACCCAGCCAGGAGCCTGTTTGCCCGTGCAAAACTGCCTCGTGCCTGTGTACTCTGAGCACAAACCTAGAGTCAGGGTGCCCTTATAACGGCAGGCACCTACCCACAGAGGAGTGGCTGGGCACTGAGCCCCTGTGCAGGCGATGCGTCCCCTTGACCAAGCACCAACCAAGCCCCAACCAAGCACTGAGCTGCTTTGGGCTCCAGGAGCGCAGGGATGGTGCCAGCTCTTCCCCTCTGTGTCTTGGTTAAAACCCATCCTCATTTAGCTTAGGTTAAGATCAGGGCTTTTTTAAGAAACAGCCTCATAACACCTCTCCTACGGGTGCTGCCTAGGAGCAGCAACACGTCCCCAGTCTCCCTGTCAGTTACTCCCTAGCAGATATCATCACAGTTGCAGAGAAGCACCGAGGATCGTGAGCTGCTCCCGAGTGAAGGAGACCCATCCTGCCCAGCGCTTGCCACCAGGCCTGGTCCTGACCAGTGCTGGTGGTGTCCTCAGAAGCATCACTGCTCTCCCTGACTTCCCAACATGAGATGAATGTGGGTTTGCATTCAGCTCCATCACCGTTTCTGGTACTGGGGAGATGACCATGAGAAACCCCACGCTTCCCTGGGGTGGGACGTTCCACCATCTGGACAAAATTGATTTCTAATTAGTCTGGTTTAGGAAGAACCACCCCAAAGAACAGGTTCTTCTACAGGTAACATGATGGCTCCATCTCCTGTAGCCCCTTGGTGCTGCCCATTACAAGAGGCAAGAACTGGTTTTAATAGAACATTGTTTATTTCCAGTTTGCTTTCTCCTAACATGCCTCTAAATTTGTTTGTAGCTTTGGATGCTCCTTGCCTGGTTCCCTGTGGGAATGCAGGGAGCCAGAACAGACAGTCCTTCTAATACACCCATCACACACTTCAGGTTTGCATGGTGGGGCCAGAAAACAAGCACTGCAGCAGCAAAGTGACCAGGAGAGTCTGTTGGTCCTCAGTACTTTGTGAATTAATATTCAGTCACTTCCTCAAAATAACAGGTCAGGGACACTGGGCTTTGGGCTATTGGAGACGCAGACCCTGTATGATGAGCGCACGTCACTGTATCAATGAGTGCTGCTCTGCCCTATTTCAGCTGAATCTGCTCCTCCAAGGAGCTGTAAAAGCTGTCTACAGTGATGAAAAAAAGACATCTTCCTTCCACTCTGAGCCACACAGCTCCCAACAGTCAGCTCCCGTGGGAAAACAACCGATCCTTCGTGTACAGGAGTTCAGACGGTGTGAGCAAAGTTCGGTGTTCCATGTGAGCGCAGTATGGCCAGGCCGCCTTACATTATTCATAGGACACTCCTGACAGTGCACGCCTCACAGGAGATTAGTCTATGCCATGCTTTCCATTTGAGTCTCCCTGTGCAAGGAGAATTATAATTAGACTCTTGTAAATGTTAAAAAAGAAATGTCTTAACACTAATTAAACCTATTTATCTTTCACAGTTAGAGCAGTTAACACCCCAGTAAAAGGTATCACAGGAAATCGGTGTGTTTATTTATCAAATGGTTTTCCTGAATTCAAGGACCTCTCCTTTCCATATTACATGATGGAAGAGCAGATGGCACATGAAGATGGAAAAAAGCCTGAATGTTGCCCTGTATGCAATCTCGGGAGTGAGGCAGCTCAGCTGAGCATCATCATTAATATTTAAGGGAACAGCAAGACTTCGTTGGGACCCAGGGCTGCCTACTGCACGACAGGGTAAGGACAGCCTGCTCCAGCTGCCGCAGAGGACAGTCCTTTAGGCTGGATGATACCTGCCCTACTAAGCAGGGGGCTTGCACTCATCAGCGAGCTGAGCATCAGCAGCCTTGTGCCACCTGCTGACGGTGATGCAGACCAAAGCCCTGGCCATGGCACCCAGCGTCCCAGTGACAGCCGTGGCCGCACAAATTGCAGGGCAGTGACAAGCGGGGCTCCAGGGCTGCCTGGGTGCTGCACAGCCAGGAAGGACAGCAGGACAGGCAGCCCCACAGCAGCTGAACGGTGACCAAAAGGTGAGGCGGTGCAGGAGGGACCTGCCTGGATCTGCAGAGGGGCTATCGCGCTGGGTCACCACGCGATACCTGTGCATCCATGGCAGGGTGAAATGAGCTTGCCCCCTGTGCAGAGGTGTCCAAAGCTGTGGGACCTGGCATGGGAACAACCGGGGCAACTGCTCCAGCCCTATGTGCTGTGGGGGCAGCACAAAGAGGTTTCAATGTTTGTGTCCTGGCGAGATGTGGTGCAGCGCAAGGCTGTGCAGCAGACTTTCCTCCCAGCCCAGCAGTGGCCTCAGAGGCCAGGTACGCGTAGCTGCCAGCCTTACTGCAGGGCTCTCCAAGGACATGGAGCCGACCACGTCTGATTTCAAGAGCCCTGAGCAGAGGTGACCTCCGCTGATAAAAGTGCTGATGGAGGAGGAGTGTGCCTGCAAGCTGCCTGCATTGTCACCTTTGTCATGCTGCATCCCTAACAGAAAGCTCAGAGCCTGGGGGAAGGCCGGGCGAGAGGCAAGTCAGCAAATGAAACAGGGCTACTCCGCTGCCTTGGTGCCAACAGCTCCACTCAGCCTTTTTTCCAAGGACAAAAGTCTTTGAGAGATGAAAGTTGTCCCACATGGTGGTAACTCCCAAATCACTGATGTGGCCTGGAGGCAACTGGCTGCTTGCTGTGATGTTCTGAGGACGTGGGTAGGAGAACGGCTCCAGAGGGAAAAGCAGGTGGTGAGAGGCAGAGCACAGGAGCCCCATAGAGCTGCGGAGTCCCAGGGGCAGCAAGCAGAGATGTGCAGAAGAATGAGAGAGGAGGGAGTTATATGAGCAGGGACACCAGGCATTAAAGAAAGCCTGAGCACTGGTGTTAGGAGGAGGAACACAGGACAGGCTTCACATGAAAAAGGTGCTAGGAACCTTAATATAAGTGAAATAGTGAATAAAAGCCAGGCTGGAGGGATCCTGAGGGAGGTGAAAAGACAGGAACTCATGCAGTGAGTGACCATCATTTTTAGGTAAAAAGGAGTCAGGCGAGCATCTGCTTAGCGGCATACTGGGACCACGTTTGTGAAACCCTGGGCACACTGGGACATGAGTTCAGCCAAAGGACTTCCAGAGGACAAAACGAACAGACCAGCCCCACTGCATTACACCCATCCCTGGACATGAGCAGGGGTTTGGCGTGTTTTCCTGGCCGAGCCCACAGCAGGAGGTCATGCCGCAAGCAGCCTGCTGGGTACACAGGGATGCCCTTTTGATTAACCTGTACCAGTTAATCTGCAAAAACCTGAACTGCCTTGTAAAGACAATGTGTCCTCTGCACACATGAAAGTAAGTGACTGTAAAACAAGGAACATACTATTTCCAGAGAGCATAAATTTGTCTGCTTTTATTTATTCAGGGTGTTGATCCTTAGGTCTCTAGAATCATGCTGGCTTCTTAACATCAAGTTGCTAATCATTATGGAGTGCCTGGGAATGACATGTCATGTCTTTGCTAGAGTGAAACCACAGTACAGTTTTAAAAGAAAATTTAATCAGAATTTTGTGATTTCTGTTGGAGAAGCTGATAGGGTTCATCTTTTCTGCCCAGGCTTTTTTATTTTATTTTTTTCTGAAAGAAAATGATTACATGTACCCTCGGGTGCCATTTTCTGAAGATGTGTTTTGTCATTTGTTATGGTGTTAAACTCCACACAGATCTAGTATCAAATTCTTGTCTTGAGATTACAACCATGACAAACTGCAAGAGCTATCAAGGGCGTTGTCAAAATCCATCTGGACTTTTTGCACTTAAATTAAGTGTTCCACATACCAACTTTGTTCCTAGAAAGAAAACTTCTTGGCTCTGCATTGTAGGGACATGTTAGGAAATGCATCCTGCCTTGATTACCCTGCCAGTAGAAGAGAGAGGTAGGGATATTTTAAAAACACCAGCTGAATTTCATGCTTCAAAGGTAGCAGAGCTCTGGGTGCAGGACTGCTGCCCCAAATGCACCCTGCTCTAGTGGGATGTCCAGGTGCTGGCCAGGTCCTTGCCTCAGCTGGCTCCAGCTGCCAGACTGCAGGAAGCACAAGAGGAGAAAGGATTGGTAGCAGTGAAGTTTCCCTAACACTTGCTTCGATAAGAGCAGTTTTTGCATTCTGGCCAGGCAGCAGTTTGGCTTGGTGTGTGGCAGACAAATGCGCAGCTACAGCGAGAGCAGGGCAGATGAAAGCTGGTGTGTGCGCAGGACCAAGCAGGAGCAGGTGGGGAAGCAGCGGCAGCTGCGCCTTTCCCACCCGTCCCACTGCAGGCAGCTTGCAGCAGCTCTCAGCAGAGGTCTGGGTGGCCAAGAGGCACTGCTGCCTGCGGGGATGGATGGGCAGTGGGTGAGGTGGAGGAGAAGCCTTGGAGCTGCTCTCTCATGTGCCAGCTTCCCGCAGCTGTAAGTCTGCATTCGAAAGTGACTGAAGACACCAAGTTCATCCAAGCACAAACATGGGTTACCGCAGGATTTCCCAAGCCTTCCTCTCTGTGCTATGACAGCCCCGGATAAACAAACTTCCTGTCTGCTGCAATCATTGCAACACTGTTGGTTCTGCCCAGGACGAAGCTGAAGCTGGCACCCTGGTTCCTTTTGCAGACGGCAGTGCTCTCAGTGACGCAACAAGCTTGTTTTGCACACACCTTCTGCCAGCTGGCCCTGCTCTCACCTCTTCTGCAATCCGTACTCGAGATGAGGAGAAGGTCAGGCAAGCGTGAAAAGGCATCCATCCTCGTACGGTCGATGTACAGCTGACAATTTACAAGGGCTTAGGCGCAAACCCCTTGGGATGATAGAAACTTGCTCAGGTCCAGAAAGGCCAAAGGGCTTCCCTGTTGGTTGTCCAGTATCTTCAGGAAATGACCTGATGAATAACATCCCACAGCAGCTGACAAATACACAGAAACCTACCAGGGCAAGGTACTGAGCAAGTTCCCAGTAAGGGAGAAACTGAGAAGAACCTGTGCTAACAGGTGTAAAGATTCCTCACTGACCTCATGCTGTGATTAGAGGCATTACAGGAAGCACACAGAAAGCCTGCAGCGCTGCCTGTATCAGCACCCTCATCTGCTTGGCTCAGTACAAAGACAAAATTCATCAGCAGCACAGAGAAAAGCTCTTAGAAATACACATAATTCAATTAGACCATCAAAAAGATGATCTAATCACGTCAGCTCAATTATTCAGACTAGGGCAAGCTGAAATCTTTCATGCCACCTAAACTGGAAGCCTTCTGCTGTGCCAGTCCTCTGGTGGCAATCCTCATGTCCAAGGAGGTAATTCACTCAGGCTGTGCTCTCACTTTTCAATATAACAGTAGGTCTTTTTTGGATAAGAAAATCCTCTCTGTTTGATATTAATGAGGGAAAAAAAAAAAGAGTACCCTGGACACCAGAGGGTGTTGTGCAGAGTGGGAACAGACGTGGTGTGGACTGGGGGTCCTGCGGGTGGGAGAGTCACCATCAGGGCTGCTCACAGCCCTGGACACTCCGCCCAGCTGCCATGTGCATTTTGTCAGAGGCCCCTTTGTCCACTTCATCTTGTCATCGCAAGATTATGTTATTCAAATGATGAAGCCCCTGTACTCCCTCTTCCTGCCGTTCTTGCTCACTTGAAGCTTTTCTGTCCTCGCTGGATCCTGCTTCTGTCTGTGCACGATGGCAGTCTCCCATCCGCTGCTGCTCTGCATGGCTTTCACTGGGGTCACTGGGAAATGCGCTGTACGTGCACGGCCTCTTGTACCTCCCGCCCCATTCTGGGAGCAGACCCAGGACTGCGGAGCCCTGCTGGGTCTCATTCCTGACCCTCAGCCTACACACACGTGTCCGGTCTCCTGTCAGTCTCCTGTTGCTTTGCGGTTCAGGCACTGTGCTAACAACCCGACTCTTATCAGATGTTTGGTTTCTAGAGACAAAATGCTCCTATGCTGAGCCTTGTGTCACCACTGGTTCTTCTGAAGCTGCTGTGCAGCTGTCCCTGAGAACAAAACCACTGGAACAAGTGGATGAAGGGTATACAGACGAGCCTTTCAGCCTCCAGCCTCTCCCCTGAAGCCACACCAAAGGTACAGAAAGCTTAGCCTTGATCAAACAGAGCTGTGGGCACAGTGCTTGTGCGGCTCTCGGCTCTTGTTCTTGGGCAAGTCCCAGCTGGAAGCAGCAAGGGCCAGACCCCAGCCCGAGAGCCAGCTGGACGCAGCATGGCCTCTGCTCCTGTCTGCTCACTGGGTTTTGCGTTCCACTCCTGCAAAACAAACTGCTAAGTGCTGGAGGAATCCTGCAGAACACAGCATAACAGCGACAAGCTGAGTCCTTTGCATGGGGATACAAACAGGCTCTATCTGCATGGGCCCATCCCAACTCCCTGGTTTATTCCAGGGACCACAGATCGGGAGGTGGAAGCTCAAAGCTGCTCCGATAAGAGTGAAGTGGTGCTATCCAAGTTGTGTGGATAAAAAACTCAGCAGCAAAAAGTTATGTCGTTGATTAGAAGTCTGCCAAGAGAGAAAAAGCAAACTGTAGGAATAAGATGCAAACTTTCAGCATGGAAAGAGATTAACAGCTTTATATCCTAACAATTTGTGCTATAGCCAGGATTACTGCATATATTTAGTGAAGATCTATAAAAGAGTGCACAGTAGATGTCAGAAAATTATGGCTTAGAGAAAATTATTTAGATATGAGAGAATTCTGAGTAAGCCTAGATATGGAAGAATTTTGAGGAACTTTGAAAGGACAGAAAAAATGATCAGCTGGGCAATAGGATGAGAGATTAAAGTCAGTGCAATGCAATGTATATGAGAAGAAACAGTCTGAACTATTCCTGGTCTTCATGCATTGTAAATCAACTAAAAGGCCTTGGTGTCACTATAAAGAGTTCATTAAGAAGCATCTGCTCAGCAAAGTGTTCTGACCAGAAAAGCATTAAGACATTATGATATTTAAATATACATTTTATGCAATGATGAAAATATTATAGTGCCATATATTACACAAGTGATGATACCTCCTCATCTTAAACAGTGTGTTCATTCCAGTTCTGTTTCCCTCATTTGGAATATATAAATCAAGTTCAAAGTGTGCAAGAAGAAATGCTGGAGACTTGGAAGATTTCCATACAAGAAGAGACGGCTTGGACTATTCCAACTTTAGATAAGAAATTAGTAATGGAAAAAGCTGAATTTCATTCACTAATGAATGGCATTGGAAAATAAAAAATGATTTTCCAAAGTACTTAGTGTTGTACTGCTAACAGAATAAGGCACTCATATAAATTCAAATAATCCTTTTATGTCAACCACCATTAAAACTCAGATGAAGTATTTCTGATCTGGAAACTCATTAATTCAATATAGTAATCTGTGTCCAAGTATTTAGTGAGATTCAAAAATGAGTTACCTCCTCTTCCCAAATATACTTGCAGATAGAGAATGCCAGTCATCACATTTGGATATTAAAAAGTTTTTGCTAAATTCTCAGTCCTATGGGAGACTCCAAGATTATTTCTTGGGACAGAGCTCGTACTTCTAATACACTGCCAAAACTGGGACTTTGGACATTCTCAGTTGCCAGCACATTTTCTCTTGGAAACATCCAGAAATGCTTCTGTAATATCAAACCCAGTAAATCTAGGCTGCTGCTATCCACATGTCAGTTTAGCTACTGACGTAACAATTAAGGCATATAAAATTAATTCCACATGCACATCCTTATTTCAAGCAATTTCAGGTAATTCCCTAACCTCCAACTACTGGTTTCAAAACCTCAAAAAAATCTATCACACTCCAACTCCCAGTGCAACCCTGTAGCTGAGGGTGGAGTGAACCATGTGCTTGGGAGCACTCAAAAGCACTTTGTAGGCAGCCTGGTGGTCACCGGGACCTGCAGGAGAAATCCCTGCGTCACTGCAAGTGGCCTCAAGGCCAGTCTCAGAATGAAATTCACCCCCAAGTCTAGATGCTGATTCTTGGGAGTGAGCTCAGGGCCTGATGTAGGGCAAGTTAGTCCATGGTGATCTGCAGCAGCCCCCCACCGAGCCGGCAGCTGAGCTTGCCATTGCGCCATTTCCTAGTGCTGTTGGAAAAGAGGGAGTGAAGAGCCAGTCCCTTTGCCTTTTACCAATGCACTTTAATAATGCACCTACCTTTAATAGATGAAGCGATGAATTTAAACCTTACCGGAGGTTAATTACTTTGAACCAAAGTTGTGAAACTGAATTTCACTGCCAGGTGTGCAAGGAGCAAGAGACAGGGACGGCAGTCCCAGATGAGGAGTGTCAGCGGGGACTTGTGCTGGGGACCTGAAGTGCTTCTGCCACCAAATTGCACGCCTCTTTTCAGGCATAAATTTTTCAAAGTTTTAAAAGCAACACTGACAAAACATCTCTATGTCTATCTTATGCTCTATGCATTAGGTTTTATAGATTTCAGAAATTGTTTTTGAATGCTACCCAATCAAAGTTAAAGGTTTGAAATGTTTAGTGCATTAAGACTACACCTACGTGGAAACTGAAATGTCTGTTTCCTAGGAAATTCTGTGATTTGAAACTCAGTTTTCAGTCCAATGTAGAGTGAAATGTCATATTTAGAAATTCAGAACAAAATGAAATGTTTAAAAAGTTTTTAAAAGTTACTTGAAATACTCTGTTGTCATCTTGACAGGCTTCTTTTATATTCTTATTGTAATTTATTACATCAAGTGATAATTTTCATAGCAAAAATTATTTTGAAAGGAAAAATGGAAATGCTATATTCTTGTCATTTAAAAATGGAACATTTCAGCCTTATTTGCATGTTTAACTTTGCATTCAGAGTAGAATGGACAAAACCCAACACATTCCTGGTGAAAGTTTAGCAAATTATGTTTTATTGAAATCTAAGAGGAAAACACCCAATGAGAATGATGCCCAGCTGCAGCACTCCACACTGAGTCATTCCTAGCCTAGTCCCACTTGATCCCTGTCGCAGTCCTTTGCCTTAGCTTCAGCATTGCTTCTGCGAAGACGCAAGGGGGACTCACATGCTGATGATCCCTCTTGTTATTGCTTCTTCATGGATATTTAGCATTACCTGTCTCTCTTCAACTTCTGCTCCACACCAACCGTGACCTGCCTTGGGCAAAGACTCAGTGTTGTGTTGGGGTTGCTAGCTTTGGTCAGACCACAGCCATCAGGGGGAAGTCTGCAACGAGATGCAACAGCTTAAAAGCCAGGCCATGAACTGCACAGACCACGAACTGCTAGGGCTGTGACACTGATGCAGTGACATTACGAACCAGCTGTTTCCCCACTGCTCAGAGCACCTTGGGTGAAATCTGGAGCCATTTTTCCTGATGGAGACCATAAGGGATGACACAGATTTTCCTCTCCCTGCAGGGAATATCTCCTGCTGTGGAAGGAAGGAGCCAGGCATGTGAAAGGGAATCTGCTCCGACTCTTTGAGCTGAGCCAGAATGGCTCTACCTGCATTTTTTACCCGCATGGCCTGCCTGCATGCATGAAGGGTGAATAAGCAAGGCACCTGCACACCCTGCAGGGCACCTGCCTGTGGGTGGAGATGTGCTGATGGGTCCCCGTGCTTCTGCAGAGGGGCCCTGGCAAGGGACTCCCTTGGGCTCCTCTCACAATAAGACTGAGCACCTGCCTGGCCGCAGAAAAACCCAGCCAGGGTACATTTGCCACAGAAAGGAAAAGCCCTTCTAAAGAATGCAATGCAAGAAATGCAGGTATACAGGATCCACGCACGTCCCTGAACACTTGACCTTCACATTAACTCTTTTCACCACACCCCGGATCCATGGGCATCCAGTATTACTTCATGCCGCAGGTGCTACGCTTTCCCATGTGCACCGAGCCAGAATGCCTCTTCACTGCATCGGCATTTGCCTTCCTAACCATCCTCCTTGCCCACTTAACCATTTGATTGCTGAGGAGTGCAAAACACCACTCTTAAATCTAGACCAGTCTTTGGACTTGAATATACATAAAATTCAGAGGTATCTAGGTCTGAGTTTCAGTAGGGATTGAGCAGATAAAGAGGGGATGCTTGCAAAACTGGGAGCCCCAGCAGCGATTATGCACCACGGCTTTCAGCAGATGCTCCAGCTCCAGCTGCAGGAGCTCTGCCCCCAGATGAGGCTCATCTTCCCTGCAGAGGCGATTTTGAAATTCACCTGGAGAAGAGTTAACTTCATCCCTGGGATTGTTATTTGACAGAATTGCAGACACTTGTACAGAATAGTCCTTTTAGAAAGGATTTTTCCTTCAGAAAGTGCTTTGGACTCTTAATCAGTTACAGGGTTTAGTGGTGTTATTTACAGCCTGATAGGAGGAAAAAGAACCACCCCACAGGGCCCTGGCAGACTGTGCAGAGCTCCTCCTCACATTGACTGCACCAAGGCAGCGTTAACCTTTCAGAAATCTCCTGTTGCAGAGCCTTGTCACCTAGACATACCTGGCTTTGATGCCCAGTGGCTCAAACTGAACTAAGGAAATTAATGCCCTTTATGAACTGGTTCTCAGGGTTTCTGCAAAGTTTACACACAATTTCTTGTAAGGAAAAGCTGGGCATGAGTGATAGCAACACATTCCTCCTCTGCTTCTCACCTTCGAGCCCAGCAAGTCCTCGACCAAGCGGTGACCTAAGTGACAGCAGCCAGGGCCACGCCAGCAGCACTGGGCACATCCCTGTGGCCCTGTCCCTCACCCTCCGCATGGTGCCCAGGCAGACAGGGGGTGCATCGCCCAGCGAGGCCCCCAGAGCCCCAGCCAACTCTGTCCCACGCTGCCGGGTGCCCAGCACCATCTCATGGGGAAACACCAAGTCGGAGCACCTTCAGAGCAGCTCCCGCTCCACTGCAGACACCCTGAGAAGAGGAGATAACTCCTTGATTCTGCTATTTCAAGGATCAATTGAGAATAAAGCTTTTATTCTACATCCTAGATATTCGTGTCGCCCATTTACCAAATGTCTCTTGAGGAACAGCTAAACCCATGACAGAAGAGCTTCACCCTTCTAAGCTGCAGTGGGATGAACTCTATGAGATTAGCTTTGCCCTACAAATGCAAATTTGATAGCCTTTCATATTACAATGGTAGGTCCCGTCGAACCAAGCCTCCCAGGGACTTTTGTGATTCCCCAGTTTGGCAGCAATATCATTGCTGCCCCGTGAATTGCGAGGAGGAAACAAGATCTCAGGAGCCACTTATGGCTGCTGGTGCAGCTAGTGCGAATCGGCTTTCAGAGAGCAGGTAAGAAAGGGATTTCTCTCAATAATTTCCTTTAATTCATTAACTGCTCAGACTGGCAACTTGCAACCAAATTATTTCTTTTTGAGCAAAACTTTCCTGAATAATCATTTTTGTAAAGTATTTGCCACATGCATTTTTTACAAGTCGTGAATTTTATTTCTAAATAGATGTTACTTGCAAACAATCCCCACAGTGCTGATAGCTAACATAGCTTTGCACAGAGTTTCACCATGGCTTCTGACAGAGGAGTTTAAAATAATTAAAAAATGAGTGTATGAAAAACTCATCCATGAAATCCCACTCTTTGGCAATCTGCTATTTACCTGTCAGAAAGTAACAGCACTGCACACAGTGCTGCGCGAAAGGCTTCAAGGTTTTATGATCCACGTATGAACAAATGCTTATGGCTTACTAAAAAAGAAAAAAAAAAAGAGAGGGAGAGCAAGCAGGCAGGAGCATTTAAGTGTTTTAATCAAGGAACAGTTTATTTCTAAAGCCTTTGAATCTCTAACAATACTCCCATCTGTAATTCCTTGTAAGAACCTAGTAACAAACTTTTGAAAGTTTGGTGTTTGTCACATTTGCATAGATACTGCGGGGTAAGATTAAATAAATATTCAAAATCAGATGAATTTGATCAGACATTATTTAAAAGTTTCACGGAAATATCTAGAAGCAGATTTTTTTTCAAATCACTATTTGATGTCAGTGTTGCTAAAGGAAATTTCAAGGTTGCCATGAGCATCTTGTAGAGTACTAGATTATTAAAATCATTATTGTTGTAACATAATTAAATCTGAAATAAAGGCTACATAGATCTTAAAGAAAATATATTTGACATATTGGAGACCTGGTAATGTATCCACACATGACAACTGTCTTCCTACTATAAGAGCACTGTCTTACTATTGTCTTACTGTTCTTTATCTGTAAAAATAAGCTTCTTAAAGAGAAAAGTAATAAACTTTCTGCCTTAAGCCTCCAAAAATAATAAACTTTCTGTCTTAAACCTCCATTCTTTCCAGTGCATCATCTTTGTAAATGCAAATATGCTCTTGGGAACATTTAGTATAATTTTCAGTGGTGTTTGGACAGTATGAGAATCTCAACAATGGAATTATTTCATTATTCTTCATGTTGAAACAACCCTACATGAACAAACCAACATCTCTGATGATTTTTTTTTTTTTCCTGGCAAAAAAATGCAGAAACCTGAGCTCACATGTCTCACTGCAGCCTTTGCTATTTGAGATTTTTCACTGAAAGGACTTTTCACCAGGCTCCTATGGTACAGCATGGATGGAGCACCAGACAGGTCCCCAGTGACATGCTGCTGCGAAGTCCGTGACAGCATTTCTGGGACCTCGGGCAGAACTAAAGGAGCCTTTGAAGGTCCATTGCCTTCAGACAAGTTTCAAAGAAAACCCCTCTGACATATCCTCATTTCCTGAATGCCGACAGGAGTATCTTCCAGATATCAAGCCTGATAGCTTCATGGAGTTGTGCTGTCAAAGTCATGGTGCACCGGGACATTGTAAATTGGAGTTAGGGATGTTTTCTCCCCAAAGGTCCAATGCTGGGGGAACTGTGATGTTCTAGCTGGAGATATTAGGTTAGAAAGGAAACCAAAGGGATTCTCAAATCCTTTCTTAAATTAGCCTATCCCTCCAGGCAAAAGAAATCATCCTCTGACAAGGAGAAAAAACAATTCCCAGCTAGCACAAGCCTACTAACCTCTGGCTTGCTTTTCCCGGAGTTGTTCCACCTTGAAATGAGTTCACATAAGCCCAGAAACAGCCACAGGACCAGAGCTGAATAAGGAAGCCAGATAACAAAAGATTCCTAATCCTTCTATTGTTTCCTTTGCTATTAAATCTCTTAGTAATTGGTCGGTGAATTGGTCACATAACTCCTCTGACCTCAGGATGGTCACTGGAGCATTATGGGAAAAGACTTGCTCTTGGGGCTGTGCCAAACCCCTCAGATCTGACGGGGGCAAAGACAGGCCTTCTCATGGGCTGCACCGCAAACACTGCTGCGACCCTGGCGGGGGCACTGACAACTGAATTTGCACAGAATGTAGATTCTGAAATCCTGCTCTGTGCTGCTGACAGTCGCTGCTCTGCTCCGCTCTTTTCTTCTCTCTCTTCACAACAGCCGTGTTCAGACCATTTGTCCCAAAACTAAGAGATGTGGGGTCATGAACGTGTTTGAGAAGCTGCAAAAGCTGCTTTACTCCTCTCCCAAGCAGCCCAAACCCCAGAAGAGAACTTGGACCTTCTCCCAAGAGAGAAGAGCATCCGATGTACTACTTTCATCTGCATGAGTGCTGTAAAGATTATTCATGTTAGCTCTATTTTTTATATAAGAATTTCACACAGTAGTGTGCTTTTAAATACTTCTCACTGCAGAGCAGATAACAGCACTACATGTACTCGGAAAGGGAAATCAGTATAATCAGAAGCACACATACTAGGAAGTACATCCATGTGTGCAAAGACATGGCCCAGAGGAGTTCAAGGAACAGTCTCTGCCTCCAGCTAAATTGGCCCTTATTGGGTCTAAACATTCTCTGGCAAAATGTCATTATTTATCTGCATTGCTTAGCTGGTGACACCAGCAAAATTCATTGCAATTTTGGATTCTTTCCCCGCTGACCTCAAAGGCACTAAGTGGCTGGGGAGGTCTGCGCACCTCTTTGCCTTACATCTGCATTACACAACACAACTGTCGAGCCTCTGCTGAGCTGGCCCTTGGCTGTGGGAGGAAATGTCTCAGACAATTTGTTAACAACAGCACGGAGGACAGATTATTTCTCATCTATTTTAAAATTCGTAGAAGCAGCTTCTTTCCTGGGGCCTCGTGATCCTCCATCTTAGCCAAACGATGTAATAGCATGATCCAATGGAAGCTTAATGGAGGACAAATATTTGAATTTATAACATTGCAGTTTTGTGACAGTTACTTGCCCCCTGCCCTACAAGGAGAAACACAAACTTTTCCTTGTAAAAAGTAGTTTTGTTTTGTTTTCTTAGCTGAACAATTGTTTGCAGATGGCATTTGTATTAACAGCCATGCAATCAATAGATGCACATATTTCTTTAAAACTTATAAATAAATCTTGTGGTTTCATTCCAGGTGCACAGAAAAACAAATAAACAAAAAACAAACAAAAAAACCCACCAGCAACAAAAAAAAACTTCTAGATATTGAAGGTGAATTTAAGCCAAAGTATCTACCCATCTAACAGAGGAATTGTCTTCCCCTTATTATTAGTTAGCCTGACAAAGATACAGCATTGTGTTCTGGCCTCACCGTGACTGATTTCAAAATAAACACATACGCCTAGCCAAAACCAAGAGCAATACAGGGCCCAAATGTTTCATCTCCATATTTTTTCAAGCCGTTGGACTGTAGTCCAATGGAAATGTAGTCAGTGAGTCTGGGGGAAGAGATTTGCTTGAACTAACTTCTGTTTCTATGAGCAGAAGTCTAAGAGTAATGTGATACAAGACAGATTGCTGTTCAATCAGAGAGGAACAAACATCCTTTGATACTCCTTTTGTCCCCTAAGTCAATAATGCTAAGAAACTGCAGAGAAGCCTTTAATACGTTTCCTGCTTCTCTCTTGGATCATTTCCACATCGGGAACAGTCTTGTTCTTTGAACTGAATTTATATTTAATTTAATGAAGTAAAAATAGTTTTAAAAATTGAATCTTTAAAATAAAAGAGAAAAACAACACAAAACAGATATATTGACTAAATATTTTTCTTATACTTAAAATCCCGTGACTGCTTGAATTAATGTTTTTTGTAAGAACTGCTAGATGAAAGAAATGCAAGTCCACATATTAATCTCCCCAAAAGGTGTAGCTAATAGAATTTCTTCAATTCTTCAATTAGGGAATGCATCATTCATCATTTTCTCTGTTTATTCTCAGATTTGCCATATGTATGACACATGTTCAAGGCAAGCCTTAGAATGGCATAAGACAGATGTGAGGCAAAAGTATAAATCTGACACAGATTTGGGAATCTGATAAAGGTAAAAATAAATGTGTCTGCATGATGATCTACACTACCAAGTTTTGCAGCTTTTATTATCCAAGATATTTCATGTAAATCACCCAGATCCCTACGTGACATTGCTCTCTGTGGTGTACACACACTCTGCGAGTCTTCGCTGCAGATCAACAACACTTTTACCAATCGAGGGCAGCTCTGATACTCCAGCCTGCCCCTCACTCCATCGCAACACCTTCGTCAAATCTACTCAGAGCTGAACCAGACCTTGATACTGTCACGTATGTGTTGAAGGAGTTCTAGTTTTAGCCCACTGAGAGTTAAAAATAGGCTGAGGAACTAGGAGGGGATGCAGAACTGAAGCCAAACCACAACATGAAATTTCTGCGCATATGTCCCATCCGCTGAGGCGAGGAGCTCTGCATGGTATGGGGTGCAAGTGTGGACCCCAGCACGGCCACCGGCAGGTTGGCTCCTTGACCTACATTTCCTCTTAGGAGATGGGAGAAGATGCACAGGAAGCTCAGGACAGGGGAGAGGAGTTCAAGCCATTTGCATTCGGAGACTAATGGCATTTGACTTAAACAATCTCACCTCTTTTTTTTTTTTTTTTTCCAGATGAGAGATAATGAAAGAGCTTGAAGCCAAAAATAATAGATCGCATTCACAACCAGTCTTAGCAAAGAATATCTATTAACTAAAACAATGCCAATTTTAAGTTTCCTAAATAAATGGTATTCTTTGGATTTACAAATAGGTTGAAGATGTAAAATAGAACAAAACCAAGACAGCAGGGAATCAGGACAGAAAAAATATGTGCATATCTCAGTAAGTGCTATCAGCTAAGAACTCAGCTATGAAACATCACCAGATATTCAGGGATGAGGGGCAATACATCCACATACTGAAAGGTGCATGGATACGAAATAAAGGTGGCACAAGGCAGGGGGACTCTCATTCAGTAGTGAGACAGCTCCCTCTGCAATTAAACTCTCAGAACTGAAGCAACAATCTGTTGGTTAACTACCACAATGGAGAGCAGAGGCTTCCTCTACGGACACAGCCATTGCAGAGTTGAACACACTTGTGATGCCTACACCCCAAGCAGACAACCTTTGCCATCAGTGCAAGACAACTAGTTGGTACTGAGTGTTCCCATTGCTGTTGGCGAGAGAACCTAGCTCTGCAGGGGCAATGCCTCTGGAAACAACTCAGCTATTATTCACTACCCAGTAAAAAGTAGACTACCCTGGGAGGAGACAAAAACAAATAGATGTTGCAATAAATCATCCTTACAAGCTGGACAGGTGTCCTGAAAAAGGTGTTTATTAATTCGATTATGCTAAGTACCAACACAGAATGAAGTCAAGGCAGGTAACTCTTGCCACAGCAGCCATAAAGCTGTCCTTTTACAAGGGTGTTATTCCTTATGCATTATTTACCTGTGCTGTTACCTTTTAGGTCTAATTTCCATCAATTCCTTTACAAAAGCTGTAAAAAAACATCAAGTGTATACAAATCGACATTTTATCCTAAGCATATGCATACAGGAAATTATGTAAGAACTCCCCTCCAGAAACTCCCTAATAACTCAGAGGAGACCGGGCTGTGTTTGGACCTAATGACAGCACTACTGCAGGTAGCAAACAGCTCTGATTCCCCTATCAATGTGAAGCATCCCAGCCTTCTTTGAAACTGTACTGCAGAACAGAACAGAATTTTCTGTTGTGTCCCTGTCAGGTATAGACTAATCCTGGAACTGGTATTGCATCAGCTCTTACAACCTAGTATTTTATATTTCATTGCCACAGAATGGAAGGATCTAGTTTGCTAATACATATGATGATGCCTCAAATGACAGCCTGCATTTTGAACTGTGCTGCTATAACTAATTAGACAAAGTGTTCTTATATTAATTATTCCAGATGATGGAAAAAAAAAAGTAATTTAATATTCTCTACAAAAGATGTCAAGGTTAATGATTCAATCAGAAGAACTGCTAGCAGAAAAAAACTCCACGTGACAGAAATTATGATATTAAACGAATAAAAAGAATTAAAGACTTAAGAATTAAAGGTGGCACCTACAAAAATCCAACATCCCCCTCTTTTACAATTATAAGGTTATATTCTATATTTTTTTTTTTTTTTCAGGTAAACAAACCTTTGCTCTTCCACATTATATTTTCTCCAAACAAATTCACCAAGACCTACATTTGTAGCACAAAATGCTTGAAAAATCCTTCAAACATGAAGCTTATTCCAGGGAGTGGTGTGAAAATCGGCCTGTTCAACTGCAGCATGAGTGTCACCAGTCTGTACCTTGGCACTCTGCCTTTAGGCACTGCGTACAAGAGCCAGACACAGGTTCATATTTAAGCTATAATTCGTCCCACCACCACTGTACTACAGGATTTGTATCTTCAGTATAATGAAGATTCTTTTTTCTATCAGATCTGTTTTGCCTCAAGCTAAGAAATCGCATCACATTAAATACACTTAGGGGACCCCCCACCCTATAAATTGTCTCTTCTTTGTAAGTCTGTTTCTCACTTTTACTTATTAATTATAAAATCACCAGTAAGATCTTAATTTAAAATGGATGCCTTTAGCAGAGTGCTCCAAAGATGTTGAGAAGTTTAATTAGGCAGCTATGGAAGCCTCATGGAAGTAAAACACCAGCGTGCTCAGCACTGGGCTTTGGCACAGGGACAGGCACAGTCCCCAGCACTGTGCTCTGCCTCGTCCCTGCCTGCCTGCGTCTGCCAGTACACCAGCTGCGCATGAGGGAAAATGAGAACCAGGCTCTGCTCCTGCAAAGGGAAATGCGGGGGTTGCAAAGTCCCTTGTAATTTTAGTTAAGCCTGTAAAGACAGGATGTAAAATGCTACCAGACAACCTCATTATGAAGTCCAACTTGGTAGACTGAGCTCAGGTTCCTTGTTGCTTTTTCCTTACAGTGAATGTTTGCCCCCTTTCATTCTGCATTGCTCCAACAAAGCCCAAATACCTTGTGTTTTATTGCTGCATGGTGACAAGGGCTGACCTTTCCCTCCACTCCCTCTACAAAAGCTTTTGTGTTTTACGTGTTGCTAGGAGGGAAGGCATGGAAGGACGACTGTACAGCGTTAGCTTTGCCTTTGCCTTCTTCCCACCCCAAGGTGCGCTGCATGACCTCAGTCTTTACCCATTGGCAGCTGCCACAGGTAGGAACAGATTCAATACAGAATTTAATCTGTAGTTAAACAGAAAGACAAAATGGCTTGGTCAGACAACAAGGGTTTTAAATGCCCTGCCATGAAACGGCACCAGGTGTACCTTAAAGACCACTGAACTGATACTGCTAATGAGACCATGACCTTGAGCAACAAGCACAGCACCCTTGCACCAGCAGTAGCAGATGCTTCAGAAGAAATGCACCAACCTCACGGGGTACTAGCAAAGAACAACTACTTAAAAAACAAACTACTTAGCTGCTTTAAAAATATCTAGCTTTCAATTAGCCTTTTATGATTCCTTACTGTTGTACTTTATTCACATCTGCAATGCTACTTTGTGAGGTATAGGATGGCCTCTAGTGGCCCACACGACGCACAGAGACCCTGTCTTGTTTCTCTTAGCAAGGCATACACACAGCGAGGGCACAGAGGCAAACACAAGCCATGCACCAAAACCAGGCAGGACTGATAGCAGAAAGTCTCCACGCAACATCCCCAGCCCCATACCAAAAAAAAAAATATATGTATATATATATATATATATATACAAGAGTAACTCATGAGATCCATTTTTCATTTCTAGAAACATGGATAAAACTAATCTCATATCTTTGTTTAAGAAATCTGCCTTTGCAGAACCACTGCCTTATTAGGACAACAAGGACATGGTCAGGGTCAGGGTGGTATCACTTTGGTATGAAATGAGCTCAGTGATCTCATTCCAGTCCCGAAAGGATGCTTTTGAACATCTCCAGTCCACTACTAGGACTGGCACCTGATGATTATTCAGCTCAGGCAATGTAGTTTGCTTTTGTGGAACAAAAATCTCAATTCATCCCTCTAATGCCAGTATAGGAGCAGCAACAGAAGGACTGTATGCCTTGTCTCTTGGACAATCATAGGGTTTGCACATTACTGGACGAAATGAGAGAGCTGGGGTGCAAGAGATTCCTTGCATGCCTGCATGCCTCTGTCCTAGCCCACTTCTGTTTCCAAAGTCTATGTCCTAGCCACATTTTCTTATTCAGTCATGGTAATATTTGCATTTGGAGATGTCCCCTGTTCCCAGCTTGATAAGTAAACTACAGCTGAAGAAACTCATGCTTTTTTTTTTTTTTTGCTTTTTTTTTTTCCCAAAGCCTGATCCTCTTGCCACAAATCCATTTTTACATACAAAGACTTAGCTGGTGATACAGGTCCTCATGAAAATTTTAAATGGATGCACAAACATAACCGCATTTTTGTAACCATAAATCAACAGATCGGGTCCACAGCCTTCTTGCCCAGATAACAACAGACTTCTTAAACGAAGCAGGACTTTAAGGTGTGTCAGCTGCTCAGCTAACAGAGCAACACTACCTGAGTTACTTCCATAACATTTGGAATTTGCTTGCAGAGGTAGCAGAGTTTCGAGGAGCCTGAAGCAATCTCATTTGGACAAGTAGTCGCAAGGCAACAAAATGAAATGGAAACATCGCTCAGTGCTATATCTTGTAAAAACTACGTTCATAGTCTTGGCATTTTATTTCAACATATGCACAGCAGGTAGGATGCATCTTGTGTTATTTCATACAATGCTCCAGGGGAATTGTAAGCTTTATAATGAAAGGGGAAGATTTTAAAAAGAAAACTGTGTATGTGTATGTATATGTGAAATCTATACATCTGTGCTTAACTGTATGAAAGCTAGAACCAATAGCAGCAGATTGTATGGAAAATTTTCCTGCAGAATATTTGTCCATAAATATATGTACAGTGCTGAGGTGTAAAATTAAGGCAGAACACAACTGAGGTACTTTCTAGTAACAGTATATTATTCTGAGAATGGCAAGGAGAGAGCAGAAGTCCAAAACAGTTAAAACTCGAACAGCCTGTGCCTTGTGATGAGAGGTAAGGTTTCTGCTAGTTGATCAGCCATAGGTAGGTGACGATAACTGCAAAGGAGTTGGAGCAAACGGATCAAAGCCGCAATTTCAACAGTTTGAAGTTGTTCTTGCTATTTTTCTCTTTCTCTCAATATTAAAGAAAATAAGTATCTTGGTTCAGGTAGCAATAAGATCCATGTTCTGGTAAAAAAAAAAAATCTCTCACCAAATTATTATTATTTTTTTAAACAATTGATGGGATTGTGCCAACTTCCACTATTTGGGTAAACAGAAAAAAGCTATTTCCATCACATTCTGTGATTTTACCCCCAGACTGCAAGTATCCTCTACCCAAGAGTTCAGCACATCAGAAAGAAAATGTTCTTGCAATTTCTGCACACATAGCCTGTCCCAGTCTGGTTCAGCTCAGTGCAAACACCAGAAGGTAAAATTCCAGTCAGGTCTAAGAACATAAATCTAATTTGTGGTACAAGAAGAGATTTCTAGAAAGGGGGCTTCAATATTCATCACACAGGGCTCCCATCTGTGCCTGTAAAACTGCTACAGGCATGCAGAGGGTCCCTTATTAAAACTGGTACACATCCATTGATCACTAAAGGAAAATTTAAAACAAAAACAACCAAAAAAAAAGTCATTGCATACATCTGCTTACACTTTAAAATTTTTCTTTATGGTACGGAATGGTTCTTGGTTGCCACTGCAGACCAGTGATTCTCTCCACGCAGCACAGACAAGCACAACCCAGCCACCTGGGACTTCTGGGCCCTTTTGAGGGATGTGGAGATGTTCTTCAGGTGTGGCACAACCTTAGCAAAGGAGCTGTTGAGAGATCTGCTCAGACAGCAGTAGTGAAACAGTTGAATGATGCCCTAATCCAGAAGTAAATAAAAATAGAATAGTATGAAACTAGAGGAAATCACTTCCTTTCACAGCCCTTACCTGCTCTGTGTTTAAAGTGCAGTTCTTCATTAATACCAGCAGAAGGAAGTATTTGGTTACAAACAAAATGCTGAAACCTGATAAATCAATCATAGTGTACTTTATTGAGTGTTCATTAACACAGGACAGTCAAAGAATGACATTTATTATGAATTTTTTTCCAAGTGATTTAGAAAAGTACTCATGTTTTCCAACTAAGGTTTTCTTTGCCACATCAGCAGAAGTGCAGGAATTATTTCTGTTTGAGAACACAAGTTCTCTCAAGGAAGTTCACTCCTGGTCAAACCAGCAGGCTTAAAAACCAGATCATCATCAGCCTTTCTGAAGGTGCTTCATGCTTTCCAGACTAGTCAGACCTTCCCTTTTCTTTCATTTACATTTCCAAAAAAAGGAACGTACACAGATAGGTGTTCCAGGCAGGTACAAACAACTGGGTGCTGCAGTGGAAAAAAATAAAAAATAAAAATGCTGCCTTGTGTGAATGTTACTGGAGAAACCTCATGAATTTTTTTATTATTATTATTATTTTTTTTTTTTTATGGGAACTCAGATCATCCTGTGTAGCAAGCTTTGCCTTTAAATCACAAAGATATTTGTGACAGGATCTATTTCCATGAGTGGATTTTGATTGCAAATTCTTTTTACTTTGTAGTAGCAGTAAGGCCTGCCTCTTGGCACATATCTCTGTCCCTTCTCCCTTGTAGGATTTTGATGCTTGGTAGACTGAAATAATAAGCAGACTCCTCTGGATATTTGTATTTAAAGCAAAAGCAGGATTAAAATATCTTTTTGCATACACCTTTAGAATTTTCAGAATTAGTCCCAGAGCTGGTTTGCTTTGATTTTATTTTTCACCATGCTTTTCATTACTACCTCTTTCTTTCTCTCCAAATGACTCTAGAATGCTGGAAACATTTCTTTTTTCCTCCATTTAAAAAACAAACAAACAAAAAAACATTTCATGCATACAGATAAAGCAAAAGAAAAATCACATTAAAGACAGCTAACTGAGCAGAAGTGAATTGTGAATCACAAATTGCTTCTCCCTTACTACCACTTGAAGAAAGGTCAAGGACAGTTGTTCAACTTACCTAACTGCTTGCACAACCAGGCAAGAACTCACACACGTCAGTCCTTCAGACCATGACATATGTGGTTGCTGTAATTTCAGAAACTCTGGGAGGAACTTCTAATCGTTATCCAACCTGTGCAAACCAACCAATTAAGAATGTCTTTGTACCACATAAACACATGGAAATTGCATTTTATAGTGAAATAGTATTTATGTGAACAAGTCCAAGTTTCCAAGAACTATTTGAAGTAGAACAACTGAATTTATATTAGTTTTGTCATGAATGTATTAGCCAGTTTACTACTTTACCTGTGAAAATGGCATTTAAACACAAATTATCTCAAGCATTTACAAAAAAACTTGGATATTCAAAGCAGAACTGTACCCAGCAAGTTCTACAACACAGCAAATATGACAATTTTTCAATCAAACAAAATGTTTCACTACTGCTTATAAACTAGCTGATTAAATTATAAGTGTATGCCAGAGACTTCCCAGACCATACAAAGATCTATTGGTCTACAGCCATTGCTATTTGAAAATTGTGCCCCAGCCTGCATTGTTGTTTGAAGATTGACCCTCCTACACTAAGAACTGAGTTGATACCGAAGCCTCTCCATCAGGAAACAGGCATGAAAGGATTGTTGGCGTTTTCCGTAACCAGAACATATAGTTTAGTGGGAAATGTTAACTGGAATCTAATGGAAAGTACTGATGATTTTTTTTGTGTGTGTGTGTTTTGTTTTGTTTTTCCATCTTGTGTTTTGTTTTTCTTTTCCATCTTTGTTTTTTTTTTTTTTTTCCCATCTTTTGTTTTTTTGTCCATCTTGGAAAACAAATTTCAGTTTTGGAAGAAGTGAGAGACATTCACTCTGGGAAACAAAGAAAGAGAATGAGGATGGGAATTAAGGGATGAGGGAACCCAAAGCCAAACAGAGTCTATGGTGTAATTTACACCTGTAGACATTCATGCCCGTTGTAGATTACTCATGATAAATAATTCAATAGACACAAAGCTTTGTGCTAAACTCATTCAATGTTGTCAATAGTCCAAAATAGTTGAAAAGCTTTAATTATCTTCTCAGTTCATGGCTATAGTCATGGCTATAGTAGTCTGTCTTCCTTAAACTAAACTGTCCAGTCATCTAGCAATAACAGCACATAAATTCGCTGCATTTTGCCACTATGTTCGTCTACTTTCATGCATCCCCTCAAAGGTGTTCTCCTGAACTGATTTTTTCTATTCTCTCATTCAGCTGCAATGAGAGATGTTCTAGGGGACCACTGAGACTGAACAGAGTTGTTTTCTTGCATTTAAAGCAGTGAGAAATAATCTTGCCCCCCCCTAATTTGTAAGATTCAGCTAGGAAAGGAAAGATGAGGCCAACAGTTTTTCCTAGCAAACAAACTAGTTAGTATACAGCAATTCACAAAACACTAACAGGAAATATTTTCTCATCCATAAAAAAGCTGTACTACTGAAATGTAAACCTCATCAAAACTACTGATCGAAAGTCTTCCTTTCTATTGCGTATCCACCCTGAACTTAAATATCTAAGAGATGAATGTGTGATTGTGACCTTATTAAGGGTGTAAACTAGTCCCCATCCCTGATCATTTAATGCTCAGATTAATGCACACTGACCTTTTCAAACAGCAAGTTTCTTATTTACTTTACCTAGAGGGAAAGTACCATATTCTAATTTTTAAATCCCTGGGCTGTAAGGTACAAGCAGGTGTGTCACTCACCAAACCCTCAAAGTATTGGCATTATGCAAGGTGCTTTAGTTTAAGAACATTGCACCTTGATCATCAGACTCATCTTCTTCCCTTCACTGTGAGAGTTATTTCCACAATACCAAGAGCCCAGTGTATACTGGAGGGAATTTTGGACTCATCTGGAAATTTATAGACTTTTAAGAAAAAAGATGGATTGGACAACAAATTTATCTTGGTATAAGTTTATATATATTATCCTATCATTATGCTGCTTTTCAGGTAAGTTTAATTTATTTGTTACTTTGAGAGAAAAACATTCTCAATTAGTATTGTAAAGGTTTACATACTTTTAAAGTGAAATGATTACCACTAAAAACTATAAGCAAAGATAACATTGTACTTATGCCTGCATAAATACATAAACAATACCATTGATTTAATTTATTCAGAAATATCTTGTACTGCAAGTGAAAAAACCTTTGCTGTACAATTTTGGGAGTGGCATGCTTATTGTGGTCGTTGCCTTGTCATTTTTTTAGCACTCACATTTAGTCAATTTTTCATCAGTTAGAAGAAAATAATGGATAGGAAAACATGGTTTTCCATCCTTATGAAGAATATAAACAGGGAGGTACTGACAAAAGCTGAACTGATCTGATTTCATTTAGCAAAATTTAGAACAAATTGTTATGCTTAGTTCTAGCAATCAAAATTAATTTCTTTTTCTGTTTTACTAAAGAATTAGTGAAATGTTAATGTTTATAGTTTATCAAAACTGCTTATGTACAAACCTCATTTAATTAATAAAAAGAGGGGAAATAATAGTCCAGAGCACGTTTCTAGAAAATAACCAAGTGAGAAATATTTTGAAAAATTTACAATACTTTCAATTTTTTATTTTATATTTTTGTTACCTGTGATAAAGTGCTATTTGAAAAATGAGATTTTCAATGGCAACAAAATGACATAGCTCTGAGGCTCTAGAATTCCCAAGTCACTGAAACAATATTTCCTATAAAATAAGAATTAGCTTTGTCAATAGCTGAGAATTTTAAATTTAGAAGGTATTTAACCATAAAAAAAAAATCAAGATTTTTATTTGAATTCAAGTTTGAGTTATTTCTACACAGAAAGTAGTTTTGTGGTAGTGGCTATTCAAAAGAGTACAAATCTCAATTTCTGTAATGAGTTCTGAAACATTTACAATTTTAAGCCCCAATGACTTACAGAGCCATCCAAACAAAAATGCTCAGGAGAAGTGAATTCAGGTTAATGTAGAATAAATTTCAAGTGAATTTTTAAAAGTATATAAAATCCCTTTGCTCACACAACCAGTGGCTTAATTAATATTAGTTTAGATAAAGGCAATTAAGGCTGTTTTAATTTTGAATTAGAGGGGAAACAAAGGAGCTAAATATTGCTTTAAATAATGCAGGCTCCAAAAAAAAAAATCATATGTACAAAAATGATAGTAGTTTAGACCTTTCCCACTAGCTTTTCGGTTTTTTGCATCTTTGCTGTTGTATAAAAATCTGCAGATGGATTTCAGCCCAAAGCCAGATTTTAAATAGGTAGCATTTTGCCAATTGATGTGAAAATATTCTCCTTTTCCCACTGGATGACAAGCCCAGCTTTGACTTAGAACATGAGAACTACTGTTGTAGTGCCCTATAAGTTTCTGACTAAGACCAGAAAATCCATGACATATTGCGGCATTCATGTGATGAGATTTTGATATTTTGGTGAATTCTTTGTGAACACTGCTCCAGTGGAAGGATGGGTAATCATGTCCTTAGTTCTACAGCGTGCAATTCAATCAATATTTCAGTGTATGCAACAGTACAACTTGAATATTAACACATCCAATTACTCTTAGACCAACATACTGTGCTTCCAGTTTGCAGGTTAGGGGACTAGTCTGGGATAAAGCAAGATAAGCGTCTCTGAATCACTGAACATTTCTGCCAGGAAAGCAAAGCCTTTCTGCTTAGCCAGAAAGCAATTATATAATGTTTGTTGGCAGTCCCATTGTACAATTTGTAAATGTTATTCTACATTACAGGAATATTGCAAAGATAAAGACATCAAGGTACAGATAACACTGTCTAACCGCTATATCAAGTGAAGCTATAAGAAAAAATTAGTTCATTGTGTTTGGTCACCTTCTTTGGTATTCTAAAAAGAACACAGTAAATCTATTAAACTTCCCAGAAATGGATTAAACCCCCAAATAGCACAGAACAGACAGAACTTTCCCATTTTTTCTGCTGTTGTTTGTTTCTATTTAAATATGTATAAACAACAGAGTACAGGGATCCTAGTGTCCCACATTTTAGAAACAAAAGTATTCCGGAAGTTTATACAGATATACACTATTTCTTCTAATAATGGAATGTAGTTTCATTGACTCTTCTCTCTGAACTTTTGAGGCTTTATTTTGTTGTAAGTATTAGCATTACCATACTTGCTATTTTAATTAATCTGCAGCCTCCCAAGCCCTCTCATGCACAAAAACACTAGAGCCTCACTTGAATTATGTTGGAAGTTAAAAAGATAACAAAGATACATGAATGGGGAAAGGGCAGAACATGATTTTTGCAAATGCAGGATAGAGCTGTGTTCTGCTTAGCACTGGATCATAGTTAAAAGTCACACTAAGAAGGAGTGCTGAATAGTTTGCTTTGCCCAACACATTAGTGTGACAATAAAGTGTCTAGACTGGAGGTGGCTTAGAGCCAAGTGGCTCCAGGTGGTTGCACAGCAAGTTCAGGTCTTCTGGCAGTGCAAGCAGAAGAAACATCTGCCTGCAAAGACCACACAAATTCTGCTCTTCAGTTCTCCGTCTAGCATACCCTGACAACAAAGACATGGTTTGCAAGTATTATGGGACATCACAGCGATTCCGTATGTTTTGAATACCTCAGAATGAACACCTCTTCCTTTCCATATCCTTCCTCTCTGTAGCTGCACTGAGGAAGAATATCGGTCCTATTAGTTTCCTGGTGGGTGTCAGGCACAAGTGTTACCTGACCAGGCTGGTATACCTCAAAGAAGACATTCTGCTGAAATGACAAAACCAGCATGACAGAGAAGAGACTGAAGGCATGGGGTGTGATTCCCGAAAAGGATTATTAATAAAAAGAGCCCATCCTGCGAAAATTATAATCTAGATAATTTTGAGCATTCATTGCTGACATAAAAAACACTTCAAACTGCTGAATATTTTAACAGCTGGCTTTTTTTGCTAACCAAATTATTAAGCCAGTGATTAACTAACACTGCTTGAAAACTGAGAACAATAGATATCAGATAACGTGATGTAACTCGGTGAAAAGAATTCAAAAACATAGAACAACTAAAGAACCTGTAAATACAGTTCTCTCATAAAAAAAAAAAATAAATAAAATTTAACACTCTATTAAATGGCTCTTTAAAAAAAAGGGGGGGGGGAAGAGAAAAAGAGAAGGATACAAATAGGAAAATAAATTCCATTTGAAAGAGAACAAAGAGCATATTTGGGAAATGTCACACAACAAATACACATGCAGGTGAACTGCAGGGAACACATGCAAAAAGAAATTAGCATAGTATAATTGCAAACTACTAAAAAAATGGTCGGTTTATACTGTTACAGGGGAAAATGTCAAAGGCAGAACAGAAAGTACTACAACGGGAACAAAGACATCTCTCTCTAAGACGACAGAAAAGACCAGCTCAGCTTTGGAAACAACCACAGAAGTCACTTCCAGCACAGCTGGCACATCTACTACTGCTCGGGTCACAAGCACTCTGCCAGAGACCTTAACGACTCCAACCACCATCCTCCCAGAAACAGCCACCTCTACTACTGAGGCAACGTCTCTTCCTGCAGTCACCTCAGCTGTTCCTCTGAGCACTGCCCTGGAGACCACTTCTTCCCCACCTGGGACAACAGCTGCACCAACCACCCGTCTATCAACAGCCTCCACAGCTACAATCTCAAGTACCTCACCCGCCAAGACAGGACCTGCTGTCTCCACCACAGCTGTTGAAACTTCTAGCAGCGAGAGCCAGGCCGCAGCGGTTCCTACCACTACAGTTTCTCCCGCTTCTACTCCACCACAAACTTCAGCTACTCAGGGAAAAACTACAGGCCTCCCTACCAGGGCAGAAACGTCCAGCCCAGCTCTGGAAACAACCACAGAAGTCGCTTCCAGCACAGCTGGCACATCTACTACTGCTCGGGTCACAAGCACTCCGCCAGTGATCTTAACGACTCCAACCACCATCCTCACAGAAACAGCCACCACTACTACTGGCACAACATCTATTTCTGTAGCCAGCTCAGCTGTTCCTCTGAGCACTGCCCTGGAGACCACTTCTTCCCCACCTCGGACAACAGCTGCACCAACCACCAGTCTATCAACAGCCTCCACAGCTACAATCTCAAGTACCTCACCCGCCAAGACAGGACCTGCTGCCTCCACCACAGCTGTTGAAACATCTAGCAGTGAGAGGCAGGCCGCAGCGGTTCCTACCACTACAGCTTCTCCCGCTTCTACTCCACCACAAACTTCAGCTACTCAGGCAAAAACTACAGGCCGCCCTACCAGGGCAGAAACGTCCAGCCCAGCTCTGGAAAAATCCACAGAAGTCACTTCTAGCACAGCTGGCACATCTACTACTGCTCGGGTCACAAGTACTCCGCCAGTGACCTTAACGACTCCAACCACCATCCTCACAGAAACAGCCACCACTACTACTGGCACAACATCTATTTCTGTAGCCAGCTCAGCTGTTCCTTTGAGCACTGCCCTGGAGACCACTTCTTCCTCACCTGGGACAACAGCTGCACCAACCACCAGTCTATCAACAGCCTCCACAGCTACAATCTCAAGTACCTCACCCGTTGGGACAAAAGCTGTTGTCTCCACCACAGCTGTTGAAACATCTAGCAGCGAGAGCCAGGCCGCAGCGCTTCCTACCACTACAGCTTCTCCCACTTCTACTCCACCACAAACTTCAGCTACTCAGGCAAAAACTACAGGCCTCTCTCCAAGGGCAGAAACATCCAGCCGAACTCTGGAAACAACCACAGAAGTCACTTCCAGCACAGCTGGCACATCTACTACTGCTCAGGTCACAAGCACTCCGCCAGTGACCTTAACGACTCCAACCACCATCCTCACAGAAACAGCCACCACTACTACTGGCACAACATCTATTTCTGTAGCCAGCTCAGCTGTTCCTCTGAGCACTGCTCTGGAGACCACTTCTTCCTCACCTGGGACAACAGCTGCACCAACCACCAGTCTATCAACAGCCTCCACAGCTACAATCTCAAGTACCTCACCCGCCAAGACAGGACCTGCTGCCTCCACCATAGGTGTTGAAACATCTAGCAGTGAGAGGCAGGCCGCAGCGGTTCCTACCACTACAGCTTCTCCCGCTTCTACTCCACCACAAACTTCAGCTACTCAGGCAAAAACTACAGGCCGCCCTACCAGGGCAGAAACGTCCAGCCCAGCTCTGGAAACAACCACAGAAGTCACTTCTAGCACAGCTGGCACATCTACTACTGCTCGGGTCACAAGTACTCCGCCAGTGACCTTAACGACTCCAACCACCATCCTCACAGAAACAGCCACCACTACTACTGGCACAACATCTATTTCTGTAGCCAGCTCAGCTGTTCCTTTGAGCACTGCTCTGGAGACCACTTCTTCCTCACCTGGGACAACAGCTGCACCAACCACCAGTCTATCAACAGCCTCCACAGCTACAATCTCAAGTACCTCACCCTTTGGGACAAAAGCTGTTGTCTCCACCGCAGCTGTTGAAACATCTAGCAGTGAGAGCCAGGCCGCATCGGTTCCTACCACTACAGCTTCTCCCGCTTCTACTCCACCACAAAATTCAGCTACTCAGGCAAAAACTACAGGCCTCCCTACCAGGGCAGAAACATCCAGCCCAGCTCTGGAAACAACCACAGAAGTCACTTCTAGCACAGCTGGCACATCTACTACTGCTCGGGTCACAAGCACTCCGCCAGTGACCTTAACGACTCCAACCACCATCCTCACAGAAACAGCCACCACTACTACTGGCACAACATCTATTTCTGTAGCCAGCTCAGCTGTTCCTCTGAGCACTGCTCTGGAGACCACTTCTTCCCCACCTGGGACAACAGCTGCACCAACCACCAGTCTATCAACAGCCTCCACAGCTACAATCTCAAGTACCTCACCCGCCAAGACAGGACCTGCTGCCTCCACCACAGGTGTTGAAACATCTAGCAGCGAGAGCCAGGCCGCAGCGGTTCCTACCACTACAGCTTCTCCCGCTTCTACTCCACCACAAACTTCAGCTACTCAGGCAAAAACTACAGGCCTCCCTACCAGGGCAGAAACGTCCAGCCCAGCTCTGGAAACAACCACAGAGGTCACTTCCAGCACAGCTGGCACATCTACTACTGCTCGGGTCACAAGCACTCCGCCAGTGACCTTAACGACTCCAACCACCATCCTCACAGAAACAGCCACCACTACTACTGGCACAACATCTATTTCTGTAGCCAGCTCAGCTGTTCCTCTGAGCACTGCCCTGGAGACCACTTCTTCCTCACCTGGGACAACAGCTGCACCAACCACCAGTCTATCAACAGCCTCCACAGCTACAATCTCAAGTACCTCACCCATCAAGACAGGACGTGCTGTCTCCACCACAGCTGTTGAAACTTCTAGCAGCGAGAGCCAGGCCGCAGCGGTTCCTACCAGTACAGCTTCTCCCGCTTCTACTCCACCACAAACTTCAGCTACTCAGGGAAAAACTACAGGCCTCCCTACCAGGGCAGAAACGTCCAGCCCAGCTCTGGAAACAACCACAGAGGTCACTTCCAGCACAGCTGGCACATCTACTGCTGCTCGGGTCACAAGCACTCCGCCAGTGATCTTAACGACTCCAACCACCATCCTCACAGAAACAGCCACCACTAGTACTGGCACAACATCTATTTCTGTAGCCAGCTCAGCTGTTCCTCTGAGCACTGCTCTGGAGACCACTTCTTCCTCACCTGGGACAACAGCTGCACCAACCACCAGTCTATCAACAGCCTCCACAGCTACAATCTCAAGTACCTCACCCGTTGGGACAAAAGCTGTTGTCTCCACCACAGCTGTTGAAACATCTAGCAGTGAGAGGCAGGCCACAGCGGTTCCTACCACTACAGTTTCTCCCGCTTCTACTCCACCACAAACTTCAGCTACTCAGGCAAAAACTACAGGCCTCTCTACCATGGCAGAAACGTCCCGCCCAACTCTGGAAACAACCACAGAAGTCACATCCAGCACAGCTGGCACATCTACTACTGCTCGGGTCACAAGCACTCTGCCAGTGACCTTAACGACTCCAACCACCATCCTCACAGAAACAGCCACCACTACTACTGGCACAACATCTATTTCTGTAGCCAGCTCAGCTGTTCCTCTGAGCACTGCTCTGGAGACCACTTCTTCCTCACCTGGGACAACAGCTGCACCAACCACCAGTCTATCAACAGCCTCCACAGCTACAATCTCAAGTACCTCACCCGCCAAGACAGGACCTGCTGCCTCCACCACAGGTGTTGAAACATCTAGCAGCGAGAGCCAGGCCGCAGCGGTTCCTACCACTACAGCTTCTCCCGCTTCTACTCCACCACAAACTTCAGCTACTCAGGCAAAAACTACAGGCCTCTCTACCAGCGCAGAAACGTCCAGCCCAGCTCTGGAAACAACCACAGAAGTCGCTTCCAGCACAGCTGGCACATCTACTACTGCTCGGGTCACAAGCACTCCGCCAGTGATCTTAACGACTCCAACCACCATCCTCACAGAAACAGCCACCACTACTACTGGCACAACATCTATTTCTGTAGCCAGCTCAGCTGTTCCTTTGAGCACTGCCCTGGAGACCACTTCTTCCCCACCTGGGACAACAGCTGCACCAACCACCCGTCTATCAACAGCCTCCACAGCTACAATCTCAAGTACCTCACCCGCCAAGACAGGACCTGCTCTCTCCACCACAGCTCTGGAAGCATTTAGCAGCGAGAGGCAGGCCTCAGCGGTTCCTACCACTAGAGCTTCTCCCGCTTCCACTCCAACACAAACTTCAGCTACTCAGGGAAAAACTACAGGCCTCTCTACCATGGCAGAAACGTCCAGCCCAGCTCTGGAAACAACCACAGAAGTCGCTTCCAGCACTGCTGGCACATCTACTACTGCTCGGGTCACAAGCACTCTGCCAGTGACCTTAACGACTCCAACCACCATCCTCACAGAAACAGCCACCACTACTACTGGCACAACATCTATTTCTGTAGCCAGCTCAGCTGTTCCTCCGAGTACTGCCCTGGAGACCACTTCTTCCTCACCTGGGACAACAGCTGCACCAACCACCAGTCTATCAACAGCCTCCACAGCTACAATCTCAAGTACCTCACCCGTTGGGACAAAAGCTGTTGTCTCCACCACAGCTGTTGAAACATCTAGCAGTGAGAGGCAGGCCACAGCGGTTCCTACCACTACAGTTTCTCCCGCTTCTACTCCACCACAAACTTCAGCTACTCAGGCAAAAACTACAGGCCTCTCTACCATGGCAGAAACGTCAAGCCCAATTCTGGAAACAACCACAGAAGTCACATCCAGCACAGCTGGCACATCTACTACTGGTCGGGTCACAAGCACTCTGCCAGTGACCTTAACGACTCCAACCACCATCCTCACAGAAACAGCCACCACTACTACTGGTACAACATCTATTTCTGTAGCCAGCTCAGCTGTTCCTTTGAGCACTGCTCTGGAGACCACTTCTTCCTCACCTGGGACAACAGCTGCACCAACCACCAGTCTATCAACAGCCTCCACAGCTACAATCTCAAGTACCTCACCCGTCAAGACAGGACCTGCTGTCTCCACCACAGCTGTTGAAACTTCTAGCAGCGAGAGCCAGGCCGCAGCGGTTCCTACCAGTACAGCTTCTCCCGCTTCTACTCCACCACAAACTTCAGCTACTCAGGCAAAAACTACAGGCCTCTCTACCATGGCAGAAACGTCTAGCCGAACTCTGGAAACAACCACAGAAGTCACTTCTAGCACAGCTGGCACATCTACTACTGCTCGGGTCACAAGCACTCCGCCAGTGACCTTAACGACTCCAACCACCATCCTCACAGAAACAGCCACCACTACTACTGGCACAACATCTATTTCTGTAGCCAGCTCAGCTGTTCCTCTGAGCACTGCTCTGGAGACCACTTCTTCCCCACCTGGGACAACAGCTGCACCAACCACCAGTCTATCAACAGCCTCCACAGCTACAATCTCAAGTACCTCACCCGTTGGGACAAAAGCTGTTGTCTCCACCACAGCTGTTGAAACATCTAGCAGCGAGAGCCAGGCCGCAGCGCTTCCTACCACTACAGCTTCTCCCACTTCTACTCCACCACAAACTTCAGCTACTCAGGCAAAAACTAGAGGCCTCTCTCCCAGGGCAGAAACATCCATCCCAGCTCTGGAAACAACCACAGAAGTCGCTTCCAGCACAGCTGGCACATCTACTACTGCTCGGGTCACAAGCACTCCGCCAGTGACCTTAACGACTCCAACCACCATCCTCACAGAAACAGCCACCACTACTACTGGCACAACATCTATTTCTGTAGCCAGCTCAGCTGTTCCTCTGAGCACTGCCCTGGAGACCACTTCTTCCCCACCTGGGACAACAGCTGCACCAACCACCAGTCTATCAACAGCCTCCACAGCTACAATCTCAAGTACCTCACCCGCCAAGACAGGACCTGCTGCCTCCACCAAAGGTGTTGAAACATCTAGCAGCGAGAGCCAGGCCGCAGCGGTTCCTACCACTACAGCTTCTCCCGCTTCTACTCCACCACAAACTTCAGCTACTCAGGCAAAAACTACAGGCCTCCCTACCAGGGCAGAAACATCCAGCCCAGCTCTGGAAACAACCACAGAAGTCGCTTCCAGCACAGCTGGCACATCTACTACTGCTCGGGTCACAAGCACTCTGCCAGTGACCTTAACGACTCCAACCACCATCCTCACAGAAACAGCCACCACTACTACTGGCACAACATCTATTTCTGTAGCCAGCTCAGCTGTTCCTCTGAGCACTGCTCTGGAGACCACTTCTTCCTCACCTGGGACAACAGCTGCACCAACCACCAGTCTATCAACAGCCTCCACAGCTACAATCTCAAGTACCTCACCCATCAAGACAGGACGTGCTGTCTCCACCACAGCTGTTGAAACTTCTAGCAGCGAGAGCCAGGCCGCAGCGGTTCCTACCAGTACAGCTTCTCCCGCTTCTACTCCACCACAAACTTCAGCTACTCAGGGAAAAACTACAGGCCTCCCTACCAGGGCAGAAACGTCCAGCCCAGCTCTGGAAACAACCACAGAGGTCACTTCCAGCACAGCTGGCACATCTACTACTGCTCGGGTCACAAGCACTCCGCCAGTGATCTTAACGACTCCAACCACCATCCTCACAGAAACAGCCACCACTAGTACTGGCACAACATCTATTTCTGTAGCCAGCTCAGCTGTTCCTCTGAGCACTGCTCTGGAGACCACTTCTTCCTCACCTGGGACAACAGCTGCACCAACCACCAGTCTATCAACAGCCTCCACAGCTACAATCTCAAGTACCTCACCCGTTGGGACAAAAGCTGTTGTCTCCACCACAGCTGTTGAAACATCTAGCAGTGAGAGGCAGGCCACAGCGGTTCCTACCACTACAGTTTCTCCCGCTTCTACTCCACCACAAACTTCAGCTACTCAGGCAAAAACTACAGGCCTCTCTACCATGGCAGAAACGTCCCGCCCAACTCTGGAAACAACCACAGAAGTCACATCCAGCACAGCTGGCACATCTACTACTGCTCGGGTCACAAGCACTCTGCCAGTGACCTTAACGACTCCAACCACCATCCTCACAGAAACAGCCACCACTACTACTGGCACAACATCTATTTCTGTAGCCAGCTCAGCTGTTCCTCTGAGCACTGCTCTGGAGACCACTTCTTCCTCACCTGGGACAACAGCTGCACCAACCACCAGTCTATCAACAGCCTCCACAGCTACAATCTCAAGTACCTCACCCGCCAAGACAGGACCTGCTGCCTCCACCACAGGTGTTGAAACATCTAGCAGCGAGAGCCAGGCCGCAGCGGTTCCTACCACTACAGCTTCTCCCGCTTCTACTCCACCACAAACTTCAGCTACTCAGGCAAAAACTACAGGCCTCTCTACCAGCGCAGAAACGTCCAGCCCAGCTCTGGAAACAACCACAGAAGTCGCTTCCAGCACAGCTGGCACATCTACTACTGCTCGGGTCACAAGCACTCCGCCAGTGATCTTAACGACTCCAACCACCATCCTCACAGAAACAGCCACCACTACTACTGGCACAACATCTATTTCTGTAGCCAGCTCAGCTGTTCCTCTGAGCACTGCCCTGGAGACCACTTCTTCCCCACCTGGGACAACAGCTGCACCAACCACCAGTCTATCAACAGCCTCCACAGCTACAATCTCAAGTACCTCACCCGACAAGACAGGACCTGCTGTCTCCACCACAGCTCAGGAAGCATTTAGCAGCGAGAGGCAGGCCTCAGCGGTTCCTACCACTAGAGCTTCTCCCGCTTCCACTCCAACACAAACTTCAGCTACTCAGGGAAAAACTACAGGCCTCTCTACCATGGCAGAAACGTCCAGCCCAGCTCTGGAAACAACCACAGAAGTCGCTTCCAGCACTGCTGGCACATCTACTACTGCTCGGGTCACAAGCACTCTGCCAGTGACCTTAACGACTCCAACCACCATCCTCACAGAAACAGCCACCACTACTACTGGCACAACATCTATTTCTGTAGCCAGCTCAGCTGTTCCTCCGAGTACTGCCCTGGAGACCACTTCTTCCTCACCTGGGACAACAGCTGCACCAACCACCAGTCTATCAACAGCCTCCACAGCTACAATCTCAAGTACCTCACCCGTTGGGACAAAAGCTGTTGTCTCCACCACAGCTGTTGAAACATCTAGCAGTGAGAGGCAGGCCACAGCGGTTCCTACCACTACAGTTTCTCCCGCTTCTACTCCACCACAAACTTCAGCTACTCAGGCAAAAACTACAGGCCTCTCTACCAGCGCAGAAACATCCAGCCCAGCTCTGGAAACAACCACAGAAGTCACATCCAGCACAGCTGGCACATCTACTACTGCTCGGGTCACAAGCACTCTGCCAGTGACCTTAATGACTCCAACCACCATCCTCACAGAAACAGCCACCACTACTACTGGCACAACATCTATTTCTGTAGCCAGCTCAGCTGTTCCTCTGAGCACTGCTCTGGAGACCACTTCTTCCTCACCTGGGACAACAGCTGCACCAACCACCAGTCTATCAACAGCCTCCACAGCTACAATCTCAAGTACCTCACCCGCCAAGACAGGACCTGCTGCCTCCACCACAGGTGTTGAAACATCTAGCAGCGAGAGCCAGGCCGCAGCGGTTCCTACCACTACAGCTTCTCCCGCTTCTACTCCACCACAAACTTCAGCTACTCAGGCAAAAACTACAGGCCTCTCTACCAGCACAGAAACGTCCAGCCCAGCTCTGGAAACAACCACAGAAGTCGCTTCCAGCACAGCTGGCACATCTACTACTGCTCGGGTCACAAGCACTCTGCCAGTGATCTTAACGACTCCAACCACCATCCTCACAGAAACAGCCACCACTACTACTGGCACAACATCTATTTCTGTAGCCAGCTCAGCTGTTCCTCTGAGCACTGCCCTGGAGACCACTTCTTCCCCACCTGGGACAACAGCTGCACCAACCACCAGTCTATCAACAGCCTCCACAGCTACAATCTCAAGTACCTCACCCGACAAGACAGGACCTGCTGTCTCCACCACAGCTCAGGAAGCATTTAGCAGCGAGAGGCAGGCCTCAGCGGTTCCTACCACTAGAGCTTCTCCCGCTTCCACTCCAACACAAACTTCAGCTACTCAGGGAAAAACTACAGGCCTCTCTACCATGGCAGAAACGTCCAGCCCAGCTCTGGAAACAACCACAGAAGTCGCTTCCAGCACTGCTGGCACATCTACTACTGCTCGGGTCACAAGCACTCTGCCAGTGACCTTAACGACTCCAACCACCATCCTCACAGAAACAGCCACCACTACTACTGGCACAACATCTATTTCTGTAGCCAGCTCAGCTGTTCCTCCGAGTACTGCCCTGGAGACCACTTCTTCCTCACCTGGGACAACAGCTGCACCAACCACCAGTCTATCAACAGCCTCCACAGCTACAATCTCAAGTACCTCACCCGTTGGGACAAAAGCTGTTGTCTCCACCACAGCTGTTGAAACATCTAGCAGTGAGAGGCAGGCCACAGCGGTTCCTACCACTACAGTTTCTCCCGCTTCTACTCCACCACAAACTTCAGCTACTCAGGCAAAACCTACAGGCCTCTCTACCATGGCAGAAACGTCAAGCCCAATTCTGGAAACAACCACAGAAGTCACATCCAGCACAGCTGGCACATCTACTACTGCTCGGGTCACAAGCACTCTGCCAGTGACCTTAACGACTCCAACCACCATCCTCACAGAAACAGCCACCACTACTACTGGCACAACATCTATTTCTGTAGCCAGCTCAGCTGTTCCTTTGAGCACTGCTCTGGAGACCACTTCTTCCTCACCTGGGACAACAGCTGCACCAACCACCAGTCTATCAACAGCCTCCACAGCTACAATCTCAAGTACCTCACCCGTCAAGACAGGACCTGCTGTCTCCACCACAGCTGTTGAAACTTCTAGCAGCGAGAGCCAGGCCGCAGCGGTTCCTACCACTACAGCTTCTCCCGCTTCTACTCCACCACAAACTTCAGCTACTCAGGCAAAAACTACAGGCCTCTCTACCATGGCAGAAAAGTCCAGCCCAGCTCTGGAAACAAACACAGAAGTCACTTCCAGCACAGCTGGCACATCTACTACTGCTCGGGTCACAAGCACTCCGCCAGTGACCTTAACGACTCCAACCACCATCCTCACAGAAACAGCCACCACTACTACTGGCACAACATCTATTTCTGTAGCCAGCTCAGCTGTTCCTCTGAGCACTGCCCTGGAGACCACTTCTTCCCCACCTGGGACAACAGCTGCACCATCCACCAGTCTATCAACAGCCACCACAGCTACAATCTCAAGTACCTCACCCGTTGGGACAAAAGCTGTTGTCTCCACCACAGCTGTTGAAACATCTAGCAGTGAGAGCCAGGCCGCAGCGGTTCCTACCACTACAGCTTCTCCCGCTTCTACTCCACCACAAACTTCAGCTACTCAGGGAAAAACTACAGGCCTCCCTACCAGGGCAGAAACGTCCAGCCCAGCTCTGGAAACAACCACAGAAGTCACATCCAGCACAGCTGGCACATCTACTACTGCTCGGGTCACAAGCACTCCGCCAGTGACCTTAACGACTCCAACCACCATCCTCACAGAAACAGCCACCACTACTACTGGCACAACATCTATTTCTGTAGCCAGCTCAGCTGTTCCTCTGAGCACTGCTCTGGAGACCACTTCTTCCTCACCTGGGACAACAGCTGCACCAACCACCAGTCTATCAACAGCCTCCACAGCTACAATCTCAAGTACCTCACCCGTTGGGACAGGACCTGCTGCCTCCACCACAGGTGTTGAAACATCTAGCAGCGAGAGCCAGGCCGCAGCGGTTCCTACCACTACAGCTTCTCCCGCTTCTACTCCACCACAAACTTCAGCTACTCAGGCAAAAACTACAGGCCTCTCTACTAGCGCAGAAACGTCCAGCCCAGCTCTGGAAACAACCACAGAAGTCGCTTCCAGCACAGCTGGCACATCTACTACTGCTCGGGTCACAAGCACTCCGCCAGTGATCTTAACGACTCCAACCACCATCCTCACAGAAACAGCCACCACTACTACTGGCACAACATCTATTTCTGTAGCCAGCTCAGCTGTTCCTCTGAGCACTGCCCTGGAGACCACTTCTTCCCCACCTGGGACAACAGCTGCACCAACCACCAGTCTATCAACAGCCTCCACAGCTACAATCTCAAGTACCTCACCCGACAAGACAGGACCTGCTGTCTCCACCACAGCTCAGGAAGCATTTAGCAGCGAGAGGCAGGCCTCAGCGGTTCCTACCACTAGAGCTTCTCCCGCTTCCACTCCAACACAAACTTCAGCTACTCAGGGAAAAACTACAGGCCTCTCTACCATGGCAGAAACGTCCAGCCCAGCTCTGGAAACAACCACAGAAGTCGCTTCCAGCACTGCTGGCACATCTACTACTGCTCGGGTCACAAGCACTCTGCCAGTGACCTTAACGACTCCAACCACCATCCTCACAGAAACAGCCACCACTACTACTGGCACAACATCTATTTCTGTAGCCAGCTCAGCTGTTCCTCCGAGTACTGCCCTGGAGACCACTTCTTCCTCACCTGGGACAACAGCTGCACCAACCACCAGTCTATCAACAGCCTCCACAGCTACAATCTCAAGTACCTCACCCGTTGGGACAAAAGCTGTTGTCTCCACCACAGCTGTTGAAACATCTAGCAGTGAGAGCCAGGCCACAGCGGTTCCTACCACTACAGTTTCTCCCGCTTCTACTCCACCACAAACTTCAGCTACTCAGGCAAAACCTACAGGCCTCTCTACCATGGCAGAAACGTCAAGCCCAATTCTGGAAACAACCACAGAAGTCACATCCAGCACAGCTGGCACATCTACTACTGCTCGGGTCACAAGCACTCTGCCAGTGACCTTAACGACTCCAACCACCATCCTCACAGAAACAGCCACCACTACTACTGGCACAACATCTATTTCTGTAGCCAGCTCAGCTGTTCCTTTGAGCACTGCTCTGGAGACCACTTCTTCCTCACCTGGGACAACAGCTGCACCAACCACCAGTCTATCAACAGCCTCCACAGCTACAATCTCAAGTACCTCACCCGCCAAGACAGGACCTGCTGTCTCCACCACAGCTGTTGAAACTTCTAGCAGCGAGAGCCAGGCCGCAGCGGTTCCTACCACTACAGCTTCTCCCGCTTCTACTCCACCACAAACTTCAGCTACTCAGGCAAAAACTACAGGCCTCTCTACCATGGCAGAAAAGTCCAGCCCAGCTCTGGAAACAAACACAGAAGTCACTTCCAGCACAGCTGGCACATCTACTACTGCTCGGGTCACAAGCACTCCGCCAGTGACCTTAACGACTCCAACCACCATCCTCACAGAAACAGCCACCACTACTACTGGCACAACATCTATTTCTGTAGCCAGCTCAGCTGTTCCTCTGAGCACTGCCCTGGAGACCACTTCTTCCCCACCTGGGACAACAGCTGCACCATCCACCAGTCTATCAACAGCCACCACAGCTACAATCTCAAGTACCTCACCCGTTGGAACAAAAGCTGTTGTCTCCACCACAGCTGTTGAAACATCTAGCAGTGAGAGCCAGGCCGCAGCGGTTCCTACCACTACAGCTTCTCCCGCTTCTACTCCACCACAAACTTCAGCTACTCAGGGAAAAACTACAGGCCTCCCTACCAGGGCAGAAACGTCCAGCCCAGCTCTGGAAACAACCACAGAAGTCACATCCAGCACAGCTGGCACATCTACTACTGCTCGGGTCACAAGCACTCCGCCAGTGACCTTAACGACTCCAACCACCATCCTCACAGAAACAGCCACCACTACTACTGGCACAACATCTATTTCTGTAGCCAGCTCAGCTGTTCCTCTGAGCACTGCTCTGGAGACCACTTCTTCCCCACCTGGGACAACAGCTGCACCAACCACCAGTCTATCAACAGCCTCCACAGCTACAATCTCAAGTACCTCACCCGTCAAGACAGGACCTGCTGTCTCCACCACAGCTGTTGAAACATCTAGCAGCGAGAGCCAGGCCACGTCGGTTCCTACCACTACAGCTTCTCCCACTTCTACTCCACCACAAACTTCAGCTACTCAGGCAAAAACTACAGGCCTCTCTACCAGGGAAGAAACGTCCAGCCCAGCTCTGGAAACAACCACAGAAGTCACTTCCAGCACAGCTGGCACATCTACTACTGCTCGGGTCACAAGCACTCCGCCAGTGATCTTAACGACTCCAACCACCATCCTCACAGAAACAGCCACCACTACTACTGGCACAACATCTATTTCTGTAGCCAGCTCAGCTGTTCCTTTGAGCACTGCTCTGGAGACCACTTCTTCCCCACCTGGGACAACAGCTGCACCAACCACCAGTCTATCAACAGCCTCCACAGCTACAATCTCAAGTACCTCACCCGTTGGGACAGGACCTGCTGTCTCCACCACAGCTGTTGAAACTTCTAGCAGCGAGAGCCAGGCCGCAGCGGTTCCTACCACTTCAGCTTCTCCCGCTTCTACTCCACCACAAACTTCAGCTACTCAGGGAAAAACTACAGGCCTCCCTACCAGGGCAGAAACGTCCAGCCCAGCTCTGGAAACAACCACAGAAGTCACTTCCAGCACAGCTGGCACATCTACTACTGCTCGGGTCACAAGCACTCCGCCAGTGACCTTAACGACTCCAACCACCATCCTCACAGAAACAGCCACCACTACTACTGGCACAACATCTATTTCGGTAGCCAGCTCAGCTGTTCCTCTGAGCACTGCTCTGGAGACCACTTCTTCCTCACCTGGGACAACAGCTGCACCAACCACCAGTCTATCAACAGCCTCCACAGCTACAATCTCAAGTACCTCACCCGTTGGGACAAAAGCTGTTGTCTCCACCACAGCTGTTGAAACATCTAGCAGCGAAAGCCAGGCCACGTCCGTTCCTACCATTACAGCTTCTCCCGCTTCTACTCCACCACAAACTTCAGCTACTCAGGCAAAACCTACAGGCCTCTCTACCATGGCAGAAACGTCAAGCCCAATTCTGGAAACAACCACAGAAGTCACATCCAGCACAGCTGGCACATCTACTACTGCTCGGGTCACAAGCACTCTGCCAGTGACCTTAACGACTCCAACCACCATCCTCACAGAAACAGCCACCACTACTACTGGCACAACATCTATTTCTGTAGCCAGCTCAGCTGTTCCTTTGAGCACTGCTCTGGAGACCACTTCTTCCTCACCTGGGACAACAGCTGCACCAACCACCAGTCTATCAACAGCCTCCACAGCTACAATCTCAAGTACCTCACCCGCCAAGACAGGACCTGCTGTCTCCACCACAGCTGTTGAAACTTCTAGCAGCGAGAGCCAGGCCGCAGCGGTTCCTACCACTACAGCTTCTCCCGCTTCTACTCCACCACAAACTTCAGCTACTCAGGCAAAAACTACAGGCCTCTCTACCATGGCAGAAAAGTCCAGCCCAGCTCTGGAAACAAACACAGAAGTCACTTCCAGCACAGCTGGCACATCTACTACTGCTCGGGTCACAAGCACTCCGCCAGTGACCTTAACGACTCCAACCACCATCCTCACAGAAACAGCCACCACTACTACTGGCACAACATCTATTTCTGTAGCCAGCTCAGCTGTTCCTCTGAGCACTGCCCTGGAGACCACTTCTTCCCCACCTGGGACAACAGCTGCACCATCCACCAGTCTATCAACAGCCACCACAGCTACAATCTCAAGTACCTCACCCGTTGGAACAAAAGCTGTTGTCTCCACCACAGCTGTTGAAACATCTAGCAGTGAGAGCCAGGCCGCAGCGGTTCCTACCACTACAGCTTCTCCCGCTTCTACTCCACCACAAACTTCAGCTACTCAGGGAAAAACTACAGGCCTCCCTACCAGGGCAGAAACGTCCAGCCCAGCTCTGGAAACAACCACAGAAGTCACATCCAGCACAGCTGGCACATCTACTACTGCTCGGGTCACAAGCACTCCGCCAGTGACCTTAACGACTCCAACCACCATCCTCACAGAAACAGCCACCACTACTACTGGCACAACATCTATTTCTGTAGCCAGCTCAGCTGTTCCTCTGAGCACTGCTCTGGAGACCACTTCTTCCCCACCTGGGACAACAGCTGCACCAACCACCAGTCTATCAACAGCCTCCACAGCTACAATCTCAAGTACCTCACCCGTCAAGACAGGACCTGCTGTCTCCACCACAGCTGTTGAAACATCTAGCAGCGAGAGCCAGGCCACGTCGGTTCCTACCACTACAGCTTCTCCCACTTCTACTCCACCACAAACTTCAGCTACTCAGGCAAAAACTACAGGCCTCTCTACCAGGGAAGAAACGTCCAGCCCAGCTCTGGAAACAACCACAGAAGTCACTTCCAGCACAGCTGGCACATCTACTACTGCTCGGGTCACAAGCACTCCGCCAGTGATCTTAACGACTCCAACCACCATCCTCACAGAAACAGCCACCACTACTACTGGCACAACATCTATTTCTGTAGCCAGCTCAGCTGTTCCTTTGAGCACTGCTCTGGAGACCACTTCTTCCCCACCTGGGACAACAGCTGCACCAACCACCAGTCTATCAACAGCCTCCACAGCTACAATCTCAAGTACCTCACCCGTTGGGACAGGACCTGCTGTCTCCACCACAGCTGTTGAAACTTCTAGCAGCGAGAGCCAGGCCGCAGCGGTTCCTACCACTTCAGCTTCTCCCGCTTCTACTCCACCACAAACTTCAGCTACTCAGGGAAAAACTACAGGCCTCCCTACCAGGGCAGAAACGTCCAGCCCAGCTCTGGAAACAACCACAGAAGTCACTTCCAGCACAGCTGGCACATCTACTACTGCTCGGGTCACAAGCACTCCGCCAGTGACCTTAACGACTCCAACCACCATCCTCACAGAAACAGCCACCACTACTACTGGCACAACATCTATTTCGGTAGCCAGCTCAGCTGTTCCTCTGAGCACTGCTCTGGAGACCACTTCTTCCTCACCTGGGACAACAGCTGCACCAACCACCAGTCTATCAACAGCCTCCACAGCTACAATCTCAAGTACCTCACCCGTTGGGACAAAAGCTGTTGTCTCCACCACAGCTGTTGAAACATCTAGCAGCGAAAGCCAGGCCACGTCCGTTCCTACCATTACAGCTTCTCCCACTTCTACTCCACCACAAACTTCAGCTGCTCAGGGAAAAACTACAGGCCTCTCTACCAGGGCAGAAACGTCCAGCCCAGCTCTGGAAACAACCACAGAAGTCACTTCCAGCACAGCTGGCACATCTACTACTGCTCGGGTCACAAGCACTCCGCCAGTGATCTTAATGACTCCAACCACCATCCTCACAGAAACAGCCACCACTACTACTGGCACAACATCTATTTCTGTAGCCAGCTCAGCTGTTCCTTTGAGCACTGCCCTGGAGACCACTTCTTCCCCACCTGGGACAACAGGTGCACCAACCACCAGTCTATCAACAGCCTCCACAGCTACAATCTCAAGTACCTCACCCGCCAAGACAGGACCTGCTGCCTCCACCACAGCTGTTGAAACATCTAGCAGTGAGAGGCAGGCCACAGTGGTTCCTACCACTACAGTTTCTCCCGCTTCTACTCCACCACAAACTTCAGCTACTCAGGCAAAAACTACAGGCCTCTCTACCATGGCAGAAACGTCCAGCCCAGCTCTGGAAACAACCACAGAAGTCACATCCAGCACAGCTGGCACATCTACTACTGCTCGGGTCACAAGTACTCCGCCAGTGACCTTAACGACTCCAACCACCATCCTCACAGAAACAGCCACCACTACTACTGGCACAACATCTATTTCTGTAGCCAGCTCAGCTGTTCCTCTGAGCACTGCCCTGGAGACCACTTCTTCCTCACCTGGGACAACAGCTGCACCAACCACCAGTCTATCAACAGCCTCCACAGCTACAATCTCAAGTACCTCACCCTTCAAGACAGGACCTGCTGTCTCCACCACAGCTGTTGAAACTTCTAGCAGCAAGAGCCAGGCCGCAGCGGTTCCTACCAGTACAGCTTCTCCCACTTCTACTCCACCACAAACTTCAGCTACTCAGGGAAAAACTACAGGCCTCTCTCCCAGGGCAGAAACATCCAGCCCAGCTCTGGAAACAACCACAGAAGTCACTTCTAGCACAGCTGGCACATCTACTACTGCTCAGGTCACAAGCACGCCGCCAGTGACCTTAACGACTCCAACCACCATCCTCACAGAAACAGCCACCACTACTACTGGCACAACATCTATTTCTGTAGCCAGCTCAGCTGTTCCTCTGAGCACTGCTCTGGAGACCACTTCTTCCTCACCTGGGACAACAGCTGCACCAACCACCAGTCTATCGACAGCCTCCACAGCTACAATCTCAAGTACCTCACCCGTCAAGACAGGACCTGCTGTCTCCACCACAGCTGTTGAAACTTCTAGCAGCGAGAGCCAGGCCGCAGCGGTTCCTACCACTTCAGCTTCTCCCGCTTCTACTCCAACACAAACTTCAGCTACTCAGGCAAAAACTACAGGCCTCTCTACCAGCGCAGAAACGTCCAGCCGAACTCTGGAAACAACCACAGAAGTCACTTCCAGCACAGCTGGCACATCTACTACTGCTCGGGTCACAAGCACTCCGCCAGTGACCTTAACGACTCCAACCACCATCCTCACAGAAACAGCCACCACTACTACTGGCACAACATCTATTTCTGTAGCCAGCTCAGCTGTTCCTCTGAGCACTGCTCTGGAGACCACTTCTTCCTCACCTGGGACAACAGCTGCACCAACCACCAGTCTATCAACAGCCTCCACAGCTACAATCTCAAGTACCTCACCCGTTGGGACAAAAGCTGTTGTCTCCACCACAGCTGTTGAAACATCTAGCAGCGAGAGCCAGGCCACGTCCGTTCCTACCACTACAGCTTCTCCCACTTCTACTCCACCACAAACTTCAGCTACTCAGGCAAAAACTACAGGCCTCTCTACCAGCGCAGAAACGTCTAGCCGAACTCTGGAAACAACCACAGAAGTCACATCCAGCACAGCTGGCACATCTACTACTGCTCGGGTCACTAGCACTCCGCCAGTGACCTTAACGACTCCAACCACCATCCTCACAGAAACAGCCACCACTACTACTGGCACAACATCTATTTCTGTAGCCAGCTCAGCTGTTCCTTTGAGCACTGCTCTGGAGACCACTTCTTCCTCACCTGGGACAACAGCTGCACCAACCACCAGTCTTTCGACAGCCTCCACAGCTACAATCTCAAGTACCTCACCCGTTGGGACAGGACCTGCTGTCTCCACCACAGCTGTTGAAACTTCTAGCAGCGAGAGCCAGGCCGCAGCGGTTCCTACCACTACAGCTTCTCCCGCTTCTACTCCACCACAAACTTCAGCTACTCAGGGAAAAACTACAGGCCTCCCTACCAGGGCAGAAACGTCCAGCCCAGCTCTGGAAACAACCACAGAAGTCACTTCCAGCACAGCTGGCACATCTACTACTGCTCGGGTCACAAGCACTCCGCCAGTGACCTTAACGACTCCAACCACCATCCTCACAGAAACAGCCACCACTACTACTGGCACAACATCTATTTCTGTAGCCAGCTCAGCTGTTCCTCTGAGCACTGCTCTGGAGACCACTTCTTCCTCACCTGGGACAACAGCTGCACCAACCACCAGTCTATCAACAGCCTCCACAGCTACAATCTCAAGTACCTCACCCGTTGGGACAAAAGCTGTTGTCTCCACCACAGCTGTTGAAACATCTAGCAGCGAGAGCCAGGCCACGTCGGTTCCTACCACTACAGCTTCTCCCACTTCTACTCCACCACAAACTTCAGCTACTCAGGCAAAAACTACAGGCCTCTCTACCAGGGCAGAAACGTCCAGCCCAGCTCTGGAAACAACCACAGAAGTCACTTCCAGCACAGCTGGCACATCTACTACTGCTCGGGTCACAAGCACTCCGCCAGTGATCTTAACGACTCCAACCACCATCCTCACAGAAACAGCCACCACTACTACTGGCACAACATCTATTTCTGTAGCCAGCTCAGCTGTTCCTTTGAGCACTGCTCTGGAGACCACTTCTTCCCCACCTGGGACAACAGCTGCACCAACCACCAGTCTATCAACAGCCTCCACAGCTACAATCTCAAGTACCTCACCCGCCAAGACAGGACCTGCTGCCTCCACCACAGCTGTTGAAACATCTAGCAGTGAGAGGCAGGCCACAGCGGTTCCTACCACTACAGTTTCTCCCACTTCTACTCCACCACAAACTTCAGCTACTCAGGCAAAAACTACAGGCCTCTCTACCATGGCAGAAAAGTCCAGCCCAGCTCTGGAAACAACCACAGAAGTCACTTCCAGCACAGCTGGCACATCTACTACTGCTCGGGTCACAAGCACTCCGCCAGTGACCTTAACGACTCCAACCACCATCCTCACAGAAACAGCCACCACTACTACTGGCACAACATCTATTTCTGTAGCCAGCTCAGCTGTTCCTCTGAGCACTGCTCTGGAGACCACTTCTTCCTCACCTGGGACAACAGCTGCACCAACCACCAGTCTATCAACAGCCTCCACAGCTACAATCTCAAGTACCTCACCCGCCAAGACAGGACCTGCTGCCTCCACCACAGGTGTTGAAACATCTAGCAGCGAGAGCCAGGCCGCAGCGGTTCCTACCACTACAGCTTCTCCCGCTTCTACTCCACCACAAACTTCAGCTACTCAGGGAAAAACTACAGGCCTCTCTACCATGGCAGAAACGTCTAGCCGAACTCTGGAAACAACCACAGAAGTCACATCCAGCACAGCTGGCACATCTACTACTGCTCGGGTCACTAGCACTCCGCCAGTGACCTTAACGACTCCAACCACCATCCTCACAGAAACAGCCACCACTACTACTGGCACAACATCTATTTCTGTAGCCAGCTCAGCTGTTCCTTTGAGCACTGCTCTGGAGACCACTTCTTCCTCACCTGGGACAACAGCTGCACCAACCACCAGTCTATCAACAGCCTCCACAGCTACAATCTCAAGTACCTCACCCGTTGGGACAGGACCTGCTGTCTCCACCACAGCTGTTGAAACTTCTAGCAGCGAGAGCCAGGCCGCAGCGGTTCCTACCACTACAGCTTCTCCCGCTTCTACTCCACCACAAACTTCAGCTACTCAGGGAAAAACTACAGGCCTCCCTACCAGGGCAGAAACGTCCAGCCCAGCTCTGGAAACAACCACAGAAGTCACTTCCAGCACAGCTGGCACATCTACTACTGCTCGGGTCACAAGCACTCCGCCAGTGACCTTAACGACTCCAACCACCATCCTCACAGAAACAGCCACCACTACTACTGGCACAACATCTATTTCGGTAGCCAGCTCAGCTGTTCCTCTGAGCACTGCTCTGGAGACCACTTCTTCCTCACCTGGGACAACAGGTGCACCAACCACCAGTCTATCAACAGCCTCCACAGCTACAATCTCAAGTACCTCACCCGTTGGGACAAAAGCTGTTGTCTCCACCACAGCTGTTGAAACATCTAGCAGCGAAAGCCAGGCCACGTCCGTTCCTACCATTACAGCTTCTCCCACTTCTACTCCACCACAAACTTCAGCTACTCAGGGAAAAACTACAGGCCTCTCTACCATGGCAGAAACGTCCAGCCCAGCTCTGGAAACAACCACAGAAGTCACTTCCAGCACAGCTGGCACATCTACTACTGCTCGGGTCACAAGCACTCCGCCAGTGACCTTAACGACTCCAACCACCATCCTCACAGAAACAGCCACCACTACTACTGGCACAACATCTATTTCTGTAGCCAGCTCAGCTGTTCCTTTGAGCACTGCCCTGGAGACCACTTCTTCCCCACCTGGGACAACAGGTGCACCAACCACCAGTCTATCAACAGCCTCCACAGCTACAATCTCAAGTACCTCACCCGCTAAGACAGGACCTGCTGCCTCCACCACAGCTGTTGAAACATCTAGCAGTGAGAGGCAGGCCACAGTGGTTCCTACCACTACAGTTTCTCCCGCTTCTACTCCACCACAAACTTCAGCTACTCAGGCAAAAACTACAGGCCTCTCTACCATGGCAGAAACGTCCAGCCGAACTCTGGAAACAACCACAGAAGTCACATCCAGCACTGCTGGCACATCTACTACTGCTCGGGTCACAAGCACTCTGCCAGTGACCTTAACGACTCCAACCACCATCCTCACAGAAACAGCCACCACTACTACTGGCACAACATCTATTTCTGTAGCCAGCTCAGCTGTTCCTTTGAGCACTGCTCTGGAGACCACTTCTTCCTCACCTGGGACAACAGCTGCACCAACCACCAGTCTATCAACAGCCTCCACAGCTACAATCTCAAGTACCTCACCCGTTGGGACAAAAGCTGTTGTCTCCACCACAGCTGTTGAAACATCTAGCAGCGAGAGCCAGGCCACGTCCGTTCCTACCACTACAGCTTCTCCCACTTCTACTCCACCACAAACTTCAGCTACTCAGGCAAAAACTACAGGCCTCTCTACCATGGAAGAAACGTCCAGCCCAACTCCTGAAACAACCACAGAAGTCACATCCAGCACAGCTGGCACATCTACTACTGCTCGGGTCACAAGCACTCTGCCAGTGACCTTAACGACTCCAACCACCATCCTCACAGAAACAGCCACCACTACTACTGGCACAACATCTATTTCTGTAGCCAGCTCAGCTGTTCCTCTGAGCACTGCTCTGGAGACCACTTCTTCCTCACCTGGGACAACAGCTGCACCAACCACCAGTCTATCAACAGCCTCCACAGCTACAATCTCAAGTACCTCACCCGTCAAGACAGGACCTGCTGTCTCCACCACAGCTGTTGAAACTTCTAGCAGCGAGAGCCAGGCCGCAGCGGTTCCTACCACTTCAGCTTCTCCCGCTTCTACTCCACCACAAACTTCAGCTACTCAGGCAAAAACTACAGGCCTCTCTACCATGGCAGAAACGTCCAGCCGAACTCTGGAAACAACCAAAGAAGTCACATCCAACACAGCTGGCACATCTACTACTGCTCGGGTCACAAGCACTCCGCCAGTGACCTTAACGACTCCAACCACCATCCTCACAGAAACAGCCACCACTACTACTGGCACAACATCTATTTCTGTAGCCAGCTCAGCTGTTCCTTTGAGCACTGCTCTGGAGACCACTTCTTCCTCACCTGGGACAACAGCTGCACCAACCACCAGTCTATCGACAGCCTCCACAGCTACAATCTCAAGTACCTCACCCGTTGGGACAGGACCTGCTGTCTCCACCACAGCTGTTGAAACTTCTAGCAGCGAGAGCCAGGCCGCAGCGGTTCCTACCACTACAGCTTCTCCCGCTTCTACTCCACCACAAACTTCAGCTACTCAGGCAAAAACTACAGGCCTCTCTACCAGGGCAGAAACGTCCCGCCCAGCTCTGGCAACAACCACAGAAGTCACTTCCAGCACAGCTGGCACATCTACTACTGCTCGGGTCACAAGCACTCCGCCAGTGATCTTAACGACTCCAACCACCATCCTCACAGAAACAGCCACCACTACTACTGGCACAACATCTATTTCTGTAGCCAGCTTAGCTGTTCCTTTGAGCACTGCCCTGGAGACCACTTCTTCCCCACCTGGGACAACAGCTGCACCAACCACCAGTCTATCAACAGCCTCCACAGCTACAATCTCAAGTACCTCACCCGTCAAGACAGGACCTGCTGCCTCCACCACAGGTGTTGAAACATCTAGCAGTGAGAGGCAGGCCGCAGCGGTTCCTACCACTTCAGTTTCTCCCGCTTCTACTCCACCACAAACTTCAGCTACTCAGGCAAAAACTACAGGCCTCTCTACCATGGCAGAAACGTCCAGCCCAGCTCTGGAAACAACCACAGAAGTCACTTCCAGCACAGCTGGCACATCTACTACTGCTCGGGTCACAAGCACTCCGCCAGTGACCTTAACGACTCCAACCACCATCCTCACAGAAACAGCCACCACTACTACTGGCACAACATCTATTTCTGTAGCCAGCTCAGCTGTTCCTCTGAGCACTGCCCTGGAGACCACTTCTTCCTCACCTGGGACAACAGCTGCACCAACCACCAGTCTATCAACAGCCTCCACAGCTACAATCTCAAGTACCTCACCCGTTGGGACAAAAGCTGTTGTCTCCACCACAGCTGTTGAAACATCTAGCAGCGAGAGCCAGGCCACGTCCGTTCCTACCACTACAGCTTCTCCCACTTCTACTCCACCACAAACTTCAGCTACTCAGGCAAAAACTACAGGCCTCTCTACCATGGAAGAAACGTCCAGCCCAACTCCTGAAACAACCACAGAAGTCACATCCAGCACAGCTGGCACATCTACTACTGCTCGGGTCACAAGCACTCTGCTAGTGACCTTAACGACTCCAACCACCATCCTCACAGAAACAGCCACCACTACTACTGGCACAACATCTATTTCTGTAGCCAGCTCAGCTGTTCCTCTGAGCACTGCTCTGGAGACCACTTCTTCCTCACCTGGGACAACAGCTGCACCAACCACCAGTCTATCGACAGCCTCCACAGCTACAATCTCAAGTACCTCACCCGTCAAGACAGGACCTGCTGTCTCCACCACAGCTGTTGAAACTTCTAGCAGCGAGAGCCAGGCCGCAGCGGTTCCTACCACTTCAGCTTCTCCCGCTTCTACTCCACCACAAACTTCAGCTACTCAGGCAAAAACTACAGGCCTCTCTACCATGGCAGAAACGTCCAGCCGAACTCTGGAAACAACCAAAGAAGTCACATCCAACACAGCTGGCACATCTACTACTGCTCGGGTCACAAGCACTCCGCCAGTGACCTTAACGACTCCAACCACCATCCTCACAGAAACAGCCACCACTACTACTGGCACAACATCTATTTCTGTAGCCAGCTCAGCTGTTCCTTTGAGCACTGCTCTGGAGACCACTTCTTCCTCACCTGGGACAACAGCTGCACCAACCACCAGTCTATCGACAGCCTCCACAGCTACAATCTCAAGTACCTCACCCGTTGGGACAGGACCTGCTGTCTCCACCACAGCTGTTGAAACTTCTAGCAGCGAGAGCCAGGCCGCAGCGGTTCCTACCACTACAGCTTCTCCCGCTTCTACTCCACCACAAACTTCAGCTACTCAGGCAAAAACTACAGGCCTCTCTACCAGGGCAGAAACGTCCCGCCCAGCTCTGGCAACAACCACAGAAGTCACTTCCAGCACAGCTGGCACATCTACTACTGCTCGGGTCACAAGCACTCTGCCAGTGATCTTAACGACTCCAACCACCATCCTCACAGAAACAGCCACCACTACTACTGGCACAACATCTATTTCTGTAGCCAGCTCAGCTGTTCCTCTGAGCACTGCCCTGGAGACCACTTCTTCCTCACCTGGGACAACAGCTGCACCAACCACCAGTCTATCAACAGCCTCCACAGCTACAATCTCAAGTACCTCACCCGTTGGGACAAAAGCTGTTGTCTCCACCACAGCTGTTGAAACATCTAGCAGCGAGAGCCAGGCCACGTCCGTTCCTACCACTACAGCTTCTCCCACTTCTACTCCACCACAAACTTCAGCTACTCAGGCAAAAACTACAGGCCTCTCTACCATGGAAGAAACGTCCAGCCCAACTCCTGAAACAACCACAGAAGTCACATCCAGCACAGCTGGCACATCTACTACTGCTCGGGTCACAAGCACTCTGCTAGTGACCTTAACGACTCCAACCACCATCCTCACAGAAACAGCCACCACTACTACTGGCACAACATCTATTTCTGTAGCCAGCTCAGCTGTTCCTCTGAGCACTGCTCTGGAGACCACTTCTTCCTCACCTGGGACAACAGCTGCACCAACCACCAGTCTATCGACAGCCTCCACAGCTACAATCTCAAGTACCTCACCCGTCAAGACAGGACCTGCTGTCTCCACCACAGCTGTTGAAACTTCTAGCAGCGAGAGCCAGGCCGCAGCGGTTCCTACCACTTCAGCTTCTCCCGCTTCTACTCCACCACAAACTTCAGCTACTCAGGCAAAAACTACAGGCCTCTCTACCATGGCAGAAACGTCCAGCCGAACTCTGGAAACAACCAAAGAAGTCACATCCAACACAGCTGGCACATCTACTACTGCTCGGGTCACAAGCACTCCGCCAGTGACCTTAACGACTCCAACCACCATCCTCACAGAAACAGCCACCACTACTACTGGCACAACATCTATTTCTGTAGCCAGCTCAGCTGTTCCTTTGAGCACTGCTCTGGAGACCACTTCTTCCTCACCTGGGACAACAGCTGCACCAACCACCAGTCTATCGACAGCCTCCACAGCTACAATCTCAAGTACCTCACCCGTTGGGACAGGACCTGCTGTCTCCACCACAGCTGTTGAAACTTCTAGCAGCGAGAGCCAGGCCGCAGCGGTTCCTACCACTACAGCTTCTCCCGCTTCTACTCCACCACAAACTTCAGCTACTCAGGCAAAAACTACAGGCCTCTCTACCAGGGCAGAAACGTCCCGCCCAGCTCTGGCAACAACCACAGAAGTCACTTCCAGCACAGCTGGCACATCTACTACTGCTCGGGTCACAAGCACTCCGCCAGTGATCTTAACGACTCCAACCACCATCCTCACAGAAACAGCCACCACTACTACTGGCACAACATCTATTTCTGTAGCCAGCTTAGCTGTTCCTTTGAGCACTGCCCTGGAGACCACTTCTTCCCCACCGGGGACAACAGCTGCACCAACCACCAGTCTATCAACAGCCTCCACAGCTACAATCTCAAGTACCTCACCCGTCAAGACAGGACCTGCTGCCTCCACCACAGGTGTTGAAACATCTAGCAGTGAGAGGCAGGCCGCAGCGGTTCCTACCACTTCAGTTTCTCCCGCTTCTACTCCACCACAAACTTCAGCTACTCAGGCAAAAACTACAGGCCTCTCTACCATGGCAGAAACGTCCAGCCCAGCTCTGGAAACAACCACAGAAGTCACTTCCAGCACAGCTGGCACATCTACTACTGCTCGGGTCACAAGCACTCCGCCAGTGACCTTAACGACTCCAACCACCATCCTCACAGAAACAGCCACCACTACTACTGGCACAACATCTATTTCTGTAGCCAGCTCAGCTGTTCCTCTGAGCACTGCCCTGGAGACCACTTCTTCCTCACCTGGGACAACAGCTGCACCAACCACCAGTCTATCAACAGCCTCCACAGCTACAATCTCAAGTACCTCACCCGTCAAGACAGGACCTGCTGTCTCCACCACAGCTGTTGAAACTTCTAGCAGCGAGAGCCAGGCCGCAGCGGTTCCTACCAGTACAGCTTCTCCCGCTTCTACTCCACCACAAACTTCAGCTACTCAGGGAAAAACTAGAAGCCTCCCTACCAGGGCAGAAACGTCAAGCCCAGCTCTGGAAACAACCACAGAAGTCACTTCCAGCACAGCTGGCACATCTACTACTGCTCGGGTCAAAAGCACTCCGCCAGTGACCTTAACGACTCCAACCACCATCCTCACAGAAACAGCCACCACTACTACTGGCACAACATCTATTTCTGTAGCCAGCTCAGCTGTTCCTCTGAGCACTGCTCTGGAGACCACTTCTTCCTCACCTGGGACAACAGCTGCACCAACCACCAGTCTATCAACAGCCTCCACAGCTACAATCTCAAGTACCTCACCCGTTGGGACAAAAGCTGTTGTCTCCACCACAGCTGTTGAAACATCTAGCAGCGAGAGCCAGGCCACGTCCGTTCCTACCACTACAGCTTCTCCCACTTCTACTCCACCACAAACTTCAGCTACTCAGGCAAAAACTACAGGCCTCTCTACCATGGCAGAAACGTCCAGCCCAGCTCTGGAAACAACCACAGAAGTCACATCCAGCACAGCTGGCACATCTACTACTGCTCGGGTCACAAGCACTCCGACAGTGATCTTAACGACTCCAACCACCATCCTCACAGAAACAGCCACCACTACTACTGGCACAACATCTATTTCTGTAGCCAGCTCAGCTGTTCCTTGGAGCACTGCCCTGGAGACCACTTCTTCCCCACCTGGGACAACAGGTGCACCAACCACCAGTCTATCAACAGCCTCCACAGCTACAATCTCAAGTACCTCACCCGTTGGGACAAAAGCTGTTGTCTCCACCACAGCTGTTGAAACATCTAGCAGTGAGAGGCAGGCCACAGCGGTTCCTACCACTACAGTTTCTCCCGCTTCTACTCCACCACAAACTTCAGCTACTCAGGCAAAAACTACAGGCCTCTCTACCATGGCAGAAACGTCCAGCCGAACTCTGGAAACAACCACAGAAGTCACATCCAGCACAGCTGGCACATCTACTACTGCTCGGGTCACAAGTACTCCGCCAGTGACCTTAACGACTCCAACCACCATCCTCACAGAAACAGCCACCACTACTACTGGCACAACATCTATTTCTGTAGCCAGCTCAGCTGTTCCTTTGAGCACTGCTCTGGAGACCACTTCTTCCTCACCTGGGACAACAGCTGCACCAACCACCAGTCTATCAACAGCCTCCACAGCTACAATCTCAAGTACGTCACCCGTCAAGACAGGACCTGCTGTCTCCACCACAGGTGTTGAAACTTCTAGCAGCGAGAGCCAGGCCGCAGCGGTTCCTACCAGTACAGCTTCTCCCGCTTCTACTCCACCACAAACTTCAGCTACTCAGGGAAAAACTACAGGCCTCCCTACCAGGGCAGAAACGTCCAGCCCAGCTCTGGCAACAACCACAGAAGTCACTTCCAGCACAGCTGGCACATCTACTACTGCTCGGGTCACAAGCACTCCGCCAGTGACCTTAACGACTCCAACCACCATCCTCACAGAAACAGCCACCACTACTACTGGCACAACATCTATTTCTGTAGCCAGCTCAGCTGTTCCTCTGAGCACTGCTCTGGAGACCACTTCTTCCTCACCTGGGACAACAGCTGCACCAACCACCAGTCTATCAACAGCCTCCACAGCTACAATCTCAAGTACCTCACCCGTTGGGACAAAAGCTGTTGTCTCCACCACAGCTGTTGAAACATCTAGCAGCGAGAGCCAGGCCACATCCGTTCCTACCACTACAGCTTCTCCCACTTCTACTCCACCACAAACTTCAGCTACTCAGGCAAAAACTACAGGCCTCTCTACCAGGGCAGAAACGTCCCGCCCAGCTCTGGAAACAACCACAGAAGTCACTTCCAGCACAGCTGGCACATCTACTACTGCTCGGGTCACAAGCACTCCGCCAGTGATCTTAACGACTCCAACCACCATCCTCACAGAAACAGCCACCACTAGTACTGGCACAACATCTATTTCTGTAGCCAGCTCAACTGTTCCTTTGAGCACTGCCCTGGAGACCACTTCTTCCCCACCTGGGACAACAGCTGCACCAACCACCAGTCTATCAACAGCCTCCACAGCTACAATCTCAAGTACCTCACTCGCGAAGACAGGACCTGCTGCCTCCACCACAGCTGTTGAAACATCTAGCAGTGAGAGGCAGGCCACAGCGGTTCCTACCACTACAGTTTCTCCCGCTTCTACTCCACCACAAACTTCAGCTACTCAGGCAAAAACTACAGGCCTCTCTACCAGCGCAGAAACGTCCAGCCCAGCTCTGGAAACAAACACAGAAGTCACTTCCAGCACAGCTGGCACATCTACTACTGCTCGGGTCACAAGCACTCCGCCAGTGACCTTAACGACTCCAACCACCATCCTCACAGAAACAGCCACCACTACTACTGGCACAACAGCTATTTCTGTAGCCAGCTCAGCTGTTCCTCTGAGCACTGCCCTGGAGACCACTTCTTCCTCACCTGGGACAACAGCTGCACCAACCACCAGTCTATCAACAGCCTCCACAGCTACAATCTCAAGTACCTCACCCTTTGGGATAAAAGCTGTTGTCTCCACCACAGCTGTTGAAACATCTAGCAGTGAGAGGCAGGCCACAGCGGTTCCTACCACTACAGTTTCTCCCGCTTCTACTCCACCACAAACTTCAGCTACTCAGGCAAAAACTACAGGCCTCTCTACCATGGCAGAAATGTCTAGCCGAACTCTGGAAACAACCACAGAAGTCACATCGAGCACAGCTGGCACATCTATTACTGCTCGGGTCACTAGCACTCCGCCAGTGACCTTAACGACTCCAACCACCATCCTCACAGAAACAGCCACCACTACTACTGGCACAACATCTATTTCTGTAGCCAGCTCAGCTGTTCCTTTGAGCACTGCTCTGGAGACCACTTCTTCCTCACCTGGGACAACAGCTGCACCAACCACCAGTCTATCGACATCCTCCACAACTACAATCTCAAGTACCTCACCCGTCAAGACAGGACCTGCTGTCTCCACCACAGCTGTTGAAACTTCTAGCAGCGAGAGCCAGGCCGCAGCGGTTCCTACCAGTACAGCTTCTCCCGCTTCTACTCCACCACAAACTTCAGCTACTCAGGGAAAAACTACAGGCCTCCCTACCAGGGCAGAAACGTCAAGCCCAGCTCTGGAAACAACCACAGAAGTCACTTCCAGCACAGCTGGCACATCTACTACTGCTCGGGTCACAAGCACTCCGCCAGTGACCTTAACGATTCCAACCACCATCCTCACAGAAACAGCCACCACTACTACTGGCACAACATCTATTTCTGTAGCCAGCTCAGCTGTTCCTTTGAGCACTGCTCTGGAGACCACTTCTTCCTCACCTGGGACAACAGCTGCACCAACCACCAGTCTATCAACAGCCTCCACAGCTACAATCTCAAGTACCTCACCCGTTGGGACAAAAGCTGTTGTCTCCACCACAGCTGTGGAAACATCTAGCAGTGAAAGCCAGGCCAGATCTGTTCCTACCACTACAGCGTCTCCTGCTTCGACTCCACCACAAACTTCAGCTAGTCAGGCAAAACCGAGACGTCTCTCGACCGTGGCAGGTACGTCCAGCTTAGCTTTCGGAAGAACCTCAGCATTCATTTCCAGCACAGCTGGCCCATGCATTACTGCTCTGTTAGGAAGTACTGCAGCAGGTATCAAAAAATCCGTCACTGAGGTAGTGTGGCTTACAGCATTGTAATGTACCCTGTTGACGCTGTTTCTCATGTAAGGGGCACAAAATTCTAGACGGCCGCTTCCCCTAGGCATGCCTCATTCTGGGGCTGGGCTCGCGATCCCTGGCACAAGCGGGGAACCTGCCAGCCTTCCCCATCGTGACGAGCACCGTGGAGGAGGGCTGGCTGGCCAGAGACCCCTGCGCTTGTCCACCCAGAGCCTCCACAGCCTGGCTCCTGCGCCATCTCACTCCCCGTCCATGCTTCTTGCAGCTCCCACTCATCCACCAACGACCACTGCAGGCCCCGAGCGTTTCACCATCAACTTCACCATCACCAATCTCCCCTACGATTCCAACCTGGCCACTCCAAACTCGGCAAAGCTCAACACTACCCGGAGAGTCATGACCACCTTGGTAGGTAGCCCAAGGCACTGCCAAGGCCAGGCCTCCTGCTGGCCCCTGCACCGGCAGGAGTGCAGGGAGAGGGACAGGGCTCACTTGTGAAACCTCTCTCGTTGGCAGCTGAACCGCCTTCTGAAGGATAGCAGCATTGGCCCCGCTTTTCTTGCATGTGGAACGACAGCCTTCAGGTATGGGGGGAGCCCGAGTGTCCCTCTGCAGGTCCCATGAGTACTGGGTAGCCCGTCATGCTTCTGCTCTCACCGCCAGCAGGATGGAGCCGGGACCGTCTCCCTGCTGCCCTCCTCCCTCAGGGCCTCCCCTCGCTGCCCTCCCTCTCACTTGCGGGTCACAGCGTAGCCCCGAGAATGACTCCAAAGCTTGGCCTTGCCCAGTGCTTTCTGACAAACGCCATACTTTTAGTGGAGGCAGGACAGGAAGGGCACGCCATCCGTGCCTGACGGCGGAATACAGAACGCGCATGCCCCACAGAGCCGTGGCTGCAGGAGCCCCAAGGCCTGACCTTGCAGCGACAGGGCACAGGAAGGGGCGCTCAGGCACGGCTTTCTGTTTTCCAGGCCAGTGGGGCAAGGGGACAACACAGGCGTGGACGCCGTCTGCACCTACACAAAGGAGCCCTCCACCCCAGGCTTGGACAGGGTGGGCCTTTACCACGAAGTGAGCAACAAGACCAGAGGCATCACGCGCCTGGGCCCCTACAGCCTGGACAGGGACAGCCTCTACGTCAACGGTGACCAAGGCCTCTCCCTCTGCCTTCCTGCGGCAGCCTTCCCCAGCCCTCGCCCGTCCCCTTTCCCGGCTCCAGCTCATCCCTCTCTCCCCCTTTTTCCAGGTTACAACGAACCGCCAGTCACACCCAGTGAGTACCTCGCAGCAACGAGATGGACCCCAAAGGCAACCAGCGCTTCGCGGGCCGCTTCCCCCAGGCAGGGGTGGTTGTGGGGCTGGGCTCGCGATCCCTGGCACAAGCGGGGAACCTGCCAGCCTTCCCCATCGTGACGAGCACCGCGGAGGAGGGCTGGCTGGCCAGAGACCCCTGCACTTGTCCACCCAGAGCCTCCACAGCCTGGCTCCTGCGCCATCTCACTCCCCGTCCATGCTTCTTGCAGCTCCCACTCATCCACCAACGACCACTGCAGGCCCCGAGCGTTTCACCATCAACTTCACCATCACCAATCTCCCCTACGATTCCAACCTGGCCACTCCAAACTCGGCAAAGCTCAACACTACCCGGAGAGTCATGACCACCTTGGTAGGTAGCCCAAGGCACTGCCACGGCCAGGCCTCCTGCTGGCCCCTGCACCGGCAGGAGTGCAGGGAGAGGGACAGGGCTCACTTGTGAAACCTCTCTCGTTGGCAGCTCAACCGCCTTCTGCAGGATAGCAGCATTGGCCCCGCTTTTCTTGCATGTGGAACGACAGCCTTCAGGTATGGGGGGAGCCCGAGTGTCCCTCTGCAGGTCCCATGAGTACTGGGTAGCCCGTCACGCTTCTGCTCTCACCGCCAGCAGGATGGAGCCGGGACCATCTCCCTGCTGCCCTCCTCCCTCAGGGCCTCCCCTCGCTGCCCTCCCTCTCACTTGCGGGTCACAGCGTAGCCCCGAGAATGACTCCAAAGCTTGGCCTTGCCCAGTGCTTTCTGACAAATGCCATACTTTTAGTGGAGGCAGGACAGGAAGGGCACGCCATCCGTGCCTGACGGCGGAATACAGAACGCGCATGCCCCACAGAGCCGTGGCTGCAGGAGCCCCAAGGCCTGACCTTGCAGCGACAGGGCACAGGAAGGGGCGCTCAGGCACGGCTTTCTGTTTTCCAGGCCAGTGGGGCAAGGGGACAACACAGGCGTGGACGCCGTCTGCACCTACACAAAGGAGCCCTCCACCCCAGGCTTGGACAGGGTGGGCCTTTACCACGAAGTGAGCAACAAGACCAGAGGCATCACGCGCCTGGGCCCCTACAGCCTGGACAGGGACAGCCTCTACGTCAACGGTGACCAAGGCCTCTCCCTCTGCCTTCCTGCGGCAGCCTTCCCCAGCCCTCGCCCGTCCCCTTTCCCGGCTCCAGCTCATCCCTCTCTCCCCCTTTTTCCAGGTTACAACGAACCGCCAGTCACACCCAGTGAGTACCTCGCAGCAACGAGATGGACCCCAAAGGCAACCAGCGCTTCGCGGGCCGCTTCCCCCGGGCAGGGGTGGTTGTGGGGCTGGGCTCGCGATCCCTGGCACAAGCGGGGAACCTGCCAGCCTTCCCCATCGTGACGAGCACCGCGGAGGAGGGCTGGCTGGCCAGAGACCCCTGCGCTTGTCCACCCAGAGCCTCCACAGCCTGGCTCCTGCGCCATCTCACTTCCCGTCCATGCTTCTTGCAGCTCCCACTCATCCACCAACGACCACTGCAGGCCCCGAGCGTTTCACCATCAACTTCACCATCACCAATCTCCCCTACGATTCCAACCTGGCCACTCCAAACTCGGCAAAGCTCAACACTACCCGGAGAGTCATGACCACCTTGGTAGGTAGCCCAAGGCACTTCCACGGCCAGGCCTCCTGCTGGCCCCTGCACCGGCAGGAGTGCAGGGAGAGGGACAGGGCTCACTTGTGAAACCTCTCTCGTTGGCAGCTCAACTGCCTTCTGAAGGATAGCAGCATTGGCCCCGCTTTTCTTGCATGTGGAACGACAGCCTTCAGGTATGGGGGGAGCCCGAGTGTCCCTCTGCAGGTCCCATGAGTACTGGGTAGCCCGTCACGCTTCTGCTCTCACCGCCAGCAGGATGGAGCCGGGACCATCTCCCTGCTGCCCTCCTCCCTCAGGGCCTCCCCTCGCTGCCCTCCCTCTCACTTGCGGGTCACAGCGTAGCCCCGAGAATGACTCCAAAGCTTGGCCTTGCCCAGTGCTTTCTGACAAACGCCATACTTTTAGTGGAGGCAGGACAGGAAGGGCACGCCATCCGTGCCTGACGGCGGAATACAGAACGCGCATGCCCCACAGAGCCGTGGCTGCAGGAGCCCCAAGGCCTGACCTTGCAGCGACAGGGCACAGGAAGGGGCGCTCAGGCACGGCTTTCTGTTTTCCAGGCCAGTGGGGCAAGGGGACAACACAGGCGTGGACGCCGTCTGCACCTACACAAAGGAGCCCTCCACCCCAGGCTTGGACAGGGTGGGCCTTTACCACGAAGTGAGCAACAAGACCAGAGGCATCACGCGCCTGGGCCCCTACAGCCTGGACAGGGACAGCCTCTACATCAACGGTGACCAAGGCCTCTCCCTCTGCCTTCCTGCGGCAGCCTTCCCCAGCCCTCGCCCGTCCCCTTTCCCGGCTCCAGCTCATCCCTCTCTCCCCCTTTTTCCAGGTTACAACGAACCGCCAGTCACACCCAGTGAGTACCTCGCAGCAACGAGATGGACCCCAAAGGCAACCAGCGCTTCGCGGGCCGCTTCCCCCGGGCAGGGGTGGTTGTGGGGCTGGGCTCGCGATCCCTGGCACAAGCGGGGAACCTGCCAGCCTTCCCCATCGTGACGAGCACCGCGGAGGAGGGCTGGCTGGCCAGAGACCCCTGCGCTTGTCCACCCAGAGCCTCCACAGCCTGGCTCCTGCGCCATCTCACTCCCCGTCCATGCTTCTTGCAGCTCCCACTCATCCACCAACGACCACTGCAGGCCCCGAGCGTTTCACCATCAACTTCACCATCACCAATCTCCCCTACGATTCCAACCTGGCCACTCCAAACTCGGCAAAACTCAACACTACCCGGAGAGTCATGACCACCTTGGTAGGTAGCCCAAGGCACTTCCACGGCCAGGCCTCCTGCTGGCCCCTGCACCGGCAGGAGTGCAGGGAGAGGGACAGGGCTCACTTGTGAAACCTCTCTCGTTGGCAGCTCAACCGCCTTCTGAAGGATAGCAGCATTGGCCCCGCTTTTCTTGCATGTGGAACGACAGCCTTCAGGTATGGGGGGAGCCCGAGTGTCCCTCTGCAGGTCCCATGAGTACTGGGTAGCCCGTCACGCTTCTGCTCTCACCGCCAGCAGGATGGAGCCGGGACCATCTCCCTGCTGCCCTCCTCCCTCAGGGCCTCCCCTCGCTGCCCTCCCTCTCACTTGCGGGTCACAGCGTAGCCCCGAGAATGACTCCAAAGCTTGGCCTTGCCCAGTGCTTTCTGACAAACGCCATACTTTTAGTGGAGGCAGGACAGGAAGGGCATGCCATCCGTGCCTGACGGCGGAATACAGAACGCGCATGCCCCACAGAGCCGTGGCTGCAGGAGCCCCAAGGCCTGACCTTGCAGCGACAGGGCACAGGAAGGGGCGCTCAGGCACGGCTTTCTGTTTTCCAGGCCAGTGGGGCAAGGGGACAACACAGGCGTGGACGCCGTCTGCACCTACACAAAGGAGCCCTCCACCCCAGGCTTGGACAGGGTGGGCCTTTACCACGAAGTGAGCAACAAGACCAGAGGCATCACGCGCCTGGGCCCCTACAGCCTGGACAGGGACAGCCTCTACGTCAACGGTGACCAAGGCCTCTCCCTCTGCCTTCCTGCGGCAGCCTTCCCCAGCCCTCGCCCGTCCCCTTTCCCGGCTCCAGCTCATCCCTCTCTCCCCCTTTTTCCAGGTTACAACGAACCGCCAGTCACACCCAGTGAGTACCTCGCAGCAACGAGATGGACCCCAAAGGCAACCAGCGCTTCGCGGGCCGCTTCCCCCGGGCAGGGGTGGTTGTGGGGCTGGGCTCGCGATCCCTGGCACAAGCGGGGAACCTGCCAGCCTTCCCCATCGTGACGAGCACCGCGGAGGAGGGCTGGCTGGCCAGAGACCCCTGCGCTTGTCCACCCAGAGCCTCCACAGCCTGGCTCCTGCGCCATCTCACTCCCCGTCCATGCTTCTTGCAGCTCCCACTCATCCACCAACGACCACTGCAGGCCCCGAGCGTTTCACCATCAACTTCACCATCACCAATCTCCCCTACGATTCCAACCTGGCCACTCCAAACTCGGCAAAGCTCAACACTACCCGGAGAGTCATGACCACCTTGGTAGGTAGCCCAAGGCACTGCCACGGCCAGGCCTCCTGCTGGCCCCTGCACCGGCAGGAGTGCAGGGAGAGGGACAGGGCTCACTTGTGAAACCTCTCTCGTTGGCAGCTCAACCGCCTTCTGAAGGATAGCAGCATTGGCCCCGCTTTTCTTGCATGTGGAACGACAGCCTTCAGGTATGGGGGGAGCCCGAGTGTCCCTCTGCAGGTCCCATGAGTACTGGGTAGCCCGTCACGCTTCTGCTCTCACCGCCAGCAGGATGGAGCCGGGACCATCTCCCTGCTGCCCTCCTCCCTCAGGGCCTCCCCTTGCTGCCCTCCCTCTCACTTGCGGGTCACAGCGTAGCCCCGAGAATGACTCCAAAGCTTGGCCTTGCCCAGTGCTTTCTGACAAACGCCATACTTTTAGTGGAGGCAGGACAGGAAGGGCACGCCATCCGTGCCTGACGGCGGAATACAGAACGCGCATGCCCCACAGAGCCGTGGCTGCAGGAGCCCCAAGGCCTGACCTTGCAGCGACAGGGCACAGGAAGGGGCGCTCAGGCACGGCTTTCTGTTTTCCAGGCCAGTGGGGCAAGGGGACAACACAGGCGTGGACGCCGTCTGCACCTACACAAAGGAGCCCTCCACCCCAGGCTTGGACAGGGTGGGCCTTTACCACGAAGTGAGCAACAAGACCAGAGGCATCACGCGCCTGGGCCCCTACAGCCTGGACAGGGACAGCCTCTACGTCAACGGTGACCAAGGCCTCTCCCTCTGCCTTCCTGCGGCAGCCTTCCCCAGCCCTCGCCCGTCCCCTGTCCCGGCTCCAGCTCATCCCTCTCTCCCCCTTTTTCCAGGTTACAACGAACCGCCAGTCACACCCAGTGAGTACCTCGCAGCAACGAGATGGACCCCAAAGGCAACCAGCGCTTCGCGGGCCGCTTCCCCCGGGCAGGGGTGGTTGTGGGGCTGGGCTCGCGATCCCTGGCACAAGCGGGGAACCTGCCAGCCTTCCCCATCGTGACGAGCACCGCGGAGGAGGGCTGGCTGGCCAGAGACCCCTGCGCTTGTCCACCCAGAGCCTCCACAGCCTGGCTCCTGCGCCATCTCACTCCCCGTCCATGCTTCTTGCAGCTCCCACTCATCCACCAACGACCACTGCAGGCCCTGAGCGTTTCACCATCAACTTCACCATCACCAATCTCCCCTACGATTCCAACCTGGCCACTCCAAACTCGGCAAAGCTCAACACTACCCGGAGAGTCATGACCACCTTGGTAGGTAGCCCAAGGCACTTCCATGGCCAGGCCTCCTGCTGGCCCCTGCACCGGCAGGAGTGCAGGGAGAGGGACAGGGCTCACTTGTGAAACCTCTCTCGTTGGCAGCTCAACCGCCTTCTGAAGGATAGCAGCATTGGCCCCGCTTTTCTTGCATGTGGAACGACAGCCTTCAGGTATGGGGGGAGCCCGAGTGTCCCTCTGCAGGTCCCATGAGTACTGGGTAGCCCGTCACGCTTCTGCTCTCACCGCCAGCAGGATGGAGCCGGGACCATCTCCCTGCTGCCCTCCTCCCTCAGGGCCTCCCCTCGCTGCCCTCCCTCTCACTTGCGGGTCACAGCGTAGCCCCGAGAATGACTCCAAAGCTTGGCCTTGCCCAGTGCTTTCTGACAAACGCCATACTTTTAGTGGAGGCAGGACAGGAAGGGCACGCCATCCGTGCCTGACGGCGGAATACAGAACGCGCATGCCCCACAGAGCCGTGGCTGCAGGAGCCCCAAGGCCTGACCTTGCAGCGACAGGGCACAGGAAGGGGCGCTCAGGCACGGCTTTCTGTTTTCCAGGCCAGTGGGGCAAGGGGACAACACAGGCGTGGACGCCGTCTGCACCTACACAAAGGAGCCCTCCACCCCAGGCTTGGACAGGGTGGGCCTTTACCACGAAGTGAGCAACAAGACCAGAGGCATCACGCGCCTGGGCCCCTACAGCCTGGACAGGGACAGCCTCTACGTCAACGGTGACCAAGGCCTCTCCCTCTGCCTTCCTGCGGCAGCCTTCCCCAGCCCTCGCCCGTCCCCTTTCCCGGCTCCAGCTCATCCCTCTCTCCCCCTTTTTCCAGGTTACAACGAACCGCCAGTCACACCCAGTGAGTACCTCGCAGCAACGAGATGGACCCCAAAGGCAACCAGCGCTTCGCGGGCCGCTTCCCCCGGGCAGGGGTGGTTGTGGGGCTGGGCTCGCGATCCCTGGCACAAGCGGGGAACCTGCCAGCCTTCCCCATCGTGACGAGCACCGCGGAGGAGGGCTGGCTGGCCAGAGACCCCTGCGCTTGTCCACCCAGAGCCTCCACAGCCTGGCTCCTGCGCCATCTCACTCCCCGTCCATGCTTCTTGCAGCTCCCACTCATCCACCAACGACCACTGCAGGCCCCGAGCGTTTCACCATCAACTTCACCATCACCAATCTCCCCTACGATTCCAACCTGGCCACTCCAAACTCGGCAAAGCTCAACACTACCCGGAGAGTCATGACCACCTTGGTAGGTAGCCCAAGGCACTTCCATGGCCAGGCCTCCTGCTGGCCCCTGCACCGGCAGGAGTGCAGGGAGAGGGACAGGGCTCACTTGTGAAACCTCTCTCGTTGGCAGCTCAACCGCCTTCTGAAGGATAGCAGCATTGGCCCCGCTTTTCTTGCATGTGGAACGACAGCCTTCAGGTATGGGGGGAGCCCGAGTGTCCCTCTGCAGGTCCCATGAGTACTGGGTAGCCCGTCACGCTTCTGCTCTCACCGCCAGCAGGATGGAGCCGGGACCATCTCCCTTCTGCCCTCCTCCCTCAGGGCCTCCCCTCGCTGCCCTCCCTCTCACTTGCGGGTCACAGCGTAGCCCCGAGAATGACTCCAAAGCTTGGCCTTGCCCAGTGCTTTCTGACAAACGCCATACTTTTAGTGGAGGCAGGACAGGAAGGGCACGCCATCCGTGCCTGACGGCGGAATACAGAACGCGCATGCCCCACAGAGCCGTGGCTGCAGGAGCCCCAAGGCCTGACCTTGCAGCGACAGGGCACAGGAAGGGGCGCTCAGGCACGGCTTTCTGTTTTCCAGGCCAGTGGGGCAAGGGGACAACACAGGCGTGGACGCCGTCTGCACCTACACAAAGGAGCCCTCCACCCCAGGCTTGGACAGGGTGGGCCTTTACCACGAAGTGAGCAACAAGACCAGAGGCATCACGCGCCTGGGCCCCTACAGCCTGGACAGGGACAGCCTCTACGTCAACGGTGACCAAGGCCTCTCCCTCTGCCTTCCTGCGGCAGCCTTCCCCAGCCCTCGCCCGTCCCCTTTCCCGGCTCCAGCTCATCCCTCTCTCCCCCTTTTTCCAGGTTACAACGAACCGCCAGTCACACCCAGTGAGTACCTCGCAGCAACGAGATGGACCCCAAAGGCAACCAGCGCTTCGCGGGCCGCTTCCCCCGGGCAGGGGTGGTTGTGGGGCTGGGCTCGCGATCCCTGGCACAAGCGGGGAACCTGCCAGCCTTCCCCATCGTGACGAGCACCGCGGAGGAGGGCTGGCTGGCCAGAGACCCCTGCGCTTGTCCACCCAGAGCCTCCACAGCCTGGCTCCTGCGCCATCTCACTCCCCGTCCATGCTTCTTGCAGCTCCCACTCATCCACCAACGACCACTGCAGGCCCCGAGCGTTTCACCATCAACTTCACCATCACCAATCTCCCCTACGATTCCAACCTGGCCACTCCAAACTCGGCAAAGCTCAACACTACCCGGAGAGTCATGACCACCTTGGTAGGTAGCCCAAGGCACTTCCATGGCCAGGCCTCCTGCTGGCCCCTGCACCGGCAGGAGTGCAGGGAGAGGGACAGGGCTCACTTGTGAAACCTCTCTCGTTGGCAGCTCAACCGCCTTCTGAAGGATAGCAGCATTGGCCCCGCTTTTCTTGCATGTGGAACGACAGCCTTCAGGTATGGGGGGAGCCCGAGTGTCCCTCTGCAGGTCCCATGAGTACTGGGTAGCCCGTCACGCTTCTGCTCTCACCGCCAGCAGGATGGAGCCGGGACCATCTCCCTGCTGCCCTCCTCCCTCAGGGCCTCCCCTCGCTGCCCTCCCTCTCACTTGCGGGTCACAGCGTAGCCCCGAGAATGACTCCAAAGCTTGGCCTTGCCCAGTGCTTTCTGACAAACGCCATACTTTTAGTGGAGGCAGGACAGGAAGGGCACGCCATCCGTGCCTGACGGCGGAATACAGAACGCGCATGCCCCACAGAGCCGTGGCTGCAGGAGCCCCAAGGCCTGACCTTGCAGCGACAGGGCACAGGAAGGGGCGCTCAGGCACGGCTTTCTGTTTTCCAGGCCAGTGGGGCAAGGGGACAACACAGGCGTGGACGCCGTCTGCACCTACACAAAGGAGCCCTCCACCCCAGGCTTGGACAGGGTGGGCCTTTACCACGAAGTGAGCAACAAGACCAGAGGCATCACGCGCCTGGGCCCCTACAGCCTGGACAGGGACAGCCTCTACGTCAACGGTGACCAAGGCCTCTCCCTCTGCCTTCCTGCGGCAGCCTTCCCCAGCCCTCGCCCGTCCCCTTTCCCGGCTCCAGCTCATCCCTCTCTCCCCCTTTTTCCAGGTTACAACGAACCGCCAGTCACACCCAGTGAGTACCTCGCAGCAACGAGATGGACCCCAAAGGCAACCAGCGCTTCGCGGGCCGCTTCCCCCGGGCAGGGGTGGTTGTGGGGCTGGGCTCGCGATCCCTGGCACAAGCGGGGAACCTGCCAGCCTTCCCCATCGTGACGAGCACCGCGGAGGAGGGCTGGCTGGCCAGAGACCCCTGCGCTTGTCCACCCAGAGCCTCCACAGCCTGGCTCCTGCGCCATCTCACTCCCCGTCCATGCTTCTTGCAGCTCCCACTCATCCACCAACGACCACTGCAGGCCCCGAGCGTTTCACCATCAACTTCACCATCACCAATCTCCCCTACGATTCCAACCTGGCCACTCCAAACTCGGCAAAGCTCAACACTACCCGGAGAGTCATGACCACCTTGGTAGGTAGCCCAAGGCACTTCCATGGCCAGGCCTCCTGCTGGCCCCTGCACCGGCAGGAGTGCAGGGAGAGGGACAGGGCTCACTTGTGAAACCTCTCTCGTTGGCAGCTCAACCGCCTTCTGAAGGATAGCAGCATTGGCCCCGCTTTTCTTGCATGTGGAATGACAGCCTTCAGGTATGGGGGGAGCCCGAGTGTCCCTCTGCAGGTCCCATGAGTACTGGGTAGCCCGTCACGCTTCTGCTCTCACCGCCAGCAGGATGGAGCCGGGACCATCTCCCTGCTGCCCTCCTCCCTCAGGGCCTCCCCTCGCTGCCCTCCCTCTCACTTGCGGGTCACAGCGTAGCCCCGAGAATGACTCCAAAGCTTGGCCTTGCCCAGTGCTTTCTGACAAACGCCATACTTTTAGTGGAGGCAGGACAGGAAGGGCACGCCATCCGTGCCTGACGGCGGAATACAGAACGCGCATGCCCCACAGAGCCGTGGCTGCAGGAGCCCCAAGGCCTGACCTTGCAGCGACAGGGCACAGGAAGGGGCGCTCAGGCACGGCTTTCTGTTTTCCAGGCCAGTGGGGCAAGGGGACAACACAGGCGTGGACGCCGTCTGCACCTACACAAAGGAGCCCTCCACCCCAGGCTTGGACAGGGTGGGCCTTTACCACGAAGTGAGCAACAAGACCAGAGGCATCACGCGCCTGGGCCCCTACAGCCTGGACAGGGACAGCCTCTACGTCAACGGTGACCAAGGCCTCTCCCTCTGCCTTCCTGCGGCAGCCTTCCCCAGCCCTCGCCCGTCCCCTTTCCCGGCTCCAGCTCATCCCTCTCTCCCCCTTTTTCCAGGTTACAACGAACCGCCAGTCACACCCAGTGAGTACCTCGCAGCAACGAGATGGACCCCAAAGGCAACCAGCGCTTCGCGGGCCGCTTCCCCCGGGCAGGGGTGGTTGTGGGGCTGGGCTCGCGATCCCTGGCACAAGCGGGGAACCTGCCAGCCTTCCCCATCGTGACGAGCACCGCGGAGGAGGGCTGGCTGGCCAGAGACCCCTGCGCTTGTCCACCCAGAGCCTCCACAGCCTGGCTCCTGCGCCATCTCACTCCCCGTCCATGCTTCTTGCAGCTCCCACTCATCCACCAACGACCACTGCAGGCCCCGAGCGTTTCACCATCAACTTCACCATCACCAATCTCCCCTACGATTCCAACCTGGCCACTCCAAACTCGGCAAAGCTCAACACTACCCGGAGAGTCATGACCACCTTGGTAGGTAGCCCAAGGCACTTCCATGGCCAGGCCTCCTGCTGGCCCCTGCACCGGCAGGAGTGCAGGGAGAGGGACAGGGCTCACTTGTGAAACCTCTCTCGTTGGCAGCTCAACCGCCTTCTGAAGGATAGCAGCATTGGCCCCGCTTTTCTTGCATGTGGAATGACAGCCTTCAGGTATGGGGGGAGCCCGAGTGTCCCTCTGCAGGTCCCATGAGTACTGGGTAGCCCGTCACGCTTCTGCTCTCACCGCCAGCAGGATGGAGCCGGGACCATCTCCCTGCTGCCCTCCTCCCTCAGGGCCTCCCCTCGCTGCCCTCCCTCTCACTTGCGGGTCACAGCGTAGCCCCGAGAATGACTCCAAAGCTTGGCCTTGCCCAGTGCTTTCTGACAAACGCCATACTTTTAGTGGAGGCAGGACAGGAAGGGCACGCCATCCGTGCCTGACGGCGGAATACAGAACGCGCATGCCCCACAGAGCCGTGGCTGCAGGAGCCCCAAGGCCTGACCTTGCAGCGACAGGGCACAGGAAGGGGCGCTCAGGCACGGCTTTCTGTTTTCCAGGCCAGTGGGGCAAGGGGACAACACAGGCGTGGACGCCGTCTGCACCTACACAAAGGAGCCCTCCACCCCAGGCTTGGACAGGGTGGGCCTTTACCACGAAGTGAGCAACAAGACCAGAGGCATCACGCGCCTGGGCCCCTACAGCCTGGACAGGGACAGCCTCTACGTCAACGGTGACCAAGGCCTCTCCCTCTGCCTTCCTGCGGCAGCCTTCCCCAGCCCTCGCCCGTCCCCTTTCCCGGCTCCAGCTCATCCCTCTCTCCCCCTTTTTCCAGGTTACAACGAACCGCCAGTCACACCCAGTGAGTACCTCGCAGCAACGAGATGGACCCCAAAGGCAACCAGCGCTTCGCGGGCCGCTTCCCCCGGGCAGGGGTGGTTGTGGGGCTGGGCTCGCGATCCCTGGCACAAGCGGGGAACCTGCCAGCCTTCCCCATCGTGACGAGCACCGCGGAGGAGGGCTGGCTGGCCAGAGACCCCTGCGCTTGTCCACCCAGAGCCTCCACAGCCTGGCTCCTGCGCCATCTCACTCCCCGTCCATGCTTCTTGCAGCTCCCACTCATCCACCAACGACCACTGCAGGCCCCGAGCGTTTCACCATCAACTTCACCATCACCAATCTCCCCTACGATTCCAACCTGGCCACTCCAAACTCGGCAAAGCTCAACACTACCCGGAGAGTCATGACCACCTTGGTAGGTAGCCCACGGCACTGCCACGGCCAGGCCTCCTGCTGGCCCCTGCACCGGCAGGAGTGCAGGGAGAGGGACAGGGCTCACTTGTGAAACCTCTCTCGTTGGCAGCTCAACCGCCTTCTGAAGGATAGCAGCATTGGCCCCGCTTTTCTTGCATGTGGAACGACAGCCTTCAGGTATGGGGGGAGCCCGAGTGTCCCTCTGCAGGTCCCATGAGTACTGGGTAGCCCGTCACGCTTCTGCTCTCACCGCCAGCAGGATGGAGCCGGGACCATCTCCCTTCTGCCCTCCTCCCTCAGGGCCTCCCCTCGCTGCCCTCCCTCTCACTTGCGGGTCACAGCGTAGCCCCGAGAATGACTCCAAAGCTTGGCCTTGCCCAGTGCTTTCTGACAAACGCCATACTTTTAGTGGAGGCAGGACAGGAAGGGCACGCCATCCGTGCCTGACGGCGGAATACAGAACGCGCATGCCCCACAGAGCCGTGGCTGCAGGAGCCCCAAGGCCTGACCTTGCAGCGACAGGGCACAGGAAGGGGCGCTCAGGCACGGCTTTCTGTTTTCCAGGCCAGTGGGGCAAGGGGACAACACAGGCGTGGACGCCGTCTGCACCTACACAAAGGAGCCCTCCACCCCAGGCTTGGACAGGGTGGGCCTTTACCACGAAGTGAGCAACAAGACCAGAGGCATCACGCGCCTGGGCCCCTACAGCCTGGACAGGGACAGCCTCTACGTCAACGGTGACCAAGGCCTCTCCCTCTGCCTTCCTGCGGCAGCCTTCCCCAGCCCTCGCCCGTCCCCTGTCCCGGCTCCAGCTCATCCCTCTCTCCCCCTTTTTCCAGGTTACAACGAACCGCCAGTCACACCCAGTGAGTACCTCGCAGCAACGAGATGGACCCCAAAGGCAACCAGCGCTTCGCGGGCCGCTTCCCCCGGGCAGGGGTGGTTGTGGGGCTGGGCTCGCGATCCCTGGCACAAGCGGGGAACCTGCCAGCCTTCCCCATCGTGACGAGCACCGCGGAGGAGGGCTGGCTGGCCAGAGACCCCTGCGCTTGTCCACCCAGAGCCTCCACAGCCTGGCTCCTGCGCCATCTCACTCCCCGTCCATGCTTCTTGCAGCTCCCACTCATCCACCAACGACCACTGCAGGCCCCGAGCGTTTCACCATCAACTTCACCATCACCAATCTCCCCTACGATTCCAACCTGGCCACTCCAAACTCGGCAAAGCTCAACACTACCCGGAGAGTCATGACCACCTTGGTAGGTAGCCCACGGCACTGCCACGGCCAGGCCTCCTGCTGGCCCCTGCACCGGCAGGAGTGCAGGGAGAGGGACAGGGCTCACTTGTGAAACCTCTCTCGTTGGCAGCTCAACCGCCTTCTGAAGGATAGCAGCATTGGCCCCGCTTTTCTTGCATGTGGAACGACAGCCTTCAGGTATGGGGGGAGCCCGAGTGTCCCTCTGCAGGTCCCATGAGTACTGGGTAGCCCGTCACGCTTCTGCTCTCACCGCCAGCAGGATGGAGCCGGGACCATCTCCCTTCTGCCCTCCTCCCTCAGGGCCTCCCCTCGCTGCCCTCCCTCTCACTTGCGGGTCACAGCGTAGCCCCGAGAATGACTCCAAAGCTTGGCCTTGCCCAGTGCTTTCTGACAAACGCCATACTTTTAGTGGAGGCAGGACAGGAAGGGCACGCCATCCGTGCCTGACGGCGGAATACAGAACGCGCATGCCCCACAGAGCCGTGGCTGCAGGAGCCCCAAGGCCTGACCTTGCAGCGACAGGGCACAGGAAGGGGCGCTCAGGCACGGCTTTCTGTTTTCCAGGCCAGTGGGGCAAGGGGACAACACAGGCGTGGACGCCGTCTGCACCTACACAAAGGAGCCCTCCACCCCAGGCTTGGACAGGGTGGGCCTTTACCACGAAGTGAGCAACAAGACCAGAGGCATCACGCGCCTGGGCCCCTACAGCCTGGACAGGGACAGCCTCTACGTCAACGGTGACCAAGGCCTCTCCCTCTGCCTTCCTGCGGCAGCCTTCCCCAGCCCTCGCCCGTCCCCTGTCCCGGCTCCAGCTCATCCCTCTCTCCCCCTTTTTCCAGGTTACAACGAACCGCCAGTCACACCCAGTGAGTACCTCGCAGCAACGAGATGGACCCCAAAGGCAACCAGCGCTTCGCGGGCCGCTTCCCCCGGGCAGGGGTGGTTGTGGGGCTGGGCTCGCGATCCCTGGCACAAGCGGGGAACCTGCCAGCCTTCCCCATCGTGACGAGCACCGCGGAGGAGGGCTGGCTGGCCAGAGACCCCTGCGCTTGTCCACCCAGAGCCTCCACAGCCTGGCTCCTGCGCCATCTCACTCCCCGTCCATGCTTCTTGCAGCTCCCACTCATCCACCAACGACCACTGCAGGCCCCGAGCGTTTCACCATCAACTTCACCATCACCAATCTCCCCTACGATTCCAACCTGGCCACTCCAAACTCGGCAAAGCTCAACACTACCCGGAGAGTCATGACCACCTTGGTAGGTAGCCCACGGCACTGCCACGGCCAGGCCTCCTGCTGGCCCCTGCACCGGCAGGAGTGCAGGGAGAGGGACAGGGCTCACTTGTGAAACCTCTCTCGTTGGCAGCTCAACCGCCTTCTGAAGGATAGCAGCATTGGCCCCGCTTTTCTTGCATGTGGAACGACAGCCTTCAGGTATGGGGGGAGCCCGAGTGTCCCTCTGCAGGTCCCATGAGTACTGGGTAGCCCGTCACGCTTCTGCTCTCACCGCCAGCAGGATGGAGCCGGGACCATCTCCCTTCTGCCCTCCTCCCTCAGGGCCTCCCCTCGCTGCCCTCCCTCTCACTTGCGGGTCACAGCGTAGCCCCGAGAATGACTCCAAAGCTTGGCCTTGCCCAGTGCTTTCTGACAAACGCCATACTTTTAGTGGAGGCAGGACAGGAAGGGCACGCCATCCGTGCCTGACGGCGGAATACAGAACGCGCATGCCCCACAGAGCCGTGGCTGCAGGAGCCCCAAGGCCTGACCTTGCAGCGACAGGGCACAGGAAGGGGCGCTCAGGCACGGCTTTCTGTTTTCCAGGCCAGTGGGGCAAGGGGACAACACAGGCGTGGACGCCGTCTGCACCTACACAAAGGAGCCCTCCACCCCAGGCTTGGACAGGGTGGGCCTTTACCACGAAGTGAGCAACAAGACCAGAGGCATCACGCGCCTGGGCCCCTACAGCCTGGACAGGGACAGCCTCTACGTCAACGGTGACCAAGGCCTCTCCCTCTGCCTTCCTGCGGCAGCCTTCCCCAGCCCTCGCCCGTCCCCTGTCCCGGCTCCAGCTCATCCCTCTCTCCCCCTTTTTCCAGGTTACAACGAACCGCCAGTCACACCCAGTGAGTACCTCGCAGCAACGAGATGGACCCCAAAGGCAACCAGCGCTTCGCGGGCCGCTTCCCCCGGGCAGGGGTGGTTGTGGGGCTGGGCTCGCGATCCCTGGCACAAGCGGGGAACCTGCCAGCCTTCCCCATCGTGACGAACACCGCGGAGGAGGGCTGGCTGGCCAGAGACCCCTGCGCTTGTCCACCCAGAGCCTCCACAGCCTGGCTCCTGCGCCATCTCACTCCCCGTCCATGCTTCTTGCAGCTCCCACTCATCCACCAACGACCACTGCAGGCCCCGAGCGTTTCACCATCAACTTCACCATCACCAATCTCCCCTACGATTCCAACCTGGCCACTCCAAACTCGGCAAAGCTCAACACTACCCGGAGAGTCATGACCACCTTGGTAGGTAGCCCAAGGCACTTCCATGGCCAGGCCTCCTGCTGGCCCCTGCACCGGCAGGAGTGCAGGGAGAGGGACAGGGCTCACTTGTGAAACCTCTCTCGTTGGCAGCTCAACCGCCTTCTGAAGGATAGCAGCATTGGCCCCGCTTTTCTTGCATGTGGAACGACAGCCTTCAGGTATGGGGGGAGCCCGAGTGTCCCTCTGCAGGTCCCATGAGTACTGGGTAGCCCGTCATGCTTCTGCTCTCACCGCCAGCAGGATGGAGCCGGGACCATCTCCCTGCTGCCCTCCTCCCTCAGGGCCTCCCCTCGCTGCCCTCCCTCTCACTTGCGGGTCACAGCGTAGCCCCGAGAATGACTCCAAAGCTTGGCCTTGCCCAGTGCTTTCTGACAAACGCCATACTTTTAGTGGAGGCAGGACAGGAAGGGCACGCCATCCGTGCCTGACGGCGGAATACAGAACGCGCATGCCCCACAGAGCCGTGGCTGCAGGAGCCCCAAGGCCTGACCTTGCAGCGACAGGGCACAGGAAGGGGCGCTCAGGCACGGCTTTCTGTTTTCCAGGCCAGTGGGGCAAGGGGACAACACAGGCGTGGACGCCGTCTGCACCTACACAAAGGAGCCCTCCACCCCAGGCTTGGACAGGGTGGGCCTTTACCACGAAGTGAGCAACAAGACCAGAGGCATCACGCGCCTGGGCCCCTACAGCCTGGACAGGGACAGCCTCTACGTCAACGGTGACCAAGGCCTCTCCCTCTGCCTTCCTGCGGCAGCCTTCCCCAGCCCTCGCCCGTCCCCTGTCCCGGCTCCAGCTCATCCCTCTCTCCCCCTTTTTCCAGGTTACAACGAACCGCCAGTCACACCCAGTGAGTACCTCGCAGCAACGAGATGGACCCCAAAGGCAACCAGCGCTTCGCGGGCCGCTTCCCCCGGGCAGGGGTGGTTGTGGGGCTGGGCTCGCGATCCCTGGCACAAGCGGGGAACCTGCCAGCCTTCCCCATCGTGACGAGCACCGCGGAGGAGGGCTGGCTGGCCAGAGACCCCTGCGCTTGTCCACCCAGAGCCTCCACAGCCTGGCTCCTGCGCCATCTCACTCCCCGTCCATGCTTCTTGCAGCTCCCACTCATCCACCAACGACCACTGCAGGCCCCGAGCGTTTCACCATCAACTTCACCATCACCAATCTCCCCTACGATTCCAACCTGGCCACTCCAAACTCGGCAAAGCTCAACACTACCCGGAGAGTCATGACCACCTTGGTAGGTAGCCCACGGCACTGCCACGGCCAGGCCTCCTGCTGGCCCCTGCACCGGCAGGAGTGCAGGGAGAGGGACAGGGCTCACTTGTGAAACCTCTCTCGTTGGCAGCTCAACCGCCTTCTGAAGGATAGCAGCATTGGCCCCGCTTTTCTTGCATGTGGAACGACAGCCTTCAGGTATGGGGGGAGCCCGAGTGTCCCTCTGCAGGTCCCATGAGTACTGGGTAGCCCGTCACGCTTCTGCTCTCACCGCCAGCAGGATGGAGCCGGGACCATCTCCCTTCTGCCCTCCTCCCTCAGGGCCTCCCCTCGCTGCCCTCCCTCTCACTTGCGGGTCACAGCGTAGCCCCGAGAATGACTCCAAAGCTTGGCCTTGCCCAGTGCTTTCTGACAAACGCCATACTTTTAGTGGAGGCAGGACAGGAAGGGCACGCCATCCGTGCCTGACGGCGGAATACAGAACGCGCATGCCCCACAGAGCCGTGGCTGCAGGAGCCCCAAGGCCTGACCTTGCAGCGACAGGGCACAGGAAGGGGCGCTCAGGCACGGCTTTCTGTTTTCCAGGCCAGTGGGGCAAGGGGACAACACAGGCGTGGACGCCGTCTGCACCTACACAAAGGAGCCCTCCACCCCAGGCTTGGACAGGGTGGGCCTTTACCACGAAGTGAGCAACAAGACCAGAGGCATCACGCGCCTGGGCCCCTACAGCCTGGACAGGGACAGCCTCTACGTCAACGGTGACCAAGGCCTCTCCCTCTGCCTTCCTGCGGCAGCCTTCCCCAGCCCTCGCCCGTCCCCTGTCCCGGCTCCAGCTCATCCCTCTCTCCCCCTTTTTCCAGGTTACAACGAACCGCCAGTCACACCCAGTGAGTACCTCGCAGCAACGAGATGGACCCCAAAGGCAACCAGCGCTTCGCGGGCCGCTTCCCCCGGGCAGGGGTGGTTGTGGGGCTGGGCTCGCGATCCCTGGCACAAGCGGGGAACCTGCCAGCCTTCCCTATCGTGACGAACACCGCGGAGGAGGGCTGGCTGGCCAGAGACCCCTGCGCTTGTCCACCCAGAGCCTCCACAGCCTGGCTCCTGCGCCATCTCACTCCCCGTCCATGCTTCTTGCAGCTCCCACTCATCCACCAACGACCACTGCAGGCCCCGAGCGTTTCACCATCAACTTCACCATCACCAATCTCCCCTACGATTCCAACCTGGCCACTCCAAACTCGGCAAAGCTCAACACTACCCGGAGAGTCATGACCACCTTGGTAGGTAGCCCAAGGCACTTCCATGGCCAGGCCTCCTGCTGGCCCCTGCACCGGCAGGAGTGCAGGGAGAGGGACAGGGCTCACTTGTGAAACCTCTCTCGTTGGCAGCTCAACCGCCTTCTGAAGGATAGCAGCATTGGCCCCGCTTTTCTTGCATGTGGAACGACAGCCTTCAGGTATGGGGGGAGCCCGAGTGTCCCTCTGCAGGTCCCATGAGTACTGGGTAGCCCGTCACGCTTCTGCTCTCACCGCCAGCAGGATGGAGCCGGGACCATCTCCCTGCTGCCCTCCTCCCTCAGGGCCTCCCCTCGCTGCCCTCCCTCTCACTTGCGGGTCACAGCGTAGCCCCGAGAATGACTCCAAAGCTTGGCCTTGCCCAGTGCTTTCTGACAAACGCCATACTTTTAGTGGAGGCAGGACAGGAAGGGCACGCCATCCGTGCCTGACGGCGGAATACAGAACGCGCATGCCCCACAGAGCCGTGGCTGCAGGAGCCCCAAGGCCTGACCTTGCAGCGACAGGGCACAGGAAGGGGCGCTCAGGCACGGCTTTCTGTTTTCCAGGCCAGTGGGGCAAGGGGACAACACAGGCGTGGACGCCGTCTGCACCTACACAAAGGAGCCCTCCACCCCAGGCTTGGACAGGGTGGGCCTTTACCACGAAGTGAGCAACAAGACCAGAGGCATCACGCGCCTGGGCCCCTACAGCCTGGACAGGGACAGCCTCTACGTCAACGGTGACCAAGGCCTCTCCCTCTGCCTTCCTGCGGCAGCCTTCCCCAGCCCTCGCCCGTCCCCTTTCCCGGCTCCAGCTCATCCCTCTCTCCCCCTTTTTCCAGGTTACAACGAACCGCCAGTCACACCCAGTGAGTACCTTGCAGCAATGAGATGGACCCATAATGGGCTTTAATCTCCTCCTACTTCCTCTTTAGCTTCATTCTCTGCACTTTATTGTTAGGACTGCTGGCATCATTATTTCATGCTGTTTTTTTCAGTATCTGTACAATGCATTCCATCTGTTAGGGGCTTCTTTGTCTCTGTCAGTTACCATATTATGAATAATTTCTTTTATGTTTCAAAGAATTTAGTTTTTTTTTCTTGCAGCTACATCTCTTCCAATAGAGGGACATTTCACAGTCAACTTCACTATTACCAATCTTGTCCACTCATCATTGGGAGATATGAATTCTAAAATATTCAGTGCTGCGAAACAAAATCTTACATACCTGGTGAGTTTCAATCAGGATCCTCTCGTGTCTATGTTTTTCTTCTTTTATTTTTTTTATTCACTGTAATTTATAATCTTTTCTTTCTTGGCAGCTTGACCGTATGCTCAAGAACAGCAGCATTAAGGCTGTTCACAGAGGATGTACAGTGATGCTGCTAAGGTATTCATATCTTGATAGTTTTTTTATTATAGAAGTTAATGACAATTCATACTTTTACTGACAATAAGGATTATGCAGATGTTAGTATATAGGATTAAGTCAGGCATTATCATATAATCCCTTCCTGATTTTGTTTGCTACTAACCTGATAGAGCTATTAAATTCTAAAGAGTACAGAGTAGAATTACACCTCATTTAAGATCCCTCATGATTGAGTGGTCATTAGATAATTTCTTCTATGTTGATTGCATTGATTTCCCACCAACTTTACATGAAGGTAGTCTAATTTTCAATACAATTTAGTTAGATTGTAGAAATGCTATTCTGATTGCATAAAGCAACATAAATTAGTTTCAAGAATTTGAGGGCATTCATTCAAATAATAACATCGTTATACAGTATTTTAAGATGAAATCCAATTCCATGGTAGTGTGCAAACAAATGCAAATAAATGCACACAGGTGTCATTCAAGTCTGTAAATATGCGATTTTTCAGGTCTGTGAAGAATAGAGAGGTCACTGCTATGGATGCAGTCTGCACATACAAAGCCAATGCTACTCCTACAGAATTTGACCAAATCAAGGTTTACCATGAGTTGAGCAAGATGACAGCCAACTGCACTGAACTAGGACCCTACAGGCTGGATGCAGCCAGCTTTTATGTTAATGGTAAGTAGCTGAGCTGATGTCAGGAGGGAATCCTCTTCTGACCGTTGATTTGTTATCAGATGGATGGAGAATTTGATTTACTACATAACTACAGAAGCAATAAAAACTTGAAGAAAGGGCACAAGCAAATACTAGCCAAAGCAAAGAAGCCATAGCTTTTGCACCTTTGTACTAAGCAATCTATAGTGTACCATGAAGTTATTCTCCAAAAAGTATAACAACTGACCTCCCAAGGTACACTAGAAATGCACTTCCCTGCAGAAGAACAGTACTAGAACAGGACACCACTTGACAAAAGTTGTACTTAAATTGTCAATGTAGAAATTAAATTAGGTTTGTGCAACAGGTAAGTTCCCTTTCAACATCCTTGAGGAAGGGAGAATTCTGTGCACTAGGAAAAGCAGCAGTTTGCCATTAACATACAGTGATAAAGTGAATTTATGCTTAGACAGTCATCAAATCAGCCCTTCCTAAAAAATGTTTATGCAGGCTCTCTCAAACAAAAATGATTCAAGTTGTGTTCCACTACGGACAAAGCATTTCAAATTATAAGCCGGTTTCTCAAATACTGTCCTTTCCCCCCCAGGTTATAATGAACTGCAGCCTGGGCTACGTAAGTACTTTTAAATATCAATTGAAATGGCAAGAAGATTTTTCTAGTTAGCAATAGTGAAAAAAATAAAATAAAATGCACTAACCAACCAAGAGCACAACACTTATAAATTAGTGTTATGAAAATCTGGCAGCCTGTTAGGAAACCACAGCTGCTATGACCCTAAAGCCGATTAGAATATCTAATAATCTATCTAATGAGAATATTATATTTTTTCTTATAGGGATTTTCTGTAAGGATGATGATTGTAATTTATATTTTCAAACAATAATCTACCTTGCTCTTTACAGTCGTTGATCAAAGTACAAAACATCTGTCACCAGCAGTAAGGAACTTCACATTGAACTTCACTATAACCAACCTCCCATTCACTGCAGACCTGGGGATGCCAAATTCTAAAAAATTCAAATCAACTGAAAAAGTCATGTACAATTATGTAAGTCTGGCAGAATCATTCCTTGCTTAGGCACAGTTCTTTAAATATTGCCAATTTCTAGCCTTTGCCATGACATTGTACTTATATATAACTAAATTTCTAGGTTGACCCTCTACTCCAAAAAAGCAGTATTGGCTCTGTTTATATTGGCTGCAGAATAATGGTATTCAGGTAAGAGCCACGTCTGGGAAAAGTCTGTTACCTGCTTCTTAAGAAGTTAAAAGTAGTTTCTCATTTCTCATATTCACTACATCAACATAATGTCACCGAGTGATTACCTTGATCATATAATAAAAGCTAAGATGGACTTCTCCACCAACCAGCTAATATCCTTAAAACAATGCCTCATTTCCTAGGTCAAAGGAAGACAGGGATGACACAGAAGTAGATGCCATCTGCAGCTATAGAGATGAACCTTCAGAGTTCAAGTTCAACAAAGTGACAGTTTACCATGAGCTGAGGAACATGACAAATGGCATCACTAAGTTGGGACACTACTGCCTTAACAGCCAGAGCCTCTACATTAACGGTAACAGGACCACCTCAAGGCATTATTCCTTATATTGACGTAAACCATTTTGAAATGAGAATGAGAAGGATTAAATACATCTCAGAACACATAGCAAAAAGCAAAGGACAAAAGCCTGTCAAGTATCACTAAGTTAACACAATCATGAATGTAGTAACCATGATCCTGAAGTAATTAGTAATAAAAAAAAGCCATGTGTTTAGCCCTGCTGCTCTTGAAAAGTAGAGGACAGAAAACATTCTTGAAATATTTTCCTAATGATTGTCCATTTCTTTTTCAGATTACAATGAACCGCATGGTCTGTCCTGTAAGTATATTTAAAAACTGATACCTGTCAAAGCTACTCAAAGGCACGTCATTTTTATCTGATTTAGCAATGCTCCTAAGATTGCCAAATACCTGAAGTGTGTGATTATGCTCATAAGTTTTTCTTATTTAAATGTAAAAAAAAAAAAAAAAGCGAAGAGTCTTCTTTTTACCTGTGTAGCTTTTTTTTCTCCGTTACAGTGGTGAAGCCGTCCACCACACAAAGCCCAGGACAAATAATAGAGCAATTCACATTGAACTTCACCATAACCAATCTCAGGTTCACGACTGAACTAGGGACACCACATTCTGCTAAATTCAATTCTACTAAGAAAATAATGCAACATTATGTAAGTGAAAAATATGATGTTCTTCACTGAAATCAGACAGTATTTTGGGTTTCCCATACTCACAAAGACCTTTTCCTTGTCAGCTTGTCCCCCTGCTTCAGAAGAGCAGCATTGGCTCTGATTTCATTGGCTGCAAAGCAATAGGATTCAGGTGAGCAACATAGCTTGGAGATGAACTTTAGCAAATGGATTTATGTTTGACAGACACTTAAAAACTAATGAATTTGTTTCCTTTTTCAAGTAGTCAGTATCATTAAAATAAAGCTTTTATGCACTTTTTTATGCTGCTTTTGTATGCTGTGTTTACCACATCTTAACTTCTACAGTTCATCTGAGAACTGAGGACAAATTTAATTGCTTTGTGCTTGTTTTTAATCATATCAGAAGAAAACCCACAGATTTGTATCATAACTAATGGAGCTCCATTATATTTAATTCCTCAGGTCAGTGGGGACTAGCGATAACACTGCAGTAGATGCCATCTGCAACCATGGAAATGGCTCTCAAGTGCCCAAGTTGGACCAAGCCAAGGTTTACCAAGAACTAAGGAGCATGACAAATGGCATCACCAAATTAGGAATTTATAAACTGGACAACAAGAGCCTCTATATCAATGGTAAATGCTTGATTTTCTCATTGCTCCAGTCACTAGAGCAGTTTGGGACCACGGTGGGCCTTAGGAAAGACTTCAGTTAAAAAAAATAAAAGTAACCTTAAGGAAAAGGTGGTTCGTCTGGAGTTTACTGCATAACTTGTGTAAGATGAAGTGTATGCTTCTAAGAATGTTTTCACAGACATTTTTGAAGATTTAAATTTCTATGTTACATTGAAGAGTGACAATTTTAGTCTTGATATCAGTCATGCATTTTCATATCACCATTTCACCTGATTTCTACTCTACTGCTATTTAGTATAAGCAGCAGCATGTATTTTTGCATTGTAGTCTTTGCTAATATAAACGCTCCTTGTGCTTAAGTAATAGTTTAATAGATTCACGCCCTCAGGGACTGGTTCTGGTGATTCATTCCTGAGTCATCCATTTAATTGTCCCCTCTTCTCTTTCATTCTCCAAGTGTATATAGATCTCTTACATCATGTTTCTCTTGCATTTCCTTTCCAGGTTATAATGAACCACTTGAGAGATCATGTAAGTGTTTTGCCAAACTCATTCCAGGGAAAGCTATCAAAGGAGTGGTGCGCTAAAAAAAAAACACAAGGCAAACAGATTCTTTGGAGTAGCCCTGAAGTTTGATAGGATTGGGAATGTCTTTGAAAGAAAATAAATCTTTTTGTAAAGTAAAATCATAATCCTTCTTTTAATCCATTTGTTTACAGCTCTTAGTATAACTACTGTACAAAGCCCAACATTGGGTCATTTCACACTTAATTTCACCTTGACCAACCTCCAATACACTGCAGATCTGGATGCACCAAGTTCCCGCAAATTCATTTCCACAGAAAAAGCTATCAACCATTATGTAAGTCTGGCTCTAGTCTTGCCCATTTTGTGTTATGGTGATGTTTGGTGTGTATTAAACTCAGGATATGCTTTCAAGTTCTCAAATTTACCTTTTTTTTTTTTTTTTTTAAACAGATCGATCCTCTCTTTAAAAGAAGCAGCATAAGTTCTGTCTACACTGGATGTAAAGTGATGAGATTTAGGTAAGATTCCTGAAAGTGCAATTAACCATTTGTCTGTTCTTACACACGCTAAATTTAAATAATTTACCATAGATATCCTGATGCCAGAAAACAGAAGCCAGTGGCACCTTCCTTTCCATCATGACTTTCTTGCTGGTAAAATTATCTTGGTATCTAAATACTGCTGCCACAATTCTTGAGAAGCCACTGAAAGATGTCAGGATCCCAACTGTGCTGATAGGTTTCAGAGCCTGTTTTTCCCTAGTCACATATATATCACACAGGGTGTTCTGTTAGTATTAGCAGTGTCCTAAACAATGTGACATTTTCACTTAGGTCTGGGAGAGACATGGACGACACTGGCATTGATGCTCTCTGCAGCTACAAAAATGACATTAGCATTGCCAGGTTTGACAGAGAAATGGTTTATCATGAGCTGAGCACCATGACAAATGGCATCACCAAACTAGGGCACTACAGCCTAGAGAAGAACAGCCTGTACATTGATGGTAAGCATCCATAAGCAGTATCAAATAAAGATTTTGGGATCACTTGGAGATCATTCCTCATTCTTCCACTCCATCAGGGCTTGAGCACTAATGAACTTTCCCTTTGGTTTGTTGGGATTCTGTGTCTTTTGACACTATGGCAAAACCAAACCATCATGTTGTTGCCATTCTAGAAACATTTCCATCCATTAAATCATACAAATTCCTGGAGAATTTCATTGTTACATCATAGAAACTAAACAGGGACACACCCTTATCGTTTTCATGGTGTGCATTTGTCTGTTGTAAAAATAAAAACAGTCTACCTTTTTTTATTTAGGTTTCCACCTCAGTGAAGCAGCTACCACCAGAAAGCCTGTCTTGACTAAAGCTCCAGCCATAATGGGCTACAAATTGAGCTTTAGAATAGTCAATGAAAATTTAACTAATCCAGACTCTCAGTCTCCAGAATATAAAGCAGCAGTGGAAAGCATCAGTAACAAGGTAAGGAGCTGCAACTCAAATACTGCCATAACTAATTGGTCAATTTTTGCAACAACTACCATAGGTTGATTTTTTAATTAAAAAACATCTGTGAGTAAAAAATTCTAGAATCTAAAAGATGTGATTGGCCTGTCAGTCACTTTTAAGTTCATTCCTTTACATGTGGTCTTCAGAAATTATCTCTAGCCAAAGACATAGATTATAAAATGCAACAGATTGAGATCATCTATTAAATGCACACTTGGCATTTTACTCGCGTATCTAGAAGTGCACACAAATCTCCGCCAACTCAGAGGTCAGCACATTTATAATTCATCGCTGAGAAACCAACACATTCTCTTCAGCACCAATCCATCCTAATAAAGCTTTACATAGGTAGTTCTTGCTTTTTAAACGAAGCCATAACATTGCATGCTTTGAGATCTGAGTCTGTTCTGTCCATGAAATATGGATCAAGATGACAGCCATCAGTCAGATTGCATGGTTTAACAGTGGCAACTTGCTCAGATAAGACAAAAAGGCCTACCAAGCTGGAACTTGGACCCTATCACCAGAAGGCATACTCAGAAGTAAAAAATTAAAAATAAAAAAATCTCCCATGAAATCCAACTAGAAAAATAATAATCTAGAGCTGTTCCAAAGTTAGAAGCCCTCCTACTGCGCTAAAGCATCTACCATGAGGTCCAGAACTCATTATTTAATGTGATATTTTAATTTCAGATGAACCAGTTATACCGTCAGAGCAACCTGCAAGACCAGTTCCTGAACTGCAGTATTACAAGACTAAGGTCTGTAATACAATTTCATTAAGAAAGGTTTAAAAGGTTACTGCCTCCTGGTACTATTCTCCAATGGCCAAGTACCCTTGTCCTTTGCAAAATTCCTCCCCTATGTTCTCATGTTGGAAATGGTTTGGTTAATGCCTTATGAGCTTTCCAGAATTCATCAGTTTGAATTTTTCCTGACTTGCTATGGACTGACATTTTCCTCAGACTCAGGATTTTTGTAAGGTACTCCCAAGTCTCTGAATATCCCAGTAATTACTGATCAACATCAGCAACCTTACCTCTTTAAGAATGAGGACTGAATGGCTACCCTGCAAATTCTTCCTTCTTCTTCCCAACTTGGACTCTGCTACTTTTTAAGAGAGGGCTTTGGGTATATCTGTAGTGTCCTGCTTTACATGTGAAGAGGCTTGGACAAGGGACCCTCACAGTGGCTAGAAGATTTTTAAACAAGTGCCGATCATTCATGTTATTCATGCAGGGTAATCATAATCTAAGTTTGCAGAAACAATAAGTATTGGTATTTTATATATTTATTTTATTTACTGTCCCTAGCCAAAGGAAAATTCCCAAAGCAGCCTGTTCCACATCTCCCAGAAGCATCACATTAGCTTAAACATTAACACAGGACAGCAGAAACCCCTAAGGAAATTATTTCCTACATGAAGCAGCTTTATGATCAGCCCATCTATCTCAGAATCTGTTTTCTCCACAGGACTGGATCCATTGTGGTTGACTGCAAGTGCTTCTTCCGACCAGAGCCCAGCATCAACAGGACTGTAGTTGAAAGGGCTTTTCAGGATGGGACTTCAAATGCAACTGGACTATGGTTGGGAAGCAGCTACCAGCTGCAAGAATTCTCAGTAGGCGGTATGTAAAGCTCAGACCTCAGGTGCCCCATTTCCACCCAGATCAACCCACTGTCACAGAATTCCCCGCTTTCTGGTCTAACAATGGCAAAAAGCCTGTTCCTGAATGACTGAACTGAGGTCAGAGTTGGGCTAGTCCTTTACCACATTCAGTCTGTCTCAGTCTAGGCCTCTAGTCCTCAATACTTTAAGGGGCTATTCGATGTCAAACAGGAAGTGAAGTGATAACTACTTACTGTAACTTCAAGCATTTAGAGATAAACAGACTTACCTTTTGCCAAATGTACAACTTCCTGAAGAACTGGCTGTCTTAGTATATTGCTGAAGGACTGAGATTTCAAAGAGTAGACTGGGAATTTACTGTCAGATGCCAGTGCAACTCACGTTCTGTTAATATTTTAGTACCTCATCATATTTTCCCAGCTAAGTCTTCCAAGCACAACAGATTGGCACAAGACCCTCTGTTTCTCTTTGCTAGAATTTATCCCGATTTTTTCCATCAATTTCCAGGCTTGGAGCTAGCAATTGAGGCAGCAACTTACAAAACACCTCTCAACTCTGGGAAAGAAAACTTCAGATTAAAATTCAGAATCTCCAACCTTCCCTACTCCCCAGAACTGCAGGACTCCAGGTCACAGATGTATCACGAGAGCAAAGAGAAAATTGAGAAAGAGGTAAGCTAACAGCAATAGCTTGGATAGATTACACTGTCCTAATTAAAGATGCATTAAATTTACTCACTTTGCTCAATTGTTCCATTTCTTCCCATCAGCTCGATGTATTCAGAACTAGCAGCATGAAGGACTACTTTGCTGGCTGTAATGTTGAGAGCTTTGGGTATGTCCTTCTTCAGAAGTGTTTTTCTTTCACCCAAGCAGAGCATTTAGCAGAAATGGCATTCAAAGCTACACCATAGTGTTTACACCTCATTGTCAACCTTTGTGCTCTCGATGACACATAGGAGGCACCCTTATTCACTCTCGGTCAGTTTTGCCTTTACTTCACAAGGTTTCTATCCAAATAACAGGTGGTTCTCTTTCCATGATAGCAAAACTATTTTCACAGAAACAATTCCAGAGTAAAACAGATAAGCTCATTCCCTCGTTTAGCTTATTCAAATAAGCTACAAAACCTAAGACGTTAGTAAAACAAACAACAGAACTGACCAGCCTGAGAACAAAATCTACTTTTGTGCATCTTCTACAACACTACATTGGAGAAACAAATAAAATAGATAAACTGATTTCTCTTAGAAATGCCTTGCCTGGGATTAGTGAGTAGATTTCACAAGGATGCATATGGATTCCTTTATCATCTACCTTCAAATGTAAAAGTTGATCCATGTTAATAAAACATTGCTTAGACACCTGTAAGCATGAACCCAGTGCTGAATTCCTCTCTCTGCCTCTACTCAATTTTATGTTTTTGGGTTTTTTTTTTTTTTGGTCCCATAACAATGGCTCTGGTTTTCATCTTCCAGGCCTGTCCATGGGAAAGCTTATGTAAGTGTAGACTCGGTCTGCAAATTCACACTGGAACCCTTCTCAAGGACTTTACAAAAGCAAGAGGTGTACGAGGAGCTGAAACACCTGACACACGGGTTCACCAAGCTGGGCCCCAGCTATGAGCTGGAGGAGCAGAGTCTGGTGGTTGAAGGCAAGTGCTCCAGAGATGACTTTGTGGGAACTTCTGCTACTTTTGTCTTAATCACCTCTGAAGTGCCCTGTTTCTCAACTGTCCCACCCTTTCTTTTACAGGTTACTCTCCACTCACAACAGAACAGGAGTCCAAAAGATCCGGTAAGTGTTTTTATGGAGTGATTCACCCTAAAGCCACCAAATACTTGAGCTACAGTAAATTAGTGTCACTTACCTTGAAATGGAGTGGTATCTGGGGCAAAAGCCCAGAAATCTAGCACTTTGGGGAGACAGAAACAGTATTGTGAGCATAACAACAACTCCAGAACTAACGGTAAACATAAAAAAATTACTCTGAAAAGTTGCTTTTCCATGCACCATGAACATGCTGACAAATAACAGCTTTTGCTGACACCCTGAGCCCTGCACCCTCCCCCAGAAGGGTCCAGCTGGCAGCTAAGAGACAACTTTGTATTTTTGAACATCTCTGAAACCATCTGAGGGCTCTGTTGCTCCCTGAGCTGGTGTTTGAAATTGTGCCTTGGACCCTCTTGAGTCTGCCAAGGTTTCTGTACATCCTTGCCATCTTCACACAGCTGAGGCATGTTTGTCCTGCGGCCAGGGAAGGCCAGATGCTGCCTTCCAGTCATTTTGCCTCACCTACATGCTTGTACAGTTCTTCTGAACTTTGCCAGGGCAAGATCTCACTCCGTTCCAAGTAAAACAGCTAGGAGTCCAGAAAACTGATGTGCCCTTATTTTGCCTTTGCAGAGCTTCAATTCTGGGCAATTATCCTCATCTGCATTTTCACCGTGCTTGGCTTTGTTCTTCTTCTCTTGTTATGCTTCCTGGTAAGTGGCCCTTGTGTTGTTCTCACCTCTCACTTTTGACTACAGCAGAGCCCAACCACCTGGGGAGTTGCAGGGGGGGCATTCAGACAGCCACAGCCATAAGAAGCCTGGTGGGAGCAGTACTCTGACATGCACGGTAGCAGCAAATGCCAGGCCGAATCTGCCTTCAGTTACTGTCAGTTTTTTCAAGCACTTGTGCAGAGGAGCAGGTGTAAAGGTATTATAGCTTGCTAAGCAGTTTTCTAGGGAAGGAAGCAGTGGATCATGAATGAGATCCAGGGTCCTTTGCAGAGAGAAAAAAGATAAACCAAAGGTAAAACAAGCACCAAGAGAACAAGCAGGATGAATTAGATTAGATCTTGTACAGCACCCCTCTTCAACCTCATTCCCGTTCAGTCTCTGCAGAATAATCAAGATACTGATAAGGGAGTATAGAAGCAGAAATATTCGTAATAACCTGCAGGTATCACATCTGGAATTTTGTATTTAATGCTCTTAACATGCAGACCATAGCAGCCCTGCAGGGCCATATCCAAGCTGTATCCCTTTGGAAAGAGCAGAGTAGATCTTTTTCTGAACTCTGGTCTTTATTTGATAGGGGACAGTATCTTAAAAGCAGTTTCATCTTTAGCTGTGTTTGCTTTGTACCAGCTAAATAGCTACATCTTCAGACAACATGGATTCCTGTCCTTGGAGGTTCAAGAATAAGAATTAGTCAGCAAGATTTAGATGAGGGAAAACCTCAGATTCAGAACTGGGGTCTGTGCTAGTGTCTGCCTATGCAGCCTTGGCAAGTGGCTCACTCACAAAGTCCCTCCATCTGTCACACGGAGGGTATCTCCTCTTGACAATGTGGTTTAGGGCTGTTTAACAAAAGGCAAAGAGCAGACCTTTATTTATTTATTTATTTATTTATTTACTATTAACATTGTTCTTTTCCCACCAGATTGTCTCTTGTCTAAGAAGAAAGTCACAGCTATACCAGGTTCAACAGGGCATGTACGGGGGGTTCTTCCCACATCTGAACACAAGAAAAGTGCATTGACAGAACAGATGAAGTCTGTCTTGACAGACCTGCTCATCCCTCGACAAAGGAAAAAATGTTTATAAGTACTAGAAAAATGTCTCTTTAATAAATTATATTTAGCATTTTCTCGTCTTGGGATAAATCTTTGCACTATTACCACAACTATTTTCATACTATGGGAGACTGATAACAGTGCAGATGCTGAGAAAAAGTATATTTTTTTAAAGCACTGCACTATTTTATATGAATATTACACAACCAGCAGAAAATAAAAACTACCAGGAACTGCAGTTTGCAAGGCTGATCAGTGTTAGTTTTCTGAAAAGAGCTTAAAATAATAAAAATTCATAGATATCACTATTACAAACTTTAAAACATCACCTAGATTTTAGATTTTTCCTTGTCTACCTTTTAAGAAGTAAATATCTTAAATTGATGAAAACATCATATTTAAAATGATGCCAAGAGATTATTTGAAAGTACATTGCTAGGTCTGAGCGTGATACTGTCACCCTGAGTCTTCAGATCACAGAATCACAGAATCGTCTAGGTTGGAAGAGACCTCCAAGGTCACCAAGTCCAACCTCTGACCTAACACTAACAAGTTCTCCACTAAACCATATCACTAAGTTCAACATCTAAACGTCTCTTAAAGACCTGCAGGGATGGTGACTCAACCACTTCCCTGGACAGCCAATTCCAATGGCTAACAACCCTTTTGGTAAAGAAGTTCTTCCTAATATCCAACCTAAACCTCCCCTGGCGCAACTTTAGCCCATTCCCCCTCATCCTGTCACCAGGCACGTGGGAGAATAGACCAACCCTCACCTCTCTACAGCCTCCTTTAAGGTACCTATAGAGAGCGATAAGGTTGCCCCTGAGCCTCCTCTTCTCCAGGCTGAACATTCCCAGCTCCCTCAGCTGCTCCTCGTAAGACTTGTTCTCCAGACCCCTCACCAGCTTCATCGCCCTTCTCTGGACTCTCTTGAGTACCTCCATGTCCTTCTTGTAGCGAGGGGCCCAAAACTGAACACAGTACTTGAGGTGCGGCCTCACCAGAGCCGAGTACAGGGGCACAATCACTTCCCTAGACCTGCTGGCCACACTGCTTCTTATACAAGCCAGGATGCTGTTGGCCTTCTTGGCCACCTGAGCACACTGCTGGCTTATATTCAGCCAACTATCAACCAATACTCCCAGGTCCGTCTCTGCCAGGCAGCTTTCCAACCACTCATCTCCCAGCCTGTAGCTCTGCTTGGGGTTGTTGCGCCCCATGTGCAGGACCTGGCACTTGGCCTTGTTGAACTTCATACAGTTGACCTCAGCCCATTGGTCCAGCCTATCCAGATCCTCCTGCAGAGCCTTCCTACCCTCGAGCAGATCGACACACGCCCCTAACTTGGTGTCATCTGCAAACTTACTGGGGGTGCACTCAATCCCCTCATCCAGATCATTGATAAAGATATTGAAGAGGACCGGCCCCAGTACTGAGCCCTGGGGGACTCCACTAGTGACCGGCCTCCAACTGGATTTGACTCCATTCACCACAACTCTTTGGGCCCGGCTATCCAGCCAGTTTTTAACCCAACGAAGCGTACGCCAGTCCAAGCCACGAGCAGCCAGTTTCTTGATGAGAATGTTGTGGGAAATGGTATCAAAAGCCTTACTGAAGTCAAGGTAGACCACATCCACAGCCTTTCCCTCATCTACTAAGCATGTCACTTTGTCGTAGGAGATCAGGTTCATCAAGCAGGAGCTGCCTTTCATAAATCCATGCTGACGGGGCCTGATCGCCTGGTTGTCCTGTAAGTGCCGCGTGATGACACTCAAGATAATCTGCTCCATGAGCTTCCCTGGCACTGAGGTCAAACTAACAGGCCTATAGTTCCCCAGGTCTACCCTCTGGCCCTTCTTGTAGATGGGTGTCACGTTTGCTAGCCGCAAACAAGATTGATGCTGATTTCAGCTGAAAATATGCTGGTTCGTTGCTGCAAGACAGAATTCCTTGCATTTCCTCTGTAACAACACCGCTCATCTCAAACCAGAAAAATACGTCTGCCCCAGCATCTCTGATCTTCTGCTCCTCAGTGTTGAGCATCCCATAGCCCAGATCCTGATGTTACTTTACGAGATCAGGACCTTTTCCTGCCATTCAAACCATGCTGAGCTGGACAGCCTTGCCTGAGAGCTCAGCGCCTGCAGTGTCCCTTGATTTGCTGCAGAACACAGGAGATGGTGCTGATCTCTAGGTAGTTATTTGACACTGCCATTAGATGAACTATCCGCTGAAAGTGAAAGCACTAGAATTAATGAAACCATGATTACTCATTAATCCTTCCACTGCAGGCAACGTTTCCACACAGTCAAACTGCCTTTTTACTTTCAAAGCAAAACTCCTCAAGGGCAGGTTGGACCGGTTCACCTCCCAGGTCAGGTTTGGCAGTGCAGAGTGGAGCCAGGGGATTAGAAACCTATTTGTTTGTTCAAAGATTTTCAAGCACCCAATATTATGTCAGCAACATTGGCTTAAAAGCTTTCACAGCTGCTTGTGAAAGACCTTGCAGGTTTCCATGCCACCCACGCAATGAGCAATGGGGAAGCTGTGAGCAGAGGACTTTCCAGCTCTGGCTTTGATGGCAGCTGCTCAGGAAAAGACGGATGACAGATTGGGGCTGCCAGGGGCCTATGTTCAAGCAGCAGCCACAGGCTTCTACCACACATCTTCCCCATGTCCGATGTCCCCACCACACATAGCATCCTGCTCCCCTCTCACTGCAGAGCCCACTGTCTCACTCTGCACAAGTGATGCTGACAACAGGACAGCACAGGGATGTGACAGCCAGCATGCACTGGGAGTGCACAGTGTTATTTTGTGGAGCTGCTTCCTAGAGGTGCTGAATTTTCTTTCTTTAATTTTTTTTTTTTTTTTTACACCATGCCCACAGGAGAACAGCTGCTGTGCAGAGCTGTGAACTTTGCCACCTCCTGCTCCCCTCAGGGCTTTGCTGGGACCTGGAGGAGAGGCCAGCACACGTTGTGGAGTGCCCACCAGCAAGCCCCTTTGCTGGCACCACTGCCCCTTCTGGCCCTGGGACAAAAAACAGCGGTGTCCCAGTAGAGATCCTGGCAGCACCCTGGGTCCAGGACAAACTTGAGAGCACTGGGGCAAGCTTATCTGTACCATAGCAAGACACACAGCAGGTGTCATTTAGAAAAGCTTTAGTTTAGATGCAGCAAAGCAGCACTCAGCCCTGTCCAACCCATTTGTGGGGCCTCCAAAGAGCCAAGAAACCATCCTAGCAATAACATGCAACCGCATTTCCTACAGGTTTGCTGCAGACATGCCTTTCTCTGCCAACATAGCTGCTGCTACGTGCCAAGCATTCCCCTATCCCTGGCAGACCAGGTACAGCAGACCCCCCACATCTTTGCCATCACAGGCAGGGCATGCAAACCCCAGCCCTGTCAGCTTGTCTCCCATACCCAGCCCCCAAAAGCTGTGCTGCTGTTAAAGAGCAAAAGCTAAAGCTGAAATACACTGAGGAAGGGGCACCAAGGCAGCTGAGAGGGGAAGGAGGACTGGGCAGCAGTGAGAGCAGCAGCAGCTTGCGGGGGAAAAGCTTGAGCACACCATGGGGACAGCTGGGGCCCAAGAGGAAGGAGCCTGTGCATACCACAGTGCCACTCAGCATCCCCTGCACGGTGTTGCAACACACTCCCTGTTGTGGTTGGACACGTGCCCACGTTTGCTCTGGAGCTGCCGTTTCCAAAGCAGAGCCCCCTTGCTGGGGCAGGGCCAGCTCACGGTGACGCAGGTGGCCCAGGTCCAGCGGTGACCTGGCCCCAAGGCAGGGGCTGTGGCCACCAGTTCCCAGAGCTGGGCAGTGCTTCTGCCCCAGGGCGGGGATTAGCAGATGGGTGTCAGCCAAGGTCAGGGCCAAGGGCCCTGGCTTGGCCTTGGGGACGTGCCCTGAGCCAGCTGCAGCTCCAGCGCTGTGGCTCCTTTCCTCCCAGCACCATCTTTTGCCTCCCGCTGGCCCCATTCCCCTCCATGCACTGTGGATGTGCTAGGGCTGTTCCTCAGCACTTCTGTCTTCACATTTGCCTTCAGGTGACACATCTCAGCCCAATGCAGCTGCATCGAGGCAACGCAACATTCCACCAGCTCTCATGTGCATGCCCAGCCTACTGCAGCCTCCGTGGTGCAAAAGTGAGCCGGATCTGTGCCCACCAACAGCCGGAGAGCAGCTGCATGGCACGGCGGTGCCACTGGATCGCACGGTGTTACCTCCTCAAACGGTCATGGTAGCGCCCAGCCTCAGCAGCAGCAGCAAGCGCCCACTGGCGTCCGGTGGGGAGCATTAAGCAGGGTGATGAGAACTGCAGGAAGCAAGAGGCTGTTTTTCTTGGGTGCATATAACCACAAAGGAGCTGCTCCAGGCACACCGTGCCATGAAGGATCCCCCAAGGTGCTGGCTTCTAGCCAAGCAGCACTAGAAGAAACAGCAAAGTGAGCCCAGCAACAGACCACAACCCACCCCCAGGACATGATAGCTGGCATCAGACAAGGCTGGTTGGCGCACTCACTTTTCCTCCACACTATTGCCAAAAAGCAGCCAACACCACTGGGCATCACGTGTGGCGTTACTGACCTTCTGCTTGGGGCACAGAGGCAGCAACTGCCCAGCCGTGGGGCTGAAGGGGCCTCTCTGCTCTCCAGTGAATCTCCGCGGGGCTGGGAGCCTCGCTGCAGCCCAGAGCCTGCACCCCAGCAGCAGGAGCACGCTTTCACCCAAGACTGAGCGCGGAGCCCAATGTGTCACAATGCAAACACCACCATCCCACTCCCACGGGCATTTCTAGGTCTGTAGTGATGCTCCTGCATCCGTTGCTAATCCGTTATTCAGAGGGTGCCAGAGCAAACAGCGGCAGCCACCCCCAGCCCTGCAGTGTTTGAGGACGGCAGCATTTCCCCAGGGAAGGGGGAGCACCCACCGCGCAGCCAGGAGGGCTTCACCAGCCAAGAGCGCACAGCTTGATCCTGCTTATAAAGGGGGGCAGAGAGGTGTGACGTTTGCTCAGGACCCCCCAGAAGGGCAGAACTCTGCCTGTTTTGGGGCAGACAGGAGGCCAGGAGGGAGCCTGGGACATGGACACCCGGGGTGTGCGCTGACACCACCTCAGCCGTGGCTGATGTCACAGTTCTCTCTGGTACATCACAAAGTGTTGGGTATTCTGCCCAAGCCTGCTCAGTGGAAAGCCAAGCTCCCTTTCCCAAGGAGGGCTGTGCAGGAGGTCACAGGCAGGTGGGATGGGATCTTCCCAGGATGAGGACTCTCTGGGGACAGGGACTTGCTCCCCAATGTCTTCCCTGCATGAATGCCACCAGGATGAGCTGGGGCTGAGGTCTGTAAGCAGCTTCTCCTCCACCACCATCAGCTCCTTCTTGAGTGAGGACCTGGGACTGAGAACAGGACCAGTCGTGATCGATATGGGCACAAGGAGCTGCAGAGCAGGATTTTCTGGACATCAGACACCCAGTGCCGAAATCAGCACCCTGGTGAGCCACACCACGGTGTGGTCCAAGGGCCTGGAAGAAACCAGATCTGAGGCTTTTACTGGGGAGGAAGCCTTGCTTTACCCAGACACTGAAATCATTGAGGTGATGCAGAATGGCATCATCATCAACTGGGAGGCAGCTGAAACCCTGTGGCAGCACATGTTCGAGCACAAGCTTGGGGTGCCCCCTGAGGAGCACGCACTGCTCATCACGGAGCCCCCACTCAGCCCCACCAGCGGACGGGAAAATGTGGCAGAGGTGGCCTTTGAGTCACTGGGCTCCCCTGGCATCTTCATGGCCCCTCAGCCCGTCCTTTCCACCTACGCCCATGGCAGAACAAGCGCCTTGGTGGTGGACATCGGCCACGTCGTCACCCATGCTGTGCCAGTCCACGATGGGAACTGCTTGGCTTATGCCACCAAGAGGACGGACGTGGCAGGGTCGTGCCTCACCTGGTACCTGACAATGCTTCTGGGGGACATGGAGCACACTCTTGGTGATTGGTTGTCCCCCGTGGTGGAAGATATCAAGCACACATGCTGCTATGTCGCTTTCGACTTCGATAATGAGTGCCTCGTCCCACCCACCAGCTGCACTCTGGATTTTACCCTGCCCGACGGCCAGACCATCAGCCTCAGCAAGGAGAGGTTTCAGTGCCCAGAGGTGCTCTTCAACCCCCTACCAACTTGGGGGGATTCCTACATGGGCATCCACGAGATGGCCCAGAGAAGCCTCGACCTGCTTCCGGAGGACATCAGGTCAGTGATGCACAGAAACATCCTCCTGTGTGGAGGTTCCTCGCTGTTCGAGGGGCTGCCGAGGAGGCTTGACAGCGAGCTGGCTCAGTGCCTGCCCCCTGGCACCGAGGTGGAGGTGGTGGCCGTGCCGGGACGGAGGCACGCGGCCTGGATGGGGGGCTCTGTCCTTGCCTCCCTCACGAACTTCCAGTCATGCTGGATCCGCAGGGATGAGTACTATGAAGAGGGGCCGTGCATCGTCCACCAGAAGTGCTTCTGAGGCAATGCCCCACACTGGGTAATGAGCATTTGCTTGATTTTCTCACTGCTACAGGCCATGCAGTAGGAAACAGTAATAAAATATTTTATTCTATTAAGAACCATCATCTCCCCAGCCTTGCAGAGTAACCAGCTGAGGGGATTTGGTAAATTTCAGACATGGGGATGGGGCAGCTGCGCTGCTCCCCACGTACACATCACCCACCATGGAGAAAGAAGCAGCCCCAAGGCCAGCAGGGGACAAGGCTCAGAGGTGGCACCAAACCTGCCCCGAGCCACCTGGTCCCTCATGCCCATCCATACCTGCTGCCTTGCTCCTCCATCCTCGTCCCCACAACTTGCCAGGCACTGACTCCTTGTGCAGCACCAAGGTGACATTGCCAACCCCAGCAGGGATGGACGGGTCCGGGGGCATCCCACAGCAGCTCAGGATCCTCTGCTCCCAGAGCTTCACGCTGTGGTTTGCACAAGAGCTGCTCCATTGTGGGGCTGCAGTCCCAGCACCCAGTAAAGGTCTTCTGCTCCCCATGCAACCCCACAGTGCATCCAGCCTTTGTGATCACTTCAACAGCAGAAAGCTGGCCATGAACACCTATATTCATGCAAAAAACAGGCTCTCAGAGCAGCCTGACATAGCACAAATCAAACCTGTGGAGAAAAAGCAAAGCCAAAACCCACAGCACCATGAACCCCCTCCCCTCCAGACACCTGAAGGGTTTTCCTACTTGGACCAGGCAGCTGGGAAAGGGACCATCAGGTGCTGCTGGATGGGGAGGGAGGGAGCTGGATTCCTGTGCCCTCTGTTCCCTCTCCTGGGGGGAGACCCCCATCCCCTCCCGTTGGGTTTTGTAGGGCCGAGGGTTACAAGCTGCAGCCGCAGATGCCCCGCTGCCCTCCCAGCCCTCAGGGCTCCATCGCCACCAGCTGGGAGCCGGGAGCTGCCCCAGGAACTGCTCAGGGGTGGGAGATGCTAAGCTCCCCACAGCTGCGAGAGTGAGAGCTCCCTGTTTGCTGCGGGACATGGGGGACCTGTGCCCACATCCTGTCACCCGCTTCAGCCCTCATCCTTCTTTCAGCCCCGAGATGTCTCTGTGCCATGAGGACCCCTTATTTACTGCACTCTGGTGGGCAGAGTTAAGGTACTGCATCGTGTTTAATCAGTGCCCATGAACGGCAACGTGGTAGATTTAATTTCCTTTTAACAGAGCAGAATTGTCTGCCCCCTTTCCAGTTCCACAAGCATGCATGGGCTGCAGCAGCATCGTCCCACCCGTAGCTGCCACCTGTGAACACAAACACTGCAGAGAGGAGCAGGAACCACAGAAAATATCACCAACCATGTTAAGCTCAGCACCACGTCCTCCTTCAGATGGCCCCCAAGAGAAATCATGCCAAATTTACCAAAATGTCATGAAACTCCCCCTGAACTATGGAAGCTGTTGTAGGATTTGGTGCCAGCTTTTCAGCTGCTGGCAGTTTTACTGTGCCCCAGGGACAGACCCAACCTGATCTCATCATTACAGTGCTGCTTTTGGGGCTGCCTGGGGTCTGCATTGAGCCACGGGATAGGGTGGGAGGGATGTGGGAGGCTGCAGGAGGGATGTTACGGGAGTGCTGCAATAATGCAGGAGGGATGCTGCAGGGATGAGGGAAGGAGCAGGAGGGAGGCCACAGGGATGCTGCAGGGATATCAAAGGGATGCCACAGGGGGGATGCTGCAGGGAAGTGGGAGGGGTGCCAGAGGGATGCTGCAGAGACATGGGGGATGCTGCAGGAGGCATGTTGCAGGACACTTTCCCACGGCTCTCTGACAAGCAAAGAGTGTCTGGCTCTCATGTTGACTCAAACTAGCTACTTCATTTCCCCTGAAACTTTCCGGAGAAAACAAGTTTTTAATCTCACTAGAAACCCAGGCCGCAGATGCTGGCTGCCTGGGAGGAGCAAGCAGCTCCTGTGCGCTGACAGCGGCACTCCCGGCCCCGCCAGCCACTGCCTCCGCAGGGATGCACTGCAGAATGGGGCTGCACCCATGAGGTCGAGCTGCCGGCATTCTGTACCCGGTGCAGCTGCAAACCATGGTCCCATGTCCTGTGGGATGGAGCACTGCAAATTTGGTCCCTGTGAGCTGAGTGGGGTGACCAGGCACAGCCCAGGGGCATTACTGCGCATCCCAGGTGTCAGCTGAAATGCCAAACTTCTGGCTTTCAGACTATACCTTTTTCTGCAAAAGACTTAAAAGAGGGACAGGACTCCAATTTTGACTTTGGCTAGCTTTGCAGTGAGCTCTGAGAGGGTACTGCCATGGTACATGCCTGGCGTGCTTGTAATTTTTGCCCAGCAAATCCCCCCTCCTGTTTCTGTGCCAGTTCTGGAGTCCCAGCCCCCTGTCTGCTGGTGCACCCAGAGGCCCCCGCCTGGCCACGGACCCACTTCACAAAACCAGTAGTGAATTCGGGGGACGGCACGGGGCATCGCTCACCTGTGGCCAGGCTACCATCGGATGCATGTTCTCTATGCAGAAGGGAGTGGTGGCTCGCGGCTGGCAGCAGCCCCCAAGTTACGTCTTGTTTAGGGACCTGCAGCGAATCTACAGCTGACAAGCCACCCTCCGGCACATCACGGGCTCAGGGCAGCCCCGCACTCGCTGTCAAAGCCCCGTGGCTCCCCATGCACCTTTGAGCAGGATGCGAAACTCCCTTGGCCATACATCCTGGAGAGGTGAGGGACCAGGAGGAGCAAGATGGTAAGATTTTGAGGTTAGTCAAAATGTTGCGGTAACTTAGTGGAAAGTATTTTTCTGCCGTAATCTCATTCTGATGCCTTGCCTAGGTTTTTCTTGCTGTATTAAGGAAACGCAATGAGTGTGGGAGGTGTGAACTAATGCTACCACACTGGGAAGATGGTGATGACCTGAAATCTCAAAAGGATGTTCATCAGACTCCCTGCTTTACAAGTAAAATGGAAAAAAAAAAAGAAAAAAGAAAAAAAAAAAGGAAATTATTTGTCTTTTAGAGAAAAAAAAACAGCTGCAAGACAACCTTGTCAGCAAGTGCTATTTAAGAGCTCAGACATTTGCTCATCTCTGCCAGGGACAAGCGTTAACCTTTACACGCAGCCTTTCCTCTCCCTTCCCTTTCACTCGTATGTTTTCTCCTCTGTCTGCTGCCACCACCTGCAACAAGTTGCCTTTCCCCAGCGAGAGCCCCTGCTGCTGACTGCTGCCACATCATGATGCTCCAGGAGCGTCCTCAGCCCCATGCAGCCACTAGTTTGGGGGGAACATTTCCAAGCAGCAAAACCTCCCTGTGACTCGCCTGCAGGGCTGCCTCTCTGCTCGGGGAGGTTTTCCCCAGATGCTGGGTGAGCGCAACAAGAGCTCAAGTGGTGACACAGGATCCTTGCACGAGAGCAGCCAGCGCAGGCGGGAAAATGCAACCCAGAGCTTCAGAGGCTCATCGGTGGGCAGAAGGAGCGCCTTGTGCTGCAGCTGGCTTTAACATTCTCCGAATCATGTCTTCGTCCTTCATCTGCACTGCCTAGCATATTGAAGTCAGAGGACATGAGTGCGTCTGTGTGCACCCTTTCCCCAGGCCGCAGCAATCCAGTGGCAAGCTGAGCTGTACTGCAGTCACTTAGGGCAGGGAGGGACTTGCCCACCACCCACCAGCGGATTTAATGCATTTCATAGCCTCCAAGAGGACAATGCAAGAATATTTTCACCCCAAATCCAGCTCAGTTTCTTTTGCTTTTGTAGTGATGGCAAAACAGCAAGGCCCAGTGTGTGGTACATGGGCCCTGGCTGCCTCCCACGTCCCGTCCCTGTGGTGCCACCACACCAATCGTCCCCTGCACCCCTGGAGCATTGACAGCATCCTCCGAGCACTGAGATGAGTGATGGACTTTCCATGAAATCTCACAAATTCTGCCCAGTTTGGTAGGGGCAGACACTACTAGCAACTAATGACAGCTACTGTTACGGGCTGCAGAGCTTCAAACTGGGGGGATTTTTCCTGTGGCTATGCTGCACACACAATCAGTCATGTTGCATCCCAACAATTGCATGGCCACCTGGGTCTCAGTAGCTGCTTTTCTACTACTGCGTGGTTATTCAGAATTTCGGGGCACAGCTCGTCCTGCTTCCTTCACAGCCTGGGCATAAGCCGCAGAGTGGATCATGCTTAAATTCCACGGTGGTGTTAATCAAATAGGACTTTTATTCCTTTTTTTCAAGGCATAAAATAAGATTTGACAGCATCTCCTATTCCCTTCTGAATTTTGGGTATTGCTGTTCCGTTTTCCCTTCATTTCCAAGCTTTTTTCATTCCCCCTCTTACAAATGCTAAGCAATTCAGGAAGACTACACTTACACCAGTTGGAAAAAATGCTGAGACCATGAGGCATATTGCCTGGGTTATATCAAAACATTCTGATTTTGTTTAACCAGTGCATCCATGCAGCCAGGGGAGAGGTTTCTCATTGCCCACGGACATATCCCAGGTTGGTCCAAGGAGAGATTAGCAAAGGCAGGTGCAGCAGCAAATAGGGAATCAACAAACCCATCCTAACCAGCTCCTGGCTGGCCGGCTGGGCCCAGCAGAGGTTATTTTTCCCCCAGAAACAAAACAACTTCTTGTCAAAGATAATGTAGTAAAAAGATGCATCCCTTTTGTCTTGGTTAAAGAAACAAGAAGCAAACACATGCAATGCCAAATTTAAGCCTTTGCCATTTTGGAGAGGGGAATTGCTAACAAAATTAAAACTTATCATGTCACACATCTTTCATGTGCAAGGGAGGAAGAAATAATTTTCTAATGGCTGATCCACAGGGGAAAGGCTCAGAGGGATTTCCCTGTCCTTTAGCCAGAGCATGAGGGCAGCAGAGGCAGCACAGAGGGGATCGGTGATGGCAGCCCTGTGGCACAGCCCCGGCTGCGACGTCCCCGCAGATGGAAAACAGTGCACATGGAAAATCGGAAGGAAAAGCACTGACATTGCTGAGCACAGCGGTGAGGGCCTGATCACACCCAGACACTGTCCTGGGGGCTGGCCACATCTTGAGCTGGGGATGACCAAGAGGCCACATCTGGATTGCTGTGTCGGCAGCATCTGGCGTAGGAAATTGGGTGGAATTAATAAAAGCTTTTCCACCCCGATTTTTTTCTTCTGATCCATTCCGTAGGAGTGACCTCCAGCAGCCGATGTAACCACTTCCGCACTTGGCGCGTCACCACTAAACAATCGGGGTTACAGATGTGGAAACCAAATGCAGGTGTTAAACTTTGTGGGGCTCCTCCTCAGGCTGGGCAGTGTTCTCCTCTCATCTCGGATGCAAAAGACAGTCCTGCAGTCAGACAACACGGCCAGACGCAGCGGAGAGCTGCCGGGCCACAGTAGCACTGACGTGTCTGGTGTTGTCACCACACAGGCAGAGCTACTCCAGCTGTGTGCCAGATGTGGCAGCGGGTGTTGTTCCCTGCAGGCGCCAGTGCAAAGCCAGCCCCGGAGCTCTGGGTCTGTGCAAAGAGAGAGACAAAACAGCAGCGCAGAAATAGCAGGCAGCTTCCAGGTTCAACTTAACACACCGAAACTTGAGTTCTGGGGAGATTTTACCCAGAAAAACAGCATTTCAGGAAGTTCTGTGAAGGCTGGGTTCATGCTTTAGTCCAAGATAATCGATGCAACCATCACTAAGCAAAGCTTTTTGGGCAAAATGAAGTGGACGCAGAGACAACAGGACAGGGGCTGCTCCAGGCAGTGGAGCTCAGTGCCTGCTTGGCCACAGCCTCCCTGTGCAGAGGCCAGGGAAAACCGGAGGCACTAGGAGCACAGCGAGGGCCAGGAGCCCAATCTGCTTTTCCTTAGGGATTTGGGGGCTAAGCTTGAGTTTGAGCACAGTCCTGGGTTAACAGCTATTTTATCAACACCTAGCCCTAACACAGCATAACTGCAAAGACTTTTAATGTCTAAAATAAAGGAAAAGAAAAGTAGAGTCGGTCAAGTTTTATTCATCATAGAGCGTTGCTGTTTGAGTAGTTTGTTTCTTTGAGGTTGAGGAGTTGTCAAACCTCCCCGGTTCCCTCTGATGTGTTAGCACACTTATCAAGTATGAGTAAAGCTACGTGCGAGAAGTGAAAGATTGTGGTCTTCGTAAGAACTGATATCAGAAAGCCAGCCTAAAGATGAATAGCTTAGTGTATTCACACTTCTTCAGTTGCATTTATTACATTATATTTACAGGGTAATGTATTGGTTATACTTTCTTTTTTCTTTTTTCTTTTTTTCTGCATAGTCGATCACGAATTTGAAAGACTGCGTATCTGATAAGAGAAAGATTGAAACTGGAAGGCAGCTACATAAATACAGACTCCCACGCACCCAAGATACCTCTTTAATAATCACTTCATCTTAGCACACGACTGAGCACTAGTGCACATAAACAAGGACATTTGGTGGCATTAGGAAGCTACACAGCAGCTCCTGAAGTGTTCTGCATTAAAAGGGAGCTGAATCGCATAATTGCTTTGTCCTTTTGCAAGCCACAGGGTGAAGCTCTGTTGGCTGAAAACTGCCCTGGGTGATGCCTGGGGTACCTCAGGGCCATTTCTCCAGCTGAATTTAAGCCTGTCCCTGCTGTGCAAGGACCTCGCAGACATTTTGAAGTTGATCATCCCCAAATCCCCATAGGATAAATCAGGCCAAGAAGGCCATGGTCATGCAGGTTTCTACCAGTGGACTTACCCTGGAGGCCCAAGGTCACAGACACAGAGGCATTGTGCTGTCTGACTTGCTGAGCACTGAATTGTTACAGAGGCTCTGACCACCAGGTACTGCCTGTTCCAATGGAAGAGCTGCAGGTGGCCATGGAAAGCCTGCATGTTTTCCTGGTGGTATTCCATAAGCAGCCTCTTCCTGTTTGACTTGGCCTTTCAAAATCCCTTTCCAGGTTTTCACAGGTGGTGTCCAAACAGCAGCATGATGACAAAGCTAGGAAGAGAACTGGGACCAGTTTGCACAACTGGGAGGACAGACGGAGCATGGTCAGGGGCTGAGACAGAGCAGTGCAGGAGACCTGGATATAAGCATAAGGACCGCTTTTATCTGGAGTAGGTTTTTCAGCAGAGAAGAAAGAGGGGTGCAATCCAGGCAGCCCCAGAGCCCAGCCCACAGATCGTGTGAGGAGCAGCTCTTGCATGGCTGATAAGGCCAGCAAGAGATAAGGGACAGAAGCGCTCTTGCTGCCTGTGGTCACTCAGTCTAGCCCTGCACAATCTCTCTGTATAGGAAACAATAAAACCCAGCTCTAAGCCCAGTCTCCAGCACAAGCAACTCACCACAAGTACAAGAGCATCACTATGAAGGCAGAGAAGCAATATTAGGTCCCGACCAGCACTTATAAACACACTGAGCCCCTGCAAGCCTCAGAGGTTGCAAATCAGCTGCAGCTGGAGCTACTGGCACTGCCAAGGCCACCTGGCCTTTCAGATGGTGGAGACACCAACCAGAAACCTGGCCATTACTTTCTTTCTCATATAAAGACCCACCCTCTTATCTAGAAATGACCTTCTACGACTGACATGGGATTAAGTCAGAAGACTCCTATTGGATGGGGGATTCAGTTTATGTTTGAGCATGAGCTGCTCATGGCAGTGTCTGTTCCCCTAGGTGAGCAGGGAATACGGTGCAATGCAGGCAGCAACTCATTTTGCAGATGATAAAATACCGGTAGTTTTGTATGGTTTAGAATTTTTCCTTCTGATTATTTTATAAGAACAGAAATATAGACATGATGAAATTAAAAGTAGATTTTTGAAATAGCATTGTCCTTACAGATACACCCAGAGCTATACAGTGTGCCAGACAGTGGCGTATTCTGGGTGCAGCACTTGTTTCCAGAAGTCATTGCTAACTTTTCCTATCTCGGTAATGATTCAGTTTTGGTCCTTAGCTAAAGGTCATCATTAACTCATGCTCTTAAGGGAAGACTCTGTACTCATCTCTCCATCTAACACTGCGAAGGTGTGAAAAATGGTGCATGAAACATGCAAGATTTGTTGCTGATTTTTAACGTGTACACTGTCTGGCAGCAGAGGAACGCCCTTTCCAGAGACAGAGGGATGCAGAAGCCCTTGGACCAGACCGCAGCCCCGCAGCGTGGCAGCAGCACCTGCCTCCCATGCTCCTGATGGACCAGTCCTCCCTGAGCCCACCCTGTTGCTTTTTGACCTCATGTATATTTCTGGCATCCACAGCATCCTGTGGTAACAAGTTCCACAGTTTAACCATGTGCTGCATGATATAATACTCCCTTCAGCTCGTTCTGCATTATAGAAAGCAGTGAGCGATTTTTCCCTGTTCAAATTCCACAGGACTGCCATGGTGTGCATTTAGACACCTGTAGCACATCCCTCCCAGTTACCTCTTCACGACAGGAGAATCCAGGCTCCATGACGAAGCCGTTCTGTGTCACCGCTCGCCGACATTGCCCTGCATCCGCTTGCAGGCAGGAGGAGCAGAATGGCAAATGGCAGCGTAAGTGTGGGCTCAGTGGGGCACTGGGGTGATGGGGAGCACTTATTACTGCTTTTCAATTACTCATCCTCTGTGATTTAATGTCATGACTTTTTCCTTTGTGCGTTAATTCATATTTATCATCACTGAATTGCCCCTCAGCAGTTTGTGAGTGGTGAGACCTTCTCCAACTTACCATAGCCATTTTTAGCCTTTTCCAGCCCAACTTTACAATGCCAGAACTTTTTCTCATTTCGTTATTTCCCCCATTTTCTCAACCACTTACTGAATACGTTGACTAGAAAACGGATGCAAGCAGGATGCCTCTTACATTAACACCTAAGCTGTATTTCCTAGAATCTTCTTGGGGCTTTTGAGCACTTTCCATTATGATCAGCAAGGCTGTTACCCGAAAATTTTATAGCAAAAATGGTTATATGTTTTGATTTGAGAAAAATGTCTACTGACTGTAAAGGGCAGAGGTGTGCAGAGGGGGAGAGCACTGCTTTAAAATACACCTTAAAATGACATTGGAAGTCAGAAAGTCCCTGGCTGACAAGAGCATCGCGCTGTGAAGGCAAAAGTGTCACGAAGGGCTCCAGGCTGCGCTGTGCCACCTGCAGCAGGGAGATACCACGTCCCTGCCTCCCGCTCCTCTTCCTTTCCCCTCCTATCCTCATGCCCCGCGCTCCCCAGGCATGGTCCCCGCACTGCTGCGCTGCCACCCAGGCACTTTTCCCCGCTCCGAGGCCACAGCTTTGAATCCCTGCAGACAGCAAAGGGACTTGAAGTGAAGGCTCTCATTTCCTGGGGAAGTCCTGTAACCACCAGCTTGTATGCAAAACAAAAGGCTGATATTTATACACCATCTCTTCCTTCGCTGGTTGTGCTTTCGAATGACAGTGATCGCGGCTCTGGCACGGACCATGCCGGCTGCCTGCACCGGGGAATCAGGCTCCACACACGGGGCGATGCTGGCAGCCTCCGGTATGGAGGCACATGCCAAAGGAGCAGCCACAGGCCTTGGCCCTGCTCCTGTCTCAAAAAGCCTCCAGCCTGCACGTGGGACTTAGTAATGATGCAAACCACCTTGTGCATGGAGCTGTGGCCGTCACGGTGAGGGAAACTACAGGTCTTCGGTTTTAGAAGTAAAAACCATCTCTTCCTGAGGGAGCTGGAGGATGGTGAAAGGGTGCACTGCGGAGCCAGATTTAACACTTTCTGCCTTCAAGTCTCATGCTCTGCTTTATTTCCAAATTTCACCTCTGCCATAAGAATAATCATCAGCAAAGAGTACTGGTGAGCACAGGCCTGCATTTGCCAGTGTCAATAATGATATTACATCTCTGGCGTTGGTTTATGTTTTACCATGGCTTCAATCAAAGGTATGATCTTATATGCCAGTCATTGCTGAACCAATCTTTTGCCTCTGACCCGTCCATTCTGGTAGGCAGTTAAAAAATCAGAATATGTTTTTGAAGGGATACAGGCAAGTTCATGGGGCTTGGATCTCTTACCACGGATGGACAGTATATGTAATAAAACATGCAAGACATGCAAACTGTCTTTTACTTCCCTGCCACTTGGGCCTGAGCCCAATTTTATCCGTAAAACCTCCCTGTGGTGTTCAGGTCGGATATGCAAAGCTTCTGGATTTAGAGAGTTTCTCAGCACCCAAAACTGCTGCTGTGGAATTGAACTCGGTGAACCCCAGTGCCTAGAGCCGGTGGGCAGCAGAGGAGTGCCCCTGCCTCCTTCCTCTGCCGTGCACCTGGCCCTCGGAAAACCTGAAATATTTCCCTTGCCTCCCCCTTTGGACATGCATACAGTTGCTTTCTAATATAACACTCACCCCTGCAATTAAATAGCTTGAAAACTACCTGAAATTACCATGGAACAAAGCCTGGTTAATGAATTAACTTCTAAGCTGAAGCAGAAATAGGCCAGCTCTCTTCCAGGTGAGCCCTGCAGCTTTCATGATCTGAAACAATTAGTACAATAAAGGCTCTTCTTTGAAGACATTATCATATTTGGGGATGGGGTAGCCAATAGAGAAGGCCTCAGGTGCCAGCAGGAAGCTCTCTAGGAGAAGGCAACAAAAGGGAAATGGAGGGAGTGGGAATACCCCAGATGCAAACTCTGGAGAGGAAGCAGCATTGGAGAAGGTGCTGCAAGCAGGAGTGAGATGAATGAGGCGTGGGGCTATGGCGGGCTCACTTCACCCCAATTTGAGCCCCCGCTTACCACTCCTGCCACCTTCTTACCCTCTTGCCCAGCAGCTCCCACCACCTTCTGCCCAGCTCCAGGCTTGGCCACACGTGGGAAGCATTGCTTGTTGCCTCCCCATCCTCAGTGGAGCCCCGTCTGCTCCCCACCTCTTGGCACCTGCGGGGTTAGACCAGAGGCAGCGGGTCCAGGGCACTGCAGGTCCCCATGGGCCATGGCCTCCCTGGTAGCACCCAGCCCTGGCACCAGGCTGCTGCCCCTACCCACGGAACCAGCTTGCCACATCCCAGAATGTCCCTGGGGTGCTTGGAGCCAGAGGAGAGCCCTGCTCTGATCCAGTGGTGGCTGGGAAAGGCAGGAGTAAGGGGAGGCGACTTCTTCCAGCCGAGTAACGTCTAAGCCGCCTTCTTGCTCTGGGCTGTCTCTACCTATTCTAAGGGGAAGGGAGGACCGGGGGGATAGTACAGGAAACAGACATACTTGTGGTTTCTTTTAATTTACAAGCATCACCATGGCAAGTTTCACACCTGAAGAGCTGTTGCAGCATTCTGGTTTCCCCTCGTGCCAGCAGGTACAGTAGCGCTGTGCATCTTGTGCTGCAGCCAGCCTTGGTACCTTTGGCCTTGATACCCACAAGCGAGAAGACCCGCCAGATCCTCGCACCGACCTGAGCACCGTGGTGCTTGAGACAGACAGCCAGCTGTGCTGATGCTCACTGGGTGTCACACCGGTAGCACATCTGCAGCACGGCAGCTACAAGACTCCAAGGTGGAGAGCTGTGGGCCCTGCTGCAAGCACGTGGCCAAACACAGAAGGAAAAGATATTTATGGGCAGAGGGAAGAGGGATCTGAAAGGTATGTGCCCCACAGCCTGTTTGATCCATGCCCTTCCTAACAGCTACCTGTGCTCCTTCTGAGCAGGACTTACCTCAAGGGATACATCTATCCTGCTGGCTGCTCCCAAGGAGGAAGTCTCATTACAGACACAATCCCAACAGACAGGCCAATACACTTTACATCACTTCTGGAAACAGAGTTTTATTAGGCATAACCTGTTGATACACCTCTGCTGCCCAGATCACCCTACGTACAGTTTACATTACAGAATCACAGAGTCACAGAATGGTTGAAGTTGACAGGGACCTCTGGGTCCCTCTGGTCCAACTCCTGCTCAAGCAGAGCCACCCAGAGCAGGTTGCCCAGGACCATCTTCATTGGACTGTCCAAGGAGGGAAACTCTGCAACCTCTGCAGGCTGCCTGTGCCACTGCTCAGTCACCTGTACAGTACAGAAATGCCTCCTGATGTTTAGACAGAGCCTCCTGTGTTCCAGTTTGTGCTCACTGCCTCTTGTCCTGGCACTGGGCACCACTGAAAAGACCTGGCTCCATCTTCTTTGTGCCCTCCCTTCAGCTATTGACAGACATTGCTAAGATCTCTCCAAGCCTCTTCTTCTCCAGGCTGAACAGCCCCAGCAGTCCCAGTCTCTCTCCACCAATAAGGGACCTCTTTTCCAAACCAATATGAGGGATTTCTACATCCCATGTCAGATAGCATTTCTTGTCCTTTTACACTGTCTTATTGTTGCTGCATTATTGGTGTTAGCTATAAAAGCATTTTCTAGAAAAATACTCTTGACAGTTGTCCTTATTCTGCAGAGCCTGACACGCTAGTGAGAACAGTGTGACATGTCGCAGTACCGGGCAGTCCTCTGAACAGCAGAGCCAGCAAAGCAGACTCCCAGACATCTAAGCTGAGGCTGAGCTCCCACCTTCATTGTCCGTTTTGCAGCAGGGCTGAGCAGGCAGAACAGCTTTTCCATCAATATGGTTGTGATAGGCTTGTGCTACATGGTCAGGGTTCAGTCCTTCAGGGGGACAATGCTACCCCGACTCACTGCCATGGCTGCAGCGCAGACTTTCCCAAAAGCCAAGTCGTAGGAAGGCAAGATGAAGAGGGGAAGTGTCCAAGCAGATACCCCAAGGCATACATACATTACATGCAGTGTGTACACAGGTAAAAGAGAGCAAAATGCTTTAAAAAGGGAATGGGGCTGAACCTGAATGCATTTGATATCAAAGTCTGGAGATCTGGATCAGAGCAGTCTCCTGAGAGACAGGGTGGAAACTCCCGTCACCAGGAACAGATAACTAAGGTGGAAACAATGGTAGAAGTGTCCCAGCACCAACAGACCTTGGATGCTTGGAGTCAGAGCGGAAGCACTGTGGGAGAACTGAGTACCGGTTCTGAGTACTTTCAGTACTCAGTACCAGAACCGAGGACTTTCCACAAGAAAGGCAGCTACTTTGCCAATGCTTCCCAGCATCTTCATGCACACTTCTGCTGGGAGGGAGCATTTTCCACAGCCCAGACAACACAGGGGAGCCTCGGGCCGGGAGCGAGCTTGTTGTCTTATCCCCACAAAAGGGAACCCACTCACAGGGCATGCTGGACTTCTCCCTTCCTGCCACAGGTACTTCCTCCAGGGATGGAGATCAGTGCCTACACATCCAGGAGGTCTCTCAAGCAGCAATGTGGCCTTTACAGTTTTTAGAAAGTCCAGCCCATTCTGTTCCATATCTGCAGCTCCTACGGTGGTGCTGCACACTCTGTGCCAGCAGGGACCCAAAAGACCACACTTTTTATAATCCTCTAGTATTTCTGAGTGCTGCAAATCTGCCGGGCACTGAAGCACAAGAGGAATCTTCTGTGCTAGGTCTCCAGTTTGGTCTCTCCAGCTTTCACAGTGTGGTAAATGGAAATAATCAATCAGTTCATCCAATGTGAATCCAGTACTGGGCCAGTCAAGATTTACCTTGAGTAATATAAGCAAACAGGTATTGACTGAGATGCTCACTTGCATTTAAAGCCAGTAAAATATTTTTTAAAAAATATTAGAAAATCTAAAATGTTGAAATGTTTTCTGTTCAGTTTGTTAACAATTGTGCTAACAATATGTTAATTTTGCTCTTTTTTTAAAAAAAATTGTAAGTGATTCATTTCAAAATAAGGAAATGGTTCAGTCAACTCAGCTAAAGTTAAGAGCATGTTTTATAAAGGCAACTTCCAAATACAGAAGTATCATTTCTGAAAATGCCTTATTTACAAAGAAAGAAGTAAAACTAAGATATATTTTGCATTTCAGTAAAAAACAAAGAAATATTTAGTCCTCCAAGATAACTGCTGCAAAGACAAATGAAACTAACTTTATCTTCTGGACCACGCTATCTCTAGTCAAAGGGAAAAAGAGTTCATTGCCTCTGAAGATAAATTATGATGAAGCAAGAATAAAATGGACTAGGTTCTGCTCTCAGACCTCTCTCTTTTTATCACTATTCCTTTTTTTTGCTCCAGACAGCTGGAGGGTCTGAAACTGTTTCCATCAACTGTTTCAGCACAAACAGTTAAAACTTTAGCCTCATTAGTGATGATGAAGGTGATGACAAAGCAAAGGGAATTAAAATGGAATTTTAATGGTCAATTTAAAAGGGAATTACCTCAAGAAGCTGTAGTCATGTTGTGGAAACACTATTGCATTACATGGTGTGGGCACCACCTCCACTGTTTTAGCATCTTCCTGCTTCTGATCCGTTCACACCTCAAATTTTAGTTCAGTTTCTGAGCAGAGCAGCCAGGTGAAGCTGAGACTTACTCACCCAGCAACTGTGGGGTCTAGCAGCTCCCATACGGGATCATCGACATAATGACCAACTGCAGCTGTGCTGTAGTAATGCAGCCCAGCTCTATAAACTCCCTTGTCATTTATGCAAAACAGATAAAATTATCGCCTTCTTTGAAACATAAGCCATTTCCCTCCCACCCCCTCCTTCCAAACCCTTCATGTCATTGGAAGGTCTCACATCGGCCCCCAAGGAGGCTCTTCCTCTTCTCCCTCAGCGGGACTCCAGGCCACTCTCCTCTGAGCCACTGAGGGCTTTGGTCTTAATCCGGAGTTTGTGAGGCAGGGCAGAACAGCTTCGGCCCTTAGGATGATCTTCTGAAGGGCAGGGCAAGCTATATGGGGGTAGGGAAGTTTTGGGCACTTGCTGCTCATCATCTTCATCTGAGACAGCTGTGGTGCTCTCCTTGTTCACCTCTGCTGGACTGGGAGAAGGGGACAAGAAGCAGGCGCTGCCTGAGAAAGGCAAATGGAAAGAATATTTGTTGGGGCAGTTGTAATCAAGGAAAGGAGAGCAAATTGTGGATCTGAAGGCTGAATCAAGTCTCTTTGGCTGGTGAAGGTCAGGTGTGTTCATAGGAACCGGCTTTGCATCACAGCCAAGGATGTTGCTGGATGGGTCAAAGGTTTTGCATGAAAAGTCAGCTGGCTCCAGCACCTTTGGCATAAAGCTCTTCGTTGTGAAGAGGCAGGAATCTCCAGCAAAGGGCTCCGTCTCGGGGAATGGGGAGGCTATTTTGTGCCCTCTGAAATAAATTCCCAGGAAGTCCTGGAGGGAGCGGCCCTGGTAGGTGCTGGTGTCTGGGCTGATGAGACCAAAGCGCAGCTTCAGGGACAGCAGCTCTGTCCTGAGGATGGCGTTCTCCTCGCTGAGAGCAGCCAGCTGGCTCTCCATGGCAAAGTCATTGAGACGCCTCTTCTCCCGTGAGCGCTTGGCCGCCTCATTGTTCTTACGCCTCTTCTCCCAGTACATGTTGTCCTTCTTCTCATCTGGCATGAACTCCCGCTTGCGCCTGGAGGGCCCTCTCACCTTGCCGTGGAGGAGCTTTTCCTTGCTGTGCTGAAGCGCAAGGTCACTGATGGTGCTCAGTGGTGTCATGAAGTTGTCCATGGTTGCCAATACCACCCCGGTTCTGCCAGAATTAAAACATAAAACTATTACCACTAAATATGCTATTAATTAATACCAGTGAATAAATTAACATAGTCATGCAACTTTTTTTCTGTGTTAGTCACACCAGGAACACTAAGTAGAGTGAGCACATCAATGCACTTAATTCTCAACAGTGTCTGCAAAGTCCACCATGGTGTACCCAAAAAACACGTACAACTAAGAGAGTTAAAGAGGATACTTTTTGCTGACTCCATGAACAATCACAAACACTGTGCCTGACTTTAATCAGGATATCAAAAATTGCTCGCACATACTACTAATCTCCCACTGATCTCCCACTGCCTTTGCATAGGAAGTCAGCCTCCTTGCCCCTGTTTTACAGATAAGGAAGGTTCAGGAAGGAGAACTGATTTGCCTTAGTCATGTGCCATAGTAGCAAGGCAGTAGGATGAAACAGGACTGCAGATCAAGTGCATCTACTCAGTCCCAAATTTTCCTCAAAACCCCTAGTCTTACTCTGAAAAGCTAGATTTGAGGATGTTTGTTATTTTGATAGGTCTGTAAGCAACTGTGGATGAACACAGAAAGTGTGGTCTAGAAGCTACTTGTACTGTTGTCACAGCTGTCCACAAAAGTCTCCATCTGAAGACAGTGACCATGGTACATTGCTGACTACAGGAAGAAGCTAGCAGAGAAGACCAGTGATGCAGTCTATGTTGGAAAATTAATAAGAAATCACAGGACAACTGCAGACAGTTGTCACACTGCACATCCCCATCTAAGCTGTAAGCTTGCTGTAACACAGAGATCTTCCAGGAAAATCAACTCAGCCCTCCTGCCCTGGGAGGGATTGTGTTGATCAAGTGTCACTGTCTAGAAGTAAGGACCTGCATGTGGTTCCTTCAAACACCCTCTGTACCTCACAGACACGTAGACAGGGAGCTTAGCATGAGATGCTTCTCACCCTGAAGGTTTCACATATTATCAGCTGAACTCCCTGGGCTATTGTCTACTGCCTGTAAAAGAGCCCAGTGACTACTTCTGGTTTAGACCTGCAAGCACCTTAGGTCAGGTGAGAAGAATCACATCTTGTGAGCCTAACAGAAGTTTTGGGAAGCTGCTTTGTGGAATCAAGAGGAGACAGTTTTTTATGACAGCTCTACAGGATGGATAGGGAAGAAGCAGAGGAAGATCCAACTCAGAAATGCTCCACTGAAATACTTCTCAAAACCTAGGTCCCTTCTAATAAAAAACTGGGCCACAGGGAGCAGCCACTTTGATTGTTGATTAATGCACTGAAGCTTAGGTATTTGCCATATTTCCATCCCTAAGGCCCCTCATTTTAGCCTTGCGACTACATGATGTTGGGACCCACAAAGACCAATGGACAAAAAACGGCTGAGATGCCCTCCACACTGTCTGGCGGGTTGCAGTACTCTTCACTAGTACTGCAATGCTCTCATGGCTTGCCACGTAGCTAGAACAATAATAGTAGCTGTTTATATAATTGCAAAGTGCTTTTCTGAGTCATGGGCAGAACATCACCAAGGTTCCTGGCAGAGTTGGTCAGAGTGCTGGGGAGAGGAGGGCTGGCTGACATTTTCAGCTGAAAAATTTCCCTCCCCCCTAAGAAAAAAATGTTTCTGTCTGAAAATTGCCAGAACTCTGAGGAAACAAAATCAGCTTAACACCCATTATTCAGTTTTTAGCCAATAACATTCAGTTTGAGCATTTTTGTCTTTCAAACAGCTATTTAGGAATCAGATTAAATGGCCATATTCAGAGGAACAGCTGAAGTGAGAAGGCAAACTCTTTTAGAAAGCCTGGGCCATATATGTTAGCATCATCAGATGCCGTAGGCTTGTGAATATCTGTCATGTGACCTTTCTGAAAATCAACACTTCTAATAATCAGCATGACTATTAGCCAACATCCTTATTAAATCAATTAGTTACATGAGTGGCTTGATTTGCTCTTTTCTTGGTGATAACCAGCTACAAGCAAATAGAAAGATGTGATTCAAAATCTTTGAGGGCACATCACTTTGGGCAGGGATGGTGTGTTGCTCAGAACACAGAAGTGAACTTATTCAGTGAAGGACCTACAGAGTCAGAAATGATAAAGAGCAATGATTGGGAACTTCATTTGTTCTTCACAAGCATTCACATCAACACTAGCCAGAAGAGCTCATTTATCGGTGGAAAGCATAAACAATTCCTAAACACTGTCCAGTTGAAATATGTTTGGAGTCTTTTGAAAATTTCCAGTGTTCTTCACTTTCCAAGTATCATGTAAAAGACCACATTTGAATGTCTAGTTTTCCAAGAGTGACTATTGATTTCTTAAGAATCCAACATCAGAAATCATAAAGAGGACAAAAGGTTGGAAGCAAAACACTCTTTTTGCTTACTTGCATAACACCACGATCTTTGTTTTCTTGCACAGCACTCACTGAAAATCATATTGCTTTTTAAGTTATCTCAAGCTAGCACTCAACAGTGAGGCATTAAAGGCCACTAGAGGATTTCGAAAATCAAGCAATGTGTGAATGTAGATGAAGGAGTTCCATCATATACACAAAGAGTTAAATACATATCATACAGCAGACATGTGAACGATGAGCCTAAAAATGCTAATCTTCTGCAGAAACTATTTGATTAAGTATGTTGTTGCTTGCAGGCAAAATATCTGCTGTTTATTTTCACAGATTTAAAGACCTTCAGTACTGGCAGGTTGTCATCTACTATGATCTCTGCACAACGCAGACCTGCAAAATAGACAAATCCACGTCTATCTGCTGTCCTAGTTTGTTCAGCGTGACCAGAGCTCTGTTCTGGTTTAAATCAGGACAAGCTCCAGGAAAGTACTCTCTGTCCAAATCAGTGTGATTTTGTAATTAAATACATTTGGAATGCATTTGTTTTAATTTAGCTGTAACTCTTTGACATCTCAAACACAGTGCAAAGGTTCTGAGGGCAACTAAAGACCAAAACAAAGAATCTCCTTTAGTGTGAATATGTTTTGAGGTAATTTCTCTGGTTTTTGATCAAAATTACTCCTGATGTCAAAGCATCAAAGGGAGAATTTCAATGAGTGTACCTGTGGTTTCTGACAGCGTCAAGAGGCAGAAATATGCTATTGTTTCAGGGCTTAATCACTTACCAGGAATTTTTCAGGTTGGTATTTGACGTGACTTCTTTGTTGAATGAGTCAAAGATGAACAGGTGGCTTTTTCACTGTGTAAACTTATCACCCACATTGGGCAAAGTAGCTCGTCTTTTCCCTGTCCATCTCTTGCTCCTGGTGCCTGTCCTTATGAGATCCTATAAGAAGTTTCAAGATTGCTGTAACCAACACTCATTGTTCAACATAGTCGGGAAGCACAGGAAATAAAAGGGACCCAAAAGAGGTATTTATGAGACAGAACAAAAAAAGTAACAAAAAACTGAGCTATTTCTTCCAACAAATTCATCTCAGCACATCTGTTTAAACCTTAGCACATTTGTTTAATCCCTCACACTTTGATCCATTCTACCAAGGTGGGAGTTTCCAGACGACAATACTGCCCAGGTGGAAGCAGATGGGAGTGAAGCAGTGAGAAGTGAGGGCTGAGTCCAGGAGAAGAAGCAGGAGTCAGACCAGAGGCACAGCTGTACCTACCTGGAGGCGGGGAAGGTTTGGGGACTGTTTGGGTGAGAAGTGGGAGGTAGGGGAAGTTCTTATCGGAGGCAGGATCTGGCCTTTTAAGGGCAAGGAATGAAGGCCTAGCTGGGCCAACATGTGAAAGCATCGAGTCTGAGGCCACAAAGCCTGAAGTCTACCTGTTATTTATGTCTGCAGCCCACAGAGTCACACATATACCCACACAATATTCGTCTTGGGAGTCTTCATGAGTGCAGACTCCATCAATCAAGCACACAAGGTGTCACACAGCTTGTAGCCACAAGAAGTGGAAACATTAATATTAGTAATGATGGTACATCTGGTCATGTACATTATGCAACAAATGTTTCATAAGGTGCATTGGTATCTATTGTTTCTGTGGCAATCACTTAACGACGTTCCGATATGTTTAAGTCTTGGCAGGACAACAGACATGCTACATATTATCTGCATCTTAAATGGAAGAGAAAGCACCGAAAAATAGAAAACAGTGAGGTTGTTCCTTCATTTTTCACTTCTAATTTGCACTAAAGCTGCTAGTTCTGTTCACACAGAGCATGTTTCTGAAGCCCAGTCACTGGACAGAGCAACAACTTTTCTCGTCTCCTACTTTTCTGAGCAGACAGAAAGCAAGCTACATTTTTATGTAAAGACTTTTAAATACATGCATTAAAAACTATCCTTACCACCTCTACAATGCATCTGATTAGTTTTGGTGCTGTCCAAGGATAAAAAAGTTGATGAACTCAGCAAGGATTTGCCTCCAGGGTTAAATATCTCAATTATCACTTGAGTCTGCATGGGACAGAAAAGCTGCAGGGGACACTCACGGCTGCACAGGGCTGAACGCGTAATGTCTTGGTGTAATGCCAGTGCTAAACCATTTACATGTCCATGAAAACATCAGCATGTTACACTGCAGTTTTCGTACATGCACTCAACGTGGTTGAAAGACCCTCACTTCTGGTAAAATGGCTTTTAGCCTGCTAACAGAAGGCCACGGTAGGGTTCAGGCTCCAGAGGTCCGGTTCAGGTGCAACTCTCCTTCCTTCTCTTATCTCCACCCTGAGCAGCAGCTCAGAGCGGACTCTGATGAACTGTACTTTCTAGAAGGCTGTACAAAACCCTCCAGCAAAAATACATATCTAACAGGAACTGCTTCACTGCAGATATACAAGATGATACACACTTTTCTTTAAACAAAACACACTGCCTCATAAAACACTGGTGAATCTCACTTTTTTGTGTTCATAAATTAAGCCCTCAACTCTCAAATTATTTCATTCTTTTTCCTAAGGATGCAATAAAATTTGAATAGTTCCAGCAAAAGGCAACCAGAACAGGCATAGATTTAAAATAGTTTCTGTATACAGCAATGCTAACTCATTATTTCTTAAGAATAAAGATCATGTGCTGGAGTTATCAAGCAGTGGATATCAAAGAAAGAAATGGAAGCACGTCTTCATGCAATGTAAAATTTAAATGTGTAGTTCACTGCCTTGGGATAGTGTGTCAATCAAAAATAAAAGTGGAATCAAAAAAAGATAAGACAAAAGATCGCACCAGGCAGATCTTTGAACTGACACAATCTAATTGTTCTTATACCCTGAAATACCAGGTGAATTTGAGTATTATATAAATTTCCAGTGAGTGTGTTACAGCAGTTGTAGAATAGAGTTGTAGCTGTGGGTCTCTCATCTTCTCTTTGAATTAGAACAGAGAATGAGCCAAATCTCATACTAAATTCAATCATTTTAATAAAGTGAATATTTATATTCTATTATTTTCAATTTACTAATTTTTAATGTACAAACCTAGAAGTTACTGCTTCTCATATGACTTCCCTTTCTGTAAGTTGCAGTCTTTTTCTTAAATCTTCACGTCCACTTTTTTCCCCCTGCTTAAATCACAAATTCTACATAAATTTCTACAATCATCAGTTATGTTTTTGATCTTGGTCTCATTTCAAAACAGAGCTGAGAGGGCTATTTTTAACCAAGAATATAGGAATTAAAGTCCAAGTATAAATCTACTTTACTTTACAAAGGAAAAATCAGTGTAATTTAGAAGTGCACTTAGTGACTTAGTGTAACTCCTCTGTGTTAGAGATTTCTTCTCTTTACTCTGAAGTGAAAATGTACTATTAAAACAAACAAACAAAAAAACCCAACAACAACAACAAACAAGCAAAAGGTAATTCAAAAGGATTCATTTGTCATGGTAGTGGTGAAGTTCTTCCCAAGACATGCACAGATCTCGGCACATATTCTTTACTTGATTTTAACTATAACTTCTAAAACAAAAAAAAAGAAGAAAGCTCCCACTGTTTTGTTGTTGTTGTTGTTGTTTAAATAAACACATAATTCTGCTACGCAATTAACTACCCCAGTGAAAGTTTTCGGATCAAACTTTTATTTCCAACTTCCTTACTGCACATGATTCGGTGCCCATATACGTAAGAGGCAATCCACAGAAACATCACTGGAGTTTACTCTAACTTTACCATAGTTAAACTGGGAACAGAATTTAGGATTGAAGGAGTTTAAATTGACACAAAGTTTGAGTCACGCTGCCCTTGCTTTATGATATAAATTAGCTTGACAGTTGCCCATTTTTTCACTCTTAAATTATGTCAGCTTGAACTAAATCAGAACTCGTTTGTTAATCTCAAGATGGTCTACTGCTTAAAGTGTCTAACCCACAGGAATTATTCAGAATGTACCCTGATAAAACGAGATAATAAACAGGCCCTGGTGAGCATGGCACGATTTACAATAGAAACCCCTGAAAACTTCTAGCAGGAACACCATGCGGTACAAACACTGCACTGTAAGCACCTTAGTAAACAAGTTTCGGTCCCCTCTGCTGCTTGTGCTGTGGTTTGGTAGTATTTCACAATGCTCTCTAAACTTACCAGCCTATTCAAGATAAAAGGATATCATTCTAATTACTCATATTCCTGATTATTTCACATTCACGCTAAAGCAGCGGTTAGCAGGTGCTATTGAGGAATAGATATTACTCATTTTTTGCATTTCAATGGGAGATGACTTGGTCTATTGACTGAAGCGGACAGAGAGGGAGAAAACAGAGCAGAGGCTACCACCCTGCATTCCTGAGCTTCAGGTTGACTGCTTCTGCTGTTGGTACTGGCAGAATCATTCTTGTTTGTGAAGCTTTACACTCAAATTTAAAGCAAAACTGTCTAAGGAACAAATAGAATATGCCAAAGCCATATATCTGCTGCATATCTGTTTTGAAAACACCCAAATGATTGTTGGCTAACACTGCCAAATGTTGCTGCAAGTCTGTCAATTGTGATATATTTACAGAGCCTCAAAACTGAGCATTTTCACCGTAAGGGCCAGGTGTTCTAAAGCCTGGTTTCCACAGAAGCTTTGTACTCAGTTGGGCACTTGTTTGAAAATCAGATTCCAGGACCCTGTAAGGATTCTCTGGAGTCGATCACTTTTAAAACCTGGACACCGCCTCTGAGTCTGTGGAGGAAAACTTGATTTTCAGGGGTCTGAAAGATATATTTAACTTTCTTGTGTACTAAAATTCTAGGCTCAGAGAGATTAAATCATTGCCTTTGGGCCTTAATCACAATATGGTGTGTTAGGATTGATTTGTAGTTTTTGTCTTTTGGTCCTGAGGTATGAGACTTCAAGCGATGTGAACCTACCCAAATTTACCAAACTACCTGCAGCCGAAGTGTAGGTTCTTACAGCTTGTCACCTGTATAAACCTTCCTCGATTCCGTCACTTGCAGTCAAAGCCCATACCATTGTGGAGGCTGCACTGCCCATGGTAACTAGCCTCAAAGATAGCTCAAGTAATGCTCTATGTTGAACAAACCAACCTCTAAATTTTACCATGGGTCTACAGTGGATATTAAGACTGGAAATGCTCTGAAAAACTCTTAAAACCGCAAAGTTACTTACGATTCTTTGCAAGCTACAGTTTTGCAGTTCTTGGTCTGCAAATCCCTCAGTGTGTGGTGCTGGTGAATAAAGAAGTCTCCACAGTTTGTTCCATCCAGCTTGCCTCTGCTTCCAAGACACCTGCACCCATTACACCACAGCTCAGTATTATACTAAGTGCATATTTTTTTATTTTTTTTTCTGGGAAAACACTTTAAAGAAACTCCTTTTCTTTAAAAATGCTTAAGAAAGCCTCAGCATTTTTTCTTATTGTTTGTGTGGAGAGCATCAATTTTTCAGCAGACTGTGCTTGGCTGGGATAGTTTAGTTGAATTCTGAAAGATGGGATTCTGAAACTCAAGTGTTTCAGCAGAAGGCATAAAATCAGTCAGTATTTTCAGAACATTGTGGCTGATATTTTTAAACAACAACTGAAACTTTCTTTGGAAAGCAGGCTACAGCTGAAAAACAGACTGGATCTGAGTATTTTGTAGACATGTTTTAGTTGTCTTATTCCTTCAGTTTCAGCACCTAACAGGCAGACCCTGCTCCAGGAACATATGAAGCATGAATAACTGAATTGTGCCTTTTTCACTTGCCAGTTCTGCACCGCACAGTGCCTGGTAGCACAGAGATATCTGAGCTGTTTCATTTGGATGCAGTGATGCTGAGACAGACCAGAGTTCCCTCAAGCTAACTCACGTCAACAAGATCACTTACACTACCAGGGCACAGCCACATTTAGTACTGCAGCTTGTGTACCAGCAGCAAGCCGAAGCACATTCAGAGAGCACCGATTTGCAGGACGAGACCTCATACTGTATCAAATCTGTGTCACATCACTTACAGTAAAGCAATAAATAAGACATAAGAAGATTATGCCATGCAGGGGTGTGGACGGCGGGTACGAACCTCTTAATTCTTGTGTGTGCAGGTTTTATGTGGCCTTCTATGCTACCAGGATGGTGGGGCTGCATTTACTTTGGCGTAACTCTGGAGCACTTGCACTGCTGTTGGGAGCCAGCCCGGCAGGCACTGAAGGTGGATGTCCACAAGTGACGTGCCGCTCGCGGGACGTGCAGCCCTGCACCGCTTTCCGCCTCGCTCTGCCCTACACAGGGATGGAAAATTCCATCTGGTTCATACTGAATCTGACAAAAACTGCTGTCACACCAGCTTCTTTAAAATGAAGATCAATTCATGAAGATAAGCTCATAATTATCTGAACGTTACCCCAGATGTTATAGCAATGCCTCGTCAAGAGGAAGAAACGAGAGGCAGACCAGACCAACAGGTAAGTCCCTTCCTCCCCGTAGCAGAAGAATGTCGTTGCAGGCTATGAAATCAATGAGTCCTGAGAGTGTGTTTAAAATTAAGTGTAGGCTAAGAGCTTTTTATGTGACGAGGCCAGAAATGCTGGCTTAAGCAAAGCTGCCACTGACTTTTGCAAGTCTGTGGCTTTCAGTCTTGGAAATGAGAAGTCAAGAAACATCAGAAAATAATTCAACACCTTTCTGATCTTTCCTAGACGTAATCAGCCATGGTTAGTAAGTCTTAAGGACATATGAAATCCCCATTTCAAAAGCTTTGAGCCATCATTTGCAAATGACAAAATCGCCCACTCCATGGAAGCTGCAAAGATACCACTGTCACAGAATTATCAACAATATTTTAGGAGGAAAAACAAAACAAACCCTACTAAAAACAAGGACCTCCCCCTCATTTTCAAAACCCATTCCCTAGCAAACACCAGCCATAAGAAAAGAAAGCCTTCCCCTGCAGCTGATACTCCTGACTCCTTTCTTCACCTTTTCATGCCAGAGACACACGTATGCAGCAGAGTGCCACAGTTTTGCTAACCCAGCAGTGCTGTCATCCATATTCCAGCCCTAAGAAACAATTTTGTTTTAAGTGAACAAACCTCAGCTGAGCTCTCCCACTTGTTCTCTAAGTCTTTTCCTTCTCCCAGCACCTCCAGGATGCAGGACTGATCACAGTACCCCTTTTAAAAACCTTCTTTAAGATCCCAAATAAAACTAATTTAATTGCTTACCTTTCTGTTTCAGAGTGAGAAATTGATACTCATAAAAAAGAAAGCATTTTCTCTAAGGTGTGTTGAAGTAGCCGATCAGGAGTGGAGCATAGTGAGGACCACAGATTTCTGTGCATGGTGCCTTTCTCATTGTTTTCTGGCAAGAAGACCCCCATCCCTGTGTTCTTTTGCAGTAGTCCTGTCAAAGGATCTGATGCTGTCTAAAAGCTCTCCTTTTTCTATTTAAAGGAAATAAGCCATCGCTACTGGCTTGTCTTGAAGGCTGCCGGGCCTCCTCCACTCTCTGAAGTGTGTGCAAAGGGCACCCACTGCAGAACGTGATCACATCTCTCATTCATTAACTGTTAATATCAAGATTTTCCATCAGAGGTTTCCCTTTCACTCTGCTATCACAGGAAATAAATGAAACTTTTGAAGATTTTGCAAGGCAGAGTCATGCATCGGCCACCTTCTGCCTCAGTTTCTATAAGATACAGAACTGGTGGCAAACCCACTTCTACTAAAGATGAAACTCCTCATTTCAGTCCCAACTCATTGAGTTTTTCTGTGCCCAAAGCAGCAGCGTGCTTATCAGTGCTTTATCAGATTCAAAATGCACACTTCTGGGTAACTGAAGTAAAATGGTTATGTAAATTCACCTGGTGCAGTCCTAGAAATAATATTACTAGCTCAAAACTGATTGCTGCAGATTCTTTTCAAAATCACATGAAAAGATGATAAGGCTCTAAACTAGTATTGTATGAAGCTACATTGGAGACAAACCTGGAGTGCCTCTACTAATGCTGCACTACTCCAGATTTCATCCAGAGCAGCAGAAAACAGCAGCCAGGCTATAATGTTTTGTACAGAAAATGGAAATACAAAATGATCTTTCTCTTCCATCCCTTGGGTCATTCCTTGCAACATTATTATACACGGTACACTTTCGCTAGACCAAAGCAGTAGGAATTTCTGCTTAAACTTCTTGACCGCACAAGAAAATAGAGAAAGATACCCTTCCTTATCAAAACACTAAGCCAAATTTTGCTGTTAATGGCATCTTATCTGACTTTCTGCTGTTAATTGCATCTTATCTGGCTTATTGCAAAGGTTTGAAAAAGGAGGGAACCAAGACACAAATTCAGCCAGAATTTGTTGCACAAATTTCAGCTAGACACAATGTACTCACCGGTGCATTTGCTCTTGCCAGGACCTCTTTGCTCTGAAAGATGCCCAGGAGCACGAGAACAGTCCTCGCCTCCCCGAGCGCTGATGCTCGGACAACACTTCACCCCCAGTCGCTGTGGCCGCATTGACATAGTAGCATAGCAAGAGCATGCGTCAAACCACTACTACACAGCAACCTAGCCAGGAGGTGGAGGACAGCACTGCAGCCAAGGGAAACTGAGTGAAATTTCAAGGAGTGTGAAAGGGCAAACAGCAAAAACTGGTGTGTGCTCTATGGGCTTGTATTTCAGTGAAAAGGGCAGGGCAGGATGAGGCTGGGTCTTGGGGTCCTTACTTGCAGGTGGACAGATGTTTTAGTGTCCCCCAGATGAAAAATTCTGTAGCTTAATAGGATTTTCATGATATTTGTTGTTTTTCTGGAAAGCCTCCACTAGCTGTAGTTTCCTCATTAGGTAGGAATCTCAGCTTTTGATTACAGAAAAATATGTTTAGTCCTTGTGGATGCAGACAAAGGATTAAAACCGCATCAGTGTTGAATTGTAAAACCAAGACAAATGGAAAACGTCCCTTCAACAACAACATCTAAAACAACCCCATAAACAAAATAAAACAAAAACAAAAGCTCTTCACAATTTGATTTTACCTCTCAGCATCACTTGATTTGAGGGAACGAATTCTTAAATTTCTAAAAACATGCTGCAAAGAAGACACCTTTTTAAGTAAAAGCTGGAATGTTTTCATAAAATAGCTTATGATTTACAGTCTCTTTACTAGAGGGTGGCACTTCTCAGACATCTTAAAGGATGTTGGAATTTAAATAGTGTTCTTCTTAAACAAAGTCTTTTAAGTTTGGCAAGAGAAATGTCAAAGTCTGGAGTCATTAGTCTTTTCTGAAGCACTGCCTGGTGCCTGCAGATTATTCCACTGATGCTGACATAGAAGCCTTACTACAGTTAGTTACTGCAATAATTGTTTCTTATAAGCAGAGATGCTAGACATGCAATAACTAGCATGTAATACACTTATGAACTGTACTTTCCTTCTGCTGACAAATCTTTGAATGTTCCCACAAAATTTAGCCTGTTATAAGCCACAGCACAGGAAATTTAAAAGTTACGGTGGTAAAAATTGACCATATCTAGGTATTTCAGAATTTTTAAGTCTTCTATTCTGTATGAGACAGAAATGGCATTTGTTGCAAATAGTAACAGGAGATTCCAACCTTCTGGTATGCCTCTCATGTCCTTCTGATAGGTTTCTTAGTCAACAGAGAGTTATTTACTGTCATACTCTCTTTAAACCTTGAACTATCAAAGCAATGCTGGCTACTAATCTTTCTTTGGTATTATTCATTGAAGGGATTTAAAAATAATCTTGTTCAAAAATTTCACACTTCATATATAGAGTAGTCTTGGAGAGTAGGTACTTGCATGTTTCAGCTACACATAAACATCACCGTTCACTCAAAGCTTCATTCTCCTCCACCCCACTAAAAAGAATGCAGCAAACTCAAATTTCACATTTTATATTGCTCAAACCTCTGAAATCATAACATACTTGATTTTGCATGTTTCATCAGTAAACACAGCAAGGAAAATGCATGTAATAGTCCCATAAAATCCATAAAGACTTGGGGGTGCAAAACTTGCTCTCAGATATCATTATTACCTTTCTACAGGAGGCACAAACCTGCTTCCCAGTTCTGAATTCTGTCATATAGGTATCAGCCATACAGAGCAGAAGAAACGGTTTAGCTGGGAATGTAAAAAATATACAAAATCGTTTTTCCTCTCTCTGAAGTTACAGTATTGACCTCATTACACTGTCTGCATGACTCTTGTCCCCCTCTTTATTTATTTTATATACCCAAATTCCCTCTACAGATGTAAACTGTAGCTCATGTTGGAATGACCTACAAGCGAGATGCATGCAGAGTTCTTTCCATGACCGATCTGAACATCTGCAAAACTGTTTCTATGGGCTTAAAAGAAAGCATTTTGTTTTTATCTGAAATTAAATGCTTCAGGATAGTTAACCATTCTTCTTTCTTAAGGAACTGATTAATTTCTGCATGAAAATGACTATTTGAAATGAAAATTCATAACATTTGGCTTTGCAAGTCTGAAGTAGTTGTTGTTTAGAAGCATTTTTAATGTTCCTAGAAGCAGCTCCCACTTTTTTAGTCAAAATTATTTGTCAGTGAAACTCATTAAAAAACAGTTTTAGGGTCACTAGTATGTCACTGCTTTTTGTATGTAGTATTTCAAAAAAAAAAATACCCAGTTGTAATCTGTAAGGTCTAAAAATACCCAAGAGCTGATTTCCTTTCCTGTCTTCGTAGTTATTAATACACTGTCAAACAATACATATGCACATTGTGATGAAGGTAATGTTAGTTTAAGTGAAGAATAAACCTTGAGAACTGGTTGCTTCTGCTAGTCCAGTCTTGCTTCCTAAAATCTGTAATGACAAAAAATACAACTTGCAAAAACAACTAAAACAATCTTACTCCCATTTTCAAAAATAACCTGTGAAATTCAGGAGCTAAATCTACAAAGAAAGTAAATGGGATGTGTGTCTGTAGTAGCAGTTTCAGATACCTACAATCTATATCTACAAGATCTACAATGTTCTAAAATTATTGAGTGATGTAGGTATCTAAATCTCACTGAAACTTAATGAGCCTTCTAAATACAAGGAACTGGAAATATGAATTGTCTTATGATGCAAGAAATCCCAGAGCCAATTGGGAATGGAGGTGTATCAAGTACAGGGACTGTGAGTGCAGGAAGTGGAATAGGTATCCAAAGGCCAGGAGGTAACAGCACAAAGTATGAAAGAAAATTAGAAAAGGTTAGAGCTGATGCTTTAAAATCCTTCTGTAAACCCCATCAAAGTGCTCTGCTAAATGCTTAAATCCAAGGAGGTTTTGCAAATTTGACTTTTAAGGAAAAAAGCTATCTTTTTGTATTTCAGATTAGCACACGTCACTGGTACTGAAAGTCACTGAATGTGAGAGAAAACTGAGTTCCTCCCACAATCTTAGTTTATTTATTTAATGACAGAACTTTTCAGGTAATCTCACAAAAAAATCTTCAGAAAGAGTTCTTCAGCATGTGTGTGATATTGATTTACTATTACCAAGTATCTGCTAGCAGTAACAAGACTCTAGCTGGAACTGCATTTTATGTTGCTTATATAAATAACCAAGCGATTATGAACAGCAGATTGAGGTTTGGCAGATTTGCAACATCCAGATAGATACACATCTCTGTCATATATGAGTGTCACTTGCTTTTTCAACAAATACACACTGTCTCAATAACTTGCATTTTATATCTACAATCTTGCCCCTTATGTAGAAGGGGAAATTTGGTTAATTCCACAGAATTCAGGATGGCAGTTTCATTTTCTTTTGCAACTCAGCTTTTCTCCCTAGAGGTTTGTCTACTGCATATTAACTTACGATGACTACAAAGTATGAAAAGAAACCTATTTTTGCATTAGACAGAAAGCAAAGAAAGGGCTACTGCTATTACAGGCACCTGAAAAGATTTGAATGCAGCATGATTTCTGTGTGGTAAGGGATGCTTGAGGCACCTGAGGGAGCACCCTTGTGTGATAGGTGTCCCAATTACTCCAAGACAGCAGGACCTCTCTGCGGGAGCACCTCAAAAGACCAATTGACAGCACGTCCCCAGTTGCACTGTAGTTTAGTTGACGGTAAGCACAGTTAACAAGAAACGCTGGGGATACTTCCACCTGCAGGAGAGGAATTGCTGTGTTTTAGAGTTCACTGGAAGCCAGTAGGAAAAGTGTCTTCGAGGTACAGCCTTTGGTTTTGTTCTTACTTCTCTGTAATATTCAGCTCTGGCTGCAGATTTCTCCGCCATTTTAAACTGCTTCTAGCACCAAAGACTGCCCTTGAAGTGGAAGTCTGTGAACCTTCTAAGTTCATGACTATGGCATTCTTTCCTCTCTTTAATTAATATAATTAAAATACTTAATGCTTTATCTTCTTCACTGCAAAATTATTTTTTTGCTGCCACAAAATAAGGACGTTGAATCCTGGGTAGAAAAACGGCTGCTAAATACTCCCTTTCTTCACATAAAAATTTCATGACAGGTGTCAGCTTTAAAATTCAAAACCAAAACTACTTCACCACAAGATTCAGAAATAAAACACAGTAACTTTACACCTTCCTTCAGGTATAATAAATATGCATCACCTGACACCTGCCTTTATAGAAATTCCCTGAGTGCCTTTGGAATAGTTCTCTCTCTCTCTCTCTCTCTCTCTTTCTTTCTTTCTTTTTCTTTCTTTCTTTCTTTCTTTCTTTCTTCTCTTTCTTTCTTTCTTTCTTTCTTTCTTTCTTTCTTTCTTTCTTTCTTTCTTTCTTTCTTTCTTTCTTTCTTTCTTTCTTTCTTTCCTCTCTATTTTCTTTCTTTCTCTCTCTCTCTCTTTCTTTCTTTCTTTCTTTCTTTCTTTCTTTCTAACTTGTTTCAAAAGGAGAAGTCTGAGTAGAGGGGGAAATGACAACAACCCCTCCCCATCTTTGAAATTAGATGCAAAAGCTTTTTCAAAGCAAGAGAGGAAAAGGCTTGTCCCCAGAAGTTTTGTGAACTGAAGAAACCACGTTAAAAGTTGAGCAACGACAGAAAGAAACAAAGAGTCCAACACAGTGTTAATGATTTTTCACACAGTTTTCAACATCTGGATCATTTGAATTTTTTATCTATGCTCTTTGTGCTTCTAATATGGCAATGAACATAGTAAAGGGCATATGCATCATTATCCTCCCCATATGGAGTAAGCAAAGGAAAGGCCAGTTATGCAGACTGAAATAAAGGATGAGGTTTTCAGAACAGGTTTGCAGGTAGGGACTCAAGCATTTTGAAAAACTGGCAGAAGAGTCACAGGAAGGAGAGGATGCAGAGGCGGGAGCTGGAAGCAAAAGTTTCGAAACACATACAAACCAGATGAAGCAAAACTGGTTGTGTTGTCAATGCAAGCTCACCAGCTTAGGAAATTCATAACAGAGTTATGGTTAAAATATAAAACTGATCAAGTACAGCTACTGTGCAGGGTCCTCCATGACAGGAGTTGTTCGTGGCCTTGGTAAATATTCACTCCATAATAACCACTGGTTTCACCAAGGCCAATTCTACTGCCTTTCTCAGCCTTGTCATCTCTGCCAGTAAAGCTTTGTACTTTGGCTGAGTCCTCCTGCTGGGGTGGGAGCCGAGAAAGCTACCTTTCTGCTATGGCTCCTCTGCGTCAACCCCTCACTTCGGAGCTGCAAATCCAGCACTTAACATTCACCGTGTTGTTATCGAGTTCTACCACTGTGCTGACTGCCATAGACATGCCAGGTGATGCTCTAAAAAGAAAAATCTACTCAACACAAGAAATAAATTCTTCCTTACTCTCACAGACAGGCAAGTGCAAGCTCAAGAACAGGCAACAAAAATGTCTGACTGCAACAATGAGGCAAACATATTAGAACCATACAACAAAATCCACAAATATAACCACTCCATCACTCCCCACCAAGGATGGGAAGAGAAACTAGGGAGGAAGGTATCAGGCGCTGCAAGATAGTGAGTGTATGTGTACCGATCTATGTCCACAAACAGGTGTCGGTGTTTTGGCAGGGAGGAGTGCTGAATGTAGGGAGTTTGGAAAAAGGCAGATTTGGGGACAGATGGAGTGGGACGCATAGTATGCATAGAGATAATATATAGAAGAGTGAAAGAAAGGAAAGAGAAGACAGAAAGGAAAAGAAAAAATAAAAAGAGAAAATAAAAGAGAAAAAGAGAAAAAGAAAAAAGAGAAAAAATAAAACGGAAAAACAAAACAAAACAAGAAGCCAGCAATTTTCACTCTGAAAGTCACCTACTTTTCAGAATGGCCAGCAGGGTCTAGGGACCAGCACAGGCACGGTTTCCTGGTGGAGCTCTGCTTCCTTCTTTTACCCTCAGCACCTGAAGAAGCCCCGGTGCCTGAGCTCCCCCTCACCGCCTGGCCAGGACTCACCTTATGGGTCGGATGCAGCAGCCAGGGTTGTCTGACATCGGCTCCTGGCCCAAGAGTGCCCAAGCAGAGTGAGAGGGTGACGAGCTCTTCTTCCAAAGGCTGGCTCAGCACTCACTTGCATGTGACAGCTCTGCCTTGAGAAACATGTCAGTGGGTCAGTGAGGATCTTGTAGGTGTTTTTTTTTTTCTTTTTTTTTTTTTTAACTTTTTTGCATAACCAGGTCCCAGGAAAGCTGGAGTCATGCAGTGATTACGTAAGAGGCGGTGGCAGGCAGTGGCAGGGCAGGCGGCATTGCAGGGGTCAGGTGGCTTTGGCGGCACAGCTGCTTTCGAGCTTTCGCAGAGCTTCCCGTTAGCATTTACAACCAAAACGCTCGTCAGCCCTGGTGGTGGCAGCAAGGGGGGTGGCCTCCCTTCCGATCTTGAAGTTTAAGAAACTACTGTAGGTGTTGAGTCACACAGAAACCGAAGCAGTGAGTGTCTCACGCGTGCAGGAGGCTGCATTGGCGAGGGGCAGAGGTGGCAGCCAGGCAGAGCCCTGCTGAGGAGATGTGATGGGGAAGTAGGAGGGCAGGCTTACGGTGCACATGTGATGAATGCAGGGAGCAAGATCCCCTGTTGGATAAGAGGCAGGATGAGTTGCTAGGCTTAAATAAATAGGTGCAGAGAGATCTGGGGCTGTCTCAACTCACCTTTAGCAGAGCCTTCTTCTCTGCCAGGCCCCAGCACCTGCTTCCAACTCCTCCTGTTTCTTCCACCCTCTTCCACCTCCCAGATCTGTTCCTGTGGTGCTGAGGGATGCCAGGAAGGAGCAGTCCCTGCCTCAGACCCTGCCTGCCCCCAGGGCAGCGGCAGTGCTCACCCCGCCATCTTAGGGGCTCCTCAGGTGTCGCGGCTCCACAGAACCCTCAGTGAGTGCCTTCCCTCAGCAGAGACGTGTCCTGAGGCAGCCACAGGCTGGTGGCTAGGTCATCATCAGCCAGGGTATGATGGCCACTGGACAAGTCCACCTGGCTGCCTGGACCCATATTATCACTCTCTATGAGGAGCCGGTGGTGGGATTTGCGCTTAAAACCCCGGTGCTGCATCAGGGCTTCTTGCTTGCCTCGGCGGCTGGCTTGAGGATGAGGGGCTTGTGCACGGAGGTGGCTGCGCTCACAAGATATGTAAAATGATTTAATAGACTTCTTTTAGAGTACGTTGGAATATTTATGGCTGTCTTCCCTCAAGGAAGAACAGAGTTACTCTTGGTGGTTTCTTCCTTGTGGAAGGCGGCCCCACTCTGTACAGGCTGTTGCAGGATGGTAGTGTGGCTCAGCCAGCAGGGATGGTTGATTTGGGTTGAAATCCCCAGTTTTGTGGTCTGTCTGGCAAAGGAGGCTGGGCACATGAGTCTGTAAAGTGAAACATCTGACTGGGGACTGGGTGCAGAGCATGGGCTGGCCTTAGGGGACAGCATTCCCTGTCAGAGGATGATAATGTGGGAAAGGATATCCGTGCCTCTTGTGCCACATCTGTGATGTGGCATCCTCCAAGAGCTATCAATATGTCCTAGATACTATTACACCTCCAGCTGTTGGGACAAGTCACAGAGTTTTGTTCAGGAACTACAAAATCACCGTGGACAACACAATGAAAAACAGCTATCTGGGGGCAGCAGGCTGTGTGATATTCCTGTGGCTGTGTGTGATCTCAGAGCCTTCTTCTTTCACACAGATGTGGCATTCATTCCTTATTTCCATCCATGGATCTCCTTCACACCATTGCTTTTGGTTGTGGTTCATTACTGATGTTAGCACACAGTAAAATACCGTGGTAAAGATACCCACAGCTAATTAATTGATTCCAATCAATTAGGTTCCCCCTCTGAATTCTTCAGTGTAGCAGGTTACAGAATCCTTTACTGATATTTCTGCTGTTGTTTTAAGCAGGCATTATATCCTGCACTCTATACCCCACAGCTTACAGGAGTTTTGCTCACAGGTTGTAGTATACAATGAACCAGCTTCCTCATTTGTTGAGGAAATCCAGGTACAAAACAGGCTATAGTTTGCTGTGGGTCAGGACTAACTAACAAAGACAGTGTAGATGATGGTTGCAGACCTGACCCTTCAGGCAAGTCAGTGGTATTGCTCTATAGATTTAAATTCCTAGTCAATAAAGTGAGGATTGATTCATTGGTTAGGTTGCCAATCATTTCTTGCTACAGAACGCATCTGCCTTGGCAGTGCTGGGATCTTATTTGTGCTTTTGCTTTCCGTTGTAATACAGTGATGATGTTCTACTGATACAGCTATGCTTCACTTAGCTGGACAGGCTTTCAAATTGCAATGCATACCCCAAGGACAGGAAAAGAAGGCTCTAGCTCTGCTGAGGAGCCAGTGCAGTCCAGAGGAGCAGAAATCACTGTTGTGGTCTACTTCACCTATCTGTAAACATGTCGATAGCCTGTGCCACCTGGTGGACACCAAAAATGAAACACGAAGATGCACTGGAGTGAAATAAATGTTTGCTGAAAGTATGAATACTGCCTTGGGTCCCAGATGTTCAACCCACCCTGCTCCAATCCTTTGAGGTGGAGTGTAAGTGCAGTGAGGGCTGAACCTCCCAGCTTGAGGGGTATGAATGGGCCTGGAGATATGCTGCTATGACCTTTTAAAAGTATCGGTGTGCAGAAGGTGGCCCTGTACATTGCCAGGGTTTACTGTTTTATAGCAAGAATTAATGTGGTTCTCTCCAGGTGAATATGTCTGTCTGTGCTGCTTTCTGGCACACATTCACTGTGTGCAGTGAGTTAGCTTGCTAAGTCCTCACAGTCCGAGAAGGGACAGGAGTCTTATCAGAAGCCCTGAACTCTATGACTGGTTTGGTCCATCCCAGCGACAGGAGAAAATTTGATTCATTCCAGTTTCATTCATAGCAGTGGGTGCTAGCTTTTATAGAATCTCTTTTCAACTTAATTTTAAAATTGCCAGAGTATAGCTTACTTGCTTGCCTCTTTAATCCCTGCAAATTAAAATGTGTAAAGGCATTGAAGGAATGAAGGAACCTAGATCTTAGTCTTCTGGATAACATATTTTAAAGTTGCTCTGGATATTTGGCTGTATTATACTGGTAGACTAAATTTCCTTGAGCCTTCAACAGTAAAATTTCAGCCTGAGGTCCACAGACACATGCATATCTGAAGTAGACATTAAACCCTGTTTCCGTAAATTTGGCTCTTTTTTTTCTTTTCTTTTTTTTCTTTTTTTTTTTTTCTTTTAGTTTCTTTTCTGGCTAGTTCAGGCAAGATTAGTATGAGCAAGGAAGAGAGCAAATCCTCCCTTCCAGGACAGTGGGCCTGGGAAGAAGCTGAGCTGTAGAGGTCACTCTTCTCCCTCATTGTTCCCAAAAGTGGAAATCAAGGTACTATTGATCTCGTTTAACTTCAGATATCTGCAAAACCAGAGTTTCTACATGTGAACCTATTCTCTGAGATTCATGCTTTAATTAATGGAGAGAAACAGCCTTTTGTTTGGTGTGGGTGATCTGATCTATTTTACATGTTTATCTTGAGAAGAAAAAAATGCTTCTTAGGATATTTCCCTGCACTGGATGTACGGTGTCTGGTCGGGATGAGAGCTGCAGTGCTACCAGACCAGCTTTGGTTCCTGCTGCAAGCCTACGCCAGGAGCACCAATGAGAAGCAGCACATTAGCTTTTTCTAGCAGGCTGTAAGACTGTCCTAGAATAAGAAAATAAACCCAAGACTTTTAGTGTTTGCAAGGAAGTAATTTATAGGGTCTGAAGATGCAGGTTTCATCCATCAATATTCTGTTACCATTCACAAAACTCTTTTTTGGCCAGACCCTCTAAATCGAGATCAACATTCATAGATTTTTTTCAATGTTAATGTAGCACACTTCAGGAGCATGTATTTTTATGAGAAAACCATGAGTGTGATCACAGAAGATCAGTGATCACCTCCAACTCTATTTATTTATTTATTTATTTATTTATTTACTTACTTACTTACTTACTTACTTACTTATTTATTTTGTATTGCAACAACACATCAACGTTGCCACAAATCATCGGCAGTACGTCTCAGTGACACACATTATTCAATGCAAACATGAGCCAGCACCTATGCTGAGTGCTCCCTGGTGCACTGCTGGATATGCAACATGCGTAATGTCACTTCTATTGAGCACACCGATTGCAGCTGAATTCTGTTGCGCAGTTCCCGCAGCAACATCCCCTCGACAAGCGGGTTTTCCTGAAATAGCCTCTGTCACAGGAATCTGGTGCCCTTCCATCCTGGGCTCACCAGCAAGCTGGCAGGCTCCAGTCTCTGCTGTGCAATGCGATGTGGTGTGGAGGTCCAGCCAGAAGCCACGACAGGTACCCTCAGCCCTAGGGAGCTGGGCCCTGTGGGGATGGAGGGCCTGAGGTGTCTGCAGCAGGACTTATAAATAAGCAGCAGCCACTGGATGCAGAAGTGGTTCAAAGTGGAATTGAAAATTAATGCTTCATACTAGTTTGACAGACCAAGCTATATTAATTTTAACTGTGCTCAGAATACAATATTTTGTTTCATTTTTTCCACTGGGAAATAAGGCTGCGTTTTTTTTGTTGTTGTTTTGTTTTTTTTTTTTGTCAGGGAAGGTAGAAATTTTCCCTCAGAAAATGCTGAATGTGTGAGAACTGTTTTTTATCTGTGGAAAAATGAAATTCTGACTTAAAGACCCTTACTATCTTCAGAAATTAGAGTCAAACAAAGTGGTTAGTTATGAAAGGAGATATGAATAAAAGCATTTTTTAGGAAACGCATAGTGAACAGTGATTAGGTCATCACATCAGGTTGTAAGAGTGTTCCTCTAGCTGATTGCCTGCATTTGAGATTCTCAGAGATCACTTCAGAGATTATTTCATCCAGTGGCTTCTGTATTGTAGCCTGTTGTGTGCTGTGAGCATGAAAAGAGCTGTGTGAAATGTTTTGTTCAAACCATTTTTTTTTCCACAGAATTATGGGTTTTCATCAAGTAGGAGTTTTCCACAGCAAATACCAATTTTCAATTAAAATTGCATTTTCATAATAGAAGTTTGGGAGCCTCTCTTATTTCTTCTCCCTTTCCCCAACAGTTTTCAGCTTTGACAATCAAAACACTGCAGCCAAAAGATTCCCACATTGTTTTTACTTTTCAGATGTGTAGTTTTAAGATTGCCTCCAAAAGTTGCGAAGAAAAAATTCAAAAAAAAAAAAAAAAGCCAGAACCTTTTTCTGTTTATTGTTGTCAAAATCATTGCCAGGAACAGAAAAATTATAAACAGCTCTAAATATATAGTCATGGGACTGCCAGACCTCCTGCAGCAAGGGCATCTTCCCAGTTTCCCTGGAGGCTTTTGCATGGCTCCCAGACACGCGGTTCCTCTTTGCTTCTCTTATTAACTCAGGATAGAGCTGAACACGCATAGTGCTGGTACCAGAATAGCAGGAAATATTAAGTCTCACCTTTCCTGGTGAGATGCTGTATCTGAACCTCATCTTCAAAACCTCACCTCACCCATGTACCCACATGAGCAACCACAGAGTGTTCCTCCTTTGCACTCAAAGGCTGTGGGCTTACCTCCCTTTTGGCTTCTTTGAGCCCTTCCCTGAAAGCCGAGCAAACAAATGAGTATGCTCTACCATCACCTTCATTTCAGCTGAGCTGGGCTTTACCTTTACAGACAGTTTACTGACTTTGAGAGAAACTACTTGCGTGTTGGTAGCAGAGAAGGAGAGGTAATAGGAAATGCCTCAATGGCATTTTCTAGGGGATAACTGCCTTCAGTGGTCATTCACCCCAGATACCAAGAAGAATAGACCCTTTCTACAGCTCCTCACACTGTTCTGTCAATTCCTGCAATGACTTAATAATGAGACACAACAGATTTTAGCCTGAATGAAGCAAAACCCTTTATATAAGAGTCAGCTCTGTAACTCACTGCCACATTAAAGAAATTCAGCTAGAACGGTGATTTGGCTTTGGACTGCAAGGATGGTAACAGTTGGCTTCTCACTGCACTGGTCTGGGAGGTATTCGGCAATTGGGCTGGATTTTGCTTCCATCCCTGCAGTTCTGCACACTTGGGCAAAGATTTTGGCAGGCCTTGTGCCTGGGAAGTAGTTGGCCTGAGGGGCTGGAAAGCTCCTTGGTTCTTTCTGTCATGCCTGAGCCATTGTTTAAGAGCTGGCAGTAATTTCTGCTATTAAAACACACTGACATCTGCAGTGCCAGTGCTGTCACTCAGGGACTAGGGTGTGCCAGTATTTCAGCATTTCATTGCTAGACCAAGGGATGATGCTGATCGAACAGCTCAAGATGAGAGGGGGCAGCACAAGAGGCTGGCTGTGGTTTTCTGACTGTGCTGCAGGCAGCTCTCGGGGCAAGGCAGAGCAGAGGGAGGATTTTTCATTGGATTATTCATTGGATTATTCATATACACAGGAGACCCAAAGGGGACCCCTTTGCCATTTCCCGGCAGAGAGGATTTTGTGGGCTTGGTGAGATGAGAATAAAGGTGTCACAGGAAGCTTGCAAACTACTGGGAGAAGGACTGAAACTTCGGGGGGGGGGGGGGGGGGGGGGTCAAATTCAAGTATAATTAGAAGATTGCACTTTTCCTCTTCAGAAACTCCTTTTCCATCTTCCCTGTACCTGTTCTCTCTGGCTTGGCTTTTACAGGCAGGGTCTACACTTTCTGCTCAGCAGAAATGTACTCATTCCTCCATATTTCAGTAAAGACCTGAAGCTGAGCTGAGAATCCACTCCTTTCATGTTGGGGCCGTACAGATGTCTACACAGGCAGTCCCATGCTCAATGACCTATGTAAGTGTAGATGTTTGGGGGAACAGAGATAAGATCCTCTTGATGTGGAAGCTGCTGCCTCAAGTTTCATTTATGGTTCTGCAATTATCCCCTTGATGTCAAAGTACAAAATTAAAGCATCCCATATAAATAAATCAGCATTTCTGTGTTGTTATTCATGTTTTTGCCTGTGATTGCTCATGCTGATGAGAAGTATGAATTTCATTGTGTTATGGCCAGTGAAAACGTGAACTGTCAGAGTGGTTTTATGGAGAATGGTCAAAGATCTTGGGAAGGGGGGTTGGTGATAAACATCCAGATATCAACATTCCTGACACTTAGTAGGGGCAAATTAAAGCAGATATTCTGTTGTAGCAGCTCTATATATGTGCGAAAGCAGCCCTTCAAAACTGCACAAACAAGGCTGAACAAGAACGGGGCAGGTAAAAAAACTCAGACAGAGGAAGCAGTTATTCGAGATCACATACTGGGACTGAGAAAACTGGGGAGTAAACCACTCTTTGACTTCCTTTCCTCTCTAATACCAAAGGCTAGAGTTTCAAAGGAAGCCAACTGCCAAAATGAAATTTGTAATCTTTTGTTTACGACAAACAAAACTTGTGAACGTGGGTGCAGAGCAATTCTGCAAACCTTTTCCCAATGTCTGTGGCTGAGAGTGCTGCTGTTCTGATAACTGGCCCCATCTGTGTAGGAGGTAATGTACAAAAAGCTGGCCCTGAACACTTCCAGTGCGACAGCTTTATGGGAGAAAGGATGATGCAGTGGTTAGGGTATAAACCTGATATGTAGTAAGTTCTTATTGCACTGTTGTTGCATTTTGTGATCTAAATCAAATAACTAAGTCTCTGTTTGACTTAGTTCCCATCTTACTAGTGTTATCTACCCAACTTCCTAGAATCTCTACCTTTTGTCTTGCATATTTAGATTCATAAAACTGCAAAAAGAATAAACACAGTAAGCTCATAGACAGTAAGCACACTTACTCAGTTCCTTAAGAAATATGATTCCCCACAGCCCTATGCTCGGGCATGTACACCATACTGTTCTAAAAGCCACAAAATAGTCTAGGTGGATGAGGAATTTTTCATGGTTACTTTGTAGATTTTTAAATGAAAATAGTATAAAAACTACTTCCAGTCAGTGATATTTCCCCATAGTTCACTTAAATCTTTCCTGTACTTCTCCTTTGAATAGCCTGTAGAAATTCTAGGTTATTTTTCTACATTGATATTAGTGCTGTAACACAGAGAGAGGCCAAATGCTGCTTCCATTTGAAGCAAAAATAATCAGGATTTGCTCAAGGTTTCTGGGTAGCTGGAAAGTGGGGACCCGAAGCTGGGGTGAGTGCTGTCATGGGGCAGCTCTGACTGCTCTCTCAGACAGGGGTGGAGCACAGTGCGCAACCTCATGGACATCCCTGATGCATGTTCACAAATAAGTGCCAGCATTTGTATACTTCCACACTGGACTATATATCACTTAGCACTTTTTTTTTAAATGAAAAGCAGCTGATTTACTCACTTGTGTATTTTACTGCTGCATCATCAATAACTGTATTTGAAACACGCCGTCCCAGTCTGTGCAACAGATCAATATAATAAACAGAAAATACAGATTTTCATTACTTGTACCAGGGCAGTTTATTAATCAGTTCATGCAGTTCAACAGAGTAAACAGGATTTTAAAAATGAGTAGACTGGGTACAGGAAGGGTGTGGGGCAAACAAATAGGTTTTCTCATAAAAATCAAATCACATGCACCAGGCAGAGCCCAGGAGTACATGTTCATGGTAGTTAAGGCGAGGTTTAAAGGCTTAGGTTTCCACTTTGGGTAGATAGCTTACAAACTAATTTACAGACAGTATAAAGAAAAATACAGCTTTTGCTATTGTGTGTATGTAGAGCCCTGCACACCAGTGTCCTTGTGTTTATGTGGGGATGTGCACACACAAATGTATCTAGATGTGCTTGGGCAGAAACATGCCTGACAATTTCTGCACGTGCACCAAGTGCCACCGAGGTGTTACTTTGCAGCTTGAAGGGTCAAAAACAAAGTGCAGAAAGGGAAAATGAAGATTAGACTTGTTCTGATGGTAAGTCATATCGTCCTTTGGAAACTGTTCAAAAGGAACATTGACATCCTCCTTCCATTGACTTGGTGGGAAGAATGAGCTCCACAAATTCCCCTCACTTAATTCCCTCAACATTTAAACTCTGCCTATGAAATCTATTTTCCCTTACATGGGTCTTTTAGTCTGCGGCTGTGTTAAGGCATCCCCTGATCCCAGTGACAGCACAAACTGTGTAAGCTGAGATGTCCTTCTCCAGCGTTGTGAGCTCCAACTTTCATCTTGCCAAACTGGATTTCTCAATCCCCTTTGGGGCCCTGACTCCTGAGTAGAAGCGGGATATGGGAAGCAAATGCTCTACTGCCGGTATACAGAGAAACAAGGTTGAAAATCACAAGGGCAGGAGTGACAAGGGTGGAAGACTAGGGGATGCTACAGTCAAGTAAAGGAAGAGATTTAGAAAACCTAATTAAGAAAACATAGAGGGGAGATTTTTGTTCATTTCTAAAGCAACATTAACAGAGACGGAATAGATGATTGCACATGACATGGAGGATTAAAGACGGCAAAGTAGAAGTTAATACGACCGTTAAAATGTAGTTCCCATAGTTTATACTTGCCTCAGAATATAATCGGAAATTTTCAATGTGTCAATGTCTAGCAACCCTTTGCTAAATTCTTAGACCTTTATGAAAGTAGATTATTCTGCGTTTTTTATGTCACAAAAAGACTTCCTTGCCTTCCACTTTCTTTACCTGCACCTGTGTAATTGTTTCTGTTCGCGCTTTGCTAACTCTCTGACACTTCTCCACCTCTGCTTTCTTTGCAGCTCCTGTCAGTTTAAGTTTATTTGTGAAATTTCAGAATATGCAAAAACAATGCTGGAGATGTTAAACAGGCTGCCCTAACTAACAAGTCTTAGGTCTCTGCCCAGTTTCTTTCTCTTTGTTCTGATTCTTTGCAGCTTTACAATTAAGAAAATGGATGCTGGACTAGATAAGTGCTAGCATGATCCAATATCTATCGTCCTGTGTTTGTTTTTTAACCAGTTTACAGTCCATAGAACACTTTTTCCATCCTTGTTTCACTTTGTATCAGTTGAAGCACAAACACACAAAACACCTTTTCCACTGATTGTATGATATGGTTTATCTTCTATTAATCGTTGCAACATTTTTCCCGTAACCAATTGTTTTTCTTTTTTAACGTGTTCGTGTATCTCCTAGTTAAATGTTATATCAAAGTGTCTGTAACAAGACAGTATATTTTGTGAGTCCTGTATTTATTGACACAAATATTCATTTTCATTTTTGAAGGTAAGGTTTGCATAGACACACACACAATAAATCACTTTATTACCCTTACCATAGCATCTGTGTAATATAAGCACCTGCACAGGAGGGGTACCAAAGCATCCTGGTTTATGAAGTCTTTACACAATGTATTTGTACACATGTTTGGACATAGGTTGGTGAAAACTGTAACATAATTGAACAGTTGTGCTGATGGAGGAGTTATGCTTAAACCTGCCATCAGAGCTGAGAAAGAACCAAGCCTGTGATCCTTGCTGTAAACCATTAGTTAGGTCAGTTTGTTTATGAGCCTTTCCTGTTAGAGCCTGCCCTTGCTGGCATTTCCCACCTACGTACTTGCTGTGCTTCTTGCTTGCAAATAAAACCATTGTTTTCAGTAAGACTTACTACAACAGAACGTACTGTGTTCAAACTGCAAATGACTGAGGCGAATTCACAAAGAATTAGGTTAACTGTGTATTTCTGGAAAGCACTGAAAGCACTGGGGAACAAAAAAGACAGAGAGACAGACATCTACCTCTGCCTTAAGAGGCAGAGGTAGATGTCCTCCATGCCTAGAGAGGATTTCCTATTCACTTTAGGTCCAGGGTTCTTGGCTGTTTGTCATTCCAGCTTGTTTCCCAAAATTCCCTGATGCATAGCTAAAATCAGTTTCTTATGTTTGTTGAGGATGGCATGGCACGCTGATGCTGTAGATCTGGGGAGGAAGATGATTCTCCATTGCCTGTTACCACATCCCTATTTACACCATGCCAAAGGATGTGGCAACTGCTATATCTCTGACATGACCATGCTTTACACCCACATTATACTCATTTGCCTTGGGAGTAAATGACTTGAGTTGGAAGGAAATTTTCCTACAGAAGAGTTTTCCATCCGAAAATGCTGATTAGACTGAATTGAAATGTTCTGCGGAAAGGTTTTGATTCCGTCAAAGCTTTCGGTGGAAACAAAGCAAGCTTTGTCCAGACTGTCTGACGGGCAAGACTGCCTTGATTTATGCCCGCTTACCCGTCCACTCTGGGCTTTCTGGCTCCGTGGCCACAAGATTTCCCGGCCACCTGCCCGGTGGAGGCCAAGACACCAGTTAGGTGCCGGCTTTTGCAGCGCTGCCTGCATGGGTGCGGCTCTGTGACCACACACTCTTCGACTCCCCGAGTTGGACGTTTGATTTTGAAAGTCTCTTTTGATTCCTTCCTTGTGATCTTTTTGTATTTTTCATCCCACTGAAAATGGCCATGTCTTATTTTACCTTTCAGACTTATTGTCAGGAGCGTGTGTTTTATGCACCGGAAGGTGGTGTCCATTTGTTTCTGCTGGTAACATGATTTCCAGCTCCAGGATCGAGCTCTGAAAATACAGCAGGGGATGTGGTTTTTTCTTCCCCATTTTGCCCTGCCCGCTCACAACTGCCACCTGCGGTTTGACCATGGCAGTCACACTTGGGACACTGAATTAAAATCACTCTGAACTTACAAACTTTAGGCAGAGCACAAAGTACAAGCTTTAGGAAGAGTGTAGGAGTGTTTGGGAGGACAGAACACAACCACTTGGATTAGTTTATTAGAAGAAGGCTGTGAATAATAGCAGAAGCTAAGCTGCTGGGCCTGCAGCGGGTGGTTTTGTTCTGGAGAAGTGGCCACAGCACAGCCTCACCTAGCTGCAGTCCCTCGGGCCACGAGGTGCTCAGACTTTGACCTGGGGCAGGCATCACAGATAAGAAGAGCTCTTGCATCCTGTGGAGGCCAGCACACAGCTTCCCTCAGCTGTTCGTTTCTCTGCCACCACCATCAGCTTTCCCAGAGACTGCTGCCCTTGCTGGCCTTCACACAGCTGGGATGTGCTGAATGGACCCACAGAGACTGTGCAGACGAGCCTATATTTTACCCTCTTTCAATGTTTTTGACAAAACCTGGTTTAAAAAAAAAAAAAAAAGGAGGGGGGAGGGGACCGAAATGGGTCAGGATCAAATACCATTTTATTTTTTAAAGCTCCCTTCTCGCGCTGTTTTTCTTCTGTTGTCCAGACAATGCAGCAGACAACCCTATGCCCCAGCCAGGCTACCAAAGAAGATAAGCAGTCCCTTTTCAGCGATGGCAACAACAAACTGGCTGGGTACTTAATTCATTAATTTAAATGGAAAATGTATTTAACAAAGAATTCGGTTATTTAACCTTTCAACACCTTATTTTCTCTGGCCCATGATTTCTGTGCTCTGTGCAAGGCAGCTTCACCCTGCCCCAGAGCTACAAGTGGAAGCAGGGTGCAGAGGTCACAGACAGGGAGGGTCTGCGAGTTGAGGACAGGGAGGATGGGAACTAAGCAGACCTCAGATCAAGAGTCAGATTTCTTGGTGCCCGCAAGTCCTCCAGGCTTTGTGAAGCAGGCCCTGAAACTGCTGTCCCAGCAGAGCAGCAGCTTCAAAGAGGCCTTGTGAGCAGCAGTGGAAATGCCAGCCACCGCAGCCTGATCTGCCTGCAGAAATCGAACAGCACAACATCTTACACTGACCAAAGCCGGTCGCGTAAGGCCACTAAAAGCTGCCCAGAGAATTAGCTGCCAAAACCACCTGTCATTGCTTGTGCTGTTTTCTGGCAGAGGGATGAAAATAGCCTCTGTTCATGACATGGAGAGTGCCTGATACCCCCTACACTGCCTGGCTCTGTGATGCTGCTTCCTTCGGCCAGGCAGGCAGGGTCCCACTGCCTATCCGCACACCGCAGGTGTGCTCCTGTCCTGCGTGGGATCGCATGAAGCCAGAAGACGAGCAACGCTGTATTTCCTACCGCTCCCCAACAGCCTCTCAGGCAGCACCAGCACCTCGCTTGTTTTCTAAGATTCCTCTTAGATCAAAAAAACACCCATGAAGATGTGTTTACAGATTGCCCTGCCAGCAGTCTGTCTGGCTTCTATCTGACAGGCAAAACCAAGTTAACGTCAAAAAATTAGACACAAAACAAAAAAAATACCCTTTGACTCAGTCCAGGTCTTACCTGTCCTACCAGATTCCTTGATAGCAAAATAAGTAATTTCCTCCTGCTGTAAAAATATAGTTTCTTTTCCTCGGGACTTGGACATGTTGTTAATACCTAGAACAGAATGCCAGCCCCATCACTTGCATTCCTCTTGTCAGTGAAGAACATAATTTTCATTTAGGTTTGCATTTTTCAGTGCTTTGCACATCCCTTTTTCTTCATGTGCAACAGGTTAGCTACTTCTGTTCTACTGTATGTGATGGCACTCTGTGCTGGGGATTGTTCAGTGTCTCTGAACCAAGAAGGCCTTTGATCATAAAAAGAAGGCATCATCTGGAGATGAAAGTGTGAAAACAGACAAGGTGGATGGGAGCTTTCCTTATGGGCCCCTGTGCAAACAGTGGCAAGACATATCCTTCCCTTGTTTCACTTGCCTCTGCTGTAACTAGAAACAAACTGATTTCCTACCAGGGAGGGAAGGAAGAGGAGAGTGTAGGAGCAGTCATTCACCTGACTTTTAGTGAGAAATCCATCATTTCGAGATGTATTTTACCAGGGCAGAACAAAAGCATTCTGTAACTTCATGGCTGACAGACATTTTGGAACAAGGAGGGTGATGAGGGTGAATAGGCCTGTGCCCTTGCAGTGTCTCCAAATTGCCAACAGCCGGAGCCATCCAGCGGGGCTGAGATCTTGCAAAAACAAACGGCAATTTCCCCCAAACCGGATCAAATCCAAGTGCTGCGGTCATGCAGCTCAGCAAGGGCAGCATGGAGGCAACTGCCATGGTGCTCTTCCCAGGGCTGCTCCCCTCTCTGTGCACAGTGCTTCTGGTTCAGCCATTTGTGCTATACAGAAATGCCTGCAGCTGCTTTGTGCGGGCAGCAGAAGGGCCAGAAAGCGGCCAAACCCAAAGAATTTCACTGCTGGCCAGGCTCACAGCAGAGGGGACAGCCCCAGGCAATGCTGAGCTGTGCCCTGAGCAGCCACACAGACAGCACTTCCTGGGGAGAGAAGGGAAAGAACCCTGGCTTTGAAAATATACTTCGCCTTGGTTCAGTAAATTACTGAGGGGTGAGACAGAAAGGTCGATGAGCACACAGCTGTGTTAGTCATGTAGCTGCTATGCTACTGAACAAAATGAAAATGCCTACGTAGCTGAAAGAGATAGAAAGGTGAGTGTGCGCTTGTGATATCATGGTGCAATTGATAAATAGGCATGTACTGGTGATAAGATAGGCTTGCTGGTGATAAGATAGGTTGGAATGTGATAGATCTGCATTGGCGATATGGTAGATTGTTACATAGTGTTGATCAGACGGGACTACTGATAGTTTATCATGTCCCCTGTTATCACTGCGGGTGTTAATGTTCAGCTTTTCCCTTGCAAGATGGAGAATGTGCAAGTTAGAAGAGCTTTAACATTTATGTAAAACCAAGGGAAATAAGGGGGACTGAGAGAAGCAGTAAAGGAGTGGTGATCAAGAAAAGAGGATTTGAGGGAATTAATAGAACAGAATTGACCACAGAGCACTGAACTCATTCTGTGCTAACTGTAGCCTCTGTCTTTATCTTATCAGTGACTCAGCTCTTGCTCAAACACCCAGTGCCTCTGAGATTCGTCAGTGAACTGCCTGGAAGGTCCTGCAGAGTGTTTCAATATTTGGACCTGCCTGCAGCGGGCGAGGAGAGAGGACAGAGCTGGATGTATCTGTGCTGTGGGTGGGGAAGAAGAGCGACTGTCCCGGGCTGCAGGGTGAGTGAGCTGTGGGACCTGGATCCTACTGAGCCCGCCGGCACTTGTGGTGCCCAGGAGGGAGGCAGTGCCTGAAGTCACAGCAGATTCCCCCAGGGACTGTCAGACCCTGTGCAGGCCAAAAGGACGAGTCACAGAGAGAGCTGTCACAGAGTCCTCTGACCACAGGTCCTGCTCGTCTCACTCCCTTTTTCCCCCACAGCAAGTCCTGACACTTTGCGATGCTCTTGGAACAGACAGAGCACACCCACAGCACATCAAACCTTCTTTTTTTTTTCCAGCAAACAGCCACTTTCTCTGGGAGGAAAACATGACATAGGAGGTAATTTCTTTCCTATCTCTGCCACTAACTCACTGTGCAAACATGACCAAGACCAAGCCACTTTCTTTTCTGATGCCTCTATTTTCCCCTCTGTTGGTAAAGATAAGTTGTCCAGAGTTCTCAAGCATACAGGGCAAGCTAATGGGCTTGAGAGAGAAAATGCCTTGATGTGTAAATAGCTGCTGTCACTGGAGGCTGTAGCCTAGACAAGGAGAGGGGAACGCTTAATTTTATTTTTCATCAGACCTACGTTCTCTGATGGCTTAAGCAGGCTATATGGAGAGGGTGATTTAGGCCCCATACCTGAATGCTCCCCAGAACAGTTGCGTTCAGAACAAACCCACCTCCCATTAAGGTTTAGATCAGGGCTGTGCCCTGGCCAGGGCTGTAGCTGTTTATTTTACCTCCTGGACAAGGTACACTTGTGAGATACTGTGTGGCTTTCTGATAGCAGAAGATGGTGAGAGATAAGCTTTTCTCTTCACTGTATCTCAAGGCTCTGATCTTCTGTTTCCTCCACCTCCCCAGCCTTCACAACCCCTCTCTGCTCTTTGCAACTCTGCAGACCACAGTCCCCCCAGTGTGGGTAATCCACTGCACCCAGGGCAGAGGCAGACCAGTGCAAGTCTCGATAGATGGATAGATTTCCACAGTGGACTCAACTGAGCGCTGTAGTGCCATCAACTGCAAGAAAGCAGCTCTGCAGTGAAGCCAGAGGTGACCGGGTTGGTGTCTCTGCAGGGTTATGGAGAGCATCAGTGAGGGAAACCATGGCTTACTGGAGGGGAACTACGATTATTTTCTTTTCAGTGTGAATTAGTTGCAAACATTTAAGGCAGTTTAATAGTCTGAGACATAAGGATGCTAAACATATAGAATAGTTTATTTATAGGGTGCCCGATTTTCAGGTTTGAGAAGCAAACTGCTCATTTCAGTAGCACAGAGGGACCAGTCAGGATCCAGGAGATGAGAAATAGGTCCTGGGGGTTTAGTTGTAGGAGGAGCCTTAACCAGCTTGGAGGGTTGTGGCAGTGCAGGGGGGACGTACACCGTGCCCTGCGGTGTACATTTTTTTCTGGGGGACTGGGAGAAATCTGGATCTCCTAGAGCTAATGCAGTTCATCCCTAGTAAGCCAGGTAGGCGTTAAACCCTTGAGGTCCTGGGATACTTTTTTGGAGGTGGGTTGGAAGGAACCACAATACTGTCCTGTACTGTCCTGTGATGGTCAGGCTGGAAATGTACATCATGGCTGGCTGTTTGGAGACACGAGGTGTAGCTGACTGCCCTTGTCTGCTGACAGCATTGCCTCCCAGGATCTTAGTTCTAGAGCTGCTCGAGAAACAAAACCGTTGTTTAAAAGATTAAAGCAGAAGTTTGCAAAGAGCCTTTCCAGGTCCTGTGCAGGAAGTCCAGGGCATGTGTGTTGAGGGGCAGAGAGGGAAACTCAAGGAAGAGCTGCTTGTGGTTTGTCCTCTGTCTCTGGACCATTTTCTGTCTTGGTAGCAATACTGTAGTAGTAGGCACGGATTGTGTTTTCCACAGAAATAAATCCTGGACGCTCTTCCCATCTGCAAGGGCAGAAAGGAAAAATAAGAGTTGGCAGAAAGGACAACAGTGGACTGACCCAATGGAGAAGATACCAGGCACAGAAGAACCTGGGACAGAACAGCAGCCTAGCAGTACCAGGCTGTACCAGCAAAGGAGCTGCAACTTTTCTGGGATGGAGAGGGGCAAATGCAGAGAAGCTCTGACATCTTACTGGCAAATGGAAGGGAATGATAATAAAGAATTATGTGTATTATTCATCATGGTCTGGGGAATGAGACACCATTCATTTTGTATTGTCCCCATCCAGACAGTGTGTGCTGCCCTGACGGACCAGCACAGAAAAGAGCAAGAGAAATCCTTACCTGTAGGTCCAGCATTGCTGCATGAGGGTGTACATCTCTGCTGGACAGTCCGTGGGGCAGTCCATGCGCTTCCCTTGCTCTATGAAGCTAATAACCTCCGGGCCTTTCATTTTCTACGAGAAGATCAAGTGGGAAAATGTTTTCACAGAATCACAGAATTGTAGGTGTTGGAAGGGACCTCAAGAGATCATCGGGTCCAACCCCCCTGCCAAAGCAGGTTCCCTAGAACAGGTTGCCCAGGTAGGCGTCCAGATGGGCCTTGAATATCTCCAGAGGAGACTCCACAACCTCCCTGGGCAGCCTGTCCCAGTGCTCCGTCACCCTCACCGTGAACAAGTCCTTTCTCATATTGGTGGGAACTTCCTGTGATCCATTTTGTGGCCATTGCCCCTTGTCCTTTCCCCACAAACCACTGAAAATGTTTTAATGGTTTTGGATCTGGAAACAGGGTCAGCAGAGGCAGTTTAGAGCTGGGCCTGGGGTAGTGCTTTGGGTCCATGCACAGCCCACCCCATACACCCATAGTGTCTGTTTTCAGCCCCTGCACCCAGCAGTGGTGTCTCACATTGCCTCACAGCCCAGGGCCCCATCCCAAGCCTGTGCAGAGCAGTGGCTGAGCAACTGACTTTTCAGCTCTGCAAGTGGGTGGAAAGATCAAAGAGAAGGTCTGCTTTAATTCAAATCCAAATGAATTTGCTTTGTTTTCAGTTTCCTTTCCCTTAAATGAACACAAAGCTGCTGGATCCAAGCAATCCAATCTGTGCCTTCCATGAAGTGGAAGTGAGCCTGTTGTGTTGCCCCCTGCCTAAGAGAAGTAAAAGCACCCACTCGAGGGAATGGAAATCGAAGTTTCAGTGTGTGTCAGTCAACCAGTTTTAGAGTGGGAGCCCAGATTGTGACTTTGATCCATGGTAGGCCCAACTTTGCCTCACCTTGTACGGTTTCTGCCCATAGCTGAAGGCCTCCCACATGGTCACGCCATAGCTCCATACATCACTCTTGCTGGAGAACTTGTGATAGAGGATGCACTCTGGGGCATACCATTTCAAGGGCCACTTTCCTGCTGTCCTGGCCTGTAGCAAAGCAAAGAGGAACATTTGAGAGAGAGCCTGCTCTGAGCTGAACCTGAATTCTGTTTTTCTAAATGTTTCTGTCAAATGCGATCCCACACCGCTGAAAAAATACCGTCTGCATTTCTTCCTTCCCTCCTGGAGCTTTGCAAAGACTCTTTTAATGTCACAGCAGTGAGGCTGGACAGAATGTGATGTGGTTGTGCAGCAGGGCTCCTGGGAAGAGCTCAGAGCCCCTATCTCTGGGAGTCTTAGCCCCCAGCCTGGAGGCCTCCTGCTAGCTATCTGGATCCTTTGCTGTGCTCACACTTACCTTGTAGTAGCTGTCATCAGCGCCAAGCGCCTTGGAGAGTCCAAAGTCACTGATCTTGGCATAATGCTGGTTGACCAGCAGGACATTTCTGGCTGCCAGGTCCCTGTGGACAAAGTTTTTTTCCTCCAAGTACTTCATCCCCATGGATACTTGATGCATCAGCTCCACAATATTGCTGACTGTAATCTCATCTCTGGGGAGGATGGAAGGACAATGCAGTAATAAAACTGTTGGACAGCAAGGATCTGTCATTACTCTGTACACCACAGTCCCCTCTAAGCTCTCTAGCTGCAGCGGAGAATGAGCATGGACATCTCTGTTCCAGAAGCATCAGTCCCTATGACTTACATGAAAAGGAATCTCTTTCTGCTATTAGCAGCCTCCCTCCACCTACAAAGCCAGGCTTCCCTGGCAGCAGTGAGTTGGATGAGAAATGCAGAGAATCTCAGCCACATTTTATTCAGTACTCACTTCTTGGAAGACAAGAACTTGTTGAGTGGTCCTCCAGAAGCCATCTCCATCACAAGCATCAGGGACTCTGCCTCGCAGACCCCAATCATGCGGACAATGTACGGGTTGTCCAGTTGATGCATGATCTGGGCTTCCGTCATCATTTCATCCCTCACTGTTTTCTCATTGTTGCTCTTCAGCACCTTGATGGCCACATCAATCTGCTTCCTGCACAGGACACAAGAGGAACAAATATGGATGAATTAAACAGCAGCTGGATTCATGTATCAGCCAGGAATGGAAACTACTCCACATGTGATAATGTTTGGTATCTCAAATGCAGCCTCCATAGCCTGTTTTTGTGGAGCCCTGTATGACATTGTTATCCCAGGCCTGTTAGAAGGCCAAAGAGAAAAGGATCACCTCACCCTTGTAAGTGTAGAGTAGTGATTGCCATCTGTAGATCTGAAGGCTCCTCACACACTGAGATGTGCATAATCATCGCCATTTTTCAAGGAGAATCTCAGGCACAAAGTGAGCAAAGGCCATCTTTATGGACACGCAGAGAACCAGAGGTAGAGCCAAGGATTGCACATCTACTCAGTTTCACTCCTTTACTCTGATGTGGACCAAGATGACCTCAGGAGCATGGACATGCTCCTCTGAGCCTGGCAAATGCCTCCAGAAGTGGCAGCCTTATGCATGGGAGCATAAAATGCAGCTTATACTCTCGGGACACTGGCAAAGTCCCAGAAAAGCTACTATTGACCTTCCAGAGCCTCTCTTATACCTCCACCCCATTATCACTCTAGAGTCCATCTAACTAGAAACAGGATGGCTGGGGACATCTCTGAGCACCCCCTTCCCTCTTCCTCGGCATCCTTCAGGGCAGCACTCACTTTCTCATTTTGTAGACTCCTTTCTTGACGCAGCCAAAGTTTCCTGCCCCCAGTTCCACTTCATCAATCATCAGGTGGTCCCTCTTCAGGAAGAGTTTCTTATCCTTCAGTTCCTCAGGGTCACTGTACGGGCTCTCATAGACACTGGTGTCCATGGGTAGCAAGCGTGACTTTCCTGCATATTCACATGAGATAAACTTGTTTATAGCTCTAAGTGATGTACCCTTCCCTGCCCCTCCCTCATTGATCGAGAATGTTTTCTCTACCATCCTGGCATATTCTCCTTCAAGCTCCATCATTTAAGCCTTCCCCTGGGCATCTCCCATCCTCTCACAGCCCATGGCCTCTCTGAGTTACACTGTCAGACCCAGGATGGAGAGAAGAGTTTGAGCACTCCCACACCACAGGTCCCAGCAGGTCCCAGCCACGTGCTTGGCTTCCCCCCAGTGAAATGTAACTGAATGCACCGAGTATTTAGTAGGCAGTACAGAAGATGGGGAATAGGACAGGGCTTGATTTACTGGTACAGGGTGCGGACAAACACTTTTGCAATATTCTTGGCTCAGGGCCCGGTAATGAGTGGGTGCCTTTGTAGAAAGGCAGCTTTGCAGCACAGCTCTGACCAGAAGGTGATAGAGATGGCAACCCCCCTGGCTCCTGTGGCACCCCCAGGTCCTGTCTCCTCCCATCACAAGGAGAAGGCTTTCAGAGGTGCTCACCTACAGGCTCTGGCGTGTATCCATCTGCATTGAGAGCCCCAAGGTGTCTCTGGAAAAGAAACAGGGTGAAGTGCCGAGGGGGCTGTGTGTCCCTCAGCCGCAGGGAGCATGCACGCAGGGCTGCGTTTTGCTTTGTACCTCCTCTGTTTCCCCCATCCTGAAGTTATAGGTCTCCTGCAGCAGTGGGGGTCATCCCAGGCTCTGGGATCTGTAGCTCTGTAGCTCAGAGTCAGCGAGTAAAGGGAAGCCCAGAAGCAACTCAGCTTGCAGCCAGCTCACCTGCCTGGCTGGCTGTGCCAAAAAGTGACCTCCACGAGCACCCATGGATGCTGCAGCCACTGTTCCAAAAGCAGACAGGGACAAAGCTGTGACTGCTCTATGAAACACACTTGTCCAGCACAGCTTTGAACTCCAGTGCTGCTTGGAGCCAAGTCACCATGGGAGCCCACCGCAGATTGTGAAAGCTCTCTGAGAAGATGGGTAAATTCTCAGACCTTTATTTGGGCCCAGCTGGGCTCTGGGATGGGCTGCTCTCATAGCCCAGACTTGCTGGTTTCAACACAGCTGAGCACTCGCAGTGGTGACTGAGCGCAGACATACCCTGAGGCCAGGGACGCAGAAGGAGCACAAAGACCTGGCCAGTGGCCAGAGGCCGGCAGCAAGGCTGGGCGTTCCCAGAATCCGACCATGTCTTCCCTGCTCCTGCCTGGCAAGGAGGGCAGCAGGGAGAGGGCTCCCCGAGGACATCCCCACATGTTGCAAGGAGCACAGTGTGAATGGAAACCATTTTCAGCTCTAATGGTAGCTGTGCCCAGCTATTCCTTGTCCCCATCCAAGCTGGAAAGAGGACAACATTGCAGCTGGCCTTAATATATTCCAGTTGTGTTATTGCCTTTTAGAAAAGAGCAGTTTGATCAGCGAGCTTGAAATGCAATTAAGCCCCTGAGGTACCAATAAAACAGACCCTTCCCAAAACTTACGCTCACAGAGGGGTGGGTTGGTGGAACTGGTGCTGCAGAGGCTGTGAATCAAGAGAGAAATTGTTATTTGGAGTCTGTGTGTGCCCCAAGCAGAATCAGAGCATCAGTCCTTGAAGGACTGTGGGGTCCGATCCCTCCCACGCAAAGGCCCCTTTCCACTGTTAGCCATAAAGGGTGTGGAAGTATGCCTGGGTAAGGGGGCTGTTCCCAGGCCAGCCCTCATGAGACCTCAGGGGTCCCACAGGCAGGCTCTGAAGTGACGTTTGTGACACTTGGGCCAGGAGAAGTGACCCACAGTTTTGAGTGTTCAGCTCAAGAGACCCACCAGGAGCCAGGCTTCAGGTCATGTTGTTTTCTTGTGCCTAAAAAGCAAGTCATTTTTCAGAAGCCATGCATTTGGCACCCAAAGCCCCTAATTTTTGCATCTGGGGCGTAACAACCCCAAGCAGTGCTACAGGCTGGGAGATGAGTGGTTGGAAAGCTGCCTGGCAGAGAAGGACCTGGGAGTACTGGTTGATAGGCAGCTGAATATGAGCCAGCAGTGTGCTCAGGTGGCCAAGAAGGCCAACAGCATCCTGGCTTGTATAAGAAGCAGTGTGGCCAGCAGGTCTAGGGAAGTGATTGTGCCCCTGTACTCGGCTCTGGTGAGGCCGCACCTCGAGTACTGTGTTCAGTTTTGGGCCCCTCGCTACAGGAAGGACATGGACGTGCTCGAGCGAGTCCAGAGAAGGGCGACCAAGCTGGTGAGGGGTCTGGAGAACAAGTCTTACGAGGAGTGGCTGAGGGAGCTGGGCTTGTTCAGCCTGGAGAAGAGGAGGCTCAGGGGAGACCTCATCGCTCTCTATAGGTACCTTAAAGGAGGCTGTAGAGAGGTGGGGGTTGGTCTGTTCTCCTACGTGCCTGGTGACAGGACGAGGGGGAATGGGCGAAAGTTGCGACAGGGGAGGTTTAGGTTGGATGTTAGGAAGAACTTCTTTACCGAAAGGGTTGTTAGGCATTGGAATGGACTGCCCAGGGAGGTGGTTGAGTCGCCATCCCTGGAGGTCTTTAAAAGACGTTTAGATGTAGCCCTTAGTGATATGGTTCAGTGTGGGACTTGTTAGTGTTAGGACAGAGGTTGGACTAGATGATCTTGGAGGTCTCTTCCAACCTAGACGATTCTGTGATTCTGTGATTTGTCTGGAGCACAGATTCCCCTGTCTGTTGCTGTGTTTGGGCCACCCTTGGCCAAGCCAGGAGTGTGGCCGCTTTCAGCAGACAGCACGAAGTGGCCTTGCCCAGCCTGCCACAGGAGCTGAGATTGCACTGTTCCCTCACCATCAGAGCCTGAGCAAGGGGGGTCAGACATGGTAAAGGACACTTGTGATGGCACTGCTCAAAGTGGCCTCAACCGGGGCCAGGGATGGCACTCACAGACATCAGCTCACCTGGCATGCTGGGGTTGGGGCAGCTTTCCCTCAGGGCGAAAATTAAACCATCCGGTTTGAGTTTCAAATACTCCACCAGCTGAGAAAGGAATCAGAGGAAAAAGAGATTAATGCAAGCAGAAAATCATCTTTTCTTTTGCAGGCAGCATGTGTGGCTTATGGTAATGATTTCTCTCAGATTTATGGCAGAGAGGGACCTGATTCTTTCTTTCTCTCCTCTCCTAACTATGCACTCAGGGATCTCGTAGAGCCAGCATTTGCATAGCTGGGTATCTGCCAGAGCTGGGAAGAATTTGGGAAGTTAGATAAACACCAAAGAAAGACAAAGGGAAAATCTCTAGCAGTACAGCTGGGTAGGGCATTTTCAGTGTAATGTCATTGTTGCCACAGCCGGAAAGGTTTTTAAGAAGTGTTTTGTTTGATAAAGCCTGAGAGAAACCTTTGGCTTTTCTGGAGGAACCCCAGCGCTAGCCCTCTGGATCTTGGGCAGTTTTTCCCTGCAGTTCAAGCACTGCAGGGATTGACACTGGCTGGAGTTGACCACCCGAGCCCCTGGCCACCGGACCACAGGGCGGACTAGGCTTTCTCTTCCCCTCCCATGTGGCTCAGATTTCATCTGAAATTGGGAGCCTGGCGCAGTTCCGTTTCCATTAAAATGCCCCAAAGTCTTTGTTTTCATTCAAATTCAGAGTGAAGACAGTCTAGGGAATTTGAAAAATTCAGCAAAACAGTTACCATCCCCAGACAGCTTTGCCCAGGAGGAAGCAGCCCAGGAGGAAGCAGCGGTGTTCCTGCCCTGGGGCAGCTCCGAAGGGCCGTGGTGCACACCCAGGCCCAGCCAGGCTCTGGGGGCACGCAGTTCCCAGCAGTGCTAAGGCTCTGTGCTGGTCGTGGGCTTCAAGCCCTCATCACATCCCCTAAAAACCCTGTCCCCTCCTTGTGAGGACTTCTGGGGCACTGCAGCACCTGAACATATTCTGCAGCTCCTTCGGGGTGATAGGATTTGTCTCCTGGTACATGGACACACGTCTCCTGGTCTCATGGTACATCTTTGGTCATGTCAAGGTTTTGGCAGTTGGCTCAACACTTCTGCCCTCCCCCCCCCCTCCCCCCCGCTCTTTGCATATTAGTCAGCCACTTGGAAAATAAAGTTGCAGTCAGTGCCCAAAGGTTTGCCGGGCCAGGAGGGGGGATGCACAGGAGACACAGACTGGTATGAGCAATTTCATCAGGGCTTGCTGCAGGCAGAGGTCCCAGGCACATGATGTGGCTGAATGTGCGATGTTTGCTGACGGGGTGCAAACATAATTAATATGACCATCTGTCAGTATCCTGCCTTGAAGCTAGAAGTGAAAAGCACTGATCCTCTTGTTTCTTTGGAGAGGCACCAGGCTGGTGTTAGGCATGGTAACGCCAGTGCTACTTCAGAGCTGCTATGATAACCCAGCCCTAGCTGTACATAGCTAGGAGTGCACGATGGTGCACAGAAATGAATGTAATGAGGTGAGCTGATAGACAGGCAGACCCAGGGGACATAAGGGTTTTCTGGAAGGGGCTACAACCACCCACATATGGTCTTAAAGTCTTTAAAGCTCCAGGTGGCCTTTCCTTTCTCCCAAAGCATGGGCAGCAACAACAAGGGAGAAGTGCCTTCGCTTTATTAGGACAGCAGCAGTCACTGCCCCACAGTACGGTACCTGCCAGAGCGTGTCGAACTTGGTCCCCTCGGGGATGGAGTACTTGCCGGACTTGTCCTGGTCTATCCGATAGTGATACACTGTTTTGCCGTAGACAAGGGAGAGAGCGTAGGAGCCATTTTCCTTTTTTTCTCTCAGCCTGGTCGGAAGGAGAACTATTGAAAGCAACTCCAGGTTTTGCCCTGCAAATTACCATGGCTGTGGTGGTGGTGGGTTGCAGGGTGGGCACTTGATAAGGAGTCCCTGCACCCCCCTCTTAGAATTGCCACCTTCCCTCTGCAGAGGCTGAGGAGAGATCCTTCACCTTCTGTCTCTTGCCCCTCTTCTCCACCCTCTCCAGCTAATTCTTTCTTTCTTCAACTCATTCAGGAGATAATTAAATTAAGGGCCATCTCACTTCTGCAGAGATGCATGTGTTTTTCTAGCACAGCAAGTGCTTTCTTTTATATTTTATTGGCCATACAGTGCCTCCATTTCAGTGTTGAATGCCTCCGTCTATTGAACTCTGTATCTGATATCACCCTGTGCATTAGGAAGCGTGCTTCATACAGACATCTAAACATGAGAAATGAATAAAGCTTATGACTGGCTTTTCATGAGGGCCAGATACTGCTTCATAACTGACAGGTATGGGGTGTCAGACCCCACAGATCTGTAAACTCAGTCTGACCATGCCCAGCTAAACCTCCTCTCAGGAAGTGCCACATGAAACAAATAACTAGAGGGTAAGTGGGGAAATGCTAAAGGGACCATCTGTCAGGGTTTACACACTCACAGGAACTTCCCATCAGGTTGTGCCCCAGAGTAGAGCCTCCGTTCAGCTTCATCCCGGCTGATGTTGCCGTGGTACCAGGGCATCCTCTCATGGGCCGTGGTGGCAATGAGCTTCTCCACCTGTGGAGCCTGGCTTATGATGGCCTGTTCAAGTGCATCCCCCTGGAAGAGAGTGAGAAATGAGACCTCCTGCTGCACCGCTGTGTTGCTGCGTGGCTTCAGCATGGCTTAGTTTGCACCCCCTTGGACAGCTGAGGCACGAAACTTGGACAGTCTTGCAACTGGAGTGCCTGTGACATTAATTGTGCCTGTAGCACTAGTGGGTTGGATTCTGTTCTGCTGCAGAATTACTCGCAGAATTACTCAAGATGAGATACTTGCTTATCTAAATTGCTCCCAGCCCTCAAATCCATCTGAAGTCCATTGATTTGCTGGTGAGGGAAGAGAGAAGCTATTGTGTTCACATGGGGGATTTTGACATCAGGCTCGCAGGGTGCCTTCCTGCTTGGCATTCCTGGAAGAGCAGGACCACTTTCTGGTGCCTCTGCCTTCTTGGCTGCTTGCTGTCCCCAGGCACTACAGCTTATCAAGAGCAGTGCAATCTGGAAATCATGTGGGATACCACAGATGAATTTTACTGGCCCTACACTTTTTATAAACAAATGCAGGTTTTCATTTGCCAGTAGGTGGCAATGTCCTTTGTGTTATCTGCCAGGGTGTACGGTTCAGCTTCACGGAGAAACCATACAGAAGACCTCATTCTGTCAGGCACCTCTGGTCTAAAATAGACCACATTTAGAGACTTTTCATAGAAAGACTTCCTAGGGAGAATGCCTGAGCTATCTCACTTGGAAGGGATTGAGTAGGCACTATTGAGCTGACAGCAGATAAAGGAAAATTAATTATGTAGCTGCCAGTGTGACCATTTAGAGAGTTTTGCTTGGTCTGTCTCAATTATATATATTTCTGTGTACAACCAACTACAGAAGCTATTTTTAAATTTAAATAATAGACTAGATGCAGTACCCAGTACCTTAGTCTCATAGGCAAAATCTCCAATGACTTTAAAGAGCAAGGAAAACCTGAGCAACACTTTGAATCTGGTTTCATCACAGCTTCAACACAGCATTACGGAGGCACAGACACTTCATGTGCAGAGCGTTGGTCTAACTGCAGCGAGTGTTCCGTGTGCTGCAGGGGAGCAAATGGCGCATGGCGAAATGCTTGCGAAGTGGGTGGTGAACCCCAACGCCCTGCAGAGCAGGTGCAATAGCACTGTTCAGAGAAATAGCCTGAAGGTTCGGGATGATGTTTAGACACGTTTCTGAAGAAGCAACTGAAAAAGTGAGAGTTAAGTCTGGTTTTAGTGCCTGCTGCCTCTGAGAAGAAGGACCTTGCTTCACCATGATGTGATATAAGAAGGGGAAGACAGCAATAGAGGTCAGGGTGGCAAGCGGCGGTAAGCCCCCAGGGAACACCCCTTGCACAGTCCCACACTGCCTTTGGCAATGTCCAGTACCTCTAGTCTCCACGTCTGCCGGACGTACTCGCGCACCATATTGTCCCTCATGCTGTCGAAGACACCAGGCTGGGGCTCCACGCCACTCGGGCGGTTGCAGGGCTTGCGGAGGGTGCAGCAGAGCCCATCGGCATCCTTGGAGTAAAACTCGCAGAGCTCCTCTGGCCCACAGTGCGCTTTGCCCCCCGCAATAGCGTAGGTACCGTTCATCTGGCGCTCGATGGCGTAATGATAAAACTGCAGGTTGCATACCATGGAGAGGACGTACCCCCCCAGACTGCGCAGGCATTGCCGCAGCAGGAACAGCCCATCCGACATGCCTGCCAGCTTGAGGTACTCCTCCGCCTCCGACCTGGCAATGCTGCCATAGTAAAAGGGCAGGTGAGCAGCAGCATCCGGCATTGCTGCGCACTTACTGGGATTGCTTGGGGCAGCTCACACGCAGCTCGTACTTGATCTGGAAGAGAGAACCAAAATTCTTCACTGACTGAATTTTTGCAAACAGGTTTAATTGGAATTCAAGCCTGTTTATCTAGGGGTTGATCAGCCCGCAGAGGACAGTCTGTAGGGGCATCTCAGACATCACATGGAGAGTAGCAACGGGTGCATTCATATCTCTGGCCAGAGAATCCCACACAGCAATTTGCCTATCCTGCTAGAACAGGTAAGCAGAAATACACCCAATCTTGATCTATTGCAAGTAATAGAGAATGCACCAAATTCTACAGTGATTGTTCTGGTCATGGATTACCTTCACTATTAAAAATGTGCTTCTTAAATCCATTCCAAAGTTTTTAGTTTTGACTTCCTACTATTTTCTCTCTAGTCTTGTTCACAATAAAAGGAAATTCTTTTTCCTCCCTGAATAAATTAGTTTTGCTGTGAGGGTCTATTAGGCCAAAATCTTACATGAATTAAGATTAAAACATGAGAGCAACATTAATTGTCTAAAGAACATCTAGATATACGGTTGCACCAAACACAGCAAAAGGAGGCAAGTATAAGCCGAGTGCTTCTAGGCAGACATTAACCATTGGTTGACAGGAGCAAGGAGAAACCTTCCTCTAATTGTCTCTTGATAAATTGTATGGATTTTTTTTCCTACAATATCTGACTGGCTGGTTTCTGAATTTGGCCAACACTCCGATCCCAGCTGGCAGTTCCTATTTCTACTTCTTACACATGTTCCTGAGAAAGCCGGAGCTCAGACATGGCCAGCCGTCATTGCAAAGTTAGTTTAATCCCGCTGTCTCTGTCAAGCTGAAATGTGCAAGCATTACTGGAGTTCCCCTCTCAGAACAACCTAAAACCAGAAAAAAACCTACCGCCGTGTTGCTGCAGCGCCGGTTCTTGGTGGGAACCCAATGAGAAATGTCACTTTGTTGACTGAGATACTGCAGAGCCCCTCCTGACAGAGAGCTATAGGAGTTCTATCAAAACATCTAAAATCCCACCCACAAATTATAGCCAATTTCCGGTGCTTAGTGGAAACATTACCAGATTTGGAGGGTCTTATTTGTTCCCTGGAGCCTAATCTTCAGTTTTGTCACTGCGTAGATGCTGACCCCAAAAAGAGTTATTGTCTCCCTCCCCATCTCCCAGAAATGCATAACTCATGTTTATAGAAAAGGCAACCCAGCTTTTTGGCTGGATCTCTGCTATTCACCCTGATTCTTCCCAACATCACCCTCATTTCCGAACATGGTGGGACAAGTCACTGCCTGATTGTTTGGTCCCACTGAGCTGCTTCAGAAGCAGCCTCTCAGGCAGTGGCTGGAGCTGTACTTGGCTGGCCATCTGCCTGCCCTGTGCCTACCTAGCAGCACTAGTGAGGGGGCTGCTTCCTGCCAGCCTCTGGCCCTGCTGAGCTATGAAAGGGTTGGCTGGATATGTGCTCTGCGTCAGTAGGAACAGGGTAGGGGTTAGAAGGAAACTGCTGAGGAGAAACCATTCCTCTGCATGCACCCTGCTCTGCTCAGCGTTCAACAGTGAAGACCCCATGGGGAACTGGATTTATGGCAACCAGAGTCTTCTCTACCTATTTGTTGTCTTCATTAAGCCCAGAAGTGGCCTTCTGATGAGAACAGGAAAGGAGAGCAGGCTTGGTGAAGGAGATGTTTTAGCTAAGGCAGGAAACCACAACAGGAAGCCGTCAGCGGCGTTTGCAGCTTGCATGCGGGACGAGTGTAAACCCTGTTAAGCGCAGCACAAGTAAGCCTGAATTGTGAAGCCCCCTTAATCAAATTCAACAAATGAAGCAAAGTGGGGTCTTGGTGGACCTGCCAGTATGAGACAGAAGGCAAAAGGAAATATACTGTAGCTAAAAACCTGAAATGGAGTCAGTGCTTTGAAAGCAAATGGCCTCCGTGGTCATTTGAAATGCTCCAGGCATCAGAGCTGCCCAAATGCCGGGCAGATGCAGCCCCCAGCACTGCTCCTGAGACAGAACAACTGCCAGGGCAGGACCCAGGAGGGTGGGATGTCCCGCATTGGAGGATGTCAGAAGCAAGCACTGCAGCTCTTAGTTTTGACTGCAGAGTCAGGCCCATGAGTCATATTCATGAGTGAAGGAAGAGGAAGCGCTGAGTAGGCAGTGGAAGGTTGATAGCCTTCTTCATGTGCTACTAATTTCCACTGGCTACCTGGGTTAAACAGTGATTAGGTACAAGGATGATGCACCCAAACATGCTGATTCCCTTCTCCGGAAAGTTCAGGAGCAAAACATCACAGAAAATGGAACATGTTTGAAAATCGGTCAGGTGGAAGTGAGACAGCAGAAGCCACTGATCACTACTGAGCTCCCACAAAGTTTCCAGGTGCTTACGCAGGCAGTTCTGTTGCAAACAGACTGTTTTTTTCTCTGCAAGCACAGGGCTGGAGTCCGGAGAGCCTCCATACAAGAGTGAACCCAGGCCTCTGGGTGGGCCTGAACAGCCCTGGCACAACCTTAGCAGACTCAAACCTCACACAGCTTTGTTTTTCTGCAGTGTAAAGCACAGATGAAAATGAGAACCGATTTCATGGATGGCTTTTACAGACAAACTAGTGGCTGGAAGAAGCTGTGAAAGGCTCCCTCAACCACCGTCTTCAAGCAGCAGGACCTGATTTTTCCAGCATCTTCTAAATCTCTGTCCCTTGGGCTGTAGCAACCCAGATGCTGAGCATTCCTGTTGGTTTTGGGTGCTCAGCCCAGGTTAGAAATAGCCCTTGGGGAGAAAGCCCACGAAGGCAGGGCTCCTGCAGTTATGGCCACGTCTGCAAGCTGGCGCTGTGACGTGAGGATGCACTGAAGAAAACAGCGCCCACGTAAAAAGCAGAGTCAGATCTGCACACAGGAAAGTCGTGCAGGAAACTATTGACATGTCAGTCAATCAGATCTATATATAGCTGGCTACTCGCTTCTATTTAGATTAGACAAGAACCATCAGGAACTGGTTTGACTTTATAATTTCCCAGAAGAGCAGGTCCAATTTGTGCTGTACCAGTGCCAGTCCCTGAGAGGCTGCCAGAGGAAGTGGTGGCAAACTGTAGCACCCCATAGGAGAGTGTTTTCTGTCTCACTATGGCCACGACAAACCCCCACAGCACTGCCCTGGCTGCCTGGGCTGTCTCTTTAAGGTGGCCGACCCGGGGGTGGAGGACCCGGGGAGGGATGGAGGCTGGGAAAGGGCGGGGGGGGGGTTATAAAAGGGGTCTGGGCGAGTGGGTGCCCTGGAGGGGCTGGTGCAGGGAGCTGCTGTTTGAGGTGTGTGGTGGCAACGTGGGGGAGGAGGGTTTTTTTTGAGCAACTCTGTAAAAGGTGTTTAATTGAGGGGAGGCAACTGAAAGTAAGAACTGCCGGGCTGAATGTGGCATTGCTGGGGCAGAAGGTCTGGCTGGGGGGAGCAAGAGGCTCGGAGCTACCGTGCCACTCACTTGCCCTGTCCCTGGGCTGTGAGTGGGGAATGACTGCCACCTCGGGGCTTGCCTGCCCTGTAGGAGGCTGCTGCTGGCTGAGGCCAGGTTGCCCCAGCCGCCTGCTGAGCCCTGCAGCTTCTCCTGGCATCCCTTGGCCTCTCACTGCACTGGTGAGGTTCTGCAGAGCTCCATGCAGGCCTCTTGCCTCGCCCTGCTGCAAGAAGCTAGTGCAAGAGTAGATGTGTTCTCCTGTGATGCTGTTTGCAGCCCTTTTTTGGTGCTGTAGGAAAACCTGGGTAAAACTTTGTACCTGGTACTATCTTGACCTGCTTGGTGTTTACTGAGCTCTCCAGGAGTCTGCTGCTGGAGCTGATCCTGTGGAGGTGTGGGGCTGAGCCTGGGTGCAGGGGCTGTGGCAGAGGGAAGGTGGAGGCAGGGCTTAGGAGAGAGCAGGATGGCACAAAGAGTAGGGTAAATGGAACAAATCATCAGTAGCTGCTTCCCTGTGGCTTTGGGTGCATGCCAGCCATCTTCTGGCTTGCCTAGGGCTGTGGAGGAGCAGCTATGCCCAGTTCTTTCCCCTAGATTTCCTTCTGTTGTTCCTGGTCTGATCCAAGAACTGGTTTTATAGTGAAGAGCCTGGTTGAAGATGAAGGACTGTAAAATGTTTCAAGTGTACAAGTTCCCTTTCTAAGTCATTTATCCCAGGAGTGGCTTGTGACATGTAAGAGGATGAGCTGTGAGACGATTCCTGGATTGTGAGCATATAGTCTTCTAAATGCTAAATAACAGTAGATTTGAAATAACTTTGATTAAACTTCAAATGCTTCTCAGTTTAAAGAAAACTTTAACCTTGACTTGGATTGGCCTTACTATACTCTTCTAATTGCTCTTGATTAATGTTAAATTTGCATTTGTGCATTCCATAGCAGCTCTTCCCAAAGCTTCCTCATGAGCACTTATGTTCCTTGCTTTAACTGCTTTCCTAACCTCCCTGCTGACTGCATATTAAAACGTCAACTACACAATCATTTATTAACACTTGAGCTATGTGTGAGTAGGAGTTTATGAAACTGTGAGCCCATTTTTGTTCGTACTCATAAACAGCATGCCTTCTGCTTATATTGAAGATAATAATCTTCTGTACTTGTCAGTGGGTATTACTGACTCAGTCCTACCTGAAATGGTTGTATTTACAGAAACTCCACAGAAAAAGCTCCCTGCTCTTGCTGGAGTCCTGTGGCTTGAATTCTACAAAGGACCTGATCTGCCCTTTGCTGTCCTTGAAGTGAGCAGGTAAGTGCAAACTGCCCCTTGCTGCCTGTGGATCCCTGGCCATGTGCAGAAATGCTTCATACACCTAAGCCCCTTTGAAGTGAAACATGGGAGTCGTCTGGCCCCAGGGAGAGTTCAGTCCTTTTTGGAATAAAGATGTTAAATTCCCCAGTATCCTTTGCAAGGCCTCATGCAGGGGCCTGGTACTGCTGGGATGCACTTGATGCAAAAGCTCCTGACAGTGGTGTACCAACTTTGAAAAAAAGCTGGTACCATGGAGATCAGAACCCTTCATCCCCAACTCCTTCCAAACTCTTGGCCAGAGACCTCGTGGCACCCCATCACAGTATTATTGAAGATTTAAAATAAACATAGGTGATAGTTCTGTTTAAATGCTTGTGCCTTGGTGTTACAGTACCTGTGTGATGAAGCAGCCATTGCTTACCCAGCGGCAGGGCTGCTGGTGGCTGGTTTCCTGTTCCTCCTTCCACCCAGGATCAGAACTAGCCAGGCTGCCTTGGGTCCCTCAGCTCTCTTAAAGCACTTACTCCCACAAGCAGGCAGCATTCAAGGGCTTGATGTCTGAGCATGCTGCTTGCAGACCCCCCTTCAGAGTCAGCCTGATGCTTGTATCTGCACCCAAATATGCAGGAGTGGTCATGTGCCACCTCTGCTCCTGTTGCAGCTCCCAGCTGCTTCTCGCTGCTTTGCTTCAAGCTGGCCACTCTTAACCTGCCTGAGTGGGTGAGGCTGCTCATCCTTCTCAGAAAGGGAGAAACAGTGCAACAGAGCATGGAAAATTGATGACACGCTTGTTTGGTGCAGTCAGATGGCAATAAAGGCCTGAGCTCATTCATATCCTGCTGGGGACTTGTTTTCCTTCTGTGGTTATTTGTCAAATGCTAATGAGCGGAAGCAATTTGCTCTTCTCTCCTTGAGAGCAGGAGACAAGGAGGGGGCAGGGGAGGGGCAAGGCCACCTGCCTGGGGCCCTGGTGGTTATAACTATCTGCCTCTTTTGTTCAAGCTGTTGCTTTAATGGCCAGGATTGCCTTGTTCCCAGAAAGCAGTTTTCTGGTGTTAGCCTGCTTCCTCTGAGCTTTTCACTGATGCCTGTGAACCAACGGTGCAGCTGCCTCTGGTAACAGGAGGCAGGGCTTGGTGCCTCCCTACAGGATGCTGGCGCAGGTTTTTCTGCAGTGCCATAGAAAGAGAATCGGGCGGAGTGTGGTCCCCTGAGCCAAAATGGTCATCTCATGAAAGGAAATTAAGTTACCATCTAGTTGACCAAGGGAAGTCAGTAGATGTAATTCTTCAGAATTTCAGCAAAGCTGTTGATTCTATTTCTCACAGTATCCTTCTGGGCAAAATGTGTAGCATTCAGCTAGATACTCACATAATGCTGTGAGTGAACAACTGGCTGATGGGTTGGGCTCAAATGGCTATCATAAATGGGGTTACAGCAGGCTGGAAGCTAGTCACTAGTGGGGTTCTTTCTGCAGGGCTTCATTTTAGGGACAGTTCTCTTCAATGTTTTTGTAACTGATCTGGATGCAGGACTCAAATGTATACTAAGTTTGCAGATGACACTGACTGCCTTGAGGGTAGAGATGCGTTACAGTGAGATCTTGACAAACTAGAGGGCTGGGCAATCAACAGCATGAAGCTCAACAAGTGCTGGATTCTGCACCTGGGATGGAACAACCCCAGCTGTATGTACAGTTTGGGGGATGAGAGGCTGCAGAGCAGCCCCCCAGAAAGGGCTCTGGGGCTTCTGGCTGACAGCAAGTTGAACCAGTCAGCAGTGGGCCCTGGCAGCCAACAGGGCCAACTGTGCCCTGGGGTGCCTCAGGCCTGGCATTGCCAGCCAGGCGATGGAAAGGATCGTCCCGCTCTGCTCTGCCTGCTGCGGCATCACCTTGAGCATCACATGCAGGCTTGGGCACCACAGTATAACAAGGACATAAAGCTATTAGAGAGCCTCTCAAGGAGGGCTACGAAAATGGTGAAGGGTCTGGAGGGAAAGATGTGTGAGGGGTGGCTGAGGTCCCTTGGTTTGTTCAGCCCAGGGAAGAGGAGGCTGAGGGGAGGCCTCATGGCTGTCTGCAGCTTCCTCACGAGGGGAGCAGAAGGGCAGGTGTTGAGCTCTGCTCTCTGGGGACAGCGACAGGGCCTGAAAGAATGGTGACAGGGTGTGGGGGGGTCAGGTTGGATATTACTAAAAGGTTCTTCCACCGAGAGAGTGGTTGGGCACTGGAACAGGCTCCTCAGGGCAGTGGTCACAGCACCAAGCCTGCTGGAGTTCCATAAATATTTGGACAATGAAATCAGACATGGTCTGATTTTTGGGTGGTCTTGTGTGGAGCCAGGAGTTGGACTCCATGAGCCTTGTGGGTTCCTTCCAATTTGGGATATTCTGAGTATTGCTGTAGGAAGTACCAGTAGGTCTCTGGACACATGCAGGTGGCTTTCCTACGTTTGGTTTACACAGGCAAATTGTATACATTAGCATGTTTCCTATTTACATGTGGTCGTGTCTGTGGTGTCACATGTTCTTTCTAACAAAGTGCACCTGACTCTCACTAAAATCTTTTTATCTGGTTGTGCTTTACTTGGGGAATACAGATGGAAAGACAGCCAAGCATGTAGATCTTGGTGTGCTTCTCAGTGTCCAAGGATGGCAGCTCAGTGCAATACAAGTGGTTGTTCTTAATCTTCTTTACATTGGTTGATTACTGGCTACAGGACTGACTAATTAGTTCTGCAACTAACTATAACAGTGTTTTGGCTAAATACTTGTCTCTTTCCCTAAAGAAAAGGGTATTGGTTCTTTATAAAGTGCTTCTTTTCGGTGAAAAAATTTCTGAGCAAGAGTTTGTTTGTAGGTAGGAGCCTGGAAGACCCTGATAAATCATAAGGTCCAGAACCATGTTTTTAGCAATGCTGCATGTAAGAAAGGGCACAGAAAAATTAACTGAATGTGATGGTTTGTTTAAACTCAAGCTGATGTTATTTGGGGAATATGCAGTGATGTGGACAGGCCCAAGTAACCTGGCCACTGTATCCTATACAGTGAAGAAGAGAGCTTTGCTGTACCCTATGGTGGCTGGGTTAGTGCAGGAACAGAAACCTGAGTTCTGGTCCCCCACAGCTACCCTTGGACCTCCTACTGGTTTGTAATAGCATCCTCTCATAATCCAAATGTCCCTGGCGGGCAGCTCTGGACTAGGTGGGGTGATGGGCCCACGGGCAGGGGTGACACTGCTGTGTGATGGGGTAAAGCAAAGTAACTGTCCTAAGGCAGCATGTCCTCAGCTGTTGTGTGTGGATTGAGTTTGGAAGGCTGTGAAAACACCCTGCTGATCCTTTGTAGAGCCACTGAAAACACTTCTGGCCCTGGACCCACTCATCCTGAACAGCTTTTAATTAGGGTCTAACATAGTTAAACACAGTACATTGTTCACTGCCTGGTATTCCTGAGTGCTTTTGTGGTCTGGTAACTCAGCTATGGGTCATCATGTCTAAACAAATGATGTCAAGATGTCCTAAGGATGAGTGAGCACAGAACTTGTCCCTGTGTTTACCTGCCACTCAGGTGGAGCTGAGGTTGACAACTAACTGGAGTGAGGAGCTGGTACTCCAGCAGCATTCTCCGGTTTTTGGTATAGCAGATGCTTTCATGGAGCCAGTAAAAGCAAGCTGCAGTAATGCAACAAAACATCCATATGCTGAGAGCGGTTATGTTGCTTGCTTCTACCTGGCCTCACTGCATTACCTCAAAGGGTTTTTGCTGAAATAAAAGCTTATTGCAGCATTGTGGTCCTGGAACTTTCCAGTACAGAGCGTGGGGAGCAACAGGCTGAAGAAAGGTTAAATGAGATTTACATAAGCAATTTGCAGCTAGCCTGTGGCTTAAGTCATTCCTTGGCACTACTGCTGGTGGCACAGCCCTTAGCAGGGTGCAGTAAAGGTGACGCTGCAGATGTGACAAGGCTTTAAGCTGCAGTGGTGTGAGGGCACTGGCCATGATGGATATTTTTGGAAATGTTTCTCATGTTCTGCACTGGCTTTGGTCCTTCTGATGGTTCTGAGCAGGTACCTTTTCTGGAAGGACTGGAACCTGCTGAGCAGGTTCAATGCTGCTCTGAACAATGTGCCCTCACCTCTGCCCCTCTCATGGCTCCCAGCGGTGAAGCGTCTGACAACTCCATTTCCAACTGCGAAAGGACCCAGCGTGGAGCCTGATGTCTTTTTCTACATAAAAACCATCTGCATTAATGCTTTGGGTCTGTCATTTAAAGATAAGTATATAGTTGAGCTTAGTTTAGGAGTATATTTTTTTTTGCAGTACCTACAGATTCCTTGGAAGATCACAGCTGCTGCCTGTGCTGCTTATGAGTATGCAGCTGTTACCTCCTGAGTTTTTCAGGGCAGAAAAGATGGAGAAGAGACAGGCAAACTGAGGAGAGAGGAGTTGTGTGTGCAGTTACCATCAGGTCAGGTGCAGAGCTCCAAAGTCTTGTTCCCTTACTCCCGGTGTGCAGGGCTCTGCAGCCACTAGGCTGCAATCCCTTCCTGATGGGTGTTGACTTTGTGCCCTACTTGGTAGGATACTGGATTATCAGCTATCCTGGGGAGGGAGGCAAGCTGTCTGGGAATAACATGGGGGGGCGGGGGGGGGGGGGGCCTCACCCACCTGCTGGCCAGCCTCCAGCTAGAGTTTTTTCTCAAATGGGTTAAAACCTGTTGATTCAGTGAAAGTGCATTGCATTGGGCATGTATGCAGGCTAAGGTTGATCTGATGACCTGGTTTCAGTTCTTTAATCTTGCTGCCTTTGCTTTTTGAGAGGCGACAGTTACTGTGTCCTCTCTATACTGATCATCCGTTTGCCTCTGCTTTCGTAATGGGACCATTTAACATTGTAGATATTATCAGACATCTGTTGGTCTTCTGTTTTGCACTGGTCCATCCAAAACTGCCTGGCTTCTCCTTGGTCTATAATACAGGCTATATTTTTAAGGTATTCTTACTTTGGACAGTATCTCTATGCATATGAGGCGCTTCAGAATCATACTTCTATAGTCCTGCTCTGAAGCCATCACTAGAGCCTGAAGTCCCTGTCAGGAGGGGAGGCAGGAGAACGGGGAGCAGAGTAGTGAGCAGTAAAGCCAATAGTGAGCAGGTCGTAGCGGTGCCGCATCAATAGTGTGTCTTGGTGCCCTGAACATTAGCCGGGAGGAAGGCTTCAGTGTGCTCAAGCTGCCCTGTAACTCTGCTCCTCAGTGCTGACACAATAGTGTGTTAAAATGGGAGACTACCTTACATAGCTCTGCTAGAGGGGATTTAGGCAGGCAGAGCATAAATGTGGAACTCAGAACTTGGCTTAGACACCAAAGCAACTTCTCTGTGCTTGCAGTAAGTGCCATGGGCTCTCAAATGGCCATGAGTCAGTGAGGTTTCTCAATCTCATTTTGCTAGCCCAAGCAAAGGGGGCTAGCAGCAGATCCAAACATGACCAAATGAGTGTGTTGGGCAGCTGGTGTTTGCCACTGGCACTGCAGCCCTAGCGCTTGCTTTTATGAGCAAAATATTACTGTAAGTAGACTCTCTGATGGGGAAGAGGCTGGCAGAGCACTGAGTGCACTCACTGCTTCTCAGATATAAAAAGATGAGTTTCGTTTACATGGAACAGATCAGAACGAAGTTACTGTAGCTTTAAAAAAAAAATCAACCACTAGCAAAACCAAACAAAAACCCCAAACCCACCCATGTGATTCAGTACCAGTAGTGAACATGATTCTGGCACCTTGACACTATTGAGATTATTTAGTCCAGGAGGTGTTTTGATACTGGAAGTGTTGTAAACATTCCAAGTTTGGGATGGAGCAATAAGTGAAGGGCTTGACTGATGGGCTAATGAGTACAGCTCTTCGGAACTGATAAGATATAGGGATAAAGGAGAAGATAACCAGACTTTCCACTGATTCATGAAACATTTCCTAATAAAATCCATCAGGATGTGGAACAGTGGAAGTCCCGTTCCTAGTCACTTAACAGTGGATCAGTACTGTAGTGGGGAACAATCATCTACAGGCAGGAAGAAACTGGGATGAGCTAATAGGACTTTCCCATATCTAACTTCTGCAATTTTGAGTTCCATTCAGGGAAAATTGCACTTTCAATTCCTTTCTCTGGCCAATGTAACTTCTAGTTCAGCCAAGGCTCCATGGAATACAGAAACACTGAATGCAGAAACATTTTGCTTCCACTGTTGATGTTTTTGGTCTTCTGAACATCAGTGTCAGAAGTAAGAATGAAGGCTTCTGCTTGCTCACTAGACTATTATACGGACAATATTTACTGTTCTCCTGCACTTTTTTTATGTGGCTAACTGATCAGCTACATGGCTACTGAGGTGAAAAAATAGCTCTTTCTCCATGGTCTCATAAGTTCTTAGCTTTTGTTCTTTCTATGCTATCGATGGGAGGTTATATTAATATCTACCTGTGCTTAGTCCCTGCTTCTTACCATGGGCAAAATGCACCATTTCCCATAACTTTTCCACAAGGCAAGCTTACTTTGAACCTTTGTAGTTAAACATACAAACACCATTCTCTTGTCCGTGAACGCAAGACCCTGGGATATGAACAGCAGAGGGTTAACACTGTCTTCTGGAAAATCTTTTGATCGCTCAGCTTCTGCTTCACTCTCCTGCAACCTCCCCTTGTCAGCAGAACAGGCCGGTTACTTCTGCTGTGGGATGCTAATAACCCATCAAAACAGATTCCTCCAAGGAGGACATTATGGTCCAGGGACAGGGCTTTGTGCTGCAGAGCTCTCCAGGTTGCTGGATTGCATCCAGCTGTGGTGGGACAGGCTGGATGTTCCTGTCCAGCAGCCGTTGGGGCGCTGCTGGCAGAATTGTTGCTGGTCTCACAGCCTGGTTCATAGTGGGTGGGTCGCGGCAGCAACAATTAGTTGCAAAGAGGCTTTTCTTTGGCAGTCCCAGAAGAAAGAGTGCAAACCCTTGCAGGTCCCAGGGGAGCCAGGATGCTGGCAGCTGTGCAGGGCATGTTGTGCCCTGCATGGGTCCAGCTGAGTTCTCAGAACAACCTAGTGCTGTTTAAGCCCGCCCTTGTAGCGTGACTTCGGAGAGCTGAACACCCTGGAAAGTTCTGCCTGCACCTCTGGCACCTATCTCCCCATTTCCCTGTGACTGTAGGGCATTCCTCTAGGCTCTTGTCTGTTCCTCCATCAAAATTATGTTCCTTGGGGCAGTATTTGCTGGCTCCTTTCACAGCTCAGCACAGCAGTGGAGTCTGCTGTGCCTGTCTTTACCGCTTCCGGCTGCGGCAGGACCCTTGCCGACATCCATCTGTCCTTTTTAACTTGACGTGATGATGGCTGCAGGACCTTGAACATCTGATGCAGGACTGGGGGGAGAGATTCTTCCACTGGCCTAGAGAAGTATGCATAGTCTCACACTGCTCCCTAGGGCTGTATTAATTTAATAAGGCTGTAGTTGTTAAGTAATAGCTGTGGGGCGTACTTTTACCTCTGCCTTCTAGCTCTGTGCATGACAGATTGTAATCTCATCAGATAAGAGAGGGGCAAGCCATATGTGTACATCTGCACCTATAATCTTCAGGATCTGTGCAAACATCTAAGGGGAAGAGGGTCATGATTTTTACTCAAAATATCTTTCTATTTTCCATCTGCCTTGCAGATGTCAACAATTTTCTAGGTATGGTTCTGCTCCAGAGATGTGCACTGGGAGTTTTCTGATGAGGTGAAGAGGCAGGTAGGAGCAGGATAGCCCAGGAGCAACGAAAAACTGACTAATCGGTTCTTAATTGACCCAACCTGTCCATAACTGTTTACACAGTGGACTCTACTGACAGATTATTTAGAAGCTTTTCAGAAGCACAAATACATAGCCCAGATTAATAATATAATCAGTTAAATCCTTGAAGTGTTATTCTCTTATTGGCCAAAAACTCGAATGAGAGAAAATCTGGGCAAAAATTGGTTGTGTTGGGCATCTCAGATGCAGAAGGACTTCCTCTGGAATGCAAGTTTGAATCTGAGTCAATGACTGGTAGGTGATGGGTCTGGTATCTCTTGAGCTTTGTCTCTATCATTTACTTTTCTGTCAGTTTGTTATTAATAGGTGGCAGCAGCTGCAGCTATGGGAACAGTGCTATGGGGGAGTGACTTTTGTCAAATAAATAGGACAAATCCTCAAAATCCTGCTGCAGTGCTGGTGGAATACTGAGCAGCCCTGCCAAGCCTTGCGGTGGACAAAATAGAAGGCACAATGTTCTGCTTTGGTGTTTAACTCCTGCAGTATATAATTTTCTCAGTTTGCATACAAGAAAACTTTAAAATTGCTCATCTCCTTTGTAACCTTGCAATGCATCAGTACTCTTTGCTGGAAAGTCTGGCAGGTAGTAAGAAATTCCCCTAACAGCCAGGATCTTCCCTGCCCATTCACAGACTTTACCCCAGGTTTTGCCAAGGACAGTACACACTTTAGGCCTTGAAAATGTGCCTTTGTTGGATCCTGAATGTGCTCTGCATCCACATGCCATCTTTCAGTTTTATTTTTCTGGGCAGATAAGGGATGAAATTTATGATCCCTCTCCTGCTGATGAATACAAGGCAGGCAGAAGAGCTCATACCACAGTAATGCCCTGGACTGCAGTTCTGCCAAGTCACACACTTGCTGTTGTGTTATGCTGCCTACCACAGTAAGCACACTATATCTAGATGAGCAAGGATGGGTCTTGGAAAAATACAGTCAGTTCATTATCTCTGTGCATGCTTTATTTTGGCCAATGAGGTTCAGAAAAGAAATTTCTTGTGCTGCTTTAAGATCCTGTGGAATTTTCAGAAAAATACAGCATTATCTGAAGCTTTTTACCCCATTTACTGTTCCAGACTCCCTAAATCTGTTTGAGTCATTAACTCACCTTAACAACTGCATTGTGTTTTCCCCTCAGTGTCACCAAGAAGAAGTGATTGCTTTCTGGCGTACTGTAGGATCCTTCAGAATAAAGAGCTACGTATGTCCTACGTGCCAAGGTACAAGCAACAAGCCCTGCCTAAAAGATTCAACTTCTGCAGCATTCGTGCTGTGTGGCTTGTGTGCAATTGTCCCTGCTAAACTAATTCTGTCATCGGCTGCAAGAGATTCATAAGCCTCCTGTCATCCCTTCAGGTCCAGACTAGCTCTGCAGTCTTGTGCCGATGTTTTTATGCATGCCTGGGAGTAGTGTCAAAGCACAGCATAGTTGCAAAGGATCCCTGGGTTCCAGAGATCCTGCTGCAGATCCTGGGTGAATCGATGGCTCACCTCATGCAGGGTCCAGCCATGGGCACAGAGCAGTGTTTAGCTGTGGCTGCCTTTAATACCTGCTGCCCCCAAAGGGGGTGAGAGCTTCACGTGCTTGTAGCAGGGCACAATCGTTTTGCATGGGATAGCGGTCTTTGGAGAAGCTTGGTCACCAGAAATGGGATTAACTGCAGTAGGATCGCACTACAGATGACCACAGCTTGGGGCTTCCAGTGCTCAAGTCAGCTGGGGTATCTCTATGCTGTGAATGTGCCATAGCACAGGTAGGCATTGATCAGCAGAATTAGAGAAATTCAGGCACCCCAATCCTGTTGGAAGACAAAGGCTGTTATGCAGGCTGGCTTAAGAGGCTTCGGTCCTGTGGCTTATGAAACTAGGTCTTGGGCAAAGCTGCCCAGGTATGAATCGGGAGAGGATGGCAGTCAGTACTCAGAAGCAGTTTGGGGCCATGCTTTTCCAAGACCTTTTGAAAATGCTCTGTTAGGTGTTGAACTTAAGGCCCCAGCACTTACACTTTGGCACTTGCTGCTCACTAAAGTAGCTACAGGGAAGTGGGAGATGATTCTTGTATTGCCAAGGGCAGATTTAACACCATAGGGCACGCCTTCCCAGATCTGTAGAAAAGGGCCAGAGCACAGGCAAACTGTGCTTTGTCTGATTTGAGCCAAGGGCATTGCATGGGCAGCTCCTGGCTTAAGGTTATAAACTGGGCAAATCGCAGAATCATCTAGGTTGGAAAATACCTTCAGGATCATCCAGTCCAACCATTGTCTTGACCTAGTGAGTCCCATCACTAAATCATGTCCCTCTGCCATGTCCACGAATCTCTTAAATACCTCCAGGGATGGGGACTCCATTACTTCCACCACAGGGCAGCTTGTTCCACTGCTTGACCAGATAAAGTAAAATGACAGCTCAGAGCCTAACAGTCACCTCCAGCTCAACAGCAAAGGTTAACTGAGCAGCGTTTCTGAGTTTTGAAGGGCAAAAGATGAATCTTAGCTTGAAACCTAATCTGCAAGCATGAGAGGAATTCTGCAAGATCCAGCTCATTTTCCAAAGCCATAGTGAGTAGCATGTTTAAAATATTGTCCTGGGGGTGAGCTTCTAGGCCTCAATACATCTTCATCAAAGCAGGAGGGCAAATTTTGCTTTAGCACTGCTCAGGATGTTTTTGAACACTATTTCAGAGTAGAGTGAGACCATTCCTTCTCTATATTTTAAGAGGATTAAACAGTTCAGATTGCACAGGGCTACAAAGTGATAAGAGGACATTCCTGAAGAAATTTTGAAGAGCAAAATGAATACTTCTGGAGGCAGGGGGAAGTTAGACTTGGACTTCACTAGTTCAGCTGTTTTTACAAGAGCATATCAGCTCTGAAGCGTAGGTATATGTTTGCACGTGACCAGCATGCATTTGAGCAAAGCGTGTGACTTGCAAGTGGTAATGGAAGTTTACGTTCACAATCAGTCATTTCCTATGTGAAAAGGTCTGTTCTGAGTGTTGAAATGCACTACAAACAGGCAGCTTGTTATCTCTGTTTTCCAAGTGTAGAGCTGAGGTGCAGAAGTATTGGACTAGGCCTGCACAGGGCTTTTCAGTTACTTTAATAACATAAAGGGCTTTTTGTTCCAGTCACTTGAATGGGATTTTAGGAAGTAGAGTTATCGTAACACCGTAGTTTATGCTTTATCCTGCCTACCTTCCTTAGAGTGGCTACAGCTTTCTGCTTCCTGGCTCTGTATGGAGTTTGCAGAAAGCTGCCCATGTTTTCCATAGCCCCTGGTATCTGTTGTCTGTCCTGAGCTCTTTCCAGCCTGTCCTTGCCTATTCAATGCTAGACCCAGCAAGGCCTTTCCTGACACCTCTGGGGATATTATGAGCATAAGTTAGCATCATTCAGTGGTTAAAACCACTTAAAAATACCTGTTCCTGCACTCCTGGTAAGGAAAGGAATAAAAGGTATTATAATTCTGAACCTAGTATGTTTGATATAGCCCATCTAATGCTACCACGTGAGTTAGCAGTGATTCCTGGGAAAGCATGTGCTAAACAAAGAATGTGAGGCTTTAAATTGATAAGTTGTGTACTTCTCTGGAGGGCGGGAAATAGTCATTTTCTGCATTGCCCTACTAACAGCTGTTTCACATCTTTCTGTACCTAGTCCTGTTACTCAGCTCAGACCCACAGAGTCATCAGAGGTGGAGAAAATTCATCTCATTGGTGTCCTTTGCCCTTGGCATCTCTGCTTTTGTGCTGCTGGTCCCACCTGCTGAGGGTTTCTGGAATAAAATACTACTAACATATCTGTTGCCCCTTCTGACCTCTCAGGCTTTAACTGCTCAAGCCAAGCTTCCTTTAGCTGTTTCAGTGGACTTAGGTCATGTACAAAGCCTTGTGTTTCAAAGGTTTTCTGCTCCATGTGAAGTCTCTTGCTTTAGAGGGCAGCACAAGGACTGCAGCATAATTCCTGTTATCTGAGAGTTCTCAAGAAACCCTCTTTCTGATTAAGGTTTCAATTGGAACCTTTTTTTTGTCGTTAAAACCCACGTGCATTTATTTGTATGTCTTCTAATACTGCTATGGTGTCATCCGTGTTTAAGAAGTTGTATTCCTGGGAGCATCAGCAAGCTCTACTAGGACTTGGGCCCCTTTCTCTGCTCAAGGGGAAAAATGGTAATGAAAGGTTGCAAATACAAAAGCTATAAATATATCTGAAAGCAGAACCTCATAGTTCTGTTTGTTCATGCCCCTGCCAGTGAGGGAGCCTGATCCCTTCCCTTCTGCAGTTGCCTCTACGGTTCTGCCCATGTGATGGTTTCCCTCACATCTCTGCAGCATGTATTCCATAGATCTGCCTATTAGGAAATGTTTTCTGAGGCTTAACCTCAACTTTCCTTTGTTCTAGTTTATTCCATCACACCATGGACTGTGCTTGAACTGATGGGACTTGGAATTGTGCCTGTTTTCACATAAAAATGCAGAGCAATAACAGATGAAATGGCAAAGAAATTAAGAGAAGCAAATGTGAATTTGGCAGAAGCCTCTCTTTTTTTTGACTATACTTGCTGTTGTATTTGTCAGTAGGAAATCTCTGAAGCCCTCCTCGATTATTTGGAGCATTAATCGACAGGTTCCAAAGACCCTAAGTCTTCCCACATTGCCACTTAGGCTCATAGTCAGTTTAACGAGAAGATTCCAGATGAGACAAATTCTGACATTGTGTCCAGAGATAAAAGAAAGATCGGTCGACCCCGAGTATTTGCCTGTAAGCTATTATTTTATATTCTGATCTAAATGCCCCAACTCCAAAAAGAGAACAATGCCCCATAATATCACACCGGTCTTTTCCTACACTGTTGGAGCAGTCAGTAGAAAAACTAGAGCAGTTTCACGGTGAATTAAGTTGGGCCTATTGACACCAGCATTTCAGGGGATCTCCCCTCCCGCTGCTAAGGGGTGTGCGGCAAGGAACAAAGCAGCCATGTCGTGCAACAGCTACCGAAGATACTGACAGCAGAAAAGTACGTCTTACCTGGCTTATAGATGGGCAAAACGTCTTGTCAGGGCTTCGCTGCGGCAGTTTTGAAGACAGAAAGGAAAGGAGGGGAAAAATGTTCTCTGGCAAGTGAGAAACGTCTTGATTTTGGGAGATAGGAGAGGAACAGGCCACACCATCCAGTGAGCTGTCTGGCATTTGCTAACCTCCGTTAACTGGTTTCTTTGAAACGTGACCTATTTCCTTGTTGCACAGGAAAGGAAAGAAGAGAAAATAAAAGCTTTGTAACCTTGAAGAGTGAGAGAGCTCTGAGACCTTCTCAGTGCCAGGTCTTCTACGGGAGAATACAGATCAGAGGAAGGTGGTGAAGATCAGGTTTTGTTTAGATGTGTTGAGCGAAGACGTTACCTTGGCAGTACAGCTTTCTGCTCGCCTGTTGAACAGATGTTCCTTGGGAAGTGAGCCCTTTTGCACAAGCCCATCTCTGCCATGCCATGGTATGTCCCTTGGAAGTCACAAGGTGGTGAGGAGAGCTTAGCCTCTCTCAATTGTTCACATCCAGCCCAGGATGAGAGGCCCTCTGTTCAGGGCTTTTTTGGAGTGATGGTGTGTGATGGTCAAGACCTAGTCTCAGGAAACCAAGAAGCTTCTCCTAGGCTGTTTTTTCTGCTCAGCTTGCCAATTAACTGTTTGTAGTGCCAAAACAGCCACAAGACTAACAGCTGGGAACCATCCAACACCAGTCCTACCAAATGCAGTTTTCTCTTGGAAGGGCTTTCAGCTGTTCCTCAAGGCCATGCCTCCCTTTCCAGAAGAAAATGTTTCATCACCAGCCACGATAAATAGATCATTACCACTTGACAGCTCATTAGGCTGGGAGAAATGGGTTAAGGGTTGGAGTTTGGTGCCAAACCATGGGTGACCAGGAAGAAGTGCCGCAGACCTGTGACTTGAGTGCTTGAAAGCAAAGAGGTTCTCCAACAGATGCATCGATGGAGAATCCCCAAAATGTCTCAGTGATGCAGGTGGAAGACTGCATTGTAGAAGAAGTCAGGACTGGGGCTGTAATTGTGGCAGGCTGAGCTTGCTGATGTTGAAGGCTGGAAAAAAAAAAGTTGTGGTAGGATTACATATGCTCAAGGATAGCTTGCATTTTGCATTATTTGACTGTATGGCATTTCATGGACAAATCCCCTCTAGGAGCCCTTTGTTTATATTTTTGGCATGGGGCTGTACATGATGTTTACTCAGAAATCAATATTAAAGGTGGTTGCAGGCACAAAATGAGATCCTGAGATGGAAGATGAGTCACCTAGGCAGTTTAAAAGTATGAAAAAGTGGTGTCCCAACACACACCTTTGCAATGTGAGCAGAGGTCTTGCTCCTGAGCACTCAACAAGGCTCACTAGCACACTTGTCCTTTGCCCAGAACACTCACAAAGTTTTTAGGCATTGTGTAATCATCTTGGTAATTTTTTTTTTCGGCTTCGCTTTCAAATCTAGCAGTGGCTCATTCAAGCTGAAGTGACAAGTTTGGGAGACACCAACCCAATTTTATCTAACACCTGGGGTTAATTAAACTGTTTTTCACTGTTGAGCAATTAGTTTGCATGTTTCCACACTAGTGGAAAATCAGAAACATTTGTTTACAGCTGGTTTTACTTGTAGGTTCTCAACCTGCAGTATTTGGGTTACAAATAAAGCAGAGCAGTTTGTTTATTACAGCAGTAGCTAAAAGACCGAATGGAGCATTGTTGTGTTAGGTACTGTACAAACATAAAAAGGATTAGTCCGTGGCCAAGTAGCTAGTCCCAACATGGACATGGGGCCAGGCTGTGATGTAGCGCCAGAGCTGGGAACTCTGCCCAGGCCCTGCAGTTTAGACGTAGCAAGAGTTTTTTATTTTTGTTTTATGTACAAAATGGTTATACAAAATGACCCCGTCAGGCCTCAGCATCATCCCTTATGTGCTTTAATGGCAGCCTTACAAGCCTTAAAACGAGCACTGGCCTCTGAGTGTCGTGCAAACTGGTGCTGCAGCTGGGTGTGCTGGATGCACTTGGGCATCAGCCAGCATCGCCCAGAAGCATCGTGCTGTGTTTGTCTGCAGGCATTGCTCTTTGTTTCTTCTGGGTTGGGTGCAGCATCCCTGCGGGGGTTTCTACCTGCATGGTGCTGAGCCTGGACCTCGCAGGATTGGAGCGTGCAGCCTCTGCCCGGTGTAGCCACACGAGGGTGCAGTGTCCCTGGGCTGCTGAGCCTTGGGGCCGGGGTCCTGCAGCTCTGCTGAGCACAGGGCTCCTCTCCACCCTCAGGGTGAGGGAGGATGCAGGGGAGCTGTGGAGAGAGGATTTCAGGCACCTTCTGGAAATGCAACCTCAACTCCTCATCCTAGAAGGAGGGAGCAGCTGCCTGTCACTGCTTGATGCTGGAGGCAAATTGCAGTCGCTGTCGGTTGCCCCTGAAACTCTTGCTTCAGGCAGGGTCTCACGTCCCCTCTGTTGTTAATCTTGTCCCTTTACCTTTCTCCACTTTCTAGGCTCTCGTGCTTGTGATTGAGGCCTTGGCTTGGGAAGATGTGTGCAGCTTTGAGGTGACTCCATCATCGCTCCAGAGGCGGGCCCAAGCTGGAGCCCAGTTAAGATTAATTCTTGAGCTGAGGACTTGACGTGGCCTGGTCTGAGGACGAGATCTGTAGGGCTGTACTGTTCTCAGGTACAGTCCTGTGGAGGCTTTTGCTCCAGGCACACGCACGGGATCTGGTTGTTTGTCCTTGTGTGCCAGGAGGCTCTAGCGCTGTGTTCAGTGTCCAGGAGGGACTGCAGCCCCAGGTGAGGAGACCACCCGCCTGGAAGAGGGAGAGGGGCAGGTAACAGAGAGCAGGGAAGATGGGTGTTTGCAGCCTCAGTCCCTCTTAATTACACACCGTGTGTATTTGGAGACAAGCCTCAGCAGACAGAAAGCCCTTAGGATGGCACCAGGCCATGCTTTGAGCAATTAGTTTTTCCTTGGCCAGAAGCGGCACCATTCAATTAAACCCCAAATATTTTGTTTAGCTGCTCTTTTTTGTACGTGCTGTGGGGGCTCAGACAATGGCTAGCGCGGCTTGCGGAGGAAGGAAACCAATCTTTCCACCCAACCAGGGAAGTGGCCAAAAATCCAGCCCAACAATTGCAGTCCCTTTGAACTCTGTTTTCAAGCGGAGAGAGCCAGGCCCTTTCAGTGTGAGCGGCTGTGATGAGGAGTGGCCCTTGCTCTTGTTCTGCGGTGCCCTGGCTGCAAGGGCAGGAGCTCGGGGTGGCCACCATCCGAGGCAGGAGCCTGGGACAGGTAGATGTTGGATTCCAGTTCCTGCAGCCGCACTTCTGGCTTGTGGCCACATGCTCCTTGAGGGTGAAGGAAGGTGCTGGAGCGCGGCTTCTTCCAGGATATCTCCTGCTCAGATCATGCTGCTCCGTCCCAGAAGTGGATTTCAGAGGGCTTCAGCCAGTGGAAGAAAATGCATTATGTCTGTGAAATGCGAGGATACAGTGTCTGCCTCTGGTGCAGCCCTGCGCTTGCTGATAGCAGAGGGTATGGGAGGATATACTGCAAAAAAAGGACTGATGGCTTCTTGATTTTTTTTTTTCTTAATCCTTTTGCTCAAGCATCCCGTGACCAGTATCAGATTAGGCACGGGGCTGGCCAGGCCTTGGGTCTGACTCCGTGGCTTTCCCTGTCCTCTGTTCCCATCTAACGGCTGTGTGCTCACTGGCCTGCCCTGGGTCAGCCAGGGTGGCACCCAGCACCCTCCCCACGAGCTATGGCTGCAGAGGTCTGCCCTTAGGGCCAGATCCTGTGGCTTTGGCTCTGTACACATGTAGAGTTGGCTTATACCTTCCCCTGCTGCTTTCCACCGTCTTGCCTTTCATGCAAATCCTCTCATGCCAAAAGGCTCCCTGGGGAGGGTTTTGGGGTTTGTCTGACCCAGAGAGGGGCTCAGGTTGGGGCTCTGCTGTCTGATGCTGCAGTCCTTTCCCCGTGTCCTTCCCAGGGCCCTTCTCTATCTAGTGAGAAGCAGGGCAATTGGGAAGGGTTGGTTTTTATATTTGCAGGATGGCCAGGTAATTCTCTTTGCCAAGGCTTTACAAATTCTGCTTTCTGATCTCAAGGAAGACTTCAGACAGAAGAAAGAAATGAGTGCCTGCCCTTTATTGTTGTTATTGTTTTATGTGTCCTGAGAGGGCTTTGTTTTTAAACAAGCAGTATTTTATTATTTGCAGTGTTTATTCTGTTCTTTAGAAATGTATTGTCCTCTGTGGGACACTCCACGGTGGCAGCAGAACAAGAGAAATTATGCATCACAGGAGCCAACAGGGCGAAAATGATGTAACTTGGGAGGGAATGGACTTCTTAAAACACTAACAAATTCTTGAGGGCTTTTTTAAATTTAAAGCCAATACCTAATCGTGCTATAGAGCACAGCTGTTGTTAAGGCAGTTTCATCAGACATGCGCTGGATTTTTAAAAGCTAGTTATAATGAAGGGTGGGAATTTTATTTGTTTTTTTTTTGGAGGGGTGGGGGAAATCCTGGCTTGTTTTATCTTTTCTGTCTACCATGTGCTGCCGTCAGCGTGACCCCTGTGCTTTACTGCTTTTATAGGGATGTTTTATCAGCCAGGGAGCTGTCGAGGCCCCAGCCCGCGTTGCCTTTGGGGCTCTGTGAGCAGACGGGTCTGCCTGGGAGGATCACTGCCTGCTCCTTTGCAGAGGGTTTAGCTGATTAGTTTTATACTGTTGCAGTCAAGACCTGCCTTCTGCACTGATGTCAGCAGTGAGGGCGGGACTTTTACAGCCTTGTGGGTTTGGGATTTTTTTGGATAATCCTGGCAAAATTCCTGAGCAAAGTTTCTATTTTTTTTTGAGCAGCCCCTATACATGCTGCCTCCGAGCCTCTCTCTTATTACTGCTCACTTCCTGAAAGGAGACTTTTTAGCATAGCCTCTAGGTCCAGCGCTGCCTGGGTCTGACAGAAGAAGGTTATTGAGGAAGGCAACGTAAACCCTCAGCCTGGAAACTTTCTGACACCCGCAGGACTGAGGGGGAGAGAGAAGCCTTTGGCTGCTGCTGGGAAAAAGAAAAAAGAAAAAGAAGCTCAAAGAATTAAAAGGGGAAAAAGAAGAAAGAAGGGAAAACGCTAGAAAAGGTAAAACAGTCTTTAAAATAATTTTTCCAGAGAAAGCTCTTTGAGGTTGGAGTGGGGTGGTCTGGGGTGGAGGGAATGTGAATGTTCTTTGAAATCAGAACCGTCTCCCTGGAGAAGGAATGAGCCCGAAGAGTATTGCATGCTGGAAAAACATTTATGAGAATGAAAACCATGTTCACCCTTCTCCAACATTCAGAGTTTCCATAAAAACGCAGGGTTGTGTTTCAAAGTGTCTGCAGACAGCAGGAGTCAGGCATCTGCTCTCGCGCGCTGTCTCTCTCACCTCTCCCTTTCCCCCCACCACTCCACTTTTTATTGCATTAAGCCATCTGATTGCATGTTTGCTGCTTTAAAATAGGATTCTCTCAGGCAGAGCTGCTGTGGGTGAAACTTAATTACAGAAAGCAACAGCTACAGTCGCTGCTGCAGAACTACGCATTCCTTGCTGTCCTCATTCCTGTGAATAGACGCGGATTGCACTCCCTCTCCCTCTTTCGTTGCCTCTCTCCATCTTCAGGAGCTGCCTTTTTCCCTCCTGTGCGATGCGGGCAGAGGATTATAAACTGTCTGACCTGAAAAAGTTGCAAAGTCATTAACTTCATGTGCATCACCAGGCATTTGGCCCTGTTGCGCTAGTCATATATTTCTTTGCTTTGATTGTATTTTAAAGGGGTTTTTAATAAGATCAATCCCTCAGAACATGTTATTTTAAACATCAAAGTAAATATTAGTGATGGTGAAATGCCAGAAGATTATCTCATTAGAGCTGAAGGAGCTGTGCTATAAATAGAAAGGAGTTTATAAAATAACCTTGGCAAAAATCTTCCAGAGGGGAAAAATCCACCTGGGGGAGAAGCGTGGAGCCGCACTGGTCTGTGCTGCGCTCCAGGGCAGGTACCCTGCTTTGGCGCCAGCTGCGTCTGGGCGGCAAAATTTAATATTTCAAACCGAGGCTCGTTTAGGGGCACATTTCTGATCAAGTGTATGCTTGGCTGTGAACCTCAGGGGGCTTTTATTTTCCTAATTAAGTCCGTGCCAATACCCACGCTGGCTGGAGATAGCTCAGCCATGCCAGGGAGATCTGTTTCTTATTCTGCTCGTTAATATTGTTGTTAGCAGAGCTCGCATGGTGACAGCACATGGTCGAGTGCATGATGGGTGATAGCAGTAAGATTTTTAAAGCCTTTCTTTGTTCATTCTTGGTCTCCCTCACACCGCAGGCGGTGGAAGGGAAGACGCTTTGTCAGGCTGCCCAGGTAGTTCCTCAGCCGGTGCAGGAGCGTTTCCTCTACTCACCAGTGCCGTGCCCGGACTAGCTTTAAATGCCTGAGCCAAAGAGTCTTCCTCCAGTTCTGGGGAGATGGTTCCAGTGTCACGAAGTTTCTCCATATAAGGCTCACGCAGGCTGTCTCGGTTGCTCCATCCCTGACGTCCCATTGTTCTGGGCTGGCCCCACCGGCAGCACCCACGGGCAGCACCCTCCAGTTTCCATCTCCTTAATTTGTGAAACCTCCGGTGATTGTAGGTGCGTCTGCTGTTGTGTTCCCCAAGCAGCTGCTTGATGGCGGAGTGGGAAAGGCCTTGTCATCTCCTCTAAATCATGCTTTTTCCAGATAAGACTTCGGGGCTGAACTGTTTCATTTGGCAGAGCAATGCTCCAATAAGCTGTGAGTGAATGAGCTATCGATGGGGTGAAGTACAACCCTAAGGGAAGGTGTTGCCTGCTCAACATAAACAGTTTCTGCTCGTCATGCGAGAGGCCTTTTAATTACCAACATGCAAACTTGTAACTTGAGAGGGTCTTTTATCGCTGATGGCTCAAGGCCACCCAGAGACTGTTGTGGGGAGGAATAAGTGTGCTTATCACATACAGCCCTGGTCTGGGGACAGCATGGGCTCTGCTGCCTAGAGGAGCTGCCCCGTGGAGGGCTTTTCAGTGCAGGTTGCATCAGGCCCACCCAGGAGATGATTCTGTTCAAGCACTCATCTAAAGCTTATCTGAAACCCCCAACTCCAAAAACCACTTTTCTTGCCAAGTTTCCAGCAATTAGTTCATTCTAAGCCAGAAACACCGCAGGATGTGTTTGTCACGTCCTGTCCTGCCTAGATCTCAAGTTAACACAAATTAATTTAAAACAAACAGAATTTGAACCAAATTTGTCAAGTTTTCAGAAACAATTCACTAGTAATTTGGATGATGTCAGTTCAAATGTGCTAGAGATATGCAAGTCAAAAAGATCGTTGCTTGACCCCAGCACCCATAGGAAATATTTGCAGGGCAAGCAGTTGCAGACATTTCCTGGGAATCTGTAAGCAGGTCAGATCTCATGTGCAGCTATTGCAGGGTGAGAAGCATAGAATACCACCAGCCTGGGTACAGACTCATTTGTCAAGGCTGTGGGGAGTTTTAAAGGGATATTATCAGGCAAATCGTCCCATCTCAGTTACAGGGAGTGCCTTAAATCAAGTCTGCAACCAATTCAAGTATTGGGAGATTCTCCAGTGAGAACATGTGCCAAAATATTTTAGCTCCATCTGACTTCAGTGGAGCAATGTCAGTGGCACATGTTAAGTGCAGGGTCTCCATCCAGCTGCGCTGCTGCTGCTGCTCTCCTATGTACTGCATTTGCCCAGACGGGGAAAAGACATGCTTGGGATGTGCTGTGGCTGAGTATTCAGCGTCTCTGTGCTCCTGTTTATCATCCCAAGCCACCATTACTGCAATTGTTTCCTATTCTTCCACTGTAGCTCCATTTTTTAAAAGTTCAAATTAATCTATTCCTGTGCAGTTCTGCAAATCCATTTGAACTCAAACATATATAAATCTTTCTTCCAGTTGAATTTAAGGGTGAAATCCTGGCCTCCTGCAATGAGAGTTGTGCCGCTGACCTCAACAGGACCAAGACTTCACCCCAAAGTGACTTCATTAAAAACCACGGTGAAAATCACTAGCTAGGCCCTATTGGGGTTAGCGGCTGGGCAGCTCCTCTGCATCTAGGCAGGGATAAATGTACTGGGTGGCCTTTGGGCTGCAGCTTCCTTGCTAGGAAGCCACACGTGTTTGTGAGACGGCACATTCTGCTGCACCCTGCCATACCCCACCAAATCCAAACCATCTGGGCCATATGTTTCCCTGAACAGAGAACCTGGAGGGAGGGGAAAAAGGGCCCATAAACTCTCTGCACAGCGGATCTCTTGGAACTCGCTCGCGGGAGCCAGAGACTGAAAGCGATCTGCAGATCCTCCAGAGCTGTGAGGGCTGGAGGGAGTCGGGAGCCCCGTGTAGTCTGCAAGACCTCATCCCAGTGCAGAGCTCGCAGTGTGTTCCTCTGTGGAAATGTGTATGAGGGCCTGGGGGTGCTCACTGTCACTATCGTGCTGCCTTGCACCAAGGGGGACCCCCATGCCCTTGCGTGGGCTTCCTGCGTAGCTGTGGTCAACTCGCTTTGCTTTTTGCCTTGGTTTGCCCTGCTGTGAAATAAAGTCAGTAGGGAGGGGAGAGGGAGGCCACAGAGAGACTTTGGGTTACAGGGAGGGTTGTAAGGCAGTGGGGTGGTGCAGCCATCAGGGTCCTGGGGGAGAGTTGCGCTGCGTGCTGGCAGTGTTGTGCTCCTACTGCCCCGGGAGGCCGAGGCTCCGTGCTTGTTGCTCAGGGGACAGCCTGGGCCCTGTGGTGCCCAAGGCACACAGGTGAGCAGGCAGCGAGGCAGGTAGAGCAGATGGAGAAAGGTGCCTCCGGCCAGCTGGGCCAGGCTCCTTTCTTCTGTGTTGCCATGATGCAGCTGCTTCTCTGATTTCCTAGAAGGAGAGCCTGGTCCAAACTTATTTTTCCATTTCACGGTCTTCATCTGCAGCTCACTTCATTTCTCTAAGCTGCTTCTGTGTGTGACCCCATGGGACAGCCTGAGTTTTGTCTGTTAACCCTGTTCCGAGAAGCGGATGGGACCAGGGATCTCTGTGGGTCCCTCAGTTACTCTTCACTTCAGTGTGGCAGGACCAAATCAGCAGTGGGGGGCTGGAGATGAGCAATGCTGTGAGTTGTCACCCCTGTCCAGGGCTGTGCTGTTGCTGGTGTGGAGTTGGATGCTGCTGTGCCATGAGAACGCTGTGCTGGTGGTAGGAGCTGCTGGCCTCTGCGTTCACTGCAGGTCCTGCAGCGCTTCTCACAGCCCTTCTGGGTAACAGGAGCCACCTCAGGTGTCCTCCTTGGGAAGCTTGGAGGGGCTTTCTTGTCTCTCTAGCTTCAGTATGTGAGACTGCTCTGTGCCACAGATGTAGGTGGAGTGGTGGGCAAGGAACCGGGCTGCAGGGGGCTATAGCACAGCGCCTCAGGTCTGATGATCCAGACCCATCTCGGAGTGTTCTAACGCTGATGCAGCACCAGGATGTGTGGGATACAGCCCTACCCTAAGGCCAGGTTGAGGAGGGAGACATTTAGGGGGTGTCACACTTGGCGTGTTAGCTGTAACAGGTCTGCATAAGGTGTAGTTGCTTGTGCTGAGGCTTGGGAACTTTGGATCCTCTCTTGACTGCACTGGACCCTGCAGGCAGGAGGGTCTGCAGTGGGACTGATGGCTCTTGTGCAGCTCAGGTGGCTGAGAACCAATGGAGGAGCTGTGCTCCCTTCAAGCTGCTGACTAGAAGGTAGCCTGCTGGTCTGTTTTGTTTGGGGGGAAGCTTAGGCAGTTCTGTAAAAAGCCCGCAGCTGGTGTTGGGGCTCTGGATTCATTGGGAAAAGGGACTTTTTGCATGCTTTCTGAAGCTTGCACTCCCCTACGTGCTGCTGATGTGCCTGTGCACACAAGTGGCTGACTTCTGAAATGCTCTCCAGCGTGGACTTTCAGATATCCCGTGCCTGTAATTCCGGACATTCACTACCTACACAAACACGGGCACAAACTGTGTGCAGAGAGTAGTTGTACAAAGGCAGAAGGCATTCGTATTGACATGGAGATGCCGGATATAAAAACGGCATAGGTTCATGGCAGGCCCAGATTTATCGGTGGCGCTTGATAGCGTGCAGGCAGCATATGCAGGCAACGTGTGGCTACCAAGCACCAACCTCCGCGCAGGTAGTGTGTATCCGCACGCAGCGGTGACATCCACCCACGTGGACTGCACAGCTGTGCACAGATGTTTGTGGTCCTGGTCTGTGTGCACGTGGCTAGCATGTGTGTATTTAATATGTATGGTATATGTGTATAATTGGCAAGGGCACCATATGGTAGGCAAAGTGCACTTTCTTTTAATGACTGCTCGGTTGTCTTTTTACTTCTGTTGTTTTGTCCATGGCTGAAGCCAGCAAGGAGAGCGGTGGCAGGGGGCCAGCAAGTCTGGGTCACATGGAGCAGCTCCAAACCATTGCATAAATCCTGTCTGAAAGCGGACCTGCATGAGAACTGGTGGAGTCTTCTCCTTAAAGCAAAAGAAGTCCAAGGCTGGGAGCGCTGTGCTGCTTGGTAGCCACCTTGCTCCTGGCTGAAGTTGGCTTCAGTTTAGCAGCTAGGTTTGGGTTCAGCCCTGGGGCTCGTCCTGATGATGATACGAGCTGGTGCTTCTCTAACGCTTTCCTGTTGAGGACCTCCGAGCATTTTACCACACTTGGAGAAGTGCAATGACCCCAGCTTTCCAGATAGGGCCAGATCCTTATGTAACAGAGAGATAGGATTTCCAGAAAGCAAAGCAGTCGGTGTCAGAGGGAAGCTGGTGCTCCCAACTCTCCACTCCTGTGCCCTTGCTTTGTGATGGGTTCCTTTTGCCCATTTGCTGGTGAAATTAAAGATCCCGCTGCATTTTGGAGGGAGCAAGGGGGTAATTCATTCCTTTCTTCACTAAGATCGCCCTGAATAGACTTGACTGTAAAACAATTCGTGTGTTTAAAAAGAAGAAAAAAAAAAAAAACACTCCCACACAGTACTGGAGTGAGCCCAAAACCCTATGAAGCTTGCTTGTACAAAGGGATCGAGGGTGTGCCCGGCTAGAGCACGGCAGGGCCCGATGCGGAGCGCAGCAGCGAGGCCGTGAGGAGGAGCCGGTGGTGGGAAGGCAGTGAGGCTGCTCCCCTGCTCGCCAGAGCCAGGTACCGGGGTGCTCGCAGGGCCACGGAGACCCGGGCTCGTGTCCCTCACCCTCAGGTTCTGACTGGCAGCATCGGTCTGGATTCCTTGCATTGATGGTGAGCACCTTTGGACAGGATTGGGTCTTACTTTAAAGCTGATGAAAGCAGCGCCTCTCCTCCAAGCAAACTCCAAAAGTGACCCCGCTGTCACTGGGGATGGGCGCTGCGAAGTGGGGCTGCAAGGGTGGTGGGATGGCACAGCCCCTCCAGGCGAGGTGGGCTGCAGCTACGGTACCGTCCTGTGGCTGGAGGCTGCTGCTTTCTGGTGAATGATGATAACCACGTTTGTTTCTAATTCTTTGCTTGCCATGCCCCCAGAGAGGCCCGCCTTGGAGCAGCAAAGCTGATTAAGGTTCAGGCTCTTATTTTCACTTCTGCAGATCTGTGACTTTAACCCATTTTTCCCATTCCTCAGCCCATGGTCCTAACAGTGAGCTGCCATTTAGCTAATGCTGAATTTTCTGTTTTTAACCTGTAACTTTATTCTAGAGGTGAGAAATGACTTCCCACTGGAAGCCCTGGCAGGCTGGCTGCAAAAAGAGTTCTGCCATCTGCAAGTCAGCTTGTTTTCAACTGAGCAGCCCCTCCAGATACTATCAGGACAGTCTCCTGCTCACAGCCGGGAGGTCTCAGGAACCTTTGGCCCCTCACCTCCCGCTGGAAGACATGCGGCAGGCGGAGGGGCAGCAACACTGTTTGCTCTGTCCTAAGGAACCTGCAGGAACCTGCTGAGTGCTGGGGCGATAACTGCGCCTGCCCCAGGGCAGTGCAGCGGGGCCAGCGGCCCCCGGCCGGGAGCAAACACGCAGCTGCATTTTGCAGCCTGGTGCCGGGAGGGAGGAACCTGCCTATTTCGACAGTTTTGGGGTGTGCAGAGCCTGAGGAGATGAGAAGGGGAGATAGCAATGATGAGAGGTGATTTAGGAGTAGTTTATAGGGAAAGGAGGTAGTTTTGTCACCCGTGGCTTTTCTTGTTTCCTGCTCCCTTTGCTTCCCCTCCATATGGCCATGGATGGCGAAGAGGAGCCAGGAGGGAGTGGAGTGAGAGGAAGGAGATGTCCCCTTTGGCCATACAGCATGAGCGGACCTGGCTGTGCCTGGCTGTGAGGGCTAAGCTCTGATTGCTTTCTGCAGTACTGACTGGCAGACGTCGTCCTTTCCTCCGATCTGGACCAAGAAGCTGCTAAATTAGGCGTGCAGATCTGCTGCGTAAAAGTTGGTGTTTGATAGGCTTGGCTGCATGTGCAAGAAGGCAGATAATTTTCCTTGAAGGCACTGCATGGCACTGCATCTGGGTATGTGTTTTTTCTATCTGTTTCTGGAGCCGTCTGCCCTTGTGTTTTCTTATGCTGAGAAGGCTGACCTGGGTCACCTGGGTGGCTTTTTGCTGTCCTCCTTGGGGCACAAGGAGGAGATGTTGGTGCCGGCACTGACTGCTTGTGCTCTGCTCTCTGGAACGGCCCCAGCAGGTGCTGCTCATACCAGAGTCACCCCCACAAATCGCCCGTTTCACTCTGCCCTGCACCCAGGTTGCCTCCAATGAAGGTCCCTGCAGTCACGGAGAGGGTCCTGGCCTCCTGGAGAGGGGCTGGAAGCTGCTTGCGGAGCAGCCAACCACGCAACATGGGGATAAAGTGAAGGATGAGAATCCCAGCACAGGGTTTTGGCACTGGGAGCGACCTTGGGGTGGGTTCCTTTCTGGTAAATTGGGATTGCTGCAGGGTCAGCTATGAAAAAAGGGTCAGCAGAAAGGAGACCCAGACAGGGCTGCCTGGCAAAGCTCACCAGGGCTTCTAAGGTATTCCAGTCCCCAATTAAACAATTTCCTCAGCACTTGCACTTTATCTGCCACCTGCACACGCTCATTCTTATAAACATCTGGAGATGGAGCTGGCGGTCTGGGTGCCTCTGTTGCCTTGTCCCCAGCAGCACTCAGCTCTGCAGGTCAGGCTGTGGCAGGGATGTGGCAGTTTTTGAGTTGAGGCCGTGTCCCCTGAGCAAAGCACGTGGGCTGAAACCGGGACAGTCCATGGAGACCACACGGAGTTATCCTGCCCTGCAGCAGTGTTTGTGAAGCAGATTTCAGCCAAGGGTTTCCAGCCAAAACCTGTGGGCCTCCGTGAAGCAACAAGAGCAGGTGAAAAGAGGGCCATTTTTGCAGAAAACATGGCCATTTTAGGATCAGTCTCTGTGAGCTACAGACACTGTGAGGTTCTCAGCGTGGAGTAGTGGGTCTCTGAGAGTGGTGGGCAAGCCTGAGAGGTCTCTGCGTGTGTGGGGCTGTGCACTGCGGCCAGGCAGCTGCCCCCCATGGGGTGTCTGACACATGGGCTTGGTGTGCTGGCCATTGGGAGGGGTTGTGCTGTGGGACGTGGCGTCGTGACCCCGGTGCAGCTAGGAAGTGCCGTTAGTCCCATTTTACAGCAGAAAAGCCAGATCCACAAGAGCACCAGGTTTCAGGGATGGTGGGTGCCTGGGGATCTGAGTGGTTTCAGCTTAAAGCGCGTTGTCCAAGGTGATGCAAGATGTAAGTAACAGCCAAGTCGCACAAATCCCGCACCGGCCCTCACCCCCCAGGCTGTCCCTCCTCCGAAGGCTGTGCCCTGGTGTCATTGCCACAGCCAGCTGCTGTGAGGACGCAGGAGCAGGCCAGCTACTTTCATTCATTTGTTAACAGCATCGCTGATAGCAGAGCCCAGAACTGCTCTGCTGGGTGAAGCTGTGCTGCCGCAGCTCTGCTCTCGCTGTTCACGGCAGCTGACGCTGCACATCGGGGAGGATGTGTCGGTGGAAGGGCCGGGGCGGGGAGGGGGGCGCATCACAAGTATTTCCTCCCACCGGGGCATGCTGGAAGCAGAGAGCTGTGTTTGTATTTATTTCTCTCTCAAAAAGGGAAAAGGACACCTGAGCTCATAATTTGCAAAAGTTGGATGAGAAACCTGGAACCCGCCGGGTCCTGCATCTTTAAAAGCATTTAAATTCCTCTTCTCTGCACTAGGAGGCACCTTGAACCTTCCTCTTGGCCCCGGCCAGGGCCCATCTGCTTCCTATTACCTTCCCATAAAGCTGCCTCACCAGCCAAAAAGCCAGGCTTTCAGGGAATTCTGTCTGCAGCCCCGATGTTGAAATTAGTAACAGTTGTCATCTGTTTTTCTTTTTTCTTTTCTTTTCTTTATTCCAGCTTGAATTTTACCCCTCTCCTCCCCCCTTTTTGAGTGTTTTCAGTGTCGGAAGAGGAAACCTTGAGTCCAGCCGCGAGCTCGCGCGGCATCACCTCTCCGCGGTCCTCGTCAGCCCGGCTCTCCGCTCCCGCTGTCCCTGCCGCTCCCGCGGAGCGGGGCAGGCAGCAGCCTCCTCGTGCAGGCGGCTCAGCCCACGGGTTCACACAGCGAAGCCACCTTGGCGCTGGGAGCGGGGAGCGTCAGCCGCTCGCGGGGCGCCTGCCAAGGACAACGAATTCCTCGGGAAGGAGCAAATCGCAACCGGCCCAAGCGAGGGAGGCACGAGACCGGGAGAGGTCACCCCGTACCCTGGGCCTCCCTCAGCCACGGCCGGTCCGTCCCGCAGGACCCTGGGGTCCCCGAGAGTGTCCGCGTCTGCCGACCGCTGCCCTTCGGGAAGCAAAATGTGAAAACTGAGGTTATGGAAAACTTTGTGCATGTTGAAGAAGCCGTGGAGCCCTCGTCCTTCCTGCTTGTTTCCTTTCTCCCCTGTGTTTCTGGTCTGTCTCTTGCATGATACAGGCTCGTTGGAGCCTCGGAAGTTGAGCGCTGCTGGAGAGGGGCCGTGTTCCCCTTGCCGTGTGCAGGAATTGGAGCTGGGGCCCTTCCCCCGCGGCAGCTTACGGGAACTTTGCAGCTGTAATTCCTAACATGTGGCGCTCGGACCAGAGCTCCTTCTCCGAGGTCAGGGGGCTGCGGGCTCTTGGCGCCGGCAGCTCCATCCCAGCTCTCAGGGCCTGGGGCTGCCACAGGGCAGGCAGAGGGGAGGAGAGGCTGCTGCTGTCGTTCGGGGTCGTGGAGAGGAGGAAGGACAGGAAATAATGACATCCTCGAGGAAGCTGATTCAACGGCTGAAAAACACGAAAAATTAGTAGTGTAAAGCGCAGGAGAAAATATACTTCAGCTGAGCGGCTTTCTGTCCGCAGACCTTGGAGCTGTGACAGAAATTGAAAGCTGGAATCTCAAGCTTTAATAGATTCTGAAAAATGCTGACTTAGGAGAGTGCCGCAGCACGCTGGGCTTTAGTTTCGACTTCTGCCTTTCTCGGTTCACTTTCTGCAGCCCTGCAGGGAATGGGGACGAGCCAGTCCGTGGCGCTTATCTATGCACTGCTGCTGCCCTCGCACTGCCCTCGCTTTGCCCTCTCTGCAGCACAGCTGGGAGGTGGCACGGCGGAGGACAGCCTGCACTGGGTGACTGTGGTCTCGGGGCCCCGCTGTACTGCTCTTGGCATCCCTGTGTCGTGGTGGCAGAGGGTAGGAAGTCCTGCCAGCCCTCCTGCCTCCGCTTCCTGCTTCCATGTACCGTCGCTGCTGAGCGGAGCAGCATGAGATGAGGCCTTAGCCTTACGGGGTTGTTCTCCAGTCAAGCACTTGATTCTTGTGTGCACAGTCTTTGGGGCAGCTGCTGGGGGTGTCCTGCTCTGGGCTTTGCAGAAGCCAACCTGGCATGTGGCTGGGGAGACCAACCCAAGGCATCACTGATGGTCTTTGGCCATTTTTAACTGTAAATAAACAGTTAATAACTGTAATTTAACTGTAAATAAACAGTTAAAAACCCTAATGCTTAAATTATGGAGCTCAAAAATGTGATTTAAAGATACACAGTTAATCCTCACAACATTTTTTGTCTGGCAGGGAAATACCATTAGGATAGATTCCTTTTGATTAATATTGGGGCAGGAATCACCTCTGATTTCTTAGCATGCCTCACCTGTGTATTCTGGCCTGCAATGTGTGTTACTCCAAGCCTCTACAGCCCAAGTAATGCCAACTGCATAGTAAAGACAGGAGAACAGAACTAGAAATAAGTTGCAGACTCCTCTGAGGACGGGAAGTGAAGGGGTCCGGGGCAGGAGTGAGGAGGAATGGGTTTCCCCTGCCCCGCAGCCTGGCTAGTAGCTGGCCTTTGCTTTTCTAAATGTGCAAGAGCAGAGCGGGGCGCTGGTTCATAACATTATTCCCAGTGTTTCCTTAGTGGAATGAAGACCACACACAGGCCATCCCTGTTGACACCTTTGCAAAAACCACCATCCTCTGGCCGAGCCTCACGCGCATTCCCAAGCACATCTTCCTTGAGCTCTGGAGCTTCCCTTCCTCACCCTGCAGTGCCTGAGCCCCAGGTGCTGCTGTGGAGCTGCGTGAGCTGTAGCTGTGGTACCGATCTGGAGTCAGATGTCGGTATGGGCTTAGCCATGACACCGCCGTAGTTCTTCTGTGGGAACGTCTGCATTTTGCTACGGGGCTTCTCCCAGGCAGAGCATTGCTCTTCAGATACTTGGGATTCTCCAGGTGGTAGATATGTGCCGTGTTCATTGCATACGTCATCTAATCGCTGGATAGAAACAAAAAACCGCAGCTTTATGCAACTCTCCAGCACTATGTGAGTTTTGTATAATTGCCTCAAACTGAGTGGAAATTATCTGCAAGCCAAAAATCTTTCACTGAAACAATTAGCAAATCATTTTAAATAACAAATACAATTGGAATCTCATGATCCATTTGTGGATAGAGCTGAGGGTAACGGTGAGTTCACTGAATGGGTTCATTGTTTTGAATATTGAATATTTGAATATTGAAGCCAATATTGTCAGAGGGCAAGTGCTCTTCTCTCAGTGCAGTGGTGATCCCTAAAGTGTACTTTAAAGCCAGAGAAATTGAAGTAGAATTTTCAGATCACCACTTGCTACCACCCTGAATGCTTTCATTTCATATTTTCCTTTTTAAGAAATCAGGTAACTGTTTGTTCTTCCTTGTGGGCATCGTCAGCAGGACAAAGTGTTCCCATTTATTCGGAGCCTCCTTTCCTCCTGCAGTGTGAGGTGTACACCAGCTCCAATCCCAATTCAGGCTGCCGGAGCAGCGCAGGGCTGCACTGTGACAGAGTTCACCCATGGCAGAGTGTGGGGGTGCACAGCATAATGTGACTTTCTGATGTCACGAACTGGCTCAGTTTGCTGAATTTGCATTTTCTTCACATCCTTTTCTCCCCTTCCTTTTAATTTCTTTCCATCTCTCTTACACTTGCTCTTCCCTTCTCTAGGTTCTGGCTTTCCTTGTTCATCCACACACCGTTTTACCCCATGCATCCTTCTACTCCGTCCTGTTTCCCCTCTCCTCTCCTGTTCATTTGTCACTCTTTCTTCCACAGGGGCAATGCCACCGAGAACCTTTGATTCCAATTAGCCCATGTTGACACCGTTGCACCAGCCTGGGCACAGCGCGCTGCAAAGACACCGTCGGCCTCACTGCTTTGGGGAGCACGCAGAGTGGCTGAGGATGCCTGTGGAGGAACTGAGGACTCCTGTCTCTACATAAGCGGTGGCCGAGAGAGAGACATGTTGGGACAGCGCCCTTCCAGCTGGCACAATACTCCCTGCACTGAGACAAGCGTCGCTAACTATGGCAATCGCTTGGAGGCTTCTCACGTGGACAGTCATCTTCACCGCAGCCCTCTGCAACTTTCCGGGTTACACGTTCCAATCGCAAGGTAGGGATTGCTGTGGGGAGGGGGCTGGATCTGCTTGCATCAGCTGGCAGAAAGCCCTAGTGCTGGCCCCGGGGGAGGCATTAGGGTGACGTTGTGCTGGGGAGTGGGTGGAGGCACCCTGACCTCTGCTCGGTGTGCTGCAGCAGAACGCCTACTGCCGAACTTGCAGGTGTTTTCCTTTGGCCTGTGAGGAAAGTATGTACTTTGCTCTCGGATGTTACGCTCCTTGACTTTTTGCAGGAGTCCAAGCAGTAGGGTCTGTGTAAGATGAGAGCCATGTACAGGCTCAGGGGGCAGAAGGGCCCATGGTAGCCATGGAGGAGGCTCCCCTTCCAGGAAGCTGGAGCAGTGCACCTTTGCGTGAGCAGAGGCTTTGCTATATGTAGGAGATCTGCGCGTGCTTGTGAGTGGTCCTCTGCATGTGCAGGGACAGAAGTCTCTGCTGGAGGTAGAAACGTTGGACACAGCTATGGGCCTGGACAGGTACCTGCTGCTGGAGGAGCAGTTTGAGTTTGTGCACACGTGTTTCTCTAAGTGATACTGTTAGCAAACATTCAAATCCGTTCTGGCATAAATGTTTTATACCTGTCTTACGTCTGTGTCTTTCTGTTGAGCCTGTGTTTAAACACAGATAGCTTGTGTTTTAACACAGATTTTAACACAAGTTTTTAATACAGATAACACAAGTTATCGTAAGGAAAGTGGAACATGGTTCTCCTGCATGTTGGTAGCTTTAATTAAAGTGTAATTAAATTGCTTAATATTAACAGTGTAATTAAATTGCTTAATACTAACTAGCTTTAGTAACCATTTCTGAAGAGACAATATGAACGCTACCATCAGGAGCTAGAGGTAAGAGAGAAGGAGAAAGAGCTGCAAAGTTAGACATTTATCCGTACAAGGTGTTAATACCTCAGCAATACCAATGCACAACCATAATTCTGAAACCCTGCATGTGCCCAGGTTAACTGCAGCAGGGCCAGAGCCAGTGGTAGTCTGAGGCCGTTGCATAGTACAGTGTCATCAGGCTGTAGTTACAATGGCTGTGGATTGTCTTGTGAAGCCAAACTGGAAAGAGGAACAAAAGCAACCCAAAGCCACGTACTGTCCGGGTCTGAGCACCATCTTGTTGCTAAATCCGCCGCACTATCGTATTGCAACTTGCTCTGGGTGAAATGAGAGGCAGTCAAATACAGAGCTGTGCGCTGTGCAGGCGCTGTGCAACGTGCAACATTACACAGGCAGATTTTCTTTAATCTGAAACAAACACGGTTTCTGGTCCTTCTAGCCAAAGCCTCTGGCAGTGCCTGTTGTGACTGTTCTGGGCCTCCTGCATCCATCAGTTCGCACCTCCCTCCATCTGCACTGCCGCACTCACAGCACTAGCGACGCTTTGACGAGGACTTTGCTGCCAGATCGCCTCCATCCTGACTCACAGCAGCTGAAATCCTCTTTCACTCAGGGAGTCCCTGAACTGTTTGTTAATACACCTCAGTCTGAACCCATGGGCTCGCTGAAATGACACTTAATATGTCTGCGCTGTCCTAGATCCCAGACTGGGCAGTGGACAAGGCTCGGCCCCTGATACCGTTGGGAGTACAGTGCCATAGGGGAGGGCAGGCAGCGGTCAAGCCAAGGCTTGAATCACAGAATTGTAGGGGTTGGAAAGGACCTCAAGAGATCATTGGGTCCAACCCACACCCCGGTGAAGTCCAGCTACTGCCCAGCCCCATTGGTCAGGCTGTCCCATGGGCCCCTCTCGCTGTCAGAGTGCTTTTTTAGGCTCCCTGCATCCTGAACCATTGGTGTCAGGCTGCTAATGATACTCAGCACTTCTCTTCGTGCTGCTGAGGTAGTAAGTACATAATCCTCACAACACCCTTTCAAGAGGGTGAAATAATGTTATCTTCTCTTAGCAGTTGGAGGCACAGAGGATAAAAGCCAGTGTTTTCAACAAGCCACTGATCTTGGCCAGAAAGAGTTGCCCAGGCAATCCAGCAAGTTGGTGATGGAGCAGGATTCACGTGCCCCATGTGCAAACTCTAGCTCAGTGTATTTATTTTGTGCAGGAAAAAGATTAAGGTATTACAGTCATAAGCTGTAATTATGTATGTGGGAAACAGCAGCCCAACGTTGAAGGCCTTTCCATGTCAGCAGAGATGTAACAAGATTCAGAAGGTAAACAACATCTTGTGTAAACTCAGGCTGTGGTTTTTAACAGCACAGAGAATTGCAGCTGAAACAATTGAGCAAGGATTCGGCACATACCCATTGCTGAATGGTATTTAATCAAAAGGAAATTTTCTTCTAGTGCCTTAGTTTAATCTCAGTGATAGATTATACATTCTCTGTTTTGTAGAACATTAAATGAGGCTAATCTCACTGCTCCTGGCTCACTTACAAATCAATGCACCCATGGAAGATGTGTAGAGGCTGCCACAGTGCCAGGGCAGCTTGAAGCCACGGGGTCCCATAGTGTTTTCCCCAGCCATCCTCTGTGAACTGTCTGGGCTGCAGCTGGGGCTCCTCTTTGCTTTGGTGACAAGATGAGAGCAAACATCTGCTTCCTTTTTATCCTTTAAGTGGCTCTGTAATGACAGAGGCAGTGATGAGAACATACAAGGAGGGAACAAAATCCTCCCACCTTGGCCTTCACCTTCCTTCTCTTCTTTTTGTTCAGCTTATCCCCTACCATCTCCGGGCTCCTGCTTCCTCTTCTGCCTGCCTTTTCCCTTCTCTGCTGTCCTTGCCCCTATAGATGTGTGCTCCCTTTCCATTAGGAGGTGTGGCAGCGAGGTGCCTTTCATCCCCCTTCTTCCCTCCCAGAAAAAGTCTCAGCTTTCCAGCTCTCTCCCTTGCTCCCTGGGTGCCCAGCTCTGGGCAGGTTTTCCTGCAGAAAGGCTTTTTATAGTATCTCTTCTGAAGCAGTGCGACAGCTATCTGGAAACACCAGGCTGCTTATCACTAGTGCAAACCCGTCTGATAAGAGCGGATGCAACACTACGCGTTTCAAGCCAAAATCTATTATTACAGTATGGAGTGGCTGAGGGGGCAGAGTTTGGCTTTTCTGGATGGAAGGAAGGGCAAAACAGCGCCGTTACTGATGTTGGGAGCTCCTAGTGTGATCTGTAGCATGGGGGAGCGGCATGACCAAGGCAGGGATGAGTAAATGAGGGAGTTAGGGAACATCTTTGATGCTGTTGGATGGACATGAAATGAGTACACAAGCTTAGGGAGTAAAGAGATGCTAATCTCTTAGAGCCTTGTCTAATCTTACTTTTTTAGAGGAGAGGAAGGAGCCAGATGTAATGCTGGATGAAGACACTGCCTTCTTCCTTGTGTTAAAAGTTTATCTTCCTTATTTTTGGCATCCCCACTCTAAAGGGTCCATTCCTAAAACATTTGTGTGATGCAGGGCACTACTGTCAGCTCACCCTTCCTGTGCCTCAGTTTCCAGGGTGACATCCCCGCGGATGCACAGGGGCCTGCACTGCAGCAAGAGCAGGCTCTCACACACAGCCTGAGCCCCAGGCCCTGGACACTCTTCCCTCCTGGATGTACCTTGCAGGTCAGGATCAGAGACTGCCGCCCAGAGTCCCAGGTCCTCTTCTAGACGCTGGGTGCACAAACCTCCTTCCGAGTCACTATTTTGCAGCCCACATGGACTGCAGAAAGGAAAAAAGAAAAACAAAATGCTTCTGATAGCAAATTTTTCCAAGCCTGAAGTCATTGCTTAAGTGTAAGTAGTCACACTTGTTTGCCCGGCTGCATCGCACACAAGGCGGTGTGATGCAGGGGAAGCTGGAGCACAGGAAGTTAAAAAAAACTAATAATTACTTCTGGCTCGTTGAGCCAAGGGAGAGGTGCCAGAAGTGCTTATGGTTTGGAAGGTTGGGAGCTAACCCCTAAACCCAGCTGGTGGGAAGGACTGTCCCATTAGTGGTGGCCAAGGAAACCACTCGGTCAAACTCCCACACTGGAAAACACACTAGAGGAAAAGGAAACTTTCCAGTGCTGCCATGCGGTGAGAGTGTAATTTGGAGTCCAAATTTGTGATGGCTGGGAAGGCTTTGAAGATGGGTGCTGTGGAGCCAGGCAAAAAGCAGCCACCCTGGAGCAGCCTGGCCTCCCCTGTTTGCTTAGGAAACAGCTACGCATAGGATGCAGGAAGCACAGTAACATTCTTTCAGCATGAAGAGGGCAAATCCTCTCCAACTCCCTGAGCAAACCTCCAGCCATTGGGGTTAAGAAGAAAACACTATAATGGGGGGAGCTGTCCTGTCCACTGTATTTTTTTTATTTTTTTTTTTGCATCTTCTGCTAAAACCTCCAGTACTGAGGCACACAGAGATGGCTGGACCACTGATCAGATCTGCTCTGGCAATCCCTGTGACATTTTGCTTATAAAACAAGAGATTTCTGTAGAGGCTGCAGAGTGCCAATTTCTTTGACAGCCAAAAGCGTTGTGTTACTTTGCAAGCGCAGTCAGACGTTTTGGACAGTGACCTTGTCAGAGTACATTTCCTAAGTGGTATGAGACAGCCTCAAAAGCTCAAGTGCCCCAAGAGGAGGTGCTAAGCCAAACCGATAGGGTAAAGAGCCCCAGGCTGGTGAGCTGGGAAGGCAGGGTAGGGCAATAGATAGAGGCCTGGCTGGCGAGTCAGGATGTCTGACTTCTTTTCTTGCTACCTTTTTAGCACAGCTGGGGAATTCTGGTTACCTTTTTGTTACTTTGATTGCGAAGGCATTGTCTTGCTGTCTCTTTAAAGGATGTCTCATACCTAAGGCACTAATAAGCCCATGACCCAAGAGGCTAGTGTAGGGTTGATATTATGCAAGTTATCAAAAAGCAGGGTAAACAGGTCCATGTGGCAGTTGCAGATACTCTAAAGAACCCCACAATTTCTTAGCAAGACTGTCATCTCCTGAGACATTGTCCCTTCTGTGTTCAGGTATGAGTTGAATTTAACTTACTGTTAGCTTTGTTACTGAACAGAACCAGTCAGAAATAACCCTCCAAACCACAGAGCATGGCTCTGTACAGGCTGGAGTCCCTCTGCCCACTGGAGATGGAGAGGTGAGGGACAGTCCAGGTCCAGAGCCAGAATTTGTCTGTCCTGAACAGCCCCTTGGACCAGTCTGGTTCTCTTCGTCACCTGCAGAGGAAGAAGATCAGGTTCTGTAGGCTGAAGGCCTCCAAGAATACCCCAAGGATCATGCAGCCTGAACAGAGCAGGGAATACAGGTAGCATATCCTCATTGTGCGGTAGTTAGAGGCCCCTTGTCCTTCTGCCCATCCTTGCTTTCAGAGATGTTTGTTGCAAGCAGTCACAAGTGAGCTTGGTCTGTCTGTCAGGCTGGCAGGAAGCCACCTGGCTAATCCAGGTCCACACGGGGCAGACAAGTGCTGGAGGGTTGCAGGGGGCTGAGCGGTGAGCTGGTGTCCTGCAGTTGTGCATTTTGTCGGCAGCGTGAGCTGTGTGCTTGCTCACGGAAGTGAGCTGGGAATGCTGGCAGCATGATGGCTGGGTTGTAGGATTCCCTGGGTCAGGATGCTGCCTGCCCTGCCCTGGCTGTCACTGCGCTGGTGCTCAGGCACAGCTGGCTCTTTGCTGAAGCTGCTGGGTGTTTTGCTCTGACTCTTTGCAGAATGTCACTCCTCCTGTGTTTGCTTTTCCTCCCCAGAGGAGTTCCTCTCCAGCCTCGATCACTATGAAATTGCATTCCCCATCCAAGTGGACCAAAACGGGGACTTCCTCACCTTTGACATGAGGAGCCAGCTGAAGCAACGCCCTCGGCGCAGTCTGGGCTCCTTGCCCTACGAGCCATCTGAGCAGCAGGTTTTCTACAAAGTCTCTGCCCATCGAACCCAGTTCCTTCTCAACCTGACACTGCACTCCAACCTGCTGGCTGAGCACTTCACTGTAGAATACTGGAAGAGAGATGGTGTGGACTGGCAACATGATTTCCACGAGGATTGCCACTACGCGGGCCACCTGCAGGATCAGTACCTGAACTCAAAGGTCGCCATCAGCAACTGCAACGGACTGGTGAGTCCCTGAATTTTGCCCAGCCAAGGGAACTACTAACAATGAAAGCTGCCCATAAAGCAGAGCAGATTGCAGCTTCTTTGATCTGTGCTGTAGAAATGCAGCCCGGTTTGGGTCCCAGCAGATGGATCCGTGGTGGTGGGAAACGTGTGGTTGATGTCAAACTAGAATATTGCACGGTGACATCAAAAGTCAGCTGAGGGTGAAGGCCATGTCCCCTCATTACATTTATAGGAGTTCCTGATCCATGTTGGGACTGTAGTCAGTGGGAGTTTTTCCATTGATTTTAACTGGAATGGGATAATCCAGGCTCTAGACCATTATTCCGGCTCTTACAGAACTCTCCGGTCCACTTCCAACAGCAACAGCAAAAGATATAAAACATATCGTATGTGCTAGTGAGGAAGAAGCACAGGAGGGCAGAAATTTCACTGCATGACCAAGAATGTCAAAAGTGCATTCAGATCCTTATAACCGCAGATACATTCCTGGGGTTCCTAGTCACTTCTGTCCAGATTCCAGGAGCTGAAAACGTGTTTTCTGGGGAAAAACTAAGCTAGTCAGTGTTTTTCAGTATGAAAAGAGGGGACAAGACGGCATTCGTCAGAATCAGCAAGGCTGCTGCAGAGAGGGAGGAAATTATCTGTTCTGCATGTTCCCAACAGCTAGGACTAGACATTGTGGTCTTAAATATCAGTAGGAAAGCTCAATGGTAGACAATAGTGCTAAGGATAGCTGAGACTAGGTTGCTTGAAGAGTGCTGGGCCCCAACATCGTTGGAGATCTTTAAGAGTAGGCAAGACAAATACCTCTCAAAAATACTCCAGGTATGATTCATTAGCTCTTTCAGCACTGGGAATAGCTTAAGGACTTCCATCCTTATTTTTCTGTGATTTTCTGATATTTCTGGCTCACAAAGAGCATTTCAAGACCTGCCAGATGGAGGGATGGAGCAAACATACCCCGTTAGTGAATCCCAAGGATGATGGCTCTCTTGGAGGAGTAACACGTAGAAAAAGACTCCGTAGGCCAGATTCGTATTTATGCTACAGCCCCACCTCTTAGCAGTGTGGAAGAGCTTCCAAACAGGAATAAATTCACATTGATTTATTGTTAAATTACATTGCCAGAACAGTGCTGCGGGTTATTAACAGAAATGAGAATCTGACTCATTATATCAGAGAGTCTAATGTTTCCATCTCACAGCCAAAAATCAGAGCTGCATAAACTCTTGGTTCCTAAGTTAGCCTTTTGTTTAGATTTAGGACCTCTGCTGAAGTCCTGGATGATTTATTGATGCTCAGAAAAGAAGAGCCGAAGGGTGAGCTGGACACTGCTGGTCCAGAAGGATAGCCAGCTTTAGCCTACCTCATGCTTCAGAGGGCACCAAGTCCAGGACAAGCAATGACCTGGCAGCACTTGCACTGGGATATTTTAGTCCACAGACAGTTTTGCTCTGGAGAGATACCAGGGGTTGTCTGGAGGAAAAAGCAGCCAGGCGCAAAGAGATACAGGGGGTCATCCAGCAACCTCTCCTTTTCCTGAACTCTGTCCTCCTGCTGTGGCGAGCTACAGGAATCAGCAAGGAGGGGGGTCTTCAGGCTTAGTGAGGACAACAGGCTCAGGAATTTGGCCAAGGTGAGGCTGGAGCTGGCAGTGGGGTCTGTACCTGCCACCTGAGCAGACCTGTGCAGAGCTCTGGCTGATTATCAGCAGATGAGCCCTCCTGGCTCCACTCCTGCCTGCGCCCCTCCAGGCAGGCACCAGGTCTGCTTAGCAGGGGACAGGTCAGGACAGAAGAGGGTCTCAGGGGACATGAGGTCAGGTATGTGCTGACACCCGCCAGCAGGGGCCTGGACACTGCAACCCACATCTGCGCAGACCTGACTCCAGATGGTGCAAAGGGGGCTGTGTAATGTGGTGTTACATGGGCGCAGGCTGGAGCCAGTGCTGGTTATGGGGTGACCTGTGCATGGAGGAGAGGGAAGGGGAAGACTCCAGAGTCTTGTCCAATGCAAAGGCATGAGAACAGGTAACAAGCCTCAAGCTATCCTCCTTCCCTTCTACTCCCCACATCCCTTTACAATTTCTGCATCTGCGAGGCACACCTCTGCAAACTACTTCGTTTTCAAATGCAACGCACCTTACGACACACCAGCTTTAGGCTGCCGATACCTGGCCACGCGCTGTCAGACATCACCCACCCTTCACGTCTGCCGCACAGCTGGCCCAGCACGCAGCCGGCATCAACCCATGCGGCTGCACTTCAGCTTGAGCAGGATAGAAGTCACCCAGGCTTAACTTGTCGGAAGCGAAGGGCAAAATGGCCCATTTTCCAAAACATGCGGAGCTGCGAGCTGCCAGCAGGGCCCAACATGAAGCAGCTGGAGCCTGCGGGAGCAGCCTGAGAAGCTCTTGCCGGGCCAGGAGCTGGAAGCCCTGAGTTAAGCAGAGCTGTGTTTCAGCCCACCGGCTGCACGACAGCCCAAGGACTCATGTCCTCCCATCAACAAAATTGCATCTCGGCGTAAACAGCCTTAGGAGAGAAATGTCCCTGTCTTACCTCTTGCGTCAGAGCTCATCAAAGGCCGCTTTAAAGGCTGGGTTTTCAGCCCTTTGCGTCTATGCTGAAACTGTGCTTTCGTCTGAATTGCCCTCCTGAAATCAGCGGGAACATGAGATGTTTGGAGCTCGGCAGATGGCCCCGCTGCCGAGGCTGACGTCAAGCTGTTAAAGTGTGTAAGAGGAGGTGGAAGAGCTGAGCTGCAGTATGTAGCCGTGTCTTTCTTAAGTGTGGTTATAAGTTAATAGGATAAACCATCTTTGCTCTGCAGATGACCTGGGTGAATCACAGACAGGATATCCAGCTTAGCTCCCCCACAAACCACAGAGATCTCTCTCAGGGCTTCTTGCCGCCCCCTTTCAACACGCGTGTGTCACGTCCACCACCCAGACCTCAGCGCTTGGGTTTTGGGCTCAGCGGTGGGGGAGTTTTCAGACTCCTGTGATGGCAGAGCTTCGTTCCCACAGGATATTGGGCAGGTCGTGGAGCCTCCTGCCTCTCGTGTGTTCCTCAGAGGCTCCAGGTTTGAGCTGGGAAGGGCCCTTTTCTAGCAGCGTATGGTTTTCAGGCAGGACGTGCTTTCCCCTCCTGCTGCTCTGCCCCAAGCCGGCGGTGACCTCCTTCTCCCCGTCCCGCAAAGCCGGCAGCCAGCTGGCTTCGCAGGCCGACACTCGGCTTTCCGCCGGAGCCCTCGCCAGGCTAACCTCACAGTACCTCGCTTGTGTTTGAAAAGGTGGAGCAGAGCCAAGAGCAACAGAGCCTGGTGCAGGAGGAAATCCCCCGGCACTCTGGAGATGGGGACTTCTCTGCGCGCACACTGCCCCGATTCAGCTTTCGTAGCGGGGAGGGAGGTGGGGAGAGACCTCTTACGGAGGCAGCGTCCACCCCAGAGAGGCTCTCCCCCGCTTGCCCAGCAGTAACGCTGTTACATGGATGGTTCCTTCCACACGAGGACCTCAAGATGTCTTACAGAGACCTGCTTCCCCACGCCCCTCCCTGGCAGATCAGGGCTCCTGTCCCTGTGGTGTAGAAGGGCTGCGACATCCAGTGGGCAGCATCAGTGCAGAGCAGATGGCAGGATCGGGGGGCTCTGCACCCAGAGCTATGCTTGCGCACAAGCAGCAGGAGGACAGCCAGGTAACGTGAGTCTCAGACCTCTGGGATCCTTCTTGGCCTGCCTGGGCAAAGTCGGGCAGTTTCTGTGTCTCAGTTGCTCACTGGTGAAGTTCAGCTGATAGAACCACCTTGGTTTCCTGGAGGTAAGACTGAACACCAGGAGAAAGTTGCAATGGTGATGGGGCTTCTGCTTATGTTGGGCTGGAGGAAGCCTTTTAGGTTGTCCAAACCTTTTACCCAGAGGCAAAGCTTGCTGCAAGGATAGGAAAGGATACGACCAGCCGCGGAGGAGACGTGTTGCAAGCAGCTGGTGAATTGGGCTGTTCATCCTGCTATTTCCTTCTCATGCCAATCGTCATGGTCTCACGAGGAGGTGCATTTGCACAGGGCAAAGTCTGGGCTTACAGCCCAGATTCTTTTGGTCACAGAATAAAACAAGGGAGAACAACAACAAAATATGTGAATAGCTAAATCAACAAAATGGGAGCAGAAACAAGATCATCTGGTTGAAATGGCTAGTTGGGGTGTAAAAAGGGCAGTGCTGGTTGAGGAGAACAAACCAGATTTTAGGCTGCAGAGAAAGGTTCTGACCCTGAAAATGAGATTTTAGGTCGCAAAGATTCGATACATTTCTCAAAAGCCTCTGGACATCTGCAATCCTCTGCAGCTCTGTGCCTCAGTTTCTTAGCTGGTGGTAAAGCTCCTGAGCTGCTTCCAAGGGCTCTTTGATGAGGTTGAGAAGCACAGGAGGTTGATCTGAATGCTAAGTTGTGCTGATATTTAAAGATATGGTACTTAGGATCCCACAGACGGCTCTCAGTTAGATCAATGAGTGTCATGGAATAGGAAACAACTTAATTTTGCAAGGAAAGACTGTGATTTTCAGAGGACTCTAATGAGCAGAGAGGCCCCACGGCATCCATGAGCAGCTGGCTCAGTTTGCTCTGGTCCATAGCTTCATATGATTCAGTGTTTGTGTATAAAGGAAGGATTTCTGCACATGCTCTAAGCTGTTTGTCAGTCCCCGGAAATTCAGCAGCTAACCATCACAAATTTCATTTTCAGAAAATAGCAGTATGTCACCCATTTCTCTCCCTACTTGTTTTATTCCTTTCCTTCTCTTTCCTTTCACAGCATGGGGTGATAGTTGCAGATGAGGAGGAATATTTCATTGAACCGCTGAGCCCGGGAGCCAACGTCAGCGCAGGGAACGAGGGCAAGGGCAGCCCCCACGTTGTGTACAAGCGATCGTCTCTCCAGTACCCACACATGGATGCAGCCTGCGGTGTGCTAGGTATCTCTGCCCAACAACACATCTTCAGTCCATCCCAGTGCAGGCCGGGAAAGTTCCAATAGACCGGGCTGTGAAAGTCCATACTGCCCTCTATGGCAAAAAAAAAACAAATTCTTCTCTTGCATTTAAGAAAGTTTTATTTATGTATTTACTTTTACCCACGCAAAACATTTCTGGTGGCCTGGTCTTTGGAAAGCTCTTACACTCTCTTCTTCACAGCAGGGCCTTTAGATTTGTAAATAGAGGGTGGAATAGAGAAAAAAATCTCTCTTATTGTTCTGACAAAAGTCCTCCCGGTTTTGGCCAATTTCGAAGGTATTGAGAAATCATAGTTCATGCATGCTCAGCCTCTTTCCCACACGCCTGTGCCCTTCTTGTCCTTGCCAGAAATCTGTCTGTGTCCTGGAGCCTGGGTGAAATCGCTGGCCCCTGTGAATGTATGAAGTTTCTCCGTCTATCCAAATGTTGTGTGTATACAGGATGCTGTTCCCTCAGTTTACAGAGGCTTCCCCTGGCTCTGCACATGGGTCAGCTAGCTTTTTACAGGGTTAAGAGTCCAAGACTGCAGAAGCAGAACTGTTCCCAGTTGCTCATAGCAGGTTTGTGTGTCCCCTGAGGATGTTCATCCAGTGTCCCAGTGCTGATGCTTGACCAGATGAGGAATCACTGCTGGAAGGGACGGAGTCTCTGCAAACACCAGGGCACCACCAACTTGGTCTGAGCAGAGCAGCAAGCGGTGTCCCCAGATGTGCCAGCGTGTCTGGAAACAACCTGTGCTTCCCTGACCCAGCTCTTCCCGTCCCAGCTCCCAGTTACACTGTGCCAGCAGACTCCCCTTCTCCTGACTCTGCCACATTCTCCAGCTTCCAGACAAAAGTCAGCCTGTTCCCAGTTGCTTCTTGGAAAGGAAAGACCATGCAATGGGAGCCACAGGCTAGGTATGGTTCTCTGACAAGCACAGCACAACTGAACCCAGCAAGGACACCCGTCCCCTCATCCCGTAGGCTGGACCAGTCCCAACCAGCTCAGTGCACACTGCGGGTTCCTTCTGATCATCCCAAAGGGCTGGAGCTGTGATGTGTCCATCTTCCCAGTCTCGCCTGGGTATCTGATCAGCATCAGAGCAGAGGATGCTGATTCAGCCTCCCCACAGGGCAGCAGCAGTTGTTGTAACCCTCCCAGACAGCTCTCCTGCCCTACAGCGGGAGCCAGGCCATGGGGCCAGAGCTGTTGGCCCTGCTGGGGACATCTCTACGGTCAGATTGGTAGCACTTGAAGCCTGGAGTGAAGTCCTACAAGTCTGCTGCTGCTTTGAAGGTTGCAGCTGTGTCTGTGGAGGAAAAGCCAAATCCTAAATTCGGGTTCTGGCAGGAAAAGGAAAGAGGAAATGATCTGCAATAGCCTTATTGTCAGATTATGTCTGTGTAGTATCTAAATCCACAGGCTCTTCCCTATGACCGAGTTGAGGACAGGGCCTTGCAGTGCAGAGGCAGCGGAGCGCGTGGTGGAGGCGGTGGTGCTGGCATGCAGCAGCAGGATGGGCACGCACCTTTCCACGTGGTGCACAGGCAGGAGGGCAGCAGGATACCAGTGGGCATGGCCCTGGTCTGCAGTAGGAAGTGCTCATCAAACTGGGACCAGGACTGGGTGTGTTTGCTGGGTCTAATGTGTGGTGCATAATAAGCCTTGCAATGCCTTTCCTTCCCAGCACTGAAACCGAGCTTAATAGTGTCCACCTCTCACCTCTGTATGCTGCTGAAACACTGCTGGAAGGCAACAGAAAAATCTCTTTCCCTCCTCAGATGAGAAGCCCTGGAAAGGGAGGCACTGGTGGCTGCGGACACTGAAGCCCTCCCCGCTGAAGCCATCAGGCAACCACAGCCAGCGAGGCCAGCTGCCCCTGAAGAGATCCGTCAGCACGGAGCGCTATGTGGAGACCCTGGTGGTGGCTGACAAAATGATGGTGGGGTACCACGGCCGGCGGGACATAGAGCAGTACATCCTGGCCATCATGAATATTGTAAGTGTTATAACCACATCATGAACTTTGGGAGATCCCAGGGGCTCATATACCCAGCAGCACAGAGCAATCTGGAATAAATCCTGTTCTGAACCCCAAATGTCTCGGTTTGGCAAAGGGTACCACATGCTTTTCCTGCAAGACAACAAGTAGGATGAAGGGAGCACAGTGGGGAAATGAGATCTATCTGTTTCAGGATTGCAGTGGCTTCTTCCTGGGCAACAATCCTGACATGCTGCCACTGCTCCAGAGCAGTAATTCTCCAAAGCCTACAGGGACTCTGTTGTACAGGGGGAGGCACCTCAGGAGTGGTAAACTCTGGCCTGTCTGACCATGCTACAGGCCAGATCTGGACTGGGAGAACAAAGCCCTTTCTTTGAACAGCATCTCTCATCTCAAATTAGCATTGCAAATGGGGCCAGCCAAGCTGAGAAACACATGGGAAAGCATAAGGACAGTCAGCTCTCACGCTTGGGGTCTGATCAGCATGAAGGGTAAGGAGAAATACCCCCTGTTCTTCCATACAGCTCTGCCTATGTCTCTGGGTTACTGCAGAGGAGCTTCCTCTGCAGCATCACGTTTGGGTCATTGCTGGCAGCAGGATACCATGCTAGATGCATTAACGGCCTGAATAATGTCATGCTGCGAGTCCTCCTGTGAGGTGAGATAGGCTTAGAGGTTATCCATCAAACCTATGAAAGCTGTTCTGTGATGGCTCTTTGTCCTGTCCTCTGCAGGATCTCTTTTCATGGCTTCCTCAGTTTGCATTTCTAAAGCACATGCCAGATTTTAAAACAATACACTTTCTAACTGTTTCATCTGCTGTAAAACACCCACCGTGTGCTGTCTGGTTCCCTGCTGATGGGCAATCAGCAAAGCTTCATCCCCGTGGCTGCATAATACCAGAACCGCAGGGCTTCCTCACCTGAGCTACAGACAAGGAGCAGGTGCTGCGGGTTCCCACCTTCATTGTTGCAGGCTCCCCAGAAGGAGACACCACGGTCTGAATGTGGTTTAGGAAGTTTTGCTGTCCAAATAGTAACATGGAATCTCATTCTGTTTCCACTTCCTAAAAGGGATTGTGTTTAGACCCACGGCTCCTGCAGACGAACGGCGCTGTTTCCCTCTGGCGGGTGCCCAACGTGTGCCTGCTCACAGCTGACTGCACCGCCACTCAGCTAGCGAGCTCATTTTTAAGACTCGTCTTTTCTTGTTTCTTGGAGGTCAGGTTGCCAAACTTTTCCAGGACTCGAGTCTGGGCAATATTGTCAATATCCTGGTGACCCGGCTGATTCTCCTCACTGAGGATCAGGTAAGGTGGGCTTTGCCAAGCTGCTTCCATCATGCTGCTGCACTCCCTTTGCGGGACTGTGTGTTCTTCCTGGATGGCACCCCCAGGAGGTCCCCCCAGTGCAGTCTGCTGGGTACACCATGCCCTCCCAAAGGCAGCTGGGGCCTGGTTTCAGGCTGGGAACCTCTGGGTGTCTGAGGACTGTTTTTATGATAAAGTGGATTTAGGGAGGTTTAAGGAGCTTTAGTCCCCCCTAAAGTCTTGCTTCCTCATGGCCTCTGTTAAAGGCCGAGGGCATCTGGACTGATTTCAGTGCTGTGCTGGCATGGAAGTCTTCAGTGCCTTCACATCAGAGCTTCCCTGGGAACATGCTGTTGTATTGCTTCCATTCCAGCCCACACTGGAGATTAACCACCATGCTGGGAAATCCCTGGACAGCTTCTGCAAGTGGCAGAAATCCATTGTGAACAGGAATGGCAACGGGAATGCTATCCCTGAGAATGGCATAGCCAACCACGACACTGCAGTGCTGATCACCAGGTAAGTCTGATCCCAGCCTTGGCAGCGCTCATGGGGGGTGTCTTCTGTGCAGCTGGCCTCTGTCCAAGTGGTTCATCCAAGGTTTCCCTCCCATATGCTCCCCCATGAGCTGGCCTGGCAGTGGCTGGTCCTCAGACCGGCAATGTGCCAGTTCCCTTGCAGAGATGCAGATTGCTGCAGTTCAGATAACCATCCTCCTCCTCCTTTGTCTTCCCACCATCTTCCTTGTGCTCTCAAGGAGCTTAGTTTGCAGCCACGGGTATTTGTGCACCAGCAAATCCATGGAGCACAATGTACAGCAGTGTTTGGTGTTAGTGGGAACCCACCCCAGAGCCCTTGGACATCAAGCATCCTACTGAGACAGAGAGCCTGATCTGCCTCCACTGTGACGAATGGAGAAGAGGACACAAGTGACACCTGAGCATCGTGACAATGATGGAATGTCTGCAGCCAGTACTGGATCTGCCTCACCTCATTTTAGGTGCCTGTGTGAGGGGCTGAGCTCTCTCCTTGGCAGCTGATAGATCACTGTTGAAGTGACTTAATCCCATCTTCCCTGGGAGAAGAGCAGTCCTGTCCTGGAGATGCTTGTCTCTCTCCACTCCTGTACCAACAGTCTGGGGCAGCAGGTTAAGCTGGCCGCTGGATTAGACCTCCTGAGCTGAAAGAAGGCGTCTGAACCTGCACATGCAGGACAAATAATCCCCGTCAGAATAGATAGATGCTTGAGTCTGGAACAGCAGAGGGTACAGAGGGATGGCTGGAAGGGCAGAGGATGATGAAGAGAAAGCTGGAAGGATGAAGCACATAGAGGGGATGGCTGGGAGGATGGAAGGTGCCAGGAAGCTAGCTCTCAGCACCTGGACACCAGCTGCACCCTGGCTACCAGAGAGCCAGTGGTCACATAAACACTGCTTGGGCAGAGGGGCAGCGGCCTGAGGAAGAACCCCAGAGGAAAGATTTGGTTGCACTATTTTGTTCTCCCTATTAAGTAATGGAGGAAAACCATGCAATGGAAGTGCTGAAGAGGGGAGCCTCCAAGCAGCAGCTGGTTTTGCTGGTGCCATGCTTACACTCCGGTTCCCAGTGGCTGCAGGAGCTGTGTGCGTCCCAGGGAGCCCTTGAGAGCCTTTCAGCGCCGGGGGGGAGCAAACGAAAGGCCTCCTTGGCTCCATCCTCACCCCCCCAGGGCTGCAGCCTCTGCTTTTCCTTCACATGTGCAGGACGCGAACGCCGACTCCGAATTCTTCGGCCTTGCACCAGATGTTCGAGCTAACCCTCAGCAACTCGCCGCCCGGCTGCTTGGACAGCACCGGCACATCCGGCCCCATCGCTAATAAATTCCTGTCTCCCGATAACATCTTGCTGAGCTGCGGGCTTTTTTCTCTTGCAGAGACGTGTCAAATCAGAGCCTCGGAAGGCTTTCACGTATCCGCTTGAAACAAAGCAACAAATGTTTTTCACTCACTCAGTTTCCTGCTGGGGTGAGAGGTTTGGACACTTCCAGAGAGCACCAGGGGCCAAAGGGACATGAGCCATCATCAGGAACATGTTGCACTTAACACGTCGTGTGCTGTCAACTTGCTTCTTCCCTGCTTTTGGCCCCATGGGTCCACTGGGGTGAGTGGTGTCAGAAGGTCCTGCTGCTCCTGCAGGAGTCCCCCAGGCCCACACCACCATCAGCAGCCTTGGTGTCCCAAGCCCAGCTCGTGCTCAGGTTGAAATGCACCTCGTGGTCAAGGAGCAACGCCGGCAACCCAGCTGCTGCCACTGGTCCCCCTGCCTGCTGGCTCCACGTGGATTTGAGTGTAACGTTGCCTCTTTCAACCAAGGCTTTGCAAAGACCCAAATGTTTGAGTCTGAGGACAGGGCAGGTCATGGGGAAGGTATGTAAACAGAGGCAGGGAGAGCATGCAGCTCATCTCCACAGTTAAATGATAATATTCACCCTCTGGCCCAAACGTGTATCTTCTGAAGATGCTGCCAGTGTCCTTTTGCAAGGGTACTGCATTTCAGTTTGGAAGAGGTTTTACTTTGCTGTCCTCGTTTAGCTTTTCCTTGTAGGCAGCTAATGATGTGCAAACAGTCAATTCCTTGATGCAATGGCTGGAAGTGGAGGCCAGGAACAGAGGGAAGAGTCATCTTGAATCAACCCATATTGAATTTGTTTGGAAAATTCTCAGTAAAGAACTAAACTGAAAAAAAATTTAAAAAATCACTTTAGCATTTTAATGAAACTAAAGTGAATTGTGAAATGAAACATTTTCAAATTGAATTTTTTCTTGTTTTAAAAAATAAAATCAAAACTACATATTTGATTGATACGATTTACTGCAACAGACCTAAGTCTACAGACATGAGGCTGGCCCTGTCCACATCATCTGGGGCAGTTCTGTTAGCCTGATGCCTCCCCGAAGAGAAGCGGCTGGCTCACAGGAGTGTGCTGGATGCTCGTGAGCAGTGCTGGACCATCCAGCCAAACCCACAGAGCTTCAAGGCTGGAATGGCGTTGTCCCTGCTGGCTCACTGCGTTTCATCAAAACCGAACCTCTGACCCCATCCAGCGCTGCTCTGTAGTTAAGTGACTAATACGCAGGATCCTTAAAAAAACACAGTGCGTCTCAGCCTGGGGAAAGTGAGCATTGCAAAATATGGAGCAGAGGCATCTCTTACCTGTTACAGTCTGTACTTTCTATTCCAGAAGCGTCATATGAGCCACGTCTGCTGTTTTGTATGTGAAAGCAATAGTAAAACTGAGATGCGTCTGCAAAAGATTTTGGAGTCGCCAAAATTGTGTATGCTCTTAACGCTGCCTTCTCCTTCTCTTTGCAGATACGACATTTGCATCTACAAGAATAAGCCCTGTGGCACCCTGGGTAGGTAGCATTTTGCTGTCACACTCTCATGCAGTGACGGGGGCTGTCTCTTCAGCAGCACTTCTCACCAGCATGTATATCTTCAGGAGTGTGGTGAGGGAGGGCTGTGCCATCCACATTTCCTTATGAGCAGGCGAACGGGAAGTGCTCGCCCAATGCTACCACGAGCGCCAGCAGCAGAGCCAGGAACAGGCCCACGGTTTCCAGCCTGCTAGGCCATGTAGCCTCCTCTCTTCTGTAAACACTAAAAGCAGCAACCCGGAGAACGGATGGGCTCTGGAAGGCTTCTCCATTATATCCCTGGGTCAGGTCCAGCCTGATGATTAAGAACCACTCGCATCTAGGGCTGGTCCATAGCCTAGTGGAGTATTCCTGGCTTAGCAGAGAGAAATAAGACTTTTTTTGTGATGACTGTAAAGGGAGTTCTTTATTTAAACTGCTAGACACAGACAGACCCTGCAGCTCTCTCTGGCTGTAGCTCCTAATTTGTCTTGCCCTGGTCTAGACTAAGCAGTCAGGGAGGGATTATTGCTGTGAATCACTGCAGTTAAAAAGGAAAAGTTGGTGGGTCTCTGACCTGGTGCGGCTGCGGTACCTGGGAGAGGTGGAGGCTGGAGGGGCTGTGACAGCTCAACCCATTCCTGTAATGGAGACTGTCTCTTCCCCAGCCCTGAGCAGTGGGGCGCAGCCTGTGGTAGTGGGACAGGGTATGGGCAGGGGGTTAGGGGAATCCACTGCCACAATCCCAGCCCTCCTTATCCAGCCCTCCGGATGGAGTTAAGGTGGATTTCTGATTGTGGTGGGTGTCAGCCACAACCAAATGCAGATGCTCAGGCTGGATCCCGGGTTACTCAGTTGTCCAGGCTTCCCTGACAGGGTTTGGATGCCCAAGTGCTGGTGTGACTGATCCCAGGTTCCTGGCAAAACCGTCCCCTGTTCCCCCACCAGCAATGCTGGTTCTGTGACAAGGACTGCTCTTCCTCTGTGCACAGTCTGAGGTTTGGATATGAAACTCAGTGAGTTTTGACCCATCTTTAGCATTTTGGAGCCTGTTGTCAGAACTTTTGTCAGTGCTGAGTGACCATGTACCCATAGCCCATAATACCCATGGCTTCATCCCAAAGGCCAGTGAAACCAGTGTGAAGAAACTTGTTAGGCTGTGTTTGGTGTTAGTGAGCATGAAGTGCATCATTTAGTCCCCCAGTGCGACAGATGCTTTATGCTGGCCCTATGTGACTTTTCCATCTGGCTTTCCTAGGCCTGGCCCCTGTGGGCGGGATGTGCGAACGAGAAAGAAGCTGCAGCATCAATGAGGACATTGGCCTGGCCACAGCCTTCACCATTGCTCACGAGATTGGCCATACGTGAGTACTGTGCCAGAAGAGTCCCTGGGGGTGGTCATCATGGAGAAAGATTCCTGTTGGTCTGTTGCTGCCATAAGGAGTTATAAAATCCTTCTTGTGGATGATCCTGGTTGTTGAAAACGCACTAACTGATCATCTCTCTAATGCCTCGGTGATGCTTTCTAGGTTTGGCATGAATCATGATGGGGTCGGCAACAGCTGTGGCTCCCGTGGGCAAGAAACAGCCAAACTGATGGCTGCTCACATCACCATGAAGACCAACCCATTTGTATGGTCTACGTGCAGCAGGGATTATATCACCAGCTTCCTGGAGTAAGGAATCCATCTCACCTTGCCCTTCCTTCCACCTCACAACCAGTACACATCTCCAGCCTCTCACAGTCCCTTTTGAGGAGTGGGTAAAGCCAAAGAAAAGCCCCCAAAGCACACAGCCCATGCACCTTCTGTCATGTCTCCCAGCACCTCATCCTGTCCCAAGAGGCATGTGCTTTCTTTCCTTCCCTTAGACTTTCCTGCTAACAATACTAACCCTATTTACTGTGCAGCTGTGAGACCTTTATTTAGGTTCCCTACTTCCAGAAACTTCACAAATAAATCAGTAGCTTCTGGAGGCATTTGGACATTTCTGAAGTTCAGCCAGGAATCACAGGGAAGGTGGGGAAGGAGGATCTGGAGACAGGACTGGTTCTGCACTGTGTATGCAGCTTCTCCAGACATTGAGGAGGAGAGTTTAGAGGTGAACAAGACACTTAAGATTTTTATTTTTTTTTTCCAAAGCACGTTCAGGATTCAGGAGAAGGGTTTAGGCTCCTAAGTCCCAAGGTTGTGATGTTGCCACCTTGTCTGGGTCACATCTCTGCAGCCCAGATCTCTTTGTCAAAAGTTCAGGCACCCCCCCAGGGTTTCCATCAAAAACCAAGCAGTCAGGGTCAATTTTGCTGAGGTTTCTGGGAGGATACAGGCACTATGTAACAGAAGGACTAGACAGAACTTTCATTACAATTGGAAGAAGCCAGTGTGTAGGGTCATTATGACAGGAGCAGACACAGGGATGTCTGAATACCAAACCCTTATTGACACAGACCAAAGCTGAGACGTTGCTGTTGTAACACGAGAGGGGCAACAAAGGCAGACCTTCCCGAGGGGCTGCTCTGTGCCCCTCTGTCCTGGAAAGCTTGGCCGGAGCAGTGCAGCTTATCACCAAATTCCACATCCAGCGGCTCATGTTTGGCCGCAGCAAACCCTGCCCTCCTCGCCTTTGACCCCTGGATGCACGGCAAGGCGCGTTGCACGGAGAGCGCCGGGAAAGCGTCGCGGCCGAGGCTGTTGTCCTCGGGTAACCCTGAGGTCTCGGCGGGGCCGTCGGCGGACGGCAAGTTCGTGGCGGCCTCCTCTGCGGTTCGCTCTCGCCGCCCCCGCGTGACAGCACGGCCCGGGGAGCCTCCTCCATGCCTGGGCCGTGGCATGTGTGAGACCCCGGGACATGGGGCCGGGGGAGTGGTGACGGGGGCCGTGATTTAAGGGGAGCTCAGAACAGTGAGGAAGGGGGAGGGAAAGGCCTGTTTCTTGCAAAATTTGGACATTCCTACAAAGCTCTGGCATGCAGGACAGGCTTGGAGAGCAGGGGCTCTCTGTGCTCAGCACCTCCAGCCGCTCTCAGCCAGGGATCCGCAGCTGTATGGTGGGAGAGCAGTGGCTCCGCCGCCCCGCAGCCTCTGCAAGCAGCGCGGGGTCCTGGCTCGCACCCACCTGCCTGCTGCCACGTGTGATCTGCCAGACCTGGATCAGGCAGGACAGCTGGTGGCTGGCAATAGCCTGCAAACCTTCAGATTAAACCTTCTAGAGTCGCGTGTGCTGAATGTGCTTCCCAAAGCCCAGCCCCGAGGATGCAGATAGAAAGACTTTAGAGCACTTTCTCAGCACTGATTATGCCCAGTGGTTTTGTTACTGGAGGCCAGTAAAATTATCCCCCAAAACAGTATGAGAGCTCAGAGCCAGGCGTGCTGCTGGTCCTCCACCACTACGCTTTGCCAAAAGCCTTTCCGCGCTCTGATTCTTGTCTCTTTTTTCCAGCTCTGGGATGGGATTATGCCTGAACAACGCTCCTCCCAAGCAAGACTTTATCTACCCAACAGTGGCTCCAGGACAGGCCTACGATGCAGATGAGCAGTGCCGTTTCCAGTACGGAGTTAAATCTCGCCAGTGTAAATACGGGGTAGAGAGCCTTCCTGCTTTACTATCGGTTCCCAGGGGATGGAGGACTGGGGCTGCAAAGGGCCATGGGGCCGTTCCTCTGCTGCCCACATCGCTTTGCAGTCCTGCTTGTAATGAAGGGCACTTTTGCACGTTCCCTGTGAGCTTTTCACCTTGCTTCCCTTTGAGAGGACAGAGGAGGTCATGCCACGTCCACAAATGTTGGCCACAGCTCAGTTTCCATCAGATTAGTCCCATGGGAAGAGATCTTTTGCCTCTGCCTAATACCTTGGTTGCTGCTGGACCCCAAGGGCTGCAGCTGAAAACCAAGCTGCAGTCCCTGCCCCCAGACTCCTCTGTCACTGGGCATTTAGTACACACGTATTTTTTGTAAGCCTTACTAGAAGTCATTACACTGCATGCACTGACTTAGGAGGAGAAACTTATTTCTTCCAGGTGAGGCGGGTTGATGTGCTGCAGTATATCTGAGGGACAGCTGTCCACCTAAGCCACCCCCACCACCACACTGCCATCCCCTGATAGCTGAATACGGGAAACCACTGAAAGGAAAGGTTGTTTCAGGAGAAAGTGCCTTCCTGCCTCTCAGCCTGACGTTTTGCTGTATTTAACGAACAGGACGTTGCCAGCTATCTGAGCATAGTGGTAAGGGGGAGGTGTGTGCGCTAAAGGGCTGACTGAACTCCATAAAGCATCCACTTTCCCCTAGAGAAAGCAGAGGATCCAGCAGTGAGATACGTGGGCATCTGTCTTGTCTGATGGGCATGAATGTGTACGTATCCACCCACTGCTGACTGCAGTCAGTGCCCCTCCTCATCTGAACCAGAGGCAGTGGAATGGAAACTTGCCACGTTTACATGCCTGTTTCCCAGCTCATTTTTAATTCGGGTGGGCTCTTCCTGTGTATACACAAGGATCACAAAAGCACAAGATGTCCTTGTGGTGACCCTTCTAGCCCAGCCTGTCATGCATGTCTGGGAGAAGCCCAAAGAGCATAAGGGCTCAAGAGTGTATAAATCTGTGCAAATATGTACATCCACTCATCCCATGTCCCATATAAATGAACTCGAGGGGGATGGTGCAAACACATTAGCATACCTTTCTTTCCTGGCCTACTCCTTTTCCATGTCAGTACAGAGCAGATTATTAACAAATTCAATGAGGACAAAGTGAACAGATGTAACTGTTGAAGCTGGAAGTCCTTTCTGGTGGTGACACAGTAGAAAAACTACAGGAGCTTTTACTTCCCAGTAGTTGTACTGGCTACGCAAGCACAATATGAAGGGATGGATGCCTTCGTAAGTTGGGAGAGACGATCCTTTCCTTGGTTAAAACCAGTTGTAGCTGGGCTTTGGTGACAGAGGTAGGAACCAAAACCTTGTTGCGTTTTGGAACTGAGTTCTGTGGCGCAGACTCGCAGTGTTTTCCTTAAGTTATATCACTCCGTGCTTGCAGCCCCATGAACAAGAGGGAAGCGCAAAACTCCTGGGCTTGTATTTTCACCCCTCTTGGTACCAGCACAGTGGATTCCCAGTCATTGAATCAGTTCATTCTACAGGGGGTATCAGTTACTGTTCAGAGCACAACCTTGGCCCCCAGTTGGGGCCAAGGAATTCCTTGTTGGAGGGCTGAAGCCAGCCTGAGAGCTGCAATGAACGAGCTGCTACCTGACCGGCAGGGCTGTGGTGGGGTCGTGCTGCTGTGGAGCCAGCCAGCAGCCAGGCAGTCGCTGTGCCAGCACCCGAGAGTGTAGCACAGAACATAGCAGGTTGGCATGCTCTGTCAGCATGGCCAGTGGCCCCAGGGTGCTGGAGCATATGAGCGACAACTGGGACTGTTTGGGCTCTGCTCTCATGGCTCAATGTCATTTATTGACAACGCGAATCTGTTTAATACCTTCAAATATAAGCAAAGTCACAGCAAGCTGCTCTTTCTGTAAAGCAGGGAGTTTTCCAAAGTCTTATTTCAGTAAGATAAGAGCAGGGTGGTGGAAAACAGGCAGGAAACTCAGCTCTGCTTTTTAGCTGCTCCTTTGCAGTTTGCAGGACTTGAAGTCCTCTCTGGCTCATTTAGTGGCAGAGCAGGTTCAAAGGACCTGGGCTTTCTGGTTTAGCAGCTGTGATGAATTTTCAGTCTCAGACACGGACCTAATGTTTGGGCAGGTTTTGAATTGACTGGTAGACAAGCTGGAGCAGCCATGGGAAGTTTTTTATCTGCTGGTGCTCTGAGAGGTCAGGATGGGCCAGAGCTCAGGATCTGCATCTCAGGAAACCTCTGTGAAGGAGGTCTGGAGTCCCCAGCCCTTCTCACTCCATGGACCCAGCTGCACCCAGGACCTAGCAGAGACAGCAAGCTGAAATGCCCACTTCTGGAGCTGCTCAGGGGCTAGCGCAGTACCTGGCATTGTTCTTACTGTCCTGAAAGCAGCCATGAATCTTCCAGAGGGGGTCTTCCTTTTAGCACTATTACGCTGGCTGGAGAGTACGAGAACACAAGGTGGTCTAACCCTGAGTAGCAGTGCGCTCCTGCAGCAGGAGATGGCAGATGTGACATTAGGCCATCTGTGCCATGCTCGCATTCCCCAGGAGCCCCGGCTTCCCTCGGAGGCAGGTCTGGATCCACCTGGCAGAGGGATGCTCAGGACAGGCACTGCAGACGGGCCCTTGTGCTCAGCCTCCAGAGTGAAGACCCAGTAAAGGAAAAGTCCCTGAGCCCTGGAGAGGGGACTCACTGCCCCAGTGTGCTGCTGTCCCAGCCTTGCAGCCTCAGCACGGGTGAATCCTAACCTTGGCTCTGTGTCTTTGTCTCTTCCTTCCTCCCTCCCCCTCTCTCCCCCAAAATCTCTCTCTTTGCAGGAAGTCTGCAGTGAGTTATGGTGCCTGAGTAAAAGCAACCGCTGCATAACCAACAGCATCCCTGCTGCAGAGGGGACCATATGCCAAACCAACACCATTGAAAAGGGGGTAAGGACGCCTGGGGCACCGTGGCGAGTTGACGGTGGTTGAATCTCTCATCCAGCAATAACTGTGATTATTGTTTGTACTGACGAGTATGGAGCTGATTCAAGAGCGCCCACCAGACTGTCCTCCCCCTGGCTTCCAGAGCCTGCAGGAACCCCCACCCTCCCCAGCAATGCACAGGGAGCTCGGGTGTGCCAAGGACGCCCAGCACCCCTAATCACACTCAAATAGTGCTAGAAATACAGTACGTAAAGTCCCTGCTCCAGTCAGCTGCTCGGTCTCACCTGGGAGGCACAGTGATGCAGTGTCAGGCAATGGCAAATGCTTTAGGCGAGTGTTTTGTTTACAGGTCTGCTGGGGCCTCCTGGATGTCCCGAGAAGAGTGATTTTGCCTCAGATTCCTCAGAATGGTTGATAGTTTAGTAATATGTTTTCAGATTTACTTGTGAGAAACTAAGGCTAGGTATTGTTAGACCTTCATTTTTCACATGCAGTTGAGAGAGGAAGGTGGGATTTTTCATGGCCATGCATTTTGAAAGAGTTTTGACTTGAAAATCTTTCATCTCTCTTTCCCTGTACCTCTAACCCCCACTTGCACCAGCATAGAGTGAGTGTGAAACTATTAAAACAAAGTATTAATGACTCGCAGTGCCTTTGCAAGCTGTAAATAATAATTGGGACAATGGAGAATCAGGGTTGGGACGTTCACCATAAACTGGACATGTTTTTCCACTAGAGGAAAAACTAATTCCCAAGAAATTCAAGAAAAAATTTAAAATCCTTAAGAAGCTGGAGAAGTTTGTGTGCAGGAAAGCAGATGGCTTTGACGAATGCATTATTCTTTGCAAACAGTTGGCTTAGTTCTACTGGAAATTAGATCGAAAGGGATTAGACAGCTCCTGGGGCTGAATGTCCCTGCTGCTTGAGATTCACTGTATACAATGGCAATTTTTTCTCGAAGTAATTTTTAACTAGCTTTTCCCTCTTTCAAATACCTATTTTTACCCCCACTTACTCTTTTTCTAACCAGGGTTCCTCAAAAGTCATAAGATGAGTGAAGTGAAAGTATTCAGAGCACCCAGGACTCAGAATCTATTCCCATTGAAGATAGGGAATCAGTTTGAACCCCAAGTTACTATCCGTTGCTTCAGTTTATTCTTTTGTATTAATTCATGTTTCAGAAGTGGTTTGATTTGCTTGGGTGATGTAACAAAATGCACTTTTGCTTTAAGTCTCTGCACCTTTGCCAGTGGGAGCTGCTGGCTGGTGGCTCCTGCGTAGCTGCTCCATGCGCCCACCTGCCTGCTGAACCCTCGGACCTCAGCTGCGGCTGGAGCAGCTCTGAGCTCTGCCTTAGCATCCCCCGTTTTAGCTGGGGAGAATGGAGGGAAGGAATAGGTTGCAGAAACCATTGAAGTTATGCAAGATTAAAGGAGAGAGAGGATGAGTTTGTGGTACTCAGACAGCAGGTTCCTGGTCTTGCTGGCTCCTTCCCTGACAAATGTCCTTTGTTTTGGTTTTCTTTTCTCCCTCTCGGTGTGCCCCGAGCCCTATCTGGTCTTGCAGCCAATGCATGCCTTCGTGCTCACTGCAGGAGTGAGAGCTGGGGCAGAGCTGATCGCTGATGCTTTTGGAGGTTGTTTGAGGCTGCCAGGCTCTGCTTGCAGAACCAGCAGTCCCTGCACCTTCAGCCTGGGGCTGTGGCCAGGCCGTCAGGAGGGACCCCAGAAGGGCCGTGCCTGCTGAGCATCTCCTCTGCGCAGGGTCACACCTTTGGAAGCGCGTGGCTGTGCAAGCGGGTCGCCAGCTGGGCGTCCTGTGAGGCCCTGGTTTATTTTTCTCTGCCGACTGCACTACCCGTGGAGAGCCTGGCTTGAAAGGAGCCGGAGAGGCTGTGCCAGTAGCTCCAGGGTGGGTTATCAGGCCCTGGAAGGAGCACACAGCGGTTTCTTCCTTCCTGGGATTATCTCAGCCTCCAAGGCATGGTGTCCGGCATCATGCCCAGAGAACGGCAGCGGGTCTGGCAGTGTCCTTCTCCTTGCATCACTGTTGACTCCAGGGGGTGCAGGATCTGTTCTAGGTCCAAGAGAAATATTTCAGAGGCAAGTCTGCATGAGCATCCCTGCTAACCCCAAGTATGCAGCGCATACATATGGTGACGCTGTGACTCAGACAAGAGGGTGCCCAGGGAGAGGCGAGTGCCCTCTGCAGCAGCAAACTTGGCTCCAAGGCCAGTGCAGCTCAGAGTTCAGATTTTGTGGGATCATCAGATGGCAGCCCTGAACAGCCTCCCACGCCCGATGGAGGCCAGGGAGCTATCTGGGAGTAGGAGAACTCATGCTCAGGGTCTTTGAAGCTCTGTCTCTCCCCAGTGGTGCTACAAGAGGGAATGCGTGCCCTTCGGCACCCGACCAGAAGGTGTGGATGGTGCCTGGGGAGCCTGGTCATCCTGGGGAGAGTGCAGCAGGACGTGCGGTGGAGGCGTATCATCATCCATTCGCCACTGCGACAGCCCGCGGTAGGTGTACGTGGATGCAGCTTTATCAGTGCAGCCCTGCCTTGTACTGGCTGTGTGGCACCACTGCTCAGGTCGATGGGGAAGATGGCAGCCAGGTGCCCAAAAGCCCTGCGCTCAGTTTCAATGTGGGCTGGGGAGGACTGAGTTTGCTGAGTCTCAGCTCCTGTGTGTAAATTTCAGCTCTACCCACATGCTGCTTTCAAAGGCAGCTTGGTGCTGTCACATTTGGCAGTGGGTCTGCAGTGACAGACCCAAAGCTGCTCGGACAGTTCCATTGCACACTTGAAGCTGAGAGTGTGGATTTCTCCAGGCAGGACTGGTCCTTGCAGCAGAGCAGGGAGGGAAAAGCCGTGGTGTTCCCAGAGGGTTGGAGCAGCCAACTGCTACTAGCACTGACTCACTCTCCTGAGCTGCTTTTCTTCTCTCATCCTTGGTTTGTCAGGCCCACGATCGGAGGGAAGTACTGCCTGGGAGAGCGGAAGCGCTACCGGTCCTGTAACACCGACGTGAGTACCGTCAGGATTGCAGAGAGGAGCAGCGGGGGGTCAGCAGGGCTTTGGGAGCCCTGTGCCACAGCAGGGAGGTAGCAATAAGCCCTCTCTGTGTGGCTGTGGGGTGTTAGGTGCTGCTGTGGGACCCAGGGACAAGGCTGTGGGGCCAGGTGGGGGCGAGCTGTGCTCTGTCGGCAGCGATGCCAAGGTGGGAAAAGCTGAGCAGGACGGCGCACGCCTGCTGAGTACCGCCTTCAGAGGGCAGGTGGGTGGTACGGACCTGCAGGGCTTCAGCATCAAAAAGGGGCCCAAAAAGATAACAAGGAAAACACGGAGAGATTGGAGGCTTCCAGCACCGACACGACAGTGGTTGTTTTGTGCTCTGTGAGTGCAAGCCCAGTGGGGTGAGAGCTGCTGATGAAAGACTGTTAATAACACCTGGCTTCCCAGGGGTGGGGCTTCCTCCTCAAGAGGAGGAAGGAGAAAAAACTGTGCTGCAAGGAAGCATAATTAAGCTTTGGACCTGGGAAATGATAGCTTCCATGGGCTGTTAGCAAGGAAAATAGATGCCTCCATAATGCATCTAGCTTTTAAACGATTGCTTGCAAGAGCAAGCATTGCATCTGCAGAGAGGCCAGCTGGGATCCAACAGTTCATGCCATTAGTCTTCAAATAGTGTTTAGCTTTATGAGGAGGATGCTCCTGCCATACTACAGCACTGACCTGTTGTCAGAGCTGGTGTCCATCTCCTTGAAGGGCTGGTGCTAGTCACTGCTGGGAGCCCTGTAGCAGCTCCTGCCCTAGCAGATAAGGCAGCTGCTCTCACCAACATGCTAATCTCTGGCTCTGTGGCTGCAGGACTGCCCACCGGGCTCCCAGGACTTCCGAGAGCTGCAGTGCGCTGAGTTTGATAATGTCCCTTTCCGAGGGAAGTACTACACCTGGAAGACATACCGGGGAGGTGAGTGCTGCAAGGTCTGGTGCTGCACAGAGCATCATTTGGCTGCAAGGCTGGGCCAGAGTCATGCAGGGCTTTGACTCCCCTGCTCTCTGCAGGGACAAGTCTGGTGGTCCAAGTGGTCTGGTGGGCAGCTAGTCACCCTGTGGCTCCAGGTCCTGCAGGCTGCGTCCCTGTGGTGTGCTGCCTCCCCTTCACACGACTGTGGATTGACAGGCCCCTCTTCCACTGCAGGGCCATGGCTGTCCTGCCGTGCCCCTGCCCTTTATCACTCAGCTCTGTGCAGTTTGCTCTTTAACTTCTTTGTTCTGCCAGAACCAATTCCAGCAGCATTGGAGATGTTTAGCTTCTTTCCTGGAGTCTGACTAGTTCTTAATTACTGAGCGAGCAAACACAAAAACAAGAAAAGGGAGTTGTTAAAGCAATGCAAAGTGCCACTGTGTTTTGTCCAGGACTCTTTTCCCTGGTAGTGTCTGGTACCCAGTGGGGGAGGAAAGGGGCAGCCCTCCCTGCACCAGGTAAAGCTTCAGCTTCCAAACGAGCAGAAGGGATCTGAACCGGGGGATCCTGCAGAGAGCAGCGCTCCCCTCTTCCGAGGTCAGTCCTTGTGTGTCCTGCAAAGTGTCTAGCAAGGAGAGGGGGCGGGAGGAGGCCTATGTGGCCGAAATCTCTTAATAATGAGAAAGAACAGTGCGTCTCCTTCATGTAGTTAATGAACTTGACTGGGGAAATCCTTCACAGCTGTGTAAATAAGCACACCTCCCAGTGGGGCTCCTGCAGCCGGAGCAGATGTGCTGAGGCTGCAGGGGATGGATCAATAAAAATGTAATAAAATTGCAAAGCAGTAAGTCACACAAAGACCCCAATGGATGCCAAGGTGGAAGATAGCCCCGCAGGCTGGATCTGCCCTTGCTTGGACCTCTCTCATCCCCAGTGGTCTAAGTACCGGCCTGAGCCCAGGGGACAGCTGGACAGTTGCATGTTGGCCTTTGTATTTGAATCTGGTCCTGACTGATTTCTGCTTTGGCTCTCAAATAAGCCCCTTCCTCTGTCTGCCTCCTCTCCTATAAAATAAGGTGTGAAACCTGTCCTCTTCTCAGGAGGCTGTGAGTGTTGGTGTGTCCACGTCTTGAAGGGATCTGGGAGTTCCCTGTGTCAGCTATCCAGATTGGCTTTGCGTAATGGTCACAAGGGACTATGTTATTTGGCACTGAAATTTCATTTATTTGGTGTCAAAGGGTATCAGTGTCTTCCCCTGCAGTGGCACAGGGGGGAAACCTGAAGCACTAGGCAGGAAAGTGATGTGTCCCCATTCACACAAGTAAAGGGGCTGGAAGTGGCAGCTCCTCAGACTGGTTGGGGGGGGGGTCAAGTGCCAGCTCCCAGCTTTCATAGACAGATGTGCCCTGACCCCCACCTGCCTGGCAGACCCCTGTCAGCGTTAGCAGCATCAGCTCTTGGTGTGGGCTGTCCACGCTGGGCCCTCAGGTCAGCTGGGACTGTGGCGGCATTAAAGGACATTAAAGCACTGTCACCCCTCCCAACAGATTTCTTTGCCCAAGTCTGAGTGATCTGGCAGGACTTCGCAGCACAGGCACTCATCTGCCTTCCAGCTGGTAGTGACTGTGCTCTGCAGGTTGCTTTTGAGCCTGTGTCCCAGTGCCAGGAGACGTTCACCGCTCTGGCTGAGCCTCTTCCCCCTGCTGAGCTTGGCCACTGCCTTCAGCGCTGCACCCTCCAGCCACCCCATCGCCAAAAGGCGCGGTGGTGCAAGGGTGCCCGCGCCATCCACCCATCAGAGCCACCAGACTCCAGCCCCACGGCGATGTCCCTTGCTAGATGGGAAACCTCCCAAGCACACAGCACCCACACCCTGCAGCTGGGAGGGGAGGAGGGCACCAGTCCCCTGGGGAATTTGGGAAGGGATGAAGCCACCCGCTGGAAGCCTGGCGCCAGCCGCCGGGTCACTGGCACGCTGAGGTTAGGTTTTGCGTGGGGCCAGTACCGGCGTGTTTTCCTGGCGGTGATTTATAACGGCCCTGGAGCCCAGACCCCAGGAGCAAAAGACAGCCCCAGTGAGAAGTGCTGAGCTCAGCCTTTCGGAGCCCAGCAGTCAGCAGATACCTCGTGGAATGCAGCTTTAATTGTTTGTTTATTTTGTTTCATTCGCTTAGTTATTCATTTTGCTCTTGGCGGATGCAAGAGCCAAGGGAGAGAGAAATGGCTCATGGGGCTGGGAGAGGGATGGGGAGGAGCAGGGGCTCACAGAAAACAGGAGATTGCTCATTATAAATTGTAATGCACTTTAATTCTTCTGTGGGACAGGGCAGGCAGGAGGAACAAAACATCCTCTGAGGCACAGCGTAGCAGGTAGAGGACAGTACCCGCAGCAGACCCGGCTCTTACTGACCTCACACTGCTCATCCCAAAACCAAGGAGCACACTGAGAAGTGCCCAGGGGTTTCGCCTACCTGGGGGCAGCAGGCTGGGATTTGTACAGAGCTTGTGGCAGATCGTGTGCTGTTCAGGGCTGTATGGTTGGGTGAGCAGCTTATTCCTCAGTTGCCAGTGAATTTGTAACTTTTGCTGGGCACACTGAGGGGGTCCCAGTTGCTTTCTGGAAGTAGGCTCTTCGCCCGCAGGGCACCCACCTCTGCACAGATGGCTCGGGCACTGCAGAGCCTGCGCATCTGCTGCTGAACGCCTGTGGAGGCTTGCGCTGAGGACCAGCTTGTGCTCTGTGGATGCTGCAGGCATGTGGCTCGTGCTGTTAACCCTGCCGGTGATGTTTTACACCCGAGGCCTGGCAGGTCAGACCTGGGGCTCAGGCGTGCCGTGGCAGACGGCCGTGAGTTCTCAGGGCCGTGCCTGCTGCTCTGGCCCTCTTGGTGGCTCTGGTGCTCCCTCGGAGGCAGGGGAGAGCCCAGGGTGCTGCAGAGCGTTTGGCTCTCCAAAGGAAGGGTTGATGGAGCACCTTTTCCAGGGGCTTGCCCAGGCATCCTGCTTGACATCATGCCTCCAAGCAGCTGAATTCCCCTCTCGTGTCTCCTTGTGTTCCTCCCTCCCCCAGCTTCACTGTTCCTTCCCCCCAGCTGCATTCGGGTGCTCCCAGGCACAGCTGGGCCACCCCTCCCCTCCATCTGCCCCTTTGATGTGCAATAACGACTTGCAGATTTTGAAGATTTCGGTTGCTACAATTTAGGGGCTTCCCAGCTCTGGCAGGCGGCTTGTGTCTGCGGCCGGTGCCTGCAGGAGCAAACCGCCAGGACTTGCTCTCTGCCAGGGTCCTGCAGGCTGTTGGATCTCCTTGGGCTGTTCACTAAAATCCAATGACAGCAGAGAGGAAACTGCTGTGCTCAGGTCTCTCCTTCCAGTTTCCTTCCTCCATAACCAGTCCTGCTTCCAAGCACCGTAAGCCAATATCCAGATACCCAGCTTTTTTGTTCTTTAGCTGGTGCTTTGGCAAAGGCTGCTGTGAAGCAGGTATTTCAGCTGTAACTTGAGCATCCTTCCCCTTCCTCCTCATACTTCTGTCACCTTCTCTGCTGTGAATGGCTCAGTTCCCACCAGTTCTGGACAGAAAGAAATGCTTTCTCTGGCTGAGTCGTGTGGTAGCTGAGAAACTGGACTGGAACTAAGGAGACAGTTCAGTTCTAGCTTTTGGGCTGATCTTAGACAAGTTGCTTTAGAACTGCTGCCTCAATTTCCTTGCCTGTAAAGTGGGCACGAGTGCCACAACAGCCTTCGTAAGGTGCCAGGTGGCCCAGGAGTGACTGATACCACATAAGAGCGGGTCAGACTGTTTCATTCCCCGTCACATAGTTCCCCAGGATGTGCAGAAAGGACAGTGTCTCACCGTGTGTCAGTGTCTGGTTCAAGGGTCATGCCTTGGTGCTGATCACTGTGAGGATGTCTGGGTACCTCCATGAGTCCCTCCTCATGGCGGGGACGTCCTCCTGGGCACCTGGAGCTGAGCAGCCGGGCCAGGTGCAGGATGAGGCCATGGGGAGACCGAGAGCAAGGTCTGTCTCTCCACATCCTTTCTCTTTCTCCTCGGTGGCATCATTTAAACCTCCACCTCTTCCCTAGGGGGTGTGAAAGCCTGTTCCCTCAACTGCTTGGCTGAGGGCTTCAACTTCTACACGGAGAGAGCCGCAGCCGTGGTGGATGGGACGCCGTGCCGGCAGGACTCCAACGACATCTGTGTCAATGGGGAGTGCAAGGTGCAGCCGGGCTTTGGGATGGGCTTGAGGCAAGGGCAGAGCCGGCATGGGTAGAGGCAGCGTGGGCATGCCTCTGCTCTGCATGTGTCCGCAGACCGGGGCATGCCAGGGCAATGGAGGGGAGCGAAACAGAGCCCAGGGAGTTCCCTGGTCCTGGGACACTGCAGCTCGGGTGTGGGAGGACAGGGCCCCTCCAGGTTCACTAATCCCCCGCTGCTCCTTCTTCCAGCATGTGGGCTGTGACCGTGTCCTGGGCTCTGATGCGAAGGAGGACAAGTGCCGTGTATGCGGGGGAGACGGCAGTTCCTGCGAGACCGTCGAAGGCGTCTTCAACCAGTCCCTGCCGGAGGGAGGTAGGGAGCAGCAGCCCTGCCAGCACAACCAGTGTCACCCGTCCTGGGGCCCCTCCCCACTAGGGGCATCTTGGCTGCAGTGCTCCTAGGGACACACAGGACAGGCAGAGACATCCCAGGGAACCAGCCCAAAGGGTAGGACCAGGCTGAAAGCAGGGAGCATATCGCCCTTCGCTGACCAAGCCATATCCCAGCCACCGCTGGCACAAAGCGCCAAGTTCCTGCCCTCCTCCCCGTTCTGTTTAACTGTGATGGGTGGCTAAGCAAACACCTTGGCACTGCCAGTACCTTGTTTAATGTTTTAACCCCCATGTAACGGGATGGCACATACTCCCATCTAGTGCAGAATGGGGTTGGCGGTGGGCTCAGAGGCTCAACATCGCTTTTCACCGCCCCATGGTGTCTCGCAGGTTACGAGGAGGTGATCCAGATTCCCAAGGGTTCCGTCCACATTGACATCCGGGAGCTGAACCTCTCCATCAACTACCTAGGTGAGAAGGGGTTGAGGGACGTTGAAATCCCAGCCAGAGACTCTTGGCCTGCCCTTTGCCCTGCTGTTAACGGGGTATGAGAAAGGCCCAGAACAGAAAACCTCCTGCTTCAGCAGGGGATGGGGCTAGGGGTCCCAGCGTGGTGTGGGGGTAGAGGAGGGCAGCAGGTTTTGCTGGCAGGGCCGCCTGTGGTACGCACAGCCCCGTCTCACCATGGCTCTGCCTCTGTCCTGCACTCACTGTTCAGCAGCGTAACCCTGAGCAAACCTCACACCCCGCTGTTCCTGGCGCTGCCTGCGGCTCCTTGGCATTCCCCCCTCCGCCAGCATGTTGGGCTGGGGATTAAAAATAGACCTGCTCACATTTTCCTTGGGCTTAATTTTCCAGCCAGACTCTGGCTCACTGTTTTTCTAACGGGCTTTTTTCTTTCCCCTTGTCTTCCCTTTCTGTCGTCCATGCGATGGGCAGCGATTGCGGAGGGGTGGGCAGGGAGCTCGCTCGGGTGCCTCTGTGGCAGCTCTCCAGGATCAGGAGCCAGTGGGAGGTGGCAGTGGGGCTGTCCTGGTAGTGTTCCTCCAGGCTGGCTCTTTCTGCTGTGTTCAGGGATACTCTGGGTAAACTGGGGACTCCTCATGGCTGTCCGAGTTGGATTTCTGTGCACTGGAGGCACAGATCAAGCTCGTGGTTCTTTCTACTGCCGCCACCAGTGTCTCCCATTGCAGGAGCTGTCCCTGTACCCCAGGTGGGACGGGAAGGTGCATCTTCCATCCTCATCAGTCCCAAACACCCTCCCTGCCCCAGAGCATCATGGCAGTGTCAGCCAGTGAGGGCAGGGGTGGCACGGATGTGGACGGTGCTGGTGGCGCAGCACGAGCAGGGCGAGCGTGGGAATGGGAGTGGGAGCGGGTGAGGGCGAGAGCCGATCTCCCTCTAGTGACTCCCATCAGCAACCGCAGCCAGGCAGCTGGGGACCGGCCTCTTCCAGTAGCCCCGGCAGCCAAGATCCAGTTTGCACAGCTGGATTCGAGCCTGGCTTTGTGGCCAGCAGCTCGTCGTGCTGCCAGGTGTCCCCACCGCCGCAGCTGGCTCAGCTCCCTGCAGCATCGTCCTTCCGCAGGGTGGTGACGGGGAGGCTGAGACCAAGGGGACGAGTGCATCGGTCCCCTCTCTGCTTGTGACTTTCTCCATGACCTTGACTCAGGCATCTGTTTTCTTTGCCCCACCTATTCCTGCCCTGTAAAGTGAGGCCGAGGATATTTCCCCTCCCACATAACAGTGCTCTGAGCCCAGCAGATGAGGAGCCTGTGGCCAACGCTGGACATGGGCACATGTTCAGCCTTTCTGCTGACCCTTCCTCCCCTGTCCTGGCAGCACTGAGAGGGGAGGGCGGCGAGTACTACATCAACGGGAAGCTCTCCATTGACCCGCCACGACGCTTCGACATCGCAGGCACCACATTCCACTATAGAAGGTCCCCAGACGAGCCTGAGTCCCTGGAGGCCTTGGGACCCACCAATGTCACCCTCTTTGTCATGGTTGGTAACAGCACGTTTCTGCATACTCCCACCAGGCCTTGTCTGGGCTAGAGACGCCTTGTGGTGACTGCATGGGAATTAGAGCTAACCAGCCTCTGTCCTCACTGCCCAGAGTAAAAGGGGCACGGAGACTGGAGGTAAATTGCCCTAAATTCCCAAGTCTCCCTCCCTTGATCTGCCAGGCTTTGGAACAGTTCATTTTGTAAGTGCGCAGGAGCTTGTCCTTTGATAATGTCACCTTCATGGCTGCACCATTGTCACCACTGATGGCTGTCACGTCAGTGCTAGAAGGGACTGGAAAGGGGAGGGGAGAGATTTCAGCTGCCCTGCATTTCACAGAAAGCACTGGGGTCATGGCACACATCCATGCAGCCTCAGCCATGCTGCACTCAGCGGCACTGATCCCTCGGCCGTGCCTTTCCCTGCAGGTCCTCGTGCGGACAGAGCTGCAGGGGATCCGGTACAAGTTCAACGCACCCATCAGCAGGGATGCCTCCAACCAGTACTCGTGGCACTACACCCCATGGACCAAATGCTCAGTGCTGTGTGCAGGAGGTGAGGTTTGACCGCGTGTCAGCTGAGGAGGGATGCGGGAGGGATGTTTCTCTGGATCCCGTGGGCTGTTACAAGGGTTGGCACCATTTCTCATGGCTGTTGGAGAGCCTGGCTGCAAGAGACTGAGCCAGCATTCAGAAGGAGAGAGAGAGGCGGTTTGAAAGGCCTAATAATGTTTCCTGTTTAAAACTAAGGGCCCTGACCTGCTCTTGTTCTAGGCCTCAGCTGAGGCCGATGTTTCCGTCTCTTCTGCTAGCTGTTCCCCCCAGGGCTGCCTGGAAAGCCTCACAAGATAAAGGTTAGGTCGGGTTTTTTTGAGGGTGAGATCCCAGGAACCCTTCGATCCTCTGCAAGCCCTGCTGAGCCCTGCCCTGGCTGGTGAGCCTTCACCCCACCCAGCCCTCTCAGAGACATGAGAGGCCAAGGAGGCCTTGGTTGTGAATAGAGAAGCAGGTTCACGCCTGACAAGGTGCAGTGACAAGTGGCAGTGCTGTCATGTGCTTGTGCGGGAGCAGAGCCATGGGTTTTATAGCAGCAGCCCAGCTCAGCACCAGCCTCAGCCTTGCTCTCACCCCCTTGCCTTCTTTTTCTCGGCAGGCAGCCAGATCCAGTCCGTCGTATGCAGGAAACTCTCCGATAGCTCAACTGTCTCCAACCATTTCTGCAGCTCTGAAACCAAAATGCCAGAGCGGCAGAGGCCATGCAACACCGAGCCATGCCCCCCGGCGTGAGTACCGCAGCTTGGAGCAGGTGGAGGGAGCACGGGGAGAAGATCTGGTGTGGAAGAGGGTGAAATTCCCCCCTCTGCCAGTCTCAAGTCAAGAGTCCCCTGCTACAGTCCCTAGGGGTGACACTGCCTGGGGCAGCTCTACTGGGGGTGCATTTGTCTCCCTCGTGTCCCTTGCAAGCTTTGCTTTTCTCCCTGTCCCCAGCTGGGTGATTGGGAACTGGTCCGAATGTAGCCGAAGCTGCAACGAGGGTGTCCGCACGCGCAGTGTCTTCTGCAAGCGTAAGATCTCTCCCACTGAGGAGAAGACCTTGGATGATGCCTCCTGCACCCAGCCACGGCCAAAGATGCTTGAGCCTTGCAATAACCAGACGTGCCCTCCAGAGTGGGTCGCCCTGGACTGGTCTGAGGTACGTGCTCATCTGCTGCCCTCATCTCTCTGAGGATGTTGGTCTGTAGGACAGTGTCAGGCACTAGGACAGAGCACTGGTAATGTCACACATGGAGAGTGCAACGTGGGGAGGTGTCCTCTTACAGCTCAGGAGATGGGCGAGACAGGAGCCCTGGTGGGGAGAGCCGATGCTGCCTGTCCCTGCTCTTTGCCGCGTGTCTTGTGACTGCCTGTCTCCTCTCTGCAGTGCACCCCCAGCTGCGGGCCAGGTTTCCGCCACCGCATCGTGCTCTGCAAGAGCGGCGACCACAGCACAACGCTGCCGACCTCCCAGTGTCCCGAGGGCTCCAAGCCCCCCACCAGCATGAGGTGCAACCTGCGGCGCTGCCCACCCCCACGCTGGGTGACTGGCGAGTGGGGAGAGGTACGGACGCTCTTACCCCTGGGCTTACTGCGGGACAAGGCTCGGTTCCCCAACGGCCTCAAATCCCAGTGCACACAAGCTTCTTACCCACAAGCTGCTGGCTCTTGGTGGGGTGGCTGTCACTGTGTTAGTGTGACGTAGGGCTGTCCCTACAGCTCCCAGCCCTGCTGGCTCTCAGCCTGCTGGAGGGATGCCCTGAGCCTCACGTTTGCAGAATGTGCCATAAATTTCTGATCAGCCCCTGCTGGTCGGCAGTGGCCTCTCTCCTCCAGCCTCATCCCCTGACGGAGGCTGAGAACTGCAGCTGCTCTGCAGCAAAAAAGGTAAATACAGGTTTAAAAAAAAAAAAAAAAGTAAAGGGGCCAGGTGCTGTCCCTACAGAGCACTTGGGCCTTTACTTTTTCTGGAAACCTGCCTGACTTCCTTACACTCCTTTAGATCTAGGACTTCAAACCTCTCTGCTACCCAACAAGCAGGGGTGTCATGCCAGGACAGTGGGGCTGGACAGGTGCCCACCCCCTCGGTCACAACGTAGGGACTGTACAACATCTGGCAGGGATGGAAGGAGCCCGGGGAAGGCTCCGTGATCCCAGGTCATGGAGAGCGTTTGCTCCATGGGCACATGGACATGGCAGCAGCCAAGTCAGGACTGGGCACAGCTGGGCACAGACAGCGTGTGTGCAGCCTCAGGGACGCCTGGTGGTCACCACAATCTCGGCCATCCCTACTTGGCTGTGTCTCTGCGGGACACAGCTCGTCCCTGTGCACCTTTGGGCTGCGGTGATGGGCTGGGATGGCTGGAAGCGGGGCCACCATCGGTCTGCCCAGCACGGTGCCCACAGCAGGGCGGTGCTGGAAGTCCTCCCTCGCACTGCAGGAGGTGGAGGAGGGCTGCCAAGGGCTGGTGATTTAGGGCTGGATTGGAGACCCTGGAGTCTCGGACCAACCTTCTGGGGAGCAGGGCTGGAGCTCTCAGCTGTGTCGGTGCTGTGGGAAGGGACGATTGCATCAAGCACTTTTTGCATCTCCTGAGCCCTGCTGTGCCCTCTTCCCCCATGCTGTTGCAGCCACTGCAGCTGGGTGTTGTGTTGTTTCCCGGCAGTGCTCTGCGCAGTGCGGCCTTGGCCAGCAGAGGCGATCCGTCCAGTGCCTGGCTCACACCGGGCAGCCGTCTGGCGACTGCCTGGAAACCCTGCAGCCTCCTGGCATGCAGCAGTGCGAGACCAAGTGCGAGTCAGGACCCACGGACAACCCTGAAGGTAAGGGAGGCAGCGGGATTGGGGGGAGGCGCTGAGCCCTTCCAGCATCTGGGACCACAAGGGGCAGCGGCAGTGCAGCCAGCACAGCCTGCGCTGGGCTCTAGCTGTGGGTTAAGGCTTTTGGGGGCAGACCTGATGCTGTCCCCTGTGGTCCATGGCCAAACCAGTGCACTGTGACCATGATAAATGAAGTAACTGCACCTTTGCAAAGGTAAGCTTTTAGTAGTGAGGCTCTCGGTAGCTGTTTCTTCAGTACCAACACATCTTGCTCCTCTGTGGCAAACGGCCCCCAGGAGCTGGGCATCGGGGTGCCACAGGAGGGCCTCGAAGGGGACTGGCTAAAAGCCTGCCCTGGAGCTCCTCACCCTAGGCACAGCTCTAACTCCGCTTCCTTCTGTCACCCATCCAGAGTGCAAGGATGTGAACAAGGTGGCCTACTGCCCGCTTGTCCTGAAGTTCAAGTTCTGCAGCCGGACGTACTTCCGACAGATGTGCTGTAAAACATGCCAGGGGCACTAGGAACATGGTGACCCTGTGGGAAAACTGGAAGGCAAGAGCTGCGCCGAAGGGCCACCGAGCCGGGCTCTTCCTCTCGCCCCGGGAACCTTCCCTGGGTCCAACACAGACACTGGTCGTGCTTCCGGTGGGAGCCGGCGTCACCCCACCTGTCCCCCAAAGACACGCACCCTTCGCCCCCGAGCATCCCAATGGCAGATCCCAGTTAAACCACTGCCGGCTACTGCAGAGACCATGGCCAAGCGCGAGAGGAGCCGGTCACCATGGTGGGAGAGGGAGAAGCTGGGCAGAGCGCGGCAGCAGGGACATTACTTGAAATTCTGATACTGTTATTTATTTAGTAGCGGACCCAGGTCCTGCAGGCGCCGAGGCGGTACCACTCGCCCTGCTCCTGCCTCATCCTACTCTGCTTCACGTCCCGAGGGCAGCGCAAGCCATCCCTGGGTGCCGCTGCCTTTCCCAGGGGAGACAGAGAGGAGTTTTCAGGTGCCATGGGTGATGTGATGAGCGTGGTTTGTAGCCATCAGCTTCTGGATGATGGACGAAGACAAGCTGCCATGGGGAGTGGGGTGGGAGCAGGGATGTTTGCTACATTTGCATCCTGTCACCTTGGGACCTGCAGCAGGTGATGGAGAACAGGTCACTCAGTGAGTAGAGCGGTGACACCAGTTTAACTGGGAGAGGGAGTTACTCAAACTCCCTTCACAACCTACTTTGATTGGGGCGTCCCTGTTTTTTTCCTAAAAGCCCTTATTGCTATTATGACTGTTTTTCCTTTTGAAAACACCTCAAAGCTTGAGCTGAGGTCAGGGCCGAGGCATGCTCGGGGTCACACAGTCACTTACAGGGTGTTGAGGCTGTGCCGGGCTGCAGGAAGCAAAGCCAGGGAGGATGCTGGAGGAGAACTGTCCTGGTCACAGCATCCCCACTGCCAAGCCATGAATTGGGACCAGTCTGTGCCTGGTCCTGGCTGGGCCCTCCCCAGGGAATGCCACGGCCTCCAAGGGTGCTCTGCCTCCAAGGGTGCTTTGCCTCCAAGGGTGCTCTGCCTCCTATGGTGCTCTGCCTCCAAGGGTGCTCTGCCTCCAAAGGCAGCCTCGCTGCGTGCAGCTGTGGCCTCAGGGTACCAGTCCCAGTGCCATGCCACTGCCCCCAGGAGACCTCCAGTGATGGGAAAAGAGCAGGCTTGACATTCCTCCAGGTCACCTCCTGGCCAGATCTGGGCCAACACACATCTCCAATGGGCCACCGCAGCCTGCTGGAGGAGACCTGAATTTGCAATGTACTAAGCATGTGCTTTTTGTTACTATTATTATTTTTGGGCCTTTCTGCATCACAAAGAGGAGAAACCTTGTCCCAGGCCAGGTTCTGTTCCCTTTGGGGGTCATCCTCAGGGTGCGGGGTCAAGATCAGCCCTCTTTTCCCAGAGCAAGCCTCTCCGCCCTGCCAGCCCTGATGTGTTACTCTACCGTCTGTATTTTTACCCGCTCATCAGCCGATTGCAGCTTCTCTGGTGCTCAGCAAATCCCCTTTGGCTGGCAAGCGGGCATGAATTTGTCTTCCTTCCCAGTGCAATGCTCCATTCTGACATTTTGGGAGGGGGTGTTTTCACCTTTTTATATAGATATATATAATGAAAAAATGTTTAAAATACTAACTCTAAGGAGGAGCGACGTAACGGCATGATTTATAATAAAGGAGTAGCTACGATCCCAGGCGCAGGTTCTGGTCCCAGTGTTGTTTCTCAGCTGGTGAGCCTTGGCTCTGGACAGCCCCATGCCAGGATGCTGCCTGTGCTGATGCTAGAAGAGGGGTTTGGGCAGCGGTGGGGTTCCCTGCACCCCAAGTGACCAGAGTGGGTTGGGGGATTCATCTAGAGCTGCTTCATAACACAAAGGAACTGGCTTCCCCTTGGAAAACCCCTAGTGGGTGGGCTGTGCACCCCTGGGCGTGTAAACCCCATATTGCTAATGCTGGTTTGGGATTTTAGGGGTTTCTTTCGCTTGGAGCCTGAGACAACAGTGGTGCAAGGAATGGGGTGATATGGGGAGCTCTTGCAGGAGGAGATGTCCCGACAGAGGAGTTGCTGTTGCACAGGGTATGGTTTTGCTGTTCATCCCCAAATGTACCACCAGAAAAGGAGGAATTTATGTATTAAAAAAAAAAAATGCTTAAAAGCACGAGCTTTCTGGTTAAGGATGTAGGGAAGGCATGGAGCAGCCAGATGCTGCGCCCACCTGAGCAGAGGTTTCAGCCCCAACCCCAGCATTTGCCCTCCCTGCAAGGGCAGTTTCCTTTATGGCATTTCCTGGCTTCCATTCCTGTCTCCTGAGGCATGAAGCAGTGTGTGCAGCGCAGACGCAGGGCAAAATGCTCAGCCTGAGCAATGCAGAAGTAAAGCCCAGCCCAGGTGTGGATCCTGCATGAGTCCCTTCCCAAGGGGTCTCCAGATGGAGCTGCTGCTGCCCTCATCCTTGGCAGCTGAAGCAGTCGGCTCTGCCACTCACCTCGGGGTGTTCAGCGTCTCCATTTCAGCTACAAGCAGCGGCATCTGAATCTCCTGACTTGGACACTGCAAAATCCTGAGTGACATTGGGAAAATGCAAACACGAGTGGGCTCCTTGAGAGCTGCTTAGGGTTTGGCTCTGCTCACATGTTTCGGGGGCATTTTATCCTGCTGAGTCCGTGTTCTGCTCACGTCCAGTTTCAGTCTTTTCTCCTTTCACCCTTGAGGCTGAAATGCTATTTCTTAGAAAGAAAGAAATGACACCGAGGTCTCTGCTGTCTTGTCAATCCAGGAACCGGTGCTCTTCAAAAAGGCACTGAGCGGCCTGATAACATCTCGTGAGCAGTAAGGCTTTTCGGCGTTCCCCTGTGCGTGGGTCATGGCATCTTGCTCCCAGCCACTGAGGTCGAGCATTTCGGCTCCTGAGCTCTTGGTGCCTTCAGCCTCATAAAGCAGCAGTGCCGCGGTAGTGATGCTTGTCCCCGTCCTCTCCAGCTGCCTCCCGCATCGGGAACCTTCACCCGCTGCATGGCAAACGCTCCCTGTGCTGCGCCCCTCCGGCGATGCATCTGGTGGGGAAGATGTCCGTTTGCATGATGGATGCCTCAGCACTCGTGGCCATGGGTGCACCCATAGGGATGGGTGCTGCAAGGCCCGGGGTGCCCTGGGCCGGATTCCTGCCCCACACCCCAAGCAATGCCTCCGGCTCCCACCCACATCTGACATTGCCTTTGCCGGAGTTGGAGGCAGAGGCAGCGTGGCCAGGGGCTGCAGCAGGTAAGAGCTGAAATCCCAAAGGAAAGGCACTCATTGACTCTGCCCTCTTTACCTTAATATTAATTGGAATGTACAGAAACCCCCCGGTTTTGAGACACATACCCCTGGGACGTCAGGCAGTCCTGATCTTCCTGCAGCCCGATGGTCTCTGAACCAGCTCCAGCCAAAACGCTTCCTTAAGCATGGTCTGCTTAATCCAAAAGATGTGGAAAAAAAACAACAACGAACACCATCATGCTCCTAAAACCACCTCAGAGCAGAGCATCCCCCAGCTGCATCAAAGCGACCCCCAGGGTGAGGGAAAATGTTCAGAGCTCTGAGCATCCCTTCAGGCTGCACCCAGTGCCCACCAGCACCACCTGCATCCCCAGGACAGTGACCCTGGCACCAGCTGGCAGTGGCAGTGGGGGCACCCTGGGCAGGGCCACCCCAGGCTCCCCCCTCGGCAGCGGGAAGAGGCTTTCATCCTCCCCCCCCCCCCCCCCCAGCAAACCAGCACTAAATGAGGAAGTGGGAGGAGAAAAAAAAATAGTAGCAAGTTGTAGTTGCAGGAGAAACACCAAAGCGAAGCCCTTCGGGATGGACCTGTGCCCACGGTGACAGGAGCCCCGAGCACCCCATCCCCAGGGGCAGGACGCAGGGACACCATGGTGAGTGCAAGCGGGGGCCTCGCTGGCTTCCCCCTGCCCTGTCCTTTCCCGGAGCCCTGGGTGTCACCTTTGGGTGTCTTCCTGCCACCTTGGGGCTATCTCAGCCCTATCCTCTCCTGCACCCACCTGGGTCTGGGGGTGCCAGGAGCCCCCCACGATGTCCCCGATGGAGAGAGGATGGAGCTGCCCAGGCTCGGGGTGAAGGAGCAGGGCTGGGGCTGAGCGAGGTGCTGTGTGGGGCACGGTGCTGGGGAGCAGCTGCTGGGGATGGGCACAGGGTGTTGGGTGCAGGATCAGTGCAGGATCCTGCAGGGTTGATGCACATGGGAGCACTGACCCGAGTGGGATCAAGGGCAGCAGGCGGTGAGCCAGGCTGGGCACAAAGCGCTCTTGATTTTGCCAGCATGGTCCCCGTACGGGAACCCCTGTCTTCCTCTTGGCCCAGCTTCCTGCCAGCGCTTCTGATTTCAGTGCTTGTGGCACCAGCAGGGTGCGGGCAGAGCACAGTGGTGTGGTGGGGGCTGCTGGGGGTGTTTGTGCCCCCTGGGACCAGCTCAGGCTGGGAGGGACCTGCAGGTGCCGGTGCCCGGGGTCGAACCTCGCACCCCAGTACATGCGGGGAAATGGGGATGGTGGCTCGGGGCTGCTGCGGGGGCAGCGGCCGGAGCTGGAAGTTGATCCGGAGGAAGAAGAGGAAGATGCAGGCTCTCAAAATGAAGAAGATGCTCAGGTGTGGCGTGAGGGGCTGTACAGTGTGGCCATGGCCACATCCTCCAGCCCACAGCTCTGCTCCCTCCGCACGTCTGAGCGCTGCCGTCCCCGGCCTTCGCTTCCCGCCAGCCAGGAGCGGGGACAGCAGCCGGGCTGAAGCAGAGCCTCCTCCTCCCTACAGCAGCCACTGGTTGCGGTTGTCACCTCCGACAGGCTGCTCCAGCACTGTCCCTACAAGACACGGACAGCTGAGACCCGATGATGTTTCATGGTTTCACAAGGGGTCATGGCTGCACATCCCCCCTGGGACCCTGCTTCGGGGTCAGCCTCCGTCCCCAGAACTCTGGGGTGAACGCCCCCTCCCCAGATCCTGTTTGTGCCCATGTCAGGGGCCAGCCGGGCTGCTGACAGCAGTGCAACACCCTGCGCTCTTCTCCTCAAGGCTTCCTGTGGTTTCAAAGGTGTTGGCTGCATCTGGGCTCGCCCTGTCTTGAGAACAGAGATGCCACCTTGGGCTGCGTCCGCTCCGCCTTCAGCACTTGCAAGGGTTTTGCTTTTTTGGTGGCTCAGACTTGAGTTTTGAAGAAAAACAGACAATGTTTTGCGATCGTTGGTGCAGGGCTGCTCCTGAGGTCCCTGCTTGCATCCGCAGCCCTGGTCATGGGTGGTGGCTGTGGTGGTGACAGTCCCCATCCTGCAGCCCTCGCGGGGGCTCCTGGTGGGCTCCTGGCCCCCACACACGCACCCATCATGTACAGGGCTGTCAGCAGAGCAATGCTCCTTGCACAAAGTGGCTGCAAACTGTGCCTGGATTTCCGGTCCAAGGGCTGCTGAAAGCTTCTTCCCACTCGGCTCTAGGACGAAATGGCTTGTGGAGGTGTCTGGTCCTGGCCATCCACCTGTCCCCTTCCTGGCAGGACCCATCTGGTGGCAGTGGCTGTTGAGCCACTGCTCTCCAGCTCACCCCTTGCCTTGGCCAGCAGCACAGGAAGGGACTGGGAACCCCTGGCCCAAGCCTTTGAAAGCAAATTCAGCTTCTGCCCTGCACGGAGCCCCTGCTCCCCTCAGGGATGCTGCCCCTCGCCTCTTGCAAGGCTTTTATCCAGCACGTTAAACCATGGCCCCATGAAATCTTCACCTCACAGGATGCTCCCAGGAAGCTGGGCAGCCTTTGTGCTCCCCAAAACAGAGCAGAAACACCCACAGCCCTGCAGACGTCTGGGACAAAACCTTCATTTAAAGTGAGACGGTGCTTTCCCTGCAGCTGTGCTGCATCAGGTGCCGGGCTGAGCCAGGAAAACCCCTAATCTGTGCCTGAGGAAGAGGAGGAGGCATGTGCTGGCTTCCAGCTGCTCTGAGCAATCATTTGAGTGAAGGAGAAACTTCAGGTGTCAGCTCGAAAGCGCGAAGCTTGCAGTACAGGAAATGCCTACATTGGCCTGAATTCAGGGCTATAAGAAACAGCGTGAGCTCAGGGTGCCTGCGCCAGGGGGCTTGGGGTGATGTAAGTGGCAGATGGGGAAGCCGAGGTGTCAGTGTCCCCATGGGCTCCTCCCAACCTGCTCACCTCCGCTTGAAGCATAAGGTTTTGGCCAGGTCGGGGTGGCAACCTTGGGGTCACCGGCAGCACGCTGGGTGACAGCATGGTGACCTGGGTGGCCTTCCTGTGGGCTCCTTAGGATGGAGGGGAAGAAGAGGAGGGGAAAGCAAGAAAAAGGACCATAAGCAATGAACTGGTGGAAGAGGAGAAGCTCTGTGAACAGCCCCGATCCCATCCAGAGCCCCTGAGCTGACCCAGGCCCATATGTCCCAACTGCTTGCAGAGGGGCAAGGAAGCTGAAAGCCCCCCCACTGGTTATAGGGCCGTGAGCTGCGTTCAGTAGCTGGGATTTTGTGAGTAGGGTTACAAAGCCCAGCAGCCCACCAGGGATGGGGGTGGCCAGGGGGAGCAGCCCAATGCTGCTGATCCCCTCCCTGCTCCACGAGCATCCCTCGGTCACCCCTCGTGACGCTGCTGGGGGACAGGGGCGGCTGCCTGTGACTGTCAGGGGCAGACGGGAGGGTGCAAAGGCAGCAGCATCCTGAGGCCTGAAAGCTTGAGAATCGGCAAGAAAATGAAGCAAAAGGGGAAGAGAAGAAAAGGGAAATGGAAAGAGTAAGAGGCTGGGGGTAACGGGGGGGGGGGGGGAGAAGTGAAATCAGCACCAGGAGCACCAGGGTGAAAGCGGAACTGCGGGGCCGGTGGCTGCAGGACGGGTGCGCAGAGGAGCTGGGGGCGGCTCCAGCCATGGGTGTCCCCTTCCAGGCATCGTGGGCACATTCAGGCAGATTACTCTGCAGCAACAAGGCCGAGGACCCTCTGGGATGTTTTCTTTTTGGGCAGTGGAATCCCACCCAGCCCAGGGCTGTGCTTAGCCCCACGATCACTTAAGTCGCAGCCCATGGTCTTCCTTCTGTCCCACTGCCCCCAAGGATGCTGCAAGGGTGAATTTGGGGTGGCAGGAAAACGGGTGCTTGGGTTTCCCCAGGCAGGGCAGGGGGTGACGTTCCCAGCTCTGCCCCACTGCAGTGGAGAATCAGGGGCGCAGCCAGGGGTGCCCCACAGGCCATGATTTTTGCCTTTCCCCAGGGTTGTTTTTGCTGCCCCTTTGACTGATATGCAGAGCCTGTGCGGTGATTGCTTCATTATTCATCTGTTACCTCCGTAAGGAGCAGGGGAAATGTTACAAACATGCCTACAGGCTGCGAGCCCATTCTGCGCCTCTTGGGAGTGTGGGGCCTGTGGTGAGGCAGGATCTGGCTAGAGGGACGGATCAAACCCATGTGCAGCAGTGGCTGAAATACCCCTTTGTGCTGCCCAAGGGTGCCTGTTTCAGATTCCTGCCACAGTCGCTGTGACCCTCTCCCTGCAGGGCAGCAAGGAGCGCTTCCACTGGCAGAGCCACAATGTCAAGCAGAGCGGGGTGGATGACATGGTCCTGCTCTCCAAGATCTCCGAGGAGGCCATCGTGGAGAACCTCAAGAAGCGCTTTATGGACGATTACATCTTTGTATCCTTCCCAGGGCAGCAGGATGGGGAGTAGCAGGGCCACGCTCTAAGGCTTTGCAAGGGCCTGCAGCGTGTCCATCCCTGCACGATATTGGGATGGGTTTGGTGGCCATGGCACCCCGTTACACACCACAGAGCTGGTGCAGCCCATGTGCTTCACCATTACCCAGGGGAAGGACCCCTTCTCCTTGTTGGCAGCATGGTCCTCCTCACCAAACCCTGCAGCTGCACAGGGCATCGTCCCCTCCTGCTGTTGCCCACAATCCATCGATGCCCACTGGGTGCTCTGCACTGACTCTGGGACACCATTGAGCCAGCACAGGGTGAAAACTCCCTGTCCCTTACGTGCCGTCCTCCAGCCCAGATGCTTTTGTGGTCACTGGCTTTGTCAGAGAGATGACATCACTGAGCACCAAGCACGAGGTTTGGTGGCTCTCTGGTTCCTTGGTACGGATGGAGAAGCTGTTCCTACCATCCGAGGCTCTGAGCCCGGCTCGGCCCCCCAGCCCCTGCTCAGTTTCGCAGCCAGATCAGCACCCAGCTGCATCACGCCTGCTGCGGCCGTGCCCCAGCCCCAGAGGGATAGGAGAAGCTCCCCAGGCTACAGAGCGGGACGTGGCGGGGAGCTCGAGCGCAGAGCCGCTTGCTGTTGTGGACGTGAGTGGTTGTGGTTTCCCTGAAGATGCGGCTCTGTCCTTACAAGGCGATGCTCTGTCCCAGGCTGGCAGTGACGCAGCCATCCGGCTCACTCTTTCAGCAGCCCCAGGGTTTTAAATGTGCTTGGGGGTTGGGCTTGGGGTTGGCTTTTTTTGGAGGAGGAGGAAAAAATACCCCACGCAGCCTCTTTCTTCCTTTTTTCACAGCGCTGAGTGCAGGGCCCCCATCCAGTCATGACTCAATGCCCCACGCTTCTGCATTTCCCAGAAAAGCCCCTCTCGTCCTGCCCTCGGCTGCCTTCCCCTCCCTGCTGCCGGGTGGGCTGAAAGCAGGACCCTGGCCCTGCACCATCCATGGCCTCCACACCCAGCATCCTCCCCAGGGCAGTGGGACTCATCCCCATCCTCCCGATGCACCGCTTCCAGCCGCAAGCCTCTGTTTTCCCATCCCCCCCATCACACCTGGGTAATTTGGGGATGCTGCGTGCGGATGTAGGGGAACCCCATGGCGGAGGGAGCACTGGGTCATGAGCTGAAACCCATCGTGCTATTCCTGGTGCTGCCTTACAAGGAGGCAGGGACACTCGGATGTCATGGGCAGGACGGGGGGACATGGGAGAGGATACCTGGACCTTGACCTGCTGCCCAGACCTACATCGGGCCGGTGCTCATCTCCGTCAACCCCTTCAAGCAGATGCCGTACTTCACCGACCGAGAGATCGAGCTGTACCAGGGGGCGGTAAGGCTGCTGTGTGCAGGCTGGCAGGGCTGGCGAGGGGTTAATTAGGTTTAATTTGGTGCATTTGCATACAAATGCCTGGGGGTGTCCCATGAATGAGCGTGCCCTTTGGGTACTGATTGCCTGGGTCAGCGCTCCCAAATGCTTGTCTGCAGCAAGATTTGGAAGCAAATCCACATTCCTGGAAAATTCATCCCATAAATACGCATTAGGGCAACCCAGACGTGGTGAAGTGCCCAAGTGCCTGGCTCTGCTGCACGTCCTTCCCGAGGCGGAGGGGACCCCAGCAGACATCCTGCATGCTGCTGCCTCCTGCGCCGCATGGGCAGAGTGAAGGGGGCTGCAGAGGGGGCTGGCAGCTGCTCCCTGCTCAGCGCTGCTGCCCTTGCCTCCCCTCTAGGCTCAGTATGAAAATCCCCCCCACATCTATGCGCTGACGGACAACATGTACCGAAACATGCTGATCGATGGGGAGAACCAATGCGTCATCATCAGGTAGAGGGCAGCGGGTGGCTGGGTGCCCCCGGCACCCCTTCCCCAGCACCCTGGGGTGTCCAGGCCAACTGCGGTGGCCGGGCAGTGGCAAGAGGTGGCTGAAGCCCGGTGCTGGCCACGGGTGAGCACCATCTGGGTGTGCTGGGGCTGTGGTCCCAGGCAAGGACCGAGCCTTGTGCAACGTGCTTTTCCGGCTGAGTGTTGCAAGGGAAGGGGTCAGGATGTGGGGCAAGGCCAAAGACTTCCCCTTCAGGCTCCAAAGCCTCCCTCCTCCCCTCCAAAATCCAGCAGCAAGAAATCCAACAACTTCTGCTGTAGCTCAGCCCTGCTCTGGTCCCGTTCATGTCCCAGAGCCCCTGCAGCCCCTTTGCCAACATCATTAGCCACAGCCCCCGTCCCCTCCAGCTGCCCCAGGCCCTGAGGGACCAGGGGCTCCCCAGCATCCTACCAGGAGTGCTCCAGGGGCTCCTGTTTCACCTCTCCTCTTCTTTTGACATTTACACAGTGGAGAAAGCGGGGCCGGGAAAACAGTGGCAGCAAAATACATCATGGGATACATCTCCAAAGTGTCCGGGGGTGGCGACAAGGTGCAGGTAGGGCTGCCCCCACCCCAGCACCCAGAGTTTCGCCTCCCAACCTGTCTGCTCCCCCAGCCCCTGCACAGAGCAGTCCTTGGCCGGGGACGTGTCTCCATCCCCAGTCAGGGCGGGCAGCTGCAGTGGGCACAAGTGCGCAGCCCTGCTCAGGCTCGTGCCCTCCTCTGGCCACCAGCACGTGAAGGACATCATCCTGCAGTCCAACCCACTGCTGGAAGCCTTTGGCAACGCCAAAACCGTCCGCAACAACAACTCGAGCCGCTTTGTAAGTCCCTGGGGCAGGCGTGGACCGTGCCAAGGGTTGGTACCTTGCAGTGCCATAGCCAGGATCCGTCCCTGCCGTGCTTGTGGCATGGCTGGTGGGGACAGCCAGGGGCTGGGTGCTGATGGCACCGTGCCTGGGCAGGGGAAATACTTCGAGATCCAGTTCAGCCGGGGCGGTGAGCCCGACGGGGGGAAGATCTCCAACTTCCTGCTGGAGAAGTCACGGGTGGTGAGCCAGAACGAGCACGAGAGGAACTTCCACATCTACTACCAGGTATGGGGGCGTGGGACTGGGCGGGCATGGGGCTGGAGCCGCTAACTGCAGCCCCCCGGGTGTCCCGCAGCTCATTGAAGGGGCGTCCCAAGAGCAGCGGCAGAACCTGGGCATCATGAGCCCGGATTATTACTACTACTTGAACCAGTCGGACACGTACCAGGTAGAAGGCACGGACGACCGCAACGACTTCCATGAGACTATGGTGAGTGTCCAGGGGTTTTTGGGTATCCAGAAACCTGTCTGAGGCCAAACTGGGGCTGACCCCCCCCCACCCTGCCCCCCCAGAACGCCATGCAGGTGATCGGCATCCGGGGCGAGGACCAGCAGCTGGTGCTGCAGATCGTGGCAGGGATCCTCCACCTGGGCAACATCAGTTTTCGGGAGGAGGGCAACTATGCCCAGGTGGAAAATGCCGACTGTGAGTAGCCAAATCCTCCTTGTTCCAGGGAAGCAAACTTACATGCTTGCAGGCACCCCGACAATGAATCGCAACATCTCTGTAGCACAAATCCCCCATCAGAGGAGAGAGGCAACATCAGCATCTTCCCCACGTTAAACATGAGGAAACTGAGGCAGTGAGCAAATGGCACAGCCAGAGATTAGCAAGTGCCTGGCAGGGAGCAGAGGCTGTGATGGAGCTGAGGGAGGGCAACATCCCATCCCAGATCGTGTTGCTCCCCATGCCATGGCCCCACTCATGTTTGGCTGGGGCTGAGTGGGCAGTGTGCGGGGGGGACAGCCCTGACCCCCCTCCTTCTGCCCAGCCCTGGCCTTCCCCGCCTACCTGCTGGGCATCGACCGCGACCGCCTCAACAGCAAGGTCACCAGCCGCAAGATGGACAGCAAGTGGGGCGGACGCTCCGAGTCCATCACCGTCACCCTCAACGTGGAGCAGGCGGCTTACACCCGGGACGCCCTGGCCAAGGGGCTCTACGCTCGTGTCTTTGACTTCCTCGTGGAGGTGGGTGCCCCGGGGAGTACGGCTGTGGGGAGGGGGATGAGGGGATGCTCATGGGGACGCTGGCTGGCTGCTCCTGCACGCAGCCGCACGCCCCACGAAGGTGGCTCCCACCGTCTCTCCCTGCAGTCCATCAACCGAGCCATGCAGAAGCCGTACGAGGAGTACAGCATTGGGGTGCTGGACATCTACGGCTTTGAAATATTCCAGGTGGGTGCTGGTTTGCAGTGGGAGCCCAGCTGGGGGGCACTCCTTCCCTGCTCCAGCAGCGAGGGTGGTCAGAGCAAGGGGTTGTTGGTGGCCAATGGCCCGAAGAAGGGTCCCTGGAGCAGCACCCAAAGGCTCCACCCATTGGGGTCACCTGAGTAGAAGCCAACTCAGCCCCATCTTCTCTTTCCTTTTCCCTCATTTTACAGAAAAATGGTTTTGAGCAGTTCTGCATTAACTTTGTGAACGAGAAGCTGCAGCAGATCTTCATAGAGCTGACCCTGAAGGCAGAACAGGTACAAGGGAGCTGAAACCCAATAGGGCTGCACCAGCACCCCAGTTCCCGTGCTCTGCACCCCACTGATGGGGCACCCTGGCCAGGGCATGTCCCATGGGTGCAGAGCTGGAGCCCACCAGCTCTCTTGGTGTGTCGTTCCCCCACCCCGTAGGAGGAGTACGTGCAGGAGGGCATCAAATGGACCCAGATCCAGTACTTCAACAACAAGGTGGTGTGCGACCTGATAGAGAACAAGCTGGTGAGTGGGGGTCCCCCCAGTAGGATGCTTCCTTGGGAGCCGAAGCACTGGGGGGGGCTCGGGGGGGCTGGGTGCTGCTGGGGTGGGGGGGCAGGAGCCAGCCCTGGGGGAGCTGCAGCTCCATGTCCTTCACCCAAGGTGCATTTCAGTGCAAAGCAGCTTTGAGCCGCACAGGGCACCTGAGCACAGCCAGATGCAGGATTGGGCCCTGCCCTCAGCCTTAAGTCACCCCTGGCTTTGCCTTCCATCCCCCAGAACCCTCCCGGGATCATGAGTGTCCTGGACGACGTCTGTGCCACCATGCACGCCACCGGCGAGGGCGCTGACCAGACCCTGCTGCAGAAGCTGCAGGCAGCCGTGGGCACCCATGAGCACTTCAACAGCTGGAGCTCGGGCTTCGTCATCCACCACTACGCGGGCAAGGTACGGCATCCTGCACCCTGTACCCTGCACCCTGAGGCCCCGGCCCCAGCGTACTGGGGCTGAGCTCCCCTCCTGCCCCCAGGTCTCCTACGACGTGAATGGCTTCTGTGAGCGCAACCGGGACGTGCTCTTCACCGACCTGATTGAGCTCATGCAGAGCAGCGAATAGTGAGTATGGGCGGTGCTGTGGTCTCCTGGGGCACCCCAAAAGAGCTGGGGTCATGGGCAGCATCCTCAAAACGCGGACCTTTGCTGGTCCTGCCCCTGCCTGGCAGCTCTCACCCGGGGGTTCTCCCCTGCCTTTCAGCGGTTTCATCCGGATGCTTTTCCCGGAGAAGCTTGATTCTGACAAAAAGGGCCGCCCAACCACTGCGGGCTCCAAAATCAAGGTAGGTTCTGGAGGCTGCAGAGCAGCAGCTGGGGGCTGCTGGGCTCCCACCAACACCTTTAACGCTACAGAGGCCGATCCTTGCAACAGAAACAGGCTAACGACCTGGTGAACACGTTAATGAAGTGCACACCACACTACATCCGCTGCATCAAGCCCAACGAGACCAAGAAACCCCGTGACTGGGAGGAGAGCAGGTAACAGAGGATGCTGTAATGGGTCACAGAGCCCCAGAGCCCAGGTACCTGGTGGCCGGGAGCAGCTTTCCTCCAGACCCAGGGGATGGGAAGGGGCAGCGTGCGGACACACACGTCCCTCTGCGCGTGCATCCTCCAGGGGCTCTGACCTGGGCACCCCCAGGCAAAGCGATGGGGATGGGCAGAGCCATGCTGCCATGCTGCCATCCCACAGCGAGCGCATCCCTCCCAATCCCGCAGGGTGAAGCACCAAGTCGAGTACCTGGGGCTGAAGGAGAATATCCGCGTACGCCGGGCTGGTTTTGCCTACCGCCGCCTCTTCCAGAAATTCCTGCAACGGTGAGGGGCCGCGGGGCTGCGTGGAGGGGGTCTGCAGCCCGGCCGCCGCTCATGGCCCCTGTCCCGGCAGCTACGCCATCCTCACCCCCGAGACGTGGCCGTGCTGGCGCGGGGACGAGCGGCAAGGCGTGCAGCACTTGCTGCGCTCCGTCAACATGGACCCAGACCAGTACCAGATGGGACGGAGCAAGGTGTTCGTCAAGAACCCCGAGTCGGTAGGTTGGGGGCATGGGGACGTCACGGGCATCTGCACTGGGGTCGGCCCCTGCCCAGCCGGGCTCAGAGCCCCCCTGCCCCGCAGCTCTTCCTCCTGGAGGAGATGCGGGAGCGGAAATTTGACGGCTTCGCCCGGGTGATCCAGAAGGCCTGGCGCCGGCACGTCGCCATCCGGAAATACGAGCAGATGCGAGAGGAGGGTAAGGCTGTGACGGCGGGGACACCGGTGCGCTTTGTAGGGTGCCCTTGGCCAGGGACAGCCCTGCTCGCTGCAGAGCCACCGGAGCAATGGGGGAGCAGCATCCCCGCTCCTAATTGCAACAAAGGGGGTGATGAGGGACTGGACAAGATACCTGAGGTCTTTTCCTACATTTCAAGGAGGGAGTGGGTTTCTTGCTCCTGTTTTCAGCCCTGGGAGGGGCTGTCAGACAGAACCCAGAGCATCTCGCTGTCCATCTGCATTTCACTGCCTGCAAAAAAGATGGAGATGAGAGTCAGTGCTTGTAGAGGGATGGGAAAGGCCCGTGGTCACCACCTGACACCCGCCATGGGCAATTTCCAACCCTCCCAAGCATACAGTGCAAAATCAAGAGGAAAAAATCAGAAAGCAGCTGGGCCCCTCCCTCCCCCCCTACCACAACACAAGGTTTTGGGGACGCTGAATGGGTTTTGTGGCCAGTGCAGCTCCTGCTGCGTGGGGCCGTGGGCTGAGTGCCAGCTCAGAGCCCTGCCCAACCAGCATCGCTTCGGGTCCCACGCAGCCTCCAGCATCCTCTACAACTGCAAAGAGCGGCGGAGGAACAGCATCAACAGGAATTTTGTGGGCGATTACCTGGGCATGGAGGAGCGGCCGGAGCTGCGGCAGTTCCTAGCCAAGAGGGAGCGGGTTGACTTCGCCGACTCCATCACAAAGTATGACCGGAGGTTCAAGGTGAGACAAGCCAAGCTGTGGCTCATGGTGGTTGCCCTTGGGTGGGATGTGGGTGGGGCTTGTGCCCCCCCCCGCCAACTCCCCTCAGCCCCTGCACCTGCCCTTTCACAGCCCATCAAGCGGGACTTCATCCTCACCCCCAAGTACTTTTACCTGATCGGGCGGGAGAAGGTGAAGAAAGGCCCTGAGAAGGGGCAGATCAAGGAGGTGCTCAAGAAGAAGGTGGAGATCCAGGCGGTGAGCGGCGTCTCGCTGAGGTGCGTCCCATTGCACCAGCTCAGTGTGGTCGGGCTTCACCCATCATGTCCCCCCAGACCCTTCCCATTTTTCGGTGCCCGCAGCCCAGCCCCAACGCACTGCTGTTGGAGCATCGTGCCATGGGGATGCGGGGTCCCTGTGCTCTCCGGGCCTGCTCAGGGGTCCCCAAGGCCTGGCAGAGTCTCCTGCCCCCCTGACAGCCCCCTGGGGCTGCCCACAGCACCCGGCAGGATGATTTCTTCATCCTCCATGAGAACGATGCCGACAACTTCCTCGAGTCCATCTTCAAGACGGAGCTGGTCAGCCTGCTGAGCAAGCGCTACGAGGAGCTCACCCATACCAAGCTGCAACTCACCTTCAAAGACACGTAAGGATGGAAGCTGGGAGAGGTGGCAAAGCAGGAAGAGGCCACATCCCCGCAGCCTCACGGCCCCTCTCCTCCTCCCAGACTACAGTTTCGGGTGAAGAAGGAGGGCTGGGGCGGCGGCGGCACCCGCAATGTCACCTTCATGAGAGGACAGGGCGACGTGGCCATCCTCAAAGCTGGAGGCAAAACCCTTACGGTCAGCATCGGGGACGGGCTCCCCAGGAACTCCAGTGAGTGCCGGTGCCAGTGCACCTGGGGGGAGCAGCACGGGGCGGGGGGGGGGGGGGGGCAGGAGCTCCAGGGCCACGGTGAATGGTGGGGGGCTTGGGGACATCAGGGTGAGACACTGTGCTCTGCGGGGTCTGTGTTTCACCCAGGAGGGACCTGTTCAGGTGATGGGGCAGCATCAGGTGCTGGGGCAGCATCAGGTGCTGAAGGGTGGTGGGATGCAAACCATGGTCAGCCCCCACATGGGACATCACCTAATGAGGTCTTGTGTCCCCTCCCAGAGCCCACAAGGAAGGGGGTGACGCAGAGCAGAGGTGGCAGCAGGTATCCAGCACCTTCCCGGAGTGCCCCCCCGGCACCCCAAGGTGAGCAGGGCAGCGCCAAATGGGGCCCAGCCTGATCCAGCCGGCTCTGTGCTGCTGCAGGGCAGGCAGGGGATGACCCCCCCAGTAACTGACCATCCCTGGGGTTGTTCCAGGCACCTGCAAGAACGGGGCTCCCCAGTTCCCACGTGGGAACAGCCGGGCTCAGCGGGACACCTACAACACACCCCAGAAGCAGGCGCGGGCACCACCGGCCACAGTGCTGCCCACCCAAAGCACAAACCGCCGGCCAAAGACACGGCCCCCATCCGAGCAGAACATGGAGTTCCTCAACGTGCCTGACCAGGGGGTGGCCGGGTAAGGTCCAGCACCCATGTGCCCACCACAGTCCTCCAGTCTCCCCTCCCACTGCTGCAGGCTCCGGAGACACTCTTCCCACTCCGGCCAGCTCTGTGTAAACTGGCAGTCCTGGGAGGGCAGAGCAGGCTGGGGAGGGGGACGTGGGATGTCCCACACCCCCTACCTTCCCTGGGTCTCACGCCGTGTCACCGGTCCCCAGCATGCAGCGGAGGCGAAGCGTGGGCCAGCGGCCACCCCCAGCCGGTCGCCCCAAGCCGCAGCCCAAGGTGGCCACGCCGCGCTGCCGTGCGCTGTACCAGTACATCGGGCAGGACGTGGACGAGCTCAGCTTCAACGTGGGGGACATCATCGACATCCTGCTGGAAGGTACCGCCAGGCTCCCGGCATCCCACGTTGCCCCGCAGATGCTCCACGTCTCACCCCGGGCTCTTTTCCCCCTTTCCCAGATATCTCTGGTTGGTGGAAGGGACGGCTGCATGGCAAGGAGGGGCTTTTTCCTGGGAACTACGTGCAGAAGATCTGAGCCGGGCGCAGCGGACAAGGATGCTCCCAGTAGGTGCCAGCCATGGGGACGCAGCCCTGCGGAGCCCTCGCCAGCCCTCGCCACCGGTGGATCCGGCCTGCTGGCAGCCACCAGTTTCTGCAGCTGCTTCAGACAGTGGAGCAGGGCCAGGCTCTTTGCTGCTTGTTCGTACGATGGTTGTGGAACTGCTGAGGTGACTCTGGGGCACAGATAGTTTTATCGTTGGTAATTATAGCAGTGAAGTTACTTGTGGTGGCTTTGGGCTTCTGACCTCGCTGCCGGATGGTTCACACATTGCAAACACAGCAAATCTGAGTTGGACTCAAAAAAACAAGCCCAAAGTTTGTGTTCCCCGCTGATCTCCCCCAGACCCAGCCCCCAGCACTGGCTGTCCCCATGACAGGGGCCCCGCACCCACGTGTCCGCATGCAGGGACAGGGGTGGGCGCACACCAGAGCAGCCCCATCTCCTCTGCGTCGAATCCTCCAGAAGATGCTGAACACGAACCAGCTCCCCCCAAACCCCGTCTCAGGCTCTTGCACATCCCAGCATCGCTCCGGAGCACCTGGCAGTGCTGGCCAGGAGCCGCAGGGCAGCGAGGAGACAAAGCCCTGGAATCGGGGCGCAGCAGGACCTGCGTGCCAGCGTGGCGCCTGATTTCCTGCAGGACTTGCTGCGAGAAGGACTGAGCTGCGGCTCCGCGTATTTGGGTCCTGATCCGAGGGGGCCACAGGTGGCACAGACGGGCCCAAGCCCTCTCCTGTGGCGAACACAGAGCTGCCCCCCCCCCCAGCATCACAGGCAGGGGGGTCTCACCAGCGGGGTGCTGGGGCTGGAAGCCACCGTCCACAGCCACGCTGAGGTGACCCCGAGCACACCCTCTTGGGGTGACGTTCCCTGCCCTGGGGCACTGGGGGGGGGGGGGCGGGGGGCTTTGAGTGGGGGCTTTTTCCCACCGAGGGTGCGTGAGGTTTGCAGCGGGGAGAGGGACGAACGGCACCAACACATCGGGGACAGTCCTTGCCTGTGCCCCGTGGTGCTGGGGACCCCCGCCATGCTCTGGCTGCAGAGATAAGCAGGGGTCAGGGTCCCGTCCCCCCCCCGCCACCAATCCCTGTCACCCCCCCCCCAGGATGGCCGCAGGAAGTGACGCCATCCCGCTGCAGCCCTCGGCCTCGCCACCCGTCCCTCCTCTTCCTCCCTCCCTGCAGCCCCCGCTGACCGCGGGTGGGCAGAGCCCCTGCCCAAGAGATGGACTTGGGGGGGGGCACACACATATGGGGGGGCTCAGGGGACCCTATGCCCACCAGGGTGGGGGGTGACGCCAAGCAAAAGGCTGCTGGGAAATGAAGTCTTGCGCAGCCTCACGTGGCGATGCGCTCCGGGCCTGGGGAGGGAAGGGGGAAATGTGGGGCAGCGCCGGTGTCTCAGCCTCGTGGCTTTGCCCCCTTGTGATGGGTTTTCACAGCCCATGCGGGCCTTGGGGGGATTTTTCTTTCTTTTTTTTTTTTTTTTCCTGTAAATGCAGTTTTAGAGTCCTTGCACTGCTGAGCTTGGGAAGGGCATTGGGGGGGGGGGGGGGGAGGAAGGTCGCGGAGGGGGGGGGGAAGCAGTGAGAGCCTCTGCTTTCATCTGACTGAATAAAAATGGCTTTGGAAACTGCTGCTGGAGGAATCTCCTTCCTGCACCCTTCAACCCTGCCTTGGGGCCGGGGGTTGGGGGGGCAGCACCCCAAGAGCTGGGGCTGTGCAAGGGGGGTGCTGCCACCACCCCCTGCTGGCTCGGGGGGGGGGGGGGGGCAGCTCAGGGGGGCTCTGAGGGTCCTGGGAAGCTCCGAGGGGCCTGGGCAGCTCTTAGGGCCCATGGGCGACATGCTGAGCTCGGGATGCTCCGGGGGGGTGCTCCGAGGAACTCGGGGTGCTCCGAAGGAGACCTCAGACGGGCGGGGGGGCGAGGGGGGGTGGGTGTCTCCAAAGGTCACAGTGTTCCCCAAGAGGCTCAGGATGCTCTGAGAGGACCACGAAGCCCCGAGCCCCCGCCCCCCCCCCCCGGGGGATGCTCCAGCATCGCGAACCACGACCCCCCCACCTCATGAACCGGTGTCTGGGGGAAGACGACGGCACCGGGGCGGGTCCGGGCTGCCCCCCCGCGGCGTCCCCCTCTCCCCCTTCCGCCTCTCTTCTTCCTCCCCTCCCTTCTCTTCTTCCTCCTCCTCCTCGTCCTCTCCCCCCCCCTCCCCCCCCCCCCGGCTCTCGCGACAGCTCCGCGCAGAAAATGGCCCCGCGGCCGCGCCGCCGCTGATGCGCGCCCCGGGCGGCTCCGGCCCCCCCCGCAGCCCCGGTACGTGCGGCCCTGGGGGGGGCGGGGGGCACACAATTTTGTTTTGTTTTGTTTTGTTTTTTGGGGGGGGGGCACAGGGGGACACACGACCCCAGGGCTCCGGGGGGGCGACAGCGGGGCTGTGCGCCGAGCTCGGAGGTGAGGAAGGGCCGGGGGGGGGGGGGGTGAAGCCGTGCGCCCCCCCCCCAAAGGGGGGACACCAGGTTTGGAGGGGAGGGGGCTCAGCCCGTGGGGATGCCAGGGCTGCGTTGTCCCGCGGGGCTACTGGCCGCGGGGGCTGCTGGCCGCAGCTCTATTGTTGGGGGGGAGGGGGGGGGGGCAGATGGGGGCTACCAGCCATGGGGGCTAGTAGCCGTCGGTGCATTATTGTTGGGGTGCTGCTCAAAATACTAGGGGTCTTGGGGGGGGGGGAGTTGGGGGGGGGGGGGCTAGTAGCCACGGGCATATTGCAGACGGGAGCCACTAGCCGTGGGGGGGCTGCCAGCCGTGGGGGTGCTCACCATGGGGCGGGGAGCCGAGGGCCCCCCCAGAACCAGGGGGTCCCTGCGCTCGCTCAGCTGTCATCTCCCAGCGGAGCGGCCGCGTGAGCCCCTTGTTCCCAGCCTTTTGTCTCCTCTCCCACGCCGAGGAGCTGCTGTAGGAAGTCTCTGGCCGTCGTGCGGAGATGCTCAGAAGGGATTATTTGTCCCGTTTATCTCCCCGGGTGGATTTGTGAACCTCTTCTGTGCTTGCCAATATGCGTAAACCCTCTTGTTCGCTTGAGGGAGATGATCTTTATTAATTATTAACTGAATCGGCGCTGGAGGCTGCTCCAGGTGACAAACCCCCTGCTCACCCCCATGGCCCCCGACAAGGGATTTTTCTGGGGTCCCACAGGAGCTGGAGGAGTGGGTTCCAGCAGGCTTCGGGGAGCCTGACCCTGCAGCAGGAAAACCCAGTGAAAGGTGGCACTGGGTTTGCGGTGGCTCCGGGATTTGGGTTTCCAGGGCAGGGTTTGCACTGGATCTGGGGGGGGGGTCACAGCTGCGGTGGCCGTGTGGGGTCATCAGGGATGGAGGCAGCAGCGGGTCAGCAGTGCTTGGCTCGGGGCATCGCATTCAGGACTGCAAAACGGAGCGAAAAGTGCCCTGTTGTTTCGGACACCATCCCACAGGAGGTGAGAAATGGCAGCAAAACGATGCAGGTGCCACCAGCTCCCCGAAATCCAGGGCCTGGGGCCGAGTGTGCAGCAATGTCACAGGGCCACCTCTGCTGCAAGGGGTGTGATGTCAAGGAGATCCCTCTCTGCTCAGTTATTCCTTCGGCCGCCCCAGCCCTATGGCTTTGTTTGGGGTTAACTTGCTTTTTTTATTAATCCGGAAGGGGAAACTCTGTTTTGCTGGGAAAAAATGATAGCAAGAATCTTTTGGGGGAGAAAGCATTAAAACTGTTGAGGCAGGGCTGAGTCTTCTTGCTCAGCGCCTCCACGCAGCTCCTCACATACAGCTCCTTGAAAAAATGCATTTTTTCAAGAAATAACGAAATTATTCTGGGGAAGCTGTGGTGTACCGGGGCTGCCAGCTTCTGGGGCATGGCTCCTGCTCTCCTTGGGGGCTCCAGCACCAAGCCCAGCAGCATCTTTAGGTGTTACAGCTTGGCTGTGACCTTCCTCCCATCCCTCTTGGATGTGCTTCCCAATAGGGCTCGCAATTCCGCAATGCCCCAGCAATATGTTTAAATACGATTTTCTCCAGAAAAGCTGAGAAAAATGCCTGTAAGAGCAGATGCTAGTTGGCACATCCAGCTGTGAGCAGGGCAGCACAGATATGGGTGTGCTGGTCTCTGTCGTGGAGATTTCAGATGCTTTTTGCTGAGAGCTATCGCATGGCTCTTGCGTGGCCAAGGCTGGTGCCACTGGCCTGTAAGGGCAAGCCAGTTTGGTTTTGGGGACCGTCTGCTGTAATGTTCGTGAAGGAATTGCCCCCAGGAGCCCATCAGCCAGGCGTTGGGCCTTGCCGCCATGTTCCTGGTCATGCAGTGGGAGCAGAGAGCAGGGCTTGGCGTTACCCGAGGGTGAGAGGTGGGAGAGATGGTGATGTCTCTGGCTTCAATGCTCGACAGCTGCCGCCCGTGGAGGGGCCGTGTTGGCAGCCTGTGTCCCCACAAAGCCCCTTTGAGGCAGGAGCTCCACAGGCACTGAGGGGGGAGAGGAAGTGGTGGCTGTTGTCGTCGCTCCCTGGTGGGCTCTAACCTCTGTCCCTTGCATTGGGTGCAGCATCGCCTAGAGAAGACGCCATCGGCGGCGAGCCCCTGGCCTCGTGCCCGCCACCAGCCGGGCCATGAAGACAGAGAAGGACGAGGCTCTGCCCCCCTTCTCTCTGGGGGGTAAATACGCTGGAGAGGGGGCAGGTGAGTCCCTCGGGAGGCGAAAGGCCTTTGCTCTGGCTGCTGTGGGGTCCCATTTGCTGCAGCTCCTAGAGGCGGTGGCCAGCTGTGACACTAGAGGGGCTGCTGGTGGCCTCCATGTGGGTGCCGTGGCCCCACGCTCCCCTCCGAAGGCCCCCAGTGGGTGGATCCAGGCGGGCAGCATCCAGCAAGGAGCACTCTGAGCACGTGTCTCCTGTGTTGAACCACGCTCCAGGAAGCCAGACCTCCCCCCAAAGCCCCAAACTGACCGAGCCATGTAAGGTATCCGTTTGTGCAGGGTAGGAACGAGGGCACTGGAACCGGCACGTTTGCAAACAGAAACCTGGGTCCAACCACACAGCTGCATTTCGGCACGCGGTTACGGCCCCAAACCGCCTGAATCCTGCCCAGCTCCAAGGCTCGGGGCTGGGGGCCGAGGGTCGTGGGTGCATGGCGGCTGCACAGGGCACTCGCGTCCGCTGCCTGACGGCCTCTCCCCCACAGGCTGCAGTGAAGCGGCTCTGCCTGGCGGCCCCATGCCGGCAGTGGGGACTGGAGGAGCCCCCGCGCAGGACCTGCGGCTGCTGAAGCGCAGACCGGCCTCAGGTGAGCTGAGCACAGTGGGGGCGATGCCGCGGGTGACGGCTGGGCGATGGCCAAGGCCAATGCTGTGTCTCCTTCCAGGGAAGCACTACGCCTGCTCCAGCTACGGCTGCAAACTGGCCTTCCCCAGCATGCAGGAGCTGATGGACCACCTGAAGGTCCACTACAGACCCACGCAATCCCTTGAGGGTAAGGGGGATGGTGGGCACCGGGACGCCCCGTGATTGCTCCAGGGTGCTCTTTGTTTGGATGGGAGGGGGAAAAGCAAGGTTTGAAGCTGGGGCTCACTGCGCAAGATGCCCTCAAGGTGCCTGCGCCCCTGGGAGATGCTGCATTGCCCCAGCCAGCTGTGGGGAGAGCACGGGAGGGGACAGAGACATGTTGGTGGGTCCCCCCACTGCCGCAGGGGGTGCAGTGTGGCTGGGGCTGTGCTGACTCTGCCCCATCTCTTTTTGCAGGCAAAACCTTCCAGTGCCCCACGCTGGGCTGCATGGAGACCTTCCCCAGCATGCAGGACCTCATGGCCCACATGAAAGTGCACTACAAGCCAAACCGCTACTTCAAGTGAGTCCCCACCCCGTCCCGGTCCCCATCCCCATCCTGCACAGCTCTGCCACCTCCCTGCAGAGCCCTCGCAGGTACTGGACAGGCAAGCACATGGCCCCACACCACATCCCATCTGGGGACACGCTGCAGCACCCAGATATCCCCGAGCACCCAGTACACCCCCTTTTCAGCCTCGCCCTCCTTCCCCCCCCCCCCCCCCCTATTGCGGGGCAGCCCCCGGGAGGGGTCCATGTGCCGTGGGGCAGGGGGGATGCTGCTCCTGGGGCTGTGGGTGGGAACTTCACCTGGCGCTGACGCTGCCTGCCGACCCCGCAGGTGTGAGAACTGCCTGCTGCGCTTCCGCACTCACCGCTCCCTCTTCAAGCACCTCCACGTCTGCTCCGACCGCGCTGGCAGCCCCGCACCGCCCCAAAAAGCCGAGAAGCCCGTCCCGCCCGCTACCTCCGCCCTGGAGAAGGAGCCCCCGGCCAAGGCAGCCGAGGGGCTGCCCAAGCTCCCGAGCATTATCCGGCACACAGAGAAAGAAGCCATCCTCCCCGGCGTGGACACTGCCCCGGCGGCGCCCGCCACGCTGCCCGCCAGCCTGCCCGAGCTGCCCAGCTCTCTGGAGGCGATGCCGCTCGTCTCGCCAGCCCCCCACCCCTTCCCGCTGCTGGAGCCCAACCTTTTCGGGCCATCATCCTTGACTCGGTTCTCGGGGCCGCCCCCCTCCTCGGTGCCGTTCCTGTCCTATGTGCACCCGTCGCCCTACGGTTTACCTCCGCCCCCGGCGCAGCCCCGCTTGCGGCCCTTCGTGCCCAGCCACGGCCCCCCCGTCTCCAACGCCGTCTGGAAGAAAAGCCAAGGTGAGCGCGGGCAGCCATTAGGGCAAACCTTCTTCTGCTCCCGCCTTGACCAGCAGCTCCTGGATGAGGACCCACCGACGGCCAGCGAGGATCCCTCCCCGCCTACACCCCCCCCAGCCCAGAGCCACTGCAGCCCAGGGCCCCCCCAGTCCCTCTCTGGGCTCCCCTCACCCCACCCCAGCCACCCCCTGCCCCATCCCACCTCTGCTCCCCGCCTCTCCCACCTAAAGAGATGCTCGATTGGAAAAAAATGAAAGCAACCACCAAAAAAAAATAATAAATAACCAGCCTCCAAATTTACCCGGCCCTGCTGCTGCTCCCCGGTCTGCTGGGGCGCGAGGCAGGGGCTGGGCCACGCCTGCCCCCCCCCCAACATCCCCCCCCACCAGGGAGGGGAAGACCTAATGCTTGTCTTGCCCCTCGATTCCCTCCGCAGGTGTGAGTGTCAGCCCACTCCTCCCATGCTTTGGCTCAGGAGTGACCGCAGGTTAGTTTGGCACTGCTGGTTGGGGGCTGCTTTCTGTCACTGAGGGGGTGGGGGTGGGGGGAAGGAAGGGGGGGCGCAGGGGACGGGAGAGGCCCCTTGGGGGCCGTGATGCTCCCCGGAGCACAGCGGGGAGGGCGGGCACCCTTGGTTTTGGGAGCCCTCCACAGAGGAGCTGCTCCCCACGTAGGCTTGGAGACCGGGGGCGAGGGGTCACTGGCTGCACCCCCGCCCCCCCCCCCCCCCCCCCCCAAGGAGCTGCTGAGCCTGGTTGTATCGGCAGCACAAACTGGGGGTGCAGCTGCTGCTTGGACTCAAAAGACCCCCATTTTCCCAGCCCCCTGTGGCCAAGCTGGAAACCACCTGCTTTTGCTCTGCAGGTGCAGAGGCGATGGGCAAAGGGGGTCCGAGCGGCACCGCCTCGCACAATGCCCACAGCCAGCTCCACGCCCAGCCTTGGGGTCCCCTCCCCGAGCACAGGGGGGACCCCGTGTGTATGCAGGGCTGGGAGCAGGGGCTTCCACCCCCCCCGAACCCTGCTCTGCACGGGGCTCCCACCCCCGGGGGCTCCCCAGCGAGCGCTGTGCTTCCCTCCTTGCCCACCCTTGCAGGGCACGCCTCCAACAGCCGCATCGTGTGGGAGCACACGCGGGGCCGCTACACCTGCATGCAGTGCCCCTACTCCACCGCCTCGCGGGAGGAGATGACACTGCACATCGAGGACCACCGCAAGAACCTGCCGCCACCCGGGCGCCTGGACGCAGACGTGGGTACGGCCTTGGGGGGGGGGGGGGGGGGGGGAGGACAGGGAGGATGCAGGGGGTCCCCCCCCGAGTGCCCACATACTCTTGTTATATGGGCTCGAGCAGCTCTGTGCACTCTGGATCCTGAACTGAGCTGATTTCTCCCTGATTTGGGGAAAAGAAGGCATCAGTGGGGACAGCCCCACTGCCTGCCCCCGTGTCACCGCCGCAGTGGGCAGCACCCCCGGGGTGCGGTGTGCCCTTGACCCCCAGCAATGCCCCAGGGGGGCTGCATGCCCCCTGCCCTATCCCAGGAGCTCAGCCCCAGCCCTGACAGCTCTCTTCCCTCTCCCTCCAGATTTCGGGGTGGGCCTCGCCTCCTTCCACTCGAAGCTGACGCCGGAGATGGAGAACTCCCTGTACTCGCAGCTCTGAGGGGCCTGGCCCCCGTTGGGGATCCCCCCCACCCTGGCTGGGCAAAGGGCACCGCAGACCCCATGCCGCTGCACTGGGACAGGGACACTGGAAGCATCGCCCCAGCGTGGGGTGGCAGAGGGGGGACAACCTTTGTTTTCTTGACTTTCTACTCCCCTCTTCCTTTTACTTTTGGAAACGCTAAGCCCCTGGACCCTGCGTGCCCCTCCCTCTCCTAAAGGTTTTTCATTGCCCCAGTGGCTCAGGGGGAGCCTGGTGGATGCTCTAGAGGTGGTGGACTTGAAACGAGGTGGATCTGAAACGAGGCCTGGAAGTTAATAAATGGGAAGTGTACAGGAGCAGTGGCTGGGAGAGCCTCTGTGGGGCCATGTGGTGGGGGGCAATGGGCAAAGCTGTGCCAGACCTAAGGAGCCCCCCCTCCAAAAAAAACACAAAGACACAAGGAAATGGGGAACGGGGGGGGGGGGCAGGGCTCCCCCAGTGCATCCCAAGACAGGGGGAAGGGAGGAGAAGGTGTGGGTTTGTGGGGAAGAACAGGGGGTCCCTGTATCCCCTTGTCAACAGGTCCCATACCCTACAGGGCTCCTGAGGCAGCACCATCCCAGCAAGGTTTGCACCAAAGCAGGTCTAGGGGCAGCCCCCACCCCTCTGCCTGGCTGGGAGCCCTGCAGCACCCAGGGAGGGGGAAGATGCACCGGGATTTTGATTTCCTTGGGCTGGAACAAGGTAGCCCTGCCCCTTGCATCAGCACTGGCTGGATGCAGCCCCAGGGGAATGCATGCACCCACCCCAGACTGCTGGTACCAGGGGTGTAGTGCCTGAAGTACAACGGGGAAGAAGAGCCTAAAATAGCAGTGCCAGCCCTGGAGCAGGGGGAGCATCCAGCCCAGCCCCACGGCACTGCCCCATTCCCTCTAGCTCAGCTCCCGTGCATCCCACCCAGGGAGGGCCGTAAGGAGCCCCATAAGGAGCCCCAGCTCCCTCCTTCACCCACCGAGCTCTGCTCCCAGGGGCTGGAGTTGCTGCAAGTGATGGCTGCAGCCTGCTTGCCCCCCTGCAGGAGACCCCCCCCCCCCCCTCAACCGCACACAGCAGCCATGGTGGGATGCACATACAGGGTTCCTGCAGCACAGCTGGAGCTGCACTTTCCCAAGCACATTAGCCCCATTACACAGTGCTGCGTGCTTCCACCTCCCCCCATACAGCTCTGCCCGCAGGACAGAGCTTCAGCACACCCAACCTCTGAGCAGGGAAAGGCAAGCGAGGAGAGGGGAGCAGCCCCAGCAGGGGTTGTGCCTGTAGTAGAAAGGGGCAGCCCCCACTCTGGAGGGCGCTGAGCAGCAGCAGAAAGGGGTCTCTGCACAACCAGCCCTGCAGCTGGAGCTCTGCATCTCCACGCAGCTCCTCACACTGGCCCCAGAGCAAGGTGGTGGGCATCGTAATCTTGCAACGAGCCTGAGGTGAAGCCCGTGGCTGCACAGATCTGGCACAACAGCAGCTCACCAGAGCCAGGCCAGGACCACAGCAATGCAAAAGGCACCTCCAGCCCCCAGGGAGCAGTGCACAGCTCACACATCAGCCTCCCTGAACGCTCCAGCAGCTCCCTGCTTGAGGTCAGGGTTTGGGTGCCCCCCCCCCCCCAAAAACCCACTACTGGAGCTGCTCACCTACCTCCTCCTCACCCTGCACCACCCTGGAACTGTAAGCCCTGTCCCCAGCAGAGCTGAGCATCCAGCAGAACTGAAGATTAAAAATGTCTTAAAACTAAGACTTTTCAGCATTTAAGCAGACTTTCCATACAGATCAGAAGAACAGACACACACTGACCTGGTTCCCAAGAAACAGCTCTTGCAGCTACCCATGAACCTTGCTGTGGCCATTTCCAAGAGCAGCACAACAAAGCGAAGGCTGCATCATCACCACACAGCCCCCCACATTCATGCAAGAACCCCTCCATATCAGGCTGATCCACATCCCTCCTCCCCAGTGCAATCCTCCCCACCCCAAAGCCCCCATCCCTCCCCACCACCACCCCATAAACAGCCCTGGCATGCCTAAGCCAGCCCTGCAGAGCAAGAACAGACAAGCTGCACTTAACAAGAATCCACTCAGCTGGGGCTCAGAGCAAAAAAAGGCCATGCCTGGGTGAACAGGACAGTCACCACTCTTGAAGAGATCCAGCTGCTCAAGAAAAACCACCCCAGAGCTTCCAATCCAGGGCTTCTGTAGGCTGCTTGCAGCTCTGGTGCTCCTAGAGCAGGGGCAGTGAAGACAACATCCATTGCAATGGATTTTTAAAAACTGAAATCTTTATTAAAAGTTTTATCCAAATTTTGTAACAAAAGATACAAAAGGGCCGGAGATCCTTATTTCTGGGACTAGTCTGACCAATCAAAACCTGACAGTTACTAGGCTAATATAAAATCCATACAATCTGCTAAAAATGCAGGGAAAAATTAGAAGTAACTGCTGCTCTGAATTTTTTTTTTAAATTCCTTTAACATTTATAAGTTACTCAGTTTGCATTTTACAGGAGTAGTTCTTCTCCGAATGGTTACAGCTACTGTACAATGCAAGAGACAACAGCAAGAACAGAACAAAGCAACAGAGACTCAGATGTGCTGCAACACACACCGCTCCTGAAGGAACCGCTGTGAACCTCACCTCCGAGTGCTGGGTGCTGACAGATTGCCCCAAGCAACAACCAGGAGCTCCACACAGCACCAGTGCCCCCCGAGCCCCGGCACCGTGCTCCTCCTGGAGGAGCAGCAGCTGCCCCGCCCGAGCACCGCTGTCCCGGCACCCAGCACCCAACGGTTCCCATCCCTGGAGGCCGCGGGGCCAGGTCTCTCCAGAAGCTATCGGCTGTGCCGTCTGAACACCTCGAGGCAGAGGAAGGAAGGGCCAAAGACCCTGCAGTGGAGAGTTACCCCTGGCCAATTTCAGCCCCCCTCCTCCCCTTCCCTGCTCCAGACACCCCAGGTCAGAGGGAGACGCGGTCCGCAGCGCTGTCTGCGCTCCTGCAGTGCGCAAATAGCCTGAATGGGAACGAGCTGGACTTCTGAGCAATGCACTTCTCTTCACGCTGAAAAGGAAAAAGGAGGAGGACGCATACACCAGGCTAGCGCTGAGGCAACTGTCCAGAGCTGTTACTGGCTAGCAGAAGGACCCTGAGAATATATAGGCTAACACGGTCTCCCGGGGAACGCCGAGTTAGGTGCATCACAGTGATACTGGTTGAACATGTTCTGTACAGTGCGAAATGGAGTTTGACAGAAGTGCAGTATCCCTAAACCTGCTATTTCCTACCTCTTCCTAAAGGCTGCTATGGTGATGAGAAACCTCATCATGGCAGAGGCTCACAGCCACAGATCAGCCCTACTTGGGCATGCAAGTGGAAGTTACTGGGTGGCCATCAGGAAAAATATTCCAGTTTATAAAAAAATAGGAAAGCAAGTACAGGGCTACTGCAAGGTGCATCACCAGAGGTACCAGGGTCTTGTAAGCAGTCAACCCCCCCACCCAAGACCCCAGGCACACCCCACATCCCCAGCACTAAAGTATCTTCAAGCATCTCCAGAGATCACATCACCATTTTTTTCTGATCAGAGAGACCTCAGTGATCATTTGCTTAGAGTCCATTCAGATGAACCAGATTTGCACCCACTGCTCAAGATGGCTCAAGCGTCTTCAGAAAGCAGGTCTGAGGGCATGCAGATAGCAAACGCCTTCTTTGCTGTCAGGCAGGGTGGCGAGCTGGAGCTCTGGGTCCAGTGTGGCAAGGCTGATTTCAGACATGAAAGATACCCTAGGAGGAAATTTTTTTTTTTTTTTTTGCAAACTGCTGCACAAACCACAGAACGGAGAAAGCCTTTGGTCATGAGATACTTGTGAGAAAGAGAGCCTTGTATGGAAGATTCCCCTGAATGCCTACAGTATTCTACATCTTAAAAAAATATATTGTGGACGCTGCAGCCATACAAAGGGGGGAGGAGTGGGAGACGGGGATTTACAGTCTCACATAGACACAACGGGGAAGTTAAGACAAGCACAGTCATAGTCTGTAAAACTGATTGGCTTGCTGGGATCAGTCATCCTCATCATCCTCTTCGTCTTCTGGATCTTCCTCTCCTTCATCCTCTAGATTTCGTTTTCTCTTTTCCCCTCGTGGAAGGTCTGCAAAAAGAGGTGAAGCATGAAGCTCTGTTCAGTTTTGTGGAACAGCACTCAAACTGTGGCTACAAGCTGCATTAGCCACAGCTTGCCAGTGAACAAGCACAGACTAGACTCTCACCATTACAGAACAAAGATCCACCCTGCTCAGCTTCCCATGCTACTAAAAAGCACAGGCTCACATGAGACGTTAACTATTTTTTATGCCCCCTAAGCATCCCACATTTCATCAAGTGCTTCAAAAGGCTTGTTTGTTGAGCGCTCTCAAAAGTATAGGATCTGTAGAATTTGGTCATTTCTAACCAAACTGATGCAAGGTCATTTAAAGTCATGGCAGCCACTATATTCTATCAACATTAATTTGGGTGCTTACACCCTGTCAGAACTAAAGGAGTCTGGACTCAAATCAAGTTCAGGTTTACTACCCTCTCTGTAGCTGACAGGAGAGAGGAACATGTGAGCATTCAAGAGCATCTCCTCACAAAGTCTGCTAACATGAGCTTCCATGACAGAAGCCCTAATCCTGCAAGAACTATCAGGTCCAGCTATTCAGAACTGGTTCCCTAGGCAATTTACCTCTATTTGGCACACCTACCCAGCTCGGTAAGCATTAACAGGCACTGAAGCTTGTTTCCCCATCACCACCCCATGACCCTTAGGTTATAGATGTTATACTGCAGTCAGCTCAGGCACGAGCAGCAGCATAGCAGTGCCCACAAGTAGGAGCACTGCACTTATCAAGGAAAAGCTGAAGGCAACAACAGCACAGAAGCTTGGGAAGCTCTTAGAATCCAGAGAATGTGCAAGACTGTCAAGGCAGCTTTGCAAACAGTTTGTTAGAATTCAACTTACCATCATCAGCTTCATCTTCTTCTTCATCCTCACCGTCTTCCTCCTCATCTTCCTCCTGGAATCAAAACAAGACACCTTGTTACACAAGCCACAATCCCATGAGCAAGGTGTAATTCTGTAACCACACTTTCCTTCACCTCTTCTCCTGCCGTACTCTAACCTAAGGGTGACAGGTACAAGCTGAGCATGGAGAAGCTTGTGTTTCCTCAATAGCCTCTTGCACCCCTTAGTGAGGGGGGTGTACAGTTTTATCACTTGAAGTCACAGAAGTATCAAACCAAGCAGTAAACAAATACTGAACAGGCAAAGTCGCTGGATGGAGTCAAAAGGTAGCAAGATGGGAAAAGCCAGAGCCCAGGGCAGGACCCCTTTGATCTGCCCATGAAGAAGCATCTGACACCTGGTCGGATGGGTCACAAGATTAAGGGACAAGCACGCTATCGAACATGCCAACACACTGCTGCAGATGTACACTGACAACAGAAAGTCTCACCTCATCATCTACTCCATCCTCCTCCTCTTCACCTTCCAGGTCATCATCTTCGTCATCTTCTTCATCAATGACTTCTTCATCCAAATCATCTTCCTCCTCATCATCATCCTCTTCCTCACCTTCTATCAAAAGAAGGAGGTAAGCATTACAGTTTCAAAATCCTTGCTATTCCCAGACAGTACACTAACACCTCCTACTGCAGCACTACATGAGCAATAGCCAAGAAATCACAGAGAACAAGCATGCACAGGGAGTGCCAGCAACAAGCCCTGTCAGCCTGCAGCAAGTCTCACTTCTCATGCTGCCTGCCAAAGGAAGGAATGGGGAGGGGTTGTCCAGACAGCCCCTACTTAAGCAGCAAGTTATAATCGCCTTTTTTTTTTTTAGCAACACAATCATGCAGAAGGGAAAAAGGGGTTGTTCCCCAGCAAGAAAACCAGTAGAAAATCCTTACCTTCCCCATTCTCGTACTCATCTTCCAGTCCATCCCCATCTGCTTCAGGGTCTGAGTCAGGGGCTTCCTGGTCATCAGCATCAAATCCATCTAGGTAGGTGAGATGGGGCAGAAGGGTGAACACACTCTCCCGGTAGTTGATGAGCATTGTCACCTCGCAGTTGAAGAGGTCCAGACTATGCAGGTTTGGCAACTTTTTCTGCAAAGATCAAGTCAGTAGATCATTTACAAATGAACAGTATTAGAGGATCACGCAGCCATCAGAATACAGCTGGTTTACTACCCATACCTACGACAAAACAGTCTTTGCATGCATTATTTTCACCTTGTGCTCCCCTGGTGGAGATAAGTCGCTGCTTTTGCTAAGTGTCGGACAACATTCACACTAAGATACAACTCCTTTTTTCCAGCTGCTCTGTCCTACAGCTTCCCCTCCTTGAAGACAGCTCCCTTTGAAGCCATATGGAAATCTTAATTCCTCCTGGACAAAGCAGGCAACAAGCACACAGTGCCCAGCTCTCACAAAGCAGGAGGGATCACTGAATCAAACTCACGCTGCCCAAAAACATCAGGCAACATACCAGAGAGCACAATACAGGCAGCAGACCAGAACACAGTGTCTGCAGACTAAACCTGATGTGCCTTTCAGCACAGCCACAGCAGCTCTTCCAAACAGGCTATCACACTGTGCACCAGGCTAAGTACAGGAGAGCAGTTGCAAGCTCTTTCTGGAAGGGATGGAGGGACCAAAGGCAATAGCTACAGAGGCAAAGACCCAAGATCAGGCCTTTCACAACTACAGAGTCTAGATGACAAGGCAAAAGCCTTCTTTGGGGCAGTTTAGATGCACCAGGGATGCATTTCTGCATTTATAACAGGAACCCCCTGCAATGCAAGTTGTGACAGCACCCTGAGTGCGAGGGTCACAGCCCAGCAGGACAGCATCTTTGGACTGATGCAACGGAAACCCTCACTGGTGTCCAAGCAACTCATCTCCATGACACCCCAGGTGCCACCTACCTCAAACTGCATCCGACCCATTAACGGTCCTTTCTCAGATGGACACTGAGCACTGCATCCACAGTTTTACTCATCCAGCCCAATTTCATGCTTCTTTTAGCAACTGGCTGCTGGTTTTCCAGACAGTGGAGCCATTAACTATTAGCCCAGCCTCAAATTGGACCCACTCATCTGTTCCCATCAGAACCACGAAGTGCTGTTGGAACAGTTACCAAGATGTTGGACTTCTGCTGCACAGACATGCTCCCCAAAGGAAACGTCATCCCTTAGATCCCAGCACAGCCTTTCACTCACCAAGGGCTCCAGAGTATTGATGTCTTTGATCTTGTTGCCGCTTAGATTCAAGTGTGTCAGGTTAGGAGTTCTCTCTGCTAGAACTTCAAGGCCACCAGAAATCCGGTTATCACTCAGCTCCAGCTGCCAGGAGGAAGCATCATATGGTCACAAAGTGTTTTTCAGCTTCTGACACAGGGAATAAAATTCCCTGACAACCAGACTACAACAGAACCCCGTTCATTAGAGAAACAGTTCCAGTTTTGAGACCCTTTTTCCGCAAGCTAACATAGCATTCCCAGCCACTTGTGTACTGCAGGATTACATATCCTGCTATCTAACTGCAATTTCTAAAATCTAAAATACGTTACTGATGTTTTCAACAGCAGCATAACAAAAGCAAGAGAGAAATGATGTTAAAAATATGAGCTCAGAAATACTCTCAAATATTAGAAAACAACCTCTCTCACACAGCTTACAGGCCTCAAAGGAAAGAGCAGAATCAAATGGTCTTTTTCCTGGCTGATGCAGGAAAAGAAGTTCTCACCAGGGCAGCAAGGTCTCAGAACAAGGACTGCTGAGAGATAGGACCACAGGTTTGACTCACCTTCCGCAGTTTGTTAAGCTTGGGTAGATTGGAGACGGACAGCAAGTTGATGTTGATCATGCTGAGGAACTCCAGGTTCTCAAAATCTGAAGAGAGACCAACGATCTTCCCATCGTCCGAGCGGCAGTTATCAAGAACCAGCTCCTTCACCTACCAACAGAAACACTCAGAAGCTGTCACTGCATTCCCAAGTCAAGCCTCACCTCAAGTCTACCAAGCTGTCATTAGGCCGAGTGACTGACATTTCATAGCAACACGCACATCTGAAGGTCCCCCCTACTCACCTTAAGGAGCACCCGAGGCCTTAAAAGCCAACTAATTTTTGTAAGAGCACAAAGTCAGCATCTGTAACTGTGGCAAGGATTATACCCTCTAAGCACAATAGACTTGGTTGAGCCCCTGAAGGTTTCCTGGTAGAGAAGGCAGACCTTGGCTGGAATCATATGATGTGGTACAGTGGTAGCATGCTCAACCATGAAGCTGCGAAGCATCTCGCACACAAGGCCTCAAAAAGCTTCCAGAGTTGCACTTTAGGCTGAAATAACCAAAGGCCAAACATCACCTGGTTCTGTCATCCTCTTCAGCTCTCCCCACAACACTAGACCTGCCTTGGGCACTGGAAAACCTGCCCCCAGAGGATTTGTTTCACTGAAAGCATATGTTCCTAGTAAAAGTCTCAGCACAGAGCAAAAACTCTACTCTCCAAAACCTCCAAGCCCTTCATGAGGGGGCCACTGATGGCATACGATATTTTGCCAAGCACAAACTACGTACAGAGAAGTAATCTATTCCTGGTAATTCAGCACAAAATCCCTTGTGCCATTACAACCATAAAGCACAGCAGTGATCTGCTCCCCCCCCTCCAGACACCCAAAGGGCAGACATACCTGGCACCCTCCTCTCTCCCTGAAGCACAGAATGCTCCAGCTCCAGTTCTCATGGGCCATTCCCAAAACTTGCTTTTACCCCACACATTCTTCACAGCACGTTGCAAAAATTAGTCTTGGCCAGAAAGCTCGTGATGCTCTCCAAATTCCTCCTCTGCAGCTCTCCAATTTTACCTCTCCTGCTCACATCAGCCAGAAGTCATTTGAAATTCACTTTGCCCTACTAGAAGCAGACTTTCTTGTGCTGTGAAGTTGCCAGGGCAGCCCTGAAAGCTCAGAATGAGTTAACACAAACTCCAGAAGTGGCTGTACTGGTCAGGGCTCTAAGCTCAGCAGCAAACAAGCTCAACGAGGAGTTTTGCAGTTGAACTCATTTTGCTCCTCAGACAAAAGTCTCTGATTAAACTAAGACTCAGTCCCCCAGCATAAAGGCAACCAAAGCCAGCACTTCACAGCTGCCACTTGGTTGGTGTGGCCACAGAGGTGAGAGTGAACATTACTAGGTTAAGAACCAACCTACCTGCGAAGAGACCGGCTTTAACTTGGACCAGCGCCTTGCCCTGGATGGCAGAACAAACGCTGCAGCTGGCAGCGCGACAGCAGAACAGGACTGAGCAGCCAGGACTGCTTCTTCCAGCAGCAGTACTGGCTCGTACCAGCCTCGGCTGCGGGGCACGCACGCTCTGAGCCTGCTCGTTTCCCCAGCATGCCACTCACTCAAATTCCTGGTGTCAAACAAGAGGAAACCTGCAGCTGGAAGCCTTGAAGGGACACTTCTACTCCTCAAAACATTCTTGCTCTGCAAGTTCCTTTACCATCCGTGAAGGCTTTAACCTCTACCACAACCTCCATTTACAGCCTTTTTTTCCTTATGCCCCAGCTTGATTTTAAGCTGCCCATGGCAGCATGCTGCAGAGACGCAGTGATCTGTCAAAAGAGCTAGGTGACAGCCACAGCTATCTTGCTATAAGGATGCCAGTGGGGCCACAAGGCTGGCCTCAGATAAGGGCAGGCCTTGTTTCTGAAGCACTGCCCGCTGAGCACAGCGGCAGTGAGCCAGCTCCCAGGAGCAGAGGCTGAAAGGACAACACAAATGCTTTGGAAAGCTGCAAAAATCCAACCCTCAAGCCTCAGCTGACCACTGTGGACAGCTTGATCTAATCACTCCAGCAGCGAGGCAGTTTAACTGGCCCCACCAGATGAGGAGACATCATTCCTCTGCTGTGTGAAGGACGTACTAGCCACAGGCAGGCACTGGGAAGCAGAAAGTTCAGCCAAGGAGGCACTGGAGAAGTACAGCAAAGTGATTTAATGCAGCTCAGCTATCACCTCATTTTTTATTTTTTTTTTAGGTTAGGTGGATTTAGCACAGCACCTCCACGATTCCTCACGTCCCTGCCGTGGCACCAAAATTCCTCCCCTCTGAGAAGTTGACCAGCAACCTTCAGAAACCCCGCTCACACGCATGTGGCCCGAGCAAGGGAATTTCCACCCCTGATGTCAACAGCCACGTTCTCTCCCCTACCAGGACACCCCGCGCAGGGCTTGTGCCGCGAGCCCACGCAGCCCTGGCTGCTTCTGCGCAGGAGCGAAGGGGCCGTGGATCACCAGCGGTGGGGAAAGCGCAGCCTGCGCTGCTCCTCTGCAGTGTTGCGGTGCCCTGGAAGCGGCACCCCGGGGGCTGCAAGCGCCCCACGTCCCTCTCGTTAGCCAGAAGAGGCCCAGGAGATGGCACGGAGCCTTCCCCCGTCCCCCAGCCCGCAGCGGGAGCTCGGCGGTACCGCAGGCCGGGGCTGCAGGAGGCTCTGGCGGAGGAGCAGCGCATGGCCGCGCTCGGAGAGCCCCTGGCTGCCGAGGGGCGAGCCCGGAGGCACCCACACCCACCCGCGGAGGCAATCCAGCCTGCTGCGGGCACCCTGCGCGGCCGGGACCCCGGGGGAGCACCCACCAGCGGCCCCTTCGCCACCCCTCTCCCCCCCCGGTCCTTCAGCCCGGAGGCCTCGCCCCGGGCCCCCGCGGCCCGCCCAGGCCCCTCCATGGCGCCCGCGGGCGGCGGGAAGGGCGGCGGGGGCCGGCGGCGCCCCGGGGCCGCCCCTAACATGGCCGAGCCGCGTGCGCGGGGCCGCTCCGGCCATGTTAGGCGGCCCCGGAGCGGCGGGAGCCATCTCAGCCCGGCGCCGCCCGCCGCCCGCAGCCATCCCGGGCGAGCCCCCGGGCACGGGCACAGCTGCGGCCCCGGGGCTCGGGGGAGCGCAGCTCGGGCCCCGCTCCGGCCCCGTGCAGCCGCCCCGACATAGCGCCGCCGCCTCCCTCCCGCCGCCGCCCCCAGCGGTGCGTGGTCCCCAGGCCGAGCCGAGCCGGGCCGGGCCGGGCCGGCCCCCGCTGCCTTTCCCTTTCCCCTCTCCCTTCTCCCTTCCCCGCCATGCGGCCGCGGTACCTCGCCCGGCTTCTTGTTGCGCAGCTCCAGCGTGAGCCGCTTCTTCATCTCCATCCTCCCGCCGTGCCGTGCCGGGCCGAACCGAGCCGAGCCGCAAAACCCCCGCACCGAGCCGAACCGAGCCGAGCCGAGCCCGTGCACGGCCGCCGCTTATATAGACGAAGGCGCCAACGGCAACAAAGGCGGCCCCGCGCCGCGCCCCCTGGCGGCCCCGCGCCGCGCCGCACCGCGCAGCCCCCGGCCCCGCCGCACGGCAGCGCCCCCTGCCCGGCCCCGGCCGCCTCGGGGCCTGCGGGGCCCGGGGGGGCGGCCCCCGGCAAAACGGGGTGCGGGGAGCGGGGTTCGAGGGGGGGCGGCTCGTCCTTCACCCCCCCCCGGTCCCCGTCCCCGGATCTCGGCTCGCAGCCACACGCACGCAGCCCTCGTGGATCCATCTTGTTATGGGGACACTGAGAGGGGCCCGCGGGCCCGCAGGCTGGATGGGGTCTGTCCCCGTCCTTCAGGCGTGGTGTCTGGGGGTAGGGGGCTGACCTCCAGGCCTGTGGCACCCGCCCGTGCTGTTCCTGGTTGTGTCTGACCGAGAGAGCTCAGGCGGCCCCGCTGGCATCGGTCACGGGGTACACGAGGCCCTGTGGGGCTCTGCCCCAGCCCTGTTCAGACCAGCACAAGGTCACCACAGGACCTCTCTGTCGCCAACGGGGTCACCACGGTGTTTCACCTCCCAGCTGGGGCCACCGCCCCCAGGGACCCCCAGCAGGGCCTCAGGGACGAGTCAGGGTCCCAGTGATGGCGACGCCTGGCCAGGACACAGCACTGCCCTCTGCGCTTGCCACGCACGCAGCCTCTGCCTGCAGATCCCTCTGGGATGTGGCACTGCTGTGGGTGACTTCGTTAAACGTTACCTTAAAAACATGCAGGGAAAGCTCTCTGATCGACTACCCGGGCTCCACGTAAACAGGAACACGAGGGCTTGCAGGACTAGCCCTAGAGTCCCTCATTGTCCCCTTTGGCAGCGGGCCACCGGCTCTCCTCCTATGTGAGGAAATGGCTTTCTGGTGCGTTACTGTTCGTTTCTGCCAGTTGGCTCTAACATGAACCGTGTTTTATTAGGACTAGCAGAAGGAAGTGGCCATGTTCAGCAGAGGGCTTGAACCTCTGAAGGGGCCCAAAGCAGGGCTATTTTGGAGAAGCGACGGGCATTTTCATGAAGAACTGCATTGAGAGATGGTACATTTTGGCCTCTGCAATCTCCCCTTGCCGACCGTGTCTCCATTTCTCTGGCCCCGCTGCGTGCCAGAGAGCTTCAGGCTCTCTGCCACAAGGCGAGCAGCCCGTGGGCACCGTGTCGGTGTCCCCTCTCCTTGAGCTGCCCTGTCACCAGAGCTGCGCAGAGGCACGTGAGCGCTGCAGAGGACTATACGTGCCCATGCACTGGGCGAGCAGGGAGAGCAGCCTTGTGGCAAAGCCCAAAGCGTTGCCCAGTTGCCCCGTCCCAGGGCGTGAAGCGCGGCTTTGGCCGAGCTCCATTAATTGCATCCTCGTGGGTGAAGCAGAGCATGGGGCCCGCTTTCGCTGGGTGAATCCTGGCTCCTCCGGCTCACTCTGGGGCTTCATGGAGCCCTGCCCCGGAAGGGGACAGCAGCTCCCGGCACCCTTGTACCCTCCCCACCGGGAGCCCCCTCTGCTAAAAGCAGCAGATCTGCAGGCTGTCCCTGGGCAGAGCAGCTGGGAGATGAGGGGAGAGGCTCCCCCCCCCCCTTGCTGATCTGCATTTGTTTTAAGGTCTCTTTCATGTACTCTTTGAGGCTCGTTTCCTGTTCTTTGTAGAAAACAATGCTTCCCTCCCCCTGTCCCCCCCTCCGCCCATCCCAGGGTGGCTTTATCTCCCCTCCCTTGGGATTCACTGCACTGGGTTCCTCAGAAGCTGCGTTTTATGTTTGTCTTAAAATACAAAACCCTGCTCTGATTTAACTGAATTGATTTTAAAGCTGTGTCTGGTATTTGATGTCTGGTAGATGCATTTAAACTGATCTAAACTTTCTGTGTTTGGGCACATTTACATGAAGCTGGTAATTTACTGTGCAAGTGACAGCAACTGGAAGGCTGGACCGTAAATGCTGACATGGGTCGAAATTCAGGTCTGGGGCTTTTCATGCAAGCTGGAGCACAGATGCTCAGAACAACGTATTATCTGTCTATTATACAACATGATATTATGTCTGTGCTTTGCACTGCTTCAGCTACTTTGTTCCTAGCTTAGTGCCTCCACGGAGTGAATCGTGTACGACTGGGCCATTACCGCTCCATGCACCACGAGGACTTCCACATCACATCACGCTTTTGTGACCTCAGAACAGGAACGAGATCCCCCAGATCTCCCGGCTGCTGTAGATTCCCAGCAGCTGGTCCTGCTGGGACAGACTGGGATCCAGCCACAGGAGAGCTGTGGGGACACCTACAACAACGTCTCCTGCAGGCACCTTCCTGCCAGCCCTGCATGGAGAGACGGTGCCTGCGTGAACCAGCATGCAGCCAGTTCGCCAGTGCATCTCACTCCTGAGACCTTCTGGGGATCTCAGGAAGATGCAGGGATCTTCCCCCATAACTGGAGGATGCGATCAAGCAATTTTATTGGAGATTTACAAGCAAATAAGGCATGGACTGGGAGACCAGAAAACCTGAGACCGTGTGCCCCCTCACCAAGAAGGAGGCGAACAAAGCTAACCCAGTCCCCGGCAGCCTTTAGAAGAAATTCCCTAGGTTTCCTTTTTTTCTTCTTGTTTCCCAGCTGGGACCTGGGGCCCTGACTCTTGCAGGGCTCGAGGTGCTGCCCCCGGCCGGGGCTGGGCTCTCCTCGCTGCAGAGACGCGGCGGTGCCGGCAGAGGGAAGCATCCCCCCGGCGCTGCGGGGACCGGCGCCCGGCCGCGGTCCTGTGCAGGCTAAACCCCGGCCCCAAAGGGGCCTGGGGCTACCCTGGGGAAATCCAGGAAGGTGGGAGCGGGGGCAAACACCTCTGCGTGGGGAGAGCCCCTGCCATCCCCGTGGGGCAGCCGCAAAGCGGTCCTGATGTGGGATACAGCTGGAGCTGGTGCCTCCAGCCCACCCTCTGCAACCCTCGTCCTGCGGTCAGCGGCTCGAGGGCTGGAGCAGCTCTGCTACGAGGACAGGATGGAGAGAGAAGGCTCCGGGGAGACCTCACAGCGGCCTGCCAGTGCCTAAAGGGGCTGCAGGAGAGATGGGGAGGGACTCTGTGTCAGGGGGTGTAGGGATAGGACAAGGGGGGGGGGGGGCGCTTGAAATGAAAAGAGAGGAGATTTAGATCAGATAGAAGGAAGAAATTCTTCCCCCTGAGGGTGGTGAGGCCCTGGCTGAGGCTGCCCCGAGGAGCTGTGGGTGCCCCATCCCTGGCAGTGCCCAAGGCCAGGCTGGATGGGGCTGGGGCCAGCCTGGGCTGCTGGAGGGTTGTGCCCATGGCAGGGGTGGGACGGGGTGGGCTTCGAGGTCCCTTCCAACCCAAACCTCTCCATGGTTCTGTGCCCACCAGGCAGCCCTTAGGTTTTTGGAGCACAACAGAGGTGCCCAAGGGGTTTGGATGCCTCCCTCCAGCCTTGCTCCAGGCACTGGGCTGAAGTGCCTGAAACAGGAGTTGTTGTCCGGGGGCTCCCAAAGCTGGCAGGGAGAAGGGGGCACATCCAGAGTGAGATTCAGCCCGAGCTGGCTGTGACCTGAACACTGTGCCTCTGAAAGCAGGCAGGATTCATCCCCAGGCAGAGATAGAGGCGTGGGGCTGGCATTCCAACCTATGCATAGTATTTCCCCGGCGTGGGATAAAGTCACGATTCTCTCATATTTGCAGCGTTACTCTTTTATTGGTGATTCTCTTAACGGAGCTCCAGGGACATCAGCCTGTCTACCCTGAGCTTTTTGCACAGCAAGGGCCTTGAAAGCTTTGCAGTTTGTGCCTTATCTGCCAGTCCCTGAGTGTAAAAGAAAATCCAGCCATTCTCCCTGGAAATTATTTGTCCTGCCCTGCAACTCCCAACAGAGGCTGTATCTCATTTGAAACACCCAGGTGGCAGTCACCTGCTGGTTCCTTCGGACTCACTCCATACATTATTTTTTATCCCAGTCCTGGGGTTCCTCAGCCCAGGATGGTTTATTCTCTCTACTCTGCACTAATTAGCTTTGCCTTGCAGTAATTAGCTGCGGATACTGGCATCGTTATGCCAGTGTAACCATATAACATCACCCAGCTCCTATCTCAAAGCAGATCTGGAGGCACCTTGCCAACCACTGTTCAAACTTTCTGATAGGGAAGCCGAGCCCCATAGTGGGAAAGCTGTTTGTCCTCCACCACCCTGCAGGGAACCAGCGCCTTTCAGGCCAGCTTCTTCCAGCAGCTACGCTCAGCATCCTTCCCACCCCATCAGCGCCTGGAAACGGGTGGGAACGTGTCCCGCTACAGCCGCAGGGAGAACGGGGAGAGGCAGCAGGGATGTGTCTGGGGTGGGATTTGGGGAGATGGGGCTTCCTGCAGCCCAGCTGCAGCACCCGCCTCACCCCACACAGTTATCCTTATCGCCTCTGCGCTGCCCCAGCACCCCCAGGCTGTTTGCAATACTTGGCTTAAAAAAAAAAAAAAAAGGAAGGCAAGAGATAATTACTGTTTTTGCCAGCTCTGTAATGTCTCCCAGCTCAGCCGGACCAAACAATAACAGTGCTAGGAACTATCATTATGGCTATTACTGCTGTGTGCACCGCACGATTTTGGATCCCCTGTGAGGAGTCAACATCCAGGGAGACCACAGAGAAAACCTGTCCCAAGGAGATTACAGAAAGCACGCAACACAGGCAGGAAATAAACTTCAGGTGCCTCAGGCACCGAGATGCACCACTAATGCTGGGATTAAGTGTGACTGGGTCTGCTGGCATGGACACCTCCAGGGCCGCCCCGTGAAACACCCCTCGTCCCCCAGGAGCTGTGTTGGACACTTCAGCCCAGAAGACTTAGGACACATGCAAGCAAACAGACACAAAGTCCATGTATAGGATTCTCAAATGCCGCTGATCGTTGCTTTGTATCTAAAAAATACGGCTGAAAGAATACCCTTTGAAATACCCCTAACACCCACTGCATCCCTGCCCCTGCACTATTTTCCTACTACCTGGGCTGTGTTTGACTGCATCAAGACTCTGCCAGCTCGTGCAGCGTGGCCACTGATGTGTGAACCCTGGGGTCTTTCCAGCAGAAATCCCCTTCCCTGGGTCAGGCTTTACAGCCCTCACTAAGCCTCGTCTCTGACACCACAAAAAGTCCTGCTTCCAGGCTTAAAAGCATCCTGCCCCTCCACCTATTTGGCTTGTCTGAATTTCAGGCCTCTACAGACAGTTAGGAAAAATCAGAACTTCTCCACTGTCACAGCACAGCTCAGCCAAAGCTGCCCTTGCCCCTGATTTACAGAGTTTGTGCTAATGTTCTTGTTATTCGCAGGAGCAACACCACAACAAGAGCATCTCCAGATGTGCTGGAGCTTGTCCTCATCACCTCCGCAAAGCCCCGAGCATGATGGGGGCCGCTGTGCTCTGCACGTTGGCTGCCATGAGTTTTCAGGACATGCAAAGAGGATTTGGGAAACTCTGCTCATTGGGTAATAGTCCCACGGGTGCTACGGGGAGAGGTGGGATGGCTCCATCTCCCTGTTCCCATCGCAATGCCGAATCTCAGTGGGGCTGCGCTGCGGAGATAGGCAAGGACCTAGCCTGGGGGCTGGGTTCCCAGAGCAGCCTCCTCCGCTGTCACCGGGCGTTGTGCAACCCTCGCCCTCCCTGCAGAGGGTGTGGGCAGAAACCCGCTCACGCGGGTGCTGCTTGGGGTGAAGCTGAGCTTAGGAAGCAGCCACGCACCAGTACCAGAGCTGCAGGACCCTGTGGGCTCCCTCCTTCACGCCACTCTCCGCTTCGTATCCCCCAGCTGCGGCTGCACGATGGGATGGTGTCAGACCCTCGTGCGTGGATTTGGAGCCACCTCCAGGGATACATCCATCTCGGTATTAAGGCCACCGAGAAGAGGGGCTACAAGAGAGTGGAGTGGTCCTGATGTGAATGTGTTTTATTGTGCAGGCAGCTGCGCTCAGGCCATCGCCTGCACACGGGTCCAGAGGCAGAGGCCGTTAAATAACTCACGGGAGGACAGAGGCATTGCTTGTTATCCATCAAGACTGAGTTGGAACCACAAAGGATGCTCTCTGCTACGAGAGTAACTCATCTGCTTTAGGAAAGAAGAGGGCAGTTTGTGCCAGGCAGTGGCTGCAAGAGGATGGAGATGGTCTCCCTCATGGTCTCAGAGGCCAGGCAACAAACTGGGAATTACAAGAGCTGGACATAGCCCCTCCAGCACTCCCAGCAGATCTGCTCTGTGGGCGCTGGTGGCACTTCCATGCCCTTCTCAGGCTTTGCTGTTTCAGGTGACAAACTCTTCCAAGAGGTTTTCCCAGCAGTGCTGCCTTCTTCCTTATAGTCCTTAGAAAAGACGGATCCTGCCACCGACAGGGTCAGAGGCAAGCCTTTGATCTGCCTTCTTAGGGGCTTGTGGATTTTTAACGAAGGCACAAATTCCCCAGGCTTTACCTTGTCCTTCTTCAGGTGCAGTGCGTGGGGAGGGGGACCCTGGGGAATTCTCCCTGCCTGAAATAGAGGCGGCAGCTCCTGCTTTCTGCCCAGCAGAGAGTAAAGAGGGGCCGAGGGTCTCCCTTCGAGCCCTCAGAGATGGCCTTGGCTGAGGAAGCCCCTGGTTCCTAAGGCCTGTTGCCGACTCTGCTATTCGGTCTCGCAGGACTTGCACAAATCATCACTGTCTGCTCCTGCCAAAGCTTTGCGCCACTCTGAGAAAGGATTGCAGCGTTCGATAAACACGACTACCTGGGTGCAAAGCCCTGCCAAGCTTCTGTCAGCTGTGATGTAAAGCTACAGGCTCAGCCTGAGCAAAAAGGAGTTTTCTCTTCATCTCTTTCCATTTTCAGGTCTCTTTAGAGTCGGGATTCCTCCAAGCAAGAAAGGATGAGAGGCTGCAGGATGCAGGGGCTTGATTTGGCGAGAGGCTCTGCCCTGCTCGGATTCTGCTAAATTTGAAACTTCCCAGGACTTGAGCCGCTCTCATGTCCTGCAGCTGTGTGGGGAGAGCCCTGCTGGAGCTGTTACAGTGCTGCTGCGAATAAGGGGATTTTCTCTCTCCTGATGTACATAGCCTGTACTTCCATCCAAAAGAAGGGAAGAAAAAGAAAAGCCCCTGCTTAGCACCCACACACCCCGCACCTCCCGCTGAGTTACGCAAGCCGAAGTCTGCAGCGTGTACACGGCTGCCCTGAGAGGTGCATGTGACAGATGACAGCACTGGGAGAACTTCCTTTAATTATTACTACTATTGCTGTTACTATTAGCAATTAAACCATTTGTTCTAAACCTGCCTGGATTTCAAAACAAGCACGGGGTGGTCAGATTGGCAAAGCCTATTGGGTTGACTGGTACGGCATCCTGCCTGGAGTGAAGATAATAGAGTGCCTGGGTGATTGCTCAATGATGATGGATTAGTGGGGAATTGCTCTTGGACCCTGAGAGCAACCCTCTAGGGCCTGACAAGGCTTGTGCCCTGCTCCTCTGGAGACTGGCTTGCACAAGGACAGGACCACGATGTTGTAAAGAGCAGGTGTTGCAGACATTTGAGACTTGGAAGCCACACCTCGCGTGGGGTGCGATTCGTCTTTGCTGTCACTACTGATGCTTTTTGGTTGCCTGGAGCCCCTGCCCTGTGTGGTGAAGAAACACAGATATTTACAGCTCTGCAGATGTGAATAAGAGTGGGTACATTGCTCCCGCTAGGCTGTGCAGCAGCAATGGAGACAAATGCTTTCATTTGGCTGCGTGAACCTCATCCAGCTTTAGCGTGTCTCCTGCTGCTGTTATTTCTTCCAGACCATGATTTGCTAAACAGCTTCCAAACCAAGCAGAGGCTGCAATTCCTGCCCTGTGGAGCTGTGGATGACAGGGATTATCTAATTGTTCAGCATTAGCAAGGCTCCCAGGTCACTTCCCTGTGTTTTTATACCCAACAGCAAGAGATTGCAGCCCTGGAGCTAAAGGCACGTACCCAGAGCAAAGCAGCCGGCAGCAGGACGGAGCCTGTCTGGGCTGCTTCAGGCCCTTCCTGGACACAGGCAGAGTGAGGGAGCAGGGTGCCAGGGAACCAAAATGCCTGGGTTCCCTTCCCGACTCGCCCGCTGCCTTGCTGTGAGAATTGGGCTAAGTCATTTCATCTCCTTCCCCCCTGGGGCTCTGACTCACGCGTGCTGAGCAAACAGCAGCTGGGACGAGGGACGCCAGCGCTCCCACCTCACCCTGCCGGCCCCTCTGCCGGCAGTCCCAGCCCCACACTGAGCAGGGCAACGAATGCAGGCACGTGTCTTTGAGCCACAGGTTCTCCAGATGGGCTTTTTAAAGCTAAATTCCCCGTCACCAGCAGTCCAGGTGGAAACCTCCACGTGAGGGGCCGTGGGACAAGGCAGGGGAGGGCCGGGCTCAGTGAGCAGCCGGACCCTGAGGCTGCAGGCTCGGATCCTGCAGAAGTCCCAGCCGCTTCCACTGCCAGCTCCCAGCTGGCCCAGGGGCTTCCCACATCACAGCAACTCCTGCCCCACGAAGCCCGGGATGCTGCCGGGATGTGGGGTCCTGCACAATGGCATCAGTCCTGGGTAGCAAGGAGGGAAGAGCTGAGGGGAGAGGGTGAGGAACAAACCTCCCCTGTGAGGTTTCCCTGTGGATCCGGGGGCAGAAGTGACACATCTGAACAGGACCCCCCCCCCTCCAGCCCACCCCCCAGCCCCAGGCCCTGCTGGCCACAGGCAGGAGGCTGTAGCCATTAGGTGGAGCCGGACGGAAGACTCACCAGGAAATCAGCCTCTCTCCCTGTGACCTGAACGCTGCTTACTGATGAATCAGGGAAGATGCAGATTCCTGACATCCTCCCCGGTTACTTACTTGCTGTGTAGCACAGGACACATCAGTGATGCTCATGTGCGTTGGTCATGCCAAGGATGCCAGAGGTTTTGGGGTGGGAAAACTCATTGTTTTCAAAGACGTTTGCATGAGCCAGGCATCATGTGCCTGGCGATGACCTGCCTCATTTCCAAATCCCCTCCTTGGTGGAGACTGGCCCTTGGCTGCCTCCCCCCGTGGTGTGAGGGACGAGCCAGCGCTTGCTTCTCGCTGCGATCCCCTGGGGAACCGGGTGCCTTCCTTCAGCACGCGCGCCCATCCGTCTCGTACTCCCGTGGTTCATCTAGGAGCTGGAATCGAATGAGAAGCAAATTCCCCCCCCGTGCTCCTCCAGCACTGTGGTGCAGGCATCCAGGGCAGGGAGCAGCTCGCTGCTCTGAGCGCCTGCATCGAGCCGCGGCGTCTGTCCTAGAAAGACAGCCAGCCTCGACTTAGTCGCATGTAACGGCGACTCAACCGTGTTGTAAGATAAACTGTTTCAGAGGTTAATTACCCTCTCATTTCAAAATCTATGTGGATTTGTGAGGCTTTTGTAAGCCCTGGCATCTCCCAGGTGAGTTCCTTTTTATAGAAGTATAAAAATAAATGGCTAAGCTTCCCAGAGAGCCAGGCCTCAGGGCAAATCCAGCCCAGGATGCCTGGAAATGTCACAGCAGAGGCAGCTGTGACCCTCAGTAAGGACACAGACAGGGATGGGGACACCTCAGGTCTTGGTTGGACCCTGCCTGGTGATGCTGAGCCCGGCGTCTCCCCTGCTCCAACAGGAGGAGCTGGCCAAATAATAAGCTTTTATGTTTAAGAAAGCAACATGTTTCTTCTTCTCCCAACCCTATGTAGAGGAAAAAGATTTTGGTCTTTGGGAAAAGTATAATCGCTGCCAATTTTCATGGTATCCTGAATGGGATTCCAGAGGAAAAGGTTTGCAAAGCAGTCACCCAAAGGTGTCCCATTCAGCCAATTCTTTAACTAAATAACAAAATATACCAGCTAGAGGAAGTGTGATTTATTTTGGGGAACATAATGTATAGCAGCAATTGGGGAAAAGTTGAAAAGTGGCTCAAATTTAATCCCTGAAAATGAGGCAGCATCAGCTTGCTGAGTGTTTGTTTCTGGGTGAAATTTGTTTTATTGTTTTTTAACCAGATCTCGAAGGGAGGCTGTACAGCTCGGTCCCTCCCTTGGGAGAAACAGGGTTAGGGTTGGGGCGTGTGCGCGTGCGCAGGTAACCTGCCTAGGGGCACGCTGATGATTTCAGACTGCATTTCTACCCGCTCTTCCAACCCTTCCAGCTCACGCTTCTCTGCCCTCCCTCTGTGCCCCTGCCCATTTGGGAGCACAGATATAAACCCTCCAGCCAATATGTTTCCTCTGGGGGACTGGGAGCTTTGCCTGGAGGGTGCTCATGGCTCTCTTCGCATCCCAAAGCTGTCCCTAGAGTCAGAGCAAGGCTATTTCCTGGCGGCTGCTCCCGGTGAGCTCACGCCGTGGGTGCTCCTGCAGAGCTAGGGTGGCCGGGCAGGTTGTGGCTCCAGCTCTGCTGGAAACCTTGGAGCTCCTGACACTTCACCTCTCCACGTGCTCCGTCCCAAGGGAACACAGGTAAGCTGGGCTGGGGTGAGAGGTGAGCAGTGAGTGAGCGGCCGCTGGGTGCTCTGGGCGCTGCTTTTCCCTTCCCTTTTGCTGCCTCTGCCTCATGTCTCCACCGTCCCCTCGCCACCTCTTGACTGAGGTCAGCTCAGCTGGGAGATGGGCTTTACCCTCTTGGGTCTGATTCTGCTCTTACCCGGTGCAACCGCTTGCACTGCTGTAAGCACATAACGCAGAACACCGGGGATCGGGAGAGGGTCGCTGCAGTGCAGATGAGCACGCGGAAACACGGATCACAAAGAGTCAGACCTCAGCCCAATCTGCCTGCCGTCTACTTCGTGCTGCTTGGGGCTCAGCTGCACTGGGGAACCCCCCAGCCTGGATCACCGAGGGGGCATCGCGAACTTGCAATTGGAAAAGAGCAGTGGAGGTTTATCCACAAGTCAGTTTATTCGGTAGAAGCAGGAGCCTGTAGACAAGCTTGTTTGTGTTAGTGCTACTCCCGGCTTTCTCCCTTTGAAATTCTTCTTGGGAAGAGAGGCAGAGGAAGCTGCGGTTGCCTCACACCACTGCACACCTACTGCCGCCGCTCAGCTCTGTGGTGTTACTCAGCTGGCACCGCTGCAAACAGGGACTTGGCTGTTTCTCCATAAGAACACCACCAGCTGATGAGTGATTTTAAGATAAACTTCCCTTCCCTGTGCTAGATTCAATGCTGAAAGGGTTTTCGAAGAGCAGAAAGCTCTGCTTTCTGACCCTTTCCGCCTGTGCCTCAGGAGCTCCAGGATGCCGTCGGCGTGGTCGGTGTCACGCTGCCGCCTGCTCCCTCTGCGGAGCCTGCAGTGTGCCCAGGGCTCCACCTGCTCCAGGGATTTTCTGGGGCTCTTGCATACCAAATACCCAGCCACTGGGGTTTGGACGGTGTTCCCAAACACCCCTAAGCTTGGCACCCATCTCTTTAGCTGTCCGTCAGCCTTTAGGACAGCTCTAAAGCCTCAAGGATTTCTAACAAAATGCGGCAAATGAGAAACTTGATGAAAATTTTACTTTTCCAGAGGAATGAAAGAGGGATGAGAAATGATGTGCACATTGAGGATGGGGAAGTCTTTAGCACGGGGAAGAATAATGGAAAAAAAAGGTTAGATTTTTTTTTTTTTCTAGAATCCTGCTTTTAAATGCAGATTCTGCCTCTGCCAGAGGTCCTGGGGCTCCTGCAGTGCGGAGCCACCCGGAGCATGAAGCTCTGATGCCTTTCACTGAGCTGCAAGGACGGGGCTTGCACAGGAGGCGCACACAAAGGGAAATCACTGCTGGCAATGAGACATCCCCGGGCCTTTGCTCTGTGCCCCAGGACTCTGGGAACACCCAGGGATGATATTGGTGCTCACACCGCGCAAGACGAGCTCCAGCCCTGGGGAGGATGCTAAGAAACGACTAACAAGGACAGAGCCAATGAGCAATAAACCCTGTGGAGCTCCACTCCCAAAAGGTAGCGCACAGCCCATGAGGTGTGGGGAAGTCCTCTTGGCAGCGAGATCTGAGTCATAAAGAAAGTGAAGCAGAGGGAGAAGACAGGGTGACAAGGGCAGGGCTGAAATGGGGAAGCATGATGTGGCAGAGATGACCCCCGCTGAGGGATGTTAATGCCGTGGATGGGGCTGCGACGACCGTTCCCAGGCTCAGAGTTCAAGACCATTTCCTAGGGTGATTTGTTACTCCTGATCGTGAGGAGAGAGCAGGAAATATCTGCAATGTGATACGTGCTGGGAAGAGGATGAGTCTTTCATAGCAGGGTAAGGATGCTGTGCAACACGAGCACGCGCGTGTGCAAGGGGCAGGCAGGCAGAGCGCGTCTCCCCTTTCCCTTTGGGTGTGCAGCGTGCTCCTTCCCCAGCTGCATAACTAACCCGCTCCTCTTCGTTCTGCAAAGGCAGCCCGACGATGCCGAGCATATTCTCCTACCAGAGCGCCGAAGTCGACTGGTGTGAAGGCAACTTTGAGCACTCGACAGTCATTGCAGAGTACTACAACACCGTGAGTGCAGGCGCGTCCAAGGGGCAGGCGGGGGCGTGAAGGGGGACGGCTGGGGGCACCCAGGAGCTGCACCTGGGAGATGAGACAGGGCAGCCTTTTTTCCTCTCCTGCTGCTTGCTCCTCTGAATGTGCCTGTGTTGGAGGGTGTTTGTGCGGGGAACGTTTTCTGAGCTTCAGGTGAATCACAGGGCTTTCGTTGCGTACTGCAGGCAGCTGCCCACCAAGCGGGCTGGGGCTGGGGATCCTTTGGGCACGCGTGGGGCTGAGTTCCCACTGAGCAGTCTGGCAGTGCTCCTTAGCCCAGATTTGTGAGATCCTGTTATACCAGTCCTGCAGCTCTCCTGCCAACTGGGGTAAGTCCCATACAGGGCTCATATATTCCAGTTAAATGTACAGGAGTGGCAAAACGAGAGACAGTGCTTGCATGAACCGTGTCGGGCAGGTTGGGAATCCGGAACTCCAGGCAGAGAAAAGCTGACGAGTGAGCCAGTTTCACCTCCTGTGATCCCCTTTGTAATCCAAGCTCCATCTAGCACCAGTCCCTCGAATGCAGCCCCCTGGCTTAAGCGTGGCTGGATGCGCCCGCATTTGTCTGCGGAGGACTCGGTAGATAACCGCTGTCCGCGAGCGCGTCCCTCTGCCTCAGTGCAATTATGGGCTGGCAGGGGTGTGAGGCATGCAGATTTACAACCTTCCAAAGGCCTTGTTTACAACCTTTAGCAATTACTGTCTAACACTAGAACTTCTTGTTTCCCATGGAAATGTCTTTTCCTTTTTTTTTTTTTAAAATATTTCCTGCTTTTAATAAATTGCCTATAATAATGATAATTCCTCCACCTGAATCCCGCAGCTCCCCAGCTCTAATTGCCCTGCTGGGGTCTCAGAGGAGGGATGCTCACATTGTGTCTAGTCCCTGCTCTTTGAGACAGTTAACAAATAAAGATCTGCTGGTCCAGACCAAATCCTGCTCCCCTCCAGCATCCAGTTGAATGTGTTGTGCTGATACCTGTTCACTGGCACCGCATCCCTGCTGGACGGGTGAAGAGCTGCAGAGCAGGGGGGGGGAGAAATCACTGATACTCACTGCAGCATGTCAAATGTAGCTGGAAATGCCAAATGCCTCTGAGTTTTGGAGTCTCGGTGGCAACACTGGAAAGGGGCTGATTTCTGCAGGAAGTCTGAAAGTGAGGCTTCTAAAATCAGAATTCATGCTGGGAGATACATTTGCCTAAGCTCCAAGTTTAGTACACAGGCAGCATTTTTCAAATGTGTCTTTGGAGCTGAGACCCCATTTTCACAAGGATCATGATTTACACCCAGCCGGTCCAAGTGGCTCAGGATCCTTAGCACACCAAGAAGCATCTCAGGAGCTCAACAAAAGCACTCACGTGTTTGACTTCCCTGCAGCATACTGCTGGACACCAGTCGGTGTGTCCAGATGCATAACTATCTTTCTTGGGACCCAAAGTCCTCCAATTCCCATAAAACATTAACTCTGGGTTGCTGTGTGACAAAGGCTTCTAAATTGTGAGCTGCTCCTGAGAACCTTACCCCGGTGCCTAGTTCCGGACTGAGGTCCCTACTAGCTGCAGCCATCCTCCGTGCCTCCGCACTACGCCGGCATTGAGCCACAGGCTTGTCGGGATGAATTTCCACGTGGCAGGACTCAGACACAGCTTCCCTCCAGGACAGGAAAACTTGTCCAACACACGTCTCCGCGCAGGTGCAAAATAGAGCGATGCTGAGCGATGAGGGCAGAGCAAACCCCGCAGGATTTTTTCTGGTATTAAACTAGCCCTTGTTCCTCCCTGATCTGAACATGGGGCACCTTCTTCCCAGCCGAGAAAGGGCTTCTTTTGTCCCTGTGCTGATCTCCTTCTTGCCAGGTTCACTTTTACCAACCCGAGGAGCTCAGCCAAGTGCCTGTGCAGTGGAGGAGCGGATGGTACCACTCCTGCAGTTTCTGGCTTAAGGTGTGATTCCTGTTTAGGGAAGCAGCAGAGATCGAGACATGCCTTGCACCAGGGCTGGTGTGTGGTCTTCTCTCCAAGCAAAGGGAGAAAAAAGAGCAACCCTACACGAAAGCGCTGCTGTCTGAGCATCTGACAGCATCCCCCAAAGCTACGCCATGCTCAGGGCCAGACCTGGTAACCAAAAGCAGGCAGGATAATCACCAAATGGGCATCACCCCTCAGTCCTCGCACACTGGCTGGCATTGCCTCAGCCTTGCAGCAGCACTGGGGGAGCCCTCTCCGTGCTTCGGGCTCCCTCACACAGCCACGTCCCTTGCAATGTGCCCTAACGAGGGGACTACGGAAATCAGACCAGGCTGAGATCTCCTGCAGGCCCTGCCGGCTGGCAGCATGCTGCAGACCCAGCCTGGGCTCAGGGCACCGTCTCAGATGCGATCTCAACTGCCCTGGTCTCTCTCCCTTCTCTCCTCCATTCATTTGGTACCCACGTTCAGATTGCTTCCTCCCTGCGGCAGGCTTTATGGGCCTTATCTCTCTGCTCTGCCCAGAGACAATTATCTTAATATCGACTTCAGCATCGGCTTGCCAGAGTTTTAGACGAGCTGGGAATCCAGCCAGCTCCTACCCAAGGCTCCTGCACCACTAAACCAACGGGGCTTCCTAATGGAGCATCCCCTGCAACGTCTTCTTCCCAACGCTGCCCGGGGCTCAGGTCGGGTAGCTTTGTGCCAGCAGCAGCAATGTGCTGCTGAGAATTGCTCTGTGCCAGCCGCACTCACTCTCAGCCCTGCTTGGATTGGATGCTTTTCATTAGAAATAAGCACTGGGGGTATGAACGGAGAATGTAAACAATATCATTAAGTCCCTAATAATTAATACTTTGTGGCTCATGATCATACTGCAGTTCAGCAACAAAGTGCCAACTATTTATAGTGACTCAGTGACCCAGAAATTTATTGTCTTCTGGCTGTTTGTAGGAGAAAAGTATTGTGCTACATGAGGGTCATCCGTCAGGGACCTGTCATTCTACCCTCCTTTCTTTCCTGAAATGACTGATGAGGATGCTGGTAACGACTTCTAGATCCTCAGCAGTTTCTGGCAAAGCAGCAGGAGCTCTGACACTGCTGCATATCCAGAGCTCCCGGACACTTCATCGATCAATGCCGATAAGCCCGACTGCAGGTGCAAATCACCCAGATACGCCCAGAGAAGCACTCACTTCCGAGCGTGTCAGAGCCGTGCTGTACGCCCTGGCTTCCTGCACGGCCCTGTGGCGGCACGGACGCCTCCCGTGCTCGCCTGCCCGGCAGCTCCTGTGCAGAAGGGCAGCTCCTCGCCCCGCACGCTGCACGCTGTTCCTGCCCCAAAGCACCGGTGTGACACTGCGATGGCAGGGCAGGCAGCCTCAGCTTTGGCGCGCAGGGCTGGCTATTAGGAACTTGCTATACAGGTCTGGATAGCCTCTGAGATACTCGCTTCTGTCTTTGGCCCCGTGGGCTTTTCTGTTAGCTAAAGCTGGTTTGTTGGCCTTTAAGTGTATGAGTGCGCTCCAACGAGGCTTTTAGAAATATCCTTTCACTGCAGAAAATCACAGGATCAGAGAAGCATGGAGAGGTTTGGGTTGGAAGGGACCTCAAAGCCCACCCCGTCCCACCCCTGCCATGGGCACGACCCCCCCAGCGGCCCAGGCTGCCCCCAGCCCCATCCAGCCTGGCCTTGGGCACTGCCAGGGATGGGGCACCCACAGCTCCTCGGGGCAGCCTCAGCCAGGGCCTCACCACCCTCAGGGGGAAGAATTTCTTCCTTCTATCTGATCTAAATCTCCCCTCTTTTCATTTCAAGCCCCCCCCCCCCCCCCTTGTCCTATCCCTACACCCCCTGACACAGAGTCCCTCCCCGTCTCTCCTGCAGCCTCTTCAGGCACTGGCAGGCCGCTGTGAGGTCTCCCCGGAGCCTTCTCTCTCCGAACGCCCCCAGCTCCCAGCCTGTCTTTGTAGCAGAGCTGCTCCTGCCTCTGGGTGTTATTGAGGTCCTCCTCTGGACCCAGGCTGCTGTTGTCCCCTTGCCATGCTCACAGGGCAGGTAGAGCTCTGCAAACCAGCTCCTGGTGTCCCAGTCCACATCAGAGGCTCGTTCTCACCCTGCTGTGGATGGAGAAGCAGACAGGTTCTCTGCAGGTCTCTCCCTTCCTTTTAGGCTGCACAGTGTGCGTTGCACAGACCCTGGGGCCTTTCCCATGATCCTGTTAATGCACCAGGATTAGAGCCATGTCACTGATCCCAGTCTTGCTTTGCTCCTAGTGAAAGAAGCAAATGCCAGCATAGGCTTGGCTCAGGCACCTGGAGCAATAACTCACACTCATTAGGAAGTGGGACACGGCTGTGAGCTCGCACGGTCATTTTGCAGGGCTCAGTAGCTCTTGCAGGTCAGTCCACGCCTTGGCTCCGGCACCAATCTCTTGTCTCCCGTCCAGGGCAGGCGGAGTGAGGCGCTGCCTCCCTGCCAGAGTGAGCCAGGTACAAGCAGAAGCTGTGCTGGGGGGCTAAGGGTGAGCAGAGACTCTGGAAAAACTTCCCGGTGCTCGCACTGGGAGCAAATCCCTTCCAGCCAAATTAGAGATGGAGATTGCCACATCTTAAAGGGATGATAAAACACAGCATTTGCAAAATCAGGGCTAGGATCCGATGAGTGATGAAGACCCCGTGTCACCCCCGAGCTGCGGTTTTCTAGCGGTTCTCCCCTAAGCTCTGAGCCTGGCTGCTCCGTGAGGAATCACTGCAACCTCCACAACTCTGCTGGCACAGATCCCCCGGTTATCACTCCCTTCTGATATCTGATCTTGCACTTCTGATACGGAGTTAATGAAGCGATAATGTTGCTATCATGTAATTAATGGCACTGTTGCAATGCCCACTGCAGCAGGGATTCAGACCTCCCTATATGCAATCTCAAATTCCTGCATTTCCTCACTTTGTCGTGCGTGCTGGCACTTGCACTGTTGCCTCTTCTGCAAGCATTTGCTCTCTTTTTGCCATCCCCACCTGTTTTCCAAAAGCCTCTTTAACCATTTCACAGGAAAAAAAAAAAAAAAAAGAAGTGTTTGCAACGCAGTTTTTACTTTAATATGCGGTTTGGTTTCTTGATCATTTCCGAAATGTTTGACCTCAAGCATGCAAGTGGGATCAGCACTTCCCTTCTCATAGCTGGAAAGGACACAGGCCTGGATTTGGCTCTAAGCACCTGTAGAAAACCAATACATTTGGCCTGAGAATTGCTATTAATAGGCGCATCAACTCGTTTTGTGAAAACCGCGGTGAAATTCAGGATTGATCTCTGTGTGTTAAAGGGAATAGAGGCCTTACATTAAGTGTGAAATGTGCTTCCCCCTGGAATACGAGAGGGTGTGTTTCATACATATGACAACATCCCTGTGATTTGCAGCCCTCTTACCGTAAACTCAGATCCCACGGGACACCACAAGCCAAGCTTCGATTTTGCAATTTACCTGGAGCACGCCGGGGCTGCTGAGGGGTGAGACTCCAGCTGTGGGGTCAGATTCCAGGCCTGGGGTCTGGGACGGCGTCTGGCTGGAAGATGAAAGGAAAAGGACTGGCAGGGCGAGATAAAAGTCATCCTGGTGGCTGGCCAAATGGCACCACAGCAGATGGCTCTGCCCTGCTCTTCCAAAGCCCCACAAAGCTGCCTGCAGGTAAAACGTGGTACCAGAGCCCCAACCTTCCATGAGCAGTAAAGGTTTCCCCTGGGGAGCCCGAACTTCCCTGTGATATCCCCTTTACTGGGTTTGCACAATCAAGCGAAAGTGCCAAGCTAAGAACCCACAGAGGTAAGGGAACTTTCAAACTTCTTTCCCTCATTGCTGCAGGGTGGAGAATGCCTGATCCAGCAGATGGGTCCAGGCTTCGGGCACTCCCTGCTCCTCCCCAGCTCCCACATTTTCCCCATCAGCGCCTGCTGTTCCCTGAAGCATTGGCACTGTCAGCAGCAGGCTGAGCCCCAGCACCATCCCCTCTGCCCCAGACAGAACGAAGCCTGTCAACGAAGCAGTTTTTCAGAGGTAGCAAACAGGGACGAATAATCCTGCTGCGTTCATTTGCAAAGTATGTTCAAAGGAGGTTTATGAGTTCACGTAATTACTGGTGTCCGGAGTCCTTTCCCCTCCAGGCCAGGTGGCTTTGCACCTGCCACCAGAGGGTGGCACCCAGGTCCAGCTCCCACCTCTGATCTCCTGCTGGTCCTGCGCCCGTGCCCAGCACACGACGGTTTCCCTGGCTGCAGCTGGCAGCGTGGCCCAGCTCCACGTGCCCACCAGCCCCTCGCAGTGGGGTGGCTGCTGACCAAGGGGGGCAGCAACCAGCTAGGGAGCTTCTGGCACACCCGTGCCACAGGAGATGGCTTCAAACAGCAGAGCCATGGCTTGAATACGCTGGGCAGCCAAAGCTGAACCATCATCGGAAAGGGGCACAGCAGCTTCCCCTGGGCTTGCTGTCCTCAGAGGTACTTGCACAGAGGGCACAGCCCTCTGCAGCCACCTGTCGCAGCAATAGCTGCCCTTCCAGTTCCAGCCTTGCGTCTCGAGAAACGCCTCTGCCCTACTCCTGTGCCAAGAGCAATACCTGCCTCCACGCGATGCTTTCCACAAGAGATCAGTATCCTCTTCGCATGGGGAGATACGGAGGCACAAGGTGGGATGGGACTTGCCCAAGATCATGCAATAAGCTGAATGTGCCTCTTGTTTTCCAGATCAGCAATGTAAGCTTCTTTGTCCTTTCGGCTGCCCTGCTCTACCTGAACCGGCAGTACTGCCAGCAGCGCGCTGTGCCCATGTACTTTGTCTCTGGTCTGCTCCTCTGCGTAGGTGAGTGCCAACATCGTGAGATCAGGCAGGTGGCCAGAGTACCTGACCATTTATCCATGATACCTTTAGCTTTGGAGACTGGTTTTTAGTGGCCAAAGCACAGGAACAAGCTGGGGTGGGAAACTGGACAGCCATTTCCGTGTGAAGCCCTGCAGCTCATGGCTCCCACTGGCTGTGGGCACACAGCTTCCAGCCTGGTAAAACCCTGCGGTGCTCTGTGAACAGACTCATTCAGGCCTCCATCCATGCCGAGGTCCATGCCCTGCCCTTCAGGAATGGCGTGTCTTTAGGAATTGTCCCCAAGTACTTCCCAGGCCAGGTTGGCTTCTGCTAGCACAGAGTTTTGCTGACACAAGCTGTCCTTGCTCCTTACAGGTGTCTTCTCCATGTACTTCCACATGACTCTGAGCTATGTGGGACAGCTCTTGGATGAGCTCTCCATCCTCTGGACGCTGGCTGTGGCGTATTCCTTCTGGTACCCAAAGGTTTACTTCCCCAGGTGCATTAAGAGCAGGTACGACTCATTGGGACACAGCTGCTGTCTTCACGAAGCTGTGCAGGAGACTTTGCATGAACGGTTTCAAAAGGCAGAGATTTGGGCAAGCTGCTCCTTGCAGGTGGTGTGGCTGGAGTGGGCAAGCCTGGGGATGGCTCTGTTAGGAACATGGGGACTGCTCCTGTTTGTGTAAATTTTTGGAGGGGAGCACAGAACCATCTGGGGACATGCAGGACCTGGGGGCTTTATACCAACTAGGAAATTAGTGTTCCTGAGCACTGACATTCAATTACCCACGCTGACTAACTGTCACAGCATCCCCTGCCATCCACAGAGAGCTTTCCCTGAAGGTTAATGGGGTTTCCCACAGGCCAAGCTGGTACAAGATAACACTCCATGTTTGCAGCAGGGCTAGGGCAGCTCAGCAGGATGGATGGGGAGACCGGGCGAGCACAGATCGACAGAAAGAGGAGCTCAGCAGGGGTTTGCTAGGAGGATGCTCCCATCCTGGCAGGCTTGCTGGAGCCTTCTGAGCTAGCCCAGAAGCCGTGCAAAAGCCTGCTCCGAGTCTGCTCCTCCCATGCCAACGAGGAGGTCACCAGGAGTTCACTGTGGAGACATGGCTGGGGGAGGCAGGGAGAGGGGAAGGGACTTGGGAAGGGATTTGCATGTGAAAGGCCTTTCCGAGCCCCATTGTTGTTCAGTCAGCCCGAATCTGCATGTTTGCACTGCCGAAGCCCCGCTTTGCGACCCTTCCCTGTGCAAAGCTCCATGCCTCTGCCTCCACGCCTGTCCCTGGCATCGCCACGACAGGGCACAAGTCGCCTCCTGGGCTGTGTTCCCAGCTCCACCTTGGACTAACCGGGGGACCTTTGGCAGAGCCCTTTTCTGCTCTCTTCTTGAGAAAGAGGGAGCAGATACCCCAGCCTTCCTGCCAGGCCACGTGCAAACAGGTTGGAGGTGCTGGGGAGTGGCTTCCTCTCTCAGGCAACGACCAGGACCTCTCCAATCCTTCACCTGCTGTACTGCGAACCCTGGGGACACTGAAACTCACTCCCAACTCTGTCTACTCTGTCTCCCCTTTAGGAAGCATTTCTTCTGGTTGAGTGGTGTCACCACTGTGGTCAGTACCTTGATGTCCTTCATCAAACCAGCCTTCAACGCCTATGCACTCAACTGCATCGCCTTCCACCTGCTGTACCTGACATGGTGTGAGCTGAAAAAGTAAGGAGGAGGCTGAGAGGTTCATCTGCAGGTCCGCTGCACGCTCCTGGCAGGCTGCCACATAGCAGGGACTCTGCACAGCTCAGTGCACAACAGTGAATGGAGTCCAAGGGTTCTTCAGGCACACGTTGGACTATCAGCTGTACAAAGGATGGGGGCAGCCTGGGAGGGACCTGGGAAGAGGCACAGGCAGGGCTGTGGGCAGTGGGATACAAGAAGGATGTCTGACCCAGGTGCCATGCAGCATGGGGCAGTCGATGGGCCAAGTACATCTTCTCCTCAGCTGCCATCTGCAGCTCGTACCCCTTTAGCCTGGGACTTGGGAGCCAGCATGGGTTCGGGGGGAACCCATCAGGATCCATGGAGAAAGGCAAAGGTGCATCAGCATCTCTGAGCATCATCCTCACCCACAGAAAGTCAGAAACCCTCTCACCAGAGCCACACTTCTCCAGTTCTTGTGGTCTGATGAATAGTCTCCAGCAGAAACCCACTGAGTTCTGCCCTGTTGCATTAGTACCTGCAGCAAGAACTTACCGGCCCTCTTTCACTCACTTTTCTTCCGGCACTCACTTTCACTCACTTTCCTTTCCTTCTCCCTCTCCTCTCACTGTGTCTTCCAGGTGCAATGACAAACGGGTTCACCGGATGGCTGCAGCCATGGTCGTGTGGTGGGCACTGGCCATCACCAGCTGGTTAAGTGACAGGTGGCTTTGCTGGCTCTGGCAGGCGATCAGCTTCCCCTACTTCCACAGCTTCTGGTAAGAGCTCCAGTGGAGAGGCAGGAAGCCTGGCTCAGACATTTCAGGAGCTGAAGGGGCACGGAGGATGAGGAAGGGCAGGAGGGATGTGATACTTGACGAAGAAGCAGCTGTATCTCTGCCCAGCCCTCTCCCCTTTCCTCTGTCACTATCGATGCTGCTCCTCACCCTGGCCTCAGCCCAAGGATTTGCCTTAATCACTGCTTAATATCCCTTACCTCCTCCGCACCAGCCAAACGGTGTTTTGCAAGTGAAATTGTTCTAAAACTACTCCAGCTAAGCTTCTTGCTTTCAAAACACTGCATCTGCTCCCAGGTAGCAACGTCAAGTGCAATGTTCTTTACTTTAATATCCAAACTGAAAGACAGTGATTTGCTTGAGCAAGATGTTTCAGCGCCTGCCCAAGTGTTGCTGTAAGTGCCATGCCCAGCGTGCATTCTCAGATTCATTCTCACAGATCACTGGGATGACTGGGCTGGATACCCAGACCGAGCTAAGCTAGGCAAGGTGAAATGGGTGGTTTGGTCTGGGGTTTAAGTCCCATGTGTCACACCATCCTCTCTGTGCAGGGAATTGCCCAGCCCCAGCCCACAGAGCTCCTCTGGGATTTCCCCATAGGCACGAGCCCTGCAGGACCCGCATTCCCTGCAGCTCTAATGTGCATCATGGGTCTGGAACCTTTGCCGGCTGTTGCCATACCCCCTGGCTGTAGCCTCACAGTGACAGCACCAGCCATACACCGTCACAAGGTGCATGAGGGGCAGGCTGAGTTACCCTGTCCCACACATGTCTTTTTGGGTTTCTTGCCAGGCACGTGCTGATAGCTGTGTCCCTCCTCTACTGCTTCCCACTGGTCATCTACTTTGACGTCAACTACGAGATGCCAACATTCAAACCAAAGCTGGGATATTGGCCCAGTGACTCCTGGCCTGTCGTGGTGCCTTACGTTGCCCTGGAGGAGCCCCACAAGCAGTGCTAGAGCCGGCTGCCCTCAGGCGTCCCTCGGGCACGGGGTGCGTGATGTACACACGTGCGTCTGCATGAGGAACACCTCGGCTGTGTGCCTGTTCCTCGGACAAGGGCAAGGTGGCTAGTGGATGGGGCAGGGAGCAGCTGAGGCCTCGTGATGCTGGGCATGGAGGAGGGTGGGAGTCCCCAGTCTTGGAAGACTGCCCAGAGCAACCTCCGGGATCTCCTTCTCCAGCGGATCCCCCCTGAGAAGGGGAGGGAGACAGTGCTTCTTCTGTGTCTTCTGCATTAGTCAAGCTGCGGCACCCCTTGCTGACAAGGGCGCAGCCGAGAAGACAGAAGCCTAACTGGTGACAGATGGGTTTGTTGGGGCTGCTCTAATTATTATTATTAATTTTATTTATTGATGGATGTGGTTTTGCTCAGGAGAGCTGTGCATTAAAGAAACGGACACTGACTTGCACTGTATCCCTTCCTTTCCCCTGACTGCACCATATGCCCCTTTATCTGACAGTCACTCAAGGCAGCCAAAGCTCATTCTGATCTGGGGAAATCCTCCTGAGTGACAGCCCAAGAGGCTCTGCTGGCCTCTTAAGGTGCTCTACCCTAGGCTCTACCCATTCTTCAGCCCCTCCGGCCCTTGTTCCTCCCCAGCTCTGACAGCTCCCACTGTGTAACTTGGACACTCCCCTGCTTACCAAAAATGCTGGCTGGTGGCAGAGGGCGAGGTGAGGAGCTAGAATATTAGATAAATGTGCCAGCACATTTGCAAGGACAGAGAGAAGATGTAAAGCCTCAGAGAAAGACCGCTGCTGTGCCAAGGGTACAGAGCAATACTTTCCAGGTTCTCCCCAAAGCATGATGGCAAAGAAGTTGCTCCTGTGGCTGTGGGATGTGCTGCTGTTCTCCGAGCCTTGCTGCATTACAGGGACAAGTTAAACCATGTCAGGGACCTGGGTCCTTGCACAGTTGGTGGGGACCCTCTGGAGGGCACCAAGAGGCTGGCTAAGAGGCTGAGGTTGGCTCCCTGCAATACAGCCACAGCAAGGTAATGTCACTCTGGGGAACCACAGGCTTTTGGGGCAAAAGTAAAGCAAAAGCAGAAGCACTTTGGGCTTTGCCCCGAAGAAGATGGCGCTGCACAGCCCACTGCAACGCACGTTGCTCGGATGCCTCACGGGTCCCTCTGCAATGGTCCCCAGAGCCACTAGATGGCAAGTTTGGCTCATGAACCCCAGGCAATATTTCATTTTTCACCCTACGCGAGGGCTGAACCCCACAGGCCTGGTTCCCCTACCATCCCTGTCCCCCGGCGGTGGGCACAGCCACCTCTCCACCAGCACAGCCACCACCGAGACAGCGGCCCGGGGCACCCAGGGCCTGGCCTTTGTCTGCCCTCGCCTCCCGCTCCCTCAGTCGGCCTCTTTGTCTCTCCCGCCTGCCATCACTCTTGCCTCTCCCCCATCACCCCGTCTCCCTTTCACTCGCCCTCCCCGCTTCGCTCCCACTTCTCCCCCCGCCTCAGCCCTTTCCCCAGCCCATCACATTCTTCTGCAGCCTATTAATAACTTCTGGGCAATTGCACCGGGTCCCTGCTGGGCCCGGCCCCTCCGCCGCCGCAGTCCTGCGCAGCCACTGAGCGCGCCGGCAGCAAGTTCAAAAGTGCAGCGGGGCTTTCACAGCCCTGCTCCCCGTCAGGGGGTGGAGGAGGCCGCTCGCGAAGAAAGGCCGCGTTGCCAGGGAGCCTGGCACAGGAAAAGGGGGTCACCTTCGCCTCCGAGGGGGACCAACGGAGATGGACGGGCGCCAGCAGCCCCACGGCCTGGGGATGCTGAGAGCCACGCAGGGATGGAGGCTGAGGCACGGGCGAGGAGGGTGAATTACCCCACCGCCGGCTGAGGAGTGGGTGCAATGCTCTGGGGAGAAACCCAGCGGCAAAATCCCCCCCGTGTGGTATGGTAATAAGGGAGGTGTCCCAGGCACCGCTGCCTGGAGAACAATGTTGCTGCAGTTGAGTGACTGTAACAGGCCCCGATGACAGCCGGGGCCACGTTAAAAATGCCTATTCAAGCAGATCAAGACATTGAGAGGCCTCGTGGGGATCTGAAACCCTCAGGGATTTCTGGATGAAGCCAGAAGCTGAATCCCCAGCCCTGGGAACCTGGGAGGGGAGGGTGCGGGGGGTGCAGGGGGAAGAGAGAGAGAGAAAAGAAAAGAAACCCACAAAGCAGCTTTAGAAGGACTGCAGTGCCCGAGGCAGGGCCTCCTGCTCCAAGCGGGGCCACAGCCTGAGAGTGAAGCTGCCCTGACACCGGTACGTGACTGTGGTCCGGGCATGCCAGTGCTGCTCAGGGTTCTCTGAAGCTAGTCTCGCACCTCCAAAATGTCCCTGAGCTGCAGGGGACACCCTGCCCTTCCTGCCAGGGAGCTACAGCTCCCGGCTGCGGGTGCAGCCTGCACTGCAGAGCCGACAAACACCCCATAAAAATGAGTTGTGGCATTTCTGAATGAAAAGGGGTCCCGCAGGAATGACCAGAATGATGGAGGGGTACGGCTGGGAGCCCTCAGAGGACTAAAGGCAACACTGGCCCCTTCTTGACCCCCCAAATCCCTGGGGAGCTCTGGGGGTACCCCTGAGCCATGCCTTGCTGGGTGCAAGCAGCCAGCATGCTCAGCAAAGCAGGAAATTGGCAGGGCAGGAAGAGCTGCAAACCCACGCGCTCGGGATCTGAGTTAGGACTGGTCAAAATTAAACCCTTCCTTCCCTTATTTTTACCAGATGAGCCTTAACCCGGATCATTTTCCTGATTTGGTTTGCCATGTGGCTGCCTCAACCACAAGAAAAGAGGGAAGAGACGGAGCAGGAATGAGGAAGAGGACAGAGAGGCTGCTGCTTTCAACTCATTCCAGATTAAAGAGGTTGTGAAACGGCAGCATCAGTTGAGTCTATTTGGTGCAATTGCAACACAAATGAACTAATAATGTTGATAACACACCAGTCCTGCAGGATCAAGGATTAACATTTACCTGTTCTGCTGCACCAAATTGCCTCCTGCTGCTATAGATTTACACTGCAGGATTTGGCCTGCAGACTGGAAACTTTTCAAGGCAGAGTGATTTATCTGTAAAGGACATTGCACATTCAGGGACCTGCATAAATAATGCAAAAGTATTTAATAATAACCTGGCCCCTGCTCTTAACAATGCCAGGAGAAGAAATTGCTTCACTGGAGTGCCTCTTGTGCCATTTGCAAAGATCTTTATTTGCTAACTGTCTCAAAGAGAAAAGAAAACAGTAGTTTTGAAACGCGGAAAGGATGTCGCTAGGTTCTGGGATTTTATTGCAAGCCTGGCAATCTTTATGATTGACTTAAAGAACCCTTTTTCTGGAGTCATATTAAAACAACATTAACTCATCTTAAACTTTTTTCGGTTTTGATCTCCTAGGTCAGCAGTCAAAGTTTGAAAGCATGACTGCAAAGGGCTGCGAAACTCAGGAAGGAAAGGGATAGGCTCTAAGAATTATTACCTCTAAAAGCCTTGTCCTTTCGATTCTAAGTGCTACTTTTGAGATTTGACTCAGGATTTCCAACTCAGGGGCTGGCAATTCTGTCACGCCCACATCACAACTGCTAGGAAAAAAGATGTCTAATTTTTTCACTGTTTTACCTATCCACTTTTTATATAAGACAAAACTAGCTGTAGGGCCATAATCAAATACCAGGATTTTCCACATGTTAGTGGTTGTTTTGGACAGATGAAAGGTTTAAGTCCTGATTAGGTGAAAGCCGTATTTCAATGAACATTATGTACCCGTGTTTCCAGCAGTCAGGGTCTTGTGGTGCCCTGCCTATGTCTTTCTGTGTTAGCTCACACAGTGGCTGCACACATAATCAGGGCCAGTTTCAATCAGTGATCATAGAGGAGACGTGGGTAAATGTTTTTCCTTAGTAAGGAGAAGCATGGCTGTCACGTGGTCAAATCAACCGGTTGACAAAAAAAGATTTTTGATTAAAAGATCAAATGATGTTTTCAGCTGTTTCTATAAAGCTTCATGATTTGGTTCCACTTAGAAACACATTTTTCACTGTTCTTTTCAGAAGAAAACCAAGCAGTTCACATTTGTCTGATAAAGTGGTTTCACATAACTTCAATTCTCTAGTAAGGGCTGCTATCAAAATACCTAAAACGGAAGGATTAATTTTTCTGTGCCTTCATGTTGCAGCTCAGAACATGGTGTCAGTTAGGGCCGTTCTCCATTTGTTCTTATTCACTTTCTATGAACATTCAGTCACTTGGGTTCCAATTCATCACCTCACTTAAGCATGTTTCTCTATAAATGTGTTTAAAAGTAAAATTGAATCAGGTTGTTCTCCTGAAATGGTACACTTAGTTTCACTATCACGCATGTTTAACAAAAGGAAAAGATTTATCTCAAATTCTGAAGTATTTACCAAAAGCAACATCCAATTGTGCACCAGGTTATAAAATTCACAATCTGCATCTGATGCTGCCTTGATTTAGACAGGCCTTCCATAAGAGACCAGATGTCTCAGTTCACTAAAATGCTTAAGCATATGTTTAATTTTAAGAATATGAATATTTCTATTGATATCAATGGCACTTGCTTACATTTAAGAATACATTTTGCTGGGCTGAAGCCAGAAATAGTGCCATGTAATGCCAATAAAGTGCAAACTGCAACATTTCTCTAAGTGCTTGCTGGGACCAATCTAAAAATGAATCAACAAAGAACCGTAATGTGAAAATGCAAAAATTAATATATGTGAGATTTTGTTGTTTACTATCCTAATACTGCCAAGCATTAACATCCACCAGAATACTGCCAAGTGAAATCAAAACTGAATCTGTGAAATGGAACAAAAATGGCAACAAGTTGGATTTCTTATTCATCATGATTCATCCTATCAGACTTAAAGATTTACTAATGTAACACAATAACATTCACCATCCTGACGGAAAGACATACAGAGATTAAAGACAGGGTCTGACCCCATTTGTACCATCCTTAATGTGCACTAAGACGATTCAGCTCAGAGTACCAGTCCAGGCTGAAGTGGATGCTTGAAAGAGAGAGCAGGATCTTCTCCGTAACAGTTGGCACAGAGAAGAAGTGCCTTGAACAAGGATAACATTTAATGATCAAAATATCCTAAAAGGTCATTAAAAACATGATTTTGCTCTCTGGCTTATTGTGCCTTACCTTTCACAGGACTCTGTGAATTGCCATGTTATGAAAAACTGACGCAAATGTCTAGGCACCAAACACTTTAGTTATTTCTATTTGTTCCCATAACTTTATTCATCATGAGCCCAACAGTACTGCCATTGCCAGTGACCCATGTAGACCTGGGACATACCCCTTATTCCCCTATGATGGTATCGTAATACAAACAGCTATATATCCATATGCAAATGATTGCTGTTTTCAAGCTGTTCACAAGCGACCTTATACACTGCCCATACGGTACGGTAATATGTTTTCCACATATGTCAGATGTTTCATGACACATTTCACGCATATATTTAAAATAGACTTCACAGCATATAAAAATGCACAGGCAGTGGAGGAAAATGGCCTACATCTGCAATGTTTACACAATGCATTTCAGAATTACGTGAAATGTGTCCAAATTGATTGTATTCTTCATTCAGCTAAAATATTGATAGCATATAAAATGTACATGTAGTGGACTCACTCATAAGCACATATTACAATACTTTGCTCTGATGCCTGAGTAACAAATGGACAGTATTTGTTACAGCTCTGCCTTCACAGTGTAGCTACACAGACAGTCCTCAATTCTCCCTGTGTTGGTTTAAATAGTATTTGTTGCATGCCTATGTTGTTTTATATTCCAACCCGACTCTCTTGAAACCATGCTGGCTGGGCCTTTATGGAACAAAATCAAGCTTCAAGGCATTTGAGAATTGCTACTCTGCCAAGATAGGATTTTGGTGAGATCAGGTGCGCTATTGTCTCATGGGTAGCGATATCAGTGATAATGATTAAGTTTCAGTGATACAAATTTCAGCATGGTATTGCCAGCCAAATTCCCTGAGACACAGGCAAGTTTGCATGTACTGCAGTGTGGGGGATTATCTCAACTGGTGTCCTACCTGAGCTAGCTAGATTACAGCTGGTTTGCACACATTTACATATGTGGCGACCCCACCTCCAGTTGCTGTGTAAATAGGTGAAAGCCACAAAAAAGCTCATTTCATATAGTTCCAGCAAAACTGCCTACTTTTGGTGGAAACTGTCTTGAGAGCAGCTGACCCAGAATCCACAAACATCAGAAATTCCCATTAATTTGAATGTTACAGATTGTGAAATGCCACTCCCCGAGCTCTGGGATGTCTCACAGCCTGCTCTCAGTATCGAGAGGACCAAACTACCAGGATGGAAACGGCCAGTTGCTCTGAAAACCACCAAGCTGAGCAACTGGGGCTGGAAAGAGAGGGAACACCAGTCCACAAGAGGAAAAGACAGCACACTGTGCAAGCCATAGGTCAGGGTGCTCAGAAGCATGGCAAGCATGGGTATGCAGTCACAAGACCGCTGCAGTAGAGCCCTGGAAAACTACAGACACTGGGAATACCTTGGCTGGGGAGAGGTTATATATCAGACATGGTATTTGTCTGGGATAGTAATTCCTTCTCCCATTTTGGACTCTCTTTTCAGTCCAGAAAAGATTCAGAACAGGTTTTTTGGTACTAGTCAGATCCTGCTGCTGATCTCCTCCTGTCATGTCCTATTTTTCAAGCTATTTTCCCCTGATATTTTTCAGTCGTCTAAAGGCTATCCCGTCTAGAGTGACCTTCACCACTCTGAAGCTAGCCTCTCTCTGACCATGCAGATGATCATCTTTCAACGACTTTGGCATCAACTGCAAGAAGGCACATGCAAAGCAGACACACATTTCAGTAGTGAACCTCCCTCCCTCCTGTTGAACCACGCTTGTGCTTGCTCCAACAGGCACATAAGGTGCCTGGGCCCGTCTTCTCCAGGCTGGCAGCTCGTATTCAGTGCTGGACAAATCCAGGCTGTGAAATGCTCTTCGTGGCGGGTCCAGCCGGCTGGTGGGATTGGCACGACACAGACCGTTACATCACTTGGCCAAACCTGACCTCTGTCTGCAGAGTGCAAGGGAAAGGTATTGTCATCCGACGGCTGCTCAATAGCCAGGCAGAAGGAATTGATAGGTGTCAGTTCAGCCTGCAGTGGACCAGTAGCTACATTATAATGCCAACCTCACCTTTGGTGTTAATGAGGCCCCTTCATTAACAGCCTCGATCAGAAGGGTCAGGGACTGAATAGAGACGAACTCCTTTCTCACCCAGAAAGCTGGTCCTTCTCATTCAGAATTGAAGCACGTTGGCGGAGCAGTTTGAGGACGTTTGTGCTGCCCATGTTGCATCTGCAAGGGACATGACGTATTTGTGACTATTCATCCGTCTCTTTTCACCAGCACTAAATACACAGAAAGCAAAAAATAAATTCTCATTGTGTTCCCGCTTACTAAGAAATTTTTCCCTCTTCCTTCTGGTTTGGAGGGTTATTGTACACTAAAAGCCTTTTGCATTTTTCAGTAGCTATAGTAAGCTATAATTTAGATTTTCCTCAGGCACAAAAGAACTTAGTTAAGCTAAATTGTATTACAGTGTTTTTTTCTACTAAGTCCTTCATTAATAAGGGAACTAAAGAATTTCCAAGCTGTCTGTAATTTTTCCCAGATGTAGCTAGTAGTTGCTACTAGTATCTTTCTGGCAATCAGAGGTTTTGGCTATTAACAATCTGGACTTTCACTGTACTATCCTGGTGTTAAATATGTGCTGTGAATACCACAGTGCGGAGTGTGAATTGGAGAAGGAGGGGAAGGCAGAGAACAGGCAAAGTGAAATCATTTTTAAAAGAATAAATATTGCTGGGATTAACAGCTGATTCAAATGAACATGCTTCCCTGCAGGGATCCAAATGCTGATTAGCAAACCAGGAGCCCTGCTACTTCAGAAGCAGCATTGCTGCAGAACTTAGGTCTTCTCACTCACAGATTTCTCTCTTTTTCACTACCTGTTCTGTTTTCTTCATGGCAGCCAACATGGACGAATCCTACGCTGAGCCTTTGGCATGAACTAAGGATGACAAAGGCCACGGACAGCAGTACACGAACCAAAACAACACCCAGCTCCCTCAGTGCTCAGAAAAACCAAATCCTCTCTTGAATTCTGGTTCAGGACTTTTTCTGAGGCTGTAAGTAAAGATATGACACTGTTGTTGGCAAACCCATGGTAAGTACCAGAAGAAAGATATGCAGCCCTTAATACTTAAAACATCGTCAGTTGTCTGTTTTGATTGCGGTTATGTTCATCTTGGAAACACCACAGAGTACTTGGCTCATCAGATACGCTTCATGAAAGTAGACAAGGACCACTGTAATCATTTTGCAGCTGGTAAGTGACTTACATAGGTCCAGAAGAGGATTTAGGGGTCTTTCCACTCAGTAGTGTTGCACATGGACACAATGCTGAGGTGTGTATTTTCTCAGAGAAACTCTGCTCAAATGCAAGATCTCTGTCTTAATCTTGAAGTCCATAGGACAATTACAAGGTCATTTTTTCTACGCTGTCTGACTCTACGTGCTGGGGACAGCCTTCCTTGTTGGCTGGCTGGTGTCCAAGCCACTCAAAGTACAGACTGACCACAGAACTTGTGGTCTTCGGCTCAGAGTGGGAAAGGGGAAGATGCAGCTAAAAGAGTAAAGAGAAAATAATGATGAATGGCAATAAACAGTAAAACAAACTTGTTTCTCCAGAGATAGGAAGGGCAAGACAGGGTTAGACAAGAGGCTGGCTGCTGTGTATATAATTTACGCACAGACATCCACACACACATACATATCAGTAGACGATAGGGCCTTAGAGCGGATTTGTCAGCCAGCCATCCCAGTGAGAGATGCCAAGCCTACAGGAAAGAACTTTTGCTGCAGAATGAGAGCAGGCTGGCAAGCAAGCAATTTGGGTGGCTTGGGTTACATGCCTGGGGGGGCTGCAAGAGGGGTGCTTGTGTCTGTTTGGGGGTCAGTGTTGCATTCCTGCAGAGAAGGGAGAACTGAGGAGGAGGGGAGCAGCACGGGAGGAAGAGGAGGCGTCTCCAGAAACTGTTCTGATGTCTGTTGCCTGCTCCCCAGGCAGAACCTCCGGAAAGTTGGAGCAGGATCTGCCAGGAGCTGGCCAGCTGGCCAGGAGGTATCTGTAGACACCTGAGCGAGGGCTATGCTGTCCCAGGTTGCACGTGACGTGACCTTCCCACTGAAGCATTAGGACTAATTTCTTTCCAAACACCCCAGTTGTCACCTCCTTCACCGATGCTCCCCAAGAATGGTGAGGCTTGGCCTGTAGAACAGTCATGGTGTGTACAGGCAGGAATGAGAAAGGGTGTGTTATACTTTCCCAGGACTGTAGATTAGCCTGTGCTGGGTGAAACACCGCAGAATTATTTCCAGTCCTGTGTTTATCTGGCCAAGGCAGAGACAGGTGCAGTGCAAAGTCTTTTTTCCACTTTATTTTCCATGATCCCCAGCTCTCAGGGGACAGAACCAGCCCTTGGCATACTGTGGGCCAAGCGGGATGAAACACACACCTTTCAGCCCAAGACAAGGATCTCTGAAGCAAGGCTTTCAAAAGAAAAATAAAAAGCCCAAACAAAAATTAGGGAGAGCTGTCGTGCTTCATTTGCATATTTGAATATGCAGATCGGATCTGTTTCTTATCCATTGGCACTGGCCCTACTGTAGATGGCAGCAACACAGCAGATCTCTGCCAGAATACAGTGCCACAAAGAAAGACGCTAATTGGATTTGCAGACGCTTATTGCAAAACCCAGAAGTTGCTGGAATAGATATAAAGAAACAGGAGCTCAGCCCACGGCTGCCTTGGGTGCGAAGGCACTCAGCTGACAGCTCGTTAGTTTGAGATGTCCCTGCAAAATTAGAAGTTTGGAGGAGCCTGGGTGGCTGCTGGCTACACCTTCCCCAGCACAACCAGCACCTGAAACTCCCAACACTCTCTCCTGTAGAGACTAGCAATTTTTTTTACCCTTGGCTGCAGGGTGTTTCTTTTTTTTTTTTTTTTTTGAGCTTCAAAAGAAAATTGGGGGTGCACTTGATCACTCATTGGGCTGGAAACTGCTCAGAACAGGAAAGCGCTGGTGCAGCTAATGCTGGTTGTAGGAATTTCTCTCCTAGAGTGCTTTCACAGTTGCATGTAAAGAAGTATCCTGGCACAGTTTAAGCTGATCCACTCGCATGACTCCAGGGGTGCTGGTTTGGAGCACGCATCGATGTAATGACATGCCTTCTCTGAATGTGGCACCCCAGCTTCTTCAGTACAACGCAGTTTCATGGCCAGGTATTGGACTGCCTCTCTGGGTGCTTTTCCCTCCTGAGAAAGTGGAAGCTGAGATGCCTAATCCAGGGTTTCCCATCCCTGACTTGGAAGTGCTTGGGTCCCATCCTAGGCCACAGAAAACCTGGAGCAGTGACTTGCGTCCCAGCCAGCAGACGTAAATATAGCTGGGGAAATGCAGTGCCGAAGTTGGAGGTCAGCCTGGGTCCTGCACTGGGAGAGCAACAACGAGCTGGGGAAAAACAAAGGCACCCAAAAATTGTCACTGATGGGAATCAAAATTAAAAAAAAAATATCTAATGAAGTTGCACGGGATGTAACAGACAACTTTGTGGGAAAGAGAAAAGTTCAGGGTCTTGTGTGTCTGAGCAACACTTCTTGCATTTGGACCAAATTCAACAGAGTAAGAGTGCAGTCGAACTCTCCACTTGTGGAAGAGGGAGACATGTTCAGGAAAGATCCAGCCCTGGGAGCTCATAACGAGTAAGGGCTGTGATGAGGCTGAGAATGAATAGGAAGGACTGGGAGTTAGGAAATAAAAGCCTTAGCTCTAAGAGTCATGTGCATGGGAATAATGTCCACAATTAAAGGTATCAATGAGAACCCCCAGAGAAAGAGGCCTTGTCTCAACAGAGAAGAAAAGAGACTGTCCAAGGAGATGTCTCTTGGGCCTGCATCAGACAGGAACATGGAAAATTAGAACCGGAGCGCTTAAAAGAAGAATCCAAATCAGGCTCTTTTTGTTGTTGTTGTTAACTGAAGCGATTAAGCATTTTGCTTTACTAATATCTTCTATCAAGCTGATGAGGTAAACTGGCTCTTTAGAATGATTTGGGAACTGACTAATCCTTGCCTGTGGCTATCAGTTAGCAACACACACAGCATTATTGGCTAACATGCATTTTTCTGCTGCCTTACAGAGATCAACAAACTATTTCAAGAAACCCGCACGAAGAAAAATTCTGCTTTCCTCCTAAGAGAAAATTTGCTCAGGAACAGCCACAAATTGCACTTGTAACGGCAGCCCTCCGTTAATTTAAGGCTCACGAAATCGAGCGAAACAACTTGTCACTGAGAGTCGGGAGAAAACGTAAACAAAACGCCACTTTTCAGATGCAAATGTCGCGCTCGGAGTCAGCAGCGGGGCTGAGAAAACCGCGTTTGCAGGGCGGGCGGCTGCTAACGGTGCCTCGGCCGCAGCCAGCGGCTCCTTTCTCAGCCACGACGGTGACCTCCGGGCTCGTCACCCAGCTGAGCCCGCGGCCGATAACCGCTGCCTCTCTGAAGGAATCCCTCGGAGCATTTGCATTGCAAATCCGCTCGCTCCGGGCCAAACCCGAGATATCGTTCGCCGCCGAGGCGCTCCGCGGCGAGCACCCCTCGCTTCCCCCCGGTCTCTACCGCGGCGAGCCCCGGGCAGGGCGACCCGCGGGGCCGGCCGCCGGGGGACGAGGGAGGCCGGGGGGAAAGCGGGAGAAATGGGGGGAGCCGGGGGAGGAGGGGAAATGAAGGTGTGTGGGGGAAGGAGGAGGGACAAAGGGGGGAAGAGAGGGAGATGGGGCGGGGGGAGCGGCCGAGGGGAACGGGGGACACTGAGGGAAAATGAAGGCGTGCGAGGGGGGAGCGAGGGAGACCGAGAGGAAAATGAAGGGGAAAGGGGAGAAAATGAGTGCTATTGAGGGAAAATGGGGGACGCTGAGGGAAAATGAGAAAAAAGTGAGGGAAAATGGGGGACACAGAAGGAAAATGGGGGAGAGTGGGGGAAACTGAAGGTGCGTGAGGGAAGAATGAGGGAGACCGAGAGGAAAATGAAGGAGAAAGGGGAGAAAATGAGGGCTGATGAGGGAAAATGAGAGAAACTGTGGGGAAAATGGGGGACACTGCAGGAAATTGAAGGTGTATGAAGGGAGAACAAGGGAGACTGAGAGGAAAATGAAGGAGAAAGGGGAGAAAATGAGTGCTATTGAGGGGAAATGAGGGACGCTGAGGGAAAAAGGGGGACGCTAAGGGAAAATGGGGGACATTGAGGGGAAATGGTGGACCCTGAGGGAAACTGAAGGTGTGTGAGGGGAGAATGAGGGAGACTGAAAGGAAAATGAAGGAGAAAGGGGAGAAAATGAGGGCTGATGAGGGAAAATGAGAGAAACTGTGGGGAAAATGGGGGACATTGCGGGAAATTGAAGGTGTATGAAGGGAGAACGAGGGAGACTGAGAGGAAAATGAAGGAGAAGGGGGAGAAAATGAGCGCTATTGAGGGAAAATAGGGGACGCTGAGGGAAAAAGGGGAACACTAAGGGAAAATGGTGGACCCTGAGGGAAACTGAAGGTGTGTGAGGGGAGAATGAGGAAGACTGAGGAAAATGAAGGAGAAAGGGGAGAAAATAAGAACTCATGAGGGAAAATGGGGGACGCTGAGGTAAAATGAGAGAAACTGAGGGGAAAATGGGGGATTAAGAAGGAAAGTGAGGGTGTGTGAGGGGAAAATGAGGGAGATCAAGTGGAAAATGACAGAGAAAGGGAGAAAAATGAAAGATATTGAGGGAAAATGGGGGACACTGAGGGGTGGTGAGAGAAACTGAGGGGAAAATGAAAGGAAATGAGTGACAGCAAGTGAAAACAAGTGAGACTAAGGGAAAAGGGGTACACTGAAAGAAAATAAGGGAGATTGGGGGTAAAATTAGGGAGACTGAAAAATAGTGAGGAAGATTAACGGTAATTAAGAGGAGATGAGAGAGCAAGGGGAAAAATGAAGTAAAGCAAGGGAAAATGGGGGAACTGCAAGAAAAATGACAGACATTAAGGAGAAATGAGGGCGAGCAATGGGAAAAATAGGGAGATGGCGAACAAGGGAGCATGAAGAAGGAGGGAGAAATAGGGAAAATGGGGGACAATAAGGGAAAATGAAGGACAGTAAGGGAAAAATGATGGAGACTGAGGGGGAACATAGGAGAATGAAGGAGATATAGAGAGAAATAATGGAGACAGAAGGAAACAAGGGGGAGAGATGGAGGGAAAATGAGGAAGGAGACGAAGGGAGAACAAGGAAAACCAGCAGCTGAGGGAGCACAGTGCCGCTGGCTTCCTCCCCAGTATGGGCTTAGCCCTGCCCAGCCATTCCACACAGCAGAGTCCGCTGTACCGGGCCCTGCGGTTTCACTTGTTCTCAGCTCATTTGTGTAGGAAATTAATAAACGGGTGAGATCCGCAGCCGCCGGCGGCTGGGATAAATAGGACGACAGAGGCAAAAGGGCGGCTTGGCGCAGCTCGGGCGCGCAACAAGGCCTGAACACCGGTCCTAGCGCCGGTCAGCAGCCGAGCAGCACCCTGCTCAGGGGTATTAAGGGAGGGGACCGGTAAGCGGGACCGGTAAGCGACCCCGGCAACGCCGCTGGAGCCCGGGCAGGAGAGCGCCGCAGCACCGCGCCCGCCGCTGGCTGATGGGGGGAAACGGGCGGGCGGGTGGGGGGAGGGGGGGGCCGAGGGGGGCGGCGAAGCCCCGCCTCCCACTCCCCGCTTGACCCACCGGGAGCCCCACCCTTTCCCCCGCCCCCTCTGCATCCCGCCCGCCTCCCATTGGACGCTCCGCCCGCCCGTCAAGAGGAGGCGGGGGAGGCCGGCGGCTCCCGGGCGGAAGCCCCGCCCAGAGGCGGGAAGCGGCGCTGCCGTTGGCTGGAGGGCGGGTGCCCGTCTGGCGGCGGCGGTTTCCGGTTCCGCGGGGCGGGCGGCGGGGGTGGGGGGGGGCGGGTGGTGGCGGCGGGGCTGGTGCCTGTGAGTGACACACAATGAGGCGGGCGGCGGGGCCGTGAGGGGCCGCGGCCGAGGAGGAGGAGAGGAAGCAGCAGTGAGGCTGTGGGGTGGGGAGGGGGGGTGGGGGGAGAAGAGTTAAAAAAAAAAAAAAAAAAAGGGGGGGGGGGAGATCCGAGGGCCCCCCCCGCCGACCGGCAGCCGAACCGCCGCGGCGGGCAGCGAGCGAGCGAGCGGGGCCCGCAGCGCTGCGCCCAGCCATGGACAATCAGGTGAGGGGGGCGGTGGGGCCGTGCTGCTGGGGGGGGGATCCTGGGCGCCTCCCCCCCCCCCCCCCCGAAAACACACACACGGGGGGATGGGGGGTGGGACCCCAGCACCGGGAGGGGGGGGGCCGCACAGGGAGAGGAGGGGACTGCGTCGCCCCTGCTGGAGCTGGCAGCATCGTGCCCCCCCCCCCCTTTTCTGGTAATTCCCCCCCCTTTCGGGTAACCCACTCCCTCTTTTCGGGTAGCCCCCCCTTTTCGCCTCCCCCCCACTATTTCGGGCATCCTCCCCTCTTTCTCCCCCCCCCCCCCCTTCTGCCCCCCCACCTTTAGGGCACCTCCCCCTTTTTCTTGCCTCCTCCCCCCATTCCGCCCCTCCCCTTCCCCCCCCATTTCGGGACCCCCCCCCATTTCGGGCAGCCTCCCCCTCCCTTTGCCTCCCCCCCTTCCCCTCTTTTTTTTTTTTTTTTTTTTTGGGGTGTGTGTGTGTGTGTGTGTGTGTGTGTGTGTGTTGCTGAGCCCTCGCCCCTTCATGGGCGGCCGCGCTGCAGCCTCGCCCCGGCGGGGGGTGGCCCCGCGCTTCCCGCACGATCCTGCCCCGGGTTCCTTCCCGGGGGGGCGGTGGCGGCGGCGGGCAGCCCCCGGCAGCGGCGCTGCGGTGCCTCGGCGAGAGGAGGAGGAGGAGGAGGAATGCTGGAAGTTCACCTGGGCTCGCCACGGCAGGCTGGTGCAGGCCTTTTGTGTGCGAAGCTGGCGTGCGGGCTGCTAGCGGGTCACCCCCGGGCTGGCGAGGTAAGGCCCGCTACCCCGTGAATAATAACCCGAAGGAGGCCGAATGGGGACTGGTCATGGCTTTCAGGCAATTAGCGCATCAAACAAATACCAGAGCGCGCTACAGAGCGTTTATTAAGTTGAAAAGCAGACTCCTTTGTATTATTACAAATCGTTTGAATAGGATCCTGGTTTCCCTTTGTTGAGAGACATGCTTGAGGGAAAGAAAAAGAAACACTCCGTTTTCAGTGGAGCAACTTTGGATGTTTGTTATGTTGGGAGATCTTATTTTCAAATGTGTTTCAACTTCTGGCTTAATTCATAGAGCTTGTTAATTGGACCGATCTGTGAGGAGTATAGCAAGTACAACTTTCCCTCTCAGCTAAACAGTTCTTTTTTTTTATGTTTAATTTTGTTCTCTTCCACATAGTCCCATCTGTTTCTCAGCTAAAATTTCTCAGCCGTTTCAACTAGAAAGGCAAATTCTGTAGAGTGACAGCCATTTGCACTTCTCGGGAGAGGGCTAGTAACTGGCAACGGTAGCAAAATTTAAAGGGTAATTATGGAATTGATAACGTGAGGCTGCAGAACAGACTGGATCAGTTGATGCAAATGCCTGCCTGAGCAGTGGGACGTTCCCAAATAAAGCGTGCCCACGAGCACCCTCCGAGGTGAGCCCAGGCTGTCGGCAGGCTGTCTCTGCATAATGCACTTCCACCCTGGGAAAGATTGCGGCGCTTTGAGCCAAACACCTTGCCTTTTTTCTTCTTCCGTAACGTGGCGTGGAAGAACAGGCGGCCATGCAGCGTTGGTTTTAGTGCAGGAGTGAGATGGAGCCAGTGTAGATGAGCCCTAACGCACAAAAGAGGGAAAATGGCCTGCCAAGAGGACTTGCAGAGGAAGGTAATCTAAAGGAATGTTGCACTAAAACAGGTGAAGCAATTGATGAGACGAGTTTGTCCCCAAGTGTTAGTGTTGATGCGTTGGATGGCGGCTGGGGCTATTTTACTGTAAAGATAATTGCTTGAAAGGCTGTGCTAAGGTTTATAGTTGAAATTAGCACTGGACTGTAATTTGGGAGATCAGGCTTTGATGCCTGGTACTCTGAAGACTTCCTGTGTGATCCTTCTACAAAGAAAAAAGCGTACGGAGATAAAGTGACTTGGGCTTTTTCGGAAAGTATTAACCTTACTCTGAAAATCATACTCTGATGAAATGTCAGGCCGGACACAGAAAATGGTTTTTGAGCATTAATCGTGGTTGTGTTTTCTGTTGCAGTTTCTCAGTGAGAAAATAGGGGTAATGCTTTCCCTAAGCATTTGTCTGGAGCTTGGGAAGCTTTTGGTTTTTGTTCATTGTTTAACGTCATGCCCTCAGGTTGGCTCTGCGTCCACTTGTGTTATAGATAATGACAAATAATGTTGCCTTTCCTAATTGGGAATTGCCAGAAAGAACAAGGCATTATTTTCAAGTCTGAGGTGAAGAAGGATGTGAGGATTAAAAACCAGGCCCCCCCACTCCCCCGTTTTTAATAAACTTCCAGTTCCTGAAGCTGAATTTGGTGGTTTAGTTTGAGATGGCTGTGCTGCTGGTCGAGTTTGTGTAACGCGTGTGCACCAAATTAACCCAGTAAGGAGTCAGACACTTTAGGTGCGATTCCATCTCTAGAAATCGTGCCCTAAGATTTGTTTGCTGTAACTTGTGTCTGAATCTTACTTGCTTTTTCCTCTGTTACGTCTTTTTTAATTCATTTGCTTTTTTCTGACTGTGAAGTCACCAGGAATATGTGCATCTTCACAATTTAATTTAATCTGTTTTTTAAGACATTTAATAGGATTTTTTTTTAAACTCTGAGGGAGACACTGAATACACCTTTCCTGCTTCTGTTCTTCTCTGATTAGAGTAGGATTCGAGACTGCAAATCAGAATCAGGTCATTTTAGTATCGGATATTGTACAGGCATATTATACATTGGCTTTGTGTGTGAAAGTGTGTTAATAAAATGTATTTAGAAGAATGGAGGATTGTAGCTGTGTTCTACTGAATTACACATTCCTGACAATATCAAAAGCCACCAATTTGTGACTTGATTTTTCCTGTTTTAAGATTAGTTTTCTGTTAGCGCTGTGAATTCTGTAAGCTGCGAACATCAAGTTCTCTCTCTGACACTTTCTAGAAATAAAAATTCTGCAATTAGACTTTGCCGACAATTTATTTGATAAGTGAGGCAGATAAACGTATTCCTCTTCTACAGCTGCTTTCTCTGCAGTGCTAATATTAGGGGAAAAATAGGTATGAAGTGGTGCTAGGATCTATTTTTGGTGCCTTTTCTGGTTGCCAGCACCAGTCTTCAGAATGAGACTAATCTCTTGGTGGAGGCTGTTGTATTCTTCCCCTGTGGTTATCTAGTGTCTTCTGTCTGTGGGGCTCACCGTTAGGCATTCCACGTAATCTGTTCCATTTTGCTTATGGCCTTACCTCTGTCCTCAAACAGTGCACGGTTCAAGTCAAATTGGAGCTGGGGCACCGGGCCCAACTGCGGAAAAAGCCCACCACCGAAGGGTTCACTCATGACTGGATGGTGTTTGTCCGTGGCCCGGAGCAGTGCGACATCCAGCACTTTGTGGAAAGGGTGGTCTTCCGCCTGCACGAGAGCTTCCCGAAACCCAAGCGAGGTGAGTCAAGGTTTGAAGGCGGGTTATTGGGTCTTCGGTGTGAGACAGCACTGTGCGGTGTGGGTTGTCTTGTTCTATCAGGTTTTTGTAAAATCTCCTCTGGAGGAACAAAACCTATATTGCGTGCGCTTGCCTTAACCTTTACCATCTTTGTTTGAGGAAGGGCAGGGAGAATGGGACCTTTCTTCTGATGAAAGGTTTGGAGGTGAGATGCTTTCTCTTCTGTAAGCATTAGTATGTGCAGGTCCTCCAGACACTGCCAGGTGAAGGTAATTCCTGGTACAAAAGGCGAAGGGGGAGTGGTTTGTTAATGCTGGCCAACAAAAGCTGGAAGCATGTGAAGGATGAGTGGCCCTCCTACAGTGCTAGTGTATTTACTGGAGTAAGTAAGCTTCTGCATCAGTCCCTAAGTAGCTGTGAGGACTCCTGCAGGGTGCCAGCGCGGGTAGTTAAGGTATTTAAGGCAACAGAATTCACTGCAGCCGAAGGGGGGTCTCTGCCTCAGTACATTTCAGCTGCACGGGTGTGTGTGCACACTAGAGAGTGCCCAGGGGAGGGCAACAAAGTGGTGAAGGGTCTGGAGGGGAAGATGTATGAGGTGTAACTGAGGTCCCTTGGTTTGTTCAGCCCAGAGCAGAGGAGGCCGAGGGGAGGCCTCACGGCAGCCTGCAGCTTTCTCACGAGGGGAGCGGAGGGGCAGGTGCTGAGCTCTGCTCTCTGGGGACAGCGACAGGACCCGAGGGAACGGCATGGAGCTGGGACAGGGGAGGGTCAGGCTGGGTGTTAGGGAAAGGTTCTGCACCCAGAGGGTGGTCGGGCACTGGGACAGGCTGCCCAGGGCAGCGGGCACAGCACCGAGCTGTCAGAATTCAGGACGCGTTTGGATGCCGCTTGCAGACATGGTCTGATTTTTGGGTGGTCCTGTGCAGAGCCAGGAGTTGGACTTGATGAATCTTGGGGGTCCCTTCCAACACAGGACATTCTGTGATGTATTTGCGGTAGGTGCTGTGCAGTCAGCAAGGCTGGGGAGCTGATCCGGCTGGGTAGAACATCGGAATTGTAATGTGACTTTGTGCTGGATCAGTTCTTTGCTCTTCCTGACTGTGCAGTACCACGAACCTTATTGTTGGCTTGGGGCAGCTGGAACGTGTGGTTGAGGTGGAGGAGCAGGAATTGCCCTTCTCGGCAGCAGCAGGGACTTAAATCTATTTAAGATCGTGTTAACGGCATCTGCAGTGTTGTTGTTACGTAGTGTTACCAGGAGTGCTGGCTGCCTAGGAGTACCGCTATAAATTACTTGGGAATGGGCGTTCTCTGAAGTACTTTTTTGGAAGACTGCTGGTCGTGCAGGATGTCTTAGCACTTCCTACCGTGTTGCTTATTTGCGAGAGTCCACGGAGGAAAGCAACTGAGAGGTGTTCAGCTCACAAGGATGTGAATCTGGTGTGGATGTTAATATCTTCTTCGAATTGATGCTGTAAAACTGATGTATGATAAGGCAGCGCAGTACTGAGCTGGAAGCTAATTCGTAGAACAGAAGTTACAATCTGCTGTGCCACAATTCTTGTCATCCAGTGTAATTACATTACTACAAACAACTGTGTTGGGATAGTCCATTGTCTTTGCTCAGTAGGTTGCCGTGTCATCTACCTTTAGAGAGAGAGTTTTCCTGTTTCCTAGGTTTTAAAAGCTTTCTTAAGCTCGCTTATAAAGCTACTATGCTTTTGACCAAGTAGTGGATTGTACATAAATTGTGGGGCATATGCATACTAGTTCTAGATCTGTTTGAAGGGCTTCTTCAAATGATTCTCTCTTACTTGAAGCAAAGTCTACTGGTAGGCTTGTGCTGCTGGCTGGTTGCTTGTGGAGTAATTTTAACTTGTTAGAATAGGGCAGCAAAGGAACAACAAAGGCTGCTTGGCAAATAAACTTAAGATTCCTGATGCCATATTGGCATGGTTCTTGGGTTTTGTGCTCCCCCCCCCCCCCCCGATTGTAGGAGTTTATATGAAATTCAAGTTAAAGCAAGTTTAGGGATTTTGATTATTTTCAGATCCACTTTTTTTTTCCACAGTTGAGTTTTCAGTACTGCTTACTAGAACCTGTACGATGGTAAAAGTGCTTAGAGCCGGGGTTAATATTAAAGAAACATTAAAGCAACATTAACATTAAAGAAAAATAATTTCTGTCCTTTTTAGGTTTAAGGTACTGTTTCTTAATCATATTGATGACTTGGAATTTTTTAGAGAAAGTAAAAACACTTGCACTGAATTCCCCTAATTGATTTATTGACTTCATTTACATGTATTGTAGCACGTGAATTGTATGCAAGTGCATCCGGTTCCTGAGAGGGAGAATATCTGTGCTGGTCTCGTGTTTCTCCTGGCAGCTGTTCTGTATATCTGTGCCACGGCCAAACGCACCGAGAATCCTTTGAGCTGCCTATCACTGTGCTGAAACACAGTGATAGAGGACACGAAGGGTTCAGTAACACACCGATACAACAGGTAGTAGGACAGGAGGAACTGAGGCAGGAAGCACGGAGGTTAATTTCTTAGAAGTGATTAACTTTCGCAGTCGACGTATCTGCAGCAGGCAGCACCGTGACCCTAGCGGCAAAGTGTTTCACTGTTCTCCCTTTACTTGCACGTGAAGCATATCATTGCCTTTCCGTGCCCTTCAGGTTTGTTACGAGGTTTGGGTGAAGCAGCATATAGTATGTATATTTATTACATAATTATGAAGATTAAGCATTGCAGGAGAACATTTCAAGGGGGAAAAAAAAAAACGTGCTTGCACATTGTGGGGTTTTGAGGAATAAATGTTGGCATCAAGGTCAATTTTACCTCTGCACACTGTGCAAGTTCTCCCCTTTTGAGTTCTTGCGTTTTTTTGCAGGACGGCTTTAACTGGCAGTTTACATTGTTGTGGAACAGCACAGAACTGTAATTGTATCACTGCAAAAAGGAGAGGGGGAAGAATCTTACAGAGACTCTGGCACAGAGTGTGTTTTATGTTTCCTTTCTATGGGAGGAGCTAAGAACAGATTTTCGTTTTCCTAACTAAGCCCATGACCACCATCTTGTTTTGCTTTGCTTTTTTTTTATTTCCCACAAAGGTCAGTGTTTTAAATGAGTCTTGAGTTGTTGGAGGCACATTTCTCATCTTGCAACTCATTTTCAGGTCAGATTAAGTTGCATTATATTCAAAATTAACATTCGTATATTCTCTTTTCAGTGTGCAAGGAGCCCCCTTACAAAGTGGAGGAGTCTGGCTACGCAGGGTTCATTATGCCCATTGAAGTGTACTTCAAAAATAAGGTAGAATCTGATTTCTGGTCTTCTAATTGTTTTGAGATGTGCCAGAGACTGAAACTGCCTGACAGAAAGACTCTAAATTATGTGACTGTTTTATGTGTGTGTTTTTTATTACTCTAATAAATAGAATTTAACTGGGAGTTGGAAGCTCTTGCCAGACTTCAAAAGAAAGCTTTTGGCAGAAATGGAATTGTATAGAAAGGTAATATCAGGACAACGCGATGGTCCTAGAGATTCTGAACAGAGATTGTACCACTTGTGGCAAGCTTCTCCCCAGCAGATAATAGTAAAACAGTTTAAAGTGTTTCATGCAAATGTGGAAGTAAATCAATGTAAAACGCTGATTTTGTATACATTTTAAAATGTTGTTGACTGGCAATATATTTAAAAATGGATTTTTTTTCTTTGCAATTTTTATTAAAATAACTGTACAGGTATAAAATTTATATTGGCCCAAGACAGCAATTTGCATATAGAGAAGAGTTATTTATGGCTGTGTTAAAAATATTGTTGTCCTGCTTCAGTACTCTTCCAAAAAAAGAAAACATTAAATATTTTAAATCTTAAGATGTATTGCCAACGAATGTTTGAAAGTTAAAATTTGGGATTTATTACTTGCTTTAAGTCTTACCACAGAGGTCACACGCTACATGACTTGAAGAAGGTTATGAAAGCAGGGATTTGGCCACTTGCATTCGTATTAGCTCAGTTTCAGTTAAATTGTTTTGTTAAGCATAGATACTTAATCTTTCTGGTTTTGATTACTACTTTCCCAAAAGAAACCACCAAAAAACCTATTCTGGTTATTATTCCCGCAAGGAAACCTCGATAAACTAAAATGTGAATGTTAAGCCACCTTCCAGCAATGTACCCCCATCCCCTCGACCCTCTAGAACAAGCCCCGGGTTATGCGTACAGCAGACCATTTGTAATAATTCTATTTAGCTTCAGTGTCTTTCCGAGTATACCTCCTGCAGATGTTTCTATCGTTTTCTTCTTGCCCTAATCTAGCACAGTACACTCTGGTGGTGTCATTTGTGAATAATCAGGAGTTTTTTTGGTCTACTACGTTGCTTTTGCCCCACTTCGAGTCTGAGTTTGTAACAAGCCAAATAACGTGACTGAGCAACTACTACAAGAAGGTTTTGCCTGCTACTTTCTTTTGGGTGGGCGGGGTAAGCCAAGGGGATGTGAAGAGAAATGGCAGTTAAAGGGTAGGGGATGGAAGTTGTTGATAGAAGCAGCTTTTTTGGCACACACTGAAAACTGACGTGAATAAAAAACAAAACAAAAAACCAAAAATAAAAACAAAAAAAAACCAGCACCAAAACAAGAACAACAAAAACACATCTCAAAAGCTTAAAAGTAGTTTGTACATTGGCTCAGTTCAGGTTCAAAATCTACCTTTCCATTCTCGACCAAAAACCAGGAGCGTTTCCGTGCTGTTTGCAATGGGAACCCCTAATGATTGTGATGGGTGAGATATGCTTTGTTTCTACTCTTACCTTTTTCCCCTTCCTTTTCTCTCCCAGTCTTTTCTCACACTTGCCCTTTTCCTGTGGGTCTCCCGTGGCTTTGCCTTTTACACGTCCTCAGATCCTACTCTCTCATTTCTGCCTCTCCTGCATCTTCCTGTAGGTGCACTTGTTTGTATTGACTGTCTGCATTTGTGTGCTTTTTTCTCTCCGTTCCCTGTATTCATGCGCTCCTCACAGAATATGGAACTGGCAGCTTTTCTGAGGATAACTTGGTTTCACACACGCTGGGGTCATCACTTCCCATTGTTTCTATAAACACGTGACGGCATAGTTGTTCTTTCTAGCAATAGGGATATGGTGGCTTTTATAAATAAGGGAAATAGGTGGCCTCTGTTGTAGTGGAAACAATGGAAGCAGCAGTTAATTTGGGAGAAGGCTTTTGGTCTTTAGAAGTGTGAAAAGTAGGTAGGAAAATAGTTTTAGTTGTAAATTTATCCTTGAAACTACTTTGAGATCTTTGAAACGCTTACCTTTGCCCTATTTTTTACATGCAAGTATTGTGGACAATTTCTCTTCCACTTTTAATTAATCAGTCAACTAATTAATTCTGCCAGTACTCCCAGTATTAGACTGGGGCAGGCAGTGGTTGAGGGAGAACGTGATAGCTTCGGTCTCCCAGCACATTGTTTGTCCAGAGAAATGTTTCTGGGTTCAGCCAGGAGGTTGCAATATGGAAGCTATACTGAAGTCACTTGAAGTTTGCTTTTATTTCTTTATAGTAGTTTTTCCATCCCTATGTCAGCAAATGTTGTATTCTCTGCCCATTTGGAAGTTCAGCTCGGTACTTGTGATGGCTGGAAGTTTAGAAGTTGCCCAACATGAAGAATCACTTTCATCCAACAGCTATTGCCCAGTGCTGCTACTGACCTGAAATACAAAGAGTTGGGTTATTATTTTCAGTGAGCGGGGTTGAAGGAAACTACGAGGTGAATACTGCTGCAAAGACTGGGATAGAGTAGAAATTAAAATGTTTGGGAAAGAGGAGGAGAAATGGCCGAGGCTTAGAATACAGTTAGTTTTCTCCTTCATTGAAGAACGCGACTTTAAAGCACCATACAAATAAGTATTTACTACTTAAAGGCCATATGTTCACCCTGATCTCTGTAAACCTGTTGACACTGGTGGGGATCAGCTGTTGTGTGGGGAGCATATATTGTTCTGAATTGATTACAGCATTTGGGACTTATCCTTGACTAAGTCTTTTCAAGTAGATATTATGGATTGGTTCTGGGATTGGATAGAAGACGCAGTGTTTTATCGAGGACCGGACAGGACGGGGCGGGCGGTTCTCTCGGGCCATATGCTCCCTACATTCTAGCACGTTTTTGTTGATGAGTGAAGTGTGTCCTCTCAGCTGAAACAAGAGCTGTAAAGGCTTTGGGATTTGTTTATCGATGCATGTTTAGCTTTGTAAAGGTGAGAAGAAAAAGGATTTAAAGAGGGAGTGAAGTAATCTTTGAAGGTTGATCTTTGCCATGGTTGGCTGAAACTTTTTTTCTGCAGTTTAAGCCGCCTTTCTTAGCAGTTTCCTTTCTCCGTTCTAATTTGGTACTGGGATGATAAATAGTGATTGTCAGAGCCAGCGTTCTCTTTGCTTTGGCTAAAGAAACGCGGGCATGCTCACTGCTAAGAAACTTTTACTAAGATTGGATTAAGAATGGTTTTAGCGAACTTCATCAGGGATTTTCTTTAGGCAAGTTTGCATAGAACTGCCCATTAGCTCTCCTCTGTGCTAGAATACTTCTTTGCCTGTTAGGAGTAGGAGAGTCAGTGCTCTTGGCCCTGCTGGAGCTTTTGATGCCTTTCTGTCAGACAGGGAAGTGTCAGCAGAGGATTAGAAAAGGTGCAAGAGCCTGTTCTCCTCCTGTACAAATGTGGTTAGGCCTTGTTGGCATGTGTTTGGCCTTCCTGTGCTGTAATTTAGTTCCTCGTTAAGTAGGTGTTTTCTCGGTCTTGCCATCCGAATAGCAGAAAATACTTGAATATTGCTCTGAACCTTGGGAGTTTGTGTATTTGGCTCTTTTGGAGAGTCCCTTCTAGAGGCCGTCCAGCCTGCGATCTCCTCTGGTGTTGGTTGCCAGCTCGAGCCTCTGCAGCTCAGCGTGGGAAATAAATGCCAGGATCTTAGCAGGTTAAATAGTAAAGATTTTGAAAGCAGGGTTGACTAGTGATGCTAGATCACTTGGGAATTTTTGGACTGAAATGTTAGTATGTTATTCCTATTTTTAAATCCTTTGTGTTTCTTTCTGTAACGAGGGCTGCTGTTAGTGGCTTCTGGTGCTTGAATCAATACAAGCTGGGTACAATAAACACGTTACTGTTTTTCTGATACTCTTCTCCTTCTCTCTTCCCCACCTAATTTCAACGATCTTGAGATTTTTTTTCACGGCGTTGTTGTCTCCAAATACATCTCTCATGGTGGTGTACGTTTTAATCTGGAGGCTGTAGCACAGGCTTGACTTTGGTACTCAGTCACTGTTACGTTTTTGCATCCTAATGAAATTAGGTCTTCTCTGTGCATTCATGTTGTTCTAATGTAAGGCAGGCTATTTGAACGCAACGTGGATGAGATGTGTTGAAGCCTGTAACAGGCAGGACCTTCCCATTGCAAGATGAGAGAGAAGGCTTCCAGCATTTACCCAACGGAATACATGTAACCTAGGGTTTTTTTAGTAGTGAAAAGGGAGGCACGTGAGGACAGCAGAGAAATCCGTTTGATTCTTCCAGTTACGTTCAGGATAAAAACGTGTATGCTTCCCCCATTCTGCAGTAGTTGGAGAAAGTGCTACGTAAAATGCATGTAAAATACTGAAGGGAAAAATTATTTGATCCTGTCTTTCAGAGTAGGAGCTCAGTGGAGACATTGTGTGTGGGCGCAGATATGGCCAGACAGATGAGGATCAGGGCTGTGCCATCAGAAAGGTGTTAGCTGGACCGGTACTCCTGAGGAAGGCTGCTGAAATGCCTGTATTTAGGCAAAGCGCTTGATTTTCTTCAAATCCCTGTGTTACGGGGGCAGGGTCTGTGCAGGTTTGAGGAGAGGAGGAGGTGATTTCGCCTGTTGCTGTTTACTCGCGGTTGCTGTAAGTTGTGGACGGAGTAAAACTTGTCACTGTCAGTGCTTTGAGTGCAAGCTCCCATCTTTTAGGTCTGTATCACCTTACGTAGCAAACCTGAAGCGCTTCCTTGTGTGCAGCTGAGCGATGCTTTTTTTTTTTTTTAATTTTTCCATCCTAAGATGATAGGTGTTATCAGTGCATCCATTCTTCCACCCGTCCTGGCGAAAGCACCCGTGCTGTGTCTGTAGCCAGTGTTTGGCACGTTGACACAGCTCTTCATGTGCTGGAGAGGTTGCAGTGCCTGGCAAGGAGGCATTGTCAAACCCAGCAGCCTTCCCAGCATCGTATCTTGGGTTTGTAAGAGCTGGTAGATTATTAAATACTTGTATTGGAGCAGTGAGTACATTTTCCTGATTTTTCAAAGAAAGCAATTGGCTTCGAATGGGGGACAGTTCCAAAAAGCTGTCCTCTGTTATCTTTTGTGAGGTTTTACAGGGTTTAATAAAATAAGGATGGCCTTGCCAGCAGAGCGCGACATAAGGCGGGCGACTTGCTTTAAAAATGTATATTGCTCTATTCACTTTTAAATGTCCTGTCCTAAAGCGGGAGGGAAGAGTAGTCAGACGGGTTGTGCAGGCTGGGGGTTCATTTATACAGACGTTATGAACTGGTTACGGATAAATGACTCTGTCAGGCTGGATCTGTGGCAAAAGGGAAGTCCTGTTAGATGTTATGGTTATTGAATAACCATGAGGCTGCTTCCTTGGTGTGCTAGATTTTTGTAGATAATTTTGTTTTATGGCTTTCTAAAAGTGATTTATGAGCTTTATGTGCACGCTACCAGTGAAATTCTTTTGATTTGTGTTAAGTGGCAAAGGGCACACCCTGCCTTAAAAACAGGACAAGGAAATTTTAACAAAAGACTTTGAAAAATTCCTGCTCTAACGAAAAGTGCCAAAAGAACTTTAACCCTTTACTTCAGAACTCGAAGGAAAACTAAAGCTGCTCCGGTATTCGTAACTGCACTGGCAGTCGGTGCAGACAGGAAGCTGGAAAACAGTAAAAATAAAGCACAATGTGCTCAGGTTTGGAGATCGGCGCTGCAGCAGGCGGAATTCAGTGGATGGAGGGAAACTTACAGCGGCTGCAGATATGGCTGGGCCCTCGCTCAGCACTACATGCTTCTCTTTTCTTCCCTCGCATCTGAGATTTAAGGAGCAGATACGGACTGAGGTTCAGGGTGGCCTTACTCAGACATCCCATGCCAGGTTAACCGTTTCACACCCAAATTGACCGTTGAATTTTAACCTGAAAGGCAGCAATATCTGCTAATTGTAAATTCCTGTCCTTTCTAAAGCCTTTCTTGGAAGTAAGGCCCTTTAGAAAAGCTTATGGTCTCAGAAGGCAGCGAAATATTCAAAGGAACTAAGTTTCTCCTCTTCTTAGTTTTACTTAACAACAAGGATTGAATATGAGAAGGTAGAATCGTGGAAGGGTAAAAAGCATGGCTCTCCTATGCAGATTATGCTCAAGCAGGAGCATAGAAAGTGGCGCTGCAGCAGGAAAACAAACTGCCTGGAGGATGTGTGGATCCCAACATCTTATTCAAGAAGGTTTTGAAGTGTGACGCTGAGGATTCAGTGTGGCATTCTGTTTAAAGTTGGAGGATGTGTGGGCCCAGGTCAATTGAGGGATATTTTCTTTGGCTTTCTTCTTTTTTTTTTCTCCTCCCCTCTTAATGGTTGTTTAGAGGGGAGAACCTTTGAGGGAAGACCGGATGGGTTAAGCTTTGGAGTGCCTTGAGCTGTAATCATTAGCAGTCAGTGAAGGCAGTAAAGAATGTTTATTTGCAGCTTCTAGCTTTGAGACTTTTGTACTTGTTCTTTTAGGAGTGCTGTAATCTTAACTGTTCACTTAGATGGGGGGCTTCTGATGTCCTGAGACGATACAAAGGATATTTTAATGATCATGGTACTTGGCTAGGGCTTGCTTCCCAGAAGGGTCATGATCTCAGAGTTGGAGAAAGTCACATTTAGAAAGTGTCTTAATTTTGCAATAAGTGAAAGCTCATCACAGAGGTCTGGTACATATTTGGGAACTTCTCTGATACTTTAGAGTCCGTATAAAAAATGGAATAGCTAAGATAAAAGGGGAATTAATCTTCTATTCCATTCTCCTGCTCTGAAAGCAAACAGGCAAACGACACAGCGGAGTTCTGATAATGTGCCATAACAGCCTTTGACTAAAGCCTGCTTTTGCTAATGTATCCGAGATCAATCAATTCCATGTTGTAAACTAGGAACACGTTTTAGAAACAATTCTTAGGCCACATTTGAATTTCTAGTCATCCTTCATTTAAGTTTATTAGACTTTGAGGGACCCTCTACAGCTGCTGTTTTAACTCGTGTAAGCACGCACATGCAGAGCTCCCTAATGATGCAGTTAATGAGAACATCCTTGTAGCAAAGAAGAAAATGACAAGGCGATGTATTTGGCAAGTATATTTTCTTCTTCCCATTCGTATGTTTTAGCAGACACTGAACGCTTTCAAGTATACGTGGATTCTTCAGGACTTTTCCAAGAGACATTCTGAAGACCCTTGTGTTGGTAGCATGCTCTTGTTTGTTAATGTGAGACTTCTCTTATTGTATGTGGCTGCTTAGATGTCTGCCTTTCCCTGTTTGGAAAGTTAGGATGCAAGACCTTAACTCCCAGGTGGGCTTATGGTACTGATTTTGATGTAAACCAGGTGTGGTTACAGCACTTTATTATTAGGAGTATAGCTGGTACAAGCAACGGCTTATTTAGTGATGCTGGCATCCCCCAAGCAAACAGCAGGAATTGGTGTGGTCTGAAGCTGTTTGACTCTTCAACCTATTTTCAGCAAATCTAATGGCTTGGGCTGGAAGCCTGCGGCATCTGTTCCCATACAACAATGCAACTACACCAGGAAATCAAGCTGCTGGATATGAATTGTGGAAAAGACTGCTGTGCAGCTGCTTGATGTTGCGCATTGAATGAGGCATATGGGATGCATTCATGTAAATACTGAATGTACTGTAACAGGGGAGTCTGTTTTGCCACTTTGGAGTTTTCGTCCTGAAATGCAGAATGCAAGAAAACACTAGGAAATGGCGTGTCAATATTTTGCACTACAGAAATAGTATGAAATAATTGCAATTCGGGGTTGGGAAGGAAGGGATTTCCAGTCTTCTGTACAGCGAACGCGTAGTGTTTGCTGTGCTTCTACAGCAGGTGGAACAGAACCAGTGAGGCGCGAACGATCCCCAGCATGCATACAAACTCTGGATTTCTTCAGTGAAAGTGCCCTTGGAAAGTTCAAAAGCCTAGGATATCTTCCCATTCAACTCCTGCAATATGCATATTGAAAAGGATTTTACAAAATGAGTCATCCTTTTATAATTGTGGTTAATCTTTTCTCAGTACCCGCAGAGATCCTGTGAGTTCAGAAGCTGTCCTCCCTAAATAAAGGATTCTGTTTTTCATAATATTGATGGTTATAGTTCAGTTGCTTCCCAGAGAAGATGAGATCTGAATTTTAGTGAAAGCGAAATAGTGGATAAAGATTGTGAATTTGCTTTCCAGGGATTATGTCAGTGCCTTTAAACAGATAATTGTCAGTCAGTATTCTTCTCTGTGCATTTCTTTTGCAGTGGAAAGACATGCCTGACTTTCTGGTGAGAGGTGTGTTAACTGTGGGTGTTTTAGGGACAAATAGTTTATTTTCCAGCTTTGGAAAGCTCTCTGATCTCATGATGAAAAACTATGAATGCAACACTTATTTGGTGGTTTATTTGGGATTCTCAGGAGCGACTCTCTGCATCCTCTGACTTAGGGTGCTTGCCAAACTTCTTCCTTTTTCCCAAAGTCTGTCTTGTTTTTAGGAGGAGCCGAAAAAGGTTTGTTTCACATACGACCTGTTTTTGAATTTGGAGGGAAATCCACCAGTGAACCACCTTCGTTGTGAGAAACTGACTTTCAACAACCCCACCAAGGAATTCAGACGCAAACTTATTAGGGCTGGAGGGGTAAGTGCCAGAGGAACTGGAGATCTGAAGACTTTCTGTTAAAATTTGTGTGATTTAGTTTTGTTCTGAGGTTTCTTTTTACCTGCAGCCAAGTAAGCTATAGTTTTCTATGTTCACTTAAAGACCTCTAGCAGTTTTTATTCCTGGTTATGGAGCAGCACTAGAAGCAGAATGAAGCCACTGCTTTTGTGATCGGTGGTACTTTATTTTCAATTTAAATATCACTTTTAACATCCAAGCAGTAAAGCCCCTCTGGAAATGGAGATCTGTGGGTGTTGCATGATGTCCATCAGGCAGTCAGTTATCGTTGACCTTCCTAGTGTCGTGAGCCCTATCTGTGTAGAAAAGGGAGAGGCTTCCAGTGTATTCCTTACTAATCTTTGCCACAGGAAAGATCAGCAGATAGCATTTGTTGGTCAGTAAATGTCCTCTAAAGCTGGATTTGGCTGCTTGTGGCTTAGCTAATTAAAAAGTAAGGAAAAGTGCTGTAGAACTTAGAGTAAAAATGGGTGTGGGAGGAAAAAGCTGTATTCTTGAAGCCATGATAAGGTTATGGGTTACTACACATAGTTGTTGGGTAAACTGTTACTTCTGGGAAATTAATATGCAGTGATAGACTAAAGAAATTAGCCTTAAATAACTACAAGATGTAGGTAAATTAGTAAAGGCCACGGAGTGCATAAAGTTTTTAACCAGAGGTTGTCACGACTCTGAGACACCCCATATATAGTAATGCATAATTCTGTTTTCTTTAAGGACTTTATTCAAAATGGTCTTAACTGCTGGCAAAACTTTCTTCCAAAAAATATCTTTCTAACCTGAACAATTAAAAAAAAAAAAAAGTGGGGAAGTTTGTCAATAATAAATCTCAAGTGTAGTAAGTATTCCAAGCGGATCTGTCCAGATCTTCCTCAGAATGCCAGTGCTTTTCTGTATTGGGCACGAAGAAGATGGTGCTTATTTCAGCCAAGGGATGGCTAGAAAATCATTTACACTTTAGGATTTTAATAGCTCATTATTGTGTTCCTTAAGTATTAAGTTGTTTCAATGGTGAATCACTTTTGGTGGAACTTTTCCATAGGGTTACTCTGACAGAATATACGGGAGGTAAGAAGGAAAGCTGTTTCATAGAGGTCAGCACTTCTTAAGATCTTGCCGAGGGAGATAGATACCCAAGGTCTACTTTTTTCTTTTTTTTCCTGAACGAGTGAAGTCTTGCTCATTCCTTTCAGATTTCCCTGGGTACCTGTTTGCAAAGTAAGAGCATTTGCAGCAGAACACAGGTTTTTGTCCAGAGCTCTGTTGCCTGCTTTTACTCAGAATATTGGAGGTCCCTTTAGGAAAGGTACTTGATGCCACAGATTGCCTTTGAATTGTTGTGGTTTTCATGTTCAGTATTTCAGGAGTTGCCTTGAGACTGAGCATCTTAACTGGAACTGCCTAGACAATAACTTTTATGGCCTTTAGGGTGGGGAAAAAATAATCTAAAAGATGAATTAGTGTGTTAACTGGGCAAGTGACTTAGTATAATCATGTGTTAATAGGATGCTCACCTTTTCTCATACATAGTTTTTTCCCTCTCTGTTACTAGGTGATGGTAATGCCAGAAGGAGCAGAAACAGTTTCAAGGCCAAGTCCCGATTATCCTATGTTACCCACAATACCACTCTCTGCCTTCTCTGATCCTAAGAAGAACAAACCATCCCACGGGTCAAAGGTCAGTGAAACCTGCTTTTTCATCATTTTGAGGTGAAGAAGTCTCTCACAACTCTGCGAATAAGAGCTCGTTCTGGCTACTTCTAATTCTGAAAACTTTGTCCTTGTACTCTGTAGTTCAGTCTTTAGGAAGTCTGCATTGGCCTCTTTTCCCGTGCCATTTTTTCCTAGTAGGGGTGTCCATTTCCTAGTAAATACAAGGAGGTGGAGTCATCGGAGACAGAAATTGTCATCCTGTGTAAGCTTGAAATAAGAATTGTCAGTGTAAGAATTCAGGTTTTTTGTTTTTTTTTCTTATTTTATACCAGAGTAATGCAGTGAAGACTGCTTTGGAAATTTGTACCTAAATATGCACTCACAGTTCCAAACCAGCTAATGTTCTGGAACTTAGAATGTTAACTGCATCAATAATTTACTTGCCCTCTAAATTTAGGAAGCCTATTCATGATTTGGTAAGCTTATCTACGAAGACATTTTGAAAGAAAATTAAATGCCCAAGACTGGGAATTATTGGTGAACCATATCTTCCTGCTGAACTGTAGTAGCAGATAAAGTTGTATCGAGTCCTCTCTGATTGTTTTGACTTGTCCTCAATGCTGAAGATGAATCGTGTGGATCTTTCACTGTTACGTAAAGCTGTGCTCTAATTCCTGTGGGATTTCAGTCTCTTAGCAGCAAGGCTGAGCAGAGAGTCAGCACTTCCTCTGTCATTAGGACTACTTGGCATAGTGGTGGAAAAAGCATAAAATATGCTGCATTTGGTCAAGCTAGTGATTTCAAGATTTGATGTTTGCCTCAGCAGTATCTGGTTCTTGAGACTTCAGAAGAAGCTTAAGTTTTCTTTTTTACTTGTGTAATAAAGCTACTTTTCTGTAATTCTACATAGGAGAAGCAATCCATGGGCAGTGCGCTTTGAAGCAGATTACATACTCTTTTATCAGTCTGAACAGTCACAAATATTAACAGCAATCCATTTTATGGTGTAATACAATTCCAATACCCGTTTTCTTCAAGGCTCTAAACACTTGGGGCACTTCAGTCATGACTTCTGATGTTGACATTATGAAACGGAATACGGATGACTTAACTATTAGTGGCTGACTAAATTTTGGTCAGGAATTAAGCATTAGAAAACAGAAGACAAAAGAGGAATAAAGGGCTCTGACACAAGCTCTGGTGAAAATTGCCGGTAGCTAAAGAGACAGTAAGTCACCTGCATCGCTTCCCCCAGATTGCCCTCAGAGGTGTGTGCGCGTTTGCATCTCAGCACATCCAGTTCGTACTCCAGTGTCTGCTGTTTAAATCTCTGATTAAAGTTGATGAAATGCCTGCAAGTATCAGAGGCGCTGGCTCTCTTGCAGTTGTGGGGGAATTGAGTATTTTTAAGTTGCCGTGTGGTTGACGTGGTGAGTTTAAAGTTAGGCTGTGACCATAGCTTGCATTTGCTGTGGATGTATTTAATGTAAAAAAGAAATCAAAGAAATGGGACTGTTTTTTCCTCAAACTTGGTGTGAAGTATAACTTTGTATAACACTACCTGAATGGGTTTCCTCTTATCTGGCTTCAGATGTTAACCCTGCAGATTTAATCTGAATTGAATACGTAGCCTCCCTTTATAAGCCATGGGAAGGAACACGTGTTTGTGAAACGTGTTTCGTCCTGTCCTGAGGTAGATGTTGAAGTGCATACTGTCAATTTCTGTCCGTCAACTGTAGGGAAATCTAGATGTCTGCCTCGGAGGTAGATGAGTACATTTGGCAACAGAGGGTGTAAGTCTACAAGAAACAAGGTGCTTCAGTGTGATATGAGTGTGGTTTTTTTAAATTCTGTGTAGAATTTCAATTTCATACCTAGCTCGCATATTTCTGTTACTAATACTTAGGATGCAAACAAGGAAAGTAGCAAGGCATCCAAGCCACACAAAGTAACCAAGGAGCACAGAGAGAGGCCAAGAAAAGACTCTGAGAGCAAAAACTCTTCCAAAGACCTTGAAAGAGAACAAAACAAGCCTTTGAAGGACTCCTCCAGAAAACCAACTGAGAACAAACTGCCTAAGGAGGAGAAGGCGCCTCCAAAAGCTGCTTTCAAGGAACCAAAACTGGCCGTGAAGGAGACCAAACTGGAGAACACTTCTCCAAAGGGTGGGCCACAGCCGGAATTAAAGTCTTCCAGCAAGAGGCCCTCCAATGTGGAGTCACCAAAGCCTAGTGCCAAAAAACAAAAAAAGAGTAGCTCCAAAGGGGTAAAGAATATTCTGGGGACATCTCCCAGAACCTCGTCTTCCTCATATCCAGAGAAGAAACCAACCAAGGAGAAGATGAATGCCAAAGTGGAAAAGGTAAAATCTGAAAGTGAGGCCAAGGAGATCAAAAAGCCTGTGGAAATGGAGGAGTCAAATTCAGAAGATGAAACTTCTTTCAAGTCAGAGGTGAGTAGGGATTGGTCCTTTACCAGATTTTTTATGTCACGATGCTTAAATCCCTGCATGAGAAGACAGTCAGAATTATTCCCTCAGACAAGACCAAGAATCAGATTGGCACACGCTTGTCTGGGCTGGATCTCAGACAAACTACTGTTTGAAAATCTGGTCAGTATTAATCACTGCGGCTACCTGGCTTACCCCCCGGTTCAGATACGCAGTGCTGTGCAGGTTTATCTGCAAGCACGGTTGTCTAAATGTCGGAGTTTAGGGTTATGGCATCTCGTTCATTCCCTGCAAGGACATTGACAGAGCAAGAGTATAGTAGGTGTAGACAGGCTTTCTACCTGCTTATGATAATATAATGTTTTTGAACCTGATCTTAATTCAGAAATTGAGTGAATAGCTTTAGGGATTTATTTTTTTCAGAAACAGTATATAAATGTAAATAACTCTATTCCTGACATAGCCTGTGAGAAATGTTATTGGCTAAGGCTCAAAATACAACCACATGCCATTAAATCTAAATAAATTGTGTTGTAAAACAAATCAAATTGTTATTCTACTACTATTTTTAAAAGCTGTCTAAATGTTTTTTTCCTTTTTACAAGTAAGAACATTCCTCACCCTCTATCTTCTGAAAATTGTTTACCCAAAGAAGGCAAAAAAAAGGAGTTGAAAGGCACAACCCAACCCAAACTGACTACTTTTCCTGCATATTCTGGTTACTCTAAAGAAGCTATATGTCTTCTGATAGGTTTCACAGGATAAGGTCACATGAGTTTTTGAACTGCTTACTACTGACCGCTTTTAGAAGGATTTGTTTTACTAGAGTGAATTTCCTAGGGGCAACTTGGATTACGATTTAATCAGCACCACAATACAGGAAGTATTGATGTGTTTACTTCAGAAAGGGCTTTTGCAGAAGATTCCCAATAGAAGAGTTTATTAGGGAGGTGCTAATTTAAGTTACTCTGCAAAGATTTTTCCAGATTGATTGAGCGTGAAGCTTGTGGATTAAAAAGAACCAGCTCCTCTCCACTTTAAACCTTGTACCTGAAAGTGCATCAGCCCCTCGTCTCTGTGCACGTCACTACAAGCTTCTCTCCTCTGGTGCTCTCGAAGGCCTGAATGTCTTGTAGCTCCTTATTTCTTAGGTGTCTGTCCCCTGGGACTTGCCATGCAGCTGTAAGCTGATAGCATTGTTAAGACACTTATGTGAAACCACCAACTGTGGTTGTGGTTCCACGGTGTCTACTGCAGTCCTGTCTTGCCCCCACCAAGCTCTGTATGCTTCTGTGTCCTCTCTTGCACCAGCTCTGGTGTCTGTTGGATGCCTTACAGAGCTATTTGAGTGCCTGCCCAGGAGGAGGATAGGAATACTCAGTGCGACGGAGGGGGAGCTGTGGCAGCTGCCCGTCAGCTCAGCTTAGGTTTCTGTGGAATTTGAAGCTTAGGGATATAACTGCATAATGCATTGGCATCAGCAGAGAAGACCGAGTTCCTTTTCCATCCTTGGGGGGGTCTTTCTGCTCCCAACACTGCAGTTTGCTACTCCATCGTTTGTGCTGGTACAGCTGTTTGTGGCTCTGTGTGGTAAGCCACATCACTAAAGTGAATGAGCAGCTGGAGGTGGACCGGGGCCCGGAAACTCTTAAATCAGCTTTGCTGCTGAAGCCAACGTATTGTGCAACATGCTCTGAGGCTGCAGCCCCACGATTGCTTTGAGTTGACATCTTTGCAGGCTGCTGTTGAAAGGAACGGTCTTGCTCTCATTTGTGCTGCTGGCGTGAGAGCTCGTGTGACTTTGCAATGGGCTGGAGGAGTTCCTCCTTCCATTTCAGCTCCTGCTGAAAGTTAGTTGTTCCTTTTTGTGTATTCTTTTTTTCCATCAAGACCAGTTCCCTGATCTGGCCTCATGCTTGGCTGCCTAAATGCTAGTGCTGACAAAAGGGAGAGGCTGAGATGTGAGGGCAGGATCGCTTTTTTCCTTTGTTAGCATATGCTTTTGTCATATCACGGTGACAGTAACGGCAGCCCAAGCATGCGGAGCGCGTCTAGCGGGATGCCTGCTAGCTGGTTGAAATAGCCAATACAGTCAATGGCAAAAGGAGAAGGGCGGGGGGCTTTACAACTTCTGGCTTCTGCTTCTCAAGCCCCATTAAGTCTTTTTAGGGGAACACCTGCTAGATTATCAGGAGTGAAGGATGATAAGGTGGAATCTGAGAAAGAAACGGGAGCTGCGTGCTCTCATCTTGAAAATGTTGCTCTTTGCTGTAATTTTGCTAGACAAACACGTATGCTGCAGAGTGCAGCACATGGATATTGGCATCGCTAAAATATTCTGCTTTGCTACTGAATAATTCACAAGGGTAATAATACCTATTTTTAACGTCCTGTGTCCACCCCTTTTTCTTTTGTAGGAGTTGAATAAATGCAACTCTAATCTTTAGTGATAAACTATAGGGAAGGGGGACAGTATTGGGATGAAAATCCTGCAGGTTTCACCAATCAATGCCCAAAGCTGCAGACGTGCCTCTTTACCTGTTGACAGTATTGTTCTTGCAGTATTAACATCTTCTGTAATAAAGCTCATTGATCAGTGGCAATGTGAGTTTTTTTTTTTTTTTTTCTAGCATCAGGATTTGATAGCAGAAATCGTAGGTGGATTCTCAGGAGTGGAATTGAAATGCTACATTTCCAGGGAGTTACTCAAAGACAAGCAAACAGAACTGTGCTGTTACAGTACATCAAGAATCTTTAAACTAGATTCCACCAAGAGAGTAAAAACCTTGGAGACGATTATAACAGTCGCTCCTGCTGTCGGGGAGGAAATAGTTGATTTGCTTTCTCTGCCACCTCGTGGTCCTGTGCGCTAAAGCACGCCAAGGCTGTGCAACAGCTGATCTTGTGCTCAAAAACTTCCAGAGCACTAAAACTTGGCTTCTGGATGTCATTAGGAGCAGTAGTCTGTAACACTTCTTTTACTCACGCGTTTACTGCCCACTACTGCCAGCGGAGCTGGTTTCACAAGAGTTTAGCTGGTTTTTGTTAGGTTTTCAGAAGAAACTGGAAACAATCCAGTGGATCACTAACATCAGTGTAGAAATAACTGTTTTGAGGGCGTTCTCAAAAGTTGGGATATCTTTAAATTTTGGAGTTAAATGAGTTCGGTAGGACACGTATCTTTTCCACATCTAATGACGAATAAGAGGTGATCAGAGAATGTCGGTGGGTTAAAATACACACAGGTCTGGAAAAAACGAACGCTTTTTAAAAGAAAGCATTGACAATTGTGCTGGGTTGCATGCCAGTCATCTTTTGCATTTCACAGTAAGGTGTTTTTTTTCACTTTGGCATTTTTCAGGTGCTATTTTTCATCACTGAGATTATTTGAAACTCCTGGCGTGAAGGATTTTGTTGGGAGCTTTTGATGCTGCTGCCCAAGTGTGCTGGGCTACAGCGCACTGAAGTTTTCACAAATGTTTTTATGTACCTTGCCTTTGTGTATTTTCTGTAACTCTGCGAATTGCATTCGGTGATGTATGGTGTTTTAGAGTGCTCATATGCTTCTGTCTCACTGTGCTTTGTGCTCTGTGCTGACTCTCCAGATTAGAAGGGTTAAGATTTCTTCTTTTTTTTCCCTTTTATGGGGGGTTAAGTCTGTCCAGTCCAGCCCTTCCAACTCCAGCTCCAGCTCCGACTCCAGCTCTGACTCTGATTTCGAGCCATCACAGAACCACAGTCAAGGTGTGTTGCAAGAAATAAAATTTGTTAAAGTCTTCCTTGCATAATATTAAAAGGCTCATGAGAATTAGATCTGTTTCCCCAGTGCCATATACAAGGCTAATACGCTTTCTTTTATGGAACTGTGTGTTGAAGCTGTGATGTCTCAGCAAGAAAAGGCAATAATGTCATAGTGTAGTTATGAACAAGTACATTTCTTGTTTGGGCAGTTAATTTATGAGTAGGGTATCTCTCTGGATTTGGCTTTCTCCCTGTTGACTTTGGTTTCTGTCTCAGTTTATAAATGTGTGTGTTGCTGCTTGATCTATAGCATAATCAGAATTTCTCCTCCAATGCCATATATGTTTTACTAAAAATTAGAGATGTGGCATTCATCATTTGGCTAGTGCATAACAGGTTGTCTTTTTCTGATTTCTCCACTGATAATCCAAAGAGATGTACTGTGGCAATAATAAGTGTTCTAACCCTAACACATGCAGTATTACTACGGATACGCTCTATTGAGTGACATTTAAAATAGTCCCCAAATGCCTGAAGAACGTGTCCTTTTGTTTTCATTGCAGGAGAGAGTGGGAGGGTTATGGTGGAGTAGAGTGCTTTACAGAAATCGGGATGTTTGTCAATTCTGCTTGACTTTTGAGATTAGAATGCGTTCTTTTGGCAACTTCTCTGTGCAAAATGAAAATACCAGGGTATTCTTCCCAAGAAATCTTGATTGATCTTAATGATAACTAATCCAATTTAGATCAGGGAGTTCAGGTGGAGTTTTGCCGTGTGTCCTAGGCCAGTGCTGACCTGCTTTCTCCCCTCTGACCCTAGGCCCGCTGCGCTCCATGGTGGAAGATCTGCAGTCAGAGGAGTCAGATGATGACGACAGCTCCTCCGGAGAAGAGGCAGCAGTCAAAGCAAACCCAGTCAGCCGGGATTCCAGGTGGTACCAAATCACGAAGAAAGATGTTTGCTGTCTCTTTGCCCTCCATGTTTGGTATTTTTGCATGCCCTCTGTTTGGAGGAATCAAAGTGACAGGGCTGTGCGTGAGAGGAAGGCGGGAGAGAAGAAGCGAATGAGCAGATGTGTCGATGAAAGCAGCAGGGTGAGAACAGAATTGGATAAGGAGAGATCACTGAAGCTGAAAGAGGGAGCTACTGGGAAGTGGTGTGTGTTGAGCTTGCAGGTGTTGGTGACTGAGCCCCTTAAAATAATCACCTAATTGTCATCTTCAGATCTCTGGTGAGCTGAATGGTGTGTGACAGCTTTGATCTGCAGAGATTAGAGGAGTGTTGTGGAGGCTGTCGGCATGTGTGCTCTTCTTGCTGTGTCTTCACTGATGGCGCATGCAGGCAGTTGGTTACTTGACTCCTATGGGACTTGGTTAACAGCTGTTTCCTGCTTTTGTCAATGGAAATAGTTGAATTTCATCCTTCTCCCCTCAGGAAACACTGATGCAGCCAAAATCTGAAGTCTTAGGCTGAATATTTGAAACCAAATGCCTTGGCCTAGATAGCAGCTGCAAATTTTAAGTAGTGCTTGCGTTCACCAAAAAAATCTGTTGCACTCTGTCATTATCAGCTAAACAGGAACTGAGAGATTTTAAAGAGGTTTTTTTTTTTTTTGACCTTTAAGGGGATAGGTAATAAATATTTTTTTCAAACTCATCAAAAGTAGGATACCTTCCTCTGTATGGCATGAGAATAAAGAGGAAATCTAGAAGAATGCTCTAGGTGATCCTACTCGGCAGGGGGTTGGACTAGATGATCTTGAGAGGTCCCTTCCAACCTCAGCCGTTCTGTGATTCTGTGAAATCTCAGACGTGTCACGACATAGCAGAAACACCAAATAGATACATTTTTTTATTGCTTGGGTTCTCCGTGGAGATGTTAACAAGCCTCTCTTGAGCAAATACTCTGTTTTGAATGAATTCCCACAAAAAGCAGTTGCCATTTGCAAAAATCAGGTGGTACTTGGTTATTCGAAGGCAACGCGAGTATGGGAGAGCTGAACTGCTAGCTGTAACGTGTAAACTAAAGCTGTCTCTTTTGCCTGCCCAGGAAATGGAAGATGGCAAAGGTGATGTCAGGTGTGGAAAAAGGACGTTCTTGGGAATTACAGATTGACTTTGTCTCAGACAATTTGGTAGCCTGTAATAAAGAACAGAAAGAGCGGGCATCGTTTCTGTTTCACTTAGCTGTCAGCTGAACCACACACAGTTAGATACGTTTCCCGTTGCCTGTTGACGCTAATTCTGTGCTCCTTGTTTTTCAGACTGAGCCTTAGCGACAGTGATAGTGATAACAGTGCGGACTCCTGCCTGCCAAGTCGAGAGCCGCCTCCTGGTCAGAAACTGCCCGCAGCAAATAATAAGGTATTGCATCCTATGTGCCCGTGCAAAATTGCTTTCCACCAGTGCTGGTTCCTGCATCGTGTTCGATCCGTGATGCTAGTTCTGGCTTGCACTGATGCTTCCCTTATTTCGCTTTCTTCATCAGAGAGGTAATTTCTCCTGATTCAGTGCTGTGCATCCAAACCATTAAGCCATCATTTTGTCTGAACTACTTTTGGTCCCTGATGTTGATTTGTTTTACCCTCAGGCATCTGGAAGAAAAAGCCCAGAGTCTTGTAACAAGCCAGAAAAGATCCTGAAGAAGGGAACGTACGACAAGGTATGTTTGAGAATTTGCATATCATGGAACTGTTGGATGCTCGCTAACATTTCTCTGTAGAAAATAATTCGAGCCAGCCTAGCATGTTCAGATTATTCTGCCTTGGCAGGTTAATGGCTTGAGTATAATGAAAAACAGATGCTGAAAGGATAGACTTTGGAGAGTAACGCTAAAGAAATTGTGTATATTAGATAGACCCCCAGGTCTTTTCCATGTGCAAAATATTAAAATTGTTCTATGCTTGCCCTTTGTCTGAACCATTGGTGTGGCCACTGCTGCAGTGGTGAGTGCTTCTTCATTAAAAGGCAGTTTTCATCTGTCTTTGATCTTATAAATTAAGGATTTTTTCGAGGCTCTACTTTGCTGTTATAGTTCAAACCTTTGTTCAGTGAAACTCCCTTCTTTTCTTTCCTCCAGGGAGAGTCAAGCAGTGTATGTTCTCCTAAAGAATGGCTGACGTGCAAGCAAATAGTCGAATCCCAAGTTGTCCAGAAAGTGTCCGTCCCCGTCCCCCCCCCCCCCCCCCCCCCGTGATTTTTCTCATAAATCAATTAAGCGGGAGCTTAATACTTCTTTCTAATCACGGAATCAATCTGTAGCTCTCATACTTTCCTGTTTTAACACATTTTCAACAGGATAACAGATCACAGGTTAATTGCTTAATGTTAGGTTTAAGTGTGATCTTGGAGATACTTGCATCTGAGTTTCCTGCTGGCTACAAAATTTTCTGCCACTGAATACTGTTAAACATAGCTGAGAGGGCTTATCTGAGAAAAGGTTTGTAGGAAATGGTATCTTTTATTAGACTTCTTAATACAGATAGAACGGGACACCCGTGAGAGCCATTGAAGAGAGAGAGAATGCCTGAAATTGTCACCAGCTTTTACAACTGTCAGTGTTTTTATAAAAGATATTAGCTTTTCCAGAATGTATAGCATTCAATACTATTTGGGTGTTTGGGGAAAAATGCTTTTTTCTGTGTAGACGTGCTAAGGAGGAGCATGTTTCACAATTTTTTTTGCCTTGGTACAATTACATAAATGAGTTCAGCTTTGCTGATACGTACATGAGCAACTCTGGGCCAGCTTTAGAGATTAAGAGCCTATCCCCTGTGAGCAATAGTGTGCCAGGAACTTGCCTTGTTGGCTGCTTAAATTAAAAAACAAAACCAATGACACAAAAACAACCAAACAAACCCATGTATATGAACAATTAAAATGATACTGAGCTTGTAAACAATCCCGCATTTCCCATTGTGGTGTATGGAAAACTAACTGGGAACAGAGCGCACTCAATTTTTTTTTCTCACCTGAACACAAATAGGTGCCCAGATTGCTAGGGTGTTGATCACGGAGCATTGGTGCAGGTGTCTTCAGGTAATGGGTAGTTATTAGTACAACCCGCTGATGAAGAACTTGCTCTGAAGTTGACCTTGTTGAAGGATTTCACCTTGTTGAGGTCCTGTAAGCTCAAAGTTCTTGGCAGTGTCTTAAAGCTGGTTACAGGTGAGCTCAAAGGTTCTGATCATGTCTTAAAGCTGGAGGCAGGTGCTTATTTATTGGTGTCATTTAATAGCCTAGTTGTTGGTATTCAGACCATCTGTATTTCCACGAAGTCTATAGTCCCCCAGTACTTGATAGAGGAGGCAGTAAAAAAAAAAAAAAAGGGGGGGGGGGGCGGGGGGGTAAAACTGAGAATAGGAACATGTGTGAAAGGGCCTTGAGTTCCTCTGATCCTTGCTAGGAAAGTCACTTTGGCAGCTGTACAAACATGCCGTGTATGTCACTGTTTCTGTTCATGCCTCCCTTACAGGCCTACACTGATGAATTAGTGGAGCTTCACAGGCGACTAATGGCACTACGAGAGCGCAATGTGCTACAGCAGGTAGAGATCATTTGTCAGCTTTCTGGCAGGCCGTTGTACTCTGGTAAACTTGGTGTCCAAGGGTCTCAGGCAGACCCCTGTGACCTTTCACTTGCCTCTCCTTCATGAGAGGGTCTGGTTTACTTTGAAAGCAGATACATAGAAAAAAAATCAGGTGTGCATGCAATGCTTTTGTTGGAAAAGGTACAGAAGCGTCCATCTTCCTCTCGTCATCCTGCTAGCTGTCCCAAAGCTGGGCAATCTCAGTGTAACTGAAAAGGAAGCACATGCCCAGGTCACCTTCCAGACTGAGCTAGTCAGGAGTGCAGGAAGAGCTGGTTTGCTTTTCTGGGCGATTTCCTTCTTGCGAGAGACACATGTCCCCGAGGCTTTTCTAAAGGGATAAGAGGAGGACTGGATGGGTTGCTTTGTATCTGCTGGCCCTTCCAGTGTACTTAATCTTGATGGGCTCTCTCTATATGTTGTTGCTCGTCTCCTTTCTCTACAGATTGTAAATCTCATTGAGGAAACCGGGCATTTTAACGTTACCAACACAACCTTTGACTTTGACCTCTTCTCCCTGGATGAGACAACCGTCCGTAAGCTGCAGAGCTACTTGGAAGCAGTAGCAACATGACGCTTGGCCTTAGAAGCAGGCTGCTTTTGAAACCAGAAATCCCGTTTATTGGTACCAGGAAACGAACCCATGGAACTAGGCCTTCTTATTCTCTCGATTCACCCGAAGCACTGCCTTAGAGAACAGCCATGCTCTATGAATGCACAGCCAGCTGCACTTTCTTGTAGGCTTCAAACAAGCACCCATATTGCTGAGTCTGTCCTCCCTAGCTTCATAAGTCCACTTGGGCACAGGTCCTGAGTAGAGCAAAAGACGCGCTGCACCTAGCTGCAGCGCCGACACTTCTGGTTTTACTTCAAGAAACTGTGTTTTAAGAACAGATTTTCAGGCGTCTCGGAGAGCTTAAGAAGTGTGGACGATGTTTTCTTCACTAAATCTTGGGACCAGCCTGCCTGCGGAGCTCTAGTGAGTCCGATTTCCTCCAGCTCTGTGATGAAGCATTCGTGACGTGTAAGCAGGATTGGCTTTTACAAAGCTAGCCGAGAAGCTGATGGTGGAGGAGGCTTCCCAGGGGTCTTGTTGGTCTGTTGTGGGGGAAAGTGGACAGATTCCAGGTTTGATCACTTGCAAGTTCTGCCGCAGTTTGGTACAGAGCGCTGCTGTAATTTGGCTCCCAACTCCTGCAGGGCATCGTTCCACACGCAGGACCTTACTCTGTTTCAGCTTCCTGGAGAGACCGTTCGTGCTCTTTGAAGAGGCCTCTCGAATCTGCTGTCTCCCGCTGGGGTTTTGAGACGTCTTGTTTGCTGATCTGAGCTCCTAAACAAAGTCTCACTCCTTTCAGTCTGCTTTAACTGTAATAGGACTACAAAACTGTAAGCTGTATATTTTATATATATATTATATATATGTATGTACTGTATGTATAAGAAGGGCCTAGTTGGGTCTTACGATTTTAAGGGTGTGTTTTTCTGTTATGTTTTTTAATGGCTATGGCAGGGGAAGGGCGCTTAATAAGATTTGACTTGTTTGTTAAAATGCCTCTTGTGGACAATTTTTAGTGTATGAAAGCTGAACAGCAATCTTCAAAGCATTTTGTGCTCTGAAAGGGACTCACCTGTTGTCTTTTTCATTTGTCAGTGTTTAATAACTTTGCCAAAATATGTGATTGGTTTTGTTCTATGTTCTCAAAGAGGAATCTCCTACAGTGGCCCCTATAGTAGTGGCTGTACTTTGGGAAAACCAAAACAAGGGGGAGTTTTATTTTGGGACGCATCTGGAAAACACTGATGTAACAACCAAGTGAAATCAAGTTTGTTTCCTCCTCCCTCTCCCCTCACCTCGCACCTGCTCAAGAAATGGCAGGAAACAGTGAACACTAATCCAGAATCTTTCATCTATCTCTAGTTAAACTAGCATGGACTTCAGGTGTTGTCTGTATGCTGGCTGGGTGTGGGGAAAGTCCTGTAGCTCCTATCAAAACTGTATTACACTCCTGTTCCCTAAATCCAGTATTTTTTATTTTTGAAGAATGCTTCTTTTTTTCCAATCAGTGTGTAAGCTTTTGCCAAATGTTAAGTGGCTGCTGGCAGTGAGGAGGAGAGCAGCAGTTCTGAGGAGCCCTCTGCTCATGAACGCATCTCCTGTGTCTGTAAGAGCCCCGTGTGGGAACTGGGGAGTTGCATTGTTCCCGGGTTTGCTGTCCCTTCTCCATCATGAAATCGCAATCCCTTGTTTTGGGTTACCCCTTTCTTTATCATGGAAATGTTGCAACTAATCAACTTAAGTGGCAATATGATGATAAGCTTGTTTGAGTTGGGTCATGTTGACCCGATTCCCATTAATTTTGTCTTTGTACCATCTTTCATGTGTCTCGTGTGTGTATATACATATATATATATATATAAAAAAAATAATCAAGCTCATGCCAGGTGCGTACCCTGTCACAACAGTGATCTCAGCTGTTTTTTTCCTGATGAACAATGCCAAGCCTGGATAGAAACCCTGTGTGCAAATGTACATTGAGGAGGTGGAGGATGGCTGGAAGAGGAGGAGCTGCGATGGCCTTGGTTGGCAGCGAGTGCCGCACGCTGGAGGACAGCAGCCGCAGTCCACGAGCGTTCACGGATTCGCCCGTTTGCGGTGCCAGGCGCGGTGGGTACGCTTGAACTGCTCGTGGTCCCTGGCTGGGTCTGTGGCACGGAGGAAGCGAGTCTTGCTTGGCCGCCACAGCCCCGTGCTGGGCTCCCTGGGCACGTGGAAAAGCCCCTGGCACGTGGTGCCTCCTGCTGCCAACGGGCAGGGTTGGTGACACTCCCCTGTCCCCGAAGGTGCAGAACAGTGCTGGTGGCTAGCCCAAGCCTGAGATCTCCCTAGGTCTTTGCTCCTCTCTCCGCTGGGGTAATTAACTCCCACAGCTCTTGTGTCCGTGTTGCCCACCCTGGCAGTGTTTCTCCTGGGACTATCAGTAGCCTGCAGAGTAACCACAAGGGACTGGAGGTGCCACCACCCTTGTGTCCCCTTCGCATGTTAAGGTCTGAGGCGTCACCGCTGCCAGCTAGTCCAAGAACACACGTGGGAAGGTGTTCCTGAACTCGGCTGGAGGCGCATGGGGCTCCTGCCCAAGGCTGTGGCATCGTCCTGTCCTGGAACCGACTTTATTCGTGAAGTCTAATGAGCATTGATGGGAATTTTGTTTTTATAAGAAGTATTTTACACATGGATTTTTTTAGACTGTTTATAATCTCCTTGAAAACCCGAAATAGGATTGTTCCCCCAGCAATAGTTCTCCATTGTGTGCACATGCTGATTTGTTACTAAAAGGTTTCTTGCAAGTACTTAGTTGTTCTACAGAGTTGTTGTTTTTTGGGGTATGTGGTAGCATTGGGGACCACAGGAGGAATGACTCTGCAAACCCAAGATTTGTCAAATTTGGGCCTCATCTTGTGTCCCCTTCTAGTTACATATGAACGAGTTCCCTGTGTAGATTCTCTATAGGCTGGCTGAATGCTGTTCTGAACATGCCGTGTACAGGTATTTGTGGATAAAGTGTTTGTTCTTGTGTCACTCTTGAGAGCATGGATGGATTATTGTACAATAGGAAGGAGGGGGCAGTGCTGCAGTCAGCATTGCTTCAGGTCTTCGAGGATGTGTAGTAGCTTGCATTATTTAAAAAAGGAAAAAAAAAAAAAAGAATCCAAAATTGACTTCTAGCCATAATGGTTTTTCCAAGGAAAATGGGCAGAACTGTTACTTTTCTGTGTCCTTCATCTTGTTACTGAAGGCATGAACAAGTGCTGACCAGTCTGAAAGCTTTCAGAGTTGTTCAGAGTTGCTTTGAATTGAATCGTGTTGGAGGTAAGATCAGGACACAGCTTTTCCTTTGTCCTTGGCCTTTGTATTTAAAGGGCAAAAGAGGGGTCAGGAGTGCTTTCCTGTTGTCTTGGTCTGGTATGTATTAAGCCTTGAGGCTTTGATTACTGACATTTACTATTAAGATAAAAAAGAAAAAAAAAAAAAGGATAGGCTGGCTGGCTCTCAGAACGCCAGCTCAGGAATATTGGATACGTTGGTGATGAGACTGGCTATGCTGTGGTCAGGCTGAATACATGGAAGTGCAATGATTTTTGCCACCAGTTCTTATACTGCTGTGTGTGGTGGAAGCATCAGAACTAGCAAAGAAATTGATGCAACAATCCAGAAACAAGTTTTTGTCAGATCTTGAGAGTATTTGATGGTGAGAGGTTTAAACGTCCCCTCTGGAGCTTGCCCCATCCCATTCCCTTCGAGCAGGGACCCAAGTGACTCTGGTTCTGCAAGCCTCAGCTGTCACATTCTCGGATGCACTAGAGCGCGGTCAGTGTACTTGGAGCGTCTCTGCGCTAGCCCAGCTGCCTGCCACACGCTGCTTGGCACGCTGATGCTAGAGACAGCCACTGTACACCTGGTGTGAGCATTACTTCGAAACAGATGAAAAATGATTGGTGTTGCTTTCATGGGGGCATGAAATAGCCATCAAAAACTGAAGAGATGAGTTTGCACTCCTAAAGAAAATGTAAGTACTTCAACTTCTAGATAATTTTTAATTGTATTTCTGCCTAGAATCAAGGTATTAAATACCTTGTCACTTGAGGATTTTAAAAGTTGTGTTGGGAAATGAATTCTTCACTCGGCTGTAAGAAATTCAGCTGGCCCAAGACTAACTTCAAGATTAAAAAAAAAAAAATCATGTTTGTAATACATTACAGGATTGTTTGTCCTGAATTTTAAACCTTTTTGTTAAATTTGTGGAACTATGGAGGAATTTTCTAGAAAAAGTGAAATAAAGTAAGATGGAAAAGTAAAACTTCAATTTTTTTGTTGTTTTGTTCATTGTTTTGCTTCTCTGTGGACAGAAGGCTTCCCCCCAGCACCTCGTTACCTAAATGTTTTCTGTCAAAACAGAAGCTGTTCTTGCTGGGGGCTGAAGGCAGCAGTGCAGGCGTGGGGCCCTGCTGGGCACAAACCAGGGCTGTGCAGGGTGGAGGAGCTGCTGCAGGGCAGCAGGAACAGCAGCAGGGCCATGCCCCTCCTGGGTGCAGGGGGCAGCTGTACAGCTTGATGTCATCCCCCACCTGGTGGCAGCCAGAGCGCTGTGGTGCCTGCAGTCTCTCACACACAGCTCAGCGAGGCAGAGCTCCAGCTCGGGCCTTCCTCTGCTGCAGGCTGTGACAAATTCCCATTCTGCAGACTCTGTATTGTGTTGCTCTCCTCTCTCTCCTGCTGAGGGCAGTGTCTTTGAGCTCACTACTTACAGAGAAGGGTTCTTATAAAGCTAGCTGTGGTAAGGGAGAGTTGCCTTTTGCTGCTCCCCACCCGGACACCACAGACCTTGATCTCAACAACTTGAGCACTGAGCATTGTTTTGCAAAAACCACTGAAGCATTGAGACACAAACTGCAGAGTTTATTTATTAGGCATTTCTCTGAAAGTCAAGACATTGCAGACTCACGTAGCTGAGAATACAGCTGCACAAGAGGGACTGTAGGGCCAACTGTGCATTGCCCATACCTCCATGCCAATGCTGCAGGCAAGTGCGCAAGTGGTATTTCACTGAGCTGCTTGCTGGGGTAGTGAGTCCAGACCAAACTGTAAAAACCACCCTGCCCTGCGGTCCCACAGTAAGGTTTTGATACCAGTGCTGCAGGTACAGAGCCAGGGCCTTGCAGCTCATTTAAGCTATTTGCATTATTTAATAGTGTAGTTGCTTCTCCCCTGCATGCCACTTCCAATCAAAGCACCTGACATCTCTGGCTGCTCCTCCTTTGTCCAGGGAAACAATATCCAGAATCAGAGTACAACTGTTCCACTTGTAATGATTTCTAGTTTGAAATAAGCAATTTTACAAGCTATCCTCCATTTGCTAAGGTGATTAAAGTCCCTCCAGGTAATGGGCATACAGCAATAAGCTTTGCAGAACCACCCGTGGCCTTCAGGAGCTATTGTTGACGTGTACTTCTGCCCAGCTTTGCTGGAGGCTTCTAATGACCTCGCTGTGGTGGGCCTTCACAGTGGCTGGAATGGGAGATTCGCCTGGAGGACTGAGCAGCCCTGTAGCAATTCAGCGCCCTCTGCAGGCTCCACTCCACACGTGTACACATCCTGCTTCTGCAACCCAGCCCCACAGCTCTGGAGTTCCACCTGTTCCAGGATGCTCTAAACAACATTTCTCTGATTGTAAGCATACGGATAGGTTACACACACCTACACAGCTTTTCAAATAATCCCTTTGTGGAATGCTTTCAGAACACAGTCCATGTATACTACTATAGCACTATAATTTATGGCTTCATAATAACTCAAGACACTGAAACATTCAAAATATTGCACAGACAAACCCAGTAAACCCCAGGTTCCACATACAGGCTTAGGGTGTGTAGTCACACAGCATTTGCCTTGTTTGACAGAAGACAGTTTGTCGGTAAAGAGATTTAAAATAATTCAGATGTCACCAGCATGCAATTAAACATGCATCAAGGGAAAAAAGAAGTATACCACTATAAAAAGAATCTGCCTTCCCCATGTATCAGGAAAAATGCAGTTCCTGATTGTTTTACATTCAACTCAGGAAAAGAAAACTTTGGTTAAGACAACACACTATGAACTTATAAGTTAAATGCATGGCCCTCATAAAAAAGGAAAAGACAAATGCAAAGCAGACATATTCAGGAATATCTCAGCATTTGAATATACACATAGGAAACCGGGCACAATCAAACTTACTGCAGTAAGAAGGCCAAAAAACATACAGCTAAGCAATTCAGGGAGTCTGCATGATAGCCAAGCCTCATTTATTTCAACAGAACCCACTGACTCCTTCACGGGAAGCCTAGGCTGACAGCACACTCACACAACAGGGAAAGTTTCTACCACGTCACAAAGCTGCCATGTTACCGCCTAAGAGCGTTCTCTGTTGTGGTCGGCGTATCCATATAAAACTGATCGATTTGGTCTTTATACTTCTGTGCCACCACTGGTCTCTTCAGTTTCATTGTTGGGCCTGTGGAAAAACCACAACATGGGGCTGTAATGGTGGCAGCGCTACAGCAGGCGTCATTTTGAGGCATAAATCAATATTAGATTGAAGCAAGCCTGGAGGAGGCTTCAGAGCATGTGAACAGACATTGACTTCTAAATTGCTCTTTGTGATTAACAACACCTCCCTTCCCCCATGAACAGAAACAGCACAACCACCCTGCAACCGGCAGCACATTCCCAAGAGTACAGACCGCTGAGCTCAGTACCACCAGGCAGGGTCAGGAAGTCCCGAATAACCCATCCCACCTTCCCTGGCACTGTGACGTGCTCCAGCCACAGCAAGCAAGGGCTGGGGGTTCACAAGGTAATCCCCAGTGCCCCGCGCACTACTCACCAAGCTCTCCACCAAAGAGAGAGAAGTCCTTCTCCAGAATAACCCACTTCTGGACTTTCTGAGCATTTGAGACAGCTCTCTCGTTGACTGCTGAAATTCCCTTCTGGATAGCTGCATAGATAGCCTTGTCTTTGCTGCTTATGATTTCAGAGACTTTTGTAGCCTTGCTGCCCAGTTTTTGGCAGAATTCAATAGCTTCTGGAGTGAGGTCATCTCCTGGCTCCCCACTTTCTACATCTATGTTGCACTGCAAGACAAGTCACTTTATATTGCTAAACACTTGATTCCCTTCGCAGTAATAAGCAGGGTACAGAACTCATCATCCAAATTCTTCCTGTGCTCTCCCAAATTAGGAGAAGATATGGCAGGATCCTGCCTCTGAGGCCAGAGCTTTACTTCCCTACACTCCACAGCAGCACCGCTGGCTGCTGGAAGACAACAGAGGCAGCACCTGACTCAGGCAAGTGCAGCAGCACCAGCTCCAGAGCCTGGCACAGCATCTCTTGCACAAGGGCAAGGAGGGTGGCTGTCAAGAGTCTCGCTAATGAGCAATTACCACTTGCCTGAGAAGCCACTAGCCTGCAGGGGCTCTCTGGTCCTAGGCAGAAGAGTCAGTAAAGGCCACCATGTGTCACTGTGGAGTTTAAAGCCAGCATCTTAAAAAGTCACGGACATCTCATTACTGTCCAGACATCTCTGGGAGATACTGAAATATGGGTAAGAAACACAGAAGGTTTCTTTTTTCAGTCTGACTTCTGTGTCTTTTAGTACCATTTCTTTCTGCTTTCTGTCTGATATCGTACAGAGATAAGCAGTTGCTCCAAACAGCAGAACCTTACTGTCTGATCAGATGGCAAGTGCTCGTTTTTTTGTACAGTTACAAGTGGTGTTTGCAGCTCAGCTGCAAGTCATGCTGCAAGATGCCTCTAGGCTCCAGCAGTCATCGCAGAACAGCTAACAATCATCTTCCACACGGTATTAGATGCACGCAAAATAGTCTCTATGTCTTTTCAGCCCCATCCCTGGTAGATGCCCACCCTTTTATCCACTAAATAGGCAGAATCAAACCCACCTTTAGTGTTAGAAGCATAGCAAGGAATTTTGCTTTGTCTCCAACCAACATTGCATTGCTAATGATGGGAACGGCCTCTTTTACAGCATCCTCAATTGGAACGGGAGGAATATTCTCACCTCCTGCTGTGATGATGAGCTCTGGAAAAGAGCCAAATCTTGATTAATGCTTACAGCTCCCCTCTTCCTTCCTTCACAATCTGAAATGATTTTATAGTACCTTTGTGGCTACACAGATCAAATAATGAGTCCGTATCCCAATATCCAGGGAAGAAAGCAAACCAGGAAGACTCCAGCCAGGTGAGGAGAGATGAAACTAAGGTGTGCAAGCACACAGCAAAAGTTGCCTTAATGCTCCACAGATGTTTGCAGCTGGAGAACATGGGGTTTGGAGTACGAGCACCTCAGTACCATACCACAGCCACCTTAAGCTCTAGGGAATTCAAGTTGTTAACCAAGTTGTTCAGAAATTTGAGTTAAAAATTTGCTGAGGCAAAGCAGAGTTTTTAAAGCTACACACAGCATGTTATGGAGCAGAGATGAGCCTCCCTTTCTTGTCTGTCTCTTACAGATTTCTTAAAGCAGTCCCTTTGCATGACCATTTATCTCTTTTTAATGATTGGAGTCTTGCATGAAATTAGATTTGTTTGGTGTTGGTCAGAGCAGTGTCCCAAGAGCTGTGTTGCTGCAAGCCATTTTCAGAACGGCATTAAGCTATTGTTTTCCCTTACAGGTTAACTAGCAAAGCTAGCTGAAACCAGAGGGAGCTGGCAGTACACACAGCTGGACCCAGGCAGGTCCAGCACTGCATAACAAGTCAACGAAGCACTAACTACTGCCTCTGAAATCAGAGGATTTCTTCCTCACTCTGCAAACACACACTGGTTTCAGTGGTCAGCCTTCTCCTTCCATCACATGCCTTGTCACATGCTCAGTGGCAGCACACATTGCAGCCATATTCATATGAAAAACTTCAGAAGTAGTATCTAAAAGTAGTATCTTTCTGTGCAAGCCACAACCACACAACTACCAAGGTCTGACGTATCGTATCATAGTACTGTGCAACCTCAAAACAAACAAGCGATAGGCTGCATTACCTTTAATTCTGCCAGTGATGTAAAGGAATCCATCTTTATCACACTTGCCAAGGTCACCTGAATGCAGCCAGCCATCCTTATCAATTGCCTCTTTGGTTTTCTCTTCCATGTTCAAGTAGCCCATGAAGATGTGCCTTCCTGAAAAGCAGATCTCCCCATTGCCATCTTCATCTGGCTTATGGATCAGTGTCCGGCAGCCTGTCATTTCCTTTCCACAGCTTAAACAAAGACAACACAAACCCAAAGCATTTTTTAAAATTATTTTTGCTGCTCAGCTACTGAATTTAAGAGTGAGACTGTAGAAGTACTCACTCAATCTGAAGTGTCTGAACCAAGCCAGGCAGGCTTTTATTACAACTGCTTCAGCAGGGAACTTTAAAACTTAAGACATCTGCTTACATGTAAGAAACTACAGGAAGTTGTTACTGCAGAGAGATCAGTGTTCACGCCCATGCTTTCCATCTATTGCTCTCAAGCACCTGAGCTTTGAGTTAGAAGATTTATGTTCTTGGTAGCTAACTTTTACTGATGGTAATATTCACCTTGCAGACTAAACACATGGGGACTGAACAGGCTGTTCAAAGCAACAGAGTAGTCTTAACGTCAAATGAATAAATGCAGTACGGTAAACTCTAACCTACATTAGTTACTGATTCTTTCTTCCCACAAATCCCTTGTTTCCTCCTCTGTTCCTAGAGAATCCAGGCCAAGTTAAATTTAAGTAACACTGCCGGTGCCTTTGGCAGATCTCATCGTCTGCAATACGTGGGCCAGAGGAACTGGCTCCCTAGCGACTGCTTACTGGCTGCAAGACTGGGGCTGAGCTGCATCAGGTGAGCCAAGCAAGCCAGATGCACCAGAAACCTTAAAGTAACTCTGTTCCTCCCAGTCAGCTGTGCTCCACTCACAAAGTTATTTACCTGGTAAACTTGAACGCGTGAGGTAGAGAGACTGTGTGAGGCCCAGAGCTCTCACTCATGCCGTACAGTTCATACACAGGAATGTTCAGACTTAAAAAGAATTCCAGCGTCTCTCTGGTTATTGGAGCGGCTCCGGAGTAGCACTTTGTGCAGCGATCCAGCCCAATGGCCTTTCGAACCTTCTTGTACACCAGGTGCCTGGCTAAGCGGAAGTTCACTGGGACTTCAGAATACCTGTGGAACAAACGTTGTTACAGGACCTCAGTCAGAAAGTAAAACTCCTTCCCATCCTCTTTCATCCATCTCCTATTTTGGCTTATTCAGTGAAATAGATAAATACAAATGACTCCTGCCTCCAGCCCTTGCTGCCCACCCTCTGGCCCCAGCACTACTTTTGGCTTTTAATGTCCACGAGTCAGGACTTTTATGTGGGATATAATTACTGATCCAATGCTAAAGCTCTAACACTCGTAACACCCCTTAAGTGTAGCTTTTAATTACCCGTTCATCCACTTCAGGTTTGTCTGTAACCCGACTTCCTTGGCCCACGATGCCACTTTTCTTTTGAGCATTGATGATTTTGCACCAACAGATTTCATTCTTTCTTCCATTTTTTCCCAGACACGAGGAACTCCCAAAAACGCAGTTGGCCTCACCTCCCGCAGGGTGTCTACCAAGGTGCCCTGAGTGGAACAGAATTTTATAAGGCTTTCAAAAGAGATTTTGTACAGATACCAGATCAGCACTGGCCACTAGCCAAGACCTACAACTACTCTTAATTTTGAGGAATTGCTCATTTTCAACTGAAGTGTTGCTGCTGCCGAGCGCGAACAAAGCAGCACTGGGCAATACCAGTTTTCTTCCTGCCATGTTCCACAAGTTAAAAGAGCCCCAGAAGCATTCACATTCCACAGTGGTTTTGACAAGACAGCAAGGGTCGATACCCTCAGTGCCCATGCTGACACAGCATCAGGACAAGAGTCGTTCTCTTTCCAGAACACAGACTTAATGGTGGTGGCATTTTGCAATATGGACAGAGCAAATACAAAGCTGTTGCTCAACCAAGCTATCAGGGCAGAGAACTGGTGTCAGGTGAGTCACCAAGAAGCTCCTAGTTGCGAAGTGCTTGGTCAGCTCATCATCCTAGCTTGTAACACGGAGTCAAAAGGCAAAGGTCAGACTGGCCACATTCTTCAAACCAATTGACCCTTAAATAGGAGCAGTCTGCCACTGGACAAATAAACTAAGTTATCTCATGATTCTGAAGGCTGTGTTAAGTCAGCAAGGTTTGTTTTAAAGTGCACACCCCTAACCACAAGCAGGTGGACAAACATAAGTTTTTTTTGTCTTATGTTTTTACCTTTAATGCATCTGGCTGAGCAAAGAAAACTTGTGCTCCAAACGTAATTGATAACCAAATATCCGTCATCTGTGCGGCAACATGACTGAGAGGCAGATAGCTGACCACCAGCTCTTGCTTTTCTGTAGCTTCTGCCAGCGTTATGGAACGTCCTGCTGCTAATGATGTCCATGTCAACTGTTAACAAGAACACAACTCTATATTAAGTGGCAGCCCTTCTGAGCAGGTACAACACAGAATGTGCAGCTCACGAAAAGAGCCTACAGCTTCCTGTGATCTTCAGATCAGGCACGTTCTTCAGCCGATCTCTGCAGTCCCTCAGCACCTACCTAAGGTCACAGTTCTTAGAATGGGCACCTACACAAAGAGATACTTACGTTGTCATGACTGAGCATTACTCCCTTTGGCTGTCCAGTTGTCCCTGAGGTATATATTAGCGTACAGCACTGGTTAGGCTTCTGCGAGTCAATGATTTCACGGAGCTGAGCGTCTGGAACATCTTTGCCAAGGTCCATGAACTCTCTCCACTGTGTACAAAAGAAAAGAACTTGATCGCTTTACACGCCAGTGCTGACAAATGAAATTAAACCCTTTGCTATACATGAAGAGAAGGGAACTGTTTTCAAAGTCCAAACCTGCAACAGAATCTGCCAGACCCACCGTATTTTCTGTCTGTCACAAGAGGCATGGCAAGAAACAGAAAGGGAGACAGATCTACCTTGAAGAAGCTTCCCAACTCTGTAGGCAACCCTGGCATTCACTGGGAGTGCCAAGCAGGAGTAACTATGGGACCTGAAGCTGCCTAGCAGAGGTCAGCATGCTAGCACCCTTCCCTTACAATATGGATTTGAACAACAGTGTACATCTACCACTTCAGCTAGGCAAGCGTTCCCTCACTGTAATCAACATAAACTTGCATTATTTATGACAGTCCTGTAGAAGGTGATGGTTGCTTGAAGCCATCAGCTAAACACAGCCGTTATTTACAAGCCAGTAAGATGCCCATTACTTACAGAATACAGGTTTGGTCTCTTCTCTTTTAGCTCTTCCCCATATTGGACAATAGCTTTCAAATGAGGTAGTTTATGCTGAACCTGTGTTAAGAAGAGAGATCCATGAGAAGGAGCAAATCCCCCTTGTTCTTTTTAAGCCGAAGTTACCCACCACTTAACATGCACCTGCTACTTGCCATTTGAAGTAAAGCTAAGAGAATCTCATTTGTCTTATTGAAAGAGAAGAGGGAAACCTCAGTAGAGACGGTAATGGTTTGGACTGGGATGTTGCCAGCCGACCTAGGGGATTTTTATTTTTTCATTTTGGCTTGTCATACTTCAAGCTCAAGGCTTTGCTACTCTGTGGAACCACCCTTTAACTTTAATGAGATTTAGCACAAGTGATCACTCATTGGGTTTGAACAGTGAACACCAAGCAGGCTCGATCGGTTCACCTCTGCTTTCAGATCCAGCATTCCCCTCAGGTAGCTTTACCCTCCCGTATCTATCAACAGGACACAAAGCTTCCAGTCATTTAACAAGTGTATTTACTTCTAAGATTTTCTGCAGCTGTTTATGGTTTTCCACAACCGCAATGTTAGCACTGCTGTTCTCTGCTACATAATGACAGGCCTCAGGAGAGTTTGTAGTGTAGATACCGACGGCAAGACCACTACAAAAAAGAAAAGAAGAAAAAAAAAAGAAAAGAAAAACACAGAATTAGAGGATAAGCAAAGCTGCTGGCAGGAAAAAAAAATCATACCAATTCAAACTTTAACAGAGGAAGAACCATAGGCAGAACATCCCATAAAGCAACAACGATAAGTGGAAAGCTTAGTTCCAAGAGCAAAGGCTCATTTCTGGTCATAGGTAGGGTCAGAACGGTGTAATGGGCCAAAGTGTGTCAGATGGAAGACAGCTATCACAGCACTGGATTTCGATACTCTGACCTTTTCCAACATCATATTTTAACCAAAATGCAAATAAGCATATTTTTGGTTTAACCTACTGTTCATTTTAAGAGAGAATGTGTTTTTTCTAGCTAAAATATGGTTTTTTTTTGTCTTATTAATTCATAATGAAGTAAAGAGAGTTTAGGTTCTAGCTATCCTCATTAAATTCAAATGTAAGCAGCACTTGTTTTGTTTTAAACCAAAAACACCTTCTCACATGAATAATGAAATTACTATCTGAAGGCTAAAGCAAAATGCATGTCAAGAGACAACACTCTTTCTTACCCTGCAAGGATAGCTCCAATGTCAGCAATAAACCACTCTGGAGAATTAAATCCCAAGAGGCACACTCCATGGAAACGCTCTAGTCCCAGCTGTAAACAAGAGATGAGATTACAGCAATCTTGTTTGTCCTTTGAAGAATGCTTAGAGTTAACTTAGAGTTAACAGAGGCTATGAAAATCCAGCTGCTGAAGTCCAAGCCTTTCAATCTGCTTCAGCTGTTCTCTGGTTTTGCACCAGAGACAGTGGAAGTACGTATACCGGAAGATCCCACAGTATGAGTGGAAGGGAAAAACAAACAAAAGAGTGGCCTTAACTTTAGGAAATAAGACTTCCTAATGATAACAGGAAGAACACATAACGTTGTTTTCTCTCTCTCAATCTGTCTTAACACCCAAGACTGTACAAGTACATGGCTCAGCCGGTTTGGTTATTTAAGTTGAATTCATAAGCGTTCCATTGAGTTTTTTCCTGGAAAGAAGAAAATTTACAAGCCTTATGAGGGGCTTTGTCCAGGTTTGCCACGTCTCAAATACCCCTCCTTAAAGGTTTTCCTAAATATTTTTTGTTTACTTGAATGTGGAAGCGATTTGTATGAAATTCAAACAAAAACACTGTAGTAATGACCAAGATGTTCATGGCATGTTCAAGTAATTCACAGAATCACAGAATATTAGGGATTGGAAGGGACCTTGAAAGATCATCTAGTCCAATCCCCTTGCCGGAGCAGGAACACCTGGATCAGGTCACACAGGAATGCATCCAGGTGGGTTTTGAAAGCCTCCAGAGAAGGAGACTCTGCAACCCCCCTGGGCAGCCTGTTCCAGTGCTCCGTCACCCTCGCCATGAAAAAGTTTTGTCTCATATTTAAGCAGAACCTCCTATGTTTCAGCTTGCACCCATTTCCCCTTGTTCTACCATTGGATGTCACTGAGAAGAGCCTGGCCCCATCCTCCTGACAATCACCCTTTACCTATTTATAAACATTAATAAGGTCACCCCTCAGTCTCCTCCAAGCTAAAGAGCCCCAGCTCCCTCAGTCTTTCCCCGTAAGGGAGATGTTCCACTGCCTTCATCATCCTCGTGGCTCTGTGTTGGACTCTCTCAAGCAGTTCCCTGTCCTTCTGGAACTGAGGGGCCCAGAACTGGACACAATATTCTAGATGTGGTCTCACCAGGGCAGAGTAGAGGGGGAGGAGAACCTCTCTCGACCTACTAACCACCCCCCTTCTGATACAGCCCAGGATGCCATCGGCCTTCCTGGCCACAAGGGCACGGTGCTGGCTCATGGTCATCCGGCTGTCCACCAGGACCCCCAGGTCCCTCTCCCCTTCACTGCTCTCCAGCAGGGCAGTGCCCAGCTTATCCTGGTGTCTGGGGTTGTTCTTGCCTTGTTCTTGACTCTACACTTGTCCTCGTTATACTTCATTAAGTTCCTCCCCGCCCACTTTCCCAACCTGTCGAGGTCCCACTGGATGGCAGCGCAGCCTTCTGGTGGGTCAGCCACTTTCCCTGTCACTTTAAGGCTCATCAACATTCAGAGAATTTGTAAGTGTAAGATACAGCTGATTCCAGCCATTTCAGCAGTTAAACTGCTGACCATGAATACGGAGTAGAATTCAACAAAAGCTCACCTTCAGAAAGCTTTTGGCTGCTTTACAGCACTCGTCATAGTACATCTTGTAAGTTAGCTTTATCCACTGGCCACCTTTCTTGGATGCAAGAGCATAATAGTCACCATATTTATTAGTAGCTTCCTGGAATAGATCATGAACAGTCTTTGGTGCCTCACTGCCTATGCCCTGCTCATCCATCCTCAGTCTGACTTCTCCATCTCGTTGTGTTGTCCACACACTGGAGGGAGGAGGTGAAGAGGCTGGTTTGAAAGAAAAATATTCAACATCTCATATTTAGAAATTGCTTTCTGCCATAACAGAAATATAAATACAAGTATCGAAGTAAAAGCAAATGCTAACAGCTCCCCCCCCACCCTTTTCCCCCACTATTTTAGAACAAGACTCAGAGATGAAGCCTCTAAAGCACATTCAAAATTTTGTTTAATGTTTTCCATTTACCTCCCCTTCTAACCTAAATCTTCCTGTCACTTATTTCTTTATTATTAAAATAAATAGTACATGATTACCTGGTAGATATGCATTAGTGATACTAACTACTTTACTCCTTGGAGCACACCAGTGCTTTAAAGTCTATGTTCTAGAGGCTTCTGGACAGACTACCCCGCTAGTTGAATTCCCTCCTCCAACGTTATGGTTTTGTAAACTACTCTCTCATTTAAATAATAATTTTATGCACGTAACAGTAACTAAACATTCTTTCTACTTACATTTGAAACCAAGCTTGTTCATCTGAGATCCCTCTGTCTTAGTATCTTCAACTGTCTCAGTGTTGTAGACCTCAACAGCTCTGCGAGGCAAAAGTAATTAGCACTGGATAGACTTTAGCACACTGGATGAAGAATGCCTTAGCCATACTCACCCCATCACTGAATTACATTAAGCCTTGCATGTCAAGCAAAGATGAGTGGTTTCTGATGTTTTGTAGCTGGCTTTATTAATTTTACTAGCTCAGGCACCAATGAAACATGCCCGCCTCGGCAAGTGCGTGGTCTTTGCCTGCACTGCTTTTGAACATGTGTATGTCGCTCTAACCATAAAACTAGCTGCAGAAGAACCCATGAACATGACATCCACGATGCAGCGATAATTTAATACCACAGGTCTGCTCTGCGCGCCTGAAACAGACTACAGCAGTGAGAGAGGCGGGGACAGAAAGGGGCACGCAGATCTGGTGCTTTTCTCCGATCTGCGCTGTGCGAGCCTAAGGAAGGCGGCAGCGCCCCAAGGCCATGCTCCTGTGCAGCACAGCCATCACCCCGGTGACCCTGGGGAAAAACCCATAGAGATTTCCTGCAGAAAGCAAGGCCAGCTAAGAGCAGGAAATTGATTTAACAGGAAATCCTGTTCTTAGGTATTCCTAATAAAGTTAGTACATCAGGCTCGCGCCAGCTGTTTGTGCAGAAATTGAACAGGCACTCTCAGACACATCCCCTCTATCTACTTCAGCTGTGCTCCTCACAAGGAGTTTGCACTGTGGTATCTGTGGTTGCCCTTTTTACTTTCAGTCTTGCAAGAGCCATTAAAGCACCTCCTGCCTGCGTTTGTAGAACAGTGTTCTTCCTCTGTCCTTTTCCAAAACAGACTTTCTCAAAGCCGTAAGTGACGAGGATATGGAATAATTAAGTCACACGTCCCACTTCAGGCCATGAGTTGGAAGCCAGACCCTGTGAGATTTGCTATTCGAGTCTCCATGCTCTGCCCACCAAATGACATATCACACCTCCACGCTACAAGCAGACAACATTTGTTCCTCCACCCTGGGCAAACCGCATCTGTACCATCACCTTAGCACCAAGGCCCAAGCATTACGCTTCTCAAGATCATACTCCAGAGAGACAAAGCTCCATCTTGCCTTGCCAAACAGCCCTGAGACGGGTCCTCTGCTCGAGGCCGTCATGGAAGCGTTTGTTTCTTCATGTCAGCACTAGGTATTCACTCTTCCTTCACTGCGACTTCTGGTGTGAAGTTTCTTCCAAGGTCTGATTCCTCGGTGGTCTTCCAGAAGGGGCCGCGTGCCCGTGACATCACAGACATCATGGACGGGGTGGCCGAGTCCTGTCTAACGGTGCAGCTCCCTGGCAGAAAGATGGCCTGCCAACTCTGCTGTCACTCAGCAGGACACGCCTGGTCCCACACAAACCCTTCAGCCTATCGCCGGCAGGGTGCCACCCAAGCCTCATAATTTCTTCCCCTTCTACTGGATTAAAGGGAAGACGAATCAGCCACCTTGTGAATTTCAGTCTAAGACGTAAGTTGCTTCCCTCCATTTTACATTTCCTCTGAACTTCTTAGGGGGTAATCAACTCATGGCTTTGCACATAGGATAGGATTTAAGGCATGGAGCTTTGACTTTGCTACTCCTGAGTACTGTCCAAAAGCAGAATCGCTTGTATCTAATCTGCAAACTACAAACCAGAGGTATGTAACTCAGCTTTCTTCTTTTCTCCAAAAAGGATTACAAGATCTTCTCTACTATGTATTTGCTCACTGTTACTGAGAACATTTTCCAACACAAATTAACCCTCAGTTACAGTAGTTCTGCATCATTTCTCCACCTGCTTTTGTGGACAAAGCGTGGAAGTGACTCAGTAAGACGAGCAAAAACCCCTGCAGCTATTTCCGTTACAGTGAACCAAAAGTCATCTTTTTTTTCTTCCTCTTACTACATATAATTCCAACATAGCCCCCAAAAATTAGGTAAAGAGAGTCTTGGAAGTCTGTCAGCTATATCCTATCACACTGTGGTAAGATTTAGACCCTTAGCTACCAACCTACTCTTTATTATGAGGTTATTTAGATTTACTGCCAATCAGGTTGCCTAGATGGATAAAAATCAGCACAGGTACTGCACACAAGCTGTCCCCTAATGAGGCACACCTCTTGTTTACAGTACAGTGATGCTTCCCAACGCATGTAGTACTTGCTAGGTATTTCATATACTTGATCAGCGAGATTATAGATTCAGCTTTTGGATTTTGGAATTAGTTAAAAAAAAGTTCGAAATTTCTTCTAAAAATCTTAATGTCCCAGTTAATCTATGTAAACACGCTAGAATATGAGCTGTACCCTATGTATACAGGTCACCACAGAAGAAAATAAAATCTTAAATTAGACAAACCTAGCTGAAGAGTTGACCAGTGCATCATCCAATGACACCTTGCAGTTTCCTTGAGCATCCACATTAAGATAAGCTGTGGGGACAGGTTCTGTAAGTGCCATACGTGCATCTGATTCACACAGCATTGTCCCTGTAAAAACAGTTTAAAATTAAAATAGAATCAAATACTACAGTGAAATCAGCTTTCATTGATGCAGCTATCTGACAAAGACAATTCCAAAGCAGATATGACTCAAGACTGCTGTATTTGTATGAAATACGGTAAATTCTGTAAGTGGATGAAGTGCCCTTCACATTAAGCTCGGCTTGTTTGAAAAGCCTGATCAGAATTAAGATTATGCATCCATTCTCACACCTGAAAATGAGCTTGACCATTACAGTTTTGAAAAAGCACCACGAGATTAACGCTTACGTTTGCACTCTTTTGCCCCGAACGTTAAGGCTTAGCTTTCAGACCTCCCCCAAACCACCCACCGCAGGGCTCCGCTGCAGCCTTACAACGCATCGCCTCGCCTTTGTGCAGCCTCTCCTCCCGCAGCCTCTCCGGACGAGCAGCGACGTGTAATATCCTTTATTTTTAAACTAGCGCCCACGAGGCAGATCTGGAGCATCTTATGTCATGTGCTCTCTGCCTCGCAATTGGAAGCAGCCCGTCACCCCACACTGCCGCCTAATGAGGAAGCTCTGGCCCTGCGCCTGCCCGCCACGCTCGGCTCTCGGGGTGCGGGAGCGTTGGGGTTCCTTTGGCTCCCCACAGCGCACCCAGGGCAGCTGCTGGGGTGCAGCCCCCGCTGCACGCCCGCTCCCTGGGGACCTAAAAAACCGTTCTGGTAAAAATCAGCACCCGGCAGCCGCTGCGCTCTCAGCGGCTCCTACGCTGCTTTCAGCGGGGGTTTCTGCACTTTGTTGCTACAGGGTTTCGTCACCCAAACGAAGCGTTTTCTAATCCTGAAAGCAATGTTGATTTTATGTAAGGTTTATATTCAACAGCCTTTGATGCTCGTCACTTGGCAGGCGGAGCTTTAATTGCTTCAATGAATTTCTAACTGATTGGAGATGAATCTTACTATCCTTCATCTTTTTAAAAAGAAGGTTTTAGCACAGTATTTCATACCGACATTAGACAGAGCAATTTAAAGCAGGCAATGTGAGGAGCACATTTGGCTGACTGATGACAGATATTAACAAAAGGAAAGAGCCCTTTATCTAATGAATCTGATATTAGCTAAGCTGGGGCTGCAGGAGGATGTGCCTGTGCATTGTCCTGTCCCCAACAGCGGTGGGCGAAGGCACGGCCAGCCACAATTCCCAGCACACAAGCCTCCTTCTATCCCAAAAAAGCACATCCCCTCCTCCCGATTCCTCATCTACGCAAGGACGCGATGGTGCTCAATTTGTGCTCTGCTTGCTACAGGCTACGATTCAGACTGCAAAAATAGTTCAATTCACAAGCAGCTGAGAGAGGCACATCTCCAAAACCCATCTCTAAAGCTCTGAGGTTCGTGGCAGACGTTGCCCAATGCCCCCATTCTAGACTACAGCACCGGAGCGGTTTATTTTGTTCTTTTGATAAGGCAGCTGCGAAAAAAGGTGCGTTATCTGCATTATCTGTACGGAGTAGCTTACTGCTAGCAGCAGTCACCCAGCCCGTGGAAGAGTGGGTTTCGTCCCCTCCCCAGCCTGGAGGAGCTCAAACCCACATCTAGAAGAGCGTGTCAGTTTGCAGACGGCGTGGAGCCAGCCGACGGCAGCACCACCACCCCTCCGTCTCTCGGGGAGTCCTGAGAGGAGAAAGAACTTACTGGAACCAGCAGCCACGGGGCCTGCCCCCGCTGCAGCACACATCCTGGGGGTGACCCCGAGGACAGGGTGTCCCTGCTGGATCCGCAAGCAGGCTGGATATGGCACGCAGAGCACAGACATGAGGCTGCACAGCCTGCAGGTCCTGGGAGATGCACCGCGGTTATCACTGCCTCCACCATGCCCAGCAGACTGGGTTTTTCAAGGAGAATCCACATGTCAGTGCCACGTGGCCCCCGACACCAAGAGAAGAGTTGCACCAGCACGCACAAGCAGTAGCGGAATTTTTGGACACTTGTCCCAAGGACACTTGTGCCATGAAACATAAGCACACAAGCTGAAAGCTGAAGTGCAACCTAGCTGTGCAAGTTCTCTTTGTGAACACAGGCCACAGGGATCCCACAACGGTAGTTCATTTTCTGTAACAAATTTCGGTTAGAAACAAACCAACTGCCACTACATATACTCTGATCAGCTCTGCTAAGCAATGTAGCAACAGCCCTTCCTCTCGCGATGCTTTGTCACCTCCCCAGCTGCGCTACACAAGCCGCTGGAAGACAGGGAAGACGCACAGGCGCTCACCAGAGCCTGACTCGACTCTCATGGTAGCTCGATGGGCGGGTGAGCAGGATCAGGAGCTATCCTCTCTTGCCACACGCTGTTTCTAAGGGAAGTAACACACTAACATGCCACAGTTGGTAGGAACATGAGGAACACACACCCTAACAAAAGCCTGGTGAAAGCAACCGCCCTTGTAATTACAGCTGTGTGAAAGCTTAAGCCATCTGACTGCAAACCACCTTCTGCTTGGAGGGCGAGCTGTTTCCTGCAAGGGCTGGAAGGATGTGAACTATCCACAGAAAGCGCTGCAGAGCTGGACTGCAGGCACACTTGTGACAGCCACAGCTACAGAGGTGAACATTTTGTTTATAACTGCGCCTGAACGTGCTTTCACTCAAAACACACACACAGAGCCTCAAAAACAGCAGTTCAAGTTAAGCTTGCTGCGTGTGTTCATCAGTCATCCTAACATTTGCTAGCACAGGCCCCCTTTTCTCCCGGTTACTGTTTTATTTTCCTTGTGCTCATACGGGTAGCACCTCTGATCCTGTCCAGTTTTTGTTGCGCAAACCAGCTCGAGGAGACCGCCGCATTATCTCCCTCCCTCTCCAGCTTTCCACCCAAATTGAAACTTGACCTTTTTGTTTTCCCTGAAGATTTATTAAGTGAGGAAACAGCCGCCGAGCAACCCGCTTTTCCTCTCCTAGATAAACTTTGTTTTTAAAGAGGCAGCGTTATAAGCTTCTAAGCACCAGAAGTTTTTTCCGGGACAGCCCCGCTGACCACAGGCCACTGTGGTGAAGTGCTGCAGGAAAAGCACGGGGGAAATAAACCCCAGTCCCTGCAGGGTGAGCACACGATGCAGACTCTCGACGACTCTGCTGCAGTGCTTTCAGAGAGCTGAATTTCAGGTTGAATGAATGAAGCCGCCCATGGCAAGACCTTCAGTAAACAGGTTTAGCTATGGAAAATCCTTCTGGCAGCCGGACCCACGGCTTTCCTGCCCCCAGAAGAGGGCCGGCATGTGCCAGCACCGCAGGGCCGGAGGGCTCAGCGCAGGGCAGAGCCCAGGGCATGCGGTCCCTCCGCCACGTCAGCCAGCACGTAACCGGCTGCTCCGAGTTTGACGCAGCTCGCTCCTCCAGAGCGCTGGGATATTTTCGGTGAATTCCCCACTGTGACTCACCAGAGGCCCGCTTTCTGAGTTCCTCTTTTCCTAAACTGCTATTCGTTTTCCTGCGTGATCTGCACGCAGCGGGCTGTGAAGGGAAATTCCCTCACACGCGCACAAGCAGCACAGAAATGAGGCACAGAAACGCGTTTTGAGACGCGGCAGGTGCGCCCCTGCCAGCCCCCACCGCACCCAGGGCTTTATTTCACCGCTGTTCGGGGCCAGCCAGGCCCGGACCTGGCGGCACCGCTGCTACCGAGGCATCCCCGCGCATTTCGGGCACGGCACCAGGGCACGGCTGGGGCTGGAGGAACCTCCGGAGACCGAGTCAGCATCCCCCCGGCCAGCGGGGGCACCAAGGCGGGCTCTGGGCGTCTCCACAGCGCGGGCCCCCGGAGCCCCCCCCGGAGCCCCCCCAAGGGCCCGCTGCTGGCAGCCGCCCGCCCCTCCCCCAGCCCCCGCTCCCCTCACGCACGCCGCGCGCGCGCCTCCCCGGCCCGGCCCGCCCCGCGCACGCGCCGTTACCTCAGGAGCGGGAGCGCGCGCGCGCGAGACGCCCCCCACCGCGGCTGCCGCGCGCCGCCACGCGGGGCCCCTTAAGAGCGCGCGGGACTGGAAGGGGCGTGGCCAAGAGCGGCGGGGCCACGCCCCCTCCTTCCGGGGGGTCACCTGCGGTCATCGACCCCTCGGGGCTCAGAGCCGGGAACCGGGGGGCGGGAGGGGGGCAGGGGGGAACCGGGGAGGGGCTGAGGGAGGGGGGCAGGGGGAAAACGGGGAGGGGCTGAGGGCTCCGTGCCCCCCGGAGCTGGAAGAGGAGAGCGGGGCGAAGCGGGGGCTCCCTCCCGGGCCCAGCTTTGTTTCTTTCTTTTTTTTTTTTTTTTTTTTTGCCACAAGAAGAGCGGCGGCCGGGTCGTTGGCAGCTGCTGGCTCCCGGCTTTTCATTGTGGCGTTAGGCGGCCGGGCTGCACCCCCGCGTTAATCGCTGCTGCTGGCCTGCAGAGCCCCAAATTCCTCCAAACTGTGTTTCTTTTTCCTGCCTTTCCTACCCCGCAGGGCCATTATTCCCGCTGCTACAGGGTGGGGAGGATGCGGCTGGGCTCCTGCCAGCAGAGCGGGGCCGCAGCTGGGGCCGCAGCCGGTGCTGAGGGGAACGGTGCTGGTGCTGCCAAGCCAGCCCTGGAGCCCCACATCGCAAGGCCCAGGGGCCGTTCCCCTCCCTGCCCCAGCAACCTCATCCGCTCCACGCGTGGCCTGGCCAAGCCCTCGCGTGGCCGTGTTTGGATCCACGTGGGGATTTACACTGCAGAGCGAGGACACGGACGGCATCCAGGGAGCTGGGGGGATCGGCAAGCTTAGAGGACTGCTAACCCTCCCGCCCCAGTCATGCCCCAGTCACTAGGTAGCACCTTCTGTGCCGACGCGGGGCAGATCGTTCTCAGAGACCCAAAAAAAGATTCAGTGGCACAGCCCAAAGGTTAACTGATGGGGCAGGAGCAGCCAGTTCTGTTTTCGGTAATGCCCTGAGCCAACAAGCGACCTTAGGCAAGTTGCTTTTTTTTTTTTTTTGCTTGTTTATCAGAGCAAGGTTGCAACACTACCGAGGTAGATGTCAGCGTGTCTGCACAACCCTTGTCAGTCCCGGAGCCAAAGGGGACCACGCTGCTGGCAAAGGACCAGAGGAGAGCAAAGCGCATGATGCAGAAACATAGGTGGTGCTCACGCATCTGCCATGAGGAGGACAGCGGCCATTCTGGCTGCCTGCAGAGGATCAGCTCCTCCCTTGTCCCAAGAGCAAGCTCTTGTGTACACGAACTGTTAGTGCTGACTGCCCTAGCCTTTTCTAAATAAAGATGGAGTAGTTGAGCTTGAACTCCTGGGGCGGTGAACGCACCAGAGTGACGGTGCCCTTTATCAAGTATCACCTTTGCTGGCTCTATGTATACAATCCATTAACTCAAGCAAGTCCCAGGGTTCTCATTTCCCAGGCAACCAAAGCAAGTTGGCCCAAGGAACACTGGAAGGAAGCCCGAGCAGTGCAGAATCACTCACCTGAGAAGAACTTCTGCACTGGCTGGCTAGGCCTGACCAGGCTGGAAGCTTTTTGCAGGCAGCACTTGGTTAGATCACCAGCACGAGCCTGATCTCACTGAATTTTCATGCCATGAAAATTGCAACCAGGATGAATTGTATATAAGTTATATGTAAAGCAGACCTAACAATTTAAATTAATTGTTTAAATGATTTGGACACATTAGAGCATATACAGATTTTTCCAAATTAATGAAGCTGTGAAATGCTAGTGAGGAGTTCTAATTTTAGTTTGACACAGATTGAAGAACTATCGCATCTGCTGTCCTGCCCAAAACAGATCCCAAAGCATGAGAGATCATGAGGGAAAGAGGAGGAGTTCTTGGCTACAGAGTCTGACTGTGGAACAAGCTTCCAGAGGACACCAGGCAAATACAGGGTATTCAAGAAATGCTAAAAATAAATAAAAATAATAATAAAACAAACAAACAAACAAACAACAACAAAAACCACAACACAGCAAACTGTTCCCCTTTGAGCAAACCTTTCCATTACTGTGCTGAGTTGCTCTTAAAAGTGACACCAGAAGATTGTGGGAGGAGAGGAGATGGCTGCAAGTTAAGAAGCTCTTAATAATACAGGATCAACTAAGATGGAGTATGACACCAACAAGGACAGAGGTGTCTCTCACAACATGAGAGAGGTAAGATAAAAGCCTTAACAAAGTCCAGGATAAACGCAGACTGGGACACTGGTACTTCATGTTTGTGCATGTCAGGTCACCCGACTTTGGTTACAAACCTGTTTCCTGTGACCTACAGAAAGTCACTCTGCTTCCTGGAAGAACGGAATAAATTCAGTTTGCAGATTCTTTCCTCTTCTAACCAAAGAAACATCTCTTAATACAGCTGTGAACACTGAGAGAGAGAGTGGAAATTAGCTTCTTACTTAACTAAATCATTCGCCATACGGAACAAGTCATATCTGCCCGTTTACATGACCCAAGACAGTTTACACAACTTACCGCTTTCATCACCCTCCCAGTTCATCCCTGGCATTGGATCCGTAAGCTATTCTGGGCTAGTATTCCTCCAATAAAGTTCAGAAATTTCCAACTCCAGGGTTACTTGTAGCAAGTGACTTAACCCAAAGTGTAGTTGCACCTCAGGTCAATGACTTCAAAGATAACACGAGGGGGGGGTGAGCAGCCAATGCACCATTTCATCAGCTTCCACAAGAAGGACGACATGGGAAGAATGAATGTGCTGAGAAAACAGGGCAGTAAATAAGCGGTCACAAGGAAGCGAGGGAGACAGAAGAGTTTGTTTATAGCACCAGCATTTCTGAACTCAACAACTCATGTCATCTTTCCCACCAACGACTTGTAGCATCTTCCTGGTCATTTGAAAAGGGTCTACAGCAAATAGGTGTAGGCCTCTCTGAAGGAAAAAAGAAAATAAAACCCACTAAAATCCCAAATTAAGGTGTGGATCCATACCCAAATCTCATCTCTCACAAATCAACATAGCTTCAACAAAGCCACAGAGTCTTCACCAGGACACCAGGTGTTAATTTGTCCTTTATTTAGCTGATTCAGTAAAGCCAGTCTGCAAGGCGACTCTTCTGCAGTTTTGTTCTCATAAATAAAACTGTAGCAAACGGTATACCTCAAATACCTTTTTATTCTTTAATACTCATTAAAACCTTCACTCTAGTGGGCCTATGAAGCAACACAGTATAGGTTAAAGCTGTCCACTGTTTTACACAACATATAAACAATAGTATATTGCATACACCTTTATGAAGCGTGAAAGGCAGTGCAGGATTAGAATTTCTAGCCTATATAGTCATTTCATTTGATGCTTGATATCACTTCTCTTTAGAAATCTTGTCTATAACCCCTGAACACTAAAACTAAAACCATATTAGGATGTTATTTATGCCCACCACAGGTGATTCCACTTTTTCAAGAGGATTTAATGCAAAAGTAGATGCATGCAGAAGTTAAGTGCAGAAGAGTGGAGATGTTTCCAGCATCTCAGGGAAAGAAAAAAAAAAAAAGCAGCTGCATTTCAGGAACTTCAGTAAAAAATTACATCTTCTTTCTCGCTACTGTAGGATAAAAACAGCAGGCTTGCTTCATGATTACCCAGTCGACGGACTTTGTTGCAATGGTGTCACAATGTTTACCAGGCATGTCTAGCCCAAAGCAGAAAAAGGCTGCGCCTCGTCTGTCCTCACCATTTACACAGTGTTGTAACCAAGAAAGGGGATGAATGTGTAATTACTGTAAGACACAGAAACATGCTCTCTCACTTGATTACAGCAGAGACCAGATATCATACTGTGTGCTTTGAGGCGACATGAACAAGAAAAACCACTGCTAATGAATTGACCGTACTTGGAGTATAACGCAAGACCTATGCCTCTATAATAGTCTGAAATATTAATAATCCATGGGGCTAGTTAGTAATTATTTTCGTATTTTTTTAAAAAACAAACTCCCTCTAGTAAAACAAACAAAAATTCCTGACTTACCCGTATAAACAAGCTGAATCTTTCTGTTTAATATTTAGGTTCTAAATTTCAACTTTTTCACAACTCAGGAGGGAAGAAGTGACCTGAAATATTCACAGGATAGGCAGATGGGAAGTGGTTGTCCTACCATGGTTTGGTTTTCAGAATAATTCAACCCCAACAAGCAAGTTACACTACATCAAGTGAGAACAGCCTTTCATTCTCCACCCTAATGCTGATCCTCCTTAAAGGGTAGCCAGCTGGGCCTAAAAAGCTACAGCAGCACAATTCCCAACAACATATATATATATATATATATATATTTTAATTGAAGAAAACTCCCCCTCAATGGTCCTATCCAGGAAATCATTCTATAGCAGCTGGAACAGTTCTTACCTCTCATTGCCCCCGTTTACCTGAGGTGCTGCAGTTCACAGCATCATAGCTCAGACTCGCTTTGCTGCCAGTCTGGGCTACAAATCCAGGCTGCACACGGAGTGGCAGCGCGAAAAAGCAGCCATACCTTTCTATTGGCACTGCTGCACAGATGACAGCTTGAATAGAAAAATGAGGATGGATACAACAAAGTTCACTACAGCTTGTTTGCCAAAGCCTTAAAGAGTCAGCTACACCTCATTTACGTACAACTGAAGTCATTTGCTGCTGTCCTTTCAGCAGGCCACCACCACAGAAACCCAACAACCCTTCCCACCTACATGAGAGCAGATCACACCTCTTTGGGACCCAGCAGGCCAAGGAGCAAAAAGCTCAGCCCAGGCCACTACCCACTGCCCCACAGCTGCTGGCTCTCAGCCCTGTCGATTTGCTGGTGCATAAATGTTTGTTATGTCATTCCAGACAAAAGCAACTGATATGGTTTAAGTAGTGTAACTAGCTTGCCTGAATTAAGGCAGCTGATTTTGTCTGATAATAATTTTGGTGATCATTTCTCAACTTCACAACTGGTAACATTCACCTCCAAAATGCATGAGAAGGCAATGCAAATTTATGGCAGTAATCTTTCCAGCAGTGCATCTGTGTTGGGAAAGCATATAACCTTAGTGTAAAACACAGAAAGAGGTGGTTTGGGCTAATGACTGGTTTTGCACAGCTGTAGACTGGGCAGTAGTCACACGTTATTCTGCCAGGAGAGAGGTGGGAAAAATAACCCTACCTGTTAGGATACAACAAACTGATGCAGGTGTAGCATCTTCAACCAGAAGTTGTCCATTACTAATATTAAGCTAGGGGAAAAAAAAAAAAGTAAAAGCCCAAACAGCATTTATTATTATTATTATTATTATTATTATTATTATTATTATTATTATTATTTTGCCAGCATAGCTGCATTAAAGCAAGGCATTTTTAGAAACAACAGTAGTAACAGCTTGGGGGGAGGAATTTTTCTGTTTTGTTCTTGGGGTTTCTTTTTCTGCAGTCCCAGTGAACACTGCTGCACTGACTAAACACGGAAATATAAACTATATCCTCATTGGCCTCAGCCTCTAACAGAGCACCTTTCCTTGTTGATTCCTCTGTTGCTTGGGTGAGGAAGTTGTCAACACACTCCAGAAACTGCCTGGACTGCTTATGCCCCGCTTTCCAGCCTATCCCTCCTAAAAAGCCTGTACCCCTCCATTGCACCACTGCAGCCATGGGAGCCATCCCACACACCTCTGTGATCCCAGCAAGGCTGTGGCCTTGCAACCACACACATCTCTAACTCACCTCATTTATTTCCCATATTTCCTGAATTTCTGTACAGGCACCCCAGCATGTTGACTTTCTAGAAGGATTTTGCGGGATTTCTCTATGTAAGTGCCTTTCAGGCGCTTCCTTCCTTACCTGCAGGTGCTGGAGGTAACCCCACCTATGCTCTGTTTTGTTGATTTTATGTTCCATCTCTGTCATATCACCCCATGCCCTTTGCTCAGTGACCCTATACGCCATTCCCTCCCAGGGCTGCTGGTTTCTCCCTCCCGACCTGCCTGTGGTTATGTGAGAAGCAGGGAGAGTAATTTAAACTCAATGCAACAGAAAGGAAGTTCTGTATTTTACAGAAGGGAATTTCTCTGTTCCACTGAAATCTTGTGCCAGGACTGTTCAGGCGTTGAGTTTTTACACAAACATTGCCTCCATACAGAAGCTGTGTTGACACAAGCTATATTGATTTACTTATATCAATATGACAGTCTTTGGTTACGTCCAAGTTGTGGACACATCCTCTCCTAGCTCCTGCAAGCCGAGGAGGCGCTGCTCCCTGCTGGGTGTTGCACGTACACCCACATTTGCCATGGCAGTGTGCGCTGCTTTTTCCATGGCAGTACACAGTGTTTGTTTTTTTTCCCCAGAATTTCTAGACAGCGATGGCCAAACCAAGCAGATAAAACCCCAGATAAAACCAAGCAGATAAACCCTGGATAAATGCTTAGTCCTTTAATTGTACAAAAAGGAAATTTCCGTAGTCAGAGAGCACTTGGTTTTCTAGCTGTGCTGAAAAAAAACCTGTCAGGGTGAAGACACAAGGTTGAGACTAGTAACCTGTTCAAAGAGTACAGCCCAAGTCCACAGGCTCAAGCAGCGAGCCAGGAAGCCTGCATTTCTTGAGGCTTGCAGTCATTCAGACCAACATCCCCACTCCAAGCAGAGCACAACGCAAACAGGTACACCAGGCACTGCGCGCTGCCTCCTGCCTGGCCGCACTCTGCATTTTGCTGCAGGCTGTTGTGACACTTGCTGCCACCCAAAGGAGACACAAGAAGGGCAAGAGAAGGGCCGAATGCACTTTATTTTATCTTCAGGGCTTGCCTGTTCTCTCTAAATTTAGATAAGGCTGAAGGGAAAGCAGCAGTGCTCTGCTGTGCTTACATGACGGGACTGTGCCTGTAATGTTAGAATAATTGCAGCCCTGAATTCACTTTACTGCTGCAGAAATGTGAAGGCAGAGTGTGCTGGCAGAAGAGGATGTACACTATGGTGCCATTCGGAAATTCCAGTATGGCCTTGGAACGACGACGGTCAACAGATTGCTCCTTTTAAGTCCAGCCAAAGGCACTGAAGAGAGTTGTGATCGGACCAGCAGCAAATTCAGAAATTTATGAGGTAGAAGACAACATTCCTAGGGCTACGATTTGAGCAGGCACTCACCCAATATGCTGCAGTGCTTGACAGATGTGGCAGCTCCGTGCAGGAAAAGCCACTGTTTCAGTTCGCTGTCAGTTGTTTCAAGGGGTTTTCTTGGGAGTAGCTGGTCTCAAGTGTCCCTTCTGAGCAGCAACCTGCCTACAAAAATAGAACATATCCCATCTGCATCACAATTGAAAATCATTGTTAAATTTTATCACTAATGTATTAATAAATAAATAAATAAATATATTACCTCTGTTCAGACAATCCCCAGGGAAGTAGTCACTGCACCAAGCCTGTCTGAATTTCAGAAGCGTTTGGACTGTGCACTTAGTCACATGGTCTAAAATTTTGGGTAGACCTGTGTGGTGCCAGGAGTTGGACTCGATGATCCATGTGGGTCCCTTCCAGCTTGGGATATTCTATGATTCTATGATTCTTAGCTTGCATTGGATGATGCTGTTTATGCTTTGATAAAATGGACAGAGGGAGCCACCAGTTCAAGACACCTTGTATTGTACATCACATGCACTGAGATCACTCAGCAGTAAAATCTGACATTGACAGGGGTGAACTTGACACAGAAAGCTTTCAGATAGTAAGGTGCTGTGTGGGTTGGTGCCTGTATAAAAACAAGGATTCTCCTCATGAGATCTGGCTGAACACAGGCAAACATTTTTTAAGGAAAAAAAAAAAAAGACGAAGAAAAAAAAAGATTTTTGCTTTGTTTTTAATCTTCTGAGAAAGTTTTCATTTTATCAGCAAAACAATTCAAGGCAATAATTTCATTTAAGCTTTCATTATCAGCCACCAAAACCACATTTTTCACAGATATGCATGAAATTTCAAAGGATCCTATTCCCCTTGCAGGTAAGACTATTTTTTGTTAAACTTTCTTTTTAGTCAAATCAATTCAGACAGGTCCTCTGAGCAGTGATTATGAAATGGGATTTAACTGTGTTACAGCTGCCCTCCTGTGGGTAGGAGCTATTATAACTGCAGCAAGCGCAGCACCTCGCGAACCGGCCTCGTTTCTTTGCTTTCTTTACCAACAGCTTCCTTAAAAGCAGACTGCTTCCACCAGATCCACGCAGGCTGAAATGAAAGCACGGAGATTTGGCTTATGCAACAGGTGCAAGAAACGAGGAAAAATTAATTCCAGTGACTGGCTCGACACAACAAATGACAGACAGGTCCTAATTAAAAATAACAACCCTGTGATTACCACCCAGGTTCCCAGGCGGGAGCTGGCTGACTTCCAGGGTTTCAGGTACTTTATCAAAGGTTGTAGTCTGGACGTTAGAAAGCATTTCAGGATATTGCTGGCAGGATTTCATGTAACAATTGACACTTCTAAAACCGTAAGAATATATCAGAAAGTGGTTTACATTTGTTTAGCGGAGGCACAGATGCCACGCAAGAGGCGAAGCAGAGAACAATCCTGCCCTAAAAACTAAAGCAATAACAGATCTGCGACACCATGTTGCAGGCAATGCTGGACTGTGAAGGGCTGCGTGCGCTTGTGAAGGATTTCATTAAATAAATTTGAGCAATGATCTGAAATAAGCCTGATTCAATTCAACACGACCAAATGCATAGCACTGTGCTTAAGCTGGAATAAGTGACCACATAACTGCAGGATGAAAAACATCTACTTACATAGCGCTTCTGTAGGAGAGAGCTGGATTTTTCTTACAGAAAATAATTTTTAGAAATTTTTTTTTTAATTCAGAAAACAAGAGATTTGGGGGAGAAAAGAGAGCAATCTTCAGACACATTGGAAGGTGCTATAAAAAAAAAGATATAAATGGTTCCCATTTCCAGTGTGAACAGAACAACGGGGAGGAACTTGAACTGCAACAAGTGAGATTTAGGCAGGAGATGGGGAGGGGAACCTGCCCAGCTGTAAGGACAGTTAAAGTTGAAATACCGTGGCTAAGGAGAGATTGGGCTCACCACCATTAGGAAGCCTTAAGGGTAGGTAAGGTTAAAAAACCTGTCAGGTAAAACAAGAGTAAAGTAGGTCCTGCCTTTTGGTGACGTTTATGTGTATTAAATGACTTCTCATAAACTATTCCCATCTCTATTTTTCTATTTCACTGTTATTAAGCAATGACACCTTCATGTGAACCTTTCTATTTTTAAATAACCTTGGCTTAAGGACTACAATCCATTAAAAGAAGACTAATTTTTCTTTGGAATTTGTGAACATTTTATCCAGCATGTCTCTGGAGCTCACACACACGACTCAGTTCTGGGAATTTTTTCCTGTATAACTCATGGCAGCCTCCTGAAAACTAACCCCAAATCTGTGGACAGATCAAATTTTAATCAGCAAGCCTTCCTCATTCCTCCAACGTCCAGTCTCTGATTTATATTACCTCACTCTCTTTCTCTTTCTCCCCCTTTTCCAGTAACCCTTTTCCTGGTAAGTTAGGTAAGAAAACAAATAATCCTGTGGGTTTGAAGCTGACTGTGTTATTGGAATCTCCATGGGTACAAATTCCACACACTTCCTTGGCTTAGATAGTGACATACTTTTCAGAAAACGTTACAGCAAACTTCATCATAAAACCTCTTTATTCCATGTCAATATGGTGATTCTCTTCATTCTTGTTGAAATACCTGATGGGGATTTTTCTAAGCCATTGAAAAATGCATGCAGAGATTCTGCTGGGTATCGCTAAGGAAAAAAAAAAAAAGAAAAGAAAAAAAAAGAAAACAAAAGAAAACACAAATGTTTTCCATAAAGCTTTATTAAAAATGTTGCTTTCCTTGGCAGCACCTGCTTTCCAAAACCATTCAGAGAACAGAGACTGACCTAGAGCACGTATCACTTTTCATTATGCAGGACTTACTGCCGGAATTAAAATAAACAGGATAGGAAGTGGGGAGCAGAGTGCCTCTCTCTCCTCTTAAAAGCTTCTGTGATTAAAATAAGACTTACAGCCACCTCAGGTCTGTACCAGACCCCTTGGACTTTTAGACTGGAAAGAAGTGCCTGGGATGCAGAACTGGGTGAACTCTGTGTGGACCGGGCCAGCTCTGAAGCAGTTAGGTTGACGTGCTCTCCTGCTGCAGTTACCTTGAATAAGTGGCAGGAAACATCCCTTCTTCTTTTTAAATCTGTGCCTTCATTAATAATTCCTTCTTTAGGAGCAAAAACTATACTTAACCACAAAGCCATGACCAGTATCCTCATCCTCATCCTCATCATCCTCCTTTTGTTATAAAGAGAAACCTTTTAGATTTTGAACAATGGAACCATTTAAATTTTCAAGTACAATTAAAGTTGTCGCTTATTACAATGCAAGGTGACAATGATCAAAAGCTTCACATAAGTAGTGATATCAGTGTTTCCTTCGACCTCTCTTTCTCAGGGACAAACACAAAACTCAGCCTGCATGAAATGACAGAAGACCAGAGAATTTGCCTCTCTTTGCAAATTGAGTGGGTCAAGATGGGTTAGTGGGAGCTGGGGTTCTTGCAACTAGTCGATAATTGTTTCCAAGGGAGTTGGTTTAACTACCTGGAAAAGGTTGCACGCACTGATTTGCTTTTATAGGAATCTGTATCCAGAGGACCATTCCCACCCAGGAGGGACAGAATTTGTGATGTGCACTACCAAACAGTCTTTTTCCTCCCCCAAGATGAAGGAATAAAGCTCACCATCATGGACAGATTTTAGTCTATGCATTCAGGACACTTGCCACTGTGCCAGAGGCAAGAACTTCATGTCAAGATTAAAATGTAAGCCTAAGGCTACACATACCCTTCTTCATAGAGCAAACTCTTTTGAGTCTCTCTCATTTTTCTCCTCTGTGCTTCACGCTAGGAAGGGATTTTAAGGAAACCCCACCTGATAAATTCTGCTGCACTTCCAGGCTGAATTGTTTCCAAGAATGCAAAGCGGTTATTCTTGCTGATAACACCTATCAACGTAGAGGAGACATTCGTTTATAGGAAGAGTAGAAGTGAAGTAGCTGCTGCTTTTGCAATTCTCTGCATCCACAGACTGTAGTTTAGGTTTTGTTTCCCTCACCACCAACAGTGTAAAAATATCAGTTTCATCTTCCAACCTTGCACAGCTACTGGTGTGGTAGGTGGTTTTCCCCAGTGTAGTATCCCAAAGCCCTGCAATGCCAGTCACATGCAAATATATATCCGAGCACTCAGGATTCTGCAAATTTACCTACTCAACGCAGACCCAAATAGCAGTTCCTCAGAGCTCACTTCAGCCAGTAGATGTCTCCTCAATACCCTCTCTGGCTCCGTGCACTGACTTGGCTCACCAGAAAATTCCTGCTACAGCAGGAAAGAGTTAGAGCCAAGCGTTTCGTAGACTGTTTCTTAGCTGGTTCCTTAAAACCTGTGACTAACACTCCATCAAGAAACATTTGCTGTTAAATCAGATAACTCAGTGTCGTGTGACAACTTATACCGCTCCTACCCTTATCCACCACATCCCCCAAGCGTAACTTCAAACACTCCAACTATGTTATTCCACCCCCAGCAGAAGTGCAGCCGGTTCTGGGCTGAGAAGTGGAAGCTGTGCAACAGCATGCAGTGATGCTACACAACAATTCGCTTTTATTCCTAAAGAATTTGCATTAAAACAGGATTCCTGATCCCTGTCTACATCAGCTGCCTGTACACCACTCCAGTCTCTAATCCTCTGTTTGTTGTTTGTGACTTCATGATCGGTCTCTATGGGAACGGTTTTGATGTCATGGAGAATTATTAGTTCAGGTACGGAGAAACAAGCAGCAGAAGCTAACGAACTCTTCGGAAACAAAGAACCTGTTTACATGCAAATGTCGCTGGGCGGAAAGGGGCAAGGGAACAGAAATGCAGCTAATAGAGGAGTCTGCTTCCAGAGATTTTTGCCAGTTACCCATGAGCCAACAGGAACTTTTTAATATTTAATATAGGAAAAATAACTTTTTTTTTTTTTTTGATAAAGAATGTGGAGCTCACAGGCTCACTGATTTGTGTGGAGCGTCCAGACACAACCATGATCCAAACCATGAGCTATCTGTACTTCATGCCACACAAGTCCTCATGCCATCCTCGCCATTCACCTTCCTCACACGTCCCCACGGCCATGCACGAGGCAGAGGACCTGTGCTACTGCCCTGACATGGCAGAGACGGGCCTGTGCCCACCCTCAGCCCCTCTTCAGCAGGCCCTTTCCTCCAGAAGAGCCCTTCACTGCCCACTGCCTCCAACCTGAGCTCTCACCTCCTCCTGCGCCCACTGGTCCCTGTCACCCGTCACCCCGGCTCCACCAGCCCCTCTCAGGGTCCCTTTCCTCCCCCTGCACCTCCCTTCTCTGTCGCCCACCTCTCCCCATCCCCATCCGAGGCGTCCTCGCTGCTCTCAGCCCCTCGCTGCCTCATCCCACCTCCCCTGTCTCCCCTGTCCTCAGTCACCTCAGTGCCCGATGTGTCCCCACCACCTCGCCCCATCTTGTCCCTGTCACCTCAGTCCTGTCACTCCACCAACCTCTTCCACAACCACCGTCCGCAATCACCTCAGTGTCCATCTTGCCCGTCACCTCAGCCCCATTTTGTCCCTGTCACCTCAGTGTCCCCTCTTTGTCTCCACTCTTGTCCCAACCATCTCAATCCGTTTGTCCCCACTTGCCTCAAACTCACATCATCCTCGCTACCTCCTCCTCCAACTTGTCCCCATTGCCTCAGCCCCATCTTGTCCCCGCCACCCCAGTGCCCCCAACTTCTCCCTGTCACCCCAGTGCACCCCCTTCTCCCTGCTACCTCAGTCCTGTCACTCCACTGGCCTCCCTTCGCACCAGTTGTCCTCAGTCACCTCAGTGTCCCCCCTTTGTCCACTTGCCTCAACCCTGCATCATCCTCATTCCTCCCCCCGTCTCGTCCCCGCCACCCCAGTGCCCCCAACTTGTCCCCAGTGCCCCCACCTTGTCCTCACCACCCGTGCCCCCATCTTGTCCCCAGCGCCTTCATCTCTTCCCTGCCACCCCAGTGCCCCCACCTTGTCCCTGTCATCCCAGTACCCCCATCTTGTCCCCACCACCCCAGTGCCCCCATCTCGCCCCAGTGCCCCCCTCTTGTCCCCACCACCCCAGCGCCCCCATCTTGTCCCCAGTGCCCCCACTTTGTCCCTACCACCCCAGCGCCCCCATCTCGCCCCCGCCCCCCCCGCCCCCCTCCGCTCCCTCCCCCCGCCCCGCCCCACACCGATTCCCTCCCTCGCCCCCCCCCGCTCCCGCCAAAGCGCGCGCCAACTCTCTGCCCCGCCTTCTCCCCCTCCCCATTGGCCAACCCCCACAAGATCCCCTCCCTTCCCTTTGACCGACAGGCCTCCGCGCCAACCAACGGGCGGCGCCTTGCCGCGTGCCCCCCCCCCCGTCCACCCCCCCCCCTCCGAGGGCGGGCGCGGTTGGGCTGTGACGTGCTGGGCGGGGGGGGGAGGAGGGTAGCAACAGTTGCCTCGAGACCCGGCGCGAGGCGCCATAGTGACCGTAGCCCTGGCGACTGTTCCCTGCCAACGGCAGCGCCGCGCAGCCCCGGCGGCCCGAGGGCGGCGGAGCCCGGCGGGGAGGGCACGAGGTGAGCGGGGCCCCGGGGGGGAGCGGGCCGGACCGGACCCGAGGCGGGGGGGGTGTCCCGCTGGCAAGGGGGGAGCGGAGCGAGTTAGGGTGTGATGGGGGGGGGGTGTTAGGGCATCGCTGCGGGGCCGGGGGGCGGCTGTGGGGATCCCCGGTCCGCACGCTGGCAGCGCCCCGCGGGGCCGCGGGGGTCGGTCCCCAGAGAGTCCCCCAGGGAGGAGCGGGGAACGGGCAGGGCGGCTCGGGGAAGTTCCGGGAGGAGGCCCCGCTGTGGCTCCCGGTGACTCCCCGGTGCCCCCCCAGTGCTCCCCAGTACTCCCCGGTGCCCCGCCCCGGTTTCCCCACGGTGCTCCCCGGTTCCCTCCAGTCTCTCCCCGGGTTCCCCCCCCGCCCCGTTCCATCCGGTGCTCTCCAGGCTCCTCCTGGTCCCCCCACGGTGCTCCCCCCCCTCGGTGCCCCCCGGTCTCCCCCCGGTCCCGGCTGCCTCGGAGGAGGCGGCGCGGAGCCTTCGCTGCGCTCGGGCGGTCCCAACTTGCGGCCGTTTCGCCGCTTTTCTTCCCCACCCCCTCAAAAAAAAATCCCCCTGGTGCCAGCACCGGTGTTCGGCCGGGAGAGATCCGAGCCCGACCTCCGGCCCCTGCCCTCCTCCGGACCTGGGGCCTCGGTTCCCGGGAGGCAAGCCCGCTGCCACCCCGGCCGCTTCCCCTGCTGGGCTGGGCTGGTGCCTGCCTCGAGCAGGAGTTCCTGCAGTTTGACCAAATCTTTCCGTTCTTTGACTTAGATACGAAACTAATCCTTTTTTTTTTTTTTTTGGAGGGAGGTTGCTTTTGAAGGAAGCAAGGCGTAGTTATCAAAGGAATAAAGAATAATTTTTCAAAGTGCTTTATACTTTAGCTCTGGGGTTATTTTTAACCTGATCGTACCCAGTTTCAGAGACGTTAGTCAAGGCTTTTCTCATCTGTTTCTGCCCAACCTTTCCAACTCTCTCTCTCTGCTACAAATCATTTGAGAATACGCAGCAATCCCTGGTCTGGGAGGGGAAACGACTTCGGTCAAAATATAAAACTTTGTCTCCCCCGCACCGGGGTTCATTCTGCGCCTCCACTCAGACTTTCTGATGGGGTTTGCTTCAGTTGGTTTAAGTTGAATTTGCTCCAGTCTCGGGTTTTCAAGAACTATTTTCAAGTTCTTTGCCTAGTGAAAGGCTGCTGGTGTGTGAGGGAGGCATCTCAGAGGGCTTTTCCCATGGTTGTCTGTTTGAAGATGGCTTGGGTTGGCCAAGGCCAAGGGGCCTGTCCCTCTCTTTGAGGAAGCCTAGGATGGGCAAAGCGAGATGTCTGACCTCCGGATGGCCAAAGGCAGGTGAGGAAAAGCCACGCTCAGAGGACCAAATTGTGGTGGTGGATGCCTGACAGCAGGGCTGGCGGGTGGTGGCTCCCACGGCGGTACCCCCTGTTTCATTTTGGAAATTGTATTTAAAAAGAGGAAAAAGAAGAAGCTGATTCTTGCCATCTCGGTATTGCTGTACCAAGGGACCTGAGATTTGTTTGAATTCTGTGGGGCATTTTGCGCTTGCCTTTTGGTGTATAATGTTGTGGGTGTGCTCTGTTTTTTGGTTTAAGTCTTTAGAGTTCAGGTTCTCAAAGCTGTACCTGTACCAGCAGGGTTTGGAAACGCTCATCTTTTCAAAGGGAAGCTGGGATTCTCGTGTAATTGGCCCGACGGCTGAAAACACGCAAAAGCAAGTGAGGGTTGACAACTGGAATTTCTTTGTCCCTACTTGCTTTCTGCAAAATGGGAACAATACCAGTGAATTCAGAGGTGGTGATAAGGAGCATCCAGTGCTACAGGGGAATGCAAGAGCCAGGTCTGTCAAACTTCACATGGGACTCCCACAGGCAGTCCCTGCTTTGCATTTCCCTGCTGTGCCATTTGCATCTCATGAATTCCTCTCATAGTACCATGTCCCCGTCCTGGGGCCCTGCCTTCCAGCTCTGTTCCCTGTGGAAGGGCCCAAGACGGAGCGCAAAAACCCAAGGCTGGGCTGCAGCCTTACCCTGTGATCTGCCTTCTCAAAGAGTGTTTTGTGTGTTTGTCACGTAAATTTGGATGTGGGTGTGTAGATTGAGGCCCATCCTTGTGAGGTGGCTTGGCACAACGTGCCCTGTTGAGTCGCCTGCAGAGGGGAAGGAAGGGAAAGGGGCTCCTGTGCCAAGGCCCGAGGCTGAGCAAGGTCCTCAGAGTCAGTGTTAAATCACGTGTTACACGCGTATCTGTGCGTACATCTGAAATGCACTTGCTCTATCCTTTTGCCTGTGTAAATATGAAATCGTAGTCTAGGGCTGTAATTCATGAAGACGTGAACAGGTATTGCCTCCAGTGACGTCAACAGCTGTTGTGTGTCCTTGCTTTCTGTTGGAAAATTAGGAATCATAGAATAGTTGGAAGGGACCTCGAAGCCCACCCCATCCCACCCCTGCCATGGGCACGACCCCCCCAGCAGCCCAGGCTGCCCCCAGCCCCATCCAGCCTGGCCTTGGGCACTGCCAGGGATGGGGCACCCACAGCTCCTCGGGGCAGCCTCAGCCAGGGCCTCACCACCCTCAGGGTGAAGAATTTCTTCCTTCTATCTGATCTAAATCTCCTCTCTTTTCATTTCAAGCCACCCCCCCCTTGTCCTATCCCTACACCCCCTGACACAGAGTCCCTCCCCATCTCTCCTGCAGCCCCTTTAGGCACTGGCAGGCCGCTGCAAGGTCTCCCCGGAGCCTTCTCTCTCCACCCGTTCCTAGCAGAGCTGCTTCAGCCCCTGAGCATCCCCATGGCCTCCTCTGGACCCGCTCCAACAGGTCCAGCTCTTGTGCTTCTTCAGTTAAGTGTATTCATGGCCACTAAAAGTTACTTCTGCACTTGCTATTGTTATTTCTCTACCTTTTTGTGACAAAAACATCTTCAGAGCTGACATCAATTTAGAGCTTCAGTCAGCTGTTAATAAGCGTCGCTTTTCCTAGCTCTGTCAAAGTAAAATAGATGGCGCCAGTCATTGTCTTTAAATAGTCTCGTACTTGTAACACCTCGGAGCATTGACAGCTGTTAAGTTTAATCAGAACACGGTTTTGCTTTTAATACGAGCCTATAACCAAAGCCCATGTATTGCATCCTCGCCTGTTTCCCTCGGTCGGTTTTAGCACTTGAAATTGAAGTGCACCCGCGGTGTGCAGAGTCACAGAACGGGGAGGGCAGTGCTGATTCAACAGGCTTATCTTACCACCCGCCTTCTGGGCCAGAGCTTCTATTTAAACCAGCATCCGTCCCCCCCCCAGCCTCTCCCGTGCAACAAACGCCAGCACGGTTACGGCCGGGCCGGCAGCCAGCTGGAGCAACGCCGCGTCCTGACTGCGTGCCCTGGGAGAGGAGCACGGGCACGCAGCCCCCAGCTCCGGGGCTGTGCCGCTGGGACTTGGAGCACCCGCGGGGCTTCTTCCTGCGAGCTGTGCCCTGAGACGAGGTGCTGTGGTTTGTTTGTGCTGGCCGATCTCTATCCTTGTGTTCAAATGTTCACAAACCCGCCTTATTGTCTAAGAATGTGCTGGCTTTCTTCTGTCAGGCCGTCTCTGCCTAACTGGCGTGTGAACTAATTATGCCAATAATATGCAAACGAACAAGAAAAGTCTTCAGCACAAGCCACGTACCCCTTAATACACTGTACAAGAGGATTCCTCTTTGTTCAGGGCACTGCCTGCAGTTAATCCCTTCTCGCATCGCAGAAAGCGTAGAGGCAGTTATTCAATGCACATCGTACACAAACCACTTCCAGTCAGGGGATCGAGGGAGAAGAACCAACACCTTCAGCTTTGGGTCATCTTTTTATGAAAGATTGCCGTGTTTGTGATTCACCCAGCTAAAGCAAGGACTAGAAAAAGTTAAAATTTGCATAGTTCAGCCGACTTGTTAGAATAACCTTTGGCTGCCTGTAGACATGTGGCTTCGTGTCCATGACTGAAAGTCTTCCTCTTCCAATGACCTCCGTGCTCGCTTATGACCCGGGGGTACGGCAGCCTCTGTCCAGCACTATGTTTACAAGGAGAATTCTGAAGCGCAAGAGGAGCGAGCCTCTTCCCAAACTTTATGACTGGTTTTGTTTTTGTTAATCTGGTGTTCTACAGGATTTAAGAGCTGTAGAAGTGCCAAATGAAGGCATTTGAAAAGTAATTTAAAGGCAATTGCTGAGTGCGTTTTCTTTTTTCGAAACGAGATTTCTACTAAGAAATTAAGAATTTCTTTTTCTGAGTTTAACAAATGGCTTAGAAGTCTCAGCATAGTATGAAGGTGTCATAGCGACAGGGCTTTGAATGAGATTAGCGACTGAATGTTGCAGTTGCTTTCAAAGAAACAGGGGTCACAGGATGCTGTGCCAGCGAGGACTTTATATAAGCAAATACAAAAAAGAATCGGCTTCTTTCTTTCCTTGTCCCAAATCAATACTTTGCTGAAGGAAATCCTCAGCATGGGAGAAGGAATTGTACCAACTGGCCATAGCCTGCACCAACATGTCGTTTTGGTGGTTGGCGTTGTAAGCGTCCAGTCTCCACGAATCGTTCCTTCTGTTCGAGGTGGTTCTTCTCTGCCTTCGTGCGCAGGACTGCTGGCCCGCATGAGGACAAATGACAGCACGCCGTGAAGATCAGCACGTCCCTGCCTTCTGCGGCTCAGCGATGACTTAGCCCAACTTCTTTGGGCTATCTGCTCTTTACAAAGCCTCCATTCGTTATGCAGAAAATACTGGAAGACAGGTAGGAATCGCCAGAGGGGAGGAAGGGCCAACGCCTGACACCTTCCCCATGCTTTCAGGGGAAGCGGAGAGACTCCCGGCCAGTCATGAGCAGAAGCAAAGCAAAACCAGGAGGCACGGATGCTTCTGTGGGCGCCGCTGCCCAGGGGCTGTCCTGCTGGCCCGGCTGCTACACAGCTTTCTGTTGCTTGCTGCATCCATGCTGAGAGTTTTTTTTGTTTTGTTTTGTTTTTTTTTGTATCTCCTGCGACACAACAGCAGCAGTGGCTCCTGGCGTCACAAGAAGAAGAGATTCATGGTTACAGTTTCTCCTGTGCACCTTTGGAGTGTGTTTTTCCCTTCCTTTTGGAGCTGAACACGTGCCTGTGCACCGGCAGGCGTGCTGCAAATCCACACGTGTCTCCTCGGCTGGCGTGCTACGTTTGAGTGAAGTCCCTGGGGTATGAGTGAATCTGGGTGTGAAGGAAGGGGGTTCTGTCTCCAGAGCTGTGGTTTTTTAAGTGCCTAGCTTGTTTGGAAGTGCTAAGGTGAAATCAACACTGATCCTATGTGGTGATGCATCAGTTGTTCAGGAGAATTGCCTGTGAAGCACTGGAGTCACGTGGCTGGTGGGTCTTTGAGGTTAATGCAAGTCAAGGCCCCCAGTGAACTGAGCACGTAATTGAGGGTGCTCCTTCTTTTGGAGATGTCATTAGTGAAGACTGACAAGAAACATCAAGGAAAGAGGGGGGAAAAAGGAAAAAGTGCAGGTGGAATGATTATAAACAAGCAACCGAAGAGTAATGAGCAATTTCCTCTAGCTGCCCTCTGGTTAGTCATTTTTAGGTTGTTCTTTAGTATTAGCTTAAGATCCCATTGCTGCCATGACAACCCTGCAACTATTCGGGATAGTTTCTGGCTAAACACATACAGCTGGTCAAACATCCAACTTGTTTGGGGAATTGCATTAGTTATTTTATTTCTTCTAATCCCTTTTGGAGGGTATTTGGGATGCTGGGTGTGCAACATGCTTTAGAAAAAGGAACCTCATGGAGACAGGTAATACCCAAAACTGTGCAAGAGAAGGCAAGAGTTTAGTAACATTCTGAGTGTAACCTGCCTGCTCTGTGCTAGGATATCTTTCTTCTTTCTCTTCCCTCCCACCCCGAGTGGTCTGGAAGGTACAGCCAAAACTCAATCTGAAATCCAGCCCTGGGATGTGAAACACTGGGGCAGATGTGGGTAAGTGCAAATGGACCAGTTCTCTCTAATTTATCTTCAGTCTTTGCATTTAAACAAAATATTTTATGTGATGTTTAATCTTCTGCCCTCATCTCCCAGAAGAACATGAAATGTGGATCTTTTCAAATAGTCATGACCTTAAATGACCAATCATGGGAGGAAATCTTTCTTTCATAGTACAGATCGTAAGGGAAATACTGGCTTCTGGTCATCCAGCTAATCTTCAGGGCTTACCTCTTCCTAGCAAATATTTGTTCCTTTTAATGTGGTAGATGCTTGGCATTGTTCAGGGGACTTGCACTCACTAGAGAAGTGAAATCTCTCACCCAGGTCTTAAAACTCTTGAAGAAAGAGTGACCTGTCCTCCACGGTTGTTTGAACTCAGAATGCAGCTTTCTTTCTCTCTATTAATAACCTTCCATAACACTGTAAGTGCAAAATTTGCCCTCCTTGTTCTAGGCGCCACCTCTGTTTCCTTCACTTGCTGAGGCTAACAACCTGCAGCACCCTGACTGGAGCTGGGCGTCATACAAGCAGAGGCTGCTCCTGCTTGTGGCTTAGCCCAGAGGTCTGTTGGTGTAGATGTTCCTCCTCGAGGGAAAACGTCTCCTGTATCTTCCATGAGATTGCTCCCGACACCTTGACCAGATAACATTTACCAGATAGGAGCCGCTGGGTGGTCGGGGCTTCTGCTTGCAGCGCTGACAAACACACACTGACATTTTGGAGTATTGTCTGGTATGCTGCAAACATGAGAGACAATTGTGTGAGGTAAGGGGTTTAAAGACAGATAATTTCTGTTTCAAGTTATACAGGGGCACCAAAAGTGCTTTTTGATTATTGCCACTGCTGGTTTTGACATTTTCATTCTTCCCAATCTAGCTGTTGCGTAGAACTTAAAGAAAACACATTTTTTTTTCTAAATAATAATAAAAAAAGTGGATTCAACATTTCTGTAGCATTTAATAAACTGTGTTCTGTGTGTTCTCAGAATTTCAGTATCCAGGTAAACCTCAGAGTTGGTCTACAACATAATCTGGCTTGAGGTAGAGGCACTAAGGAAATGTAGCTTCTTTCAGATTTCTTCTCTAATATCAATTAGAAATCATTAGTGTTTGAGCTGCTATAGTGCCAGGAACCCCAGTGTAAGCTGTGAATACATTATCTGGAGTGCTGCAAGCGGTACAGCGGGGCCGGTCTCTGCCCCAAAGTGCTGATACAGGCAGAGGAAAGATTATTTTACGAAAAGATGGGGGTTAAAGATTTCGTGCTGGCAGCGTGCTCTGGTCGCAGCAACCTCCTGCTGCAGCCCCTGTCCAAGACATTCCAGTGCTGTGCCTCATCTGCTGCCTGCTGCGTAATCCTCCTGCTTGTTGGGGGAACGGCTGTAGCCACAGCCTTTGGTTACCAGGGAAAAGCCCAATGTGTCTTCGAGTGCTGGCCTGCAGAATGTGGAGGATCTTTAGGGTCGCTGAGACACAGAACCCTGACAGATATCTGCTCCGCCGAGAGCAAACGCCCTCCCTTACCCGCGGGGTGGAAACACACAGACAAGGGAGCTGTGGTGTCGGTGCTTAATAAACCGCAGACCCTGATTTTGGAGTTGATTTTTTGGGAGCTGGTATTTCTGGTCCTTAATGCCCCCCTGGGGACACTAGAGTAAGGGCCAGGCAATGCCTTTCTGCTCGTTCCATCGTCTGCTGCCCCGGGTTACGGGCCAGTGGGGCAAGTCTCTCAAATGCAAGCTGTGGACCGGTTAGTTCTCTGCATGTTTCCTGGCTGCAAACACCTGGAAAAACACTCTGCACCTTACTGTAATGCTTAGGAGTTTTTAAATCCCCTACTGTTGCCCTGCAGGGAAATGTGCTTTGACTTTAATTCCACAGGTACCATGTCTTCATAGCTCGTGTAAGAAGTGCTAATCATCTCTGCCTTAATGAGGACTGAAAGGAAACACTTTAATATCAAAATATCTGAGGGCACGTCCGTCAACAAAATCTCTCCATGTGTTAATTCAGACACTGGAGCTACATTTGTATGTCTATGTGTAGAGATCTATTTTAAAATATGTAGACAAACGTGTATAAATTATAATATAGCATAGCTCCAAATAAGCTACACTGAAGGGTGCTGCTTCCGTGTTTCTGATGTGTCTCCTTGCCTCGAGACTCGGTCCTCGCTGGCTTTCCATGGGAGCCCTGTGCCCCATGGGGCTCCCTGTGCTGTGGGGCATGAATTTCATCTCTGATGGAGCAGCTCCCGGCTGCTGCTCCCGGCTCCTCATCTACTGCGGCTCCTGAGTCTGCGTGGGAAACTCTGCTTCCATTGCTCTGCTTTCGTTTCCATTTTGCATTAGGGAAAAAATTCAATACCTGTGTTTTTCTGGGAGCCAGAAAGTTGAGATGAGTAGTCTTGGAAGAATTAATATTTATTTGTAGAGTGCTTTGAAATCCTTAAATGATTGGTGCTTTACTCGCTGATCAAAATCAAACAAACGTGCATTTTTTCGATAGTGTCATTATTGCTTTGCTTCATGCCCTTTCAGGATATTTAGTGCAGAAAGTCTTGCCTTTGCCACGAGGACACTGAGAGCAGAGGAGTGACCTAACCCGGCTGTGGCTGCTCCGTGTCCTCCTTTGAGAAGCGCTTGGTGCAAGTGCTGCCTTTTTGGCTCCCCTCGTCTTTGTGGGAGCTGCTATCCACGAGAAGCACCTGCTTGGAGGCTGCGACTCCCCACTTTGTTCTTCCCTTGTCAGAGGGCTGGAGAAGTTGCAGGGTGCTAGCTGGTAAAGATGCTGAAACCACACTCAGAGCCATGTTTCAGTCTTGAAAACTCAGAGTGCAGGACAGGAGAGAACTTAGAAATTCCTTAATTTGAGAGATGCTTCTGGGGAGCAGAGTGATTGGGCAAGTTTTTGCTCAAGTGACTCCAGTATTCTGATTCTCCAGCTTGTTTTATAACCCAAGTGAGCACATTTTGTAGAGCGCATTCAAAAAGTAAACTTTTGAACAAAAATATTTGGGAGCATGATCTATACAAGAGCTAAAACTCTGTTATATGCTGCTCTGTTTGCAGTATCTGATGCGAAACATGAGAGTTTCAGTGAAACTCCCTCTCTGCACATTTCAAGAGACGATTTATGTTGGGGATTGAATTTTTACAGCTGTATTCTAACCTCTTGTCCTTAAAACTCAAGCTCTTTTCCTAAGTACCACCAAATAACTAAATCAATACATCATACATTGCAATTCTTATTCATGTTCCCTGAAGAATTACCTAATGCTTTGGTGATGAGTCTCTTATTAGTCTATTATTAAGGAATTTTTGTCATAGCTTTTATTTTGGCAGCTACTTGGTTGAACTTACATTCTGATGTTGGATGACAAAATGTTTTGTGGTGTGAATGCATCTTCCCAGTTTCTAACTGGTTTCTTCATATATGAGGATTGAATTGTGTGATTACCCGGAACGTTAGATGCTTCTGTTGGAGAAAAGTAGATTGTGTATGGATGTATTTCTATTTTACACTTCTGGCTTGTAGCCATGCTAGGCTCATAGTGAATTGAGAGATGGTAAGAACTGATAGCCTGTGACCTTTATGAAATAATTTTCGTACCTTTTTCTTAGGTCTATTAAAATTAGCAGCTTGTACCAGAAATTTCAAAAAAGGGTTGAGCCTACTGTCTTTTCCTGGAAGCATCATCTTCCCCCAAATCAGCAGTAGCATGTGCTGGTGAATGGAAAATTCAGGATCAGTTACAGAAGGTACGCAATAATAGGTGTGTCTAATGATGTCGTAACAGAGGATTTTAGTTTTAAGTCTGCCCTACTCTCTGCCCTGCAGAAATCTCACTCGGCTGGGTACAGTGCATCGATTGTGCTATTCCTCTGAGACAACAGCGCGTTGAAAACCTCCTTTGGAAGTTAAACTAATCTCTGTGCTGGTGCCTTTTCATGAGTTTGTAACAACAGTCAGTGTTTTCTCACTGCAGAAGCACAAAAAAAGCTCTCGCTGGGATGCACGTGTGTGTGCTCTCGCAGAACTGGAGATCAAGGTTGCGGACATGATTTTGTTGTTGTTGTTCTTTGCTAATGGCTTCAAGCATCATTGCTGCAACTGTATCTAAGACAGACACAACAATGTCTTTTGTGAACTTCAGACAAACTGCTTGTGGTATTCTTCTGAGTCTGTTATTTGAATTGTGCCTTTGAAAGAGCCCTCAAAAGCTTCATGTCAATGTTGGCTGTTCAGTTAGCTGACTTTTTTGGCGTGTAGCTATCACGGGAGGAAAAAAAAAAATAAATCAATGTGCATTACAGTTTGCATTAGTTCTACTGGAGTGCTTTTTGCTTCAGCAGTTTAAGTGCAGATGTAGAAAGACGCTGGTGTCTTCTTTTTTTCCTCCATCTGCAGTAAGTAGAACTCCACAAAGAAAATTGTCATACTTGATTTAAATATATATATGCCGTTAATGTCTTTATTGGATGTATTTCTCTGACCTATAGCACTGAACTAAATCCATTTGGTTTAGCACGATGTAAATCAGAACAAGAACAGAATCTGAGCTTCCTGTTTCAGAAGGCTGAACCTGGAAATTCAGATTTAACAAAATCTACTTTTTTTTTTGCCTTTGAAATAGGCAGATGGGATCATGTAACATATCGCTTGCTAAAGTTTATTTTGACTGAAGTCTGATGTCAAGTAGCATCCCGAGCAAATATTTAAGAATAAAATACCATATTGCTGACTTACAACTCTGTTGCTGTTAGTTTAAACTAACTATGGGTATAAAATCCCTCGTATTGGCATGGATTCTGTTAGCAGAACAGTAATTGTTTGTATATAGTATCTGAAACCAGTGGTGTTTTCTGCTGTTACATTAATGGAAAGCATGTTTTGACATCTTCCCCTTAGCTCACTGACTAAACTGTCTAGATTTGGAATTCCATCTGGCTGCAGCAAAGAAACTCTTCCCTCTCTTCCCCCCCTGAATCTCTTCTCAATAAATAAATGAGCCAGAACAGGTTAATTGCTTTTTAAGGGCGCAAATCATCCTGCTTTTAAAATTGGCAGTGCAGTGGTCCTTACTGGCTACCTGCCTCACTGAGGCTCTCCAAGAGGCATTGCAAGCTTTTTGAAAATGCTTCGAGTTGTTTGAAGCACGTTTCTCTTGTAAATACCTTTGGATCATAGCCCATGAGAGACCTATGAGTCAGGGAGTACGAAAGGGTCAAGTAGGGATGTTGTAGAAACCCCAGCCCCATGCTTTGAGTAACAGATTAAATGAGTTTCATCTGGCAGTGCCAAAAACCATCCACAGTTAATGCTCCTCAACCTGTACTCTCTGCCTTTCCTAAGTGTTTTTTTTTTCCCCTCTTTGTCTTGTTGGGGATGAAAGCTGCAAAGAGGAAGAATATGGGGAGATCAGTGTTATCACATACCTTCTGGTTTGCTTTTTAAAGACTGGTTTTATGCAATTCAGTTAATGATAGAAAAAATGGTGGAGAGCAGTAATGGGTCAATAGCTAAACAATTCATAATTTAAAAAGAAAAAAAGTAAATGCTCAATACCACTGGAAGATGTGAATGCTGACTGATCCCTCTGATGCTTTTAAGCCGCACAGCTTAGAGAGGAGAATCAGTCTGAGGTGATTTAATCAAGCCACCTGTGCAATCTCTCCTATTGAAAAAATCCATTGAAAGCTTACCAGCCCACACAGAGGAGCAGGATCTTGACTCCTAATGTCTCAAACTGATCTCCCTCTCCATTTAATGACAAATCTTCATTGTTCTTTGCAGTAGAATAAGGGGAGAGTTGCCACTGAGTACTCAGAGCAATTCACTATTTTCTGCCACGTGCTTTTTGCTTTAAAAAAAAAAAAAAAGGCAAAACCAGCATGGGTGAGTGCTTCAGGCAGCTCTGGAGGATGCTTCAGACCGCACTGTTCAGCTTGTGCTTCTGTAGGCTTTGTTTTCCAGGTGCTGCAGCTCAGACAGCATCTTTGCACCTCCCTTATTGTTCCAGGAAGAAAGGAGCTACTCCTGCTTTATCCAGCTTTGATACAAAAGTCTCCTAAGCTGTGGTGTCTGCAAGGGAGACTGACCTTGCTTACAACAAGAACAAGTTTCATTAATCCTTGAACTGTTAACTAGGCTCTTTGTGTGAATTTGCAAACATCTGGCGAGCCGAGGGAGCTCCACATTCCTTCAGGAGCCCCGATTCCTCCCCTGCAGTGGCCATCTCATTCATTTGTTTTAAGAATAAAAATCTGGGGGGCTTCCTTACAGGGGACCAAGAACATTCTGGCTCTTGGTTAGGTGGCTGCTGGTGAGGTCCATGTGGACCTTTGGTGGCACAGGAGGGACCCTCAGCCAACTCTGGGCGTCTCTCACCACTTAAACTGAGCCTGAGCGAACAAGCACGGCAGGCTGTCACCATTTGAAACATCCATTAAATAAGAACAAGGAGATGTCCCAACCACTGTGTCTTGCGGGCAGTAACTTGCCTTTGTCAGGTCGATCCAACTCACCATGCATTCTTCCAGGAGAAGATGATGATGCTTATCATATTGTTTCTCGCTCTGCTTTTTTGCCTTTTTTTTTTCTCCTTTGTACAGTGCTTTTAGTATTTTTGACTGAAAAAGTATTCCTAGAAAACTTCTCTTTGCAAATGGTGCTGCGTATTTTTTTTTTAATTGGCATTTGCTATGCTGATTCTTTGGCCTTAGGAGGGTAGTTACTCTGCTCTCAGAGCTGACAGCTTTCCTTTCTAGAGGAGATAAATGTGTTTTTCCACCCTTGCCTAATTTAGATGCTATTGATAGTTTACAGAATATTATTTTGCAGAGTAATTAGTTTCTTGCATTAGACTGCAAATGAATAAACTATTCCATGCTTCCATCTGCAAATTGCAAAACTGTTACGTGAAGTTTACTGTTACAGAGCTATAGGGACTCCAATTTAGTTTTCATTTAATCAGTTCATTTTATGGAGGAAAATTTATATCAAATCTGGCAGCCCTTTTAATAGGTATGTTTCAGAAATGAAATGATGGCTGCTTGTGGTTCCAAATGTGCTGTGACATTAGTATTTTTTTGTTAAAAAAAAGCCATTATTGTGTCTCTTAGTTGTGAAATGGGCAGTCATTGTGTGTAAAGAAATTTGTTTTAATTTTAAAAGGTTTTGTCATCCTCAGCTGCAGGCCACTATTGTTGCTTACAAGTGCTACCCCAGCCCTGAAAATGTCTCATAATTTGAAAAACAAACATTTTCTGTCTGGCTTCTATTAAAACATCTAGCCTGAAAACCTGAATGAGGCTAGAGACATAAATCAGTAGGATGCTCTCGGTTAAGGCAGATCCTATTTCCTTGGTTTGGAATGAGGAAATGTGAAGTAGGAGATGGAGTGGTACCCATGTGGGGAGGAGAGCAAGGGTGTAAAGCTCGGCGCACCTGATGCCCTCCTCGCCTTGGTCACCTCTGGTGTTGTGGCTGCAGTGGGGCCTTTGTGCAGCCGGGGAGTGGGGTGGAGAGCAGGCCCTGCGCCCGGGATCCTTTTACAGCTCAGGAGGTGCTGGAGGTGTGCGTGGGCTCCTCACCGTCCCTGCGTGGGCTCTGCTCCATCCTGCTGCTGCCCAGTTTGTAAGCTCGGGCATTCCTAGCATTCCTCCCAGTTTGTATCGCAGCTACACAACATCTAATTACACTTCCCTGCAAAGCCAGCCAGCAAATTAACATCATAATGGATCTTAAGGTTTGGTAATTACTCAGAAATGTCACTGGGCTTGAAGAGTGCTCTGGTTCCAGGGCAGCAGCTGCGCGCAGGCTGCTCCTTGCCATGCCCTCGCCTTGCAGGTGAAAATTTGTTGGCATCCGCTCTTCCTGAGATGTCATCGTCCTTAGCAGCACCTTTCTCTGCTATGACAGGTTGTTCTGGCAACCGCTCCTGATCCAGGAGCATCGCTAAGTTTGGGACCAAGCTCTCAGAAGCAGGATGTGTCGATCTTGGTGTTGTGTGGTGGGGGACAGCCCCCCAGAGGGGCACAATCCCTCGGCAGAGCGTATGCTGAGGCTCTCTTCAAATGCCAGCCTTCTAGATCCTCTTACTGCACTGCTGATCAAGCTGGACATACACACGCAGCACTTAAAATATCTACCACAGCTGGGGAAAACTCAGTGAAAGTAATGCTGCTGCTGGTTCGGGAGCTGCAGTTCCCTGGTTTCTAGCAGCCCCGTTTTTCCTGCGTGCACACGCATGCGTGCTTTGGGGAAGGAAGGGAGGAGCTGGACTAGTTATTGATAGAGGCATGGTCTTGTGATCCTGTTTGGACTTGGGAGGTATCCTAGCAGAGACAGATGAAAGAAACTTAGACGAGACTTTTTACCTTGCTACTGCTTGGTTTTTGATGGCTCACTTATTGGCATAAAACATTCTTGCCCTAAGACTGTTCACAATTTTTTTGCTCTTCAGATACGAGACGCTTAAATCCAAAAATGCCAAGTAATTTGGAGAGTGCCTCCCATGTTATTGTTGTGTCCTCCAGGAGCTGTTACCCTATTTTTGTTGTATCGATGCCTTCCGTTCACTGTGAAGCTGTGAGGGCGGTGGTGAGGCACTGGAACAGGTCGCCCAGAGAGGTTGTGGGTGCCCCATCCCTGGAGGTGTTCAAGGCCAGGATAGATGAGGCCCTGAGCAACCTGATCTCGTGGTTGGTGTCCTTGTCTGTGGCAGGGGGGTTAGAACTGAGTGATCAATGAGGTCCGTCCCTTCCAACCCAAGCTGTGCTCTGATGACAAGCTGTATGGTTGACTTCGAGCAGTAAGCCTCCCAGGTTTTTTGCTGACCTGAATCATCTTCCCCTGCCACTTCTGAACGCCAGCAACTGCTACCTACCTTCTTTTGTTCTGTCAGTTTTGATTTTTGTTTTCTTTCAAGCAAAATACCTACTGAAGTCTCCAGAAGAGTTGCCTTTTGTGGAGATGGAGATGATGCTTGCCAAATGGTAGCGGAGCTGGTTCAGGGTCAGGTCTCCTTGTCTGTCAGGTTCTACCTTAGCTTTCACTTGGACAGGGCAACTGCATTGCTTCTGCCTCCCCTGCTTTACAGCCTTGTCTTGGCAAAATGAGGGCTTTATCATCACACGGAAAGCTACAAGCCCTGAAGGACGGACATCTTTCCATGTTTTAACATGAGTCTCTTCTTTCACGGCACTTCTGTGCAGCAGGAGCAGCGGGGTTGTTTGCCCCCCTTCACTCTGGGCACAAAACTGAAACAAGGCTTTGGGAGTCCTTGCATGGAGAGGCCGTTACCCCCAGAGGGTGGCTGCGTATCCTGGCACACCAAAAACGAGGGCGCTCGGGGCAGGGGGCTAGTGCTGGGTGCTGGAAACCCCGTGAAGCCCAAAGCTCCTGCATCGAGAGCATCCCGTGGGGCTGAGTAACCTGGGCGTCCTCAACCCCTCCGTGGCTCTGCCTCCGTTTCCAGCCGAGCTCAGCCAGCGTTGGCTTTGGGGTGAGAACGGTCTGCTGGGAATTGAGGTCGCTGCCTTTTTGTAGGAAAAGGGGGAAGGAATGAAATAATAGTTAATACTTAATGCATATGAGCAGCGCTGCTGCGCGGGTTGCCTAGCAGCCGCCGAGACAAGCAGGAGAATCAAAAGGCCTCTCTGGGTGAGGGTGGCTGGAGCTGGGTTCTCGGCTCGCGGGTGGAATCCGACCCGTGCACTTGGGTTTTTGGAGGGGGAGGAGGTGGTGGAATTTACCACTAATGGATATTTTAGCTCTGTCGGATCATCGCCGGCCGCTCCCCCGCCCCCGTCTGTTTTTCCTTTTCAGTTTTTCAAGTGTTACTTGGAAAGCTTTAGCTAAAGGGAGGTGTTAAAGTTTTGTATGGTTTCTGGAGACAGAATGGGCAAAAACCTCTCAAAGCGACTTTTTCCTTCTATTTAAGACTGTATCTCCAGCAGTCTGTAGATTGTTAGAATTTCATGGTCTCCTCAATATACTGCTCAGCACAGGCAGTAAATGCTCTATAGACTGGAAATAGCATCTGCAGTCACACTTAACTCTTCCAGCATCGCAAGAAGTGGACGTGGGTTGCATTTTCTGGAAAGCAAAAGTAGAAGGATACTTTGGGGGATAGGAAAGGAAGTTCAGCTAGTACATGATTGTGAATAACCCCCCCCTCCTACACGAGGCCAGAAATCCCCAGGACTATAAGGCTGTATTAAAAACCACTAGGAGATAAAAATCAGGAAGGCTGACTGTTTAAATAGTGAAATTGGGTTCTTTGTGATGTTTTAAGTTAGAAAGCCTGAAGCTTCTTCCTGGCAGGTACAGCTCTGTGGGAGTAACAGGACTCCCGAAACTGAAGCTGTAACCCGCCCCCCCCCCACGATAAGAGAGGTGTCAGCTCTCAATGTTAATGTATTTTCCTCATCCCAGAGTAACTTTTTAGCATATTAAAGGCAGGAACGAGGGCACTTAGCAGAAAGGAGTGGAAAGAGAAAAGTCTTGGACTTAGTTTGCCCATCTTAATAAGGAGTAAGAACAGTGGCTCTTTCATGGCAGCGAGCCTCCTGCGCTCTGAGTTGATAGGACCTGGGCTGACGCCAGCCAAGAGATCGCTCTGGGAGCTTTGGTGGAAAGACCGAGGGGCAGCAGGGTCTAGACAGCGGATTCTGGCGTGCCTCACTGGCGTTTCAGTGGGACTGGAGGTATCAGGAGGTAGGTTCTGGTCATCTGTGCTTGCCCCACTGTCGTGGCAGCGGTGTTCCTCTTAGCCAGAATTATCTGTGGAAGTCCTTTACTTGGCCAAAGGTCGCAACGTTAAGGCATCTTTTAACCGTATCTCATGCAGCTTGGAGACTGAAGTCTACCATAAGGCAATAGATAAGGAAGAGGACAGTGTCAAGGAGTTTGAGTTTACTTTCCGTACTGAGTGTAAATGCTACCATTTCACCTCAAATCGCCGCAAATGATGTGCATTCTGTTGCTTTGCTGGGGAGATGCTTCAAGTACTGACGTTTCTTAGTTTTCAGTTGTCATTTTTAAGGTGCCAAGCTGTGCTCAGCTCCTGGCTCTTGCATGGGCCGCTGCTCTCTGTTGAATGCCACTCTGAGCATCATGAGCACAAGATCACCAGCCTGCTCCAAAATGTTCCGGGGCCTCCCCTTCTGGAGAGCAGGAGGCCTGTGACTGCCTCTGAGAAGGAGATAAATGATACATGCAGTCGCCTGCTAGAAGACTGAGGAGTGCTTTGGCGGCTGAGGTCAGCCATAGTTTGAAAATCAAATCCTGCAATAAAGAACAGAATTTCCAGAAGACCCTGCAAAAAGTACTCAGTACTAGAACACTTCTTAAATACAATGGACGGGTGATTTCTGCTTTTCGTGCCATCTGCCTCGGAGAAGTGAGCGCCTTCCTGCAGGCCTGCTGCAGTGCCCTGGACTGTGCTGGTAGGAGAAAAAGCCCAGAGGAACTGGCACAAAGGAGACACTGACAGCACCCTGCGCTTCCTGCAGTGATAAGGTTTAGCACTAATCACTGTGAAGGTGAGCTGATGGGATGCCCGTGCCCAGGCTTAAATTTAAAAGTAGGAGGGACAAATTCTGCCCCAATTCTGTTCCTATTGAATTTGGGAGACTATGACAGCAGCGCATGTCCTTAATGATGATTAGCAAGCACAGCAGAACTTTTGTGTTTTAGATCGTACCACTGCGCTCAGGACAATGACTCGTTTCCACCAGCCCAACAAAAGTCTCTATTTCTATAGGGTGTAAGCTCTCCCTTAAAATCCTGTGGTTTTGAATTTTTGCTTGTGATTAGTTGCCTCAAATTTTAATTTAAAAATTGGGAAGTAATTAATTTAAATTAGTTCCCCGTGCTCATGGAATGAGAAGAAAAATCTTTCAGGTGTGTTTCTCCTCTCCATCAAACCAGAGCTGACTCCCAGTGCTGACATCCTGGGGAGCCCAGGACCCCCAGGTACCACAATGAAAAGCAAACCTGCCCTAAGCCAGCTGCATCCCCCGTGAAAAGGGATCACCAGTTCTCCTGGGAAATTTTTAGGACTCTACAAATAAAAAAAAAAAAAAAAAAAAAAGCCAGAGAAATTGTGGGGTTTGTCTGTCTGGGTAGCTGTGTCCGTGGGGTGCCTGTGCGGGGCTTCCCTGGGCAGCGAGCCCCAGGGGAGGGCTGCTTGTTACCCTTTCTAAAAGAGGTTAATAACATTCGGAAAAAAGAAATTTTAAAAAAGTTCCTTTCCTGGGCGTTTGTTTTAAAGGGTTCTAAATCCGTTTTCTTTGAAAAAAAAAAACGATTTAAAAAAAAACAACAAAAAATCGAGCACCTAACGCACACCCCCAGGCCCCCGGGCTCCCCCCCCCCCCCCCCCCCCCCGTTCAGTTACTATAGCAAAGAGCATTATTTGTCGATCCTCCCCGGGCTTCTGAAAATACCCGCTGACATATTTAGTGCGCTCTCGCCCCGGCGGCGCGCGCTGGGGACCAGCGGGCCTGGCATTGTTTGGTTTGGGAAGTGTTCCCCGCGTCGCGCAGCAACGCGCCCTGGACGCGGGAGCGGGCTCCGTCTCCTCTAGCAACCCTTGTTGCTCCCCAAACATCGCAGCCGCGCGCGCCAGGGCGCCCGGCCCCGCTTCGTCACCCAACATCTGCAGGCGCCTTCCGCCCGGCCGCGGGCCCCTTTGCTCGCCGGCCCACGCCGTTGGGCCTGCTGGTACTCGCACAGAGCCCGGATGGGGCCGCGTTTACCCCCACGTTCCCCCAGGTGCTCGGAATTCGGGCTAAAGCTGACTGTCCTGCTGCCCCCCCTCTCCGCCACACAGTGGTTATGGGATTCGAAACGACTCCAGGCGTCCCAGTCGGCTCGATAGGCTTGGCACGGTCTCGGGCTGTCAGAGCAGCGCCGAGGACGTGCTTTTAGAGCCGAGCTTCACGCTGCTGCTCGGAGGATGGGAGAAACAGAGCGGGGCCATCTGCGTCTGCCCCTCCGCTGGCCAGAGCAGAGCCTGGAGGCTCTGTGGGCTGAGGTGGCTGTCGGAAAGGCACCCGCTCGCCTCTCCCAGCCAAAAGCACTGCCTTCAGGAATTCCTTGTCCCGAGAGGAGTTATAACTCCGTTCATTCTTGCTCGGTAACAGTTCTTTTTCTTTCCGGACACAACTGCTGCAAAGCGTGAGCTGCCAGACTGGCGCAAGTTTGAAGCCTTTGTCTTCTCCCATCCATCTAGAATGCTTGTGTCCTATTCCTGTTCTCACCAAAAATACAGCCGTGCCTTTCTCCAAGTGCACGGTGTTCACATGCATGTTCCCAAGCTGCTAGGCGCAGCACGCACCTAGCACTGCAGGGACAGAGCTGGCAGCTGCAGCTTGCAACCCCTCGCCAGCCTGTGACCCCTGGATGAGCACGCTTGCGAACGCACACAGGCAATGTGATTTTTTTTACTGTATGTGCAAAAGGAATACCGTAGTAGCATTGGCAAGCGAATCCCAAACTCATGAGAAGAGCTGGACCCAAGAGACTCTTTGAGAGCCTCGGGTCCTTTTTGCCCTGTGGGAGGTTTTGCTGCAGCACGAGCCACTGCACAGAGGGCAAGACCCCCTTGAGACCCCAGAGGGCTGTGGTGCTCCTGCCCCGGTAGCACCAGTCCCGGAGCAGGTGACACAGCCTGGAGGAGCATCTCAGGCATAGATGGAAGGACGGTGCAGACAAGGCTTGTGCAGACATTTGAGCAAAGCACTCAACCACTTCATGTTCCTTTCCTTGCCCTGACTCCTTTCCGGCTTCTCAAACCACCAGGTACAAACCTGCAGCAGTTGTAATGCTCCTGACTGCTCCTTTCCCCGCCTCGCACCATATTTTCATGCACCTCGTGATGAAGTCTCTCCCCTGAGTTCAGCTGCTGCTTTAAAATCTGATTTAAAGTTGTCTCGTTTCTGAATGGCCACAGTTTATGTTTGTGGCTTGTTCTGCTTAACTTTGTTAAGCACCACAATGCTTGGAAATGGTGCTATATAAATAAATAACAGCATGTGGAGCTGCGCTGGCAGTGGTTACTTCTGCGTTTGCCGTTTACCAGATGGGCACGGTGGAAACAGCTGCTGCTGCCGTCCCACATCTCAATGAAATACTGCAGCAACTTGCCTGCTTCACACGGGAATTGTCAAAAGGGCAGCTAGCCTTGAGACCATTGAAAGGACTGGCTAGTCTAAACAAGTAAAAAATGAGGCCCGATGAACATACGGGTTTAGATTCTGCTGTGCCCTTGGAGTTAATGTAAAATAAGGGACATTCCATATTCCAGTCTCCTGCCATGGGACAGGCTGTATAAGTGGGCCTTGCCAAAGCACCGTCGAGCGTCCAGCATCACGGCACAGCCCCTTATCCCACCGGGGAAGGCTGAGGTGTGTTTGGGTACCTGGGGCAGTGCTGGGGGCTGCAGCCTGCTGGGGCCAAGCTGCCAGGTGCTCTGGTTCAGTGCATGACCGCACCTCGAGGGTTCGTCCTGGTAAGGAAGCTCTCAAGTGCTTTTGTGCCAGGGTTTTGCCTAACGCACCGCATTTCCCCTGTTGAATCACAGTGCTGGGAAACCCTACAGCGTGTGCATTAAAAATATGGGGAGATGATTAATTTGAGCCCAGAACCAGGGCTTGCTTTCACCACGTAGTGCCAATGCGTGTGGTGCCCGAAAGGCCTGCATGTGGAACAGAGTGTACTATGTGACTCTTTTTTCCTCCTTCCAGATGTGAAGGCATCCTGACTGCTCAGCACGTGTCCAGAAGTTGTTTCTTGGGCAGCGTTATTTGCCATGGCTGTAGCAAAACTTTTCTGAAGTCAATTAGCTAGCTAATAGGATGCAAACAAGGATTTTCAAGCACTTGTTGACCCGGCTGTGCCAGTCTAAAAACCTGGAAGCTGTTGAACTTTTTCTTGAGACCAAACCACTGGGGCTCTTGCAGGTAAGGCTATCAGGAGGCCAAGGGTGCAAAGCAGCACAGCAGTAAACGGGCAGGGTGCTGGTCCTTGTGTTGCCACACTCCAGAAGGGATGTGTTCAGGTCTGAAGGAATCCGGTCCTGCTTTTGGCACTTGGAGAGTGTTCGAATTGTTAAGCTGAAAAGAAAACGAGGCTGGTTTGTGTATGGGAGGGAGGTTCACGAAGTTACTGTGCCCATGTTCAGGTCTGCGATCTGCACGCACGGGATTTGTCGTCACGCTGCCGCCAGCAACGTTAAACCATCGCAGCTTCTGCTGTTCGGCCTCAGATGGCTCTTAAGGAAACTCCGATTAGACAGCCAGCACAGATACATTCCTAGCTCTCTCCTGCCTCCATGAAAGTTACTTTTAAAGAAACAGCAAAGATTACTGAGCTGCTGTCACACACCGGTTACGTATGTATGTGTGCATATATATATTACATGACTTGATTCCATGAAATCCAGTTAAAGACTGAGTGTATATTTGTATTTCAGTATATTATTAACTACTGCTAATAAAAGCTGTTTCCAAATTTGTGTTTTTCCATGAGGACCATGTTTCTGAAAAAAACAGCTATACTGCCTGCTGCCCTCGAAACCCATGTTTTGGGTTTATCTGTGTTTCCAGGTAACTAAAGCTCTTAGACAAGCAGCGTTTGCTTCTGTTTTAAATTAATTTAACCTAATCAGTGGAAGGCTCTGGTGCCTTCTCTGTTTATATCATTTTGAAGCAATTTAATAAGCAGCCTCTCCAGAATCAGCTTATTATCAAGTTCCTTGTCATATTTGCTTTCCCCCTTCTATCCCCTCCACATACCACTGCTTATTAAAAGGCTAAAGGTTATGACATGTGGTTCGGGACACCCTTTAGATGAGCTTGCTCAGGTGCCAGCTCCTGTCTGTCTGGTGTATCATGGTTGCCAGATATATAACGTTTTGGATAAGGATGAGGTTCAGGTGCTAAGCAGCCATACGTACCTGATACGTACAACGTCCCTGATACGTGGCAGAAGCTTTGCTCTCCAAGCCTCCACTGTATTGTCTGAAGGACACTGTAACTGTAATCCTGAACACGGGTGCTGCTAGAGCAGGTTCTCTGGTTCAACCACCTGAAGGTCATGAGTTTCTTCTGGTTTCACCGACGGGTGCGCTGGAATCCTGTTTTCCCAAGGTGGGATACGGGGCGCAGACGTAGGAGCACGCTTGTCCTTCGTCTCAGCTCAGAGCTGCATGGCAGCAGCCTTCTGTTCCTGCTCATGGGCCCCTCTGCCTTCTGGGTTTTATGGGCAATGGGAAAAAAAAAAAAAAACTATTTTACCGATAGGAATTTCAGGGAAACACCTGTTATTTCTTGGAGATATCATGCTTTGGAGACAGGCACAGCAGGAATTAAAGATGCATGTGGAGGCAGGAAGTAAGCTGGTTTTAATACAAATATTTGCTCTATAGTGGTACAATTCATGCGAACGCATTTTTATTCACATAATATAAAAAAACTTTTTTCCAAATACAGACACTTCCTTTCTGTGCTGCAGTTAAAACACAAATAATGCCTTTTCAGGGCAAATTATTAAATAGAGACTATGCCAAAAATGTTGAATGAAATGGAAAATACTAAAGAAAACCTTCTTGAATAAAATAGATGTGGCATAGAGAGTGGTGGATAAAGTCAATGGATTGTGTGCATCTGCTAGAAAAGAAAGTAAAAATCTGCTGTTTCTCTCATTCCTTTTATTATTTTCGATCACTTTTGAGAGTATTGAGGGTTCTGAGTAGTCAATATATTAAATGTAGAAACCCTAGTTCCTTTTTCTATAGTCAAGTTTATCAATACACAAGGGACAAAATACCATTTAGAGCTTGTATAGCACATGGTGGTTAAATAGCACTTTTATTTCTTCTGAATTCCATTATTGCCATTCTGTTTTTCCTATTTATTTAAGCTCCAAGCCAGCTTGAAAAAAGTTCCAGAAACCAAATAACTATTTTAAATTGTAAACCTTCCTTTCAAATATGCAAAAAATGTACAAAACCAACCAAACAGAAAAAAAAAAAAGCAAAAACGGATTTGAATTTAGATCCAGCAAGTCAGTGTTATGGATGAGAAATAGTTCATTTTTTCAGATTAAACTACAACCTTCCTATTACCACTTGTTTCCAAAGACTGGGGTTCTTGGTAAAATACCAGGTGTCATGAGATTTCTTTACAAAACTCAGAGCTGTATCATGACCTTGTATATGGAAATGTGACTATGCGATTCCCTGATTATTTTACCCCCTGGTCAGCCTGAAGTCCCCTGAAGAAAAAGGAACCTCGGAGCACAAACTGTGCACAGTTGAGCCTCCTGGCTGTTGGGTGTACCGGATCTCATTAACTCGTGGTAATGTTAAAGAGACACAAAGGTTACCTACCGCATTAATTTAGGGTGAAGTTTACTATAAAATGCCGGTAGCAATCACAGCCAGCTCTTTTTTTTCCTGCAGTTCTGGTACATCCATCTGTGCCATCTTTGTAGCCATGCAGCTCGATGGGACCAAGCTCCTCTCTTTCCCCACAACCGTATGCATTCTAGCCTCAGTTTTTATCTTTATGCTATAGGATGTGTCTGACAACGGGTGCAGGTAATGATTAAAAGTTCAGGATGCCTCATTTTAGCTGGAGAGCTAATTGTATTGGCATTTGCTTCCTGTTTAAAGAATAGACACCATCAGAAATAAAAAAGGAAGGCATAATTATAGCAGGTTTGCCTGGAAAAATAAACATTTCCCACCTTTCTATCTTAATTTGAAATGAAAGGCATGGAGTACATTCTTCAATCTTCAAATGTTTGGTTTACCATTGATTCCTGGACTTCAGCGCAGTTATTTTCCTAGCGGATTTTTGTGCCCCACATTTAAATTCCAGAAATCCCCTTTGAGAAGTAGCTGTTGAGCCCATTTCCAAATGGCAAATAGAGGGTCAGTGGAATTGCCCAGCAGAGGTAATATCCACCAAGGTTTACTGTAAAGCTTAAAAATAAATGGCTGAGAAACCTTGTCCCAGAGGTAGAATTATCAACTATTTTTATTAAAAACAACAACAAACTCATCCAAGATACTTTCCTTTTCCTTAGTAATTCCCAGTATTGCTTTCTGTTTCAAAAGTTCTGTCAAAAAAAAGACGGAATAAAGGAATTAAAAAAGTTTAAATGAGCTCAAAGGATGACAAAATATGCTTTGAAAAGCAAATTCAAATTTTCCCTACCAAAAAATAGTTCATGATATGTTTTTTTACCTTCAAATGAGCAAGTAATTCGGTGAAACAGAAGCAATTTTAATGTTTTGAAAGCAACACTAGTATGATTGAACAATTATTCTGGATTCAAAAAAGGCATTCACTGTTTGTTGGTGTAGGGTAGCTCATGTGTTTTACATTTTCACTTAAAAAAAATCGGAATATGTAAATACAAGACCTAAATACCATACATGAATCTTCTCACAAACAGTTTTCACCCGTGAGAATCAAAGCAGTGTGCCAGTCCCACCCCCGGGAACTTCCTGCCTTATGTAAGGCTGCTCTTACGAAAAATGAAATGAAATGAAAAGAAATGAAATGAAATGAAATAAAATAAATAAAATAAAGGGGGTCGATACACTTTGAGTGGTGACATTTGCTTCTAGAACTGAGACACCAAGCACATAGGCTGGCCCAGGCTGGCAGGGACTTGCATCATCTCTTTTTTTGTCTCCAAGTGCCTGGGAGGGCTACGACAGCCGTGTGCTCGTGGGTCCGGCTGAATGAGGACCAGAGCACAACAGAAAAATAAACCACATGCTTTCTTTGGGGCAAACTCCCTGCTCTGGCTCTAATCAGCAGCAGTTATTAGGCATCTGAGGTCCCAGCGTTTAGCGCTGAAACTTTTTTGTTTGAGCATTCAGGAGCTGTTAGTTTATATTAAAGCGTTCCGTGGAAAAATACTTGCAGTTCCTCTGAATCGCTGCGTTTTGCCAAGCCCTGGCTCGTGGAGCTCATGGGCTGTGAGTGCCCTGTGGGCGCTGCTGTGGGCGCTGCTGCTCGGCCCCTATCCTGCAGCTTTTTTTCAGGAGCGCGGCTTCCCCTCCAGGCTCCTGCTGACCAGCAAGAGGAAGGCATGTGACAGCCTTCGGATGCTCCCCGCTTCTCAGTGCAACCTAGAGTGTGGAACACATTTTGAAATGCTCCCCTTATCTCTGTTTTTCCAGCGTTTTGGAGCTGGTTTAGGCAGGATAGATTAAAAAAGGCAAGGTTATTTACATGAAGGTGGTGAGATTTATGAATGAAACAGTAACAATTGGAGCTTTATCAGCCCTCAAGGCTTGCAGCATTACTACTTGTCTTTCTCAAATGCATTCAGACTTTGACAGCTCTCTGAGACCAGTGCTTGACAAATACCTTACGTAGGGGAGTAGGATCACTTTTTTAGGAGTGGGAAAATTGAAGCATAGGAAAGGGGAAGCATCCTGTTCAAGGTCACAGAGCAAGTTGGTGGCAGACCCAGAAATAGCACCCAGAAGTTATTAGCTTTTTCTGTATTTCCTTTCCTGTCGCTGCTGTTTGCTTGGATACCAAGATAGCTGTGTGTAAACAGAAGGTTTCCAGAGCGCAGCAGCCTTGCTATCGGCCTGATTCATGCAGTGATGATGCAAGCTGGAATTCAGATGTCTGCAATGCCTTCCGCAGCAGCGCGCTTGGTGCTGCCCGTGACATCACAAGCAGGTTGAGCAACTGGAGTTTTGAACTTGTCTGTACCTGAAATGCAAGCATCTGAATAGGGCCCCGATCCCTGCAGTTGTGTTTCTTATGCCAGGTCAGATCCCTTCTGCTGACTCCCCTGGTAAAAATTACTGAGTTGTCTTCTTGCTCCCTGTGAGGAGCCCTGATGCTGAGAAAGTCGGCTGAAGATGCTCCTCCTCTCTGTGACCCGCCGGTGGCTTTGTTTAGTACCGATTTGTTCCTCCATTTGTGCAAACTCACTGGTACCGAGGGGGCTGCCAAGCTGTCACGCCGTCAACGGCTGTCAGAAGCCACGAGACACCTTTACTATCCCTGTTGAGCCCTGCAGCTGGGAGAGGTACGGCGCCCTCCAGCCGGGAGCAGGACGCATGCGGTGCTGGGCTGAGCCCCTGGGGCTGCTGCTTTGGGGAAGGGATGGGGCTTGCCTCTGAGCCACTGAGTCTCTTAGGAGCAAGTGATCCAGAACGCCGTAAAACTTTCTCACCTGTGGGAGGTGACAGACAAGGTGGAAGGTCCCAGGCTTCCTCCTTCAGAGCTGATGCTGAGCTTGAGTCATGCTCAGCAATACTGGCCGGTGTGCCGGCTCACTCGGTACTGCACACCCGGGACACAGGCACCGTTTTGTAGCCCCTTGCCGTGGTTTCTCAGTGCAGGAATCCTGTTTATGTTATCAGTGTTTCAGAAGCACAAATTAGTACTAGCAGATGGCATACACGTTTCTGTCCCTCCAGCTCTCAGGATGCACAAGATGGCTTTAGTGGGAAATGAATTATTCTCTATCCAGGATGTTCTACTAATAAACAAAATAATAATGTCTTGTACGTGTGCTTCAAGGGGTCCGGTACTTTGGTGTCTGTCTACCTTGTCTGGAAGTACCAGCTGCAGGTTTCATTGGGTTCTTTGTGTCTAGCTTTGTTGTCATCAGTAACAGAGCCTGTCTTTTGTAATGAATCCGACAATAACGTTGGTGATTTATTTTGGCAGCTGACCATTCATCTTGCCCCCTTTCTGCCTCTCTCTGCTCTCTTTTGTTCATGGAGGGAAACCAGAAGACAAAGTTTATCAGCAGAGATGGGCGGGTGGTCATTTCTCGGTATCAGGAAAGGACACTTGGAAGGGATGCTTACAGCTACACTTTAAGAGACCTTTCTGCAGACCTGAACTGCCCAGATCTGACCCTGTCAGAACCACTCTCAAATAGGTCATTAAAATAAACCTGGCAACTTACCCAGTTTTCTTTTATATCCTCACCATGCTATATTCTTACACTCGCCATGCTATAGTTTCCATTCACAAAAACTTAGACCACTGGCGAGTGGAGCCCTGGGTATGAATGATAAAACACAGAGATAAAACACCCTTGTGAATTTATGAGAATAAGCATTACGCTAACCGTTACCCTCTGGTCTGCTGTGGCTTTATAAACTTGCCTCCAATGGTGCAGCGCTGGCCAGTGGCAAATAATTTTGGTAGGCTGCAACAGGCAGGAGGCTATTTCTTTAATTTATGGGGAGAACTATTATTTTTGTGATCCCATGGTGCTATTGCAACTGGGGTCTTTGCACATGAGGCTATTATTTCAAACCCCTTCCCCGGGTGGCGATGTGAAGAAGCAGGCGCTGATGTTCTGGTTCCACGAAGCAGCCAAGCAAGTCCCCGAAGGACAGCCCGTGCACGGGGCCTGGGGCTTGGCGGGGCTGCGAGCAGGGGCTGCGTTTCCTCCCCTTGTTTTTGGGCTGTGGAGTTAATCTGGTGGCTGTACCTGGAGCGCTCCTGCTCCTTATCTGCCCTTTCTCCTAGATGTAGAAAGATGTGGAAGAGAAAATTGCTTGCAAGCTGTGGGCTTGGGGTGAAGTTAGGGGAGTAATTGCTTTAATGTCTAATGTGCAGCATGGGAATATGGGGTCAGCACTAATTGGAAAAAATCTTAAAAACTCTTTTGTGAAGAATCTGATTTTTTTCTTTCAATGGCTGAAGGAGAGTAAATGTGTAATGTTTTTGTACCTTCACCTCCCCTCTCTGTTCAATTGCACCACATAGAGCTATCAAGTGAGCACTGTCCACAGCATCCCACAGTTTGTCATTTTCTCTTTTGTCTCTTAAATTGCACAAAGTTGAGGGAGAAGTTTAAATACTGGAAGGAGGGGGGAAATAAAACTGAAAGGATTTCACACCGTTGCTGTGAGGCTGCGTTGCATGCAGCAGCAGGGCTGAGAAAGGAGAAATGACACCGCTCAAAATCTGGGTATTTCAGAATCTTATGGTTCGGAAGTGACAGCAGAAACACTCTGGAAATAGTTTTAGACAGCAACTTTCCTAAGAAATTGTGCAAAAAGACTTTTCCACCTCTCCATATCATATCAAAAACCCAAACCTTGGCTGCCCTCGGGACGTGGCTCCACGGGGGCTCAGCCCCTCTCCGTGCCCGCAGGGTTCTCCCCTGTCCCCAGGACGGGGCAGCCGAGCCGAGCGATGCTGGGTGGGCGCTGGGACGGGGTAATGGGAGGGTTGGCACCTTGATGGGAGCTGGGGAGGGCGGGGGTGTTTCTTTGTGGGGGTGGTTTGGGGCTTTCAAACGGCACTCAGCCGCTGTTCTTTCTCTATTCATGTTTGATCACTGGTTGCGATTATACCCCTGAATCCGCCACCCCACTTTCAAACTGAAAGCATTAGCTAAGCCCCAGGCATGTACTTAGTTTCAATAAAAATTTTGCACTAGTTAGACATGATAAAGCAGAGGGGGAGAAGAAACGTTTTTTAAAACATGTTCTTACTCTTACAGATCTGTAGTTATCCCTCACTATGACACAATAATTTTCCAATGCTACTTTTTTGTTATATTTAGAAGAGCATTTTCTGTTCCTTCCCTCCCCTTTCTGCGGAACAATTGTGCAACTTTCTTTTTTCTTAATATAATAATGCATTAAAATTAGATCCAAGACTAAAAAGAGCCCTCTGTGTAGGAAGGTAGCTACCTTCCTTCCTAGCGTTTCCCCTGGATCTTCCACTGGGATTTTGCTCCTTTTAGACACAGGTTCCTTGGGCTCCCGGCGGTGTTGGGCGAGCAGAGCTGTGCTTTCGCTGGCTGATGTCCCTTCTGCTCTCTCCAGCAGTGAGCATGCAGAGTTCAGAGGGTGGATCAGACCCAGCAGCTTCCGTGGCACTTCACGCTTCTGCATCAGCCCAAGCTCCAGTAGTGCAGCCGGTGCCAGCCTCGCAGCAGGTAACGTATGCACAGCTGGTAGCGCTGTTTCCATGGAGAAGAGCCCTCTTTTACTGGTAGAAGTATATGAATCCAGGGCTTTATCTGGGAGGAGGGGATTGATAATCAGCTTGTTGAGGCAGCGGTGAGAAAGAGCCTGGAGATTGTGTTGATCGAGGCCATAGGTATTTGCCTGGGTTAGCCCTGCAAACACACAAGCTTTAAAACATGAGATTTGGATTTTCAAATTAGCTACCTAAGGAAATCACTTTGTGCCAGCTTGGTGGTTGTTTCAGTGTAATATCCTGCTGTCGTTATTTGTTTTGTCAGTAAAAGCAGCAGAAAATAGAACAGTCCTTAAAGGCATCTCTAACAAAAAGGCATCAAGTTCATCAGAAGAGGGGGGCTGGGAGTGCTGGGGCAGGAGTGGGTGGAGGAGCCACATGCTAGCCTCTTCCTTTGGTAGGTGGATCCTGACATTTTAAATTCGAGAGAGGGGGAAAATTCATGATTCATTTGCATGAATACAATGCTCTTGGAAGGTCTCTTGATAGGAGAGAAATGATAGCTTCAACTGATGAATGAAAACTACCTAATGCAAAACGGGAAGTGTTAAGCATAACTGGTTCCTTTTTATGGCATTTGGGGAACTATCAAAAGAACTTTCTGTGGCAGTTAAGGAAGCTGGAAGGATAAAAGGATGGGTGGGTGTAGCCCAGCTACACCCTTCTTCAACTCCCAAGTGAGCAGAAGTAGCTGCCATTGGATCCCGATGGAAGGCAACAACTTAAACTTGTGAATTGGTAGGAGCCTTTGGTCTGCTGGGACATGGACATCCACATCGTGCCACTCAGCATGTGTTTGGCCAGCCTGCTGTCGTCTTTAAATCAGCCTTCCCAGCGTTGATTTCCCTGGGTGTTGTTTCCTGCTTGTATTGTGATGATGATCAGTAGCGTAAAGTATCTTAGGGATCATCAGTCTTAGTGTGAATTTGACTGTGACAACGTTCAAGAAGTTAAGAAGACCCTTCAGCTTTGGATTATGAAGTTCCCGAAGTTCTGTCCAGCCTTTCCTGGTGCTGTTGTCATGACACAGCATCCCACGTGGAACTCTGTGGATTAAGGAAGACCCAGAGGATCTTGGAAGAGAGCCGAAGAGGAGGAACATCTAGAGAACCTTCCATTCTCACCAGCAGGACAAAGAAAATACTAGGAATGAACTACAGGCAGCGTGACTGGTGCGAGGCTGAAGCCTTTGGTGTTGTTGATCACTGGTCCACCTTTCAGTGTGAGAGAAGGCTGTATGAACAGGATGGCCTCATCTTACAGGTTGGGGATGATTTTTTTTTTTTCTGGTTAGAAGCTAGTAGGAGTAACCAGGCAGGTGGTGATGAATTACAAAAGTAGCTGAGCTGGGCAGCTGTGCCAAAGGAGAGAGATGTGTCGTTTGGTAAAAGCAATGACAGAGAAAGGATGAAAAGTAGGAGAAAAGAATAATTCTCACTGAGACTTTGATGCAGTTGGCATTGTCAAGACCTGACTTGAAAAAGGGCTTTTAATGCTCCGCCATGCACTGATTACAGCCTCTTTTGGAAAGAAAATAGGCGAAGTGATGGCTGGCATAACTGCACGCATCCTTAGCACTAGCTCAGCTGCAGGATCTCAAAAGTGTACAGACTTTCTGAAAGTGAGCCTGGGGACTGTGATTTAGGAGCTGCCTAAAAATCTGGGCAATTGTCATAATCTTGTAATTCTGCTAGAACAAAACTTCTGTCTCGTTACAAAGGACATGCTGGGAGGTTGTCAGAGGGCTAAAAATCATCAATATATATATGGTAGCCAGTAATTGTCAAGGTCTCTTCTAGGACTCAAGTGGGATTGTTTTGCAGCTGTTTGTTCTGTTGGCCCAGTCTGCTGGATATTTTTAAAGCTTCAAGCCACAGAAGATGACTGTTTCCTTGGAGAAGGTCCTCATCAGTTTAAAGTGCCATACAGATATTTGGCTTGAATGCTTCCTTTCTTACTTTCATGCCAGTATCCTAGGCTCTGTTCCCATGGGCCTCACTGAATCATTTATTTCCATCCACTATGTCTCCACATTTGTTTTACTGGATCTGCAAGGTGCTTTGCACTCTTCAGGACTCACGTGCAGCCTCAAACAGTAAGTCAGGTGTAAGGCAAGGGTAGCACAAAGCACGTCTTTGCCCTTGGTGGCACTAAAGTGAGATGCAGAACCCCCCGAGCTTTGGTGCTGGTGGAAACCATAATGGCTGTGGCACCTTGGAGAGTGATTTCATATCACGGGAGACAGATTGTGCTTTGGTATAGCAGGAACAAAAGAAGCATCTTTGCAGCCATAGGAGGAAAATGTGAACGTGTGAGGAGTGGTTCTTGTTTGGCTGCAACTGAACCTCCTGTTGAACTCCTGTTGAATTCCTCCTGTTGAGTGCCTCCTGTCAATCAGCTGTTTGCTGTTGCTCTATTGTTATCCATGGAGAAATTCAGAAAGTGTGGATCCAGCTCTCTGCTTTTCCCCAGTTCAGGTATCTGCGTTCATGCTGGTGTTGATGCAGGTTACGTTGGAGGGATAGGGGGCCATAGGGGCGCTAAGGAAGGGGTTCTGCTGCCTTTGGAGTAGCTGCAAGCTTTCCATGAAAGTTTGAAAGGGAATATCCGTGTTACAGACTAACTGCAAACTGGAAGTAAGCGTGTGTTAATGTGTCTTCTTCTTTCAGAGGGTTTTGGTCCAAGCAGCAGGCTCCGCTCCCAAAGGAGCGCAGATGCAGCAAATCTCTGTTCCCAGAGTTCAGCAGGTTCCACAACAGGTAATGTCTCCGCGGTGAGACACCACACAGCCACTCTGGGTCAGCAGGACTGGCTCTCCCTGTCTGCTATGTCCCACACCGAATTTGAAACTGTGTCAAATATCTCCTTAGAAAAATCCATACTGTTAATTAAACAGCTGTGTGCATCCAGAGACCTGGAGATCACTGTGAGAGCAGCTTTCTCCATCTCTCCCTCTCCTTCTCAGACTGATAATAAAAGAAACTCTCAAAATATTTAAGGTTTGGAAAGAACCTTTACTGTAGCAGGTGTCTTGCATATGTTTGAAGATTTGATGGATGCTTTTAATTGCCACTTAAAAAGCAATAATCCTCAGTAAAAATTTTTTAGAGGCAAAGTGTTTGGGATTATTTTTTAATTATACAAGCAAATATATTGACTACTTGTGGCTTTGTAGAAAGGTTGGGTTGCAGAGAGCCATGCAAGTGTTTTTATTTATCTGAACTTTGCCTTTTGCAGCCCTTGTTTCCTAAGAAACCAGGCATATGTGGTGCTGCCTCATGTGGACAGTGAGTCTGATTCTCTTGACTTTTTCCTCTAGCAATTTTTTATTTGGTTACTCAGTTTCAGAAAAACTTGACAAAGGGCAACCACATACCTCCCAGACCAACAAGAAGGGGCTGGGATGCAGATGGACACTGCCAACCTCCTCTCTGAAGGAAAGGCTGCAGCATGATCTCACCCTGGTTAGTCAACAGAGAACCAGCCCTGAGACATGTGTGCAGAGGAAACCCAGCTCCATTGTTTCCACTGCTCATGGAGCAACTTCTTATTTATTTATTTTAATTTGACCTTTTAAAATAAATATGTCCGTTGGGACATATGTGTTGTTTTTTTTAAAATTTGTTTGTTGTTGTTTTTTTATTTTTTATTTTTAGAGAAAGCCTAAGTGTCAAGGTAAGCTTCAAAGTTAAGGATGTAATATGTAATTTCTCCCCCTGTTCCAAGGCAATAACATACCTGTAACTCAGGCTTATGATGCTTGTTTCAGGTGCAATCCGTGCAGCATGTATATCCATCCCAGGTCCAGTATGTGGAAGGAGGAGAAGCTGTCTATACCAACGGAACCATGTAAGAGTCTTTTGTTCTCTGTTCTGAGCCCATTTCCCCTCCCTGCTGGGTCTGAGCAGTTTGGTCCTTCCAGGCTTCTTCCCCTCCAACACTGCTGCTGGCCCTGGCTGCCATTAAAAGGAGGAAGAAAAGGAACTGTTTTATGTGCTGAATTGGGTGTGTGGGTGCCAGACTCTAGCCTTGGTGGAGGTGATGTCCTCATGGAAGAGGTGTTTCAGGGAATTTTTCTCTCCCTAATATGAAACGATCCTGTGCTTTCCTCTCCTTATCCCACCGTGTGGTGCAGCCTTAGGAACCAAAGCAGAATTTCTATAGGAAGAAAGGGGCTTGGTAAGGCATCATCTTGCCCCTCTCTGCTGGGCCCCCTTTTGTGTTCCTGGTTAGGTCCTGCTGCCTCTGCTGCCCGCTGGGATGCTCTCAGCCTCTGCATTTAGGTCGAGTGAGATGGCTGCAAAATGACTCCAGGGCTCTGCGTGCACTCACACTGCTGGGACAGGCTGTGGCTGTGGGTCTTTGCTTCAGGGCTGTCACAGGACCGATTAATGTTGTCAGAATTGACTTTTATGGCAGAGTTCAATTTCAGTGGTGCAAATTCCACTGACAGTGGAGTCGAGGCCTTTTTTAAAACGTGGTCCAGATTGCAGAAGCCTCTGTCCATGACATTAGATCTGTAAGCTCCTCGCCATCAGCTTGTGCTCCATGTCCTAACGCTGTTGTTCCTTTGATAGACGAGCTGCCTACTCCTACAACACCGAAGCTCAGATTTACGCCCCCAGCAGTGCAGCTTCCTATTTCGAACCTCAGGGAGGTGGAGCTCAGGTGACTACAGCGGCATCCTCTCCTACAGCCATTCCCTCTCACAACATGGTGGGCATCACCATGGACATTGGGGGAAGTCCGATCCTCTCCAGCTCGGGAGCCTATCTCATTCATGGGGGGATGGAAAACACTAGACATTCTCTGTCACATACTTCACGCTCCTCTCCAGCAACGGTATGTAGCTCTGCAGATGTCACAGCTCGGGGCCCGGAATTGTTCCAAGGGAACTGAAAAGCCTTCAGAAAATAAAATCTCCTATCATTAGCACTGTGTATATGTCTGTATAACGTTATGCAAGTGCAAGCAAGAGAATAGACACTGGTGTACTACAGATATTTTTCAGGAGGAATTTGGGATGTCTCTTACCAGTGGGCAGAGGCTTGTCAAACTTTCTGAGCAGATCATTCACATGCTGCAATTATGCAGCATGGAGATAACATTCTTGGTGATTTTGTTTTTCTTTCCAAGCAGAATGTTTTGGCTTTCCAATTCAAAAGAATTGTCTATATTTACATTTTCTAGTACGTGTAACATCTGAACATGAGGCTTGGCTTATACAAAGCAAAGAAATATATAAACAGATTCTTCATTATGAAGAGACCTGAAAAGTCCATTATTAACCCAGTGAATAATTACTACAGATGTGTCAAGCTGATCATTCTAAATGCACAGTGACTGAAAAGCCTTTTTAATTCTCCTACACCATTGTGTATTCTGTCTTTGCCATATATTATAGAAAATGTATTTTATGGACAATACTGATCAAACAGAAATGTTTTAAAGCTCTGATTTTTTTTAATCATGTCCTTCCAACTGTCAGCCGAGGTGCTGGGTTTAGAAGCACAACTGTATGGGACTCAGAAGGGTAAAACTATTAACCTAAAATAGCCTTTCTGCAGCTAGAAGCAATCAGGGCTTCTGTCTGAGAATCTACAAAGTCTGAGTAGCAACTGCTGCCAAGAATAGGTTGGAACTTGTGTTCTTCTGGGACAGTGTTCACTTTCCTTTCCAGACTGACCTGTGTGTGTATATGCTTGTATACAAATGTAGGTGTGACTGAGTGTATGTGGCTGGATTTTAAAACAGGAACAGCGCTACTTAGGGAGAAAAATAGGGGCTGTTTGCTACTGACTACTCTTGAAAATCTGGCCAACAAGGCTCACTTTGTTGTCCCACAGAGTTTTAAAGTACAAACTTTAAAGTTTTTGAATCTTTGTGTCTGGAAAGGTTGTCTTTGATCCTGCAGTGAATGTGTTCTGCCTTAGGAAGAAGTAGCTATCTATGGGAAAAGCCCTTAGCTCTGGGTGAAAGAGGAAATGTGTGGTGGGAGCTATAGGAATAAAAGTCAGATTCATTTGGATTAGCAGGAGCTCATTTCTTGTGTGAGAATTGCGTGTGTTTTAATTACTCACAGTTAATAACTAGCATTGGACCTTCCTCTGATTTTGCTCATGCTTGTTATTTTGAAGGAAGTAGCTGCTGATCTTGTCACCTGCGTGGGACTGCATCTTGCAAAGCTGCACAACATAACTTTTTTTTATTATTATTTCCATGGTGACAGGCACAATGTAAAAAGCCCAAGTAGAATATATGTCAGTAGAAATGTCCCATGAACAGATTTATTTTGTAGCTGTCTATCACATACAATAAGCCATTCAGGAAAAAAAGAATTTAGGAACTGACTTTTATGAAAATGCATCTGAAATAAATTCACTCTGTTGCATGTAGGAATGAACTGTACAAATGTCAGTGACTCTTGTGGAGGGGCTTAAGAGGGTTAAGTAGTGCATGGATGCTTGTCTGGAAGACAGTACAGGGATGTGTCTATCTGTGGCTTTCAGTTCTTTCAGCACAGACCAGAGTTGACGGGAGACAGAGCAGAGCTCTCAGGAACATTCAGAACCATGACAGCTACTTTGAATTTCACATAATAATGGGTGGACAGGTAGGGGAAAGCAAGGACTATATCAAGTCAATGGGTAGGAACATTATTTTTATTTGCAGTGCCTTGCTTAAACAGCAAATAGGGAAACTTGGTATTGAAGAGGCCAGAGAGGCTACAGTCATGGCAAAATGTATTTGGGGCAGGATTATGAACTTTAGCAGTGGAGAGAAAGAAGACTACAGCTCATGCAGATGTAGACAAGGAAGAACTATTTGCATGTGGCCTCAGGCATGTAATGTTGGGGTTGGATATCAAAGTGACCAGCAATGTGAGAGCAGTGATGGAAATGCTACAAGGAATGGGGAAGCAAGAGGGCTTGGAGGGTGGTGAGCACTTGTGACAGAGCCAACACTGAGACCTCAAAGGGGAGAGCAAGGAATGTTTCTTCGGAGGAGAGTGGGAGCAAGGCGGCACCTCAGAATTAGCAATGGGGTAAGAGCTGGAGCTTCCTCAAGAGGCTGGGGGATGTTTGGTAAAGACTGTATATACACTAAAATAAAATCTTAAAAAAAAAATAAATTACACACAACACAACAGCATCATCCATATCTGCTGGAATAACGATGTTCTGCTCCATCAAATAAGCTGGAACAGAACATCATGCAGCTCCATTCAGGGTCTGTGCTAACAGACCACTATTAATCTTCATTTAAACTAAGCTAGGCCAAGAGAGGAAATCCTTGAGAACTCCCATAAGTAGGTACTTAGAACTGTCTTCCTTCTGGTCCTTTTGACTCTCAGTAACTTGATCTCTAGCCCAGTGCACTCCAGTCCCTTTCTTGGACAGTTTGTTTGTTTGTTTGTCCAGCAGATAGTGAGCAGTAGATGAGAGTTGTTGCCAATGTGTCCAGCTGTGGCTGGAAAATGAATGAACAAGCTTTAAGTCAGCTTGTCTTACACCTTCTGGATCACTCTAGGCAGACTCACAACTTCAGTCTGTCCCTGTGTCCTAGGATGGGGGAAAGAGAACAGAGCAGCTGTCCTTTAATGAGTGTTGCTGGACAACATTTCATCAGTGAAATGTTGTCGGTGATTTTGGCTGATACATACCTCAGGAACTTCACAGTCAAGAAATTTAGCACCCATTCTAGTCAAGCAGATATTGAAATGTTCCTTTGTCAAAAAGCTCACCTTCATGCAGGACAGCTTATGAGTTTCCAGTCTTTCCCCTCTAATACTTGTTTCTGCACGTGTAAGGTGTCCATTTGTATTGAGCAATAGCAAAATGCCAAAAGGACGAGTAGTGTTTCTGTGCTTGCGTAAGAGGCATTGCTCAATGGGCACTCTGCTGCTCAGCTGTCTCTGCCCCTTCAGCAGAGGAAGGAACTGGTGTCTCCCTCTGACACCTTGACTCATTTCCTGAAAGCTGCATCAGCAATCAGGCTGTGCTGATGAGTTTTGGTTCCTCATGGTACATCATGGTATGCTGAACAGTTTTCTCAAAACCCACTGAAACATAGTCCTGGACTGACCCTTTTTTGGATTCACTGATACATTCCTGATAGGTGCCGCAATGATGCCACTTTGGGGCAGAACCAAGGGATTTCACAGAACCACAGAATATTAGGGATTGGAAGGGACCTTGAAAGATCATCTAGTCCAACCCCCCTGCCGGAGCAGGAACACCTGGATCATGTCACACAGGAACACATCCAGGCGGGTTTTGAATGTCTCCAGAGAAGGAGACCCCACAGCCCCCTGGGCAGCCCGTTTCAGTGCTCCGTCACCCTCAGCATAAAAAAGTTTTGTCTCAGTTTTTTATGCTGGAGGTGCTTGGGCAGAGTGTCACCTTCAGACATGGATATTGCAAAAACGGTGTTGGGTTGTTCAATGTTGCTTCAGAAGTTAGATCTGATTTTTTCTGTTCTCTCACCTCTCTGATAGAGCTTGGTTTTGTAAATGGCTGTTTTTTTCTCTGCATTTGTCTTTGCCATGCTATAAGTCAGTGTAAACTGGAGTATAGGGAGCTAGCTTGTGTGTGAAAGAGGGCATACGCTGACAGATGATCGTGCAGATGTGATGCTTTGTGCATGCACCTATAGATACGTGCACAACAATGCATGTTAAATGATGACAGTAAATTTGCTAGAGATAGCTACTGATTGCAAGTTTTACAGCATGCCACCTTGTCCTGCCTACACTAACAGGTCACAGGTAATGGGGTTTTGAGAACACATACTGGAAGCAGCAGGAACTTGCAGGAAACTGCCAGTCCCTCAAACTGAGGGTTTTTTTTTTATTTCCTCATTCACAAAACCCTCATGCTCACGAGCACTGGAGCTCTGGACCAGCAGCCTTCTATGCAGTAGTTTGCCAGAGACTGCCGAGGGAGGCCCAGGAATAGACATGACAAGCCAAGAAGGGTCTAGGAGAGGGTCTGAACACAGGGCAGCAGCAAGAGCTAGGCTAGAAGCTGAGTGAGGTTGGAGGAAAGCAAGAGGGCTCTTTAGAGGCCAGAATGCCTCTCTGTTATGCTAGCTGCAGAAGCTCTGAGATCAGTGGAAATGAGCCCAATAACAGTTCTGCTTGGTAGCAAAGATCTCGTATCCATTCCAGCTTACACACTCCTGGTGTAAACTCTCCTGGTGCCTCTGTTTTATTTAGTTGCCTTCAGTTCTTTGCCAAATTTTTAAGAAATAATAAGAACCAAAGTTAATTCATCCCAGTTTTCCGTAAAAGATCTGGGTAAAATGCACCTCCTCTGCAGCAAGTCTGCTTTGACCTGCTGCAACGTGTCTGTATGGTGGTGTTTTGGTCTAGGCATGAAGGGGAGAGGAGAAGGAAAACTGCTTCTTGTTTATAACGGGCAACACACATAGTGGAAGATCAAAAGTCCCCTAGTCACACCCTTTCACCCTAACAGGGATCGTTGCTGTGTTGTTAGTTTGCATGCTGTACAATAACGCCTTTTCAGCTTCATCCCATAAGGACTGTGCCTCATCTACTTGCCTCTTTTTCACAAGCTTGTTGATATAAAGCATTAATCATTCAAATATTAATAAAGATACAATCTTGGCTGTTGCTAACTATCTGATTTCCTTTCTTTTTCTTTTTTTCCTTTTTTTTTCCCTGTGCATATTTTCTTTAGCTTGAAATGGCGATTGAAAACCTACAAAAAAATGAAGGGATTACATCACACAAAAGCAGTTTGCTCAACAGCCATGTAAGTTGCAATCAGAATTTACAACCTCTTTCCTGCTTTGGTAGGAGCATTATTTGTAGCCGTTTGGTGTATTCAATAGCACGAGTCACTCAAAACAGCCTGTGATTCTGCTGTGCTGCCCAAAGCAGCCCATTCCCAAGAAACAAGAATTTGCAAAAACTGCCATGATATTAATGTTTGTTTATGAGATGCTCTGGATTGTGTTAACTGCCTCTACCCTATGTTTATTTATTTCTTCTGCCTTGCAATGGAAATTGCTGGCAATTAGATAAACACATCTGAGGAAGTTCTTTCCTTTCAGTGGAATTTAAAGATGGCTGGAAAATAACTTGCAATTCTACAGCAATAACTCGGAGTGAATCATGACAAATATCCCCTAAATACTGCGTACCAAAATCCTGCTCCTGTGAATGAATGCCTTTATTGCCTCTTTCTGTGCCTCAGGAAGACCATTACTGTTACAATGCTATGCTAAACCCATTTGCTAGACCTCTCTTTTCTTACTATGCCAACAATTTCCCTGCTTTGTGTGAAGTTCCCACTATTCCACTGGGCCTACTCAGGGTCTTCTGCATCGTGGTTTATGGCTCCCACGCAGTAATGCTTAACGGTGAGCACATGCTTGTGTCAGATTTGAAGAGTCTAATTCAAATGTTATTGAAGTTGTTGGATTTGCCTTTTCTTCATTGTGTTTTGGATTAGGCTGAAGCATGTTCTGCTCCGATAACTCACAATGCACAACGTGGTACTTCCTTATTCTAACAGATTTCCTCTTGCTTTGTATTTGGGAGTAGATATGTTATCATTCTTGGGTATGTTTGTCCTCTTCACCCTAGAGAAATAACCTGAGAAAATTAAAGGAACATTGAACCTAATGGTCTGATTCTCTTAAGCTGATGCCAAACTTCAGGCCTGGGCTCCTGGATGAGTTTGATCCTTATTTCCAAGTTCTAGAATTCGAAGGTTCCTTGTTGTAGCTGGGGAAATACAAAACTGCAGCGTCAGGCTTTTAGTTCCTGTTCTGAGCATACATGTGCATCCGTCCCTTCCCAGGCTGTGGCCGTGCTCATGCACCTGTGCAGTGCCCCTGAGTGCCACACAGATTTGGCTACAGGTACCATCGTTCTGCAGATTTTTCTTGTTCATCACAGTGCAGAGAAGGGCAGAGCGGAACAGGACGGGGCAGGTAGTGGTATGGTATTGAGCAAGGTTTAAAAAAAAGGAAAAAGGACAAAGGAAAGAAAGTGAAGATAGAAAAGAGATTTCGTCTGACCACAGGCTAAGCAGGCTGGAGTTGGGGCCAGATCCAGCCTCCTATCAGATCTACGCGACCTTTGTCCTGCAGGGTAGAAATAAAGAACATCAGGTCTCTCTGCCCAGGTCACCGTTTAGAGTTCGGCGTAAGGCTTAAGTGCCCTTACAAATTCTAAAGCAAAGAAGATACCTCACAGGCGCGTGGCTATGGAGCAGAATTTTTCATCAAGTGTTCTGTCCTTCATTTTAAACTTCACGTTTTGTAAATCTGTGAATTCTTAGCATAATGGTTTGTTTTGTTGCCATGAGCAGATGTTTCATGTCAGGTTAGTTTTTAAAAAAATTAAAAAGGGAAAGTAAAGGTATTTCAGTCAAAAGGGATTTTTTTACATAACACTGTTTATACAAATTCCATGGTAAAAGGAGCCACTCTTAATAACTTAATTTAGCCTCAAAAACTCTGAGAGGTTATTTAAGTGCACTTGAAATATCAGATCTAGAATCCAAAGCTAATGTTAATACCCCAGTGACACATGATGTTTCTAATGAAATTGTGTCAATCTATTACTGTTACTGAAAAAGCTCTACTTACAAGTGTACTCCAGAGGCGCTGGGTCAGAGGATTGGTTCTTTGCCAATTACGAGCTTGCAGATGATGCAAAGAAATCGGAGGAAGGTGACTGCAGTTTTCACAGGAGTGCCTAAACTAGGCAAATGGAGAAGTGACTGGATGCACTGGAGTACCTGCTCGGGGCCCTGGGTGTCCTTAGCATTCACAGGAGAAGGAGAAAAATGTATTTTTTTCCTCACTGCTTGTGAAAAAAATAAATGAACAAACACATCTTTGGGCTCTTAGGCAGGAAGGGGCAGGTACTACCGATGGAGTTTCTCCCCTAACTTTAGTGAGGCAAGGATCTGATCCCCAAATGGCGTCTAGGTGGAAACACCTGAAAGGAGATCGGACTGCAGAGAAGGAAGGGCCTGCAGAGGGAATGCTTGTCCCTCGGCAGGGGGAGGAATAGGATGCCCCTGCGTGGGGCAGGAAGGAGGTGAGCGCGGCAGCTCCAGCTCACCTGCCAGGGTGGCTCGGGCTCAGCGCTCAGCGACCTGCTCAAAAGGCACTGACCAGTGGTGGTGGGCACTTCGTCTAGAAAAGAGACTTTTCAGGCAAATGATCGTTTTTGAGGAACTTTAATTGCAGAAGGGGGAGAGGGAGCAAGAAGGAGGTGTGGGTCAGGGTCCAGGCCAAGCCAGACGGCAGGGGGACTTCCCAGCCCCGGATGAAGCCCCCCGCACGTGCACCACAAGCGTGTGCCTTCATTGCTTTGTTCGGTTTCCCAGAAGTGTCCATAACAAAACCTCTCAAAACCTGGGCCTTCTTCCTTTCTCCGACAGCCCTCTGTGTCCCTTCTTCCACCTTTCAAGAGCCCTCCTCGAATCAAGGTTTTTTTTAAAGATTTGTTTTTTTAAATCAAAACAGACACTCAGTAGAAATAAAGTCTAAGTAAAAATAAAATGGAAATGTTCCCCTGCAGTGCTTATAACACAAACAAAGCAGCATACAGCTGCATAGTGATTTTATTGGAACCTGATCGTAATATAAACAGAAACTTTCGAGTATCTTGTCATTGTCACAACCAAGCAAAATTCAAAAAGTAAACAGAACAAGGAATACAAATGGGAAGAATACTTAATGTTCTCATTTTAAGTGCCCAGTATGTTATTATTAATGCAGGAAGAGCAAAAATCATGTTTTGAAAATTATTTATATTCTGACAGATTTCTTTTTTAATCCCCTTTTGTGCATTTCATAATAAAATTCCAATTCAATAGCAAGAGTTCGTATTGTCAAGCTCTGTAATGTTTAAAGGAATATAAAAAGACACTTGCAGAAAAAAAGAATGCTGAAAGATGAAGGGAATATTCTAGGATTAGAGTAAAAATGTCCAGGATCAAATTTAAATGAGAGGGCTTTATCTATATCTGAATTTCCCATAGTAACATGCAATATTTTTTTAAGGCTTGGAATTAGAACAGGTTTAGAAGAGCAGAAATAACTGTTTCACGTTCATTATCTTCCATAGGATAAATAAAACAAATGGTTAAAAACAATGAACCTTCTTAATCATTAATTTTTTAAATACGGGGATGGGCCAAAACAAGCATGGATGTGGACTAATTAAAAACAGAGCTCCTGCTGGTCTTTTATGTCATGAACACTGGGGTCCTCTTTTGTTAGAGGCAGCTTAATGGACGGGTCGATTGGAGCCCCAGGGCTCCAGAGTGGCCTTTCAGGGGCACCCAGCGATGCCTCTTCCTGCAGACAGGAGCACGAAGGGGCACCGTATGAGCAAACGCCACCTCTTAGGGCTATGGCCTTTGGATTTCGGAAAGTTCTCCGGCTGTGAATTGCAGCCCCTAGGGGACGTGTGGCTGGAGGAAGGTGGGAAGGGGACGTGCAGCTCGGTGAGAAGCAGGACGGGGGCAGCAACCAAGAGGTTTTTCTTCTTCCAGCTCTGGGGGCTCCAGGGCCCGCCACAACCGATGGACACGGTCATTGCAACTGCAGCACACTTTGCATCAAAGCCAACTCATGAACAAAATAGTTTTAACTGTACGTCTTTGGATTCAGCTCCTTTGACATAGCAGAAGTTTGAGTACGTGAATGACAAATACACAGAACGTCCGTGGGTGCTGATAGCTTAGAGCTCAAAAGGATTTGTATGAGAGCAAAGTTGGATGTGAACTACAGAAACTGAAAATAACTCAGCTGAGTGAGGTGTCAGAGATGCCATTGCACGTTGCGGGTTGTATTTTCACAGAGTTACTGATATAAAACTCAAGGTATATAGTGGTGAATTGGGACCCTAAAGTTTCACCAAGGGAAGATTAATAGAAAAAAGCCAGTTATTGCAGTAGGAGTGGGGAGGATTTAAGCACAGGCCAACTTTCACATCCAGGTATATGGTTAAATCCCACTGATTTCTAGGCCAGTTTCTGAGTTTATGCTTAACTACAGTATATGCTTGAATTATTTGTTGTAAGGAGATGATGCAGACAATATTTTGACATCCATAACCTGACTTTATTTTACCACTAATCTGGTGTGAATGCAGCTGCATCCGGTGGAGCTACACCTCCTGTACATGCGTGCATGTGTAGAGGTCTGGATGTAGAGAGGTCTTAAAAATGTTAATCCCAAACGTCCTTGATGACAGTGAAAGGACTCCTACCAAAGCTATTGATTTTAATCCATTTGTAAATCTAGTTCCTTCAAAAATCCACTTAAAATAACACTTATTTTATTGATACTGAAAGTGTTGTTTAACCAATTAAAGGAGATTGGGTTTTTGTCTTTTTGTATTTTAATTCCTGTGCTGCCATTTTGTGCCTGACCTGCTCTCTCAGACTGTCTGGATATAAATAATTTATATCTAATTGCAAACTTTAATCAACAGAAATGTCAGAGGAAGTTCAGACAATAATTTTGTTAAAAATAATAAGCAGAATCCCCTCAGATTGTCAAGTTTCATTTGTTAACCATTTATTGGTAGGGGAACAGCTGCAAATACGCCAGTCTTCAAATGAATAAAAACTTTGCAGCATATTTATTTCCCCTAAAATTTATTCATCCTAGGTAGTATTTTAACGTCTTCATTCCTGGAAAACATGAGTCCTTACAGCTTTATTTTGGCCCCACATAAGTTAATCCAAATGCAAGATGGACGCTGCGATGGCAGACAGATTTTTGTGCTACAGCAAAATCTGATAACGTTTTTGTTTGGGTTATTAGCTTTGGTCAGTGTCCTTTTATTCTTTTAAAAATGCAGCTGCCGTAAATATCACTGATATGAATGAACTACAGAGTGTTAAGTTCTCTTGAACTCCTGATGTCAGATACGTGCTCCTGACATTAAGCATCCATGTTGTTTTATGTAGCCTGTTCCGGCCCTCTTTAGACTTTCTCATATTCTTTCTTTATTTATGTCTTCCATGCCTAAAGCTCCAGTGGTTGTTGGACAACTATGAGACAGCGGAAGGCGTTAGCCTTCCCAGGAGCTCTCTGTACAACCACTACCTGCGGCACTGCCAGGAGCACAAACTGGACCCGGTGAACGCCGCTTCCTTCGGAAAACTCATCCGGTCGGTGTTCATGGGGCTGAGGACTCGCCGCCTGGGAACCAGGTTGGTATGGAGTGGTGAACAGGGAAGCAGCTTGCTTCCCCTTTCCTGCTGCTTGTGCCATTACTTCTGAAAGAGCCGGGAAGCAGTGTTGCTCCAGGGACCCCAGTCAAGTCCAGTGTTATCTTGCACTGTGTTAAACGCTGTCCTGCAGGCAGCGGATGAGCTGGAGATGTTCTCAATGTGCTTTCGGTAGCAAGGTGCAAGCAGGCAAGGGATGCTGGCTGGGTTGTCAGAGGTGAGGAGTAGCAGGCTCCTGAACTCAGCTACATCTTGCCTTCCCCTACCGTGTACGTGGCTGCCAGGGTGCTGTACTGCTCCCTGTAGAAGGGGTTAATTAAAAGCAAACATTTAATACTGCTGCTAATTTTAGGAGCTGTGGTTTGCTTTCAAGAACAGAACCCGTGGCCTCGCATTTTGCAGAAAAAAAAATCATTGCACTGTTCTTGCATGATCTGCAATTTCTCTCATATGCACTGAAAATCTACGAAGTGTAATTTAGCAGGCACAGGTCTTTCTTCTGAGATGTGTAGAAATTACCAAGCATTGTGTTGTGGAAAAAAAAATGCTATTCTAAAGCACAGAAGTAACTTCCGTGTTCTGTGAAGCAAAGCTACTTTCTGAACGTGAATCAGCAGCATGAGAAGTTTGACAATAAAGTTAATTTCAGACGTTCTGGGGCTCTGGTGACAACACATTGTCCAGTCACACATCTGAATTTGATCTAACCCCATTTCCAAAGGAGTCTAAGAATATTTTATTTGAACCCAGGCTGCTTGTCATTCCATTACTGTCTCACAAAGATGAAGTCCCTCTTGATCGTGATTGCCACTGTCAGCTGCAGAGCCCAGCGTTCTGCTGCAGGGCAGCGGTTCCTCCCTTTGGGTCCAGGAAAGTTCTCTATCACAAGTGGGAACAGAACCTGTGTCCAAAACCATGATGCAGACAAGGTGTGCAGTCATCCCAGCACAGATTTAGATGGCTTATTTCTGAAATTCACAAAGCAGCAGGCTGAATCTTGTGACAACTGTTGGTTTTAAACATCAAAGTTCCATATAGCGTTACAAAAAAAAGGAAAACTTAAGAAAGTATACTTTCTGCAAAGGCATGTGTCCTTCGAGGGAACATCCAAAGTATATGCACAGCCCATACAGCTGACTCTGCATTTTATCCCAGGTTCTAATTTTACAAAGTAGCTAATACGCTAGAGAAACAGTGATTGCTCTGATTGTATAACTTTTTATAATAAAATTCAAGCCTGGATGACTGGGCTTTCAGAGGAGAACAAAACCAGATGTGTCTGGAGCATTCCACAGCTGGAATGGGGAGGTAACAGTCATGGGAAGAGCAGGGGAGAGTTTGGATTTCTGTAGACGGGTTCAAGTATAAAAGCTCTGAAGTAATTTCTTCAGAGGAGTAAAATTCTTTAGACCTATCAAGGAAGGAAAAATTCAAAGTCCCAACAGCTGCCCTAGAATCCTGCAACTTCTGTTTTGTGACCTAAAAGATTATTGAACTTGGAAACAAAAATAGTCAGAAAGTGGAGTTTCAGACCAGCAGCATTCTGGTATTTCAGAATTTTATTTCACTGAAAGCTAGAATAAAAGATCGGAATAAAAAACACTCTGTGGAAATTACAGAACGTTTTAGTTCAGCTTATGATAATGCTACTTACTTTCATATCATTCTATATTAAGGTTATAAATTATCTAGTAGTGTCTATTTTCTTTTGTAAAAATAAGGCGATTGATGGCCAGTTCTTAGAAATTTAAACTTATTTTTATATCTGCCTCCTGTGGCATAAATATTAGGTGTTTATTATATACTCTTCTTTTGTAAAATTTTGGGCCATGGCATCCCGAAGTCCATCACTAAAGGGTTTTGGTTAACCTTGAAAACTTGTCATTAAACAACAGCAACAAAAACACTTAAAATTCAAAATGTGGATGCTTGAAAAGGTACGATACACCTCCATAAATATGGAAACAGCTGTCCACCATCGTGGACTTGAAAAATTCTATTTTGTTGGGAAAACTTGATTTGACACATCTGTCTGATGTGATGGATGGAAAGAATTTCTCCTGAGGAGTATCAGAGCAGCTTTAAGGACCAGCAATGGAAACAGAAGTGTAGCCACTTTTGCTTACAAAATCTTTCAGTTTTTTACAAAACTACAAAAATGAGCAACTCCCAAGACAAAAGCAGATCAAAGCTTCTTGCCGTTGCTGTAAAAGTGCGTGCAACAGAGAAATGGCTTTCCTATTGTAGTTGACCATTCGGTCAGGCTTGTTTTTCATCCAACTCTAGATAAAGATGGAAGTTTTGTTTTTATATAAAAGCAAGTTCTTAAACTCTAATCAAAGGGCAAAGTGTCCCTTGAGGTCTCTGTCATTCTCTTTAATAACACTGTGTATTGTAACACTTGTCGGTTCTTCTCCAGTTACCATTGGTAGCTTGGAACAAACTTTGCCAGATTTTAAGTGTGGATGTCATTGAACTTTGCGACGTGTTCTTCTAAATTTCATAGGGGATGATGACATTCATTAGTTCAGCCATTCAAACAACGCTTGGCAGCAAACAAACGTGCACTGTAAGAAGTGTGTGTATTGTCAAAACAAGCCCAAGAGTAAATTGCAGGGCTACGGTGTTGCTCCCATTGACCTGCTGGCACTGAGCAATTTCAACGCTGATACTTGCAGGGGAAACTCCAAATATCATTATTATGGGATCCGTCTGAAGCCAGAGTCTCCACTGAACCGCTTGCAGGAGGACACGCAGTACATGGCCATGAGGCAGCAGCCCATCCACCAGAAGCAGAGGTAGGAGCTCCTGGCCCCTTGGGGCTGGGCGTGCTTGGGGTTAGGGGGAGCACATTGGGATGGGGCAAATCCGATTGCTGCTGAAGTGCCAGAGCCCATAGCTGAGCTGTTAAAAAGGTACTGGCCAGTCTGAGTACTGGAAGGGTCAAAGGGAAATTCTGGCTCGCCAAACTGCATTTATCTGCCTGTTCTGTTTGCCAGTGGCTTGAATTCAGCCTGCTGCTGCAGAGACTACTACAGTATGTACCGCTTCTTACTGCATCCCTGTGACTCAGTAGTTTAGGACTTCAGCTCTGGAGTTATTTGTGCCTCATCAGAGGAAAGGACATGTGGCTTGTGTTGGTTTATTTTATTTTATTTTATTTTATTTTATTTTATTTTATTTTATTTTATTTTATTTTATTTTATTTTATTATTTTATTTTATTTTATTTTATTTTATTTTATTTTATTTTATTTTATTTTATTTTATTTTATTTTATTTTATTTTATTTTATTTTATTATTTTTTGGTTAGCAGTGCAAGTTAGACAGTGCCACGGTTAGTCTTGTGTCTGAGCAACCTTGAATAAAAACACAATGTGCAAAGGAATTTGGAACTGTCTCCTGGAAGCGTTGACACTTCTGGTTCTTGCTGAAGTGAAGAAGGAGCAGAAGAATTCATTTCTTCAGCTCCCAAACAGAAAGCAAATCTAAAATCAGCTCCAGAGTGTGTACTCTGGCACCCACTCCAGCTCTGCTTCTCATTTTCTTTTCTTTTTTTTTTCTTTGTTTTTTCTTTGTTTTTCTTTTTTTTTTTCTGTCACCTTGGGCAAACTTCTTAACCCCTTTAATCCTCTCCCGGGGAGAACTTTTCAAAAGGAGGTTCTCATTCTCAGTCTTGAGCTGGTAATATAAACAGTCCGCCCTCAAAATGCTGGCCTTGACTGTAACCTCACTTACTACATGATGAGTGCATATAACTTCTTAAATAAGCATTCTACAGTGTCATGACTTTGTAGGTGTCCCTGTCTTTCACAGTATGACTGTGAAAGTAACGTGTATGTATTTGCTTGTGCCTGTGTAAATACGAAGGCATGCTCTAAATGTAGGTACAGACCGGCTCAGAAGATGGATGGCATGGCAGAAACTGGGTCCAACAGCAACCTGCACACTACCCCGGAGCAATCGGTTGCTGCTCAAAGTCAGCATCATCAGCAGTTCATAGGTGAGGAGACTGCTTTGATGGATTCAATGTCTCATGTCTGGGGTTATAATCGTCAGAGGAAGGAAGGCCTTTTCCAGGACCCCCTGGCTGCCCTGTATTTCTTCTTTTTCTAAAAAACCTGCAGTAGTCTAACAAGCTCTTATAAAGTCATGTTTGCTGTGTTTGTTTGCTAACTCCTGTACCCACAGGAAGCCTTTTTCCTCGTGCCATTGGGTCTGTCAGTTCCCTCTAAAAATGTATTCAGAGCAATTTTAAACAAATTAGATGGAAGGAGTAGAGATATCTAAGCCATGAATCCTGAAGAGCCTTGTTAAAGCAGGGAGGTAGGGGAAGCAGAACGATTCTGGTCATTGCCCCACCAGGAGAGGAGGCTGCAATGTTCATTTGACTACAGAAGATCCATACGAGGCCTCTCCTTGGGAAACAGGTTCTGCTTGTGGTATTGCTGGTCATGGATCTACATGTTTCCATAATCTCCAGTAGAGATACAAAATCCCAGCCAGTTCCAAGCGTTATCTGAAATAAAAGCACTCCTGATATATCGGCTATCCAGGTGTATTGTCCATTGTACTCCCAAATTTCCAAAGAGTCTTTTTCAGGCTTTGGAGAAAATATAATGGGAAGCACACTAGATTAGGACAATGTATTCTTGTTTCTTTTATTACAAAGAGAAAGAAACCATTCTCCTTTCCACGCTGAATATATGGACTGCAGTTTTTTACTTTTTGCCCATTGTAATGGTATGAACCAGGGAAGTACTAGAGTATCAGTCTCATTTCACCAGTTTCATCACCAGATGAAACATGAAAGACAGCCACCAGTGACAGCAGCATCTTGTACTTGACTGTAGTCCTGCGTAACTGAGCGCTCCTCATCTTGGACATCTTTCCCATCTTTTTCCCCAGATGTAACCCATGTCTTTCCTGAGTTCCCAGCCCCTGATCTAGGCAACATCCTCTTACAAGAAGGGGTCACCATGAATGACGTGAAAACTCTGCAGCTTCTTTACAGGCGCCACTGTGAGGTGATTACTTTTAATATTTTTAATTGATTTATTAAATGATATGGGACATTATTCGTGTGCTCTTCTCACATCCTGCTCTCAGGAAAAGCTCGAACATCATAGGGAATGTGTGATTTGTTAGGTATTGCAACTCAGATATTGCACTTAATGTTGTTTCTTCATTGTGTGACCTGTTTTATGTTATGCTGATTATTAAAACAATGCACTTCCAGTTGTTTTTCTTGTAAATTATTTAATCTAAATGGCAGCACATGAAATTTATGCTGACACTATGTGACAAGATGCTAACAGAGCAGCTAATGAGATGTGTTCTTTGTTGTTAGGCAACTTTGGATGTTGTAATGAACCTTCAGTTTCATTACATTGAGAAACTGTGGCAATCCTTCTGGAGTCCTAAAACACCATCTAGTGATGGCTCTACTGCCCTGCCATCCAGGTACTTTGATTATTTCTGAATGATCCACTTTTTGTGGTATTTTATCTTTTAAAAATGCATGAAGTGTTTTCAGCTTCACTAGACATTTTGAATGCATTGTAGGATTTGAAAATATCTTCTTCCTTGCAGAATCTTTATAAAGAGTGTCAGAAGTTTAACATTGTAATGTCCACACAAAATGCAGACCTCAGAGGAAAGCATCTGCTGTGTTGATGTACATCTATGACATGCCTTATGCCTCCTGTAACAAATGCTAATCCAAAATAGAGGGACAATTTAGATGAATGAGAATGGGAAACTGCTTTTGTAAATGTTCGACAGGAACAGAAAGTTACAATTCTGTGCCATTAAATATCTCTGTACCATGACATCTCAGACACTGAGGTTTTAGTGAAAACTAGGCTGGCTCGCTTATTTGGGTGGCTGTCCAAATCTTTAAGTGTCTCATGTCTTGAGGAAGATAATGACAAACTGAGCTACTCTGATCCTGGCTTTGTATTTTTGTCTGGCTCATTGTTATTGCCTATTCTTCTTCCTTTATGCTTTGGTAGTCTGCTGCCAAGAGATGGGAAGGGAAATAGAATTGAAAAGGTGAAGGTTTCTTGTTAAAATGTATATTGAAAATTTGTGTTGTCCACTTACACTAATTATACAAAGATTTCAGATACTGATGTTTTATATTCAGAAGAAAAATGGTAAAAGTTTGAATATTAAGGCAATACCCCATAATAATCTCTAGAATATGGCCCCGTTGCTCTCAATAGATGTTATCCGATGGATATTTTGCTGCATAGAATGCTATCTGATGGTTTCAAAAACCTTTTTACTTAAGGGTATATCTGCAAGGCATATGGCAACGCAGCAGAGAGCTGTGCTAGGTACGAGTAGATTCACGTGGATACTGGAGGCAGCGTTTCTGCAGAGCTCTATCTAAACTAGCTTGTCTTGGTAGGGGAGTGTGCTCTAGTACCTCTGCATGCCACTAATAATCAAGACAGGTAAAGAAAGCATTCTGTCCCCCATTTTATATATATACAAACATAAAAATGAAGTATTATCAAAGTGCCAAGCTGGTTGAAAGTATGATAAAATGCAGAACCTGGTTCCACTTAACAGAAAGTTTAGGTGCTTTGTGGCTGATTTTTCCATGTGAGTGTTCTAGGAGTATGCCTGTTTAGTTAATTTACTAAAACTGCTCAGACAGAGTATATAAGTACCTCCTTATAGTATGTCAAAGGTTTGGCTTTAATTTTTTTGATGTCATGCATGGGAAAAGTTCCCTGCAAGTTCCCAGTTCCCAGTGTAGTGTCTTAATAGCTCTGGCAGCTCTTGGTGCTCTGGCAGCGCATTAAGGCTTCAGTTTCCTCTGCTTATTGTTTAACCAAATATCTTCTGCCTTAATCATGCATAAAAAGTTTCCATACATCTATAAAGTGAAATTAATGCAGACTCGGTTGACTTCATTCAGCTGGAGACAATTTGCTCAATTCTCATCACAACCCCAAATCTTTTTCCTTATGAAAGCATTCTGCATTTAAAGGTGCTGAACACCTTGAAGCTGTTCGTAGTGTCTATCAACAATGGCTAATCTGCTCAAACAGCACTGGTTGCAAACATTTGTCACCCTTGCCACATAGCAGTTTAGAGCAGAGGGAAGAGGAGAAAGGTGTGAAGGGTTTGGAAATAGCTGCAGCTATTGCTGAAGAAGCTGTGCTGAAGGACAGTTGCCAGAAACACATGAACACGTGTGCACTGTGAAAGGTAAGTGAGGCTGAAGATGGAGGAAGCAAAGGGAGGCCAAGCACAAGGAGATACATATTTGAGGTAAAACTGCAGTCAGAGGTCTGAATGCATAGACAGACAGGTCATTGCAGAGTCAGAGAAGATCAGTCCAACATCTTCTTTTGAAAGAAATGTGAATTGTTGGTGTTTTTTTTTTTTCTGCTGAAAGCTGACATTAGAAATCCAGGTGAAGTGTGAACATATGCAGAACCACCTTCTAATGCTGCCTCCTTTTTCATGCAGCGAAGAAGAACACGAAGGAACCCTCCCAAAAGATAAGCTGATCACTCTGTGTAAATACGAACCTATCCTCAAGTGGATGAGAAGCTGCGATCACATCTTGTACCAGGCCCTGGTGGAAATTCTCATCCCAGATGTGCTCCGACCGGTGCCCAGTGAGTATCTGCAGAGAGACTGGGAGGACATGGGTAGTCCTGCCTCCTGCTCCGCTCTGGCTCCTTGCTGGATTGCTCTTGAGTCACCGGATGTCTGGAGAACAGCAGTCCATGACTCACCTTGGCTGGCTACCACTTGCCACAAAGATTTCCATTGTAGAAGCTGATTTAGACATTTTTGTTTTGAATACAAGCTAATACTTTTTGGCTAAAACATTATACCTTATGCAGCATTGCTCTGTATAGACAGTATTTTGTGGCCCCTGGAAATTCCCAGGTCTTTTAAAATTTGGTTCATTGCATATCACATCTCCTGCTTTGGCTACGAGTCAAGGTAAAATCAAAGACTTAATGCACCACAAGCTGTTGTAAGCGTGGCTAATCCTTGTGAGATGTTTCCTTGGAGATAGTATCTTTGTTTACATAGGACCATGTGGTCCCCTACTGCACCTCCTGGAAACTTGGGGTCATCTTTCATTTGGGAGATTAGTGGTGGGTTATGGAGGGTTTTCCATCTGATTTGGCTGCTCACTGAGGTGTGTGCGTCAGCCTCCCCAGGGCCGCAGCTTGGCCACAGGCTGGGCTGAGCAGTTCTGTAGAACCACGTCCCTCTGAGCTGCTGCTGTCAGTCTGCATGCTGGGGCACATGTGTGTCTTTAAAGAGCATGTCTCAACATTTGGAAAATGCTCAGATGAGCCACAAATAAGAAAAGGAGCTGTGTGAGTTCATTTTGGGACCTGGCTGATTTCCAGGATGCTGGGTTGAGATTGCAGCTACCGAATCAGTGGCTGTGCTTTCCACAGCAGTCCTGAGCTAGAAAAGTGGTGTATAAAGACAATGTGGAACAGCCTTTGTAACTCTGCAGACTTCTTTGCAGGCACACTTACACAGGCGATCCGTAATTTTGCCAAGAGTTTGGAAGGGTGGCTGATGAATGCAATGAGCGAATTCCCCCCCCAGATTGTCCAGACAAAGGTAAGCGGAGGGAGCATGTTGCAGGTCAGGGAGATGAACTGAATGTGTGTGCATGTTGTGCTTTCCCACAGTGACTGGAAATCACTACTGGGGTTTGGCTATGTGTACTCCAAACTAACACAGTGTAATGAATAATTCTGAACCAGGAGCGGGAGAGAGGTGGGGCAATTCTTTTGTAGCAGCCGATGATGCTCTGTCTATTGAGCCATTCCCATGCCCTGCAATTGCAGACAAGGCTTTCTGGAAGAAAATCTTTGCACTGGAATGATGCTCTCCTACTAGAAAGTGCAGGACACCTCACAGACTGAATGGCATTGCAGAGATTGAATATAAGGCTCCTACTCCCCCTCTTATAACACCATGGATTCTTGTAGCCTATCCCTACCTTGCCAATGTGGGAAGCAGAATATGAAATCTTATAGTTTTAAAGAAAAAGAAATGCAGAGGCTGTTTTGCAAGATGCAGTAGACACTGCAAAAGTGCTGTTGGGGAGTGCATGCCTTCACGTTGGACAGCAGTGTGGGTGAGACTGTGCAGGTTATGCCAGCTGATGTGTGTTGCATGCCTGAGCTCAGCGTTGAGAAAAGTTTGTCCCTGAGACCCACAGCATCCTGGTCACGGTGCCCTGTGTGCTCTGCTCTGCTGCAGGTTGGGGTAGTTAGTGCCTTTGCCCAGACGTTACGGAGATACACATCCCTGAACCACCTGGCTCAGGCTGCTCGTGCGGTGCTGCAGAACACTTCCCAGATAAACCAGATGCTCAGCGATCTCAATCGGGTCGACTTTGCCAATGTGCAGGTAACTTACAGTATCTTTTCCCGGGCCATGTTGCCGAGAACTCCCTAATGAGGCCATTTGCTACTAACCAGCATCTTATTTCCAATATGAAAAAGCAATTAGGTAAACAATTTAACGTAAGGTTTTGCTGTTAGTTTTCCAGGTAAGTCTGCCATCTCATTGCAGATAGTGCAGAAAGTACTAAGAAACTTCTGTAATAAGTGCTACTACCAACAATAATATAGTTCTAATAATAATAATATTGTACTGTGGTCAGGTGTGGAGGTTTTACTTGGGTGGGCAGCTGAGTTCCAACACAGCTGCTCTCTCACTCTCCCTCCTCAAAGGGGAAGGGGAATTAAATACCACACAAAGGGCTCAAGGGTTGAGATAAGGATGGGGAGATCACTCAACAATTATTGTGATGGGCAAAACAGACTCAGAGTAGGGAGACAGTAAGATTTATTGCCTATTACTAACAAGCTAGAGAAGTGAGAAACAAAGGAAAGAAACCAAAAATGCCTTCCCCTCCTCCGCCCTCTTTCACCTTCTCCCCTTGAGCAGCACAGGGGAATGGGGGGAATGGGAGCTGTGGTCAGTCTATGGCACTTCGTCTCCGCTGCTCCTTGTCGGTCACTCTCGTCCCCTGTGCTGTGGGGTCCCTCCCACGGGATGCCATCCTTCCCGAACTGATCCTGCGGGGCCTTCGCACAGGCTGCAGCTCTTCAAGAACTGCTCCAGATAGGGCTCCGTACCACGGGGTCCAACCATCAGGAGCAATTGCTCCAACCTGGGTCCCCCACGGGCAGCAGCTCCCCCCAGACCCCTGCTCCTGCGTGGGCTCCTCTCCACGGGCTGCAGCTCCGGCCCAGAATCTGCTCCGGCAGGGGTCCTCCACAGGCTGCAGCCTCTGTCAGTGCAGGTCCACCTGCTCCGCCGTGGTCTCCTCCACGGGCTGCAGCGTGAACCCTGCTTCACTGTTGTACTCCATGGGCTGCAGGGGGACAGCCTGCTTCACCATGGGCCTCACCACAGGATGCAGGGACTTCTGCTCCGGCACCTGGAGCACCTCTCCCCCTCCTTCCTCACTGACCTTGGCGCCTGCAAGGCTGTTCCTCACTCCTCTCTCTCTCCCAGCTGCAGTTCCCCAGCAGTATTTTTTTTCCCCTTTCTTAAATCTGCTCTCACAGAGGCGCAAACAACATCACTTATTGGCCTGGCTCTGGTCTGCAGCGGGGCCCTTATCTAACACGGGGCAGCTTCTGGATTCTTCTCACAGCAGCCACCCCTATGCCCCCCTGCTACCAAAACCTTGCCACGTAAACCCACTACATCAGGACAGATTGGAGGAGATGTGTTTCAGAGCTGGTTTGGAGTCCTTGCCTACTAGAAATGAAGTTAAATTCCTGGTCTGGGAAGTACCAAAAACTGTGGAATAGAAGAAGTCTTTGCATGAGTGACTGTCAGCCCTTTTTCCCGAGCAGGAGCAAGCCTCATGGGTATGCCAGTGCGAGGAAGGCATGGTACAGAAGCTGGAGCAGGATTTCAAGCTCACTCTGCAACAGCAGAGCTCCCTGGACCAGTGGGCTAGTTGGCTGGATAATGTCGTTACTCAGGTCCTGAAGCATCATGAGGGCAGTCCCAGCTTCCCAAAGGCAGCCAGGCAGTTCCTGTTGAAATGGTCCTTTTATAGGTACATTTTCTTTCTCGTTTTGGGGATATTTCTGTATCTGGCCTAGGGCATGTAAATGTGTTTCTTGAAAAGCCAAAGCCAAGTTCTTTACACTCATGAAATTCTGGTTGATTGTTGCTCTGCCCTGGTGCAGAAAGCAGTGTTGTCACCTGTATCCTTTTGGGATGGGGATAGGATGCTCCATCAACTAATTTCTTAAAGTGCTTTTGATACTCTTTAGAAATAGAGCACCATGTCCCATAGTACCCTCAGGGTCAAGAATTCACATCAGCCATGATGCAAGTGTAAAGCAAGTCCCAAATATTTTGTTTCCCATCCATTCTCCAGCTCCATGGTGATCCGCGACCTCACCTTGCGCAGTGCTGCCAGCTTTGGTTCCTTCCACCTGATTCGCCTGCTCTATGATGAATACATGTTTTATCTGGTGGAGCATCGTGTTGCCCAGGCAACAGGGGAGACGCCGATTGCCGTAATGGGAGAGGTGAGAATTGTTCATTCCCTAGTAACAAACCCAAACTAAGCAGCGTGTAAAGGGGCATGACTGGTTCACAAACAACGCTGTGCCCTGAACATGTTTTATAACCATCTTTGCTGAAGGATTTACTGAGGTATTTTGGGTGCTTGGCACAAGGATCCAGCTACCTGAGCATCTTTTCTCATGGATTGCTAAAAACTGAGCTGATGGTTTTTGGGGCAGATGAGCATCAGCTGGGATTCAGAGGCCTGGAGGAGGGAGGAAATTGACCCACCCACTTCTCTCTGTAATCTTTGGGTACCAACCCTGATTTTAGGGGTCCTGCCATAGCCAAGTCTCATCAAACACAAAACCTAACCAAAAGCAAAATGTCCAAAAGTTGCCTTCCCTACAATTTTCATTGGGTCTGTGCACGTAACTTCTTCAGACCCCTCTGCAAACCCCAGAGCTGCATGCACAGTCAGCCACTCTCTCCATTTTTGATGTGAAGAAGAGAAATAAATGATAGATGGTTGGCTTTTCAGGTTTTTATTTTTATATTTTTTTCGTTACAAGTCAGACAGTAAGCATGGTGCCTGGCTTGCAAACAGGTCCTGTCCTGCCTAGCTGAAGCTGCTTCCAACTTTTCATTCTGAAATGCCCAGATTTAAAAGGTCAACCTGTGAAAGCAATAAAGAAACTACTGTTAGATTAAAACTGATCTCATTTGCTCCTTGAAGCTCATACTGTTTTCCTCTTTCCATGGAAAGAAGAAATGAATGTGAATGTGAATTCCCACTATTCCCACTATTCCCTGCAAAACCTCTGTCTTCACTGATATTAAAGAAACATGAAAGGAAGAGAGTAGCTTCCAGCAAAACCTAGCTGTGGGAGGCTTTCATCCTTCAGGTTTTGCTTCTCCTTCATTAAACACTTGCAGTATTTCTGTTCTCCAGGAGGAGGCTGATTCTTCCTAGCAAAAGACAATGAATTGTATTCTTCCATTTCCATTGCTCACATTATAATTCCTGCTGTTTTCAGTTCCTTCTGCTGCTCAACGCTGCATGACTTTCCAGCATTATTGTTACAGTACTTTAGTTTCAGACCTTATCACAGAGGGAGACAACACATCTCCAGAACCAAATATGTCACTGGCTCTCTGGTATCACTTGGTATCGTGGCCTTGCAAGCCAAAGCACTTTCCTGGCATGAATGAAAGAACTTTGCATAGAGCTGTGTGGAGTTGGAGTGCTGGTAGAGTCCAGGAGAGGTGAAAGATGGCACATCTGAGCAGCAGCCTGAGGTGCAGAGAGCTGGAGAAGTGGCACCATCCTTGTGCAGTGCCCTGGCCAGGTGTTTGTGGCAGCACTTGATCATGATGTGGGAGACAGAACACTTTCTCCTTATGCCCTTTTCCAAGAACTTGATCTTGTCCTGGATTTTTGTGTTTTATATTTGACCTGAGGTTTAAATGAGACCGGCAGACTTATCCCCAAAAGAAGTGGTTGTTTTTGCTTTCTGCTTTTTGCCACTGGCACTGCTCGTGGTTTCTCCCGAGTGCTTAAACTGCTTGTTAGAATTGCTTGGAAACAGATGCCAGCAGGTGCCTTGGGTGTCCATAATCCTCACTTACCTTGTAACTCCTTTCTCTTTCAGTTCAGTGACCTCACATCCATGTCCCCAACACTGCTGGACAAAGGTACCTCCTCTCCCTTGAGGGAAGTCCTGCGGGGCCGGGGTTGAGTCACTGTGGGAGGGGGAACCTTGTACTGGCTTTTCCACCCCACTCCATTGGGAAATAGGACCTCTTGTCCCTAGGGACCTCTCTGAATCTGAGCCCTGTCCTTTGCAGATGACATCAGTGATCTGGGCAGCGAGGTGGACATGGATTCCCGGAGTGTGGGGGAGCCACTCGTGAAGCGAGAACGCAGCGATGCCGGCCACTCGCTGCAGGAGATCTAACACGGGGACTTGGCTTTTCTCTGGCTGGACGACGTTTGATCTGCAAACCTGAGTCTCCCCGCGTCTGCGCTACTAGTGCCTCTTAGTTTCTCTATATGTTTACTGCTGTTTGAGGAAGGGCTGTGGGTGGTGAGCTGGGGTGGGCAGTGGGAGGGGGCTGCGCTTTGTCCGTGTACGAAGAGCGCGTGGGATGGACGCCTGCCTGCCCCCTGCTCTCTGCCAGCAGCAGCAGTAGCATGGCTGCTGGGTGGAGGGTGAAGGTCCAAAGTCTGCTAAAGAGAGTGCAAAGCCTCCATAGTTCATGACAAATTGGATGTGCCTGGTGAGGAGAGGCTGCGCCCAGCCAAACAGGGGGATGATGGAGGGGCACATGAGGCTTTCTCTTTCAGGGAAGGTGGTTTGGGTTCCTTCCCCACTTCTCAGACTTCACTGTGATACAAACTTGAACCAATCAGTGCCCAAGAGGAAGGAAAAATGCCTGACCCTTCTCCTACAGACTTTCAAGACACTGTCCTGGCTCTGACTTTGCCAAATCGTTCGTGCTGGGCACACACGTACTGTGCATCTCTTGAACCCACCCGGAGGACTCCAGGCTGTGCCGTGACTTGGTCCCTGCCGAGCAGTGCACAACGCGCTCTGGGACTATGGGACGAGTGCTCCCTGCTGCACCTGTGTCTTGCCAGCTGTGTGTTCCATCTGCGAATGATCCTGGGACACTGTCAGGCCAACTCAAGATACCAAAGGACTCTGAGGACGCAGCAGCTGGCCACAAAGCTGGCTCTGATGCCCATGACCGTGAGATGGGGGCATCCCCATCCTCGCCAGGGTACCCACGCAGAAGGGATGATCCCACACCCTGAGCTCCCAGCAGGTTCTGCACAATTCTTGCTTGATGTCTTGCTAAAATACTGACGTGGCCCCGCACGTGGGCGTGTGTCCAGAGCGCGGGCAAGGGGTGTGCGACCGCAGTGCCTTAGGGTGGGCAGCGTGCCTGCTTCCCGCAGTGCTCAGCCCTGGCCCTGCAGCAGCGAGGGGCTCTCCGTGGGCCCTGGCCAGTGCCATGCTCAGCACCGCGGTGGCGTTTCCCTCGCTGCTTCGCTTCCCCTGCTCCCGCGCTGTTGCTGCACTGGCTCCTGCAGGGCTGAGCCGGGGCTCTGACCCCACGAGGTCTGTGTGGTCGCCGACGGCAGGGCTGGTGGGGGGGCTGTCATCAAGCCAAACTGCAAAAACAAAGCCCCAGGGCAAACCTGTCTGTGAATAAAGGCTGTGTCATAAATAGCTTTTATTATAATTATTTCTAATGATGTTTTATATGGTATTTGATGTGAGCTTTTCCAGGGGCCTCATGTACATTTGCATATCAGAGTATATTCTATCCAAATATAATACTTACTCATTCAAAGTGGTACTAAGGTACTTGTGACACTTTAAGAAAAATTGCTAATGGAAAGTAAAAAGAAAGTGTGTACAGTGGCACATCTTTCCCTCTTACTGTCCTGTGCTGTTGTCTGTCAGGGTGATGTCTGTCTGTAAATGTCTCATATCAAAGTAGCAGGAGACAAATGAGAAAGCTGGATATATTTGTAAATAATGACAATGAATACTCCCTGGGTCAGTGTCTGCACTTCAGATCCTGCTGATGAGATCAAATGGTCAAAAAAACCACAACTGAGCAACGAAGTCTTATACTCCCCTGCTCCCACAGAGTGTGAAAACTCCAGCTGGTGCATTGGCTCTTCTTTGCAGCCCCTACCGACCAAAGCCAGCCACCTCCTGCTCACCACGGACATGCAAGCAAGATGCTCTGGAACAGTGCAGCACCGTGCAAGGAGTCTGGATAACCACCTAAACCCCACATGCACAAAATTCCCAGCTAAACCTGAATAGCAATAAACATATATCAAATGCTCAGGCCTGTACAATAGCTGTGGTGGTCCTATTTCTTCTTTAATCACTGAAAGGAGGTGGGGAACGTACCTATTACACCAGATTTCACAGAGAGAAGAAGCCAAAAGCTCAGGCTGCTGCTAAGAACAAGGCCATAAGAGGCAATGACTAATTACAGCTCCCAGACTAATTGTGGAGGATGGGAGCAGTGAGACAGGGATGTGACTAAGGACGGGATCATTCCTGCTCTAACGCCTCAGGAAGGGGAAGGCTCCCTGCACCCTTCTTGCTCCCTTCCCTCTCCCTCTGGACAGATGGGCTAAGGTGCAGCTGGATCAGGCCCCAGCAAGAGGTGGGCAGCCCCTGTCGAAGGCTCAAGCCACAGGGATGAGTTTCATCCCCAGCCTCCTTCCCTACCTCCTACTGAAGCCATGGGCCATCCTGCCCCAATGTGTCACTCCTCCTGAGGGGTGCATGGCCTGGGCTTCAACTCTTTTTAAGGGATTTTCTGCTTCCTCTCATGGGCATGGGGCATAAAGACCTTTGCCTGTCACCCTGGCAGCACTAGGAGCGTGAGCACTGCCCGGGGCTGAACCCTCCTTGTGCATGTTTGTTACTGTCCCTGCACAAGACAGGGAAACTGAGGCAGGGGCTGAGATGCCCCTTGCAGTGGGGTCCTGCTGCCTGACCCTCCTCTGCCTCCCCTGCCCAGCACTTGCAGAGGTCATGGGGCTCAGCTGGGGCTGCTTAACCCTCAGATGTGCTTCAGCTGGCACCTGGCGGGGCTTGGCCGGGCAGGGCCCTGACTGCTGGGCCCCTTCTGAGCAGTTTCTTTTATAAACCAGCAGCTTGAGAACCCCCAGGGATTTTTCTTTCTCTTTTTCTTTTCTTCTCCCCCCTCCCCCCACCCCACCCCCTCTGTCTTTTAGGAGCCTTAGTTTGGAGGTGGGAGGGCTGGGGGTCTGCTGCCTGCAGCTGTCTAGGATGTAGTGCCAGGACTTCCCACTCTTCCCCTCTACCGTGCCAAGCAGGTAAGGGCACTGCACAGGGCTGCCCCCTCTCCCCCATCCCTGGGCTGGGGCTGGGGCTGCTGCCCAGGGCTGGCCTCTGCCCTAGGGCTGTGCTCTGCCCTGGGGCTCTCTGTGGCCAGAAACCACCCCAGCACCACCCTTCTCCTGTGTGGTGTCCCAGATGAAGGACCATGTCATCGCATAGTTCTGTGGTTGCCCTGGGGCTCGGTTCCCAGCCTGGCTGCAGCACCACTCTGCAAGCGCAAAGAAATTCCTTCCCTGGGCTGCATCTCCGTCCGCCTCGGAGCCGCTCGCTCACCCTGCTCGGCCAGGATGACTTCTTTGAGAGCTTCAGTGGGTGCGTGGCCATGGGGATGGGGGGGGGGGGGGGGGGGGGGGGGGGGGCGGGGAATGAGCCCTGGTCTTGTTTTGTGCTTATCCCGAGACCCTTGTCTGAGATAGGTTTAGGTTTGTGGCTCCCAGGCTGATGGGCCTAGGCCTTCCTGGCACCTCTGCCACCTGTGCTGTTGCTGCTGGGACAGGGCAGTGCTGTGCATCCTGAAGGCCACCAGCTCACACCCGTGTCCCTGTTGCTCCCCCAGGAGCTTCTGTGATGTGAGCGATGCTTTGAGTCCTGACCTGTTCGACTGCAGCTACTCCATCCCTGACCCACAGCTGGTCCGGAGGATTGTGTCCCAGGTAGAGTTCTACCTCTCTGATGAGAACCTGGCCAAGGATGCCTTCCTCCTGAAGCACGTCCAGAAGAACAAGATGGGCTTTGTCAGCATCAAGCTGCTCACATCCTTCAAGAAGGTAGGCTGGTTGTGGCAGGAGGCAGCCTCCATGTGGAGGCTGTAGTTGGACCAGAGGACTGTGAGGAAGCACTGGTGGCATGGAGTACAGGGGAGCTGTGGCTTATTGCTGGGGGCCTTGGGGACCTTCTCCTCTAGCCCCCAGGGGTGCTTGGGTGAAGGGGGATGTTGCCCTGCTGTGACTTTGGGGTGAGGGGGCTGCAGCCTGCCTGGACTGCCAGGGAATGCAGCGGCCTCCTTTGCCCCCGCAGGTGAAATACCTCACGCGTGACTGGCGGCTCACGCTCTACGCCCTGCAGTTCTCAGAGCTGCTGGAGGTGAATGAGGAGGGCACCAAAGTGAGGCGGCGGGTCCCCCTCCCCGAGTCCCTGCTGAGCATCCCCCCCAGCAAATTGCTCCTGGCCTGGGACCCGCTGCCTCAGGAGCTGGGCGCGCTGCCGCCGCTCCAGAAGAACTTCATTGAGACCATCACGAGGATGTTCAGCCCCTTTGGCGCCATCGCCTCCATCCGCATCCTGAGGCCAGGCAGGAAGCTGCCCTCGGATGTACGGAAATACACGGTGCGCTTCCCCGAGCTGCTGAGCCGCTGCTGTGCGCTGGTGGAGTATGAGAGCTTGGAGAGCGCCCGCAGGGCCTTTGAGGACCTGAGCCGCCCTGGCTCTGAGAGCATCCGGGTGGTGCGGCTCTCAGGGAAGGGCTCGAAGAAGAAAAGCGGGGCTGAGAGGGAGGCGGCGGCGGTGGAGGAGATGCTGGGATGGAAGGCACAGGCAGCAGCGGCTGAGACGTTCCCTTACAGCCTCGGGGACTCCTTGCTATGCAGTTCCCCGGAGTCAGACACGGCCCAGGCCTCGTTGCCTCTCCTCCTCTCGACACCCTCCTGGCCCGATGGCCACAGTGGCTTCAAGCCTGGCTCCTTTGGCAGCACCTTTGCCAGGTCGCTCCTCACCAGCAAGGTCTTTCCTCCGCTAACCACTGAGCTGAGCACTGGTGGCTGCTTTGGCCTTGGCTCCAGCCCCGAGAGCTCCCAGGGCCTCGATTTTGGCTGGGGGAGTGGGGTAGGTGCGTGGGCACCCTGGGGCAGCAGTGCAACCCCTGGCCCCTCTCTGGATGCCAAATCGCCTCCTGGGAATCCCCTGGCTGTGAAGCAGGTGTCTGAGTCCCTCGGCCTCCGTGCTGGTGTGCTTCGCCTGCCACATGGGCCTGATGGCACCAAGGGCTTCTACAACAGCATTGGGAGAGGAAAACTTGTCCTCAGGCACTAAGGCTCCTTTTGGTTTTGGTTTGGGGATTTTTTTGGTTTTGTTTTGCCTTATTGTGTCAAGCAGAATCTCTTTGTGGCCCAGAGAGCCGCGGGCGGTGGCAGTGCAGCTGTTTTGGGGCGAGGATGCTCGGGGCAGAGCAGCGTGCGAGCTGAGGTGCTGAGCACCAGAAGAACCCAGCGCCATGCTCAGGCCAGCAGCCACCACTCCTGCCAGGGCCCAGGCCAGCTCTGGGTGATGCTGCTGGGATCCCATCATGTTGGGTCCCCCCACGTCCCTGGGGCCAGTGACAATGGGGACACTGAGAGCTCCTGCATGAGCATGGCAGGACAGCGCTGCCTCCTGAAGGTGCTGTTGAATGCATTGGTGTAAAGTTGTGGAGCTCGGATGTGAAATGTTCAATAAAGTGAGATGAAGTTTCCAGGCAATTTCTGGCTGTGGCAGTGATTTATTTATTTCTGATGTTTTCCTTGATGTCTTTTTCCTTACTTTCCTGGTGTTGTGGCTGCCCAAGGTGCAGCCAGACAAGGGGAGAAGGGTATTGCCTGCCACCAACTCCATCCCTCGCCATTCTTTGGGTCATTTGGGGTTTATTTTCCTGCAGCAGTGAGGACGAGCCAGGCTCTAGAGCTGAGTCTGGTGGGACCCAAGAATGGGAATTAGTTTGATGTTTATAAGGGCTTTGCATTGACCCTGCCCCTATGAGAGGGGATGCTGGCTGTGCTCAATGTGAAGGCAGTACAGCATTTTTTGTCCCCTGTCCTCATTCCAGGGACTCAGGGCAGGGCTGGGGATGCTACTTCCCATGTGTGGCTGTGTTTGAGAGTCCTGCATGGACCTGTCTGTCCTGGCCTGTCCCACCAAAGAGCCCCCCCAAAGGGACTGGGGGCTACCTGCTACATTTGTCTGCCTTGCTGGTGATGGCTTAATCCTGGGGATGGCTTAGTGGCTCTTGTTTGGGGCTCAGTGTTGATTTTGTACCTCTGTCATTTCCTGGTGCCTCTGCATTTCCTCCACCCCCGCAGGCATGGAGTCCCATACAGTTCTGAATAATTAACTTTTAATAGGGAAAAAAAAAGAAGACAAAAGCTAACCTACTACATTCTTATCCCCTTCATCTCTCTCCCCGTCCCTCCCACCCCTACAATGGGTTTAGTGCTGCCCTCCCACCCCAGCGCTGGTTGCGGAGGCTTTGCGCTTGCTGCCTTTTTTTGGCAATGATGTGTTACGCCGCTTTTTCCCTCGCTTTTCCAGCGTGGTGTTGGGATGAAACACGTTGTCCTGTGGTGACGGCAGCACTGGCAGGTCCGACTGCAGATCCTCTGGGTTCAGCCTGATCTCCTCAAGGTGCTCCATGCTCAGGATGGTATTGGAGGCCTCGGGGATGCTGTAGTCAGAGGACAGCATCTCCTCGGGCAGCAAGAGTGAGCTGATGTCGTAGCAGGGGTTGGAGCTGTTGGTGACACTGGGGTCCTTGGGTATGGGGACACTGCTGGGACTGTCCTGGCTCCCCGCCCCTGCCCCCAGGGAACAGTCAAAGAGCCTCATGGCCTCCTCCAGCAGCACCTCCTCAGGCAGCGACATGTCTGGGCTCTCTGGGGCATCCCCCATTGCTTGGGTATGAGGAATGACAGAGTTGCCCAGGGCTGCGTCACCACCAGCAGGGTTGCCACCATTCAGGGGGATGCTGCTGCCCTCAGGGACATTGCTGCCCAGGGGGATGCCCCCACCCATCGGTGCCCCTGTGGGGACAGCTGTGCTGGGCAGATTTATCTGCCGAAGCTGCCCCTCCAGGTGCTGGAAGCTGGGGAGGGATGGTGGCAGCACCGGGGGGGCAGGGGCTGCCACTCTCCCCTGAGGGTCATAGGGCACGAAGAGCCGCAGGGGGGGCACCGGGGCTGGGGGGGCCCCGCAGCTCTGGGGACCCCGTGGGGCAGCGGCGGGCTGCGAAGCGGAGCTGACGGGCGTGAAGGTGGCTGGTGAGGGGAGGTTGGTGGTGGTCCACTCTATGCGGAAGACGCGGGGGTCGAAGAAGCAGCCGCACGGAGCCATCTGGAGACCTGCGGGGTCGGGTGGGAGCTGTAGGAGCTTGGGGGGGGGGGTGCTCCTTGGACACCCCCTCTGCTCCCTCCCCAGGCTGCCCCAGGCTCGCTGAGCCCATACGCTGTCAGGGGACAGGGGGACACCAAACCTGGGCGGGGGGCCCGGGGCATGCCGGGTGCCACCACAGCTGGGGGTGCCTGGAAAGGGTGCTCCAGCCTGGGGTTAGGCAAGCCTGGAAGAGAGAGAGAGAGACAAGGAACCGCCATCAGTCACCTCCAGTAGCAGGGTGGGGGCATGAGGGGCACGAGGAGGAGGGCAGGATGCGACGGAGGAAGGGATGCAAGTTTTTCCTTCGAGCACCTGCGGGCCGCAGGGCCGGACCCTACCTGCAGGGTAGAAGTTTTCCATGAGGACGAATGGCTGAAGGGGCCAGGGTGCCTGGGGGCGCTGGTGGCCGCGGGGCGGCTGCCGCGGGGCTGGCGGCTCCATGGCCGGTAACGACTCTGGGTCTGGCTGCTCCTGTTTGAGGGTCTCCTAGGAAGGAACGTGAGGGCTTGCCGTGTTCCAACCCCACCCCTCCCAGCTTCCCCAGGGAGAGAAATGGTTAATCGGGCTGCGGTGCCCCCACACCTGCTGGCAGTTGTAGGGTGCTGACGGGGCAGAGCCTGGGGCTTGTTGCCATCACGAAATACAGCCCGGAGCAGCCTGGGAGCCTCTTTTGGGGACTGCGGCGGGACGCGTGGGGACAGCGTGGGGCTGCTGGGGACAGGAACGGCCTGGTAAGGTCGGGGGCACGGGGATGGAGCGGGGGAGGGGGCACCCGCGGCCCGGCAGGGCTCACCCTGGGGACGCCCCCAGCGGGTGCAGGCGCTGCGCGGCGCGGCCGGGAGATGGAGCGCTCGCCCTGCCCGCAGCTGCTGAGACGCCGGCGGAATGCCCAGCAGCAGCGCCCTGGAGCCGCTGTCTCCTCTGCCTGCGTTTACTGCTGACTTTATTTATTTTATTTTATTTTATTTTATTTTATTTTTGGGCAGCGGGGTCCGGCTGCGGTGCCGGGAGCTTTGGTCCTCCCCTGCCTGGGTGTGCTGTTGCCCTGTGCGAACCCACGGGCGCTCAAGGGTGTTGGTAAACGGGCTGTGAAATGGTAACCACTCTCTTTCTTTTGGAAGATATTTCTGAAAATGCTGTTTATTCCCCCTTCTCGTGCTGCCTTTTTTTTTTCTTCCTCCCTCTTTTTTATTTATTTATTATTTCTTTTTGCAGTGTGCTTGTGATCCTGTGTGCCCCAAATGAAGCCCCTGTTGAGTAGCAAAAGTTTTGCTGCAGAACAAAGGCAAACCAAGGCGTTGTCACAGCCTTTGTGCCCGGGGCTGTGGGCTGCTGAGGGTGAACCAGGAAGAGCTGGGGACGTCGCAGAGGGTCCCGCGGGTGCTGCACCCACTGCAGGGCTGTGCACGTCTGGGGCTGTGTGTGGAGCCCCATCTAGGGTCCCAGGGTGTTGTGGGGCTGGTGGGGATGTTCACTGCCTGGCACAGAGGGATGTTGGGTTAAGAAGTCTGTTGTTGTCACTTTGCCCAGCCTCTACCCTCCGGTGTGCCCAGAGCCTCTGCCAGATGCATGGGTGCACAGGTTTCCCACGTAGGCTGGGACAGGGATATCATTAATTTAATGACTTTTGTTGCGAGCCTTGACATCACAGTGTGCGAGCGTCAGCTGAGCAAGAGCTGCCTTGGAAAGCTGCCCAGGAGTGCTTGGCTCTGCCACAGGCCACCTGTCCTCCCACCCTGTCCCTGCCTTTGAACCCACTGCCCCTAAATGTGTCTGCTCCCCTTGTGCTCCCAGATCAAGGCACCTTGTGAGGGTGGCCTGGCTTAAATTTTGCAGCTGTGGCTTTTTAAAAGAATTTTTTTGGAGGTCCCATTCTGTTTCCTTCTCTCCAGTGAGGCTGTACCCATGGGGAAGCTAACAGGGTCTGTGTGTTCCTCCCCACGTGTTCCACTGCCCTGTGAGCCCCGAACCTCAGCTCCAGAGCTGAACCAGAGCTCCTTGGTGGCAGAGCGATGCCAGGCAGCATGTGAACATTGCTCATCACCACCAGGAAAAACACTCAGCGCTGCTTGCTCAGGAAGTTCATTCAAACAGCTATGCTCTTTGAGCATGAAAGAAGCGCCCACTGTTGTGGTGCATGGCTCTACCTCGCATGAGCTGCAGGCTTTTTAGGAGGAAAAGGAACAAGCTGCTTCAGCTGAGCTGTCATGGACGTGAGCTGTCTGGCTTGCGGCTGCCCCTCACTGACAAGCTGTATCTGTGGAGTGAGTCCTCATGCCACAGGGCAAGTGCATTTGTGGCTGTTTCCTGTGCTTGGCAGCCTTCACATGCTGCATTTGTTCAAGTGATCCAAACCTAGAGAAAGACCTTGAGGGAGCTAGGGAAGGTCGCGTATGCGATGTCACTCGCCCTGCTTTCATTTATCCTTTGCTCAAGGGAAATTTGTGATGGAAAAACAGCAGCTCTGAATCCCCCTCCCCCAGCAAAGCCCTCAGAGGCGCCGTGCTTCCCCCAGGCACTTGACATCCAAGAAATGGCAAGTGCCTGCTCCCAAGAAGGGACAGAACTCTGCACAACATCAGATGCTGGGACACTAGGTCTGTTTGTGCTCTACAGGACCCCTGGGGATTGTGTCAGTACATCCCCTCCCCCTACATGAAGGATTTGGCACTACCAAGCATATCCTGGTAGGAACAGAGGCCTCTTGCTCCCACAATGTGAAGAGCATGTGGGGTGGGGTGGTTGGGACAACTCCCACTGTGAACTGGAGGCTGAAGATCTCTCCTGGCCTGTATCCTGTTTATTAAACAGATTGCTCTCTGTCAGTGAGGCACCTCTGGCTGCAAGACTACACAAGTGTGAGGCCATCTGCTGTGCAACTTGTGGCAGGCAATGATGCTCAGGGCAAGAAAGCAACCACACTTCTAAAAACATAAAACTTTATTTCATTTCTTTGCGTAGCTGAGCAACCTGCTCTGCAACACACACCACGTTAATGCCTTCCCTTGACTCGATGCCATAGGAAACTGCCTCATCAGTCCTATCTGTAGGAATTTGCCTTGTGTTTAGGCAGGAAGGTGAAGTTGGTAGGTACACGTCCCAGAAGCAGCTCACTGAAGGAAAAAAAAATCAGGTTAGTACAGCAGAGCCACTGCTACCCACCCGCATGGCCCCCTGGCTCTACAGCAACGGTTACTACAGCCAGATGTATCCAAATTAAGCTTTTACCCTCCTGAAAATGTGAAGTGTTGCTGCATGCAACTGGCCCTAGCGCTGAGCTTTAACCCTGAACCACAGCACTGGAGGGATGCAAGCTCCAGGTACTGGCAATGCCCTTGCTGCTGGGGAGTCACTGAGAGTCGATGACAAAATGGGTTTCTAAGTTTGGTGACCCGAACACCAGCCTCACGGCTGGCAACCACATGCTTAGAATCAACACAAGCCTCTGAAAGCTCCTCTCCACCTCTTGCTGTGCTCGTGCAGAGCCAAAACTCTGTTAGTGCCAAAAAGTATTAAGGTTGGATCCTAAAATGATGTAAGCCAGTGCTATTGCGACTTATCCTAGCTTAAGACTTCAACTATTTCACACTTTGGAACCCACATTGAGTTTTCAGGGCAGAATAATTTTCTTTATAGTCAAGGAGGCTTAACGTATTTCCTGGATGCTCATTCAACATAGCATCACTAAAACTTTCCATAAGACATGTCAGCAGAGAGTATCCCAGCAGGGCATATAATTGCATAATGAGAAGCTGTGAATCTACAGCTCAAAAGCAGAACAGGGTATGCTTGGAGGACTCCTGATTTGGGTTAGCATCTCCTTAGCAGCTCCTAAACAAGCTTTAATGAATAAACCTAATCTGATCCAAAATTTTGAGTTCTTATGGCTGTAAGTGTCTATTACATGGCCCTGCAAATAGCACAGGTTACAAAGCTTTGCACAGCCTAGTGTGGGCAGGTTCTGCTTGAAAAATGGCATTTAAAAATTCTGATTAAAACTCAATGTAATTTGGGTTTAGGCAGCTGTTCCCAATACTAACAAAATGGATGAGGATTAGCAAAAAATAGAGAAGCTTGTAGCCATGCTCTATTTTTGTTAATCTGTTTCCATGACATGGGAAATAGCAGCTGGCTGTGCTGCCTGAGCTCTCATTTTAGCTGGCTGTGAGCTTGTTAAGTCACTTCCCAGCCAGTACCTGAGGTCTCACAGATGTGGGGAAAAGCAGTTGCCTGCACTCTGTTGCACAAACTCAGAAATCAGATGCTAAAAAATGGGGGATATGCTCAGTTCTTCTGAACTGGGGATGGGGGCTGCTTTCCTGCTTGGCATCCGTGCAGCCTGGCCAAGCGGGACTGTCTGCACAAAGTGCAGAGAGACAGAGCTGAAAGCCTGAGCTGTCCCATCACTGCACTCCCCTCTGTTGGTTCCTACGACTGTCCCAGGATGAAGAGTGTGTCATGAGAGAGGTGAGCTGTTTTAGATTTGCAGCGGGTACTGAATGCTGCTGAGGCAGATGCAGGGAGTGAAAGCTCTTTATGGCAACTTCAAGCTCACTTAAAACCTCCAATTAAAGCACCCGTTAACCCTTGCTGGTTTCTTACAGCCTCTTGAGCTTGTGGGAAGGAGTCATCACCGCTCTTTGGAAGATGCATGCAGACACAGGGACTTTGTGGGACTCTGCTATGTCACAACCTAGCAATTTAAGTGAAATTCAATGCTTTATTACCTGATCTTAATCCAATCATCCACATTTTGGCTTGCCATCAGTGTCTCCAGATAGTCTCTCCCAATGTAGTAAGGTGGCCGCTCGTTGATTTTCTGAGGTAGGTGTTCTAATAATCCAACTGGAATATACCTACAATGAAATATAAATGCTGATGACACTGTGTGCTACTGTTCAAAGGGTATGGCCTTGCTGTGGAAAAGATTCTCCCAGGTGGGCACAATTACCTGCACAGAAATGAGAGCCATTCCAGCAGGAACTTCCTGGTCTTTTCAACTCCCTGAGTATCTGATCCCCAGTGCTCAAGGCCATAGTTGCTGAAGTCTTTAAGGATATCAAATCTCTCACTGGAGGAAATATCCCAGTGCCTCTGTTCCTTAATTTCAGTGAAAAGCCATGGTTTGATTAGCGCTCCTCTGCAGCAAAATAAAATGTGCATCGTTATTCCTGTGACTGATGCTTCTGAAGATGCCAACCAACTTAAAGACTTTCCAGCTCTTACTTGCCAGCCAGTGATACTTTAAAAGCTTTCAATTTCAACATAAGGCTGCTATGAGTTCTCACAGATACACTGACTGTACCAAGTTTCAAAGAATAATTACACAAAGAGGAAACTCTTCTCGTGTTTTGGGTTAGTTTAGATATTTTTTAATTGATTTTTTACTCCTGCATCAACAGGGCCCAGAAGCAAAGGGGAAGTGCAGCCACTTGCCTTGCAATCATAATTCCTGAAACACCCATCTGCATGGCTTGATTAGCATCTTCAAAAGACAAAATATCACCGTTTCCTGTGCAGAAGGGAGAGAGAAGCCAGAGGTCAAAGCGCTGCACCAGGGCAAGTCAAAATGAGATAATCCAGGCATGGGATAAAATTCAGAATGGACACTGTGTCCAGGAGCCACACTGTCCAAAGAGGCTCCAGGACTCATGTTTAGAGACTCTCAGGAATGTTTCTGATTAATGTTCCCATTACAAGGAGGAACAGAGCCTTCTCCTCTCTTCTTCTACACTCCCGACTCCTACCCTCTGGGACTCTCTGTGCCATGGTGCCCACAGGAGGAAGCACCTGCTGAAAAGTTGTTTTGTGTCCTGCCTGTCCCCTCCACTCCTGCTTTGCTCAGTACTCACCACGTCTGGCCCCGTGCACATCTGCAAAACTGAGATGCACAAGACTCACACACTTCACTCCCTCTGTGGAGTCATGGGCAGTGGTAGGGACACTTCAACCTTGCCCCCTGGCTGAATGTCCTTGGGGGCTTGTGTTTTGTTGTGCATGTTTTTTAAATAATATTTTTCAAACCAGATATTGCAGCACATCTCAGACCCAATAAACCAGCAACACCTACCAAAAAGAGGCATGGGGCTTGCTATTTTAGCACATTCTGCTATGTAGTCCCAGTCAGCAACCCTTGTGTACCGCTGTTCCCTGGACCGGCCATGAAGCTGGGGAAAGAAGTTATAGAGACCTCACCAAAAGCCACAAAGGAAGCATAGCGTAGGACGTGAACACTGGAGGAACATGCTTCAACAAAAGCAACACCAACAGGATGGGGTAAAGGATTCTTCTAGGTGTACAGTCCAGCCAGCTGCTAACAGACTGGGCTGCAGAAGCGGTTAGCAGGGCTGAGACAGCGCTGGAAGCTTTCTGAGTAATGTCTGGGCTATTTGCAAGCCAGAGCAAGAAGTGACAGTTTGCAGTGAAAGGGAATAGTCACTGTGGGCAGGAACTCATCCCCATGCAAGTGAGTCCCCAGCCCTGCCATAATGAGGCTTATTTGAATGAAGCTTCTGTTTCAAAGCACTGCAGCAATCTCCTTTTGTAATAGATACAAGGTTCAAGACAATCTAGGACAATGTCCTAGATACATGTGCATCTGAATTTGTCTCTCTTACTAGGACAAATCACTAAAAGGTAGTACACAGATGATCAAAGGTGTTTGGAAGAGCTAGTCAGCTGTGGGGAAGGGGTAAGGTCACCCCCACATTGTGCTCTAGGCTGATATGCAAGCAGAGCTCCCCAGACACCAGCCAACAATCTTCACGCCACAGCAAGTAACCCCTTACCGTCACCATGGATGCGCCCCACTCCCGGAGCTTGGGGATTATTTTATGAGCCACATTAATCTTTTCTTGCACCCCTGTCCGTATCTTCACGGTCAGCGGGACGTCCAGCACCTGCAGAGAGGGCAGAGTAAGGCCAGGCTGGGGCAGGAGGTTGCTCCACCAGCTTATCTCCTGCTGGTAGCAGGTGCTCTGACTCACCAAGTTCATCCCTCGGACAATCTGTTCAAACTTGTTGGTCCGAGTCATCAGAGCACAGCCTCCTCCCTGGAGAAAGAAAGGTGGCACCGTGAAGACTTTCTGCCTCCTTGCACCGCAAAGAGCAGCCCTCCACTTAGGAAATGCAACTAAGACTTGGAACCTCTCCAGATTCAGATGAGGGGGATGCTTCAACAACAAAAAATACACCTTCTTCCCTCCTGGCTTCTGCCTGCTGCCGGATGGAAGAGACAGCCAACCTTCCTCTGCTCTTTGAACAGCTTATGGGCCCCCTCACTGGAGTCCATAAATGAACTGGGAGCTCTGGATCAAACTGGCAGGAGCAGATCAGGTAGCAGGGGATGAGGCAAAAGACAAGTATCTATTGACAGAAACAGGACATGCTGCAGAACTTCTTACCTTCTTGTAGACCAGGTCAATGGGACACCCAACATTGATGTCCACAAAGTCCACATCAATTGTCTGGTTCAGGAGCTCTGCACATTTGGTCATTGTGTCTGGAAACGCTCCCTCCAGCTACCAAAGGGGGACAGTTTGTATGAGTTCAAGCAGCAGCTTTTCTCCTCAGAACTGAAATACCATCTGTCAGGCTACCAAGATGACAGCAGTTACCTGCACCCCAAAAACGTCTTCAGTGTGGTGCCGTTTGAGGAGAGCCCACTCAGAGGACTGGCCCTGAAGCAGGTTTGTGCACACAGCCATCTCTCCACAGGTGACGTCTGCCCCAAAGCGTTTGCATATCCTTCGGAAAGGGAGGTTACCGCACTGAAAGAGACAGCAAAGAGACGGGTTAATCACGAGATTTGCTCTGTTCCAAATGTGATAAAGTCAAATTTTGACAAAAGGACTTAGTTACCTACCGTGGTCAATGGAGCCAAGTAGAGCTTGCCTTGGATTTCCAACTGGAAAATAACCAGGGATGAAGGAGCATGTTAGCAGAGCTGAACCAGCAGTGGTTAAACTGGAGGAGATTCCAATCAGTGATTTTATCACCTGCCTTGAGAAAACTCAGTGGAAACCCAGAAAATCACTGTTTTTGTTCAAGAACCTCAACTATTCCCTGACATTTCAGTAAAAGAACCAGAAACTTTAACTGCTCAATTGTTTTCACTGCTCAGCTTGGAGAAAACTCAAAGCAGTTAGAGATTTAGCAGGATGCTAGACTGGCTAACGGACACCACGACAGAGGTGAGGAAGGAGGCAATGCTGGGCCGGAGAGCACTGTGCAGTACACGCAGATCTACCAGCCCCAGCTTTCCCTGCAGATCATTTCCACCCTCACTGAGAGCTCAGCTCCTACTCTCTTTCATGTGCAAGGGGCTGAATCTCCTCTCAGTTCTCACCCTTCCAACAACATCGCCACGGCCCCAACAGCTCACCTGCCCATGCCTTTCCCCTCTCATGACAGTAACGTGGTCTCCAGGCAGCTCTGTCCTCTGCCTGCCTCTCACCCAGCTGTCTCTTCTGTCTTCCTAAGGACAATCTCAACCACTTGGCAGGGATACGAAAGACAGCAGCCCTTGACCAAATTCTCACCGCTCACCTTCTTCTTCTCACATGGCCGCAGCTTTACAATGTCTTCATCTGTCACCAAGCCAGCTGTTTTGATGGGACATCCCCCCTCACCCTCTGTGGGGATGGGACTCTGCAAGGCAGCTGGTTTGGGATCTCCTCCCTCCTCTGGTAGCACCAGACATTCTGAGGTGTCTCCCAGGCCTTCCTGGGGCGTCGTGCAGTTGGACACCTCTTGATCCTCTGCAGAGCACCCCAGGGCTTTGCCTCCCTTCCCACCGTTGTTGTGGGGCTTGGCCAGACTGCGGAGGTACTCATCAGCCTTCTTGAAGCTAAATTTCTTCTTGCGCAGCTGTTGCTGGAGGTCCTTGGAGAGGTTGTTTCTCACCAGTGACTTCCCCTCCCACTGCTTGGTCAGGTCTGTGTTGATGATATTTTGGTAGCCATCCCCAAGGTGGGCCTTGGCAAAGCGGCAGGTGACGCCATAAATGCACTTGCCAAAGGTTTCAAAGAGCACGCAGCTGTGCCCTAGATCAGCCGGCTTCGTGGCCATGTATTCACTGATGTCATGAAGGAAGCGGCACCGTGAGCCAAAGTAGCACTTGTCTGCACAGCCCTGAAAATAATAAGAGAGGAGATTAAAACCTCTGCCCTCCACCTGCACACATGCATGCCTGTACTTTCTACCACCACTGACGCGAGCCTGGGTCCACCCCAGGCTGGAGAGGGGACAAAACTGCAGTGAGCATCTGTCAGACACTGGATGATGTTGGGAATGCCATGAACTGCTCCCAGGAACATGCTGGGGAATACTGAGTACTTGAGAAGATGTTTTAGCTTTATGGCCTTGGAAAAGCTGCCTTGTCCTGTTCAGCCTCACCTTGTTACACATTCTCCCAACAAGTCAACTGAAGCAGTTCTGCCTCAGTGCCTTCCTGCTGGGAGTTTGCCTTCAACCTCTACCTTCAATCCTCCAGAACGCATTTTCCAAGACCAAAAAATAAACGAACCCCCCAGGGCAAAGCTGAGCGGGACCCCACTTCGTACCTGCGTTACTGACGGGCACAGCCTGCTCTTCTCGTAGTGGTTCGGCTTCATGCACGGCCTGCTCTTGTTCTGCCCCCGGGCTCGCTTCCTCTCCACGGGCACCTCCTCCCCTTCCCCAGCACCCTCTGGGCTCTCTGCACCCAGGCCGTGCTCGCTCAGCCTCCCTCGTTTCGCAGGGGGTTCGCTCTGCTCGCTGCCAACCTCTTCCTCCTCCTCCTCCTCCTCCTCCTCAGCCTCTCCGTCTCCATGCTCGCCGCTGGCCCTCAGGTAGGCGTGGAACTGCTCCTTGGAGGCGACGAAGCTGCAGCCCCAGACAGGCCGTTAGGAGCCCGAACCGGCCCCGGCCCCGGCCCCGGCCCCGGCCCCGGTCCCAGTCCCACACCTCCATAAAACAGCACCGGAGGTGGGAAACCCTGATACCCCCGCGGGCCGCAGCCCGCTCCCGCCCCACCCCACCGAGAGGAGCCCAGGGATCGGGCCGGGCCCGGCCCTCACAGGGCCCCGGGGCCGCTGCCCCCCCCCCCCGCCCCCGATCGCGCACCCACCGCGCCTGGACCGGTGCCACCCCTGCCGCCGCCGCCGCCATCTTGTTGCCGCACGCGGCGATGACGTGCATCACGTGACCGGGTGTGGGTATAAAAGACCGGGCTGAAGCCGGGCGCCTTCAGTGTGGTGGGCTGGGCGGGGTGGTGGTGGCTCGGGTGTCGTACGCCGTGAGGGGGTGCTGTGAGGGGCTAGGTTTGGGCTGGTGGGAGGCTCTGGGCTTGCTGGGGTTGGTGTGTCTGCCTTGTAGGGTGGCGCTGTGCTGGCCCCTTGGGCATTGAGGGGGCCTCTGGCCTCGCTCTGTCTCTCCCAGCTCTGCTGTGGATTTCTCTGTTCCATGTCCCAGCCCGGAGTGAAACCTTGGTGCTGTGGCCTGAGGGACGGGACTGGTGATGGCAAAGGGACAGGAGGTGCCCCTGGTCTCATCGTGTCTTGGGGCTGCCCTAGGGGAGGCTTTGGGTGTGCTGCCTGTGGGTGGCTGTCAGCAGGAGGAGGTGAAAAATACTGCAAAAATACTGCACCAGTTGGGCTGTGTAAATGATGGTGGAACGTGAGACAAGGCCACTTTGTCCCTGGGGATTGGGGTTTTCTTCTGCAATGGGCTGGAGCCACCGTAAAACTGAGCACAGGCCTGTGATGCTGCTCTGTGCTCCTGGTACTTGTGCTGAGGAGGCCGTCCCTAACTATGTGCATGGTTGCTCCGTGAGAGCATGTGCATGGCTGGTGCTCCGGAGATTGGCTGGAGTATGGATTCTGCCCTTGCGTTTGGTCTGGGGTTAGAAGTTGGGGCTTTAAAAATAAACCAATGTGTAAAGCCTCTGTTCAGTGAGAGACTTATACACATATGAGATCACCCTCCTGCGTTGTTGCTGTATCTTTCCATGCATTTGCAGCACTTGTCACAGCCTCTTTCTTGGTCTGTGTTCCTTGCACGCAAGAAGCATCTGCAATCCTCCAGATGTGCACATGGTACCCCTGGGCTTTGAGTAAGAAATACCTTGTAGTGTGGGGCTTGATGCTTCATTGGGTGATGACTTGGGAGCTCTCCTGCAGGAGGCTTTGCTTCCCTTCCTTTCCAGCTCAGGTTCCCGTCCCTTTCTTGCAGCTGTAATGTGTTATCCATGCAGCCTTCTCAACTGATTTGTGCTTAGCCCTGGCTGCCAAAAGGGAGAGAAATATCTGTGAAATCTAAATGAAGGCAGGAACATCTCCATTTTCTTTCTTTGCCCCTGCGCTGTGCCCAAGGGCCTTGCTGGACCCTTTTGTCAGAATAAGAAATTGCCTCTTCCTTGCCGTGAGCCCAGGAGAGCTGGCAGGAGCATGGTTTGTTTTCTGCTGGAGCGCAGGTACCAGCCAGAGGAGGGAGAAGGTACCTTGTGGTTCTGCCTTCAGGGGCTGCTAGAAGCTGGTGGTGAGCAGCTGTTCTTGTGGTGTTGGGGGATTACTGCAGTGTGTTTATGGGCATGCAAGGGTTGTGTATGCACATAGGACAGGGGTAGAATTGCACGTGGGGCTTTAATTTTGGTGTTTTCCTGCTTTCTGCTGCCTTAATGCAGTTTTCTCCAGATATTCCATCAGAAATGTCTTTTGGGAGCATCTGGGAGCCTGGTAGGGTGCTTCTGCTGAGGCTGTTGCTGTGGGTGGGCAGGTTGCAGGACTGAGACAAGCTGCTGTGAGGAGAACTTTTAGCTGATTGGATATTAATTAGTTTTGGAGAGAAATATGAGGAATGTAGAATACTATTTTAAGCTTCAACTTGGCTGAGGGAAGGAAGGAAGGAAATGAGGCCCTGGGGATTAATGAAGTGATTTCACTGATGTTTTCTTGGGGCAGCAAGCCTGAAGTTGGAGTGCTTTTGACTTGCAGTACTCGGCTGAGGTCAGACTTTCACATCTCATCTCCTCTCAGGGTACTGGTGCAGTGGTTTTATGAGACTAAGCCTCAGGCAAGCTTTCTGTCAGACACTGGTAGAGGCTGTGAGAGGAGCACAAAGCCCCTGGCACGGCAAGCACTGCTGCAGCCCCTGGGGCACCCAGTTGGAGCCAGCCGCAAGTGCATTGTGCTGTGTGTTGGGCATGCTGTGCTGCAGCACGATTACTCGTGTGTGGTGCCATGGGGGCTTGGCTGCATGTAGCTGAGCATCTTGATGCTCACCCGGGGTGGAAGAAGTCAGGGATCTCTGCTAAATACAGGGATGTGCTTTGCTTTCTGGCTGCTTCAGTTCTTTCACCCCTTGCTGTACTCTGGTGGTGCTGAGGCTGTCAGCAGGCAGGGGAATGAATGGCTGCTTCCGTGGGCAAGTGCTTTGGTTGCCAGAGCTGGGCTTAACGTCCACCAGCAGCACTAGAGCAGCTTTGGAGCAAACCAATAGCATACTGGAAAAGGCCAAGTCAGGGGAAGAAGGAAAGGTTGATTACAGGAAAGTGTGATATGTATATACAAGAGTAACCAAGTCAGAAAAAGTTCAGCTACTTCAATGTCCAAGTTAAACAAGACGCATGTATTAACGAAAATACACCTTCCACGGGCTCCCACACAAAAGTCGGATGTGTCAAGCCCCTGGTTCTGGCTACTACACCCAGGCGTTAGCTGATAAATGAGGTTCTGCAGCAGCCCTGAGATGTCACCTCCACAGCTGCAGTGGGTGAGAGTGGGGATAGAAATTTGGCCTGGTGACATTTGTTTGGATGCCTTTCATAGCAGTGCAATAATGTTCTGACAACCCTTGCTGGTTAATCGCGTACATGGGCAAATGTCATGGAAGGCAGGTGTGAGATTTTTTTGGTTATGTATGAGCAGAGCAGCCAGAGCTGGAAGCAAGCCACTGGGTCCTATCCATCTTTTGGTCAAAGCAAAATCCATTCCTCGTGTCTATTGCCTCCTCTTTTATTCAGTCTTGTTCTTAAAACCCCGTGCAACAGAGCTTCTAGCCTTTTGCAAAGGAGACTATTCCTGATGCTCATAAATCTACTATCAGGAAGCTGATTCCAAGATTAAAGCTTAAATGTTTCCCGGCTCTGGTTTCATCCCTAGCTCCCAGTTTGCTCCTTGCTGTAATCACCAGATCTTGGTCTCCTCCCAGTGCCTGCCAGTTCCTGAGGATGCACCTGGGGTTCTCTGTACCCCATGGCACAGTGCCTCAAGAAAACCTGTGTGGGATGCTGTGGAAATGGGGTGTGCTCCTCAAACGGTTGTAAATGGCTTGGCCAAGCTTCAGGCAGGCAGTTGTGTGATGGTGTTGAGAAAAATATCTCTTCCTGTATTTCTCTCTTGGCTTTTTTATGAGCTGCTCAGAGTGCTGACTTAGCATTTGGCCCACGGATGGGATAGTTAAAGGTCATTATCTGGGCAAGGCCTGTGTGGTTTTGGGACAGGCCGTCAATCCCCTGGAAGGGGATTGGAGTTCAGGGTCCATTGGGGATGTTGTATTGTCTGTGATAAGGGCAAGAGGGGTGGTAGTTCCTGGGAGGGAGAAACTGCAGTAATGCACTGTGGTGGGCAGTCTTGGGTTGGCACCATCAAGCCTGGTGCGCAGGCAGGGACTTCCAAGGGAAATGTGCAAGTGACTGGGGCTGACTTGGGTGTGGTGGGAGCCCAAGTCCCCTGGAGGTGGTGCTCAGCCCTTCATTAGTAAAGTTTGGAGAAGGCCCCAGATCTTTTCATCAGACCCTAAAACAATGAGGGGCTGAGGCAGCAGCCACGGGAGAGGCTGAGCGCTTGGCAGAGGCTGCTCTGCATGATGGAGGAGATGGGGTGCGGTGGGCATGGCAGTGGGGAAGGACCCAGCACTCTCTCCTTCTGGAAGCCTGGGGATTCGAGCAGCCTTTGATCACCTTTCTGGTGGCCATTTAGACACCCCAGCCTTCACCATGCTCAACCCTACTCTTCCTAGGGCCATTTTGGGGCAGCTCCATAGGCTGGTGAGGTTGAGGCTCCTGTCCTCTGACCTGACCCCTGTGGTTGCCTTGGCTAACCTCAAAGGGCTCAGTCCTCTCTTGTGGTTTCAAGGCAGGGTGAGGGTCTGGGCAGGCAAGGTGCGTGCCTTTATCTGGCCTCTTCTAATGCCCTCTGCCACCAGATGAAATCTTTTTGTACTTTTTTAATTTTTATTTTTACATGAAAAAGCAACACTGAGATTTCCTTCTGACATTTAACTCAGTCAATAAGTGACAAACCGAATAAACATTTCTGTTTCGCTGGGACAAAGGCTCCAAGATCCTGCTGCGACTAAAATGTTTCATCATTTCCGAAGTCAGATGTTTCAGTTAGAGGAAAAAAAAAGAACTAAGAATGATGCATTTCAATGTTTTTCTAATTATTTCCCCCATTTTGGCTGAAGCTATTAGACAAATTTGGCCCCACTTTACAAATAGTTTTGGAAGCTTCCAAAACTTCTATTTTGGTGACTTTTCCCATCATTGATGAATAATAGCTTGATCTCTGCCCTTCTTACCAGCTGAGATCTCATTCACTCCCCTGTGTTCATCCTTCCATTCCTTGCTGCTTGGTCCTGCCCAGGTGGCTGGGGCTGTGTCTATGCTGCATGGTCTTGCTGCTGCTCACCCCAGGACACCACAAGGGGTGTCCCTGCCCTTTCCCATGCTGGGTGTAAGCTGAAAGGCATACGCATGTGTGTTGGGTGCTCCTGCATGCTCAGGCTGTGAGACTTGTGCTCTTCTGTGTCCTTCTCAGGTTTGGATGAAGCTTTGGTGCTACAGAGTGGTGGTGCAGGATCTTCTCCAGAAGGCCCAGCAGTTCCACCCATGGCAAACCCGAGGTAATGCTCCCTGCTGGTCCCTCGTGGTCCCCAGCACGAGGCGTTTACTGGATCCCAGGTGAGCGATGAAGCAGCTGGATTTGGAGGAGGAAAATGAGCATCTTGCCCCCACAAAATGAGCTGCGGAATCTGCAAATTGGCTGGGGTCTTCTTCATTGTCTGTTTGTCCCCATGCCTGTTTTGCCTGCGTGAGTAAGGGGAACAACATGTGTTGATTTTTAGGGTCACAGATGGTTTTGTTTAGTTTGTTAATCACACTTAGCGTGGCCTGTGTGACTGCAGCAGGGTTGCTCCTAGTGGTGGGTACTGAGGAGAGGGAAATGCTGGCTTAAGCATGCCCTTCTGCTCGTCAGTGTGGACATTCCTGAGCTTCAACCATGGTTTTCCCCTTGCAGTGGCCCTGGGAACTGCCCTGCTTGGGGACAGATGTTACCCTGGAGACAGCAGTGAGGCAGCAGAACCCCATCCCTCTGCTTGTGCATTGCCAGCCCAGGAAGGGCTGAGAATCTCAGCACTGGTTTTATCCAAAGCCCTTCCTAGCATCTGGCTCATTGACTCTCTACTTTTTCCTCCTCTTCCTAAATAGGTGATGAGGCCCATCTGTCTTAGGGGATCTGTTTCATTTCTGTGCCCCTCCAGAGTGCCCAGCAGTGCCTCAGAGTGATCCGTGCCTGCGTGGTGACTGCAGCCTTCCTGCACCTTCAGCTTGGCCACAGAGCACGTGCTTGGCTGGCATCGGTGTGACTTACAGGCTAGCTTGGCCCTTCTGCAAGAAAAGAGGAGCCATTCTCGCAAGTGAGTGGGGAAAGGCACATGAGCTGGCAGTATTATCTGCAGAGAGTTTGTTTCCTTTGAGATGGAAGGATGTTGCTCTTCCCTCCCACAGCAAAAGGCTTTAGTTTAGCGGTTGTAATGAATATCATATGTGAGCTTTAGGGTGCTTACACAGGACAAACCACCCCTCCTGGCTTTCTGTTGTGCTCAAGCAGCTGCTGGCAGCTCTGCTCATGCAGTTGGAGGGTGAAGGACTTAGCGGCACTGAGAGCAGCCGCTAGCTGCTTCCACGTTGACCTTAGCAAGCTCCAGGGTGTGAAAAGTCCAGAAGAAAGCAAATGGGCTTTGGCTGGGGTCTTGGAGCCTGAACGTGAGCTGAGCTCCCAGAACTCACTGTACTGCTAGGGAGCGAGGAGGCTGCAGCATGTGCTGTGAGAGCCCTGATGCTCTCCTTCCTGGACTGGAAAGCTGCCTGTCCAATGGCTTCCCTGCCACCCCCTATGTCCCCCTCAGCAGGGACAAGCTCTGAAGGCTGGCTCAGCTCTGCCCTGGCTGCACTCCTGGCTGAGAGCATGTGCTCCCCAAATCGCAAAAGAAGTCAAAGCCCTTGGCTGGTTGCAGCAGCGTTTGGCCAAGGCGAGATATGTCACGAGTACCGAATTCCTGTGAGTTCCCCGGAGGTGACTGGCTTTGTTTAGGACCCACATTTGCCCCTTCTCTGGGAGGTCTCCTGCCCATCAGTGAGCTCGATGGGAGCACTGTGGCAGTGTGCTGCAGTGCTTGTGGGGAAGGGGGCAGGTGTGGGGTGATGTGGGGCCCTGCAGGGAGAAGCAGGGGTATGAGAGGTGTGTACATGCTGAAGGGGCTATAACAGGTCAGTGCACAAGGGCTTCTCCCACTCCCAGCACAGCTTCTGCTCAGCAGAGCAGCAGAGGGACGGGTTCCATGTCAAAAGGAGCAAGCAGCTTGTGAAAGCACTAAGAATATAACCTTGCTTTAAGTAAATCCTTGAAAGCCACCCTAAAGTGAGTCAGGAGCAGGCAGGCAGAGCCTGTTCATGCAGTTTTTGACCTACGAGGCAGATTGCTAACGCAGGCACTTGAACAATGCGCGCCCGTCCAGCTGTAAAACAGCTATGCCATAGAGTCATTCAGTTTTAAGAACAGGTGAAGGTTTTCCCAAAGCTTTACTTAAAGGAATGGCGTTCCCTTTCCTGGGTGAAGGTAGGATCGTGGTCCCTGAAGTGCTGTTGCAAAGCTCACACCCCTGTGGTTGCCCCTGCCCCAGGAGGCTCTGGCTGTCTCCCTGCAGCTGCTGCATCCTACAGAACTCTGATACCCCTCTGCTTCAGTGGCAGAGCCTCTAAAGTGCCCTGGGAATCCAGAGGCACTGGATTCTGGTGCTGGAAATGCCTTTCCTGTGTGGGGTTGGGGTGCAGTGGGCTGTGTGCTTGCCATGAGAGGGGGGTTATGAGCATGCTAGAGGAGTGGGTGCTGAGGGTGCTGCAGGACAGGGTGCAGCAATGCTGAGCTGCGAGGGGCAATGCTGCTCTGGCACCAGCTAGCCCAGCTGTGTGCCCCAGTTTTGGGGCTGGGCTGTGGTGATGGGCTGCTGAAGGCACCTTTATCTCACCCCGCAGACCTTGCTGCAGCTCCATCGCTTCGAAGGATAGGATGACAGCAGATTAACATGCCACATGGCCAGATAAGCGCTGACGGATCGCCAAGTGGAATGGTGCTTAGCAGGAGTGGTGGCACCTGCCGCAAGGCAAGCAGTGAGACAGACACTTGACAAAGTCTCTGTCCTCAGGGGCTTGCTCCCAGATGACCTGATGTGGGAGAGCTAAAGCAAAAGGCGATTTTCCTGACTGCAGTCTGGGGGAGGAGTGCTTTGCATACCTTCCCTCCTCCTCCTCCAGTCTGGTTAACCATCACTTTCCTTAAATGCATTTTCCCATGAGCTGCCTCCGTGGCCTCATGCTGCTTTTCTCTCCTTTGCACTGATGCAACCTTGGTGTGATTACAGAGAACTGGTCTGAGGCACTGTTCTGGCTGATCCTATTTGTTTTTCTCCTTTCCTGGGGCAGGACCATTTACTTAGCAGGTGTTTCTGGAGCAGGCTGCGTTCTGTGGTCTGAGCTAAGCTGCCTGCAACCTACAGAGCTGAAACAGAGTGCGAGTGCTAAGTAACCCTGGCCCATTCTGTTGCATCTCCTTCCTCTGCTGTAATATGAAAGCCCTAATTCCTCCTGCCAGGTAATCTCCAAGCTGTTGAGGTCGATACGTGTACAGAAGAGCTCAGAGAGTTGTTTGCAGCTCAAATACTGTGTGGGAGTTGAGAGGCTTGGGTTTTATTCAGAGCTCTGTTGTTTTCTTCCACAGTTCTGCGGCCTTAACCATGTGCAAAGAGTAAAATGCCTGAGCAGGAGCCTGGACTGCTGGTGTCCTCCTGGGTGGGATATTCTTTCCCAGTCTCAGAGAAGGTGGGACAACTTTGAAAATGACATGAACCGGGAAACCCCCTGCTTTCCTTGAGGGGGGATACTTCACTTCCATGGACTTAAAATTTTAGACTCAGTTCTTGTGATTTCCTTTGACCTATGCCAGCTATGTGCTGTTGTGAGCCCAAGGATTTTTCAGCCAGCAAACTGCCTCAAATTCATTGCTGCTGTAGAGCTTAGGTTGCTTCTGACAATGTTTTACTCTGTGGCCCTGCAGCTCCTGCCGCAGCAAGGCCCCACTCTTGTTTTGGGTGTCAGGAGACTAATGCGATGTAACCAAAAGCGCCTAAACTTGCCCTCCCCACCCTGCAGCCTCTTGCTGGGGAGCAGTGGAGGCTTGGGCTGGTTGCGCGCTGTGCAGCCGCAGTGGTTGCAGCTGAATTCTTCTGCGCGGTGTGCTGTATGGTGTCTGCTGCACAGTGATGAGTAATAGTCCCCAGTCCCTATCCATCAAGCATAATTAGTTCTATTTTCTAACGAGCCCTCAGACTGCTCAAGTGGGAGCTGAGAGGAAGACTGAGCGCCTTGTCAACGGGCGCTTCTTCCAGGAAGGAGGAGAACCATGAGCCTTTTCCGCGATGCCTGCTTGCGGCACTGGGACTGGCTCCAGGGCGGGTGGCAGCGTCCCAGGGCCTGGAGCAGCAAACATCAGGAGCCCAAATGCCTGCTCAAAAAGGAGAAAAGCCCCGGGTGGTGAAAACTGTAGGGGCCAGGATGAAATCAGGTAATTGCTGATGCTTTGTGCTCTTCTGTGCCAGTGTGTTTGGTGCTGTGGTCCTGCCCAGTGACCTAGGTTCCTGCCTATGCCTCTTGTAAACAGTGGCATCATGGGCAGATCTTATCGTGTTTCTCCCTGAAGTGGCTGTGGTTTATTTTTCCTGAGAAAGGATTTCTTTTTTGGAAGATATCAATTAAAATCTGAAGCTGTTCCAGAGAGGGTGTTGGTTGGATGAGTGTATTTTAATAGTTTTTGTTGGTTTTGACATTGTTGACACATCCATTAGGCAATGTACCAAGGAAAATGGGGAGGGGAGGGTTTAGACTAAAGCAACTTTGTCTTTTTAAAAGTCCATTAATCTCCATTTATACAAGGACACTTTTTTCCAAAGGTTGCAATTAAAGCATGTTCCAGTTGACCTGGTAAGTTGCCCCCCCACTCTCTGATTTAGTGCTTTGACAAAATGTTCTGAATTTGGCTTTTCCTGTGATTTGGAGTTTGGTGAGCTAGTTTGTTGTGTGTGTTTTTTTTTTTTTTTCCTAGAGATCCTGAAACATCTTGCAGGATGAGAATTGTCCCTTCAGTGCTGGACACATGGTGGCTCAGTTCTGTAAGGGGCCCTGCACATACTCAATGTGTGCTTCTTATCCTGTGTCTTTTGGCTCTTGTTTCTCACCACCCCCTGGCCAGGGTTTGTACCCTGATGCACATACCGTGGTAGCACGGAGCAGCTCCATGTGGGCTCTGCGGAATTTATTCTTCTTGCCATAAAGTTCCTGCTGCCAAAGAAAGAAGCTGAAGTGACTTTTTTCTGCCGGTTTGTCTTGCCTGGGGATCAGCACTGTTGCTGCTCAGGTTGGAGCACCCATCTTTGACCTGTGTGCCCAAACTCAACAAATCAATGCCCTCACATGGAGTAAAAACCAACGAGTCCTGGTCCTCCAGGTGTTGCTTTTTCTCAGGACAAGTTTTGAGTGAGGGTGACTTTACTTTCGTGCTTTGCTGTCTTGAGGCTCTGGCTGGCAAGCATAATTAACATGGACTGGGGTTTGTAATTCCTGGCACAGAAACAGCATTAATGGATTTGTTCAGTTCCCTTTTATCAGCCTTCCCAGCCTGCCTTTTATCTCAACACTTTGGGGGAGGGCTGAGATGGGATTAAAAGAATGTGAAGGCCTGATAAATGGAGATCGAAACCTAAGAGCTGGGGCAGATCAATGCAGGTCCATCGTGAAGAACTGCAGAGAGCTTGTAGGGCTGACTAATTGAGTGGACCGCAGCCCTGGGGAATGAGGCTGCTGTGGGATGGTGCAGGAGCTCAGGGACCCCAGAGGAATATATCATGAAACCTGTTGGGCTGGGTGAAAGTGGAGCCCATGTAAAGGCATCTGGCCTTTTGCTTCCTGCAAATCAATCTTGCACTTCTGTTTTCCTGACTCAACAGTTTGCTGTAGTGCTGATTAGCATCTTGGCTGGATAAAACTTTCCCAGGCTTTGCAGCACTGTAAAGAGTTGCTGGTGCATCCTGAATCTAAAGAAGCCACTTATGTTATTTGTGTTGTTCTGCTCCCAGAGGTGGACCCTGGTATGCAGAATATCGACCTCTGCCCCGGAGGAGCTGTGGATGGAGCTGGGATCCAGAGGAAGGAGAAGGCAATGGACCACATGGCCATTTGGTGTGGGGAGAAGGATGCAGCAGAGCTTGGAAACTCCTCCAAACCACCTATCACACCTGAGAATGGCAAGGGAGTAGAAAACAGATCTTATGGGAGGAGGTTTCTCTGCACCTGGAGCAACACCATGAGGGTGACCATCATCCTGCATGCTGGGCAAGCTGGTGCCTCTGTATGGACCCTTACCCTCATGGACTTAAGGGTAATGTGTTCTCACAATGGGATTTGCAGGCAGCTTCATTGCCTTCCTGCCTCAGAGGCAAGGACCAAAGCTCCCTGCTCGGCATTGGGACACCCATCAGTACCTGTTGTGGCTTTGTGAATTTTGCTTCTCCGGCCTGGTTCCAGCAAGGCCACTGACACTGGAGCTGGCTTGTCCAAAAACCCAGCCAGAAGCCAAGGCCCTACTTCTCAAACTGGCTCCTGCATCAGAAATTATGTTTGTCTTCCTGCACACCAGCTCTTTCACCTCTGCTTGGAAGCTCTGAAAAACTTCCCAGGAGGTTCCTGGGGCCCCTCTTTTGTTGCCTGCCCTGCCCTCATTTGTTCCTTTTTCCACACCCTTTTTCAGGCTTCTGTTTCCCATGCACCTCCGCAAGAACCAGAGAAGAGCTTTCTCTTCACCTGATGCTGGCTGCTCATCTGTGCTCAGTCTCTTTCCCCAACTGTTGCCTTTTACTTCCCCCAATTCCCTCTTTAATTTGCCTTTGCTTATTTTGAGTACAAAGCTCCTCCATCACAGTGTTTATAGTTTGCAAAGCCTTGGGCCCATTGCTTAATTCTCCTTCCTACATCCCTACTTAACCGCCAGGGCTCCCTGTGCCCTTCCCCTGCTTCCAGAGCACCCAGGATGGATCCCAGCGCCTGTCCCCAGCTGTCTGCCATGTGGTTCCCATATCCTGGCAGCCCAGTTCCCAAGCACTGCCCCATCATGCTCACTGACTCCTCCTCTTTCTGATCCCTAGAAACCTGCTTTTTTTTTTTTTCCTGGAGTAGGCAGCAGATGTCTTTGCCTCTCTTTTTACTAGCTGTCCTTTCTTCTCCTCAGCCCCAGATCAGCTTTGAGCAAGATCTGTCCTCCCCAGTACCCAGCAAGGGCTGGTGAAGGGTGCAGGCATCCCCTGCTCAGTGCACTGCCACGCTCTGGCACCGCTGCTTTCTGGCACCAGCCTCATCATCCTGACACCAAGTAAATGTCAGCAGCTTGCCTCATGTCTGCCTCTCCATATCAGATTTGCTCATGGTTTCCCCTTGTCTCTCCCCAAAATAGGCTGGGCTGCTCTAAAGCATGGCTGCCTATTTCCCATCTTTGCAAGGACGTGGTGAGGAATGAGTGCTGGCCGCATCCCAGCTCTCTTTCCCTCTGAGAGCTCCTGGTCCAGGGGAGGCATTTGGTGAACTGAGTCATGGAGCCACAGCCTGTGTCCAGGCAAGCAGAGCGATGCTGCCGTGTCAGGGATTTGCGTGCCAGTGGGGACTGAGGCCGGCAGACCGTGAGCATGCGGTGAGCAGCAGACAAGTGGGATGTGGGCAGCAGATCCCTGAGACGTGAGGTCGGGCTCGTCCCAGGCCCATCAGAGCGGGAACTGGCCAGGCCAGCCCAAAATAGACTCCTTGTCAGAGTTTCCACCAGGCCTCGGGGGCTCCTTATCTCTTCACTGCTGCTCCTGCGCGGGATGAGCTGTGGACAAGAGGCCTCGAAGAGCAATGTCGCCCCGGTCACCAGAGCTTCCTGTTGCGTGGGGCCCTCATCCCATGAGGTAATGGCCTCTCGTTAGCAGGACTAATTAGGTGGGAGCAAAACCTGCCTAGGATTATGGGATGGGGGAGGGGGGGAAAGGAGGCTGGCTTTCACTGCTGTTTTCAGCAGTGCCTAATTGATAGGGGCAGCCCAAGCCCCCCTGAGATCTGTGGTTCTCATTCTCCGTAAAAGTAAGTGTGTAAGGCTGTTGACACGGTCTGCCACAACATCCTTGTCTCTGAATTAGAGAGAGATGGCTTTGAAGGGTGGACTTCTTCAGTAGGTAAGGAATTGGCCCTGGCAGTGCCCAAGGCCAGGCTGGATGGGGCTGGGGGCAGCCTGGGCTGCTGGGGGGGTCGTGCCCATGGCAGGAGTGGAGGAGGCGATCTTTAAGGTCGCTTCCAACCCTAACCATGCTGTGATTCCTGCTGGGAAGCAACCTGAGCCACTATTGCACCTGGTGGGGAGGGCGGCCATCTCACCGTGCTCCCCCTGAGCCCCACAGAGCCTGGCCCTACCCCGGTATCACCGTGCTGTAGCCTGGGGATCTCTGGCAGTGTGACCTCCTGGTGCTTCCACAAGTGCTCTCTTGGCCCCGCAGGATTTCCTGCTGGCCTTAACAAGCCCCCTGGGGGCAATTAGTTCTCTGCTTTATTACATGCCTGGCTTTTCTCAACAAAGGTGACGTGCTGGGGCGGTGCTGGCTCTGCAGCTACCTCCCAGGAGAAGGGAGGTGGTGGGGCAGGAGGGACTGTGTGAGCTCTGTGCCCACCCTGCTCCCTCCTGCCGTGGTCTTGCATGAGCTGTGATGTGCAGTGGCAAGGATCGGCCCTGCAGCACCCATCCTGGTGCTCCCCCTGCGAGTCCTGAGCTTGAGGTTAAGCCTGCTTCCCACCCCCGGTATCCTGAAGTTTCCTGGAGTAAGAGATTACAGAGAGGATTAGATATAAACCTTTGCTGCAGTAAATCGTGGTTTTCGCTGCTGCCAACTCTACCAAAAGGAAAGACAGCATAGACCGGCATTTCCCGAGAACTGTAGCAACATTGCTGACCCCAATTATTTCAATGTGATAAATCACTGCCTCTCCCCGATCTGTCATAAACTGCCTGGTTTTATTAAAAACCAAGCAGGTTAGAGAGGAAATAACGAGCATCCTTTTTCATTGACGTTTAGTTCTAAGGCTTTTGGGGTGATAATTCTGGGGTTCTCTCTATGACCCCAAGTGTTCATAAACGTCACCTAGAGGTGTGGGATCACTCTGAAAACTGAAGCTTTCAGAATGACTCTAAAAACCCCAACACCTTTGCACGTTTGTGAGGGCTTCGGTCAACTGCATGAATTGCTTGAAGGGGGCTCAGAAAGAGTTGTGATTTTTATTTTACAGAAGGGGAAATTGAGACGCAGAAGGGCTGTTCCTTACTGCAGGAAATAAGGATCCCTGAGGCTCCGTGGGTGCCTGGCCCATTTGGGCTCCCTGCCTGTTGCCTGTGCTGAAGAGGATGCCATGGGTTCCTGATGCAGGTGCTGGGTCTGCAGCAAAGGTAATCCCGTCCTCTGTGCCAGGGAGAACCAAAAGGAGAAGCTGATGCTGCACAGCTACTTAACTGAGATTTTTGAATGAATAAAGCTTGTTGTTTTATACAGGTTCTGACATCTGTCCCTTTAATAGACCAGAGCATGTGCAGTCCTGCAGAAAACACTGAAAAGTGTTACAGAAATCTACATGGAGGAAAAGACCATTGAGCAGCTCCCCTGGGAATGACAGGGCTTTTTTGTCTTTTCTTTTCCCCTTGTAGTTCATACAATCAGCTAATGGTTTTTGCTGACAGATATTTATCAACCTGAACATGCTTTCCCTGGGCTTGGAAAAATAGAAGTCTTTACTCCTGACCCCAATAAAAAATTCAGCCCAATATCCCTGAATGAGCTAGTATGAATATCAATCCTTCTCTTGGCATCTTAGCTCTGGGAGTCGTTAAGAGCAAAATGGCAAAAGCAGAAAGCAAAGCCACCCAAGGTTAGAAACAGGCCTGACTACTATTATTATTATTTTCATCTAGAAATTTCATACGTTTAATGAGCTGAGGGCATAGAGTGCTAACGGTGTCCCGAGGGCTGGGTGCAGAGCTCTGGTGTGTGTGTGTGGGGGATTTGGGGCCAGGTACCAGGTCCCATGCTGTGACAGTGGCACTGCCTGGTCCCTGTGAGTCATGCTCAGGACCCAGCTCAGCATTCTCTGCTCTGTTGCCTGTCTAAAGGAATTTCACTGAAGGAAAGGGGGCTCAGCAGCCTGTTGGTGGCTGCTCCATGTGCATCCCTCCCTGCCTGGCAGCCAGTCCTTCCTTCACACCCTGCTTGCCACCCTCTGGTTTTGATTTGCTCCTCTCCTGCACCAGCTTAGGGTGTTGAAAGCTGTGAGATGCTGCTCTCTCCATCAGGAGTGCAGTTGGACATTCTTTTCAGTGCTAATGAGAATGAAGATTGATGAACCCTCCTGTCCTCCCCAGCGGTGCCAGCAAACACGGGGCTCGTCCCATTCCAGTTCTGTGAGCGCTTTATGGTTCTGAGAATTACTGCATTGAAATTTTACAATGAGGGCCTGCTGGTTTGTGAGTTTTGTACATCTAGGGAGTCCAAACAGGTTTGCAAAAGCTCTCCCTCACTCTCTGTATATGTGAATATACTTACATATATTTATGTATTACATATATATGCATGTGTGTGTATATAGACTAAAAGGAAATCAGCCCCTATTCTGTTGCTCAAGGCTGGGATCTGCTCATTCTCTTTTGAGTATTTCATGCCAGATATTAGCTGTGAATTATATTTGGAACAAAAATTCTCATTAAATTAGCATTCATGAGCTGCTGGGGGGCTTTGGCCACTATCTTGCTCAGGAAATAATTTTATCTCATTTGTGAGAATTTCTGGGTGAAGGAAACCAGCTCTCACCCCTGTTGGGTGGCGAGAAATACGTGGAAGAACGTCAGATTGCTGATGAAGAGGGAGGTTTGGCCGGTTCAGCTAGGATAGGTAGCTCCAAAGCTTCCTTGGGCTGCTTTTAAGTGGGAATTGGAGGCACAAGGCTCCAAGATACCTCCAGCCCTCTGAGGGATCTGGACCTTGCTCTGGTGGCTCAGCTGATGGGCTGGGGATGCCTTCCTCAACCCCAGCACAGCAGCAGGGCCCTTTCCATGGCTAAGAAAGTCCAAAATGTAATGAAACCAACAGAGGGTGAGAGCTGTGTTTTCGGCCAGTTCAGAGGCGTTGGCCTGGGTGCTGGACTGAGTCTGGCCACTGTAGCATCTCGCAAACTGTGCTTTGCTTGGCAGACCTCTGATTCCCTGCATGCTCTCTCACTGCCGTTCTCATTTTTCAATGTCACACACTTCATTTGTTTCTGTCCAGGCACAAGCTTTCAGGATGCAAGAAGATTTTAAGAGAGATTTATCCCCACAAACTGGTTTTCCAGTCCCAGGTCTCCCTGCTGCCACAGGAGCAGTCCATGGCGGAGTAAATCAGAAAATCGGCCCCTAGATGAGGTCCAGCAGCAGACGCATGCTGCGGAGCTCTGCAGGTGGCCTGGGGAGGGGAGGAAAGCGGTGCAGCCGCTTCTAACCCTGCTCTGCAAACACAACTGGGCTCAGCAGCACCTCCGCTCACCCGTGCGTCTCTCTGTATGCTTTGCACAGGCTCAGGAGTGATAGGGACCGGGGAATCCTTAGCGATGCATTATTCGAAACACGCTGGCTTTCACTGCGAAGTTTCAATTGCGGTTTTTAGGGCCGGGCTGAGCTTATTGAGTTTAAATTCAAGGCAGATTTCATCCGCTCATGGGGAGTGAAGGCTAGATCATTGCCTCCCTGCTCGGAAATGAGCCCTGGCTGTGCAGAGCTGCGCCAAGGCCCTGGCCCCAGCTCACCAGGCTGCTCCGGTAACAGATCTGCCTCTTGGCTGGGAGCCAGAGCCCCCCTGGGATGTCGACGTGTTTTGCGTTCACAGTAGCTTCTGGATGCGGGAAAGGACAAAAGGCTGGTGAGGGAACCTGGAGCCGAGCAGGGCTTTGTCCCCTGCGCCTCAGATTTTGGCCGGGTGGTAAAGGTCCAACCCTCGACCACCACAAAGTCTGCTCTATGTCCCCGGGGACAGCCGTGACTCACTCGAGGCTGTCATGGATAAATGCTGGGACTCAAAGCCCACCACGCAGCCGTATCCTGACCTTGCTTTTTTGTGAAACTGCTGCAGCCATGGTACGCAGTTGAGGCTGAGCAGACCTCAGGTCTTGTTTCAGCTGAATTGGGAACCTCTGCACAGCCATTGACACCAGATGGTCCCAGTTGGGTTGAAATCCAAGCGGATAAGGAAGAGCCGTGTAAAATCTGTTCTGTAGGTGTGGCCTCAGAGTCTCCTAATGGGAGCAAGGGAACCTCAGTGCTGGAGTTGCTTGACATCAGAGTGGACGAGCTTCTGGGGAGCTCATGGAGCAAAATCTTGCTGCCTGGGCTTTGGTTTGACAGCAGCAGGTGAGGCTTTCCCTGATGCTTGGCAGTCATCAGGGCAGCAGGTTTTTGCTCTGGACTTCAACAGACCAGTGAGGCTGCTCTGTCTTGATTCTTGTCTTTTCTTCCAAGAGAAGGGGAACCTACCTGGCACCAGAGGTGTGCAGTGCCTGGCACGCTGTTGTGCCAGGAAAGGAAAGCAAGCACGGGAGAGCCCTGGGGCAGGATTTCTTGCTGCTGCAGATAACGGAGAAGCAGGAAATCTGCCCAGAGGAGAGGGATGGGGGCTGCTGTCTGGGGATTGCAGAAGTCACCACTCCATGCCTGCAGGACAGGGCCGTGCTGGACTTGGGGTGAAGCCCCATGACCCAGGGCTGCAGGGTAGGGCCTTTGGGGTGAAGGTATCAGCACTGACACCTGCACCCTGTGCATCCTGTGCATCCTGCCCTTCCTTCACCAGTGGGTCTGGGAGCCCCGGTTGGTGCCATCCAGGACAGCGGTTAGCACAGCTCTGAGCTGCAGGCATCGGACGGGCCCCTCGCCTGCAAGCCTCGGTGGTGGTTTCTGCTCCGGTTTCTGTTAAACCTCTGCGGTTACATGTTCATGCTGCACAGTGAGGGGCGGAGACTTCAAAGCCAAGATAAATAGTCTTGGGGTCTGGCTGGGGCTCTAGGAAAACAGAGCATGCAGCGAGAAATTTGCTTAATGAGTTATCCGTTATCCAGCAGCGCTGCCCGTGAGCGGGGCTCAGCCACGGTGCAAGGGCTGGCTGGGCACCGGCAGGGCCACTTTCCCTGTCCCCATCCCACAGCCTCAGATGCTGGCAGCTGGTGCATGGGGTGGGGGATCTGGGACCACGAGTTTCCCTGGATCCCCTTCACCCCATTTGCTCCTGACTGACAGCAGCGGGTCTGGATGAGGCTCGTTCAGTGCCCTGGGCTCTGCTTGGTGCTGGGTGTTGTTCCCCCACAGTGCCATCGATTCTGTTCCTTCCCCACCCGGTCCTCGGCTGTGCCGCAGTGAATTTCCGCTGCGCCATGGGTGCAGGTGTGGGTGTGAGCGGGGTCTGCAGCAAGGAACCCCCAGCCTTTGCTCGGACAAAAGCCAGGTGGCTCCTGTGCCCCAGCGATGCAGTGCATGAATGTGTGCTAGAGGCTGATCTCTGCGTCCTTGTGCCCAGGCAAGGTTGTGTCTTTTAGCACAGGTCTGAGGGCAGCAGCTCTGTCAGTCCTTGCAGCTAGAGCTGGTGATGAGCAAAAAAGCCGGATAATCTGCCATCACCTTGAGAAGCAGCCCTGAGGTGCTTGGCTCCCTTGATCCTCTCCTTTTGGCCAAGGAGAGGGAATAATCTCAGAAACAGCCAGCACCTCTGAGAATACAAACTAGAGCCCATCTGTTGGCACACGCCTTTGTTATTTATTCATTCTTCTTCCTTCAGCAAATGTCTTCAGTAACACAAGAACTGGAGGGAAGCCTCCGTGGCAGGAGAGCCTCCTGCCTGGTGCCTCCCTCCTCCATTCAGGCAGCCAGTGCCTGTGGGTGCTGGCCAGCAGGCAGCGGGGTGGGACTGGCTTCCCGGGAATCTTCTGCAACAGCAGCTCCTTCTGAGCATGCCAAGAGTGGCCCCTTTGACCCCAATTCCATAAGAACTGGCCAGCCCATGCAAGGAAGCAGCTGCAGCTCGTGGCCAGTGCAGCTCACCCTCCAGGCATCAGAAAGGATCAGCTCTGATCCTCCTGGCCCTCGGCATCGTTACTTCCATGGCCATAAGCAGCTCCAAAATTCCTATCCTGACCTGCATGGTTACCTTTAGCAAGGCTTAAGGTCCACCAGGGGATGCCTTTTGCTCGTGGACCACATGTGGGGGCTCCCTGTGTGTCAGGGGCTGGGCGGGCACAGCACCCGGCTTCAAGACATGCTGTGGGAAGTCTCCAGCTGGGAAAAGACAAACTCGCTGCTGAATGTTTTAGGTCCAGTTCCCTGGCTAGCATGAGCAAACAAGCGTCTGCTCATTTTAATCCCCATCCGTATGGAGCAAGGATGTTGCTGTTCATTGTCCAAACAGAGTTTTTGCAAAGGAAGGAAAGTAAAAATCAAGATAAACCTATTACTAATGGGGAATCCTTTGAGAAAGCCAAACTCCATTACATGAGCTGCAGTGGCAGGAACCTGGTGGTCTGCATGGCCCAGGAGCACCCTTAGCTCCAACTTCAGCACATCCTGAGCTGGCCAAATGCTGCAGAGCGCTTGTAGTCCCCCTGCCCTGTCACCTCCCAGCCGCCGCACACCCCGGTGGCCACTGAGAGGGACAGAGAGCAGAAGCAGGAAGGTAGGCTGGCCGTGGATTGCTGAAAGCAAGCTCTCTGTGGAGATGAACCCAGCTGCTGCTCTGGGGATCAGCTGGAGAGCTGTGCTGAGGATAAGGGCAGTGCAGCCTGCTCCTAACGGGGAGCTTTCCGCACCAGCCCTTCTCTGTTGGCCTCTCTGAGGAGCGGGCAGACCTATTCTTCTGCTGCTGTTCCACAGATGGGGAATTAAACATTTTGGGAGCCTCCTGCACTGATTTAGGAGCCTAAAGGAAATCTGGGCAGGGTGCTAGGAGCAGCGTGGTACCAGCAGGAGACTCTTGTGCCATTCACCCCATCCCCTGGCCTCAGGTGGACAGGGTGGTTTACACCAGGAGAAGCCGGGCATGGCTGCCTTGCACCTCCTCTCCCCTCCAAAATAACCTGCTGCATTTACCCTTGGCCTGGAGAGCTTAGCCCAGGGCTGCGGGGGCTCTTCCAGCTGTGGGGTGCAGCAAAGCCCCAGCTGAACGGGGCTGCCTCCAGCTGCCTGCGGCTCCTGGTCCACGGTCACTCTGCGGCCGCACGGTAGCTGTGGAGGACCGATCTGCGGATTAAGTTTCCTGGAATCAGCAGGGCCCAGCTCAGTGCTGAGCCACCAATTGACCCGATTAAAAATAAACACACAATTACGGGCGGGCTGCGCTCAGTCACAGCTGATTTTTATCGACCCTGCTGGGTGCTGGGATGGAAAGAGCGCTGGGCTGGAGTCGCTCTCTTTCCATTCCCAACCCGCGCTGCCTCAGGAGGATTTGGGAAGCAGAAAGTTCGAGTCGGGGCCTCTGTGAAATTCTGGCTGCTCCCAGATTTTCCCACCCGTTCATCAGACATACAGCTCATTCAAGTTTATTTCCAGAGGTTATGAGGGCTGAAAGGCTCATTGTATCTATGCGGCACAATGCGAGGTTTCTGCGGGAGCTTCAACCTGCAGTGTGCAAAGCGGGCAAGCACAGGCACCGTGTCACTGCAGAGGCTGCAGGTGGGCACGGGGCTCTCCCATGTTCCCATTTTCTGTCCCAAGGTAGAAGCTGGAGGAGTCAGCAAAGAGCCCTGGATGTGCCACATTGGAGGGAGAATGCCTGCCCTGTGCTGTGCCTGGGAGCTACTGCCCCAACAGATGTCTTTTGGTTGGGGTGTCCAGTTCCTGTCCCTGTCATAGAGCAACTTTTAGGTGAGAATGGCTTGATTTATACACTTTGCCTTGCTCTGCCTCTTGGAAGCAGCATGAGCACTGGGTATGAGAGCCCATCGGAGCCGTGTGACGCTGCCCCAGGTCATGCCGGCAGCTCCTGGGGGCCAGGGCCATGACTTGGTCCTCACCACGGTGAGCAGCGCAGCTGGAAACTGTGTGCGTTATCGAAACGGGGTGGCTCCTCTCTAAGATGGAAATTTCTGCTCTGGCCAGAGGCAGTGATCTTGGCGTGCATCCCTGCTCCCCGTCGCTGAGCCTCGCCACCTTCCAGGGTTCACTTTGTTCACAAAGAGCCTCAGATAAGCTTCTTGGCATGGGTGCTCTGTTCTGCCATGGCATTAGCTCGGCTCAAGACAGTCTTTTTAAATGTTAACCTCTTGTATCCCTTAGCAGATACATCTCAGACACAGACCCCCAGGGCTGAGACAGCATCAGTGGGAAGCATCGGAGTCACTGCCAGGACCAGTGTTCTCTGACTGCCACTGTGGACCGAAGGGATGTCGACCTCCCTGGACAAGCAACGTGGAGGCAGGGACAGCGCTCCCTCTTGGGCTGAGCCATGTAGAAACCCAGCCTCAACCCTGTGCTATGAGCACCCAGTGAACAAGAGAAAGCTCCCGCCTACCGAGCCCAGGTACTGAATCCAAAGGGGTGTTGGGCCTTCTAAGGCAACTCATAAAGCACCTCCCAGGATGCTGTTGTCCTGTTGTTCCCAGGCAAATGTGTGGCCCCGGAGCCCTTAAGCGTGCCCTGAATCATGGAGGGCTGGCTGGCAGCCGCCGTGCTGCCCTCCCCTGCCACTCAGCCTCGTTTATCTTCGTTACTTGGGCTGTTTACGCAAGCAGGAGTTGGCCAGCGGCGCCCGGCACTGCTGCGTGCCAAGGGAGGAAGCAGGCACCAGCACAAGCTCTTGTGGCTGGCACCCAATTGCCCACACGCTCCCTTGTCGAGAACAAAAGGCCAGGATGCAGCCTCCGTGGCCCAGGGCTTGGGGCAGGCCTGGCCCCGGTGTGGCTGGTGACAGGGGTCCTCGTGAGGGGTGCAAGGGGCACCTTGGGGATCCTCCACCCCGCTCTGTGCTGGCGTACCATGGGCATCCTGCAGGCAGAGGTGCTTGGGCTCCTCCAGCTGGAGTTGCTGCAAGCAGAGCTCCAAAATCCCTTTTCTCCCAAGGCTTAGAGTCTTCTCCTTAGGTTCATGCCTTGCTTCATCCCTTATGGTGCAGGAGCTGGGGCAGAGCTCATGGCTGAATGGGGATGGCTTATCGTGGTGCCTGCACCACAGCATCCCCTTGCCACTGAGCTGGCCACAGCCTCAGGAGCCTTCCTGCTTTGCTTCTCATGTTCCAGCGGCTCTGAGAAGCTTCAGCTCTCCCCACAGCCCTGCTGCAACATCCCTGGGGGCTGGGGGTCTGGGGCTCCCCCAGGGAGCTGAGCCAGGGAAGAGCAGGGGTGAGCTCCTGGGGCTGGGCTTCTGAGCCCAGGCTTTGAGTGCAGATGGGTGCCAAGCTGCTGACAGCAGCTGCTGCTAAAGAGAGAATACACATGGTTTTCCAGAGCTTTTGACAGGGTTTCAGCGTAAGAAAAATGCATTTTTCCTGCTCCAGCAAACATCACTTGATGTAAAATTGCCTGCGGAAAAAACACTTGTTGCCTCCCTGAAGAAAGGAATGAGGAGGATGGTGCAGGGACAAGTGCCATCTCCAAAGCTCCCCTAAGCCAGCAGTGGGAAGAGAAGCCCAGAGCTGGCAGAGGCCTTCTGACTGCTCCCCTGAGGCCACGGAGCCTCCCCTGCAGCTCCCCAGTGGTGGCCATGCCAGCGCGGCCGTGCCAGTGTGCCTCGTGCCAGGCAGATGCTCGGGACAGAGCCTGCTTTGTGCCGTGCTGCCTGGGCGCACCTGGCTCTGACCCACGCCTCGGCAGCTGCTCTGGCTCTGTGGCCACGTCCTGGTCACTGAAGGGATCCCCAAAATGAGGGATGGCCAGGAGAAATGCAGGGTGCAGATTGCTCGCGTGGCGCTGGGCTCTACTGTGCGTGTGAGCGGCTCTGTGCCCCAAGAGGGTGACACAGCACAGGCACGGCCTGGTCCCTTTGGTCCCTGGAGGTCCTTTGGCTGTTTTATTTCACTCCATCTGCCTGTGCTTGGACAGCGCTCCTGTCCTGTTCCACGGCATGTTGGTGCCACAGGGTGCTTCGCTCCTGGCTCCCTGCAGAGGTTGCGAGAGCACCCACAGAGTCACTCGGGGACAAGGACTTTTCTCACACCTACTTTCCAGGTGACAGGAAACAAAAGAACCCAAGATATTTAAAAGCAGGAAGCCAGATTCTGTAAACTGTCTAAAAATGTATCCTCCGGAGACGAGGTTTCAGTCTGGCTCCAAGCCCGCAGGAGCAATCAGCGCTAACGAACGCAAGCAGACGGCAGGGCGGGCGCAGCTGCCCTGCCGCAGCGTCCTCGCGGCACCCCAGGCTGGGACGGGCATGGGGGGACCTCAGGGTCAAATGTGTCTGGGGATGAGGCTGCTGCGGGTCGGGATGAAATCTCTTTAATTTGTTAACCCTGCGCAGTTTTGGCTTGCAGCCCGAGGAGCTGCGGGAAAGCACCGAAGTCCCAGAGGAGAAGCAGCTGCCCGCTGCTGTAATGCTGCTGGTGGCACCTGGGGCATCAAAACCCCACCATGTCTGGGAGCTCCAGGGTTTTTATGGCAGGCGTCCTTGCTTTCCAGCCTTGCTTTGCTCCAGCCCTTTCCCAAACCAGCTGCTTTGCTTATTGACTGACCTTGGTAGCTGGGAACTGCAGCAGCGATGAGCTTTGTTGCTTTTATTTCCCAAACGTCGTTTCCTTGAGACTGACACAATCAATGAAATCAATGAAATCATTGAAAACCTTGGAGCCGCTCGTCCTGCATGGCTGCTGTCTGCGTCTCTGTAGGCACCTCGGCCGCCCTCCGAGCCAGCCTCACCTGCACACCAGCTGCCTGGGAATGATTTGTGACATCTCTGCAATGTAAACAGCTTGTGAAAAAGTATTAGTCCCTGGCTGAGCTCTGCCAGCTATTCAGCAGCTCCTTTGTTGGGCTCGAAGCCACCTGACTGGTGCTGGCCCTGCTTTGGAGGTGGGCCCAGCAGCTCAGTAACGCACGGGCTCAGGAGCATCTCCTACATCAAGGTGTTGCTGGAGAGGAAGGAGAAGGCACTTGAGCTGAGTGTGATTTGGGAGCATCTCTTAAAACACAAATGAAGTGCCCAGCAAACCATCCCCAGCTTCCATGGCTGGCTCAGGGCGATCTCCCTGTAGCAAGATCCCCCTGCGCGAGGAAAAGTGAGGAGAGACTTATCGTCATCGGACAGGAAACAAATCCCAGGGAGCAGGGGCTGAGCGCCGGGAAGCCCAGACAAGTGCTCTCCAGGGGCAGACAGGCAGGGACATCCTCTCCCTTGTGACCAGACTCTTCCTGCCTTCCTGATCCTATTTAAATCCAAAAAAGCCCTGGGAAAAAAGTTAATAAATAAACAAATAAACAAACAAACAAATAAATAAATAAATAAAGTTCCCCCCTGTCTGCCCAGTCAGGCCCCGTGCCCAGCTGGCCGCAGTGCAGCGGGGCAAGCAAGGGGGGCTCGGCAGGGGGGGCTGGGAACAAGCCCTGGATGATTTTATCCAGCATAACCCTGGCACGCATGGGGCTGTATCTCACGCGAGCTGTCCAGAAAGGCAGCCAAGGCAGAGGCTGAGGCTGCTGGAGCCCCTGCTCCGCCAGCACACTGCTGCTCCACCTGTGGCACCAGTGGGTGGTGGCTAGACATCGGCACCCCCCAGCCCCTGCTCCCTCGTCTTGCCCTGGAACCAGGGAGCTGCTCCCTTTAGGCTTCTTGCACCAACAAGTCCCCGCTTTCGTAGATCTGCCAAAAAGCTTGGATTAGTGTTTTAGCTGGCGAGGTGAGGGCAAGGATTGACAGGGATGATGTGCGGCAGCAGTGAAAATCCTCCTGTTTAGAGCTGCTTTTCAACAGCAGCTCTCCAAGTGCTTACTGAAGCACCTGATTCGAAAAACAGCAGTTTTATCTACCAGCTTCATCCTCACCTACTGAATTTTTGAAGAGGTCAATCAACCTTTGTTTTTTTTTTTTTCCTCAAAAAAAAAAAAAAGCAAACTGTTTTCCTAAATGAAAATGCTTCTTTTTTTATTTCAAGCAAACCATGAAAGCACAGGAAGAAAATGTAAATATTTTCATCTGCAGGTTTTGTGGATGAGAAGGCTTTTTTGCAGCTGTTTTCAGCAGCCCTGCACCAAGCTCACACAAAACCCTGGGCTTTATTTAAAAGCTGAGGCAGGGACAGTCCTGAAAATCAGCCTCATGCTCACAGACTTGTCTTTGGTTTCTCAGGAGCAGAAGCCAAGTCAGCCTGATGCACGGAACGAAGAGAACTCAGGACAAGCTTCTGTCTCTGGACACCTTTTAACCTGTCAGTAGCCGATGGCCTCAAGATCTGCACATGCTCAAAAAGGTGAGTTTTGACCCTTGCCCAATGCTTGATCCAGCAAATCCACGCTTGTTTTTGCAGGCAACGAGGAGCAAGCACGCCAGCAATGTTCCCACTGGTCTGTACAAACATGGGAATTGATGGGCTGGAGCTGGCTGGCTGTTAATTCATGAGCAGGAGGTGCAGCGCAGCCGTGCAGCTCCCCAGGACAGCGGCTGTAAACACGGCTGTGCTCCCAGCTTTCCCAAGCAGCGTTTTGCCCGGGGGATGGCCGCCAAGTTGAGTGGCTGAGTGGGAGTGGGGCTTTTGCCCTCACCCCCCACCCACCCAATTCCCTATACCCTCGTGCCCCATCATGTTGTTTTTTGTGCAGAAACAAAGCGAACTGGCACTGTCAGGTTCATAAGGTTTGTCTTGGCAAGTGGCTGGGGAGCAGGGGGGGGCCCAGAAGCCAAGAAAAGTGATTCTTTATGGAAATGAGTGCTGATTATAATTACGCTGCTATAATTACTGCTGAGCAAATAAACACTGAAGGGCAGTGGCATCCCAAGGGCACGTGGAGCTCATGCAACCTCTGCAAAACCCCAGGAGCGGTTGTGTGCCTCGCCCCGGGACTGTCAGCGGGAGCAAATGCTAAATTCCACGCCACTGCAGTGTGCACACAATGGTTCCCTCCCCAGAGACACCCAGAAGGATTTTGAGGCCCCCGGCGTGGTGGGGATGGGGAGGTGGAACCAGGCAGAGCTACAGGGAGCCGAGCGGGCAGGGGACAGGGGGAGCACCTTGAGCCGCCCATGGGTGCAGCCGCCCAGGATGTGGTGGGGCATGCTGGGGTGCTCCTGCAGCTCCACCTTCCCCAACCTGTCTCTCAACGGCTGGGTCCCAGCTCCGCCACATCAGCCTCTGCCTGCCCGCCTTCTCCCTTGGCACACGCGAGCGCAGCGCCTGCCCGGCACGTGCCAGTGGCGTGGGGGCCATCCAGCTGTCCCGTGCCACCTCCTGGTGCTCTGAGTCGCTGCTCTGCCTCCATTCACTGACTGCCACTGCTGCTTCCAGCCTTGGAATAAGCACTCAGACTCAGCTGTCTGTCTGGTGGAAAATATTTTTCCTGCTGGACTCCTGTGAATGTGCCACATCATAATTAAAAGCTGGTGAGTTGTAGGTACTAGAATTAGCGCTGGCGTTTGCAGCCTGGCGAGCTGCTTGCCGGCTGCGTGCGGAGCGCTGCACAGGTCTCTGCTTTGTTTCACATAGGTTTCTGTAATAAAATCAGACTATCAGTGTTAGTGAGCAATCTGCTGCTTCCCAAATGACTGTTGGGGCATAAACTCCCTGTTTTACACTCTGCAAAGCCCTTGCTGTTGTCTCAGGCAGTTTAGCCCTGGAGGGTTTGATGCCTTCAGCTCTGCAGCTAGATGATTTTGCGTTTGCAAGAGGTCACTGGAGCCACTTGGGCGAATGTTCCCTCCCTTGCTGCAGCCCTCCGTGTCACTACCGAAGGGAGATGTTCTGCATTAAACGAAATTTAACTTCTCTTTGTTTTGCCTTTGATGAGCTATGAGCTATGAGCTGAGCCTGATGAAGGATGGGGAAGGGACACTGCAGAATGGGCTGTCCTTGCTGAACACAGTCATGCCAGGATGGGGACCCAGCTCTGCCCTCCTGCACTCCAGCCCTGGCTCAGCACCCAAAGGGAGAGGTGCGGGTGGCAGGATTGGGCCCCAGGAGGGAAAGCGCTGCAGGGAGGAAATGTCCCCATCCTTTCTCAGCAGCCCCGTTGCTGCTGCTCCTCCCCAGGGTCCCCGTGTGGTGCTGCCGAGGAGCTGCCTCCCGGTGCCAGCGGTAAGTGGATTAATTAATCAGCCTGCCAGCCCTTGGCAGCAAGAGGCTCTGCCACGCCAGCTCTTATTAAACCGAACAAAACCTGCCTTTATCTCTGAACGTTGCCGCAGGCTGGGATAAGGCAGGAGGCTGCCAGGAGCTGTGCTGGGGCAGCTCCATTGCCTCCATGCATTCAGCTCCTGCCCCTCGCCGGGTGCGGCGCTGGGGCAGTGTGCGACGTGGTGGCCGTGCCCAGGAAGGGACAAGGCGCATGTGGCACCCATCACAGCGCACTGGTGGTGCAGGGCGAGGTTATTACCGGGTAATGCTCGCAGTGGTTGAAAAACAGCATCCGCTCCCCGCAGCACGGCCTCGGGCTCGCCTTGAATTTCTGTTTCTCCTGGCGGGGGATGGCTGATCTTACTGGGCTGGGGAGGGCTGATAAGAGCATTAGCTGGAGGTAGGGCCAGGATGAAGCTGTGGTTTGCCGGCCAGCAGCCTTCTCCCGCTTCCCTAATGGAGAAGAAAGGTAAGGTTAAGCCAGGGTGGATGTTACCACAGGCAGCCATGTACAAATCCACGTACATGGGGGCCTTCAGCTGGCGTCGCATCTGAGTGAGCATCATTCACAACACAAGCTGGTGGTCCTGTCCTTCTAGGTTCTTTTTTCCAGCTACACAGGTCGGGAATCTTTCTTTAATTGCTCTATGATTAAGTGACTTTTAATTTCCCTCTTGTCAAATGTAATCCAATTTACTCGTTCTTCCTTTCCTTCTTTTCATTTCTTTCTTTTCCTTTCCCCCTCCTGGAAATTAAATTAACATTCCATCTAATTACCCAGCCACTTCTCTAATTGCTGAAGGGGCTGTGGTTGTTTTGCTCATTTAATTAATTGAGACCTGCAGTGTTTAATGAAGAGAAGGATTTATTGGCTGTGGAGTGGGCAGTGGAGGAAGGGGGGTATAAGTGCTGCGTATCTTGATAGCAGCCCAGAGGGCTGAGAAAGGCTGGCTCTGAAATCAATTTTTTGTATTTTTATTTTTTGCTATGCATTACGAAGATGAAACAGAGTGCTTTCCTACTGGTGCAGTCACCTTTCCGGGTGCGTTGTTTGTCAGCAGAGAAATGTGTTCTCAAACATGTCACGTCCAGAGGCCTTCCTACAGTCAGCAGCGACGTGTCCTCTGCCAGTGGTGCTGTGGACATTTGTCTGTTCTGGTGATGCCACTGGTCCCTGGCTGCTGACCATGTTCCCGCAGTGGTGGTGATGGCTCCAGCATGGGGGGTTTGGGCCCTGGGGGGCACAGAGCCTGTCCGTGTGTCCTGGGGCAGGGTGCTTGGCTGCGGGGAGTGGGCATCTCTGGTGGTTTTAGCGAATCCACCCTGTTCTACGCTGCTGCCGAGCAAGTGTGCAGCCGGCTCCATCGCTTGGCTTGGGAAGGTGTTGTGGCTCAGCATCATGTTAATGCCTCAGGTGTTTGGAAACCTCTCCTGCTCCATCTGGGTGTACAAAGTCCTTCTTCCCCTGGCTGCTTTGCATCTCTTTGGGCAAAGTCTGTCTACATGCAGTGCAAGGCCCTGCTGTGAGCTAGTTTTTAATTTTAGAGAGTCATAGAAGCATTCAGGTTGGAAAAGACCTCTAAGATCATCCAGTCCGACCTTTAACCTAGTACTGCCAAGTCCACCACTAAACCATGCTACTGAGTTCTACATCTCCACGTTTCTTGAAGACCTCCAGGGATGGTGGCCCAACCACTTCCCTGGGCAGCCTGTTCCAGTGCTGCACAACCCTTCCGGTAACAACATTTCCCCTAATATCCAACCTAAGCCTCCCCTGATGCAACTTGATGCCATTTCCTCTCATCTTACCACTCAGTGCTTGGGAGAAGAGCCCAGTCCCCACCTCTCTACAACCTCCTTTGAGGTAGTTGTAAAGTACAATAAGGTCTCCCCTGAGCCTTCTCTTCTCCAAGCTAAACAACCCCAGCTCATCAGCCGCTCCTCACAAGACTTATTCTCCAGACCCTTCACCCTTTGTTGCTCTTCTTTGGACACACTCCAGCACCTTGATGTCCTTCTTGTAGTGAGGGGCCCTAATATCAAGACAAAAATCAAATAAACACTGACAAAAGCAGCCAACTGATCTGAGTGGTATATTTGCAGACCTGCCAGGCACCTGTAAATTCATGGCCTCCCCATTTCTGTGGCAGGGGATTGTACAGGAGGCGGCCCTGAGGTTATCCCAACCCTCCCCCCTTCAGGGCCAAAATCAAAACTCTGCCAAAATCTCTTCCCCCAGCAAAACTGCAGCAGAGTGTGGCCGTGGCCTTGTGGGCAGGACTGAGCCCTGAGGACCCACGGCGAGTGTGCAGGCAGCTGCTGGGCCTCTTCGTGCAGGCAGGCACCAGCCTGAGCTCCCCAAATTCCCTGCAGGGCTTCTTCTCCTGCCACCACTGGCACCGATCCTGTTGCAGAGCCAATTCTGGTTGGTGGTTTTTGACCGGCAGCCCCCAAGCCCGTGGCTGCAAAGCAGCTGAGGTCAGCTCTGGAAGCTCACCAAGGGCCATCCTGCAGGATGCAGAGCTTCGTGGTGACCTGAGGGGTGCAGGGAGCCCGCCTGTACCTGGGGGGATTTCTTGCAGCGTTGCAGGGGCTTGGGCTCCCCAGGGTGTAGCAATTTGGTAGCTGAGCTGCCGGCATCCTTGCTCTGCCCGGTGGAAGATGAAGTGTGTTGCTGTGGTGCCCAGGCTGCCTGTGCTCATCCAGAGCTGGGCACCTCTGGCTGCCCACAGCTGTTTCACGTCTGGACGCCTGCCTGGGCAGCCTGCTCTAAGGAGCCTGCTTTGGCAGGGGGGGTTGGACCCGATGATCTTTCGAGGTCCCTTCCAACCCCTTCGATTCTGTGATTCTGTGATTCTGTGATTTTGGAAGAGACCTCAGGAAGGCGAGCACTGCTCTGTGTCCCAGAGACTGCTCATAGCATCGCTCCTTCAGCAACAGCATTCATCCCCTTCCCTGCAAGGGAGCGTTCCCAGCCACCCGAAGAATGAATTTCCCTTCCCTGTGAGCAGCTGAAGGTGGTTTTGACTGCAGGGCTTAAATCCAGTTTAAAATGCACTAGGACCTGACTGCTGACAGAGAACATCTGGTCTGTGACCTTCGCGCATGAGGAGGTGTGAAACAGCCCTTTGGAGATAGCCGCAGCAGGCAGCAGGCAGGATCCTTCTCGGCGGCTCATTACCGCGCGGCAGCACAGCCCTGGGCACAGCCCCACAGACCTCCAGCCCCTGGGGACGGCTGGGGCCGGAGGAAAGTGGTGGATGTGGGAGAAAGCCCTGTGCTGTGGCTGCACTCCTGCCAGCCTGGTGCTGCCTGCCTGCCCAAGGGGCTCCGGGGACACGATTTACGGCAGCGTGCAGCTTGATCCGGCAATAATCTGACCTGTCACTCCACGAAGGAGATGGATAAGGAAAAAGGCAAAACAGCCGCTCTTCTGCTGCACAGCATGTGCTCAAAGCTCAGCCCGTGCGGGAGGAAAAGGGGCTCATAAAAATATGATTAGTTTTACTCTGCCTCATTTCAAACCAGAGCATGCTCATAATTCACCGTTACAGACAGGGGTTCACAGGCAGAGACCCCACTGATAGATATTTCGGTAACTACTTTCAATTAGGAATTTCTTGGCAGGTTCCCAACTTTGTGTCAAACCCTTCTGGGCTGCGTTTTGGCCGGGTTGGCTTCATATGTGTAATTGAGTCCCTGCTGAGTGGCACAGCAGGAGGAGCTGCCTTGCTCGCGCAGAAGGTGCAGAGCTGTCCGTGACAGCCTGCGAAGGAGGAGCGTTTCACACGCATCTGAGAAAACTGCCTTCTAGCTGAATTTTTCCATTAATATTTATTTATTTATTTATTTATTTATTTTTGACACCACTGGATTTGTTTAAAGGAAAACTGTTTTTCAAGATGTATGCCAAACGAAAGCCAGGATTAATCTGAGATGTCCCTCTCCCATCCCCAGGCTGGGCAGGGACTGGCACTGCCTCCTTCCCTGCCAGCTGGCCCATCCCATGCCTGGCTGGGAGGTGAGGGAGCCGGAGCAAGCCCTCGTCTCAGTTCTGCTTCAGCCGCCGCTGAAAAATTTTAAAGCCTGTTTTATAGCAGGCAGGTCTGGCCTGAGGCCTTCCTGCCTCCCCGGAGTCTTCATGAGAAAGTCATTATTTTGCTGATTTTGTTGACACTTTGTGTAAGAGTTGCCATGGCTCTCGCCCGGCACACCTCTCCTGGCCAGGGAGGGCGCCGGCACCGCTGCTGCCAGCGATGGCCAGGGTGGGGACGCGGCTGCTGCGGGGACCTGCTGGGGTGGAGGCAACCCCGCTGCCCTGGCCCTGCACTGTGGGCGAGACCATGCCCAGGCTCCTGCCTGATCCTCTTGCTCCAAAAATGCATTTTGCCATTTCTGGAATGGTTCCACATTTTGCCACAAGCCCCTGCTTTTTTTTTTTTTCTTTTTTTTTTTTTTTCCTCTGTTACTTTTCCCAGACAGGAGCATGGGTATCCTGAGCATCCCAAAGTTTCAGGGCCCATTAGGACATGGGAGCGATGTCCTCATCTTTGCAGCGTGGTGTGAACCAGGAGCGGGCACAGAGCTGCGCTGCAGCCTCCGGTGAGGCTGGGGTCACTTGGGACGTGGTGGCGAGGGCAGGCAAGGGATGACAAAGGGGGGCCCCATGCTGGGCTTGCTGCCAAGGGAGGACGTTTACTGTGCTTGGAGGGACGGTCCCCCTGGTATGTGCCTGCGCTGCCTGCCATGGAGTGCAGAGGCAGCCCCTAAACTCCCTTCTGCCCCTGGCACTGCTCAGCACCCTCCTTAAGTAATTTTGCAGACTAAACATCCATTTCTGATGAAAAACATCCCACAGAAAGCCCGTGAACAGTCACTGAGCAAAACTGTGGCCTCTCTTAATGATATTTTCTTTGTGGTTTTGGTTTGGAATATCTTCCTCTTAATTGAAGAACGAAACCCCCTCTTGGGTTGAAGTGATTTGCCTTTATCCCTTCATTTTTCTTGCAGCCCTCAGCGCCAGGATCCAGGGCTCCAGGAGGTTTCAGTGGGCAGCAGCAGGGCCGGGTGCTGACCTCCTCACCTGCTGCCGCAGGACCTGCTTCCCTCCCTCCTCCACCTGCACCGCACGTGCTTGGTGCTGCCACGGCCACGTCCTCAGCTCAACCCTCCCCAGGCTGCGTGCAGCCAGGGAGCGATGCCGGCAGCTGCTGGGGCTCTCCACTGCGGGGCCTCGTCCCCTCGCCACAGCTGGGACACGGGCATGTTCTCCAGGGAAGGTGTTTTCTCCAGCACGATACGTAACAGCCGGCCTAAGGCACGCTCCCTCCGAGGACCGTTCCAGCTCCTTCCAGGGTGGTTGTATTTTATCTGTGGAGCTCTGTAAGGATTTTGTTCCGTCATCCAGGAATTTTTATGACTCCTTTGTGTGTATATAATGTGATTGCCCTGGAACAGAGAGAAATTAATCATTGTTCCTTTGTTAGTTTTCAGGAATTTTTAATGTCTATGTTTTTGTTCATCTGTCATGTCCAAATGTGGGGTCCATGAGCTATTTGACATTGAAAATGACTTAATTGCTTAGATTTTCCCCCTCAGTGTTTACAGACACTTGTTCATGGTAGATTTTGAGTGTGACATTATGTACCATGTACTTTCCGGCTGTTCCCAATTTTTTACTCCATTCCAGTGGTTCACAGCATCTCCTCTCCCTCCAGCCCTCAAGCCTGAACTTGGTAATCTCCTGGAGGGCTGGTGGGCAAGTGAGGCTGTGAGAGGGAGCCCAGGGGAACAGTAACCTGAGGTGGGAACCCAGAGATTCTCATGGTTCTGCAGAGATGTCTGCACAGGGAAGATGTCTGAGACATCATTGCGCATGGTACCTGGCACCAGGGCTCTGGCCAGGGCTGCAGCTGACACCGCTGGGTTGCACACTGCGTGCATCAGGCTCTGTCATGTGGAGCAGGGAGGAAGCAAGAGCCCGGCATGCTGCTGCTCAGAGCCATCCCAGTTTCCTCACCAGCTCCTGGCGCTGGACAGGCTCAGTGTGCCCGGGCTGGGGAGCATCACACGGAGGAGGTGAGCACACAAGTGGAGCCTGGATGTGCCTCCCCAGAGACCGCACGAGGCCAGGGCGCATCCCAATTGCTCATATCTGGAGTGGCAGCAGCTCATACAAGCCTCCAGCCTTGGCAGGGCACCGCTCCTGGCCTCCCCACCTCCAGCATGAGCAACCACATGGGGTCACGCTGCCAGGAGCATCCTGGGGCTGCACAGGGAAGGTGCACAACATGGGGCAGATGCAGCCCTTGGGGCACTGGGTTGTGCATATTTGCTTGGGTGGCTGCACATGGGCTGCTTTCCCTGCCAGCCCCGCATCTCTGCGGGGCCAGCGTGCCTGTTGGGCTCCACTGTGCAGCCTTTCCAGGCTCCTTGTGCAAACGGCAACCAGGAAGCACTCGAGGAGCAGAGGGAACTCTCCGGGCTCTGCTCCCAGATTGCTGTTATCCTGCAAGGCATGAGCTTGGGGCCAGTTTAAACCCAACTGGATCAAGGATAGCTTGACTGGTCAAGAGGAGGCAGTCAAGCCAAATAGCAGCAGCTCCCAAACCTCCTCCTAAAGCCAGAGCCCACTAGGTTACTCTCTGGACTTCTGGCTCTTTAGATAGAAGGGGCTGCTGCCAGCCCTGCCAGACACAGCCTGCAAAGGACAAGGTGTGGGGACGGGCACTCACTGGCTGCAGAACTGACCAGCCTGACATTTGGGCTCTTTGCAAACTCCCCAGGGTAGATGGAAACTACGTATCACTAAACATACTACACACGTCATTAGGAAAATTTTAGTTAAAATAAAAGATGCAAATTGTCCCAGGCTGTGTTTCCTGATCACTCAGCAAAGCCTTTGCAACGTCATGTGCTTTTGCTGTGGCTCTGTAATGTCTTCGACGCTTTCTTGGGCACGTTTACTCCTGCTCCATTGAGGCTGTTTTGCATTAAGTTGTTTGTTTAGCAGCTACTGGGGTTTTGGCAGGACAGCTGTTGCCTTCTGCTGGTTGCAGACCATGAGGGTGCCGTGCGATGCTGCTTGCAGAGCAGCTGGCCGCGTCAAGGTGGAGCCTCCTCATTTCGGAGAGAAGAACAACACTTATGTCCAGACCTGCAAGGCTCCCAGGGGTCTGCATGGCGTGGCCAGTGTGGCAGGGCTGGGGGTGCCAGCCGGGCAGCATCACCGGCCCAACAGCACCCATCACCACCACTCGTCCCAGCGCCCTGGGGACCCATGGTGACCGTGGGCCAGGCTCCGCAGACCACTCTGGGGAGGTCACCCAGATCCCAGACCCCCAGTGAAACCCTCTGGACCCAGCGTGTACTAAAGAAAACAGTCCCAGCATATTAATACTTGCAAAAACAAATAGGAGGAAGACAGGAGAAGGAATGAGCCAGCCATTAGGGGAGTGCTAAGTTTCTCCCCTCTAGACCTCCGATCCCTGCATTTCCTATGGACATTTCCTCCCAGAGCACCTCATGCCAAGAGCAGTTCTGGCAAATATCTTCATCTGTGCCTGGGCGGGTCTGCCCCAGCATGGTTTGCTTTTGAAGGGCACATATGCCCCTCCCAAAGCCAGATTTGGCTCTTTTTTTTTTTTTTTTTTAATCTCTTCTGCATCTCTGGCACGCACATCACAATGCAACATCCTGATTTCCAGCAGGGCAAAGCTCTGCTTGGATGGGAGAGCACAGAGAGGAGCCACGGCCACAGGAGATGCTGCTGGAGCCAGCTACACATGCCTCCTGGGGGCTTTCAAGGATTCTCCTTGCTGTTCCTCAACACGTCTCTATTTTTTATTTTTTTATTATTTTTCTCCAATTTTTGTTTAATTCTAGGAAAGGCCAGCAACTGATTTCAGGTGGATCCTGAGCCCAACAAGTGAAATGAGACTAAACCGGCAGCTGGAAGCAGTCAGCCTCGGTGAGCGTGCCGGCGAGGCAGACAAGACGCATGTCGGCACGGCGTTCCTCCATGCTGGGAAGAGGACTCAATGCATGCACCCTGCGCCCACCCTGCCCGCCCCTGGGATCACTCGTGGTACCGGGCAGCACAAGACGCCGGGCATCCCTCATCCCAAGCCCATGGTAATGCTCTGCTGGAGTTTCCAGCTGGGCTGGGTGAGTATTTTGGGGATTGCAGGGTGGTGACAGTCAGAAGGGACACCTGGGGGTGTCTGAGCAAAGGGTGACATTTAGCTTGGCTGTAATCTGTCCCCCAAAGCAAGCAGGTCTCCCTTGGCCCTGTGGCTGCCAAGTTACCACCCCACATGCAAGTTAATTAGCTCTGCTCTTTGTTTTCTTCCCAGTGCTTTTCCACAAATATCTGTATAAACAGGATTTCTCTTTCTCACTTATGAAAATGGAAGTGTTCTGTGCTGCGTCCTTGTTTGTTTGTTTGTTCCGTGCGACATGCAATGGTTTCCAGGAAAGCTGGAACCCTCCCAGCCCGCAGCCAGGTGCTAGGGGTGCCCCAGCTGGGAGCGTGGGCGCACGTGCCTGCCCCCCCGGCACCCGCGGCACTCACGGCCTGCCCCAGCCTGTGCCCTCCGCGTTGCACAACGGCCAACGGAAAACACGGATCGCGTTTCTTCCCAAACCTGCCAGAAAACAAACACAAAGACACTTTTGGGGGGCTGGAGGAAGGGAGCGTGTAAGCAAAGCATTTCTGTACGATGGAAAAAGTCATTAAGCTGAGTGGCTTTGTGGCAATGCCTATTTGTACACACTGCTGGTTTCCCACATCGGAAAGCTTTGCCTGGCTCTAAATCCGGTGCTGTGGCGTGCACTGGATTTTGCAGAGAGGCTCCAGCAAAAGCACAGAGAGGTGGGGTCTGCTGGTACCCACCAACTGGCTGTTAACTCTGGAGAGTAATGGTGTCAGGGCAAACAGCAGCAAGCACTCTCTTTTTCTAACCGAGCCCATGAGAAGGAGAAGCAATGGTGCTTTCTGCTTTTTTTTTTTTTTTTTCTTTTTTACCCAAACTGTCTTTGTGGGGTCATCACACAGGAGACTGCCATTACCTGTGTGGCGACAGGGGAGGAACAGGGATGCTTAAACCAATCCTGCGGGCGCTGGGGTGAGAGGACATGGGGATGAATGCAGCTGGGGAAGTGTTTGTCCCAGTAGGAGACAGCTGAAAAGTGACAGAGATGGGAATGGGGTGTCCCTGGCTCTTCTGAGACATCCCCACTAAGGCCACCCTGACCCTGAGGCATGCAGGCTTCAGCTGTGGGTGCTGCCAGGGGCTCCGTTCCCCCCAAATAGGGCTACAATGGGACAGCTGCAGCCCCTCTGGTCTTGGCCAGGCTGAGGGACTGCAGCACATCAAGCAGCCGGAGTCCTGGATTTGCCCTAAATTAAAAGTTGTTTCTTGTAGGATTTAAATTCCTTGACATTGCTCTTTGTATTACTGACCTGGATTTATTTATTATTAGAAATAACTTCTCCCAAATTGCCATATTAGAGCATCGCTACAGCTGGGGCCAGGAGCTCGCAGCTTAGATATTTGTCACCCTGCTCTTTCACTGTCCCCAAGCCTGGCTGAGTGCTGCGTGTATTAGAGGCTGGGGGGGGTGGGGGGGGGCTTGTCACCAGGCTGCTCTGAACTCTTTCTTTCTCTCCTGCAAAGCTGCAAAAGAAAAGGAACCTTTGGGATTAGATAAAATGGCGTGACATGAAAACCAAACGTGTTGCACGTGAAGGGTGTTAGTTTGTGACCCGCAAGCAGCAATTTAGTAAACATTTTGGGGGGAAAGCGCTGCAAAGGCGGGGGGGCGGGGGGGATTAGCTTCGGACAGCACGCTGAAATCTCCCCACCAGTACCTCCAGCAGGTGAAGAATCCCGAGGGCTGCGGGGGGCGGGGGGGGCTCAGCCGGCTCCGGGACTCATCGGGAACTGCTCCGTGCCGGGGCTGCGGGTACCGGCGGGGGGGATGCTCGGAGCCCCGCGGTCCGGGCACCCGGTGCGGGGCGGCCCCGAGGATGCGGGGGGAGCAACGGGGGGAGGAAAAGAAACCGGTGCCTCCTGCCCGGGGGGGTGGAGGTGGGGGGGGGGGAGCGTGAGGCTGCGGGCGGCACCGCCACCGGGATCGGCCCCGCAGCGCAGCCCGGGACTGGGCGGAGGCGGGCCCGGGCGGGGCGCAGGAGCCGGCCCGTTCCAAACCCGCCCCCCGCCGCGGGGAGGAGGCGGTGGCCGAGTTTCCCCCCCCGTCGGCCCCCCTCCTCCCGTGCCGTGCCGAGCCGAGCCGTGCTGTGCTCCAGCCGTGCCGTGCCAGAGCCGAGCCGTGCCAGAGCTGAACCGAGCCAGAGCGAGCCGTGCCGGTCTGAACCCAAGCGTGCCGAGCCGTGCCGTGCCGTGCCGTGCCGAGCCTTCTCATGGCGGCCCCCGGTCCCACGCGTGTCCCGGTCCCGGCACGGAGCCGCCGCTGAGCGCTGCGCTCCGGCTCGGCGTCCAGGTAAGCCCCGCGACGGGGACAGAGCACCTGTTCCGAGCCTGGCACGGATCCTGCCCACGGCCGAAGGGGCTCCTCCGGGGACCTCAGGGGAGCCCCAGGACCCTGCGCCACGGAGGTGCTGAGCCCCGGTCCTGGGAACCCCCACCGGACCCCGGTGGGACCGGGCCGGGGGCCACAGCCCCTCGCCCCGGGGGGGAGCAGCCCGAAAAACGGGGCTGGCCCCAGCCACCCACCTCCCGCTCGGTGCCGGGGCGGCCTTCGGGGCTGCTGAGGGAGTTTGCTTCATACTTGGAGACCGTCCCGCTGCGCAGAAACGCAAACACGGCGAGGACGGCTCAGGGTGCAGTTTGTTCACATGGGGGGGTGGGGTGGGGGGGGGGGAAATGTGTCCTGTCTAAATATTAGTTTAAGAAACGGAAGGCTCTGTGGCCGGTCTGCCTGCATCTGCAGCCCCGTCACCTTCTCCCAGCTCTAGCTGCCAGCGTTCAGCCGCCTCTGAGCTGCGGTTTCTGCATCCAGAGCTTAGCAGGGGCTAGGAGGCGAATTTCACCCCAGCATCGAGGGAGGGAATTTCCCGCTCTTGCTGTGGTCTGTACGAAGGCTTTAAAAAAACAACCTAGACCTCAGATGTCTTTATTGCACATATATGGTAGCTTGTAGCCAGCACTGATTTAAATCCTAGCATTGCTTGGGGAGCCAATCCACAATTCGGCGCTGGGTCGAGGGCATGCTTTATTGCAGTGGGAGGAATGGCTGATGGCTGTCAAAAGTGATGTGTGGGTCCCAGCCACGCACTGAAGTCCTGGTTCTGAAGCCAGGATCACCTGTGGATCCCAAATTCAGACTCCCACATTCGTGTGTGCTCCTGGCTTTAAGAGTAGGAGCGGCTGAGATGCTGCAAGATGCAGAGCAGAGCAACCAGGTGGAGAAGCCGGGGGGGGTGGGGGGTCTGCACAAGATTTTAGGAGGCTTGAGCACTTGCCTTTTTTTTTTTGTTTGTTTTTTTAAGCTGCCGCTTGTAACTGGGCCTCAGGTTCTGCCCCAGAGCCTCCTGCTGCAGCACTGTCCCCAGCTGTGAAGCAGAGCTGGCGATGCTGTGCGGGAGCCTTGCTCTGGGATGTGGCGGTTCCTGGCGCGAGCGTCCTTGGGGGCATCACCGGACACCTACCCGCTAGCCAGGGTGGGCTGCAGGCCGTCCTATGCCTCCACCAGCAGGTCCAGTGCTGGGCTGTGGAGAAAAGAGACTTTTTTTGTTTCTACATCTCATGTTTTTTTAATAGCACTGGATCTTGCAGTGCTAGCTCAGTCCTGGTCCAGCTCCTGCCTTGCCTGCAGGGAGGAGCAAAGGAGGTGCAGTGTACCCCTGGGGGACACTGTGCCGTATCCCCCTAGCTGTGCAGTGAGCCACAGCTGCAGCCGCTTGGAGCAGGATTTGTCATGCAGAGGAGGCACTCGCTGTGCTGGGGCCGGGCTCCTCTTGGGCTGTGGGGCTGCAGAATTTGGTAGGGTGAGGAGAGAACCCAGCACCCTTGTGGCATCCAGCCCCTGAGCCGTAAGCCAGAGGACCTGGCCCAGCTTTGCTGCGACACAGCCGGGGACAGGCAGGCTGGCGCTGCTCCAGCATCCCGGCTGCGGTACCTGGGATGTGGGCACCCCTGGGTGCTCAGCGGTGCTGGGCGCGGAGCAGGGCTGGCAGCAGCTGCACTGGGTGCCCTCCCACGGTGCAGACGTGAATCACAGCTCAGTGCTCTCCCTGCTTGCCTGGTAAAACCCCGCTCCCAGGGCTGGGCTGTGCTGCTACAACTCTGTCAGGCTTGGTTCTCCGGAGTGTGCTTTTAAGGTTGACTTCCAGCCCTGGGGAGGCTGCGAGGGAGGATCTAAGATTTGCAATATCCACTTTCTGAGGCCAATGTACCTTGTATGTAGCCTGAAGTGAAGCCCAGCTGGTAGTGTGGCCAGAGTAGGCATCACCTTGACTGTCCCCAGCGCCACATGCCATGCACATGCCTGGCGTGGTGGCATTAAGCACATGAGGCAGGCAGCTTCCTATCCAGGAGGTCCCCATCCTGTGACGTGCCCATGCAGGGGTGGGTTTGGGGTCACGAAGACCTGGCAGCTGCCTGGTGATGCCAGCCTCCCCCTCCAGAGCAGCCTGTGGTACCCAGTGGGGCCAAATCTTGACTGAGTGGGAGATGCCGGGAGGGGGAAGGACGGGCCAGGCACGCAGTGCCCGTTGCGGGAGGTGCAGTCGGGCAGCTCAGGACTGGTGTGTTTTACCACTGTGTTTTTTCCCCTGGTGCCGCAGGCATTTTCATTGCTGGTCTAAGCTAAAGCACATGTGCACAGTCCTGCTGGCAGGAACCGACCCTTTGCAAAGCCCAACAGGGGCAGCAGCACATGGTCCTGCTCTGGCAGCTCTCAGGGCCCAGCTTGCTTGGGCTGGTGGCAAGGATCTCTCCCCGCACCCCCCACCCCCCCAGCCATGCCCGGGGTCCCTCAGCACCCCCAAAAGTTGCTGCAGCGATGCAGGCCCGGGGTCTGGGCGAGGGGTCTACTCCAGCCCCACTGTTCGCTGGTCAGACCGGAGGAATCCCCCCCACCTCAGCTTTTTCTGTGATTTGGCCAGTTTGGAATGGTCTTTTCCCACTGAGCCTGGAGGAGGGGAAGAGAAAACCCAAACTTGCTCCTGCTGGTTGTGCTGGGACGCTCTTGTAGGAAGGAGCATCCCCAGCACGGGGAACGAGCCAGCCCCTCCACCACTGCCTGGGGAAGGGAAATGCCACAAGCAGTTTCACTCCCCTTGCTTCTTTGTCACGAAACCCGAAACAGGCTCACTTTGTAACTTAGCATCCAAAGAGCTAAATTGAAACAATCATTTGCCACCGCGTTGTTCTCAAATGATGACAAAAAGCATTTCCTTCTGCAGCTGTTCAAAGGCCACGTTGCCAGCATGTCCGTCCCCTAATAAGAAATGTCAGTCACATCCCTGCTGGTTTTTGTGAAACGTTTTGATTTGGATGGAACCACATTTTTCCAGCAGAATAGGTTTCCTTTGAACATTATCCAGGCCGAGTGTGCAGGCACCAGGCTGCGGGGAGGTGGCAGCGCAGCCCTGCCTGGCCTCACTGGGGACGCAGTGCTGCCAGGGGCCGTATCCTGGCACAGCCCCGGTGCAGCAGCAGCAGCCTAGGGCAGCAGCTGCGTTTCGCTCTGTTTCAGCAGCTCTTTGTGGCACCAGGACCTGGCTGCACAGTGCTCGGATCGCAACCGTGAGCTCTCCTGGGAGATGCCTGGTGCTGAGCAAGGACATTGCCCACAAGTGCAGTTTGCCATAACAGGACTCCGGGCTCCAGAGAGCCCTCGAGTTCACCTTAGTGGGGTTTTCAGGCAGCGTTGGAGGGCTGAGGAGGTCTGCAAGCCCATCCCATGTCCTTCTCAAGGAAGAAAATGTGTCCCGGAAGGAACTGAGCAAAGCCAATTCTCAAAGCCTATTTAAAGCAAGCAAACAGTCCATGGGATTTTGGGGATGGGCTGAGCAAGCAGCCAGCCCCAGAGCTTCCAGGGCTGAGGAGGGCTGACAGCCCAGCGCCCCTGCTCACTCCAGGCCCTGGCAGTTCAGTTTGGGCACCAGTAAACACACGTTGGTTGTGTCCTGGGGCCGAGAGCCACTCCTGCCGATCTCTGGGGCTTGCTCACAGCAGCAGAGCTGTCTGCAAAAGCACCGAGTGCTCAAATCAGTGACCAGGCAACAGCTTCTGCATGGCTTTTGGTGGCTTCTTTGCTTTTAATGATGTTGTTGTTGGCTGTGGCCAGACGGGGCTGGCGGGGAGCACGTGGTGTATTTATTGCTGGCGGTTGTTGCTCCCTGAACCTCCCCTGTAAAGCACCCGGGCTGTTGGACTTGGTGAAGGTGGGTGGTGGTCGAGCGGCTGCGCTGTTCCTGGCACCCAGGGGTGGGGCAGAGCCCCAGTCCTGCCCTTCAGCCCTCCTGGCCCCAGCAGGAGCATCTGTCTGAGCCCCCACATCCCCACAACCCCATCCCAGTGGCACCATGGTCCCCGAGTGGTGGCAGCATTGTGAGGAGCAGCCAGGGGATGCTCCCAGCAAGGCACCATGGGGACATTTCGTGTTTCCCTGGGGCTTTCCCTCTCTGCTGCCCTCTCCAGGGTGAACAAAGAGGCAAATGGCATGCCCCCATGCAAGGCAGGGGACCAGTGCTGGTGCCACGGAGACAAACCGCAGCACCCTTAGTCCTCTGATCAGGCGCTCTGTCCCGCCCAGGGCCACCAGCCCCTGTCCCTGAGGAAAGGCTCACTTCCGATTTAATAGGGCAGCTGCTGTCTTCGTTAAGTGGTGCTGGCTTATTAAGAGTGCATTTTTGAGGCTTAGCAGCTCCACAGAGCCATCTGGGAGGGACGGTGCCAGCAGCGGAGCCGCCGCATGTGGCTGAAGGAGGCAAGAGTCCGCCGCTAGCTCTGCTGAGCCACACTGGATGCAAGTGCCACGGTCCCAAGCCCCAGCAGGGGATGATGCTCCTGTTCAGTGCCCACCCACATCTGGGGAGGCAGCCTGGGGGGGCTGCAAGGAGCCAGTCAGGATCTGGGTGGCATGAGCCTGCTGAGCAAGGAGCCAGCGTTATGGGGCAGTGGCGGCCGGGACCCCATGGGATGCTGGCAGTGCCATGCCCCTGGAAGAGCATCACTCGGGGTGCGAGCTCCCCAGCCTGGGGCTTGCAGGGGATGGGGTCTGGCTCCCACCCTTCTCCAGGAATGGATCAGGGACAGATGATCTTGTCCACGGGGCTGGCGGCTTGGCCGTGCCTGCCAGCTCTGCTCCCGCAGGCAGCGCAAAGGAGATGTGCAGCAATCCCTCTTCCTGCTGGGGCTCTTCCTCCAACCGCCATGCCATTATCTTCCAGCAGCGCTTTCTTTAATTTCCTATTGCCACGGGCAGTGCCGGCAGCCCCGCCGCGACATCTGCCCCTTTGCAACGTCCCGCACGGTGAGGGCTGGAGCAGGGCTGCCCAGGCCGCAGATAGGTACGGGGAAGGTGAGGGGGGTCTGGAGGTTGGCATGGGCCACAGCCAGGGAAATTGGGGTTGTGCTCAGCGTTGCAAGGCAGGTGGGAGGTCGAGGGGGGGGGACAAGCTGTTGGGGAAGGACTGATGGCCATTGCCCTCCTTGTCCTGCTGAGGCCATGCTCCTGCCTCTGCTGGTACCGATCCCGAGCAGCAGGAGACACAGCCAGGCAGGACAGACTGGAGTGTCACCATCCTGGGACCTCCGGGGCTTGGTGGCGGGGCTCAGAGAGTGAAGCACTGCGCTTCTGGAATCTGCGTGGCTCCTCCTAGCCCACACGGGAAGCCCTGGACCAGGAGGACGTCGGGCAGGTCGCGGGGATGCGGCTGACTGCTGCAGGCGGCACTGCCGTGGTGTGGTGCGGCCGCATCGGCGTCTGAGCATGCAAAGGTCCAGGCGGCTGTGACGTGCTGCGCCGCGCAGCCCCACCGCTATTTACCCTGCTCCTGTCGTCTGCAGCCCTCTTCATCCCAGCATCTCCCGACTTTGAACCTCCTCCAAACCAACCTTTCGGGGTTGCCGAAATTTCCGTTCCCAGCGTGCCGCTGTTGCCGTCTCGGGAGGAATTCCTCATTTGTTAGCTCTGGAGCAGCGCTAAGTGCTTCAATATGTCGGCAGCTGCTGCTGGAGTCGGACAGTAAATGCTAATGTGATATTAGGCTATGCACCGTCCAAAACCCACTGGAAGGGTTTAGTGCAAATTGGATTTACAAACCTCTATCGGGTCTCCCTGCCCTCAGCAAAGCATTGTAATCCCTGGTGGGCACCTTGACAAGCCTGATCCTTCTGGGCAGAAACAACAGATATCAGGAAAAGGGCAGCGGAGACGGAGGGATTCCCCAGTGCCAGGCTTGAAGTGGCATCACGAGTGCCTGCGGTCTTGCTTTCGCCACCCTGTTTGTCAAGGTGGTGGGAAATAATACGTGGTGTCCCTCAAGGGCCGTCATGCTCCAAGGGCATTTTTGCAGTGGGGAAACTGAGGCATGGTGCAGCAAGGCCACCCGCCATGTACCATGACGCTGGCTGGGGCTGCAAAGAAGGAAAACTCTGCCAAGTGGAGAAGACAAGAGCGGCCACAGATGACGTTCCCCTGGCATCCCACTGCCCCTGTGCTGCTGTGCCCGCCTGGTCCCACTGTGGCTTCCCCTGGCTGGGGCAGGAGGAGGCTCTGCCCTGTCAGGGGCCAGGCGCCATAGCAGTGTGTAGATACCAGCAGTGTCGAAATTGGCCCAGAGGAGAGCACATCTGGGGCCCGGGCTCAGTCCCTCTGCCAAAATTTAAGCTTTTAACCCTATTTCCTGAGGCACTGGGATTGTTCAAACAAGCCACAGTAATTAGTTTCCTTCAAAAAACCACCCCTTTCTGGCATCACATGGTTATTTAGTGTCAGAGGGTGGCTCGTCACTCCAAAAAAACTGTCATTTGGATCAGGTTTTCGCAGGAGTGGGACATTTGGGGCTGCAGAAGTTCTGCTGGGCAATGCAGGAGGCTGTGGTGGGTGCTCAGACCGGGCTCGTGGCAGCGCTGTTTGCCAGCACCCTTGAGTGCCTGTGCACTCTTGCTGGTGTTTTTTTGGCTCGAGTTATCACTGATTTCCTGCAGGGCTACAGGAACCATCCTGGGTTTGCTGCAGGGAAAGATTCTGGGGAGAATTCTCCTGAGATTGACAGGAAGGATTTCACACCGTATTTTTTATTTTCTCCGCCCACTAGCAAACAGTCATTTCTGTGTTGTTGTTGATTTTGTTTGTTTGTTATCTCAGCATTTTGTTTTGCAGTCTCTGTTTATTCCCACCTTTCTCCCTGCCAGAGGAGCGATTTCACGTTGTCACAAGCCACGCTCCCTGCTCTGGCTGACACTGAGCGATACAATCAGGAAGCATTTTCCTGTAATTTTATCTCTAATTACCCATCTCTTATCACAAAGGGCGGTTTCTGCTGCTGCTTGGAACTGACTGACTCAGCTTATAAAGGTTATAAAAGGCTTTAAAGGAGTCACCCCCTTGGCAGAGGTGCCAAGCGATGGGGACATCAGCAGGGACATTGCCAGGTGGTGGGGATGATGGCAGCTGAGGTTTGCTCCGTCCCCATCAGTGCCGCAGGCTCCTGGGCTGAGGCCAAGAGAATGGGGCTGTGGTGGGGCCGTGGCGTGTCCTGTGGCTGCCAGCTCCATGGCTGGGTGACATGGCACCCTGGGTGGGGAGGTGGCAGCAAGGTGGCTGCCTTTAAGCTGCTTTCGCTCCCTGAAGTCCGAAGCGAAGGAAGCAGTGGCAGTATGGATGGGGACCAGAGCGTGGCCGCTCAGTCTGGTGGCAGCAACCTGGGGGCAGCTCAGTGGGGCCGGGAAGCTGTGCCCCAGCCTGGCTGCTTGCTCTGAGACCCCACACCCACAGTCAAGCCTTGGCATCCCTCCACTGCAATGGCTTGGTGCGCAGTGTGGATGCTGCTGCTCCATCCCTCTGCCCTCGGCTGCATCACACGGGCTTGGCAAGGCCTTTTATTAATTTAATTTTAACCATGGTGGCTTTGTGGGGTTTGTTTTGTTTCATTTGGTTTTGGGATTTAAATTTTTTAATTTTTTTTGCCATCTGTTTAAAGGGATGTAAACCAATCCTGTCCTGATTCAGGCTGAATGTAGATGTCATGTCAGTGTGGGAGCAATGCAGCTTGCTGCGGCTTTGCATGCTTGGCCGCTGGCCTCTGCACCGCCAGCAGTGCCTGGCCCCTTCTGGCCTCCTCCTAGCCCCTATGGCTTCTGCGGAGACTGTGGCGGGGCAGGGCTTCTGCGGGCGCCCAGAGCAGCAAGGGGACAAGGGGCTGGCTTCCCTGCGGTCGGCCCTTTGGGAGGTGAAGGAGGGAAAGTTGAGCTGCAGGGAGAGCTCTGGAGCTCCTCGTGCCAGGCCGGTTTTCACTTAGGCAAAAGCAGAACCATGTGGAGTGCGGGCTCTGGTTTTAGTTAGAGCCTGTGGGGAGAGCTGGGGAGGGAGTGAGCGGCTGGAGACCGGCGGCCGCTGTGAGGTTGGAGATACTCCCTGGGCACTGCTGATTTTTGCCTTTGAAGTGCTGAGCAGCCCAAGAGCCCTCACCCCGCCTGGGTGCCTGAAATTCGCGTGTGGTTCTTGTAGGGTGCCCCGTGTCCCTGGCTGCTCTCTGCGAGGGGTCACCAGCATGGGGACGGTGGCGCTCATCCTGTGTCCCCAGAGCAACCCTCGGAACAGAGCTGGAGATGGGGATATCTTCTGTCTTCCTCTCCTTACTGCCTATGATTACTGTCAAAAGAGCAGGAAAATTCAACAGTTAAGCTCAGGTCAGGGCTTGGGGCATTTTTCCTTTTGATGCTCCCCATTTTTCCACCAGTTTTGCCATTTTGGGGCTGTTCTGACCCTGCAACATTGGCGGTCTCACTGCAGCCTTTCTCAGCACAGCATCCACCCTGCTGCTTTCAGATGCACCGATGCCATTTGGGGGCTGTATTTCCAAAGAGCAGGTCAGGAACTTAGGAAACATTTGAGGAAAAGTCTGTCTGGACACCATGGTGTCCCCATCCCCACCATCAGTATTTTGGCCTCTGGGAGCTGCTCACTCTAGAGGCTTCTCCAGTGCCATCCTTGGTGTGGGGCCACACTGGGAACCCAGGGCTGCAGGATCCACGAGCGCCGCAGCCCCGGAGCTGCTCTGCTGCAGCATGGAGTCGGGATGGAAATTGTTTAATTCCTGCAGAGTGAGTCATGAGGAGCCAGGATTTCAAAGCAGCTTGGCTCCCATTTAAGGCACTAAAATAAACAGTGTGGCAGGTGGAAACTCTCTCTGATGTCCCGTCAAGGCCTTGATCTTTCCAAGTGTTTCATTTGCCAAAAACCTCGGCCACTCTATGGTCTCATCCATTCTCATGGCGTGGCCGAGTCTGAGCGCTTGAAAATAATGAATCAATGCCCAGAAGCATGAATCGACTGAAAATTTATGACATACTTACAATATAATGTCTTTTGGGTGCTCTGGCTTCTGGGCTTTGAAGCCCAAGGACCGAAAGTTTGCACATCTCCTCTTCCCCCTCCCTCCGCCCAGGAAGGAGGATTTAGGGTAAAAGAATGAACCCTGGCTTCTGCCCCTCACCTTGCACCATTGGGAGCTGAGGATTTGAGGAGCTGGCAGACACCTGAAGCACATTGTGAGAGTCTGCTTGAAAACTGGATGTGGTTAGGAAAACAAGAGCTCTGAGAAAACCCGAGAGCATGAGAAGCAGGCAAAGCCCAAGCAGCCCAAAATACGTTTGGGTTCTGTGCCGTCTGTGGAACGGGAGCGCTGCTTTCCCGTTTCTCAGGGAAAGGCAGCAGAAACACGAGTGCTTGGAAGCTGGAGTGAAGAAAACTCCGACTGGAAATCAGGCTCTGCTGATCCTGTGTTTTACTGAGCAGTGGGGGCAACGAAGCACTGCAGAGGGGGTCTGTAGGGCTGAGGGGTGGACTTGCTCCTTCGGGTGGAAATCGGAAGCCCTGCTAGGAGCAAGGCAGAGGTGCAGAGAGCTTGCCCCATGGCTCGGCCACAGCAGAGGGGAGCCAAGATCACCATCTGCTTCTCTCCAGTCTCGGCAAGTGATGAGCCTTGGCCGTGCTGCTGTCTGTTGTTTTTTGTGAAATTTCCAGTTTGTCAGGACATGGATCCTCGTCTCTTCCACCTGTGGAGCATCTGTGGAGGAGGCTGGTGGAGCATGGGCTTGGTTTTGGTGCTTGGCTCCTGCAAAGTGGGGCTGATGGAAGGGTTTTCTCCTTCAGGATTGAGTTTCCTGCTTGGCAGCAGGCACAGCGTGGCTGGATTTGTACGGTCAAATTGATGGATTATCAGGAGGATGCAGGAGAATACGGCACTTTTGGGCTGTTCTCCAGAAAACGGGAGAGAAAAGGCCTTTGGCCTTTCATCAAGCCCAGGAGCATAATGGGGCTGTAACGTAGCTGCGAGTGCCCAAACCCTGCCAGGACTCAGCCCCAAAACCTCTTTGCAGCAAGCCAAGGGCATGGGTCCCCACGCATTGCTGCAGCATGGCCGTATGGCAGGGCTGATGTAAACGCGCAGGAACAGCCTGCAGTGGCAACAGCCCGTGAAACCATTGCTGCCTGATGGGGTTTGGATCCCAGAGAGCTGCAGCAAGAGTGGAGCGGGGTGCCCGGGGCATGCTCGGTTTGCCTGGGGACAGGAGGGCATTTGGTGCGGCTGCACAAGCACCGGGCACCCTCGGTCAAGGCTGTGTCCCTGAGCCGTCCTAGCTCCACACCCTCATTTCTACAAAATGGCTTTGAGCCAGTGGGACAAGCTGCAAGCATGGAGCCCAGTGGTGGTTCTGTATGTCTGGGGCACGGCGTGTGGCAGAGCCTGACCCCGGAGACTTGTGACAGTCACCCTGCCCTGCTGAGCATGTCGGCCTGGGTCTGGTGATGCTAGGCAGTGCCTGCGCCTTTGCATTGCAGAGAAATGGCAAAGAGACTGGAGCAGCAGCAGCAGCGAGGCCCTGCTGGGACTGCAAGGTCTGGGCTGGGAAGACCCTGATGTTTCCTTGCTGGCTGTGCCAGTGGGACCAAACTTTGGGCACCACAAATGCTCATCCCAGCAGATCCAGTCCTTGGGGTGCCCCAACTTCTTTTGCAGGAGGGAGGAAAAGGGAGAAGGCTATGGGGATGGGGACAGGGAAGGGGCTGCACCTGGTGGGCTTTCCCTGATGTCTGAGCAGGGCCCAGCAGAGCAGTGCCACCCGTGGAAGCAGCTGGGGGCCGGTGCCTGTTGGTGTGGGGCTGTCCAGTCACAGCTTTGTGTCAGAAGCCCTGAGCACTCACAATTATTTATTGTTGCTGGGATTGGGTTTAGAATAGGTGGAAACCAAAAAGACAGGAGGGCGCAGTTCAAGCATCAGCCTGGGTGAGTCATGGGCTGCGATGCGTGTGCGCGCTTTTCCTTTTCTCCCCCTCGAATTTCAGCTTTCCCCATGGGTTGCCACATGTAGGCTGTGGCTTTTTAGAGCAAGAGAAACTGAAGGCAGAGACTGGAATATATATATATATATATTTTATTATTGTTTTGCACACTGGAGCCAGGGTTCTGGTCTTTTGAAAGGTCACCAGCAAGCGGGTGGGGGACACAATTTCTGGCTGCCGAAATAGGAGGCTGTTTTATGGGATGTGCGGCAAGGCTGAAACCGCCCTGCTAAAATGTTATGGGCTCAAAATGAGCCAGAGGCCCTTCCCTGCAGCCGGCTGGCCATGTGGTGCTGCCCCTGCTCCTGCCTCTGCCCCTGCCCATGGCCTCTCCTGCCTGGCTCGGACCCTGTACTACCGCTGTCAGAGTGGCACCACGGGCCATGTCCCTTCCCCGCATCCAAAGCTGCCGCTGCATGTTTCCCTTGAGGCAGCTGTTTCTTCCTAAGGCTTTTATTCCCCTTCATTTTGCATGCTGTTGGAGAGTGAACTGCAATTTTCTCAGCCCTGCGTGCTTTAGCAGCCATGCCATGATGCCTCGCTGGGATCTATTTGACGCCCGTGAGTGTTTTTGGTGCCTGTTCCCCACTCCTGCCAGTTGCTTGAGCTCTTGACTCACAGGCGAAATCTCAGCTTCAAGGCACTTAATCATTGTGATTAATGGTGGGGCAAACACCCAATGGCCACAATCATCCTCCCTGTGGCAGCTTTGCTGGGGCTCATGGGGCCAGCACCGTCCACCCTGTGTGTGCCCACCCCATGAGCCAGCTGCGAGCACTTGCCCCGACTCGTGAAGCCACAGCACGAGTTTTGCAGCGGGTGCTTATCGGCTCGGTGTCTCAGCCAGCACTGCCTCCTGGTACCACGGCAGGATTTCATGCTCTTACCTCCTTATATGGCTAAACTATTCTTTTTCTATCTTGGCATTGTTTATAGCCCAGTTGAAAATATTTAGACTCTGGCTGGGTTATACAATTATCTTGTAACCTACAGGGCATGTAATTACTATTAGTTAACATGTAATTATCTGCATCCTGTAAAATAAAGTGTTGCTGGCAATGGGACAGCATTCTCATTGTTTTCCACAATAATGGTAAAAGTGAATCTGTCAAATTCCATTTTAAAATAAACATTTTCCCCCAGTAAATTCTATTTGGCAAATATTGCTAAACTGGGCAGTGGGTATTTTTTTTTTTCCCCTTCTCTTCTTCCCCCTCCCATCCCCTCCCCCCTGTGGAAAATTTATTTAAAAAGGAGAAATGTTTGGAGTTTGCGAGGAGCTGAAATGAGAAAAAGGGGCTGGGAGGCGACTGCGAGTCAGTGCTGCTTTCCGACGGCTGGCATTGATGGGGATTTAATGGCTGACAGCTCGCCAGCAGGCATTCGGACCCGACCTCCCACGGCCCAGCAGGGTTGCGCTGGCGCCTCTCAAATCCTACCACGTCCAACCTGCTTTGGATGGACAAAATCCAGCGGTGTCAGGTAAGGGCATCCGCTGCCTCGTCCCAGCCGCCTGCAAGGTTTGTCTCCCGCGCTGCAGCCCCGAATTTTGGCCTGCCTGTGGTCCCTGCGTGCTGGTGCTGCTCCTGCCCACTGCGTTGCTGGATGCCGGGATGCACCAGGGCTGTTCTTGAGGTTTTTGTGATTTTTCGCTAGTTTTGACAGAGCGGGGGCAGCTGTGTTGGTCCACTGGCGGGGCAGGGATTTGTGCAGAGGTCAGGCAGCATAACCCTGAACCCCAGTGGGGTCTGGGCTCTGGGTGAGCCGGTGGCTGGCGGGGGCAGAGCAGGCTGTAGCGGGGCTCAGTGCAGGGTGAGGACGATGGAGCGGGGGTGGGACGTGGCTTTGTCCGTCCTTTACTCGCAGCCACCCGTTGGGGTATCGGCCCCAGCACGACATGGAGATCCAGGCACCAGAAAGGAGGCTTAAATGCATCTGATGAGGCTGCCTGCTGTAAGGGATGCATGGGACGAGGACATCTCCTTGTCCCCGCTGTCACCAACTGGGACACACCAGCCAAGAGCCACCTTTGCCTTTTCCCTGCGCAGCACAGCCTGGGGCTTCAGCACATCTCTGTGCCTCAGTTTCCCCACCGCAAAGCTGGACCAGTCTCGGGGGTGGAGGGGATGGGCTGGAGACACGGGGCTGGGGGTGAGAGAGGGGGCCACGGGCGAAGGCCGTATAATAAGGATATTTGTTTTGCCTGTTTTGCAGAGTTTCAATGTTCTGACTTGCTCTAAGATGAAGGTATGGAAGTTTGCAGCCATTGCATCGATGCTCCTCAGTTCCATGTTATCCATTTTAGTTTGTAGAGACATGTTCAACGGAAGCCGGACATACAGCCCCTTGCCTTCCTCGCTGTCCTCACGGGCATCCTCCTCTTCACTGCCGGCGGCTCCGCGGAGACCCCCCCGGGCCCTGCCACGCCACAGCTCGCTGCTCGCCCAGTGTAAGCTGCTGCGCCCGCGCCCCGGCTGCTCAACACCAGCGGAGGCTGTTTTCAGCTCGCCTGAGGCTGAGCCCATAGACACCACCGTGCCCTCAGGTGTTCACCCAGGCGTGCTCACCCTGCTGCCTCCCTTCCCTCTCTTGCTCCTGCATCTGCGGGTTACAAGCGTTTAGCAAGGAGCCGGGTCAGGAGGCACTGGTCCCTAGAAAACCATGCATGGAAAACGCAGCCTCCGGGCAACAAAGCTTTGTGCAAGCACATCAGCTCTTCATGCAGGGAAACCAAATGCAAACAGCTCATTTTAATGCAAAGAAGCTGCTTTTTTTTTCTTTTTTTTTTTCACCAAATGGCTTTTTTTCTTTTTTTTCCTTTTAATTTCCATGCTGTTTTTAAAAATGTGAAATGTCAAATGGGAGCTCAAAGCAAGGGGGAACAGCTCCATCCTGCTGCGAGGCAGCGACTTCCCCCAAAGCTGCGCTCATCCCTTTGCACTTGCTGGAAATCCCAGGCATGTTTGCTTTTATTCCAAACGAGAAGAACAACTTTTTGGTTTGAAATTTTGAAATTGATGACAAGCTGTCAAATTATGCTTTTCTCCTCGTTTCCATGCTTCTCCTGGCACTGAGTTGGACCAAGCCTAGCCTCAGAGTTAGGATAAAGGGACAAAGATGTTGCCAGCAGTGTCGGACACTGTCTGCTTGTTGGCCATGGCCATGGTTGTGTGCACAGGGATTTGTTGGGCAGCCCTTTCGCTGAGGCAACAGGGAATCATCACAAATATTCAATTTGTCGGTGTTTCTCACCACCCCATCGTGGCTTTTCTGCAGCATCACCTCGTGGTGGGGACCAGGCAGTTCACCCATGTTTTTGCACATCTGCAAGTTGGGGTGATGCCACCGAGGACCATCGCTGGCACCGTTAATTCCCCTGTGCTGCTTGGTGCAGGCGCAGGGTCCTCCCGTGTCCACCTGCAGGTGCCAGCACCCGCCCGTGCCCCCATTGCTGCTCACGCCCTGGTGTCATGCTCCTGCTGGAGCAGCTCTGCTGCCTGATCCCTAGCCACAGCAGTGCTGCCACTTGCCATCTGGAAAGGACGAGCACAACAGATAGTAGTACTGCTTTCTGTCCCCCAAATTTCACTTTTAAGCATGCGCTTGATGTTGTGCAGGGAAAGAGGCTGTTTGGGACAGCTCTGGGCAGGGGAAAAAACAGACAATAGAAAGAAAGGGGAGGGAGTTGCGTGTGTTTTTTTTGTGGGTCCTGACTTTTTGCAGGCAGTGGCGGTGGCAGCAGCACAACAAGGAACCTCCACGGGGTCTCAGCCCCGTGCATGCAGGGTGCGACCTGGCCGGGGCACTGAGTGGCCCCGCAGTGGCTACTGGCCCTGTGTCTTCCCTGTCCTCACGGCCAAGGGCTGGTTCAAGCAGCCACTGTGGTTTAGCAACATGTTGTCGAGCTCAATTTTGCAATTTTCTGGGAAACCTTGCATGGAGGGAGCAGGGAGCCAGCACTGGGGTACATCCACAGCTCCGGGGGACACCCACCAGGGGGGACACCTGCTAACGGCCGCCCCTTTTCTTGCAGACAGCAGCTTGTTCGAGAGCTACACGGAGGGGGAGATCCGGCAGCTCATCTCGGCACTGGTGGAGCGCTACAGCCAGGCCATGAACTCAGGCGGCCATGAGCTGCCACTCTTCCCCAAGGCGGGCAACCGCATGAAGCGCGCACGAGCTCGCCACAAACCCTGCGCCCTGAAGGAGTTGGAGGTAAGCGTCAGCGAGCTGGGCCTGGGCTATGAGTCAGATGAGACGGTGCTGTTCCGCTACTGCAGCGGCACCTGTGATGCAGCCGTCAGGAACTACGACCTCTCGCTGAAGAGTGTACGCAGCAAGAGGAGGATCAGGAAGGAGAAGGTCCGGGCTCGGCCCTGCTGCCGGCCACTTTCCTATGACGACGACGTCTCCTTCTTGGATGCCTACAACCGTTACTACACCGTCAACGAGCTCTCGGCCAAGGAGTGTGGCTGTGTGTGAAGGGCCGGGGCGGCCAGGCGGAGGCGATGCCCCAGAACCACCGGCAGCGAGGCCAAGGGGCCACGGTCTGTGGTGAGGATGGGGACGGGCCCTGCACCGCTGCCTGCCCCAGGGATTCTTCCCATTTGGGGCAGTGGCGGCTGTGGGAGGAGAAGAGACTGCGATGCTCGTTTATTCCCAAGCGCTGCTTCCTGGCTCACGTACACGTGTGATGTGACTGTACAGGACTGTAGAGGAAGCTGTAAGTGCCGTCGGAGGCTGCAGTCATTGAGGGGTGGTCTAGGGGTGCCAGTGGGTGTGCAACACATGCGCAGGGTGTGCTGTGCACGCAGGGCACTTCGCAAGCTTGGGGTGCGTGCACATGGGGTGTGTTGAACACAGCGTGTCACACGTATGGGACAGATCACCAGCTGAAGGGGGGGGGTGCAAAGCAGGTGTGAACTGCACGGAGGTGATGAGTCCAGGGTGCGTGGGGCGGTAGGAGCAAGAGGCTGCACTGCAGGGCTGTGCAGGTGGTGCCATGGTGCTGAACAGGATGTGCTACAAGCACAGTGCGTGTTACGGGGGGTGTTACGGGCACAGGGAGTGTTAAACAGCTGCGGGTGCCCTCAGGCGGGGGCTGAGCCCCACGGGCTGAAGCTGCCCTGTGTGTGGAGTTCCCTGGTTTCACTGCAGCCACGCTGGGGTCCCTACGCTGCACAGGGGTGGTCCCATGCCCCCAGATTCCCCGGTGAGGAGCGGAGCTGCATGGACACTGGTTTGTGCTATGGGGAAAGGGTCTGGCTCTGCTCCCTGTGCCCGCTTGTGCCCTCTTTGTGATCACCTCACACTCCACAGCCTGGGCTTGTCTTTTTAAAACTCGGGATAATCTGAAGTAACTGGATTAACCTCTCAACCCCTCTGCGGGCAGTGGGGCTGGAGATGTGCCACCACCAGGGAGGGGACAAAGCACCACGAGACCACTGGCAAAGCTGGGTTGGCAGCGTGGCTGGGAGCACCCATGGTTTGGGATCCCCCGAAAGCCAGACTGGCCCTGCCAGATGCGGCACGGGTGTAATTCCCATTGCCTTGCAGGGTGGTGGGGCTCGAATTGTGCGCGGGAGAAGGCTCAGGCCTGGGCTTTGGCTACGGTTCGCATTTACAGCAGTGTCACTCTTGTTTACTCTGCGGAGAAATAAATGAGACCGCAGACTTTTGCATTCTCTGGGCAGGCTAAATTTGTTGCCTGGGATTGATGGGTTTTCTCCCCTTGGCCTTCTTCCCAGAAAAAGCAAATCATAAACAGAAGGAGAATATTGGTGTCATGTCCTGGGCATTAACCACCGCGAGTGAAAACGCTCTGCTCACAGCCCCGATGGCAGTGGTGGCCCCGCTCCTGGCCCAGCTGTGTGATGGAGCGGGGAGCAGTTGTGCTGCTCCAGGGGCTATGTGGGATTTTGGGGTGCAGACCTGGGACGCAGCAGCCCCTGGCTCCCCCCCGACAGGGCAGGCAGTGGGAGGCTGGGGGGGGCGGCAGCGGCCTGACCCCTGCATGGGGCCGGGCTGGCTTTGTGCTTTCCATCCAGCGGCCGCTCTTGGCTGAGCGGAGCCAGGATGTAGCGACGCAATGTAAACACCATCCTTCAGCAGGGCTGGCCGTGCACCCAGCGTCCCCGTGAAAGCAGCCTGCATTCTGTAACACTGAGTTTTCCCCCTCACCACTGGGAAAAGGAGACGGTGCCGTGGGCATGGGGTGCGAAGCCTGTCTGTGGGGCACTGGCACGGGTGGATGCACCCTGGGACACAAATGCTGCTGAGATGGCAAAAGCTGTGTGACATTGCAGGTGCGCGGAGCTGGCTGCTCGCAAAACGCTTTTGCAAAGTGCTGCAGCAACGTGAGGGCTGCATGGGAGGGGAATGAGAAAGATGCCCCCCAAAATAAGCAGCCAGGGGCTGTGCAGTAGGAGTAGAATGGAGGCAGCAGAGGGGCACTATCAGTGTGGTTGCTCATGGCAGATAAGCGGCTCACTCCTGACTAAAAAAAAATAAAATACACCCAAATCTAATAATAATAACGGCACTCTCAAGGGCTTGGGTGCTTTCCAGTTCTTACTACTATAAAACTAAAATTAGTTTTGTTGCAGAAGCCTCCAGTTAAAAAAAAAAAAAAAAGCAGGAACTCGAGCGCTAAAGGAAGGGAAGGTGCTGCAGCAGCAGTGCAGCACCGGGCCCATGTAAGGAGGGTTTGCAGCTGGACTCCCTGCAGCTGCCCCTGCCTGCATTATCCTGAGCCCAGGGAGGTGCTTGTGGGATTTCATAGCTGCTGCATTGCCCAAGTGTCTGTTTACAGCCTGTTTGTGGAAAGTTTTGAGAAATATCAGAGGGTTTTAGGGTGCTGCGATGTGCAAGAGCTCAGCAGTGCCTGCTGAGAGCAGACCTGGCGTGAGGTATGAGGCCAAAGGTCCCATCCTCCTGCTCGCCCCTGGCTGGGAGCAGTGGGGAGGTGAGGGGGCTCGGGCACCCCAGCCCCTCCAGCTGCAAAACCCTCCCTGGCGCACCCATGCATGGCACATGTCCAGCTTGCAACCCCAAAAGTTCGGGCCCATGAGGGAAAACCCAATGCACTGCGTGCATGCTGCAAATCAACGCAAAAAGCTGTGCTGAATCTTTATCTCCCCCCCCCCCCCCCCCCCCCCCCCCGGCCTTGTCTTTTTCACCCCATCGGCATCCCGCCTGCGCAGAGGAGCAGGGGAAGTGGCTGACATTCACTGCTGACGGCGCAGCGGCTGAGTGCGCTGAGCGCGGGGTTTTTGGAGTGCAGCTGGGCTGCAGCTGGGCTTCACAGCCACACGACTCCTGGAGAAGTACCGGGGCCGAGCGCAACTGTTGCGGCTGTCGCCTGAGGGTGGTTTTGGCTTGCGTGTCGCTGTCGTGCATGTTGCTTGGGGCTGTCCTCTTGGTGACACTGAGTCCCCCTGTGCCGCTGCAGGAGCATCGCCCAGCCCGCATCGTCCTGTGCTGTGCCGCTGCTGCCTGGGCAGGGAAATGTGGTTCCAATAGAAATACTGATATTTCCCTAATGCTTTCCATTTCTACGGCCCTCTCTGCTGTAATAGGAGCTGGAGCTGTCTGTAAGAATGTCTACAATGCAGAAAAGGCAAAAGGATGGAAAATTCCCTCCTCAAAGCTACAGCGAAACCTCATCTGGCTCCCTTCCTTGTCATCCCATGCATTACTTATTGTTAATAATAACAATGGTGTGTCACATCTGTCGGGGGGTGGTTTTAGTATTTTTGTGTGTCTCTTCTTGCAGCTTGCCTATCCGCTGCTGCAGCCTTGCTTCAGCATCACCCACAAGGGCAGGAGGCAAGGGTGTTTCGCAGCGTTTGAAAACTCAGGAGGTTTGGAAACACAACGAGATGTTTAAAACTATTCTGGTGGTTGTGACAGCGCAAAATATGAGTGTTATGTTATCCCGGCTCTCCAACAATGAGTTATGGGACGTTTCATTGTGTTTTACTATACACATCTCTATACGAACGCGCCTGTGTTTGTGTAATGCTGGCCGGTGCCGGAGGCACGCGAGGCGCAGCAGCGCTGGCTCTGGCTCGGCTCCGCCTGTCACTTGCATCAGTCGGGATCCCATTTGCTGACAACGGGCTCACTCCCGATTTGGTATCTGTGAGGGGGAAATGGGCCTAACATCATTGTTTCCACTCGATGAAAGCACTGGCAAACGTCGTGTTCCTTATTTAAACAGGTCCAGAAACTTGCTGGGAAGAAATCATTTTTCCCAGTTTATCAAGACAAATTATTTTTCGTTGGTATTCAAAACCTCAGCTGCCTTCTCTCAATAAATAGGGCTACCACATGTTTTTGTTCTTGGTTAAACAAGGCGTAGCCTCAAACTTGAGGCCCAAGAAGAGGAAAAAAAAAGGAAAAAAGGGGAAAAAAAAAAAAAAGCAGAGGTTTGGCAGCTGCAGGTGGGAGCAGGGTGGGCACGAGTGGAGGCAGCCCTGTCTCCATGACTCTGCTCGGCACTGTCTGCGTAAATCCATTTCCCTTCTGGTATTGTTGGGTCTGACCGACCATCTGCAGAAGTTGATGCAATGCATCTATATTTTAGATACGCTCTATTTATTCAAAGTAACTTATGTTATTTATTTAGATACCATAGTGTGCCATCTACGTAATGCGTTCTTTCTCTCTCTTTTTTTTATTAATATTTTATTTATTGATCCAAATGGTGCCAAGTGCAGTTTACATTTATTACATTTTTACCATTTATTCTAAACAATGGGAAAAAATACAGTATGATTTTTTTTAAACAAACATAAACTCGGGTGTGATACTGTTACATACTCATGGTAAAGTGAAAATAAAAGGAGAATTACATTGATTTCTCTGTCGTTCATCTTTTACTGCTGCCTATGTGTAAATGATAGGAGCACGGCATTAGGATGGGCAGGGAAATGGAAAATTTAGCTTTTCTTTCCGGAAAGCAGGGAGGAGTGGCAGAAGCTCCAGTTTCCTGCCAACAGCCCCCATTTCTTTTATTCCATCATCGTAAAACAATATTTATGCAAAACCACCAATTAAAAATGTTACCGGGACTGGGGCATTGCCTGCATGGGTTTGTATTGGTTTGGCCACATGAATCATTGTCCTTGCTTCCTGCTTGTAAAGGCTTTTTCAGTTGGGTTGGCGCAAAGGCTTGTTCCAGCCGAAGTGACCCATAGGGACGCACTGATTCTGACAAAATCATGTCCAAAAAAAGAAAAGAAAAGAAAAAAGAGAGGAGAGGAGAGAGGAGAGAGGAGAGAGGAGAGAGGAGAGAGGAGAGAGGAGAGAGGAGAGAGGAGAGAAGAGAGGAGAGAAGAGAGGAGAAGAGAGGAGAAGAGAGGAGAAGAGAGGAGAAGAGAGGAGAAGAGAGGAGAAGAGAGGAGAAGAGAGGAGAAGAGAGGAGAAGAGAGGAGAAGAGAGGAGAAGAGAGGAGAAGAGAGGAGAAGAGAAGAGAAGAGAAGAGAAGAGAAGAGAAGAGAAGAGAAGAGAAGAGAAGAGAAGAGAAGAGAAGAGAAGAGAAGAGAAGAGAAGAGAAGAGAAGAGAAGAAGATGCAAGGTTTAGATACAGTCAGCCAGAAAAACATTTCATTTGCTTATCCGGAAGCAGCACTGAGGTTAGAAGTATGTTTTATTTTATAGGGAAAACACCTCACAGTCAGCAACAGGCATTGGCTGAGGCTCTGTTGCTCTTCATATTAGGATGATTATGATGGTTTATATTTCACTTTGGGGGAAATGCTGCAGTTTGGAATCCCAGCCAAGTTCAGCATGCAGACATGTTTCCATGCTGCGGGCATGGGCAGCGCTGTGCCCACCCCAGATCTGCAGGGCATTCGAACCCTGCTTCGAACTTCCTGACCGCACTGAACAGGCATCAGCCTCTCACAGTGATCACTGCCCCCATTGAACAAGTGCTGCCCCCAGTTATTACATTGAGCATCTCCCGCATTTAATGTGTTGCTCGTTTTAACACATGATTAAGCCGTAAGTTGTTTACGCTGCCACCACATTCATGGAGCGGTGGGAAGAGCCTGCAGCAGTGTCCTGTAAAAGCATAACACCCCCTGAGTCTGTCCAGAAAAACACTTTTTTTTTTTTTCATTGAAAAATAGGCTGCAGCTATCGCATGCCCGTGGGTACAAGTTCCTACATTTGTAAACAAAACTGCTCCATCTTGAGCAAAGCCCCTGGCACCGGGTAGAGGGGGGAAGAACCAAAAAAAAAAATGCTAAAACACTTTTGAATCACAAAGGTTTATAGCGTTTTTTTTTGGGGAATGGAAAAAAAGGTCTGTTTATATTCCCCCCATCATGCCACCCAGAGGCCTGACAGCCATGGACGGCTCGTGGCCGAGTCAAATGCTCACACTTGAAGCTCTGCTCTGTAAATATTTTATGAAGCATCTTTTGAGACTCATAAATCCTTGTACGTGTGCGTGCGTGTGTGTGTGCGTGTGCTGAAGAAGCTGAGAAAGGCTGTAATCCCACTGCCAGCCTGTCCAGGAAAAGAAAAGAAAAGGAAAGAAGAAAAGAAAGAAGGAAAGAAAGAAAGAGAGAGAAGGAAAGAGAGAGAGAGAGAGAAAGAAAGAGGAAGAGAGAAAGAGAGAAGGAAAGAGAGAAAGAGAGAGAGAAAGAGAGAGAGAGAGAGAGAAAGAAAGAAAATAGAAAGAGAAAGAGAGAGAAAGGAAAGAGAGAAAGGAAGAAAGGAAGGAAGAAAGGAAGGAAGAAAGGAAGAAAGAGAAAGAAAAGAAAAGAAAAGAAAAGAAAAAAGAAAAGAAAAGAAAAGAAAAGAAAAGAAAAGAAAAGAAAAGAAAAGAAAAGAAAAGAAAAGAAAAGAAAAGAAAAGAAAAGAAAAGAAAAGAAAAGAAAAGAAAAGAAAAGAAAAGAAAAGAAAAGAAAAGAAAGGAAGGAAGGAAGGAAGAAAGGAAGGAAGGAAGGAAGGAAGAAAGAGGACAAACTGAAGTTATAATGACCAAATTGGAGAGGGCTGCTTGGAAAATCTGACTCGTTCAAGAGAACAAAAAAAATAGAAAGAAAACAATGTTTGCAGGCAACAGCATGCAGGCGAATGTGCTGCTGGGCTGGGGCTGCACAGATTTTGAGTGCAATTTCTTGGAGATTGGGTGTATGTTGCCTGCTTGCGTAGTGTATGTGGGAGAGTTTCACTGGCTGATGCTTGCTTTAAAGCCCCAGCTTGAAATCCCAAGCTCCCAAAAGATGTACTGTACTCATTTCTTCATTGTTAAATGGAAGAAGAAACAGCTAGGAAATGGTATGCTGAGGGTGCTCAACCCCACTGAATGGTTTGAGCGTCTCACAATTACCTCCTGGTAAGAAATACCGTGGGAAAATAAACCCAGCCACACTGGAAAGCCCACAATAAAAGTGAAGACCAGAGTGTACAGTTTGCCTGCCTCCAGAAAAAAAAAAAATAAAAAAAATCAAGCATATATATAGATGTGTCTTTCCCCATATCTCTTTCCTAGAAGGCAATACCAATGATGTGAAGTCCAGGAACACTAATAACTGTTGCTTCAGCTGCTGCTGGGGATTTGCGGCAAGGGAAGGAGGGAGCTCAGTGGTGCTAGACAGCTGTGGAGAAAACAGTCTTCATAGTCTCATGTTCCCTCTCCCAGTATCATCAGACAAAAAGAGAAGCAAGTTTCTAAAGCACGGTGAGTATCTGCCTGTAGGCTCAGAAAGCTGGAAATAATTGATTTTACAGGGCTGGTTCAGGCACCTTCATGCACTGAAGACAAACCTGGCTGTGATGAAGCTCTTCAGCACGGAAAGCTCCAGCTGCTGCATTTGCAGGGTTTTGGTGTATCCAAGACATTTTTGTTACCCTCCCAAATTGCAAACTGCACTGGGTGGGTGAGGATTTGTTTCTCCCAAGCTCTGCCTCGCCTCTTCTCTCCACTCTCTTATGGCCCTGGTGGCTCTGCTGGGCAGGGGTCCCATGGATGCAAAGTCTGTGGGTGCTCAATGGGGCTGCAGACAGCAGCTTCACCCTCTGCCAGGACAGCAGTTTCCTGTCCCCTGCACTGGGCTATTACCTAAGCTCTGGAAATGGTTGGGGTCAGTGGCCACTGCCCTTTCCCATCCCCAGCAGAGGGAGAGAACCCTGCACCGCTCCCCGTGCCCTGCCAGCACTGCTGAAGGCTGACCACCCCGAGCCTTAGATTGCAAAGTTATACTTACACCCTGCCCCCAAAACTCAATTTTTTATGTTATTATCTCCCCAGTTCCCCATGAGGATCAGCCTTTTGCTCTTCTTTGGGGGAAATACCCCTCTAAACCTCTCCCCTTCCCTGCTTTTTGAACCATCTCTGCCCAAAAGAGTCAGCTGGAAACATTTCAGTCTGACTCCTGTCACCTTTGGGTAAAAACAGGGGAGGTGTGGAGGAACTGAAGCATTTTCATATCATCTTTGTGAGGGAATGAAGCAGCCCTTGCACTGGCATATGGCATTTACCCAAGTGGGTGCAGATGGGAAAAACCTTTTGGGCAAGGAGGCTGCAAACCCCAGCACCAGCGTTCCAGGACTGTGGCTTTTCAGTGCGGTCTCCCAGCCCCAGGCCCTGGCACAGACTTCCAGATGTTTCCTTCGATTAAGTTGCCTCTTCCAGAGTTTCCCAGTTGCGGTGTCAGCTTTCCCATCCCGTAACAAATTCAGCCTGTGCATGGCTCTGTGTCACCCACAGGCATCCCTGCGGGATGGTTTGTGCTATATTTTGTCCTGCCGTCCCCGCGTCCCTACCAGCCCCTCCTCGAGGCCCATGGTTTAAGCCTGGCTGGGGGCAAGCTCCAACAAAGCCCCATGGTATCCTCAGGCCTGAATGCTTCAAGGACACACAAATTCGTATTTTTTGTCACGCTCTCAAAGGCTGTGGTACAATTTGGGGGCTGAGGGTGAGGTCAGCATTGATAAAACTGCTCTCTGCATATGTATTTAGCCTTTGCTCCTTCAGCCTCAGAGGCTGGCTGGCCTCGGGATCAGCAGGAGCCCTGTGGCTCCCCCAGGTCTCCCCCAGGACCCTGGAGACCCTGGGCCTCATGGAGGGATGAGGCTGACCCAGTCAGGATGTCTGCTCTGGTATTAACACTGATGCAACTGGGTACAACACCATGGCAGCTCCACCGAGAGCAGGGAGCCAAACATCTCTGCACTTGATAATCAGTCATAAACCAAAAGCAATCACCAGCAGCAACCACGCTCATAAAAGCCAACCTGCTCCCACTGGCCTCGAGCTCCCAGAAAAACCCCAGGCTCAAGCACAAAAGGCAGGAGTTGATCCCCCTGGTGCTGCCATTCCCTACCCAGAGTCCAAAAACCTGCAGGATGCGTCTCTTTATAACAGGTATCAAATGACTGCAGGAATCTATCTGCAAAGGCAGTCAGGCTTATGAGGCTGACAAGGCAATAATGGGATTTCTTGCAGCTGTTCCACAGAGCAGGCTCTCCCAAAGCACACCCTGGCAATGGCTGGAGGGGCTGCAGCAGCAATAGCCGTTAAGGGGGATGGATACATTATGTTTGGGTTTCCCTGTGGTTGGAAAAGGGTTTATCCACAAGGGGAAATAGCCCAAACTGGAGAGAATTGGCCCTCTCTGCAGGCAGAACATCTACTGAATGCACGTGTCAAGCCCTGTCCCCATGGCTGCCTATGACAAACAGTACAAAGCTCTTTCAGGTGCTCTCCTGCAATTCAACACCTCCCTCCATCAGTACTCATTTTGACACCTCAAAGCTGGCCACTGCTCTGAGGTGAGGTGGCGTCACCTGTCATCAGCCACAGAGATCATTTTGCCTTGCAGGAATGCTCCTCCTGCTGCAGAGCATGCCTCCCTAGCCTGGGGCTTCCCTTCACCGTTGAGGAGTTTTTCATGCAGGGAAAGGCATTTCCTTCCACTTGAAAACTGCTCTAGGTTGCAAAAGGTTCTTCCTCACAACTCAGCAATGTGATTTACATGCTTTGGATTTACAAACTGAAAATTTCCAGATTTTTTTTTTTTCTTATCACTCTCTTGACATACCCCCAGCAGTTGTTTTAAATCCAGTCCCTCCGCTGCCCCTCTTCCCTGCAGACCACCAGGGTAGCTGGCTCCCCTTCCATCCCCACACTAGAGGGGCTTTCCCCACCCAGGCTCTGCAAAAATGGTTGTGTTTCCTCGCTCCCAGGGTGTGTTGCCACCACAGTGTGGCATTGCCAGAAAGTGCCACCAGTGCCAGCTCTGACACGGTCCGTACATGGGGGAAGGCATCTCAGCCCAAGGCTGCAGGGCCATGCTTTGTGCCTTCCCAGAACAGGCTCTAGAAAGGCATTTTTAACCTTTTTTTTTTTTTTTTTTTTCAACTTGGGGATGTCCTAAACCAGCAGGTAGGAGGATGTTTTTCCGTTAAGTGGTTCTTGGTGATATATTTTTTTTTTGGGGGGTGGGGGTGGGGGTGGAATTTGTCCCTTTGTTCTTTGAACTGATGCAATCCTGTAATTTCAGCAGCTCGTGGTGAAACATTGCCTCCTTGTCCTGAGCTCCTCTGTAAACCAACCCGAGTGAGGACCTAAATCAACCTGCTCCATAGCACTGCGCTGGGTGGGCTCCCAGCGCTCCTGCTATGCCTGCGTTTCATGACAGATAACAATGTTCCTTGATCTCTTGACATCACCAAGCAGTATAGTTTATTTCTGAGGAGACCACTAAGGCAGCTTGATGGAAGCTTAACCTTTTTAATGACATTGCTGCATTGTAATTTCCACTCAGCCTGCCTTGCTGACATGCTGTTGGTAATACTCACTTGTTGCTAGTGGGTTCGTTACGGAGAATTTCAGGCAGTCCAGGGCACGTTTCACTCCAGAGGGCCACAGGCAGCCTTGGGTGCAGCTCATGGCAAGGAGTGGCAACCAGCACCCCCAGCCAGGTGAGGGGCTGTGCAAACAGTTCTTGGGGGTGTGCAGTGAAGCCCCTATTCACAAGCATTGGCTTCCCCATTGGAAGGGAGGTTGCTTAAAGGAAAGAGATCCAAGCTGGAACTGAATTGGCTGTTTGTTAAGACATCTATTGAATGTGCAGAGTGATCTCAGTAAACACCAACACCAAGCCTCCAGCAGGACTAAAACTGCATGTCCAGCCCCAATACAACCTACATTGCTGTTGTGGTTTAACCCGGCTGGCAGCTAAACACCACACAGCCGTTCGCTCACCCTCCCCCCTCCCTCTCTGGGATGGGGGAGAGAAACGGGAAAGTGAAGCCTGTGAGTTGAGATAAAGACAGTTTATTAAGACAGGAATATAATAATAGCAATAATAATAATAGTGATAATGATAATAGTATTAATAATAATAATCTGTAAGAAACAAGTGATGCACAATGCAATTGCTCACCACCCGCTGACCGATGCCCAGCCTATCCCCGAGCAGCAGGCCCCCCACCCCGGCCAGCCACCCCTATATATTGTTTAGCATGACGTCAGATGGTATGGAATACGCCTTTGGCCAGTTTGGGTCAGCTGTCCTGGGTCTGTCCCCTCCCAGCTCCTGCTGCACCCCCAGCCTGCTCGCTGGCAGGACAGAGCGAGAAGCTGAAAAGTCCTTGGCCTGGTGTAAACACTGCTCTGCAACAATTAAAACATCAGCATGTTATCAGCGCTCTTCTCATCCTAATCCAAAACATAGCACCCTACCAGCTACTATGAGGAAAAATTAACTCTGTCCTAACTGGAACCAGGACAATTGCAAACTCCCCTTCCTCTCCACAGCACATCCCTTCAAAACAGGCTAGCAAAAAATACTACAGGTGATCTGAAGGTGTTCATGGGGCTTTACACTGTGGTGTCTTCCAGGGAAGGCTTTTTATATGATGTTGGTTAAAGCCATGAGCAAGCTCCTCTTGTCTGTGTTCACACATGCAGCACAGGTCAGCTCTAACAGCTCCTGTAAATTTACATTTGCTTTTTTTAATGGGAACATACTTTTCAAGCAGCTGGACTTTGTGCCTGCATGTGCAGGGCCCTGTTGCTGCTTGGTTTAATCAACCACTCCATTTTGTAATCAGTTTTGCTGGCAGTGCCAGAGAAAAGCAGTGCTGTAAGCCAATGCTCAAAGTTGAAGCTTTCTCAATGGCAGTCTTAAGGCAGAAGGATTTAACCCTGGGACAGGTGTCATCTCCCAAATCTAGCAAGAGCAGTGAAATGAGCAACCATCCATTCCAACTCCCCAGTGCCACCCATCAACAGGAAGAGACTGCTCACTGAGCTCACCTGTAGAATATTATTTATCTCTATTTCAGATCCATACCAGCTCAGTTAATAGTGTTAATATCTGGAATTTCTCCACTTGCTCTGAACTGAACAGGCTTTAAAGGTGGGAAGAACATCAGGGTTGGCTGATGCATCCAAGAGCTATGGGCTAAAGGAGGAGGGAGGTGTGTGTCTGTAGGCAGCCAAGGCAGGGGCAGAAACAATTATTAGGCAATAAAAATTCATCAATTTTTATTGATGTGACAAGTATATTGATCTTCTTTTAAGGAGTTAGCAAGCCCATGGCTAAAGACGATGTGGTACATTTCGCTACTTGAATTTTCAAAGGGGTTCACTAAGTTCCAGCAAAGGTTCTTCAAGACTCTAACAGTGGGAGGGGATAAAAGTTCAGATTTCAGAGTGAAGGATTTACTTTTAGGCTTGTGATGATCAATATATTCAACCAATCTGCAAAGCAGAGGAAAAAAAAAAAAGGGTGGTGGTGGTGGTGGAAAAGGCCACCAATGAAAATAAGGGACTCTCAATCCTAAAGCTAAGGTCTTGCGGATGGACCATCTGATATAGCATGACTGCAAAAGGAAATGTACAGGGAATTCTTTGGAAATCTTTACTAAATGCTACTGATGGAGAAAACAATTATATCTCTATACACAGAGCTGGACTTTGAGCTGACTTTCCTCATGGAAATATCTTGGGGCTAGGACAGACCTTTGAAAACCTCAGCTCTGGGCTCAGCAGCAACTGGGGAAACACACTGGATGTCTGGAGGTATCAGCAGGGAACCTGGGAAGGCAGAGCTGGATCCCCCATCTCCAAGCAATGGGGCTCCCCAACTTGGAAAGTTTCCAGTGGTATGACCTGAACAGCAGCAGGAATCTTGATAGAGGTCGAACACAGAAACACACGGCCTAGAGGCATCAGCTGCTGCCAGAAGTTGCCATGTCCAGGCACACGGGAGGAGGCAGCACATCACATGGCCCTGCTGAGCATCTCCTTACCACAGGGTGCTATGAGTGCTCAAACCTCACAGTGCTTTCAGGGGCATCCTCAGCACCTCACCTACACCATTGTGCTTCTGTCAGACCCTTTCTCAAACCCACGCTGCCTTACTAAGCTGTCCAAAAAAAACCCAGACTTGTAAAATAAAGTGAGTAGTTTCCAGCCTGTTGAGCATCTTGATGCAGCACCCCAGAGGCAGTCAGGGAGGGCCTGAGGCAAACCAGGGTCATGACCTGGCCATCCTGCAGCAGCAGGCAGCCACACAATGTGGCTGCCACTTTCAGTGGGACTTTTGCACAGTACAAAGTCCTTGAAACAGGTTTATGATCTATATATTGCTATTTCACCCACAGAATTGCAACCCCAGCAAGGAACAAATGATCACAACAGAGCAGAGAGCTGAGCAAACAGCAGTTACACGAACCACTCAGACAGATCGGGCACAACCCTGTATCTGGTCTCTGTTGTCTGCAGGAAGTGACAGGCTCTGCAGACCTGCAGGGCCCAGCCGGTCACCGCCACAGGCTTCAGCCACTTGCGCCACTGAAAGTAGTGCTGGTATCGCTCAGTGTCCCTGCTCAGCTCCCACAGGTACTGTGCCAGGTCACTGGCGCTGGGAAAGTCATCGACATGGATGAAGGAGTCAGGGGGCAAGAAGCGCTCGTAGTTTTCTCGGGGCGGCCCCAGCACAACAGGGACAGTGCCAGAGGACAAAGCGTTCATCCAGAGCTTCTCAGTGATGTAGTCTTCGTGCTGTGAGTTCTCAAAGGCCAAGTAGAAATTGTACTGGGACACAGTGGGAAGAAGCTTGTCCCTGGGCAGGGGCAAGTGATGCTGCCCATAGACATCCACAGCGATGTATTTCTTCAGCTCCTGGTAGTACTTTACCCGGCGGGAGCCTACTTGCCAATTGCTCACTACCCAAGCTACCATCTTGGTCTTGGATGGGATGTTGAAGGGCTGGGGCTGGCTGAGGAGCTGCAGGTCCCCGTAAGGGCTGAAGATGTCTGAATCTCTTCGGTATGACATAGTCAGGTTGAAGAGGTTGTCCATGGCACCTAAGTTTGGAGAGTGACTTGGAGACTCCAAGTTGAACCAGATCCAGCGCTGGGATGGGGTCTGGGGATCTGGGCCAGTCTTTTTGTGTCCCAACATACATCCCTGTGATGCATAATCACAGCATCTGCCTTTTGGGACCAGCTGCGGTTGACCGTGAAGTAACAGTCTGGTGTGCCAAATAACTCTGAGCAGTTTCTGAAATTAAAGTGTTGCCCGAAGGGCCAACTCCACAGCAGGATGGTCAGCCTGTGCTCACTCTTTGGTGGGGTGCTGGTATTTTCAGCAAGAGGCATTTGAGTAGAGAGATGGGAACTGTGATCTTCTGGCTTGGGAGTCCTGAACTGATGAAGAGAAACAAAGAGGCAGGAGCTGAATACGAAGCTGAAGAGGAAAAAGGTGAGGAATTTCTTCCATGAGATCTTCTTCCCTTCCATGAGCTCCATGAATGGATCTGCAAACGCCACAGACAGGGCACTGAGTGATGGGTACACACTGACCCCAGCATGGCCATGGCTCTGGGTGCACTGCGTAGCTGGGGGTGGGGTGGGGGGGTGGGGGAAGAGGAAGGGGGGTACGCAGAGGGGCTTGGGCAATAGCAAGAAGACCTGAGGTACATTTACCTCAGGGAAACCAGCTGATGTGATCTTTTTGGATTTCAGTAAAGCTTTTGACACAGTTTCCCATAGGATCCTACTGGACAAAATGTCCAGCATACAGCTAAACAAAAACATCATGCGATGGGTGAGCAATTGGCTGACAGGTAGGGCTCAAAGTGTTGTGGTAAATGGGGCCTCATCAGTGTGGTGGATGGTCACTACTGGGGTCCCTCAAGGCTCCGTTTTAGGGCCAGTCATCTTCAATGTTTTTATAAATGATTTGGATGGAGGACTAGAAGGTATTTTGAGCAAATTTGCCGATGACACTAAACTTGGAGGAGTTGTAGACTCTGTTGAGGGTGGAAAGGCCTTGCAGAAAGATCTGGACAGATTGGAGAGCTGGGCGATCACCAATCACATGAAGTTTAACAAGATCAAGTGCTGGGTACTGCACCTGGGAAAGGGTAACCCTGGCTATACGTACAGACTGGGCGACGAGACGCTGGAGAGCAGCCCCGTAGAGAGGGATCTGGGGATTGTGATTGACAGCAAGCTGAATATGAGCCAGCAGTGTGCCCTGGCAGCCAGGAGGGCCAACCATACCCTGGGGTGCATCAAGCATGGCATTGCTAGTCGGTCGAGGGAAGTGATTGTCCCCCTCTACTCTGCGCTGTTGCTGCCTTAACCTCGAGTACTGTGTGCAGTTCTGGGCACCCCAGTACAAAAAGGATGTGAAACTGTTGGAGAGTGTCCAGAGGAGGGCTACGGGGTTGTTGAAGGGCCCAGAGGGGAAGAGGAGCAGCTGAGGTCACTCGGCCTGTTCAGCCTGGAAAAAAGGAGGCTGAGGGGAGACCTCATCACGGCCTACAGCTTCCTCACGAGGGGGAGTGGAGGGGCAGGCACCGATCTATTCTCTTTAGTCACCAGTGATAGGACCCGTGGGAATAGCGTCAAGCTGTGGCAGGGGAGGTTTAGGCTAGACATCAGGAAGAGGTTCTTCACTGAGAGGCTTGTTGTGCACTGGAACAGGCTCCCCAGGGAAGCAGCCACTGCACCAAGCCTGTCGGACTTTAAGAAGCGTTTGGACTGTGCTCTCAGTCATATGGTCTGAATTTTGGGGTAGACCTGTGTGGTGCCAGGAGTTGGACTCGATGATCCTTATGGGTCCCTTCCAATTCCGGATATTCTATGATTCTATGATTCTACCTCCAGCATTCTCTTTGCAGACAGGTCACCACTAGAGCACCACACACAGGGTGCCAGCACACCCACACTCCCATGAGGCACAGATGTCTTGCCACCGACCCCAGCCTTTCCTTCACCACCACCCACCACCTTTTCTTGTCAGCCCCTTTCTGCCACCACTCATTTCCCATGAGGAAAGTTCCTCAGGCCCGTGTGACATGATGTGCCCTGCACGGACACCGAGGTGCCCACAGCAGTACCTGGGGCCAGTGCAGGCCCACGGTCCCACTACCCAGCTCTGCTGCAAGCCTCAGCAGCCATTTACTCCAGAAACCCCGCACCCTTTCTCACATGCTCTGCTGTCATTGGCTGGCAGGACCAGGACATGCAGCAGCCTTGAAGGCCTTTCTCCACACACGTACATGCAAGGGTGGGGCAGCGGCGCCATTTTGATTTTGCTGCCATTTTAGAAAAAGGCATCGCCCTTTTAGGACAAGGTGCCACCATTTTTTGCTGCCATTTTGTTAAGCAGCATGCCTCTCTGTGACTGGTTGCTGTCTATTGCTTGGCGCTGGGGATGCAAAATGAATTTAGCTTTCTTAATTAGCAGTCTTTAACATTTTTTTTCTGTTTGGCTTGCCTATAAGCCAAGGACTCAGAATCAACAGACCCACCATCCCTTTTATTACCGCCATCCTGCTACCCCACTGTGCTCAAAAATAATCACGGTCCTTGAGTACTAAAACCATTTGCTTACTGTTGCATTCTCCCCCCAAATGGTTTATCTGTACTAACTAATGGTGTTCTTTGTAACTGTGTTTTTCTTCAGTGTCCTGTGAATAGTAGGGCACAGCCAGCTCTTGTGTGACTACCTCCCATGATGTCTGACAGCCTCTGTCGTAGCACAAACCTTTGCCCTTTAATCACCAGCTTCCTGCTAGCTGCCTTCTGTACCGATAATAGTTCTGGTTTTTCAGCTCTGCAACACCCACATTGCTCTCACTGATTTACTTGCTCTTTCTGCAGTTGCTGTGGTCTCCAAGAGCATGGGGCTGCAGTCTGTGTCCCAAAGTCTGGGTCTTGTTGCTTTTACAGTTCTTAGAGAAGTTTAACAGGACAGACTTGACTGCATGCTTGTTTTTCTACCCCTTATTCGCAGCATTGACCTAAGGACAAAGAAACATATACAGCACCATCCTGCACCCCACAATGGTTTTACAGGTAGCGGTAAAATTTCCAACAACAGGATTTCTGGAAGAAGCTGGCGGGACTGGCACCTTTCACTTCTTATCTTGTATATCAGTTGCACCTATACTACTGCTAGGCTTGATATGAAAGTACAGAAGGAAAAAACACCTCCCTGCAAACAGAGGTGAAAGGAGATGTCTTCAGATCCCCCCTCCTGGATGCGCCCAGTGCCCCTCTCTCTTCCAATATCTATCGAAAAAAGAAAAGAATGTTGCAACTCACCTCTAGGCTTGGTCCCGGTGTGAAAGTGAATTGTGTAGGGGAGTACTGAAGTGAATGACACAACCAGGAAAAGAAAAAAGTAAAGCAAGGACGTGGGGAGGGATCAGTGGCGTGTTCTAGGTGTTCCGCTGCACCTTGAACTGAGTGTGCTATGAGAACTGAGCACCTTGAACTGAGCTGCTACGAGACATACGTCACCCAATAATGAAGACCATTATGGTCCTGAAGCCAGGACAGATTCCTCTGACAAATTAAAGAACAAATAATAATAAAAAAAGCAGCCCTGACATTGCTTGTGGTTAAAGCATAGCTCATGACTGAAAGCACCTCTACACATGCACTAGTTTGCTTCCTTTGCAGTCTCAGGCCCCAGGATTTACATGTGATATGCTTTCTTCTGCATCTTGTGTCACAGAAGGACATCTCTGTTTGGGAAGGATGGGGAAGGCTAGCTAGTAGAGGTCTAGGCACCAGGTCTATGAGTCCCCCTGCCAACCAACAGACTTCATGACACAGCTGCCTCCATTCCCATGCCAGGTCTTATCTTCTAGCCACCTTTCCAGGACCTTGAGCTGAAGCACATCATGAGACTGATAACTTCAGGGATCACTTTGAGCTTCAGAGAAGAGCACCTGAGCAAGACTGGCTAGGGGATCCCTCCTGTGTTCAGCAGCACAGACCTTGCTTTGGAGTGTCTCCAGCCCAGGTGAATATGCATTGTACATCACGGTCTGTGGACATGGAGAGGCTGTTTGTTCGCTATGGCCAGAGTGAATTGATCTAGCATCGAGCTTCGCTGCACTTGGCTGGAACAAAAAAAGCCATTATGTGTTATTATCAGGCTTAAATATAGTCAACAGTAAATATGGTTAGTTGGTGGAGGATGAAATTCACAGAAAGTTTTAATGAAAGTTTGGAGTGTTTTGGGTGGGCAAGGGGATTGCAAGTGGGCAGTAGGGGTGTGTGGAAGATTTTACAGTTCTATCAGTAGTTGTGTGTTTCCTGGGACCGAGCTGGAAGTCCCCTGAAGTGTGTCCAGGTGCCTCCTGCAGACCTGGGTGCACTCCAGCACAGATAAGAGCAAAAAATATGCCATGGAATGAGGATGGGGGACATAACTCATGGTTTGCTCACCCTGAGGTTTTACAGCTCCTCATCTAGGCCCAAGAAGGCACCAGCCATTCAACTTCTCTGCCTAGAACTCCACACATGAGGAACTGTGACTTCTTGCCCTTTCCCTATGACAAAGGCTACACCTATGCTAGTAAATCATACAGCATGAGGGCACAGGCTCTGGGTTAAATTCATCCAGAGGCTAAAATTTGGAATGGCCCATGGTTCAAGTCTGGCCTGATCCAGCTAGCACTATGCCAGACACGACTCAGATGCTGTTTGGGAATTACAATAGCAAGCAACCATTCCCTAAAGGTAGTTTGCATGTGGATACTCCTTGATGGCAAAAGGATTTCTTTAGTATGAGCCCAGCCCAGCCATACTGGTTAGCCTCAGGAGACTAGACTTGTCCTACGAGGGTAGATGCAGTCATGATGTTCAGGCACTACTCAGCTTTCTTCCTGAGGCTATATGAGTTCTGCAGCCGGCAGCACAAATGCAGACCCCTGCATACACAGATGTCCCCAGATGCAGTTTTATTCAGGGCTGTGGAGGAGAAAGATTTGAATTTTCACACACTGTAGGATGCTCTGCGTCAAAGGATCCTGTAGCATCAGACGAGAAGCTTCAGGCAGATAGAAAATTCAAGACTTTTGTACCCCTGAAAAACAGGGCCACAAGGAACTTGAATTAGCAGGAGTAGTCAATGTAAATTAAACAACTGAAAACATGTGGGGAAGCTGTGGAAAACAAGTCATGAAGCTGTGAATGGAGAATTGTTCTGAGTGGCACACATGTAGTGCTGTGACAGGTCACTTACTAGAGAAGGTGATGTGAGGCTATAACACAGATGGAACAAAGGTAACAGAATTGGCATGACCAAACATGGCTAACATGAAGATTTATTGCTATATGATTCACAGTCCTAGCAATCCCTACATCTGAAGACAAATAAGGCCGTGTTTTAGAGAAGCTTCCTGGTTACTGTCCTGTCTTGACCCAGCAAACAACTGCAGAGTGTTGGGTGCTGAGCACTCACCCAGGTGAGTACAGGAAAATGTGAGGGCTGAACTCTATGTGGGGCAATTTGTGTTACTTACCCAGAGATGCGAGAATGTGAAGAGTTAAGATCATTTGCCTTCAAAGAGGTCACCTAGCACAGTTAGTCCACAGCAGATAATGCACAGCAATAGATTTGAAAATACACTGGATTAATCTACATTACTAAACAAATGGGACAGAGAGTACTTTTTGTCCCCGAGGCCAAGTGACCCAGCTTGGCTTCCATCCCCACTGCTTTCTCCAGTCCACTGCAGCGACATTCAGGCTGTTCGCTGGGAATGGTCCTGGCCCTGGACTATCCTTAGACCATGTCTGTATGCTGTTCAAAGAGCACTTGTTGGAACGAGCTAAAATTTTGCCAAGGTTTGTGCAGTACAGACAATAACAGGACAACGTTTAAATCTATGCTCTGTCTCCATTTAGTTTCCCATTGCATATGTAGCATCTGAAGACAAGGGATGAATTGTTGGAGGCATTACTCCAACCAGACACCTTGTCCCAAGACAGAGACTCCAAGAGGACATGACATGTGTCTCACAGTCCCATCAGCAATATACCTCTGCTAGAACCAAGGCATTTAAGACAAGGCATTACATGTTCACAGTAAAAACAACTGGAAAAAGGTCTTCATGTACCTCCAATTCCTTTGAAAAACTTCTGCAGAGTCTACCAGAGAACAACACTACATCTCTTTGCTCCAGTCACTTTCAGCTGACAGCAAAGTGTAAAAGCAGGGCAAAGCAGCAGGAGGAATGCAGAATTACTTCACAAAATCTCACCGGGGAACTCTGCCTGGGGCACTCACAGCTGCAGTTCCTAGCTGCTCCCTGTACATCTCCTGCAGAACATTTTCTCAAGGCTTTACAGGAACAAAAATGTTTTGGGATATGATCATCAACAGGCAAATATCTGCATGGCTCCAGTGGTAGTCCCAAACATGCAGCTGGGCCTCAGCATGTAGGATGGGTAGGTCCTGTCCGAACATGATGACTGGTGGTGCTGCCCTTCATCACCCTCAGCTTTTTTGCCCGTACAGACATAAAAGGAGTACCGGTAGGCACTCTCACTGTGCCAAATTTCTCATGTGGGTTTCCAGTGTAAGGGAGGAAGATCAGGGAGATGGGAGGCTTCTAATCCCAAATGTACAACAGGTCCTAAGATGCCGAGCATGTTTTTTGTGCCTCACCATATAACCCCATGCCCTGGTTGGCATCCAACAATGGGTTTCTGATCATCTAGGCCAGACCCATCTCATGGCAAAGACTGGTAACAGGAGAGTGAAAAGATATAGCCGCTGAGAATGAATTTAGCTATACCTGATCCAGAGCCCTTTCATGGCAGCAGAGAGAATGGGATGGAAGCATGAGGTTGGCAGCCAGCCCTTAACACCAACAGTTCCCAAAACCCTGCACCCCCTTAGCCATCTGCCTCCTTGGGTGGCCAAGTATGTTACTACTGTCTGTCAGACAGCCCCATGTTTTTCCCCTATCTATATTATATCACCACTTTTGCACACTCACTGGAACCACGGCTCCTCCTGGAGAGCAACACCTTTGGCATGGGTCTAACTCTTTGCGGGAGCCTGGGTCCACAGCCCTACCCACGGGATCCAGCCTCCAGGAGAGTGGCAGGGAGTGGTGTAGGAAGGTTATGAACTGTTTGCTCTCCCAACAATGTACTATTTCCTTTTAGAAGAACAAAACAACAACTGTTTGTGCTGCACTCAGAGTTGAACCATGCCAGATGCCAGTGACAATGTCCCTGCTTGCCTGGGCCATGTTCACATGTGGTGCTGAAAGGCTCCAGCATCCTTCTTGGGAGGAAATGAGGGGTGTTTCCCACCAGCTTTGGGAACAAGACATGCTGTGTGTCTCCAGCATCTTTCTGGGTGCACAAAGAAGCAGATTTGGCCCACATAAAGATTATTTCCCTGTGCAGCTACTCCACACCAGGCCCTTCCCCAGTTACATGAACAGAGCCCCGGTTTATCACATCAACGAACTCATGTTTGACCTGGCCCATCCAGCAAATGGGCATCTGTAACTTAGGCAAAACCCTGTGTTCTCTCTGACAATTTATGCTTCCTTCCCTGGTTCAGCAGCAGGCCAACATGTGGTGTACCGCCTCCCCCTGATCGGTCCCCGGCCTGCCTGTTCCTTGAAGTCATCAAGTGTCTTTCCCAGGTTAAGAGCCAAGATCCTACATTTCTCAGCATTTAGTAATCAGCATGTGATGGTGTCAGGGTAGAATTTCAGCAACTACAAATAGTAACACCTCAGAAATCCATCTTGGTACAAACAATTCAAATAGACAGATCCGGATACTTAACTAGAACAAAAGCTACACAGGAACATAGAAACATCCCTCATGGGTGCAGGACAGCCTGATTTTTAAACGCATACATGTAATCAGAACGCTGCCAAGAGGCAACTTTCTGGTTTAGAAAATGGATTTCTTCTGTTCCATGTGAAACCATCCCATGCTGGGCTTTCAGAAAGGAGTGGAAAGGAGGAGCAACCATTCTCTTGGCTCTGGGAATTCGCTTTTCTCAGACTGGTGAACTACGTGGTGAGGTCGGTTTTCCCTCACTCTTGCAGACTTTTCCAGCCTTTGCCTGGATATTACTGGTGGTTTTTGACCCCAGCTACCATGAATCTGCAGACTGGAGGTAACCCAATGCCAACGACTTTGCTGCTTCCAATGAGTCTCATTATGTCTAAGCTTCTGTTCCCATTCCCAGCCCAACCTGGACTCTCAGCATCATATGAGGATACAGACTGGATAAAAGGGTACTATGAAGTTATATCCACAGCTACACAGCAGCCTAGGAGCAGAGGGTTCTTTTTCCTGAAGATTTAACAAGTAAAATATCAGGGAATTTGGAATCCCTCTGCCTCATTCTTCAGCTTGGTTCTTGTTTGGTTTTTGCCACATTTCCTACAGAAAAGCAGTGTGCAATATTGCTGCAGTTTAGATATTCTACCTACCCAGCATCCGCATGCCTGCTGGTCCTCCATGCCCTATGTGCCTGTCTTCTCAGGGAGTCACTGCCTCTCCTCTCACATGAAAAGTCCTGCAGGAACCTCACCACTGCTGGATCTTCACATTCATCTTCATTTTCTTCTTCACTGCCAAAGACTCTCCATGACATTTTCTGCTGGAGAAAATATTTGACCACCTCTGCATTCAAAGCTATGCTCAACATCTGGGGAAGGCTCAGGAGAGATCACAAGACTACAGCTATTTCATAGGTTAATATGTTCTAAGACCAGGAAAGATCACTCCATCCTCCAGCTAGGCCTGCCTCATTGTAGAACAGGACATCATCCACACAGGGACCAGCTGGCTAAAACACATTGTCCGAGGAGGTATCAGGATAGATTTGGGAGCTTTTGTGTGGCTTTAAAATTCAGCAGTTAGGGATCTGAGCTCTTTTTTTTTTTTCTCTTTTTTTTTCCCTCTCTGAAATCCTCCTGCACCCATCACTCTCTTCCTGCAACAATAAGAACATGCTATAACCCAACTGTGAGCGTGGATGGCAAAACAGAGCATGTCAGGGCATTCAGAGGCAGCTCCAATGCTATCGCCCTCAGCCTCCACTTCAAAACAGAAGGTAGATAAGATATTGCCTGCTAATGGCTTCCCATATAAATATTAGGACCTTCCCTCTCAACCGGTTTATTCTGTGCACTGACCCCTTCGCCAAGGTCACGGGGAATGGGAAACTGTGGGAGGTCCCCAAGTTTTATAAATGAGAGAGTCTCCCTGCATAGGCACGTACCATGAGGCAGGCGGGAGCCAGAGTCACTGATTAATGGTACCAAGAAGGTCTGTTGTAGGGGAGCAGCATAGGAGATGTGCTGAAGAGGGATTACCAAGAGATTTAGCAGTTCAGGTGGATTAAGGGTGATTTGTCATTTGTCTGCTGTGGTTCTGTGGAAAAAAAAAAGAAAAAAGAAAGAAAGAAAGAAAGAAAGAAAGAAAGAAAGAAAGAAAGAAAGAAAGAAAGAAAGAAAGAAAGAAAGAAAGAAAGAAAGAAAGAAAGAAAGAAAGAAAGAAAGAAAGAGAAAGAAAAAGAGAAAAAGAAAGAAAGAAAGAGAAAGAAAAAGAGAAAAAGAAAGAAAGAAAGAAAGAAAGAAAGAGAAAGAAAAAGAGAAAAAGAAAGAAAGAAAGAAAGAAAGAAAGAAAGAAAGAAAGAAAGAAAGAAAGAAAGAAAGAAAGAAAGAAAGAAAGAAAGAAAGAAAGAAAGAAAGAAAAAGAAAGAAAGAAAAAGAAAGAAAGAAAAAGAAAGAAAGAAAGAAAAGCCAACAGATGAAAATCATTTAGCATGCAAGGAAGGGAAAAAACACAGTCGTTCCTTTTATAGTTGAGGTTTGGATGTGGGTCCAGGTACCACTTATGGGCTGATGGGTGGACGCACTGTCAGTCTGTGGAGTGGGTGAGGTTACTAGAGGTTACCTCCAGCACCAACTCACCATCTCTTCCACGGCAGCATGTGCAGCTCCCACTAGCTCCCCAAGCTCTTTTACACCCAGTGGCTCTACTTTAGCCACTGTGCAGTCAGGATCCCAAGTGTTTTGGGGGTGGGGTGGGATTGCAAAGACAAGGCACAGCTACCCACATATAAGAAAACAGCCTAAACTGGAGAAGAAGAAGATTGGGTTTTACCAGATGCTGGACACACCCTTGCAAAGCATCCTTTGAAAAGGCTGGACTGTACCCTGGAGATGGCCTGCTTGCAGTTGAATCCAGGTCTCCAGCTGCACACTTGGGTTGCCAGAAGAAATAAGATTCAGCAATGACCCCTCGTATGCACAATATCTGTTTTTTCCAAGAAAAGGCAAAAGGAGGGACTAGAATGAGAAAATGTAATAGGCAAGTCACTGAAAACGTAACTAATCGAATTATAGTGGGGACCATGCTAGCGACACATCTCTGGTTTCAGAGGGAATCTAGATAAACAAGTAAAGGTGTAGCTGAAGTACCGCAGGTCTCAGATTGCAAAGAGTAACCCAGGACACACTACTCTAAAATTTGACTCCTGCAGAGAGGACCATTTAGGAGTTCCCAGAGTGTGCTCGACTCAAGTTATTTCCTTGAACCTTTCCTAAGGATGGAAGAGGGAATGAAGCAGTGAACCACCTGCCTTCAGCTAATGAAAACCAGCACCCTAGCTATGGCTTGTCAGGAAAGCACAGAACAAACCCTGATGAGGCAGGAGTGATTAGGGGATCTGGGTCTGGGCAGGCACAATCCCATGCCAGGAGAGACCAGCTCCCAGCTGCCATCTGTTATATTCAGACTTGGTTAAAACACCATTTCTCTACAGGGTTGACAAGTCCAAGTGAGCACCATGGTTCCCTCCCCTCCCCCCCCCCCCCCCCCCCCCCCCCCAGATATCGTGCCCCAGAACAGTGGCAGAATCCCCTGGGCGATGCCCTGAAAAAGCTTTGGTGGAGCCCGGAATCAGTTAAGGTGTCTATTCCAGTTCTCAGGATCTCAGTTTGGGCCAATCAGGAGGCTCTGTTTAATTTATTTGGCAATGTTTCATTTTAGGCTGCAGTGACTTGGGCTACTTTGCTGTTTATTTTCACATTGTACTGTACTGTCCTCAAGTTTCTAAACAGAAGTGACTTCCAGTCCCCAAGTGGAAAATGTTTCTCTTGCAAAGGGAAAATGCAAACATTTCCATTGTGGTCGTATGTTTTTTTTCCCCCCACTAAAATCTTCCTGTGTGGAGATATCCAACTGCAATGACCATTGACTGCAAAAAGTTCAAATCAGCCTTCCTAATAACTTCCCAAAACCGAAGCTTAAGGTTTCAGCTCCCAAGTTGACCACACCATTGCAGCGTCTGAGAGAAACACCCTGGTCATGTTGCCCATGACAGGTTTGCATTAGGGATAAGACAAAATTCAGGGCACACACAAGATCTCCCAAACAGGATGTTTATGAGCACTTGGCCACTGCTGGTTGAGAGGGAGGAATGGGACAGAGCAAATCTGAGGCTGTTCTGGCTGTTACAAATAGACTGCAGCCACCTTGGCAGTGCATTGCATTCACTTTTCTGCTTACAGGTTGACTGAACCACCCAGCTTTTCAATGCTTCAGCTGCCATCAATCTGAACCAAGGCCCCTGACCCAAGTGGGGCACTGTTCACACATTCCCTCATGAGGACCATACTTGGACCTGGTGGCAGTGTGGAGGGAGACTCAGCTGGTTCCCATCTGCCTCCTCCCAGCAGCTGTGCACAATGAGCTCCAGATGCGGGACTGGGTGTGCAAGGGCACGAGGCACTGTGCTAGAGGGAGAAGGTGGAGGCAGACGAGACTGCTGCTTTTATCTCCTTTGCTTTGTTTATGAAAAGAGAATTAGTGCATGGTTGCCAACAATTTACTCTGGAAAGGGCGCTCCTCCAGAAATACTTTAACTGCCATCACAGTGAGTGGACAGGGCTTGCCTTCTGTCAGCTTTCCTACTGCTGTCCAGAGATGCTGAGACCTGAGACCCAACAGTGGCCACTTGCTTGGGATGCTGACAGTGAAGCTCAGTTGAGCCTCTTGCAGCAGGTCCATGTGGCCAAATAGCCTGAAGGAGACCAAGGAGACCAAAGCCTGCTGGTCTGCTGCAAGGAGACCAAAGCCTGCTCTGTTCAACCACCTCCCGAGAGGTTTCTCCTCAGGCACAGTGGGGTGGACAGGCAGACAGTCCAGCTTGCTCTGCCTTTGGGGTACCCCAAAGGCTGTGGCATCCCATAAGCCACGTCCTGGCCAGGGCGCAAAGCCCTGCAATACTCTGGACAGGGAAAGAGGCTGTAAAATGAGCATGCTGGACTGTAGGAGGCTTTTCCCCAAGAGCCTGCACCACAGAACTCAAAAAGAAAACACTGCAGCAGCTTTGGGCCAAAGAAATTCAAGACCTTATACTTTAGAGCTAAATGTCACCATCCAAGTGCTTTGAACCATGCACGAGGCAGGTCACAACCAGTACCCTCAGGTTGTAGAGCATGCCCTTGGATAGGGAGCTCACCCATGCTGCTGACCTGCCTGCAGACATCATGTTTCTGGAGAGCTCTACTGAATTTGGGGCACAGCTGGAACCCAAAAGCCAGAAGAAGCTGAAGCCCCATTTTCCAACAAGATGGGGTTGGTGTGTCTTTCCTCCCAGCACTGCACAGGCCTGCTGATAAATAATTAGATTAAGAGCAAGCCAGCATCTGCTCAAGGTTACTTATTGCTTTTAAGAGTCAAGCTTTATTTGAAATTATTTTTGTCTTCTCTTATTTTTGGTGCCTGCATTGGGTCTGAGTTCTGGAACATCCTGGATATACAAGCATCCCCTCTGCATGGTGTCAAACACTTGCCAGGCAAAGACATCCCTCCTGGAAGTACACGAGATGGCCAGGAAATGTCTGCAGATGGTTGTTTTCCCTTGGGGAGGTGTAAAACCCCAGCAGCTAGGAGGGCCATTTTGGAGGAAATCAGCAGGGTCAGGGCAGCAGGGCATGGTGCCACGTCTACAGCTGACACAGGTATCCTCCTGATATTTCAGTACTGCTGGAAGTAAGCAGAGACCTGTCCACGTTCTCTCTCCTCCTGCCAGCACTTAGCCCTCACTGCCAGAAAGGCCTTCCAGTCTTATTTCCTCTAAATGTTCCCCTCCAGGACTCTCCAGTGGCAAAGGCTTGACAGGACTGCAACTGGACCAGGGATTCCCAGCCCAGCTAACAGACACAGACATGTCTGTGAGACTGTGCAAAGGGGAAGGCGGAAAAATGCAACTGGGACCAGGCAGGGATGAACAGGGTGGTTGTGCCTGGAGGGGTTGCTTTGTGTGTGTACAGGCAGGTGTGCATTCACTCTTGTGTTCAAGGAGTGTGTATATACAAGGTTGGAGACAGGCTTCCCACTCTGGTACAAATGCATGCATGCACATGAATCTGCTGGTTGCACATGTGTACACTTCTCTCCAGACCTGACATCTGCAATCCATGATACCTGTGGTTCATCTGTGGACATCTGCAATCTGCAATCTATGATACCTGTGGTTCACCAGTCCCTCCTTCTCCCAGCCCTGCCCTGGCAGCCACCCAAACCAATACTGACATGTTGAGGAGTTCTCCTCCATCAGCTCCAACAGGCCTTGCTGCCTTGTGGGGATCCTGCTCTGCAGCAGAGCCTCCCATTTGCATGCTGGCTGCCCTACCACAGCTCACAGTCAGCCTTCAACAACTCTGCTTCAAAGAGGTAACCCAAAGTTCTGATTTTGCCGTACATTTGTTTTATTGGGGGAAATTCATGAGGTTCTTGACCTGTGAAAGAAAGGAAGACAGGAAGGGAGGGAGAAAAGGAAAAAAAATTTAATTAAAGTGTCACCTTACTGCCAGACTCTTTAAAATTTCAACTGTACCTGCAGTTGTGGATCCAAATTGCTACAGACTGATGTTCTGCTCAGGGATAACATGGTATCCAGGTGGCTGTTTCAAACAGTCACCCATCTAGGAACTGGGTCAGACCAGGTTTGGCCTTGCTTTCACATGGTCAAGGCAACAGCAAAGCTTTAACCCCAAGCTGGGGAGAGGTCTCTGATGTCCCCCATGGAGCTGTGACCCCTCCTGATGCTCCACCATGGTCCTTGCAGCTGAGGATTTAGCCCTGGCTGAGCCTCCAGCAGTCCCAACACAGCAGGTCCCTGCTTATGCAGGCAGCATCGGTTGCATAGGTGTTTATCTCTCCCAGCCTCCCTGTGACTTCTGGGCAAACAAGCTGTTCCAGCTGCCAGGGGACACTTGCCCTAGGAGAAGAGAACCCAGGCTGGATCTGGGCACTGGACACCTCAACCAGCAGTGGAAACACATGCAATTGCCCGGTGCACAGAAATACTCTGTGGGGCTGTCCTCTTCAGAAAAACACTTCTCTTACTTCATCAGTCTAAATATTGAGGACACTTTTTTTTCTTCTTCTTCTTTCCTCCCTCAGTTCAGCTGCAAGCCCTTTGCCATGGCACTGCTGCAGCACTGCTGGGAGAAAGCCGGGCCAAGATCCCCCTTCCTCTGTAGGTTGGGCCAATTTTTTACTCACTTTTATTCACTGAGACTCTGCCAGGAAGGTGCTCAGCATTTTACAAGCCCCACAAGAGTCCATCTGCCTGGAGATATGATTCAGGACAGCTTCTTGCATGGGCTGGCATAACACCAAACTTTTCTGATTTAAGCATATCTGTTTAGAAAGGGATTAAGCAGAAATAAACAGCTGTTTTACAGAATAACAAAGAGAATGCAGGATCTGCACCCTGCTTGGCTCAGCAAGAGCTTCACGGGGAGATGAGTCCTAAACCACATCAAGGGGAACCCATCCCACCTGAAAATTCTCCCCAGCATCAGCGAGGCTGAGGCAGTCACAGGAGGAAGGGCATTGCAATGGGTTTGGTTTGTTTGGCTTGACTTTTTGGTGCATCCTCCACCCGACACACACAAGTAGGTTTCAGTGGGAGTATTTCACAACCCTTAAAAACAACAACAGCAACAACAAAAAATACTGCAGTGACCACAAAAGGATGTTTTTCATCTTGGGGAGGAAGTTTCTCTCTCCCTAGCAGTCAGGGTGGAAGTGGTGGGAGGAGCCAGTTTGGAGGAGGTTCTCTGGGTTGCCACAGGAAGGGCCTCCTGCTCCTAGCTGGGCTCTCCCATAAGAAAGGACCTACGTGATGGTACCCGGAGCACAGAGAAGAGGGGGATTTGGCACCATCATCCAGGTTTAAAGTTTTGATGTAGTTGTGCCACCTTGCTTTGCTGGGATCAAAGCTAAAGCAAACAAAGAGCAATTCAATGCTGGTTGGGCTCAGAGATCCAAGAACATCATCAAGGCAAGCTGGGCTCCTCAGTGGCAGCTGAGCAAGGATAATCACTGTGGCTTTCCTGAGATCAGAGCTCGGTTATGCTAAAACACATCGCCCAAACTGGCCAAGGGCATACACATTCAGCAACCTGATGTTAAACTGTAGGACTTGCCTGTATATCTGAATCTGAAGAGTGTCTCCAAAGGGCGATCCTGCAGGTCCAGGAGTTGAATTTATGTTGCTTGCTTGGAGCTGGTGCGGTTTTTCATTAGGCTACTCCTAAATAAACCAACAGTGAAGCAACATGAAACTAAACAGAAAAGAAAGCTTTAATGCAAAAGCTGGAAAATGCTGCTTACCTCCCACAGAGTGGGAACAGGCGCAAAGAGCAGAGCAATGGAAAAGCAGCATCTTTCTTTAAATAGCTTGCTATAATTGATAGTGCCTCAGTCTGCTCTGTATCGCTACTGGGAAAAGCTCATGCCAATACCAAACCATTGCCTACAAGTACATCTGTGGTATTGGAAGGCTGTGGCAAGGCAGAGCTGAAAGAATAAAAATTCTTTGGAGGGGAAGATATATTTTCAGCTTGTCAGCTGCACTCACTTAAAATCAATTATAACCTCACTCCACATGTGGTAGTGGTTTAATGAATTCCCCCTTCCTCCTGGGACTATGCTATAACCTAATTCACACCAGCAAGGGTGTTTCTAACTCTGCTCCAGCAAACTCCCCGGGCGCTCCTGCCTGACGTCAGTGGGAGCAGAGTGAGGTCCCAGCACCAGCCCAAGTCTGATTCTGCACAGGCTGTGCTGCTGTTTGCACTTCCAAAACATGACCGAGGTGCTTCTCCTGCTGGCATCCACTGCTGCTGGGTTTGGGTTATGCAGGTTCAGGTCCTTGAAGAGTGAGGTTCTACTGTTGGATAAAAATTTGGGTAACTTGAAGAACAAGACAGCACATGATTTATTTTATATTTTTTTTCTTGAAATTGTCAAAGAATTAAGAGTTATAAATAGCATTGTCTTCACAATGTGCTGCTTACAGGGCTGTTGTTTGGGACTGCTTTGGGGTTTTTCTCTTCCTGTCCAGACGATATGGCTATTTTGCAAAATGCATCACCAATCAGACAAGGATGCTATTTTACCTCTTTAAAATGCCTTCTGGCTCAGTGGCCATATCTCCAGTGAGCACGAAACAGCATCATGAACTCTGCAGGCTGTGGAAACCTCCATGAGTTACATCTTCAACCAAAGGCACACAAGCCCTCCTTCAAAAACAAGGGACCTTCTGCCGTATTCTTCCCTCCCTGAATTCATGAGCTGGCTCTTCCAGTAACACACTCACTTGCATGTCATCAGGAAGGAATTTGTGGTATTTCTGATAATCAGAGATAAATTGGTACAGCAGTAAAATCCTCAGACCGCAAAACATTTCAGCGGGTCTTTTAAGCCTCTTGCTCTTCTGTATAGGCTGCCCAGGGGCTTGCTCATTCCTGGGCATCCCCAGCCCCACTCATAAATCAGAACATTCTAGTCCTGGTTTCCTCTATGCATCCGGGAACACTCACAGAGGTTTCTTCTTTAACAAACTTAATCTGGGCAATTGTTCAAAAATTTTAAACTAACCTGCTATTTTTATGAAATAATGACAGCCCGTGGAAGCATAATTTAGCCCAGATCTGAAGATCTCTGTTTTAAGGTTAAAAAGTCCTCCAAGCTAAACCTTATCCAACAGCAGCAATGAAAAATCAACTTGCCCTATGTTTGTTTTTGTTCCTCTTATTAGTGAATCCATGCAGGATTCACAGCAGTGTCGGTCCAGCCTTGCTTTATGTAAAAATTCTAACTTAGAATCATATCATGGTTTGGGTTGGAAGGAACTTAAAGCTCATCTGGTTCCACCCCCTGCCATGGGCGTGATCCCTCCTGTCAGCCCAGGCTGCCCCCAGCCCCATCCAGCCTGGCCTTGGGCACTGCCAGGGATGGGGCACCCACAGCTCCTCTGGGCAGCCAGGGCCAGGGTCTCACCACCCTTATAGCGAATAATTTCTTCCTTATCTCTAATCCAAATCTACCCTCTTTCAGTTTAAAACCATTACCCGTTGTCCTGTCACTATATGCCCTTGTAAAAAATCTCTCTCCATCTTTCTTATGGGCCCCCTTTAATTATCGAAACACTGCAATAAGGTCTCCCTGGAGCCTTCACTTCTCCAGGCTGAACATCCCTAGCTCTCCCAGCCCTTCTTTGTAGGAGAGTTGTAGGAGAGGTGCTCCAGCCTTTTGATCATCTTTGTGGCCATCCTCTGGACCTGCTTGAACAGGTCCATGTCTTTCTTGTTCAGGGGGCCCCAGAGTTGAACACAGCACTGCAGGTGGGGTCTCATGAGGGAAGAGTAGAGGGGGAGAATTACCTCCCTTGCCCTTCTGCCCATGCTGCTTTTGATGCAGCCCAGGGTACCACTGGCTTTCTGGGCTGCAAGTATGTGCTGCAGGCTCATGTCCAATTTTTCAGGCTGTTCTCGAGGTCACAGTTCAGTTAAGGGCTTGGACAACAGGTTAATTCCCCCAAAACCCATCAGTTTCAGGCTACACATCACAAGGTCCTTTAAAACGTTTAGTGAAAAGGCCTCTGGGAGGCCATTGATTTGGAAGATCAATGGATAAACACATCAGCTAAGTGAATGGACAGAAGTGCTGTTGAAAGAGACTGTTTCTGGCGATACCCAGCTACCGCAGAGATGTGCCTGGAAACCACATCTCGACACAGATCCCGCTTCCCTGAAATGCAAACACTGCCTCACCTCTCAAAGCACTCAAAATCCACAGTCAGGGCTGGGATTCTTGGCAGGGACTCGCCTGGGGCCTTGAGATCCCCTGGCAGGAACAGGTCTGAGTGAGGCAGGAACCAGCCTCACATGCTAGGGCACACCGACCACTCTGGGGCTTAGGGTCTGAAGAGGGCCTTTGGCTTGTTAAACCTGCATTTCTCTGCTCAAGTGGCTCCTTGCGGCCCCCAGGGAGTGATATCCTCATGTATCAACAATGCACATTGAACATCTAATGTCTGATGTTTCATGGCTCTTTCCCACCATGGTATTTCCAAGAATTCCAGTGTTCTGGTGTAGTGCTTTCACAGGGAACATGTCTGAACCAGGACTCAGCTCTGAAACAAATGCAAGGGGAATAACATTTTCCTACAAGAATAAAATGAGAAGACCTGTTAATCCAGCCTGGAGGGGACAGAGAAAGGTGCCTCAGTGCAGCTGATGGGTTTTACATTAGCATTCTCCTTTTCTCAGGCTGGCCCCAGCTGATCCTGGCACTTTGCTTGCTCGGAGACCCGGGGGAAAATGGACCAAAGGGACATGATGACAACCACAGGGAGCAAACTATATTCTCCCAGCCACCCCATAACATCCCCTCCCAAAATCTCTTCCAGGCAGTACAACCTTCTCTTGGCTCTAGGTGCCAGTGACCAGCAAAGGAGGCTTCCAAGGGTGCAGAGAGGCACAAGTCCCTCTGGTGCCTGGTGTCCTGTGTGGCAGTGGCAGAAAGGAACACTCGCCATCTGAGCAGAGACCTACAGACAACCCCTGGATCCTCCAGGATGTGGGATCCTGTTTGCTGTCGGCAGCCTGCCCTGTGCAGAATACCTCAGATCTGCATCCAGCACAGCAGAAAGGCACTCCAGGAAGCTATTTCACACTGTTCTACTGCTTTGGATTAGACTTCAGCTGTCTCCTGAGCTATTTAAATGTACGGGCTTGAAAAGTGAACTTTACACCCATGCAGGTGTGGAGCAGCCACTGCAGGGGCTGCAGAAACCACCCTAGATAAAAGGCTGAACAGAGAACTGCAGCTTCAGAGCCTCCCCAAAACCACTCAAGGGCCTGCTACAGATCTGATTCCAGTCAGGGTCAATCAGAAAATTGCCCTCTAATTATCAGCTGTCCTTCGGTTTACTGTGCTTTGCATCCTGAATGTGCAAAACAGTTCAGAAATGCACATTGCCTGTAAAAAACGCCTTGCTGTGATAAACAACCCTGAACCAACATTTATGCAGTAGCTTCCTGCTTCCTCTAAGACAGGAACCAAAGCAGGGCACCCTTTGCAATTAGCTATTGTAGACTTTCATTTAAGATTTTTCTGCCTTCCAGCAGGGCAGTCCATCAGGCACCACAGTGTTACAGTGAGAAACCGCACAGGCTTAATGGGAACCTGCAGATCCTGCACACAAAACAGCCATAGCTTGGAGGTTTTTCAGCACTTAGACTAGTAAAATGCTAATTAACAAGGATCTCTTCTCTCGGTCTCTTAATTTCTTTAAAGTTAGGGTTGGTTTCTGTCCTGTTATAGACGCTGGAGATGTCAGATTTGCTGCTGTTGGCACCCCTTTGCAGTGTGTGTGCGTGAGTCTGGCCCCCTCTGGCTCTCAGCAGGGAGACAAGGAGTCTCAGGGACAGGGACATCCTCAGGTCTTGACACTTTTCCAACATCAAAGCAAACCAGCCCGTGAAGGGGGTAACAGCCTTTCCGTCAAAACTATATCCACCTCTTTAATCAGTTTCTCAGTTTCTCCCTATTTCCTCAATATTATAACTCAGAGACGTAACCTCTACCTGCAAATCCATCGTTGTGCCAGTATCTTCAGAAAAACAGGCATTCATCATCACTCGCCTCAGCCCACAGGGGCTCGGCCAGCAGCTGAGGGAAGGCACATTCACATACAGTCTGTGCTGTCAGCACCAGGACCCAAAAAGCTGCAGCATCTGCCCTGCACCAGCCCCATAACAGGCTCCCATTGCAAAATCTCCTACCAGCCAGCCAAGAAACCTCTCTACAGGTTTTTGATTGGAACATGCATTTCTAGCACAGCCCAGTCATCTGGAATCATAGAATCATGGAATGGCTTGGGTTGGAAGGGACCTTAAAGATCATCTAGTTCCAGCCCCCCTGCCATAGGCAGGGATGCCACCCACTAGATCACGTTTGCCAGGGCCCCATCCAACCTGGCCTTGAACACCTCCAGGGAGGAGACATCCACAATCTCTCTGGGCAACCTGTTCCAGTGCCTCACCACCCTCTGAGTGAAAGGAAGGGAAAGTTCACACAGAAAGGAGGAGGTAGAGAGGCCAAGAATGTAGCTAGCTCCAAAACAGGATTAGACATTAGACTGTGGATGTCAGGTACAGCTAGAGTTAGTACAATAAATGATAACCATCTTGGCAGAGATAGAAACCAAGTGTTGCAGGATTTCTGGCAATATCCTTCTGCTGCAGATCAAGACAAGAACATCTCCCCCCTCTCAGCACAGGATGTCTCTCCTCCATCTTGCCTTGAGGCAAGGTCCTGGCAGGACCCTGGCTCTGCCCCAGCGAGAGACCAAGAAGCTGTTGTGGGGACCAGGGAGCAGAGAGGAGAACGGGCTGGCTGGGCAGGGGGAGCCAGGATGGGGCAAGGGCAGGGGAATGTCCACATTGTGGTCCTTTCCTTTTGAACTCGCAACTTGCACAACTCATGAGTTCAAAGCAAGGAGACAAGTTGCCTTCACACCCAGGTAATTTATTCTAGCAGATTCAGTTGAAATCCCATGATTTCTAGCACAGTCTCACAACTATTCAGTCATTACTTGCTCCTCACCTGTGATACTTTAACAGGGAGAGGACAGCACACCACTACCCCACAGCTGCTATGCAATCACCAACTTCACCAGCTCTGGCCCTGAGGGAGCACCGCCAGAAACGCACTGCTTTGCAGGCATCTCCCCAAATCACTCCCATGTGGGTGCCATGGCTCTAGCAGACGCCCAGAGTCCTAAGTGCTTCCAGGCTGAAGAAGTCACGGCTGCTGGTTGGCGTCACTCACACCAGGGAATGGGAGCCAGCGTCTCCCTGCTGCCTGCACAAGCCTATGGCAGATGTCCCCAGAAGGAAAGTTACAGCCTTCAGCCTTTAACCCAGTTAAAAATGTATTTGAGGGGTTTTGATTACTCAGTTTGACAGAGGGAAGAAAACCCTCCGGGTCCTGGCAGCAGTGAGGATTTACGAGCTGGGGCTTTGCTTCAGGTCACAATGCCTGATCATGGTAAGCATCACAGGAGCAAAAAAAAAACCATAAAAGCTAAAACCAAACCAAACCAAACCAACCAAAAAAAAAAAAAAAAAAAAAAAGGAGCTATGGTGTCTGCATTCTTGCTGCTTGAATCAGATATGTTTCCTGGCATCTCCAGCTCCCTCCCTCCCCCTCACAAGCTCCAGGGACTCAGGAAAGGGCAGGATGGAGTAGGTTGTCTCTGCTCTCCTGCGCCAAGAACTGTCCATGACATCCCAGAGAGACATGTCCTAAACCAGGTCCACTCTCCCACCTCTTCTGCAGGAAGGAGGTGATCGGAGGTGTAAAGGCTTCCCCATCACTTGCAATCATCTCTCAAAGGATGTGGCAAATGCTTCAGCCCCAGTTTGCTCAAGGGCAGAACCTGCCTTCTTTCCAATTCAGGATAAACACAAGCCTGGCATTAATCCTGCTGTGTGGCTGGAATGCCTACTCCTTGCATGCCCACCCCCTTCCCTGCAGCTCTCTCCCCTTCACCTCCCTGTAAAAGCATCACCATCGAGTTGGGAAATGAGGGAAGACAAATCTCACAGCTGTCTGTCTCATTGCAGCGTGTGAATGGCTTCCAGAACTGCCTCCAGACAAGGTGATTACTAGCAAGGGATTTGGGACCACGTATATTTATTGCCACAGCAGTGAATGGGAGACGTGGCCACCAAACCCCAGTGCGGCTCAGAGGAAGCTAGCCTCCCAGAGCTGACCATCTATCTCCCGTAGGGCCCCAGGAGCAGCCTCCTGTTCATATTCATCCTCCTCACCTGCTTCAGGTCATCATTGAAGACAAGAGGCTGAGTTAACTGTGCTATCACCTTGCTCTTTGCTTGCCTTTGTACATAGCACCAAAATGCCTGGTGTTTCTCTTTAAGGCAACATTAAAATGAAAGGAAAAAAGTTATAAGTTATTTCAAAGGTCTTTGCTTCAAAAACATTCAAACCAAATTTATGTACCAAAGCCATAAATGTTCCATTTATTGCACACAAAAAATAACCCTCTGCAATATGATTCCTCTAAATTTATGGTTCTTCCAGAGCTATTAATTCAGCCCAGGTCTTTTCTTCTCCTTTTTTTTTTTTTTTTTTTCTTTTTTATTTTCCTTTTGTTTTTCCACCTTAAGTAGAATAATTCATAAATGCTTCATGCTGGAGTGTACTTTATGAGCATTATTATGATCACTTGAATGTGGAAATGCTTGTGAAGTTACTACAATAACTTTAATACATCACAGACTCCTCAGCAGTATGGATAGCAAGGTACAAAGCAACTCCATCAAACAGTGGAGGAAAGAGCTCTCTTGAGAAGCCATTTACTTGGCCAAATAATAAAGACTCTGTAGCCCATATATGTCTCTGAATTCAGTCAATGACAATGTTGGAGGTGAGTTTTAATTTACACTCCAGTTCAGGAGGGTTACATGTATTGTTGGCCAGAGCAAGACATTGATTCAGCCCAAATGGCTTAAGCCCACAAGTCACAATGCAATTTCCTTTATGTCATAGAATTGTCATAGAGCGGTTCCTTTGTGTCATAGAATCACAGGGTTGGAAAGGACCTACAAGATCGTCTATTCCAACCGTCCTCCTATCACCAATACTACCCACTAAGCTACTAAATCATATCTCATAGCACCTTGTCCAGGCACTTCTTGAACACCGCGAGGAATGGTGACTCCACCACCTCCCTGGCAGGCCGTTCCAGTGCCTGACCATTCTTTGAGAGAAAAGTTTTTCCTCATATCTAATCTAAATATCTCCAGGTGCAACTTGTGGCCATTTCCTTGAGTCTTATCATTAGTTATCTGAGAGAAGAGGCTGACCCCTTCCTCATCACAACCTCCCTTTAGGAAGTTGTAGAGTGCAATGAGGTCTCCCCTGAGGCTCCTCTTCTCCAGACCAAACAATCCCAGCTCCCTCAGCCTCTCCTCACAAGACTTGTGCTCCAGACCCCTCACCACTTTTGTTGCCCTTCTCTGGACACACTCCAGGGCCTTGATGTCTTTCTTGTAGTGAGGGGCCCAAAACTGAACACAGTACTCGGGGTGCAGCCTCACCAAACCCAAACCCAGAAAAAGAGAGATGTCAAAAATGGTCAGAGGTGCAACAGCAGGGCCATCATAAGCATATTTAGAAGAGCAGGTAATTTGAGGTCCCCAGATATCTAGTGAGATGCAGATAAGCAGAATTGCCCTCACCAGAAGGCAGACACTATTTTTTCTTTTATCCTTGAACATGTCACAGGTTAGCATGCTGTTGAAAGCCAGAAATTAAGAGTTGCAGGATTGGATCCCCACAAAGATATAGCTGAAAACCACTGTTTTCTTCAAAGAAAAGAGGCAGAATACTACAGCTATTGAACTACTCCTAGATGGAAACAGGAAATCACCAAAATTAAACGTATTTTCCAGGATCGTTAAGCCATACAGGGTCTTTCCTCGGAGTGTCTCAAGGCTTTGCACATGCTTGTGGATTCCATGTCTGCATTTCTCCTCCTCATTCTCCCATGTAAAATAGATCACTGGGGGGAACCATGGCCCAGAAAATGTAAAGCCAAAAATCAGTGGGAGGTGGAAGCATGTCTGAATTCCCTTAGAGGTGCTGTAGGACGACAACCCCTCCAGCACCCAAACCCAACTGCCCCATGACCTTCCCCAAGACCACCCAGAAAGAGCTGCAAACAGAGCCCCCAAGTCCTGTCTGCCTCTGAACCACCACTGCTCCCCAGCAAATCAGTCTTTTTGTCTTGTAAAGAACTCCTACAGTAACTGCCTTCATATCTCAAGGGTGTCTTGCAGCCACAGAGGTGCAAATATTTATCCATACTTGGAATTGCAGAGTGAAGCCTAAATAAGTGTTCCCAGACACTTTGGCAATTGTTGTTTTAAGACCTGAACCATAGACACCTGGCTGGAATTAATCAGCAGATGTGAATGTGGAGGCAAAGCAAAGCCCTTATTAACCCTTCACATGTGAATGTCAAGGTCACAGGGTGTTCCACTGGGGCAGCCTGTACCTAGATGTCAGCTGTCAACAGCTTGGGAATCCAAAAGCAAAAAATGTTCTCCACTGAACAGGGCATGAACTGGTAGCAAAATTTATTATGCTCCTGTCACCACTAGAAGACTTGCTGTACTGATGCACTCATTTGTGAATAACAGCAATAATAAATGTTTATTATTAGATAATAAAATACAAGAGTTAACTGCTTTCTCTATGGGCTCTAAATTCAATAGGGGTTTAAGCATCTCCAAGGGAAATCGTTCACTTTGTACCAGGTGTTTTCAAGTAGTTCACATCAACAGCTCCCCAACAAGAACAAAAATCCAAGCCCTTCAGAAGCAATCAAGCAAAGACCTCAGAAAAACTCATGGCCTCTCCCATACTAGCTCTTCTCCAACACAGTGGCTGATTCTTCTCCCATGGTAAACGATCAAGCCCCACTGTCCTAGACTCAAGCCTTCAAGAAATACACAGCACCAATGACTACCCCACAGCTGTTGTCCTGGAAGCATCAGGATAAGGCCATGCCCCCTTGATTTCATCCAGGGTGTATTCCCTGGTTCCCCCTATCTAAATGTCTTCATTCCCATCAGTTCCTTGCTAGGAAGGGACTAAAGCTGACAAAGCTAAGGCCAAACATTGGCACAAGAACATATCCCTACGTGGTGAAATGAATTTGTTCACAGTAAAATACAACCTGAAATTAGAAGGCAGCTCCCTCAATGGCTGTGGCAAGGGAACAGCCTCTCTGAGTTCCAGGACAGGCCCAACTAAGCCTGGCTATTACAGAACTGCAGCAGAACTAGCCCTTGGACCCACAAACAGAAGCCATTGCCTTCCTGGTGGAGGAGGTCATGCTTTTATGTCCAGCTAAACCTCCCAACGAGACACCTAAGATGAGGTGCTGTGCGTTTTACCTTAATGCTAACCCATACAAAATCCAAGTATGGATGTAGCTGGCATTGATGAACTACATCAAGATGAAAAGAAAGACAACCTCTGCCCCATTCTGCCATTCCTTTTTACTGTGGGATGTCTGGTGAAGGAGAGTTCATCTGCTTTGAAATGGGGATGGATCCAAGAACCAGGCAGGTGCAAAGCCTTCCTCAGCAGACAATATGCCATGAAGCTCACCCTGAAAGTCCATCACCTGCAGCTTCCTTTGGGTGGGCAAGGCTTGGGGGGATAATTCTAAGCAGATTAAAAACCTCTGCGTGAATCACACCAACCCATCCATTTGAATCAACTTACATCCTGAAAAAGAAACGATCAGTTTTCTCTGCCACTGACCCATGACATCCCTCTGCTGCTAAGCAGTTCTGATTGTGGGACTTACTGCAGAACACACTTACACACACACAAATAAATAAATAAACCGATCTTCTATTTTAAAGCAGAGGAGAAAAGCCTCCCTGGAGCTGTCGCTACAGATATTAGCCCATCGCCAGATTTAAAATGCTGCATTCTTGAGTGATGTTGGTTTTCATGGCCCATTTACTTGTTTGCTTCAATTTCCCCTCCTCAACAACTCCAGTTACTGGCAAAATCTAGTTTTTTGTAGCTTTGCTGGCAGGCTGGGATCTTTTTCACACATCCAATCAAAGGATAAGAATGGGGCAGAATGAAGCTGGAAGGAGGATGCAGGGGAACAAAGGAAGGAGAGAAACAGAATAGTGAGGGCATTATACAGGGAAAGGGAGGGACAGAGTTTGAAGGAGCGTAAGAGAAGCCTTGAAGATAAATGAATCAGAGCAGGAGGAAGGGTCACCTCAGCCATCCATCTCCCTTTATCCCTCCTGTACCTGAGCAGGATCAAGCCATACTTCTCTTCTCATGCTGTGCTGAGATGGAAACAGCTCAGGCTCCCAGTTCATCTACAGCAGCTCTAAGAAATGGCTTCACTGGTTCACAGCTTGGCCAGGAGCAGAGTCCAACATCAGCTTCCTGGAGAGATAGTTCAAAGCATTGCCAAAACAGCCAAATATGACCCTGTAAACAAGAGTCAAGAGACAAGGTCCTTACACAAACAGCCCCACCAGGTCAGGCCAAGGGCTCAGTTTGCCTCGTAGCTTCTCTTTAGCAGTAACTGTAAGAAGATTCCCAGAGAAATATGAGAATAAGACAAGCACATATGATATTACTGCAAGTCCCCTCCCAGTCTCCAGCTGTTTCCAAATCAGAGGAACTCTTGAGCCAGATGTACTTAGTACTCAGCAGTTTCTCTTGCATGCAATTGCCCAGTGTCCTCTTAAATCCGTATAAAATTTTAGCATCCACAGACTCCTTTGACAACAAAGTTGCGGGGTTGAGATCCCGCAATGTCTGTTAACATTGCTCTCTCCAGCTCCGGAGGACTTCCCTGCCTGTCAGCAAGGTCAGACAGCATTGCTGCCTCTGTTCTCCTGACCATGCAACCTTTGAGCAGCCGCCTGGACCATCAAATGCTGTTTCCCTCTCCTGCAAGGCACTGGGAAATGAACACAGCCTAGAAGGGCCAGATTTATCCCAGAGAAACTAAAAACAGCAAGGAACTTCCAAAAATTGCAGCCTGCTGCACTCAGTTGAAGAAGATCCCACCCAGCCAAACAGGTGTGAGTGCAGCCAAGGCCCAGGATGCTTTGAATCACAGCTACTTCGACACTAAACAATCCACTCCCCAAGCCAGGGCCAGCTCCAGCTCAGCTAAATAAAATAAAAATAAATAAAATAAATAAAATAAAATAAAATAATAAAATAAAATAAAATAAAATAAAATAAAATAAAATAAAATAAAATAAAATAAAATAAAATAAAATAAAATAAAATAAAATAAAATAAAAAATAAAATAAAATAAAATAAAATAAAATAAAATAAAAAATAAAATAAAATAAAATAAAACAAAACAAAACAAAGCAAGTCACTGGACAGCACTGTTTACGCCTTTCTGCATGATGTTTTCTTACTCAGGAAGACAAACAGGCAAATAGAGGAGGAAGAATTTGCAGCTAATCATCAGGGAGGAGGGTGTGGGTGAAGTTTTGCATTTTATGAGATCTAAACACATCCAGCAAGGTTGGGCCACGTGATGCCCTCTTACCACCAACCATTTTGTTGAGCTTAACAGCAGCACCCACATCAGGGCCATAATCTCTCCCAGATACTTTAGTCTATTGTGATGGACCTGAACTAAGGGTTCAAACCTTAGGTGGGAGAATGGGGGATGAAATAACCTCATCCACTTTCATCCTTCCACAGCATCTAATTTCTACCCCAAAATATCTTCCCCTGGTGCTGGAGTTTGCAGAATGGCACTGCAGTGGAAGACAAAGAGGTTTTACCCTGGTGCAGAGCCTGGGAAGAGGATTGGCCTGGGGCTGCTGCCCCAGAAAGTTTTTGGGAGGTAGCCAGAAGCCCTCAGATAGTCAGGGAGCATAACCAACCTGCCGGTCAAGGTCTCTGTTTCCCCACACTCCATCCCCATCACAAATGAATTTGTCTCACAAAGCCCATTCCAACGTGACAAGTGTTTATATAAGACTAATGAACGTCCTGTCACATATGACACCTTTACTTGCTCAGGCACCAGGGCCCAGGCACACATGTTGTTTCATCTGCCATGAGCAGGTTTGCAAAAAGCTGCAGCCCTAGTTTGGCCCTGCTGGAGTTGCTCCACTGCAGGCAGCAGCCTGGCTTGCTTTGGGCTGTGCTTCCTCACACTACTGCCAGGCTGAAAGCCTTGTCCATACAGGGAAAGTACGTGTGGCAAGAACCATAGGTGCTTCTCCAGGAGAGATGACGGTCCAGTGGTGATGCTCTCGTCTCTTGCACAAGGACCAAGTGCCAACTGGCAGGAATGAGGCAGCCTGGCTCTCTGCAGAAGGTTGCAAGTCCCCGCCATATCAGTGAGCAAGCACAGGATGCTTGCCTTTATGGTTTACTCATGCAAACCTCCCTGTAATTAAAATAAACACCATTTTCTCATTTAAATGCCTTAAAAATACCAACAGGATTTGAATAGGAAAATGCCAGCCTTTCTGTCAGGGCTCTCTTCATTCTATGCCACAAATATCTGGTGTAACTCTCTCCATCTCACCACTTTCCCAAGCAGCCCTAGCTCTGCTGGATTTTCCCCCTAAAGCCTCTCCAGAGAGGTTCAATAGTCACATGAAGTGATGGGGCCTGTCAGCAAACGACTGTGATGCTGGGTTTGGGCCATGCTTTCCTGACAGCTGCCTCTGTCTATGCTAGAGCTCCTTCCAGCTGAGTCCTTTGGGCCCTGTAACCTAGGAGCCTCCTTGGAGCAAACGTGTAACCTCTGACCGACACAGCCCAGGCTGCACTCCACCACAGGGCACTGCCTTCAGACAGGAAACCTGCAGCTGGGGAAGAACCAGCCTCCCCTCTCTCTTTTTCCATGTTGCCTCTTCCTTCGTAGGAGGCTGGTGGGACCCATGGGTGCCAATTCCCACCACAACCCCAGGATGGCCCAGTAATGTTGGTCAAGACATTGGATGTCACTTCATAGGAGAGGAGGAAAGGTACTGCCAGCAGTCTCAATTGGGAATCATGATGCTTTTTTTTTTTTTTTTTCCCAGAAACATTTGGGCACTTTCTTTTTCCTTTGAGACTGGGAAATGTGTGACCTTACTGATGCAGATGGTGCCCACCTGAATGGATTGTTCCTTCACACTGCATTCTCCATGCCCTTTACAGCTCCTAGGATTCATGCTCACTCATCCATCTGGACATACAGATCCAAGTTTTGTGAGAGCGCACAGCAGCACCATTGTCCTGAGAAATGCAGAGAGCAGAAGGAAGCAGTTAGGAGGAGAGGCAGAGGCTTCTGCTGCTCTAAAATCTGTACTCAGCATGCTCTGGTCCAGTGCAGTCCAAAACATTAATGGTACTCGGCCCTTCCCAACCTGAAAAGCCCTGAAGCAAAGGGCCTGATGCAATGGGAACAGGCATAGATCCTCAGGGCAGTGGGATGTGCATCACAACCCCACTCACTTATTTCACACCATTGCCCAAACAGTCTTTTGCTGCCAACAGCTTTGAACGCTGTTGTCTCCAGACTGGAAACTGCAGCAATTGTCCTATAAAAACCTCAAATGGAGAAGACAAACCTCCCAAGAAGAACTGGAAGACACTACAAGGTGAGGGTGTAGGGGTTTCCACATATTTATTCTGTGGTCTCCAGCTCCGCCAAGACTGAGCTGATCTCAGCAGCAGCAAGCGCAGAGTACAGCCATGCCTGGCAGCACTGCCCATGCTGTAGGGCTGCCCTACACATGTCCAAGCCCACCCCAGTCCCAGCCAGCCCTGGTTTGCCTTTAAGAGAAATTACCTTGATGGGCCCTAGACAGGGGCAGAACCTGATCGTTCTGCTTTGTTACCACACCAGCACCCTGGGTGTTTCCAGTTCACCCCCTCTGGCCTCCCAGTAAGGAATCGCTGCACATCTTCTAGCTGTTGCAGCAAGCAAGATTTATGAAACCCATAGACAGTAAGGGAGGCCTCTAGCTGTCTCAGGATCCAGCTGCACACATGCCATCCTCTGCTAACCTTCTCTTTCACTCCTGATCCCTCCTCCTACTGAGCAGTCCTCCAAGTCCTTCCTGCTGAGACCCAGCATGGAAGCACCTCCATCCCAAAACAATCGATCACACCCTGCACCACAATAAACCAGCTCGATCCTCACACAATGCTCCCATACCCAGTTGAAACACCCCACAAAAGGCATAGTTAAAAAAGTAAGCAATTTGCAAAGGAGAGTTCAGATCTGCAACAACTGTTGTTCAACAGAACTAAGTCCTACCCAACCCCCCATTTCAGAAACCAGCCAGATCCCAGCAGTGGCCTCCTTCCCCTGCTCCTCTTCTTAGATTCCTAGAGGTGAAGCTTAGACATGTGCAAATAGCTGGTCTATCCTTTAAAAATCAAAAGAAATTAGAAAGAGGAAAACATTTTCTCTTTAGGTCAACCCAAAATGAAACCTTTCTATTAGTTACAGCAAAATTATATATTTTTTTTCTTTAAGTGAAGACAATGAAAACATTTTGTTCTCCCCAAAATAAGGCATTTCTCTGTTTTCAAATGCATGTTTGAAGGCACTTGTGGTCCCCTCCTTTTTAATTAAAGGCAGGCAAATTTCAAACGGAGAATGTCACAGTGCAATAAAAAGTTAAAGAGTTTAATTTCAAGCATATCTTAAACAAAGCCTGCAGTTTTTCATCCCGAAAATACTCTTTATTTTTTCATTTCAAACTTGAACCAAAGTTGTAAATAATGTCAAAGGAACCAAAATAACTTTTTTATTTTTCCTACAAACAAATGCTTCATCTTAATTTCAGCCAGGCTAGCTTGAAGTGATTGGAGCCAGACTTTTCTCAGTGGTGCCCAGTAAATGGACAAGAGGCAATGTCCATGAACTGAAATACAATTTGTTTTAAATAGAAGAGAAAAATTATTATTTTTACTGTAGGGTAGCTAAACCCTGGAACAGGTTGTGCAGAGAGGCTGTGGAGTCTCCATCCTTGGAGATAATCAAAACCCAACTAGACATAGCCCTGAGCAACCCCCTAACTGATCCTGCTTTGAGAAGAGGGTTGTATTAGGTAATCTCTGGAGGTGCCTTGCAGACTTAATCCTTCTCATTTTATCACACACTGGATAGGGAAGTATCCAGGTCCTGCAGTCTGCTCTCTGAAGATTCACAGACATACACCAGGCCCATTGAACCACTGCAAGCTGTGGTATCACCAGCCCTGCTGAGTTTGAGAGTCACACAGAGCTTCATGCTATTTTTAAGTTCCAGTTCCTGAGATATTGTAACTGACTGTTTAAAATAAAACATGCATTTCTTACCCTTGTAAATGAAGAGAAAACCTGTAACCTCTGCCTGAACTGCAAGGGAGAAAAATAGAAGCCAGATTTGTAAAAGAGAAACCCACAGGCATTTAAAATCAGCCATTCCTCAAGCAGTTTGAGCAAGCTGGATTTCTCTGGACCTTACACATCCTGCTTGGGTTCTCTGATGCCTAGTAAGGTGTAAACTCTGGAAAGCTTCTCCCACAGCTGGGTATTCAAAATGTCCTGTTCCTGGGTAGATTCACTGGATCTTAATTTGAAGAGGCCGAGCTCACACTGGACTGTATAATTCATTAGGGGCTCACATTATTTTCCTGGCCACCTCACATAAGAGTCTGATATCCCCATGAGTTTGAGCCCACTGTCAGCTTGAACTGAAAGTGGTCACTCAGTACAAAAGCTGGTAGAGAAAACAGGCAGGCAGACACAGTGTCACAAGCAGCCTTGCTCATCACAGCAGCAGTCACAGCTCAGATGGGCTCCTACCAGCTTTGCATCAGGGAATTTGCTCAGCACTAAGCTGGGCACCATCACCTCAGTCATTGCCACACTGCAGGATTAATAAAATGCTAGTGACTTTTGGAAAATTCGGGAAGTGTCCAAGTTTGTTAAAAAGAGATGGAAAGAAGAGTAAACATTCAATGGATGTTTCATATCTGGGCTTTTGGACTGTCAGAGTCTGCGGTCACCTCCACCTGTTGGGGTCAGGAGATGGGAGTGTGAATGGAGAAAGAGATCTATGAGTACGGAAATCTCAGACCCCTTTCATCACCAAGGCCTGAACTGCACTCCATCTCTGGGATGTTCAGCCGGACTTAAATATTTTATTGTCTTGGCCAATAAGAAAAACATTTAAAGTGCTCTTAATTTCTATAAGATTCCTAGAAACCACATGAACATGCGTGCAAATGCACCCACACACGAGCAATCCACAGCTCTGCGGTGCACACACAGCACTGAGCTCTCAGCTCCAGCAGCTTGTTCCAAGCATCCCCTTGCATTTGGGGCAGGTTTGAGTTCATCTGTCATTAAAAGAACAGAACGAGCATCTCTCGTCTGTTTTCTTCCAGCAGAACCCCACCTCGGGGCAGCGGCAGGATCTTTTCAATACTGGATTTTGGAAAAGCATCTCAGCCCGTTTTCAGTGAGCCATCGAACTTATCTAGGGGTCAAACTTAACAACTCTGTTTTCCTCTTGGAGAAAGCCATCGGGACACTTTCACGCCTCAGACCCAGCCATCTCCTGGTGCAAAGTGACCTCTACAGTCTGCTTTGTGTATGTCCTGTTTCAGCCAGAAGAGACAGATTTCTCCGCAGGCTGGGCTGGATCCACTGCCCTCCTGTGGCCGACTCCAAAACTTCGCAGAAAGCCTGAAGTTTCTCAGTGTTCGCCTTCCATCAGTGCAGAGAAACAGCTGGATTTGCCGTAATAGCGATAATATCAGCACTTTCGATCAAGCCAATAATTTATATTACAGGCTCACACATTTAAGAAAGTCAGCTAGAGCCTCTGGACTGCTGGTGACCATCAGGACTGCAAAGTCCCCATCAGCACAACCTCTCGCTGCCAGAAGTGAAAAAAGCTACCAAGTAACTTAAAAACCTGCTATTCTAGGTGAGAGGAGCATAAGGAAACACTAGAGGGACTGGAGCAGGGTAAAAAAAAAGTGCTCTGGAAAAAAAAAACAAACAGTATTGGGAAGGTCCTGATCCCGCACAATGCATTCCCTTGCCTTCTCCAAGTCAGCGGGACTCTGCAGAAGTTGTGCTCAGCAGTTGGAGGAACAGCAGAATTCTTGGAGGAATTGCAATGCTGGAAAATTAGCTCAGTGAAGTGTTCACTTTTTATGTACCAGCATACCAAAACAAAATCTACTGCGAAAAAACATTTGGGCTAGCAAGTGGAGATGGGCTAACTCAACCCTTCAAGCTGTGCATCAGCTCAGCAAAATACAAGCAGTGCCTTGGTGACCTGATAGGGTTTAGAAGCAGCACACTTGCTCCAAGTCCAAGGACCACAGCCAGTAGACAGCATTCATACAGGGTTGTATTATGTATATGTATGCTATTAGGTTCAAACTGTCTTGGAAAACATGGAGGATAGCATTTCTCATATAAAAGTGAAGGTAAAATGCAAATATTAACCTTAGCCTGCTGACTTTGATAAGCAACTTTGGAGCTGTCAGGTGTTACAGACTTTCTGGCATCTCTTTCACTCCCCATTGATCTTCTGGCTGCTTCTTATGCCTTAAAGAAATATAATGCCTCTCTAAAACATCCCTAAGAATCTTGTGTATCCTGGACCACAGAGATGCCCAAACAGAGAGATGTGAATGAGGGATACCCCACCATTCCTCTGAGGGATGATCCAGGATCTACCAGGCTGATGATGCACACGGCTACAAGCTGCTAGTGCTTAGCTACCACTGAGGAAATACTGCCCTAAGCATCTTGTCCTGTAGGAGCCTCTGGTCCTAAGTAAACAATGTCAGCATGGAGCTATGCCACTTGTGTAAGGCCTACCTCCCTGCTGATGAACCCAAGGTCCCAGTTTCCAACAGGTGAGGATGGGAACACCTAGCAGGTACATGTGGTTACAGAAGAATGAAATGGCTGAGGTGATAGGAGAGGCATTTCCTAGGTGGGCATCTAAGGAGTGTTTGTCAGTAGGGCTCCTCCAGAGCAGGGCCTCATGACGTCGTAACTTAGCCAGCAACATAGCACATCAGCCCTTCTCCTCAGCCTGCTGACCTTGCCAGTGTTGACCAAAAGTGCTGGTGGAGCCCCCCAGCATCATACTGCGACTGCATGGGAGCCAAGACGACCACAGGACTCATGTTCTTATTGTAGCAGAAAAAAGAGGTGCGATAAGTAGAATCCTGCTTCCACCATATCCCATTCCTTCATCTCCCCACCCTGCCCTGCTTTCTAGATCACTGCAGTCCCTCTGTCCATGGAACAGCCCCCCAGAAAATCAAATGCATCTTTAAGAGGCGGTAATAGGAAAATCCTAGTGCAGCAGGCAAATGTGGAGTTCACAGCCCTGCTCTATCTATTGATATAATAGAAGAAATAGGCTCTCTCAGACCATTTCTGCTAAGACTCAGAAGGAAAACTGTTTTATTTCCTTCATTGGGGGATCACCACTAAAAATGAAGATGACCTACCTTCATCTTAGTACAGCACCAAGCAACTTGTCTGCTTTGTGCAAGCTTTAGGGGGATTTTTGAGAGTAGACATCATCAAGTTAACACCAGGGCCTCTAACAGAAGCTGGGTTGAGTATTTGGCCTGAACTGGAGGTAATGCTGTTTGCTGGAGCCCAAGAATCAGAAGGCAGAAATCAGAATCTCTGAAAATTACTGCTACTTCATTCACTTTTAGATTTACACTTGCAAACAAACTTGCAAAGGCCTCAGGCTAATGCTGTTACTGACATCCTGGAAGCAAGTAACAGGAGTTGATCCCCCAGAATAGGGAGAACTCTGATCTATTTGTACAGTACTTGGCACCAGAAGTGAGACCTGTGCCTGAGTCTTAAGTACAGATCAGCTCTGAATGTGCCAGGCAAGATGGACCTTTAACACTGATACAGACAAGCTCCCTCGCATTCTAACACATGCTCAAACCACTTTTTTCTTTCTCAGTGAATGATGCACTGCATTAAAAAGCCCTCCTCTTCCTATCCGTCCCTCCCCAGCTCCATGCCTCCTCTGGGACCAGATCCTGTTGGATGAGGGGCATCCCTCGCTCCCACTGAAAACAGCAAGGAGGTGGTGTGCTCAGTCCCTGGCAGCATCATTCATCCCAAGCAAGAGCGATGGGAGATATTTGGTACCTCTCAGCCAATTGGAGGTGAGGTGGCACCAAGAGGGGGTGCTTTCAGCTCTTCTCTCCACCCATCCTCCCATAACCCCCCCCCCCCCCGCCCCCCCCCCCCCCTCCCCCGTCACTACCACCATCCTCCTCACACACAAAAGCAGTGCAATTAGCTGACTTAAGAGAGCTGACGCTTAGCCAGCTGCAAGAGGAAAATAGTGAAACAGGAAGGGAGAGAGGCAGCTGAGAAAGCGGTCGCCATGGAAGAATACAAATAACAACTCCCAATACCCTCCCAATGAAATCCACATCACAAAGCACTGTCTCCTGCGAGAAAGGCAGACCTAGATGCATCCACACAGTCTTCCACTGAGAAAGCACCACACGTCTGCATCCAGATCCAGGCACTGAACCTCCTGAGCAGCCCGTCTGCACTGGGAGGAATGCGCAGCTGGGATACGGGCAGGATCTTCTTTGTTCCACATTAGCCACAAGCATCGGTGAGTACAGCGTCATCTGGGCTTCCATACTGCCAGGCAATGTTTGATATTAAAAAACATCAGACTCCACCCTGGGATTCGTTTCAATTTCTTCCCTTTCTCTTTCTCCCTCCATGATGCTTTCAAGGGCTAGCAGAAAGCATATGACAGCTATGGGGAGCAGGGAGGGAAGGTGGAGTCTCTCTGAGCCCCAAGGTATCTCCCTTGCCTGCAAGTTGGGATATAAAAATGGGGACACGTATGACATGTCATGGGCATTGCATGCAGCCAGGCATGGTGGTTAAGGCCAGAATACAAAATGTGCATGCTGTGAGGAAAGGCTCAGAGATGCTGGTCAGCGAGAAAGCCCTGCAAACCTCACAGACAGCTCTTTGCTCTGATTCCTATCTCTGTCAGTGCCTGTAATAAAGATGGATGCCTGATTTACTCAGGCCTCTACATAACTTAATTCCTTCAAAGCAGATACACACAGGCAGATTTATTTCTCCCCAGTTCATCACCAGTGACACCCTCTTTAAATACAAGCCTCCAGGGAAGCAGAAAAAGCACCGGCTCTCTAGAAGAGCCTTATTGCAATGGGTCAAATTCTGCTAGATGATGATTTTCCTGACACAGGGGACAAACAGAGTAGCCCCATCCACTTGGGAAATCACTCCAGGCCTGTTACTCTAAAAATATATGTTACTGCCCAGCCCATGCCTGGATACATTTACAGCACAAGGGCTGAGCTCAGGAAGAACATTCAAAACTGGACTGCAGCAGAGAAGTTAATGCTGTGCCCACCATTTGCGCTGATTTCACCTGAGCATTTTCTGTATAAGATAAAGCCTGCCCTTGTCCCCTTTGGGCTCAGGTGCTGCTGAGCTCATCTGCAGCAGCAGCCAGCTGAGAGAAGCATTTCTGCTCTTGCCAACTGGAGCTGGTTCTGCAAGGACCGGTCCCATTCCCTCAGCTGGACTTTGTAAGGGGTTGCACTTACACACCAAACACAGATGCAGTCCCTGGGAAATAGGTAGAAAAGTCTGATTTTTGTTGGCTGGCAGTGTAGGAATCTTCTAATGAAGGCAACAGTATTTCTGGTCTTAAGGGCCCCTGGCACTACCAGGGTGTTAGTATATGTGAGAACAAGGCCCCTGGATCTGAATCTCTCCTGTTCATACCAGTGCAGGTGAAAGCCCAGCCTGGGAGCAGCACATCTGCATTGCCTCCATCTGAGGTGCTCCAGGTTTTTTGCTGCTTTTTTGAACTTAGAGCAAGGTAGAGAGCGAACTCTTCAGGGGTGTGAAAGGACATTCAACGACCCTGTGAAGGCCTCTTCACCCTCTCCCATTTCTCTCTTGGTACAGGGACAAGCATGGGGATGGAGAACAGATCAGGCAGCAGCACTCGGGAATTTCTTTGCAAAACCTGAGCCATTAGCTTCTGTTCAAGCCAGCAAAATGGAAAATGGTGCTACTGCCACACCAACCTGAAAACAGCCTGGGAGGAGCTCTTCTCTTCCCTTTAAGCCACATTTAATTTCTCTCAGCAGAGGTGCATGTTAATGTTGAGATTACTATTGCAAGAAAGGTAGTAAGGGAAAATAGGAGGGTGTCAGCCCAGAAGGTATTTATTTACAGGGAGAAGAGCTAAGACCACAACAGTGCAGAGATATACCTGTTGCTTTGATTCAAGGCCAGCCTCACCTCCTCTTTTCTTGTCCAAAATGTGTCAAGAAGCCACAAACCTCCATGTTCTTGTCTTATGCCTTTTGCACAACAAGCAGCCATCTCGCTGCTTCTCTGTCGAGATTGGTATTGGCATACCTGCTCTGAACCTGCTCGGATTAGGTGCTCCCCTGTAGTGATGCTCAGTGCCAGCCTCTCTGCCTTCCATTTTCCAGCCTGAGCCCTTCCTTGAGGAAAACACTGTGCATCCAGACCATCTCTGAGCACAATGGGAACCACAGAAGCCACTCTGCGGATGGAGAATGTGGATGTGAAGGAGGAATGGCAAGATGAGGACTTTCCCAGGTTCGTTCCCTGAAAAAAAAAAAAATCAAGACAAAACAGGGAAAGCTTTATTTCTTCCTGTAAGAAACCAGCAGAGCATGTATCATGCTGGTCCCTCCTACCAGCCCCAAAGGCAGCAGAAGCCTTGACTCCAGCAGAACGACTGGCCAGAAAGCAGGGCTTCTGTAGCAAGGCTACTTTCAATGATTAGAAAAGTTTGGGTGGTTTCTGGCAGCACTCTGTAAGCATGCCAAGGAGGGTAAGGAACAGGGTGCAGAGGACAGACAGAGATTAACAAGGATAAATACATGCCTATAGGGATGGATGGACGGAAGGACTGACTATTGGATCTCAGCCTCTGCATCAAGCAGTGTCTCCCCAAACAAAGCAACAATGCTTTGCCACAGGAACCAAAGTCATTGGGATACAATGACCACTGGAACTGACATGCTGAGTGGCAGAATCTGACCCTGCCATGGGCCATCTGCTTGGATGAATGAATGAATGAGCAAAACACTGCTCTTTTCCTTCTCCCTTCTCCCAGGACAGCTTCTCAGTCCTGAAGATAATTACCTTTTCCAGGACGGGGTAGATATAGACTGTTCCACCCACATGGGCAACCTGGTTGTTGCTCTTCTCATGCCTGAGACAACAGAGCACTGGTCGCAACAGTGGTTGCAAACCTTGCAGGAAATGATGTGTGGGCAAGAAAAGGTGCCAAGGTGACAGCTTTCACCTTCACAGACACCTTATTAACTGCACAGAGAGCTGACAAAAATCTTTGTAAGCTCAGTGAGCACTTAACTCCCTGCAGCCACTCAAGCATTGCCCCACACATCCAGCACTAAAGCCCATCGCCCAGCAGCAGCTTGCTGAGGCACACAGCACAGCCAACACCAAGCCTTGCTGCACCCAGCACAGCCAGCCCCAGGCACACAGGGGCCTGGGAGGTTGAGGGGCTTTTCAGGGCTGTTTCACCCCATCCCAGCTGCAGCTGAATCCCCCCAGCAACCCACAGGGTCCCTGTGTTTGCAGGACAGTGGCACAGTGTGCTATGTGGGTAGGCACACACAAACCCTTGCCATGCTAGAAAGGATCTCCTGTGTCCCTTGGCACCGGTGGATGAGCTTAGCTCTGTTTACCCCAAGCCCAGCTGCAGTGCTAATCTAAGCATCTCTGCCTGCCAGCCCAGCACCTGGCTCCTAGACATCACTTGTCCTTCCACTGGCCACAGAGGAGTGCTCAGCCAAGCCTTGGGTTTCTAGGACAGATTTTTCTTTCCTCTGAAAGCAGGGCTAGCCAAAGCTTTGGGCTGACAGACCTCTGGCAACATAAAGCTCCCTTAGAGTGTTGCACTGACAAGCTTTTAATTGAGTGGAATGGAAAGTGAGGTATAGAAAGAAATTATACACCCAATGCTCCCTAGAAAATCCGGGGATAAAGCTGGGCTAGCACCTGGACACCCGTGCAGTATGCTGGAGCAGGAGTCAGGCTGTTTCACACTTGCCATGCAACCAGCAAACGTACCCTAGCAACAGGCAAACCTTCAAGGGGGCTCTGCAGAGCCCATGGCACCAGGTAACATGGGCATCATCACTCCTGACTGGCAAACAAAACCCAGGGAGAGGCAAAGTAATGTGACCGTGGCTGGGCAGCAAGTTAGTGGCAGGGACAAGGCCAAAGCCCAGGGAACAAGCTCCACACCCTGCTGCTAGACTGCTGCAGAGGGATTAAATCAGGAATGATGCAAGTGAACTCCAACCCAAATATCCACTAATACCAGCTGTGTTTTGCTGTCATTAAAAAAAAAAAAAAGAAATTAATTCCCTCCTAGAAGCATTAAAATAACAGGGCAGAGGCTGCTGCATGTGGGACAGTAGCTCTCTACCAGATGATTTGCTGCATAGCTATTTTGGCTTAGCTGTGATTAACCAATCTTGCTACAAAAAATATATACCCCAGACAAAGATCTGGGCTGGGGAACTGAATTAATCTCCTTATTAAGAACACAAGCGGACATTCCCATCCCTCTCCAAGAAGCTCCTTTGCAGAACAAGCTTCTGCCTTTTTCTGCTGCAAGGGTGTAATGCCAACACACTGAGACATCGCCTGGAGAGATCAAGCAGGGAGGAAGCAGAGAGGAAAGGGCCCCCCCCCTCCTTCTGCTCCCTGAAGGCTGAGTCTCTTGCTGACAGTCTGTCTCAGCTGTTTGTGCAAGTGTCGTCCTGCAATGATGCTGTAGCGTTGCAGCAGGGCGGGTGCAGGAGCATGCTCACTCCGTCACACATCCATCAGATGACAGTCAGAGAAGGCTTGGGCTGGCTGGGGCCTGAGATACAGGGAAGCTGGGCATCACACTATCGGCAGAGAGAAAAATGGTGGCACCTAACTCTTAGAAAAGCGGCTTCATTCAGAAAATTTGGCATCTAGGTCTAGCTGCATGTGGGAAGGAAGATTTACACGGGAGACTGGGAGGTAGTGATTCAAGTTTCCTTTGGGAAGGTAAGAAAGACCTTTTCTTTGCCTCAGACTTTTGAATTGCTTCTCTTTAATAAATCCTAAAATCAAAGAGCAGAGTGCCTCACTGCAGCACTGACTTGGGTACAGCTGGGCCTTCCCCCCTCCTTTTGATGCTGTATCACCAAGTTGTGCCAGGCACCAGCTCACAGCCAGATAAACAACCAGACAGGCTCTGTTCAAGGTGAAAGCAAAAGGGAGGAGAAGAGGCTGGAGGGGGGCAGAGGGCCCTTCTGTCTGGCTGCTCAGGAATATAGGGGGCTGCCCAAACGAGCAAGGACCAAGCACCTTTGATCAGGTCCCTAGCTCATAAATATACAACAACCAGCTCGGAGAGGTTTATCCCTTAATCTAAACATTTATGTGGTTTAATTTGGCTGGTAGCTCTGGTGTTAGGGCCACACAAAGAGAAACCTTTGTAGGGCAGAGCCAAACAGCATCCTTTTGCCGACTCAGAGATACCAGTCCCTATCAGCTCTCTCCCTGTTATGGTCAGACTAACGCCAGCAGCTGCTAGAAAGCAACCCTGTGGTCCCATCCCAATTCTTACTTTACTGCCTTAAAACTGGTGGGTTTTCCTCCATGTTTCACCTCAGGGCCATCCCAGAACACAAGATTTTATACCTGAATGCCTGGCCTGTTTCCCTGTTGTGGGGGAGCTTTCAGCAATGGGCAGGTAAAACAAGGATAGCTTAGAAGGTCGTTTTTTTTTTTTTTTTTTTTTTTTAACAGTCTGTTGACATCATGAACATGTCATGGGGTTGGTGGGATTTGGTCATGGTGTGTGAAAAGTTTCAAACTGCCTCCCCTAGCTAATGCCAGGGAAAGGTACAAATTATAGCTCAAATTAATGGGAAAAGTGTCCAGCTCAATTAACGGGAAAAGTGTCCAGCTCAGGGTGGGCAGTGTGCTGTTCAGTACTGCCAGCTAGGGTTACTCACAACAGAACTGGGGGCAGATTCTTACTTCACTTACCCCTATGAGTTGGGAGCAACTTTACCAGTTTGCAAAGGGCAACAGGCACGTAATGAGATCTGGCATTAACATTTATAAAGGAAAGCCAAACTTTAATTCAGTTGTCATTTCTAAGCCTCCAGCAACTGGCATGGTGATTTATACCAAGGGGATGAAGATGAAAATCCTGGCCTCTGACATGGAGCCCAAGGAAGAGAGCAGGGGGTCAGCCTTTGGATCCAAGATACTGGTTTGAGTGCCCGTACCTGGATCTTAGCTCAGAATGAACCTGCTTCCAGACCTCAGCAGGGTTTGGGTATCGCTGTCATCTTTTGCCAAGTGGGGACTGAGGTCAGGATGGGGGAATGACTCTGTGATCACACCTAAGGTTTAGAATTCTTGCCTTGAACACCAAGAAAACAACTAAAAGAGCAAAGTCACGATAGACTAAGGAGGCAACTGCCTTTCACAAGACGTGGTTGTGGAGGGTGCTTTGAAAAAACATTTGCTCCACTTCAGCCATAGCCGGTGGCTGAAGGCAGGATGCACTGTTCAGAAAACATTGGTGGACAGTGGCAAATGCTCCTGTGCTAAACATCTGCTGCTAGCTCACCTTCTACTGGGATCAGAGAGTTCCACTCTGTCCTTGTAAACTGCCAAATTCAGATTGTACAGCCCACTGTATTGCTTACACTGTGCAGGGTTCATTATCAAAGTACCAGCATTGGTACTCTTGATGAGGAGCCCTAGAGTTTGGCACTGCCTCTCAACCTTCTGATGGAGATCAAAATGGGGATAATATGGAGAAAAGGAGGGTGTTTTCTTTTTTTTTTTTTTTTTTTTTTTCCCAAGGACAGTATTTGTTCCAGTGTCACTGGCTAGATTTTCCAGACTTTTGGTTGAATGGCAGGATAAGAGACGTACTGGGGGGATAGTTTGGAAATTTCTTGGGATTGCACTGTTCTCCAGTGAGAAAGCACAGCTATTGGGTTGCTCCTGGGTAAATCCCCTGACGTTAGCACCAGGCTGATGCTCACAGACGAAAGGAAAATGGAAGCGCACACATGGAGTTGTACGTTTTTCCCTGACATCCTCACTTCTCTCATGTCTGTCATGCAGTGACTTTCTTCTAAATATCACTTGTTTCCCATCTTTTACCTCCTCATCTTGGCTTGCCTGCAGACCTCTCCCAGAAGAGACAGGAATGGAGTCACTGGGCAGCCCTACAGAAGATGAGAATACATCCTGTAAGTACCAGCCTGCCTTATCAGGAGTTCAAAGGAAAACAAGCCTAAGGGAGTGACAGCATGCAGTTAGGGCAAAATTTAGTTCCCCTGGAGTCTCCACAAAAACTCCCATGTGGAAGAGGAAGCCACAGAGATCTAAATTTGCAAATCTTTTGCAAGAGGCTGGGGGAGGAAATAGGGATCTCAGAAGTGTAGGCACTTTTATCCAGCCATACCTGCATGTGTTAGGTACTGCCCACTACCCTTAGCTTCCAAGACCATATCCTGAAATAAGAATAAGGAAAACACCATCTCTTGCACTAAGGATACAGTACAAGGACAACCTGTCAGTTATTTTCCTTTTAACTCCAGCTCCCCCAAATACTTTAAACTGTAATGGGTCGCATCGTAAACGGAAGACACTTGTTGCACCTGAAATCAACATTTCCCTGGACCAGAGTGAAGGCTCCATTCTCTCCGATGACTTCTTGGACACACCAGATGACTTGGATATTAATGTGGATGACATTGAAACTCCTGATGAAACAGATTCCCTTGAATTCCTGGGAAACGGGAATGAACTGGAATGGGAAGGTAAAAGGATAACTTTGGGTGAACTTCTACAGGGGCTAGGGCTTTTTTTTTTTTTTTTTAACCCAAATTTTAACCACTTTCGATAACACTTACCATCAGCAGCTGTGGACTGACTTCCCCAGCAGTGAAGCACAGCACATACAACCACAGCCCATCTTCCGCACAATATCTACCCCACCAAGACACCAGCAACAGTCCAGGAGTGCTCTCTCAGCACTTCCACCAGTGGACAGTGTGGGCAGATAGTTCAATCAAACACCAGTCTAACCACAATTCAGGATAAAGCATAAGGCTGTGTACATACATTCCCTTCCAGCAGTACCTGGGCCACAACCCCAGGCTGGAAGGTGCTACCTACTCAGCTCTGCAGGTAGAGCTGTCATGTAAATGCTCAAACCAAACCAGATTGGCTTAAACAACTTGAATAACCTGGTCTTTGCTAACCTGGATGATTTTGACTGAATTGGGCTAAGAAAGACTCACTCAAGCAGCTCTGGTAGCAGATCAGAAGAGATCCCCTGATACAGGTAGTGCCCTCTTCAGTCAGTATAAATGGATCTGAAGGAAGATCCAGCAAAAAGTCCTGTGAACTACATGTGACTGCAGGCGTGAGATATTAAACTTATTTCTATTACAATTTGGCAATTGAAAAAAATTAAGATCCATAAACATATAAAAATCAACACTGCACGTGAAAGAGATCATCCTGTCTGTGGATGTTACTGAACACCAAAGCTATTGCAGAGCCTCTTCATACATGTTATTAATGGCAGAAATGTTTGTCCCTTTTCCAGATGACACTCCTGTAGCCACAGCCAAGAACATGCCTGGGGACAGTGCAGATCTCTTTGGGGATGGTGGGACAGAAGATGGGAGTGCTACCAATGGACGGCTCTGGAGGACAGTCATCATCGGAGAGCAGGAGCACCGCATTGACCTCCAGATGATCAAACCTTACATGAGAGTGGTGACACACGGAGGTGAGGCCTAATCCTAGCCAGGCGGATTTCTTGTACTATCTTTGTCAAGCTGGAAGGGATGCCCTGACTGTTTTGGCTGTCTTTAGGGAAATTTACTATTCCTTTCATACTGCTATGTGGCAGATAAGCACAAAAAGCACCCTGCTTATGCTAAAAAAGAGATAGCCACAATAGCAAGGTTTCAATAAACAAACGCAATAATAAGACTGGCTCTGAGTGAGCACGAATACACCTTGAGCCTCTTCTACAGCTGCAGGCTAATGCTGCAGCTACATTGCCAATGCTGAAGTGACTGCAGCTGCTTAATCCCTCCGTAAATTAGCGTCTGAGCTGTCTCTGGAGGCATATCTAAAGGCTAAGATGCCCACAGTTGGTGACCATTTCTGAAATTCGGTCATAGGCAAACAAAGACCCAGGGCAAAACTCTTAGCTCTGTGCTTTGACATACATGTATTCCTTCTCTGAACCCCATGTATATGGTACTGCCAAAACCAGGATAAGAAGCAAATCCAGTTGTGAAAAAGGTACGTAAAAAGGGACAAATACTTACCTAGAGCTGAACAGAGACACAAGAAGCAGTACAGGCCCACATTTAGCAATGCATCTTTGCTGATATTTTTCCATGAACTCTTGTGTCTCAGCCTGGAAAGAGTCACTGATGCTGCCTGTCTTTCTTTCCCAGGATATTATGGAGAAGGTCTCAATGCCATCATTGTCTTTGCTGCCTGCTATCTCCCAGACAGTAACCTGGCTGATTACCACTACATAATGGAGAACCTCTTCTTGTAAGTGGCTGGTCAAGGTCTATGAGGGAGAGGAGGGCAAGGAAGGTAACTTGGGTCTTAGGGAACTAGTTTCCATGTATTCATTGCATCAGGAACCTCAGGTGGAAATAGTTTGAATCCAGGCCAAATATCTCTAGCATGCAGCTGCAAACTGGAGTGAACATCACTGTCCACAGCATTCAAAATCAAGTCTAATAAGCCAAAGCATTCAAATATTTAGTGTTAATTATGCCAGTAGTGGACTCACAACCAGGATGGACCATACGTATACAATGCTGAACAGCCTGCAGATTCTACTACTAGGCAGAAAAATGGTGCAAGAATTGGTCCATCAATGTACACTCTATGCTAACAAGTGCAGGCAAACCCTGAGAAACACCATCTGCACCCTGCAGAGATGCCAAGAGAGCTTGAAACATATTATAAGGTGTACAAAGAAAACACCTGGAGTACTTTGGGGATCATACAGAGGCACCTCAAGAAACCTCAAGGTACTTTTTTTGAGTCTCATGTCCCCATTGCTTCTGATCACCCAACAGATACGTGATCAGTAGTCTGGAGCTGCTGGTGGCTGAGGACTACATGATTGTGTACCTAAATGGAGCAACACCCCGGAGGAGGATGCCAGGCCTTGGCTGGCTAAAGAAATGCTATCAGATGATAGACAGAAGGTGAGAATCCTATTGGTGTTGCCTCTTCTTTTTTCTCTATCCTCTTTCCACATTTCTTCCACTGCTTTCTCACTGCCTTTCCCACCAGTTCCAGATTCTGTAATTTCTTCCTCTGTCACAGCTTGCTGACTTCATCTCCTCTTCTCCCTGACATGCTCCCTTCACAGAAATCTGACTAATACAACACTCAGGCAAGGAAAGCAGTACTCCTGCAACTGCCCAGCTCTGAGCTTAAATAGGTCAGGGCTTTTGGCTGGAGACCCCGAGGTGTGGCTGCTGAGCATTATTAAAGCCTAAGTGTGCCCTCAGAGCCCTGACAGATTACAGGTGAGTTTAAGAAAAGATAATTCAAGTTTGACTTTCTGTCCCGTGGCTTTTCCACAGGCTGCGTAAAAACCTCAAAGCCTTGATAATTGTGCATCCTTCATGGTTCATCCGGACAGTGCTGGCTATATCAAGGCCCTTCATCAGGTAAATATGACGTGTTCCCATACTCAGCTGGTTTTGGAATGGAAATTTAACCTGTTTAATCAGATCTTTTAAATAGTAGGGACCACGGTGAAACTTCATCATTTGTCCCATGTCTGATACTTCCAAGGACAACTCTAAAGATGGTTTCAGGAGACACTATCGTGATCTGGATACAGAGCAGACTTTGTCCCAGTGGGTAGTGTATAAAGAACACTGAAAGATAGCAAATTTACTGGGAAGTGCAGGAATGGTGGTCCTGGGCCCCTCCTGTAAAGCACACTGCAGATATTGAGTGATACAGTGATGTAGTATCTCATCGTAGTTTTTAGTCATCAGCATATTAGCACTGAAAGGATATAAGTGCACTAAGACTGCAGAAGATACAGAGATGCAAAACTCCCTGTTCCTGTCAGGAAAAGTCTGACTTCCTACGGAGAGGAAATCAAAGCAAGGCCTCAAGAGCACACTCTTTCCCTTTCTTTGCCAGTGTGAAGTTTATCAGTAAGATCCAGTATGTTCACAGCTTGGAGGAATTGGAGCAGCTTATCCCAATGGAGCATGTACAGATTCCAGACTGTGTCTTACAGTAAGTATCACAGGGACCCTGGAGCACATATAGATCTCAGCAGGCCCAGGACAAAAATCCTGTGTAGCAGAATATTGTATTGAATCAAAAGCCATGTACAGAAAACACAGAGCCTGGGGCAAACCATATCTGACTCATACACTTGTGCCAAGCAAAAGCCTGCAAACTGCTAACTTGCAGTTTCTGTCATCTTTGGAGCAAACACTGCATTTTACTGAAAGAGAACAGTCTTGGCTGTGTAACATTTAAATAATGTTTCCTGTTCTTTGCAGATATGAAGAAGAGAGGATCAAGGCCAGAAAAGAAAGGTAAAATTAATTTCTTGGGTGGAAGGAGGGTTGGTTCATTTTGTCAGGATATTGTTGCCTTTTTGCTTTCTCACATGGTTATTTATGCATTATAACCAGTCAATCCCGTGTTCCTCCTAGCCTATTCCACATAGTCTACATTTAATTTCTATTGATTTTCTCAAAATACGAAAAAGCTATAGGAGGAAGAAAAAGCTTGATTAAAAGGTTATTTATCCATAGAATTGTTCCTCTTAACTCCATAAGTCCACGTCACGGGCTCAGAGAATCATCGAATAGTTTGGGTTGGAAGGGACCTCAAAGCCCACCCAGTCCCACCCCTGCCATGGGCATGACCCCTCCATCAGCCCAGGCTGCCCCCAGCCCCATCCAGCCTGGCCTTGGGCACTGCCAGGGATGGGACACCGACAGCACCTTTGGGCAGCCTGTGCCAGGGCCTCACTGCCCTCAGAAGGAGGAATTTTTCTTCATATCTAATTTAAATCTACCCTCTTTTAGTTTAAAACCACTACCCCTTGTCCTGTCACTACATGCTCTCCAGCCATTCATCCCCCAGTCTGTGCTGATGTTTGCGATTGCCCTGTCCCAGGTGCAGCACTTGAACATGGCCTTGTTGATGTGTGTGGGGTTCATGTGGGCCCCATTTCACAAGCCCGTCCAGGTCTCTCTGGATGGCATCCCTTCCTTCTCTTGTGTCAGTTCCTCCACTCAGTTCAGTGTCATCCACAAACTTGCTGAGGGTGACTTGATTCCACTCTTTATGTCATTATTAAACAGCACCAGTTCTGATACAGACTCCTGACGTACACCACTTGTCTCTGATCTCCACCTGCACATTGAGTCATTGACCACAACTCTTTGGATGCTGCCATCCAGCCAATTCCTAATCCACCAAGTTTTCCATCTTTCAATTCCATCTTTCTCTACTTTAGAGACAAGAATATTTCACGGAAGCATGTCAAAAGCCTTACAGAAGTCTGGGTAGATGACATCAGTTCTTCCCTTGTCCACTGATGTAGTCACTCTAACATAGAAGGCCACTCGACTGGTCTGGCACAATTTCTCCTTGGTGAAGCCATTTTGCCTGTCTTGAGTCATCTTCCTGTGCCTTAGCATAGTTTCAAGGAGGATTCATTCCATGATCTTTCTCAGGCATGGAGGTGAGGATCACCAGCCTGTAGTTCCCAGGGCCTTCCTTTCTACCCTTTTTAAAATAGCTGTGATGTTTCCCTTTTTCCAGTTACTGGCGACTTCACTTGACTGCCATGACTTTTCAGTTATGACAAAAAGTGGTTTGGTAACTACATCATCCAGATCCCTCAGGACCCTGGGCTGCATCTCACTGGATCCCATAGAATTCTGTATGCTCAGGTTCATCAAGTGGTGTCAAACCCAATCTTCACTGACATTGTGAGGGACTTTGCTTCCCCAGTCCCTGCCTTGAGGTTCAGAGACTTGGGAGATGTTGGAAGAGTGACTGCCAATGAAGATAGAGGCAAAAAAATTGTTGAGTACCTCAGCCTCCTCCACTCCTGTTGTCACCAGTTGTGACCACCATCAATGGTGGTTCACTCTCTTTAGTCTTCCTTTTCTGATGAATGTACCTGTAGAATCCCTTCTTATTATTCTTTGCATCCTTTGCCAAATTCAGCTTCAACTGTGCCTTGGCTTTGCTAATCCCACCCCTGCACATCCGGGTGGCATCCTTACTCTTCCCAGACAACTTGTCCCTGCTTCCACTGACCATGCATTTTATTCTTGCCATTCAGTTTGACCAGCAGGTCCTTGCACTGTATGTGATAGCAAAGATAATCAGATATCAGCCCATGTATAAAGATGGCATATTTTCCCCATGTGACCATGCAACCTGACCTTAGAGTGAGAGCTAGTGCTCATTTTAAAAGCCACTTCATTCAGCTAGAGTGGCATAAAGAGGCCCATTAGTTTACAGTTTGTTTTGTTTCATTTTCTAGAGCCATTCCATCACCAGTGATTTAAGTTAGAAGTGCTAGCCATAAGCAATCAGTCAGCACTGCTAAGAGCAAAAAGGAGTCATGGGCAGAGGAAGGACCGGCTGGGTTAGCACAATAGTCATGTGCTATAATAACACCTCCTTAAGCTGGTGAACTGAATGTGAGATGCCAGTTTGGGGGATTCCATTCAGTTCAGCATTAGCTGCTGAAAAACAAGTCACCCAGCCCAAATTAGTCAGCTACCACCTTATGGGACCAACAGAAACATACCAAGAGGGTTATAGTTATTAAGGCTGCATATTACAGGGACAAGGCAGTTCTGAAGGGCAGAGGAATCCAGGAAGGCTCCGATCTGGGGGCTGTGGTTGACAGCAAGTTGAATATGAGCCAGCAGTGTGCAGTGTGCCCTGGCAGCCAGGAGGGCCAACTGTATCCTGGGATGCATCAAGCATGGCATTGCTAGTTGGTCGACGGAAGTGATTGTCCTGCTCTACTCTGCGCTGGTGCGGCCTCACCTCGAGTACTGTGTGCAGTTCTGGGCACCATAGTACAAAAAGGACATTAAACTGTTGGAGAGTGTCCAGAGGAGGGCGACTAAGATGGTGAAGGGCCTAGAGGGGAAGACATATGAGGAGCGGCTGAGGTTACTTGACCTGTTCAGCCTGGAAAAGAGGAGGCTGAGGGGAGACCTCATTGCGGTCTACAACTTCCTCATGAGGGGGAGTGGGGGGGCAGGTGACCTATTCTCCGTAATCACCAGTGACAGGACCCACGGGAACAGTGTTAAGCTGAGGCAGGGGAAGTTTAGGCTGGACATCAGGAAGAAGTTCTTCACTGAGAGGGTGATCGCCCACTGGAACAAGCTCCCCAGTGAAGTAGTCACTGCACCAAGCCTGTCTGAATTTAAGAAGTGATTGGACTGTGCACTTAGTCACATGGTCTAAAATTTTGGGGTAGACCTGTGCGGTGCCAGGAGTTGAACTTGATGGACCTTATGGGTCCCTTCCAACTTGGGATATTCTATGATTCTATGATAAGGCTGGGCATTCTTCAAGAAGGAAATCTTAATGGCTCAGTAACGGTCTGTCCCCACGTGCCCAAAGACAAGCCGGCACAGAAGAAGACAGGCCTGGCTGAACAGAGAGTTGTGGCTAGAGCATAGAAAAAAAAGAGGGTTTATGATCTTTGGAAAAGAGGGCGGGCCACTCAGGAGGACTATAAGGATGTTGCGAGGCCATGCAGGGACAAAATTAGAAAGGCCAAAGCTCATCTGGAGCTCAATCTGGCTACCGCCATTAAAGATAACAAAAAATGTTTTTATAAATACATCAACACAAAAAGGAGGACTAAGGAGAATCTCCATCGTTTACTGGATGCGGGGGGAAACTTAGTTACAAGAGATGAGGAAAAGGCTGAGGTGCTTAATGCCTTTGCCTCAGTCTTTAGCAGCAAGACCAGTTGTTCTCTGGATACTCAGTACCCTGAGCTGGTGGAAGGGGATGGAGAACAGAATGTGGCCCTCGTAATCCATGAGGAAATGGTTGAGACCTGCTACAACACTTGGATGTACGCAAGTCAATGGGGCCGGATGGGATCCACCCGAGGGTACTGAGAGAACTGGCGGAGGAGCTGGCCAAGCCACTTTCCATCATTTATCAGCAGTCCTGGCTATCAGGGGAGGTCCCAGTTGACTGGCAGCTAGCAAACGTGACGCCCATCTACAAGAAGGGCCAGAGGGTAGACCGAGGAAACTATAGGCCTGTTAGTTCGACTTCAGTGCCAGGGGATCTCATGGAGCAGATTATCTTGAATGTCATCACGTTGCACTTGCAGGGCAACCAGGCAATCAAGCCCAGTCAGCATGGGTTTATGAAAGGCAGGTCCTGCTTGACGAATCTGATCTCCTTCTATGACAAAGTGACGCACTCAGTGGATGAGGGAAAGGCTGTGGATGTGGTCTACCTTGATTTCAGTGAGGCTTTTGACACCGTTTCCCACAGCATTCTCCTCAAGAAACTGTCTGCTCATGGCTTGGACTGGTGTATACTTCGTTGGGTTAAAAACTGGCTGGATAGCCGGGCCCAAAGAGTTGTGGTTAATGGAGCTAAATCCAGTTGGAGGTCAGTCACTAGCGGAGTCCCCCAGGGCTCAGTACTGGGGCCGGTCCTCTTTAATATCTTTATCGATGATCTGGATGAGGGGATCGAGTGCACCCTCAGTAAGTTTGCAGATGACACTGAGTTAGGTGCATGTGTCAATCTGCTCATGGGTAGGAAGGCTCTGCAGGAGGATCTGGATAGGCTGGACCAATGGGCTGAGGCCAACTGTATGAAGTTCAACAAGGCCAAGTGCCAGGTCCTGCACCTGGGGCACAACAACCCCAAGCAGCGCTACGGGCTGGGAGATGAGTGCTTGGAAAGCTGCCTGGCAGAGAAGGACCTGGGAGTATTGGTTGACAGTCGGCTGAATGTGAGCCAGAAGTGTGCTCAGGTGGCCAAGAAGGCCAACAGCATCCTGGCCTGCATAAGAAGCAGTGTGGCCAGCAGGTCTAGGGAGGTGAATGTCCCCCTGTACTTGGCTCTGGTGAGGCCGCACCTCAAGTACTGTGTTCAGTTTTGGGCCCCTCACTACAAGAAGGACATGAAGGTGCTCGAGAGAGTCCAGAGAAGGGCAACAAAGCTGGTGAGGGGTCTGGAGAACAAGTCTTACGAGGAGCGGCTGAGGGAGCTGGGATTGTTCAGCCTGGAGAAGAGGAGGCTCAGGGGCGACCTTATAGCTCTGTATAGGTACCTTAAAGGAGGCTGTAGCGAGGTGGGGGTTGGTCTATTCTCCCACATGCCTGGTGACAGAGCGAGGGGGAATGGGCTAAAGTTGCACCAGGGGAGGTTTAGGTTGGATATTAGGAAGAACTTCTTTACCAAAAGGGTTGTTAGGCATTGGGATGGGCTGCCCAGGGAAGTGGTTGAGTCACCATCCCTGGAGGTCTTTAAAAGATGTTTAGACGTAGAGCTTAGTGATATGGTTTAGTGGAGAACTTGTTAGTGTTAGGTCAGAGGTTGGACTCGGTGACCTTGGAGGTCTCTTCCAACTTAGATGATTCTGTGAAGAAGCTAATACAGACATTTCTGATCAGATGTGAAATTCTGAGTTCCAGCTATCTCCCTACAAAGGCCTTAGATACTCCACTCTTTGACACTGCTAAACCCTAGATGATAGACTTCAAATGTAATTTGTGTTTGCAGGGCAGAAGACAAACAAGACATGGCTGAAAAGGAAAGGTAACTATTCTTTCATATTTTATATGAAACATATTAGGATATATTTCATATCCTAAGGATTTATTTCATATCCTTCACTTACAAAATACCTGGAACAGTCTTTTGTCACAAGAATGGTCCTACTGCTTGGCAGCACCTTCTGGAGAGCCAGGCTCACCACTCTCAGGAGATGTTTGTACCCAACAGGGTATTTCTGAAGTGCTTGGGAATTGATAAACTCTCTCTTTTCCCTAAGATCTCACTGTGCCATCACTTTTGTGATCACAGTGAGCCCTACTCTTGTTTTGTAACTTAGTTATTGACCTTTATTTATGTGAATGGATTCCTGACTCTGCTTTTAAACTCCATAAAACTGGCAGACCCACTGGGTCATGGAACAGAGCCAGCGGCACTGTAGAACATTTTCCTGACATTCAGTTTTTGCATTTGCACACCAGAGCAATGCAGAGAGCCAAATACTGCTGTCAAGCACATCTTGGGTGTACATAAATGCAAGACACAAGCTGTAACATTAGATGGGAAGGAGAATGCTAGGAAGGTTTGGAAGACACTGTCAAAATCCCTTGCCGGGATAATTTGGCTTGATTTCGGCTCTGCTTCTGACATAGCCTGTCTTCTTTATTCTATCTAACTAGCTCCTGAGAGGGAACAGTGGATATTTCTGCTGTTCTCTTCACAGAGCAGCAGGAGTTTTGATCAAATTTGCCAAGGTCCATTTGAGCAATCTGAATTGTTCCAAAGAACCACATGGGACCTCAGGGCCAAAAGACAGGATGATAAATTTGTGGTGGAGATTCACTTACTGTTTTGATGGTTCTCTTCCAAGCAGGACTGTGCCCCCTGCAGAGGATCAAGAAACCAGGTTTGACTAGTACCTCACTCTTTTGTTTGTCTTTTCTCTGCTACGGGATGGAATCCATTGCATATGTAATGGATTAACAGGAAAGGCAAATCTGAGCTAAACACAAGACCTCTTTAGCCCAGTGCCATTCACCAAACACAACAGAGGCATCATCCATTTTGCAGAGTTGTACAAATTGGGAAGCTGTTAACACCTTCACCCCCACTGCAATGTGGTTGCAGTTGCAACCACAACCACAGACCGCATCTTGCCCCAAAGCACTGACTTGTCAGAACTGCAGCTACTATGCAGTCACTTGAAGAAAGTTGCCCCTCAATACAAGGAGTAAATTACCTGGCATTTGCTACATGGTAAACGTGTGTGCATGGGAAGTTACTGCAGAGCTGCCTTCCATTACCCTCCAGTAACTTCTTCATTGTCCTATACGCTCAGGAAAAGTCCTTAGAGAAGATGAGTGCCCATTAAAGCTACGAATGACTATATCTTTGGCCCTGATAGTACTTGGTAGAGGATTACATCCAAACATACTCATATTTTTAGATATTATGGAAAGAAAATATTTACTGCAATTTGCTTTCTAAAAATAACTCTGTATTTCTGTTCCTTCACAGTATGTCATGAATCGAAGGAGAGTTGAACAAATGGAGTAGAAGAATGATGCAGTCTGGCAGTCACCCATGTAAATGACCTTTTGGTATAAGACCTTGACATCATCTTATTCTGAGTTCTGTAAGATCATGGAGCGTGCCTCCCCCAGCTTCAAGATGCCAAGTTCTTCAAAATTTTGGAAACATTTTACTTTAAACAGCAAGAAGAAAGAACAAATAAACAAAGCAGAGAATAGCACTTTTCAGGTCAGGTTCCAACGTGTTGAACAATAGTCTGTGGAGAGCTCTAAGTAGTGCAAATAGGTAGCATGTTTCCTGTCAGTAATTTAAGGGCATCCTGTAGCCCATTAGTTATCAGCATGAAAGAGAAACATTTTTTGTTTAAATTATAAACCCTTCCCCTAACTTGCTGCTGGCCAGCACTGAGACATATTTCTTTAAACTGTACACCCAGTTTCCTCTACACAGGTGTTACAATAGCCATTGCCCCAGGAAATAACTAATGCAGGAAATGAAAAAAGTACATTTTCTTCCTTCCTCTATTCACTGTATGTTTCTCCCATAAATCCCAAGTGCCCTGGTCTACACATTTCTTCCAGCCTTGACCTCCTCAGTTAATCTATTGCCAGTTCCTCTGATTAACTCATAGTGAACCTTTCCTATGCGTAAATGCCATGATTTTTCTTATTTGTTCTGTCTCAGTTTGCAAGGCACAGGTAATTTTAAAAAGGGTCCCATGTGGTATGACAGAACCTTTTTATGAGCATCTTCTAAAGTCAATGCACACACGCTAAAAGGTCTGGTTTTAAGAAGGAGCCTTATGGACAGGAAAGTCTTTCATGCCTTGTCTTTATATTGATTTCATGACATTGGACAATCATTCACTATTAATACCTCCTATTGCAGAGACAAGCTGCTAAACATCTGAAATTTCCCACTTTCTGTCCCTGGGTAATGAGGGTCTCATCTATTAATATACATGCCTGGGAAAAACCTGGGTGGAGTATGCTGCAGGACATTGTATCTGGGTTCAGCTTCTCAGTTATCCAAGAGACACAGATGTGATATTGGGACTCTGAAACTTGTTGTTTGGACCCATGAGGATTCTTTGACCAAAGAGAGAAGAAAATTTAGGAAACAACTAACTGGCAAAATCATTTGGAAACTCCCGATTTCATCAAAGCCAGCATACATAAACTGTCACATCTACCCCTTGCAGACAAATGAAGATGAAGAATTATCTGCAGATATCACCACTTAAAGAATATTTCAGGCTGGCAACCTCAAACCATGGCTATTTAAAATTAACTTCACTCTGCTGTGAAATCCCTCAGAGGACAATTCTGGAAAAGCAAGATTTTCTTCAACATAGTGATGTCTTCTCTGTATTCATAAAAATTCTCTTTTTTCTTCTCAGTGCATAATAGTGTTGCAGATGAGATCTTTATTTTCCTGAATGCTACAAAAAAGCACCAAATATATTTGCTAACTTTACTTCTCATTTAATGTATGTTTTTTCCCATATTCTTCGGTCATAGACGTATTTACCAAACAGGCCTTTACATGAAAAAGAGAGAACTGCACCCATAACATTAACCCTTGGTGCTGAAGATGAAAACTCGATATTCTGTTTCACTGGCATGTTTATAATAAGCACCAAACAAGCATCAACTGACAAGGCTTTCTAGAAATTTTATTATGAGCCCGTTATTGGCAACACGAGTTCCATGCTGTAAGGAAAAAACAGCACTTTGGGAGTTTATGTTTTATGCCCATCAAAAAACATTCTGTAGTAAGCCTTCCAGACAGCAGACATACATTTCAAAACAGAAGTAGGAGTCAGAAATTTTGAAATCTTCATACGTTAACTTGATCTGCAAAGCTGGGCAGCCTTTTTCACACAGTCTGTCAGATGGACTCAACAAACCCACTGAAATGAAGAAAGGCCTCTTCTGATCAAATTAATTTTAGCTCAGACTATAAATAATCACAGATCTCTTTGTAGTACATAGTATGTGAATTCACTATCTCCCATTGGTAATACTTAAAGCTAGATTTTCCTTTTGAGACAGTTTTTATGCATTTAGACAAAATGTAATTGCTATGCTTTCCAAAAAGGAATGCAATGCAATTGGGCACTGAAAAGGGTATCTACAATTATATAGTGAACAAAATTAGTAGGACATTCAATAGTGTTTCAAAGTACAACTCAAAATCTTTTTTTGCATGTGTAGTTTCTGAACACTTCAGTGGAAAATGTTCACAACATAATAGAAAATACTGCTGTTATGGTACACATGGACATGGAGAATAAGAAACCCAGATTAGATTTAGCATTGGGACCTGAAGAAACAGACTACTTCTTGATCCTGAGCAGTAACCATACCAGAAGAATGTTTTTTTTTTCCCTTTTTTATTATTATTTTCCAAAGAAAAGACACTGTGTCTACATTTTAACAAGCAAACAAACAAACAAACTACAGAATAATAAGACCTGGAGATGTAACTTCCTATTTTTTCAAGTAATTCCTCCAGGCCAAGGTTAATAGTTCACTTGTGAAAATGTACATATCACCAATTTCATTATAAGATACAAAGGTAAGAGTTTGAATACAAAAGTCAATTTGTAACTTCTTTGAAACAATTTTTCAAAAAGTGCACTTTCTGATAGAGCAGTCTAAATAGTATGCACTAAGTTTTAATTTTTAACAAACATTTATGATTGTGTAATTATTTTTATTCCTGGATGGATGTCTATAAGTTTTTTCAACATAGAAAAGAACTTTGAACCCATAATGGATAAAATATAGCTAAAAGTAAAAAGTGTGTTTTTATAGCAACAAAGAAAAGCATCATTAACTTATTTCAGACAGTGATTTTAGATGCTACTTGAAACCAAAGTAGCTGCAAATTCTTTGAAAGAAACACAGTGATCATGTTGGCAGTGTCCCTTTACTGATCATGCAGCAAGATATCTAAGTTCGAGGCTGATAGACTAGCATGGGCTTCAAACAAAATCACATGCATTTTATAAAAGTTCTTCAAAGAAAATATGCTGTACCAGCAAAAAATTTTGCTAGTGAAAGTGCATTTACAAGTGCATTTACATTAGGACTTTTGCCAGTATATATTCATGTGTCTAAAAAATAAAATGAAATAAATTACAACATTGCTATACTAGTCAATGTTCCAAATGTAGACCAGGCGTTGTTTCTGTCTCATAAAAACATCTCTGAAGGATAAATATTTTGACTAATGAATGCGCTGTATTATATCAAACAGCAGGTATTATCAACAACATTTTTCTTGTCTTGGACTTTACCTTTCATGAGATTTACTTAGTTCTAATGGTGAATCCATGTATAGCAACATTTTAGCTGCAGAAAAATTGATTTTATCCCTATGATGGCATATTCACAAAAATCGTTGTATTCTTATTCATAGTCTAATTAATAACAATTTCAACATCCTCCCAGCATCAACCTACAGAAAGAAAAATCAGATTCTTTCCTATATTAATAACAGACTAGGAAATACCTTCCCATCTCTTTAAGGTAGTAACAGGGGTCAGTCTAGCCTTCTGAAATGTGAGCAGTTTTCAATGTATTATGCAGCAACCATCTAATTTATACAGTCAAACCACTTTGTTTTGGCATATTTAGGAATCACCAAGTTTTGGAACTGACCAATAATTTTCATTTTGATTCACAAGGAAGTCATAGGAAATAAAACTGAGATGCTGCTCTCTATATTCAAGTTGGATAATTAATATAATTTCTTATGTACAGTACTGTGGAAATGTGAGTGGATAGAGTATACCTCATTGCAATTTTTCCATCTACTTTTTCCAAAGATTATTTGCTTACAGATATATATACATGTGTATGAGAAAACCTAAGTGGTAAAGGTTTTAAAAGCAACACATCCTTTATTTTACATATCTAGGAATTAAAAAAGGAAAGAGTTAATAAAATGCTGGTGGCATTTAACTCAGATTGGCCTGGCAGCAGATGAAAAATACAGGCAAAATTGCTGTAAAACAAAAGCACGTTTTCTCTTTTGTAATTCCATATTTACTGACAGTCAAAAATACAGCATGCTACTGATAAAGTGAATTTTAAAAAGTCACCATGGCAATATAAGATAATCTATCTCAGTTTTCTTTCCTTTGTAGTGGGCCCTTTTAACCCAAACCTACACGTAAAAATGTGTGAACTGTCATTTTTCTAAAGTGTTTGTAATTAGATGGTTTATGCTAGAAGACATAGATTGCTGTTAAATATGTATTATTTTTTGCTTTGTATGATTCCGTAAGAATCCGTGAATATTCAATTAAAAAGAGACTAACCCTTAAGCAAAAATATGTACCCTTCTCTGTCCTGAAATCTTTTCTGTCATAAGAGTTGTAAACTACACTGCTACCCAAGTGAAAATCTGGTCTCCCACATGTGCATTACATATCTGTTCTTCACTTTAAAGTGACTGAGGTTCCTGAATGAAGCAATACTAAGCAAAGTGCAAATTACTGCATAGACTGTTCTGAGGTGTTTGCCATCGTTGCAATTATGATGCACCACAGATAAGAAAATAAGGTTCTCAACTCAAAAGAATCAGAATTATCTCCAAACAATTAACCTCAACACTATGGATGAGATTCATTTCACCTAATTTTATTAATCTAAAAATTAAATATGGAGTCTAAATTTTAGTTTTAAGTTCCCTCTACAGTTGATAAAAAGAGAAAGAGAGATGATTTCACCTGTCAGGACTGGATGTCACTCTGTGGTGATGCCTTTCTCACTCTATCTCCACTGACAAAAGATTTAGCTAAATATCTGGCCTTACACCATGCACGAATCTTTTACACAACACGGATAAATGAATCATACCCTGAGGTAAGAAAATGAAGTGATAAGTCAAAGAGAAAGAAAGTGATCGACCATTCCCTCCTTTTTTTAGCACACAGAAGTTTAGTACTTTGATCACTCAACTTGTCACCTTAGGTTAACTTCTGAGGATGTTTGAGTCTTTGTTTACTTGACCTTTTGTTTAACAATTCAGTATGATCAAAAGCAGTCAGTTTCACTGAGTAGCATAAGAATGGAGATTAAGAAGGGAGTGCTAGCTAGCTGAAGAGCTGAGTTTTAAGAACAGATTTGAAGCAGGAAAGCCACTACATTTCAGTTAAAGTTCATTTTAGATTGGTTGCTTATTCTTTTTATTCAATCATGTAACAGCCAAAATGGAAAATTATCAGTTTTTAGATAAAAGTTAATGTCAAATATGAGCTGTAAGAATAAGATTTTGTATCTGGAATGGAAAGAAAAGATAAATCACTGGTAGAAATTGAACAATATTGCTAATAAGTGCTCAGAACATTGCTTTGAGGAAACCGAAGTGTGAGAGCATTGGAGCTTAAGACTCACTGGGCTTGAGTGTAAAGACATTGTTTCTTACTGTTATTGTAAGCAAACAACACTGCATGAAAATAAACTTGATTCTGTTCTCAATGTCCCCCCATCCTCCTCCAACCTACATTTTCCCAAATCTGGCTAACTCCTTACATCAGACGAAGGACAGTCATTATTCTTGCATAATATATTCAATTTCAACATTTTTTTTCATTCTTAAAACCTCCAAAAATTATATTTCCTCATTTCTTTTGTTTTGTTATTAATTTGTCATCCTGCAGTCAAATCAATAAAGATTAATTATTAATAATTCTACCATTGTGAACTTTGTTCTAAATATCAAATATAGCCTCTTAGAAAATATTACACCCACAAGAACCTATTTTAAGGAATATTTCTTAGAATTTATTTAAAGAATTTAACAGCTATCAACTCTTTCTGTTTGAGCATTGCAATGTAGTCATTTATTACACGATAAATGGAAAATATTCTTTTACACAGGGCAAGTAGACCCCTAGGCACCTAGGTCTAAACGCAATGTCAGTTTTGCAATATTATTTTTTTAATATAGCTTTTCAAGTATGACTAATTTTAGGCATTTTTTTTCCACAGTAAACTAAAAATGAATTGTATATATCTATAATGAAAACAATGAATTTTAGGTAAATTTATTATATCAAGCACCTGAGTCACTTTAGCAATGTCTTATCAAAAACCATTAGACCAAGGCAGTCACTCAACATTGAAAATTTAAATATGGGCACCATGTGTGTGACCAAGTTTTAACCAACTTAAAAAAAAAAAAAAAAGAAAAAAAAGACTGGTAATGAGAATAAGTGATCTGTATAAATAGCCTTAGAAACATGTTAGTCACATCAGTAAATCTCCAAGGGAACTAAATTTCAATGTAAAATGCCTCTGCAGCAGATTAATTGACTCAGAATTTACTCCCTGCTCAGGATCTCTCTCCCCGAATCTTAACCATCTTGGAATTACACATGTAGGCTAAATTTGCAAGGTCATTGTAGTGGCCTATAGGCAATAGGGAGAAAGGGGTAACTCCAGAGGCTGACTCAGCACAACTATCCTACAATAAGCTATATATGGCAGCAATAGACAAATTCTGAGATGGCCAAAGGAAAGCAAAAGACTTTGGGTACACCTGAACTCCCTTGCGGAGGCTTTACAAAGCCCCACATGCAACAGGACTCTGCGCCTTCTCTCTTTCCAAACAACCCTAAACATAACCCTAACCGGAACAATAAGCTGAACCCTAGTTAGACCCTAAAAAACGTGTACGGTGCCACTTTTCTGCCATCAAAAAGTGCTCTCAGCGGAAGCTTTTGGGTACACCTGAACTCCCTTGGGGAGCCTTTATGCCACCGCACACACAACAGGGCTCTGCGCCTTCACTCTTTCCAAACAACCCTAAACGTAACCCTAAACCTAACTGTAATTAGGATCCTAAAAAACACGTACGGCGCCACTTGCAACCATCAAAAAGTGCTGCCAAGGGAAGCCTTTGGGTACACGTGAACTCCCTTGGGGAACCTTTATGGAACCCCACACCCAATGGGACTCTGCACCTTCTCTCTTTCCAAACAACCCTAATTGGAACACTAAGCCGAACCCTAATTAGGACCCTAAAAAACACCTACGGTGCCACTTTCTCCCATCAAAAATTTTCCCCCAATGGAAGCTTTTGGTATGCCTGAACTCCCTTGGGGAGCATTTACGCAACCGCACACACAACAGTACTCTGCGCCTTCTCTCTTTCCAAACAACCCTAAACCTAACCCTAATTAGACCCTAAAAAACATGTACGGCGCCAGTTTCTCCCATCAAAAAGTGCTACCAACTGAAGCCTTTGGGTACACCTGAACTCCCTTGGGGAGCCTTTACACAACCCCACATGCAACAGGACTCTGCACCTTCTCTCTTTCCAAACAACCCTAAACGTAATCCTAACGGGAACACTAAGACGAACCCTAGTTAGGACCCTAAGAAACACATGCGTGGTCTACTCTCCACGAGCTATAGGTCTGGTCTGGAATCTGCTCCGGTAGGGATCTTCCACAGGCCGCAGCTTCCATCAGTGCAGGTCCACCAGCTCCACCGTGGTCTCCACCACGGGCTGCAGCATGGAACCCTGCTCCACCGTGGTACTTCATGGGCTGCAGGGGACAGACTGCTTCACCATGGTCTTCACCACAGGCCGCAGGGGACTTCTGCTCTGGCACCTGGAGCATCTCTCCCCCTCCTTCTTCACTGACCTTGGCGCCTGCAAGGCTATTTCTCACTCCTTTCACTCTCCCAGCTGCCGTGTGGCACAGCGTTTTTTTTTTTTTTTTTCCTATCTTAAATCTGCTCTCACAGAGGCGCAAACAACATCACTTATTGGCTTGGCTCTGGTCAGCAGTGGGGCCCTTACCTAACATGGGGCAGCTTCTGGATTCTTCTCACAGAAACTACCTCTATGGCCCCCTGCTACCAAAACCTTGCCACGGAAACCCACTACAGCTCCCCAAGGGAGTTCAGGTATACCCAAAGGCTTTTGTTGGGAGCACTTTTTGATGGGAGAAAGTGGCGCCGTACGTGTGTTTTAGGGTCCTAATTAAGGACCCCGGGCGCCTACTCCTGAAGAACCCCTTGGACCCCTTGGCAGACCTGGTGCGCAGACTCCTACCGAGGCCCCGCACCCTGTGGTGGACTCCAGGTGCGGATTCCCGCTGAGCCCCGAACCCTATGGCGGACTCCAGGTGCTGACTCCTGCCGAGGCCCTGAAGCCTTCTGTGGACCCTGTGCACTGACTCTCCGCCAAGCCCCTGGGCTGTGCTGTGGACCCAGGGCGCCGACTCCTGCCAAGGCCTCGGACCCCGTGGTGGACCCCAGGCTTCAACTCCTGCCGAGCCTTTGGAGTCAGCAGCGGACCCTGGGCGCCAGCTCCAGCCGAGGCCCTGGACCCTGTGAAGGACCCTAGGTGCCGAATCCCACCGAGTGCCTGGACCCCTTGGCAGACCCCACGCACTGACTCCTGCCAAGCCCCTGTACCCCGCTGCGGACCCCAGTGGCCGACTCCTGCCGAGCCCCCACACCCAGTGGCAGACCCTGGGTTCTGAATCCCTCCAAGACCCCGGAACCCATGGAGGAACCATGCATGGACTCCTGCTGAGGCCACAGACCCTTCGATGGACCCCGTGCGCTGACTCCCATTGAGCCCCTGGACACCTTGGTCCCCAGATCTGGTCCCCAGATCTGGTCCCCAGAATTTTTCCGCCAGGAACACGATTTGACAGAGCTGTCAACTGTTTTTTTCAGCGTTGAGGATGCTGAAATGGTCCCTGGCTTGAAAAGAACCACTTCCCAGCCTGTCTCTAAAAATAGTTGCTTAGGACTAAAATCTGAGTTTCCTTTCTGTTACGTGAACATCCAGAGAGACTCATCCTCCCTTCTCAGTTGACTTCGGTGCTGCCTAGTCTTAAGATTTTCAGTACTCAGTCGCGTAGCCCAGACACTCGTGTTTTGAGAGGGATTGCACTCCCCTTACATAATATGGGAATCCCATTTTTCTGTCTCAAGGGTGAATGGTGTAAGGCACTTATAAATCATTGCAGATTGTGGTTGTTGTCAATTGCCATGTAAATTAAGGCCATGCAAGTACCTTCTACTGTTTCATCTTCCCTTTCATTTGTTGTCTGGTTACTACTCAATATTACATATTGGGTGAAATGTCCTAAAAAGACCTTACTCTTTAATTTTAACAACTTTTTTTTTTTCTTTCTCTAGGTCTGCCAGCAGCTGACAAGGTAGAAAGACAACACTTCACATTACGTAGATCACACTTGTCTGAAATGATAATATCATACCTATAGTCTGCTGCAGGCTGAAAAGTAGCCTATGCCTCAGGTACTGTTTTAGGCCTTTGCTTTTGTTACTGCATCCTTGTAAGTCTTCAAAAGGGAAATGAAATTATCCTATTCAGAAGAAACACCATCCAGGGGGGTGTACCCCAGGGCACCCTGGGACCTGCCAGTGGTCAAGGGATGGGTCCTTGAGACGCTCGGGGGCCCGCTAGAGGTCACCGGGGGCGGTCCTCTGGGGTGCCCGGGGGCCTGCAGGCGGTAACCGGGGCCGGTTGTCTGGGGCATGTGGGGGCCCGCTGGCCGTCACTGGTGGTGGTGCTCCGGGGCGCCCCGGGGGCCCTCCAGCAGTCACAGGGGGCGGTCCTCCAGGGCGCCCGGGGGAGAGCTGGGGGTGACTGGGGGAGGTCCTCCGAGGCGCCCAGGGGTCACAGGAGGAGGTCCTCCGGGGTGCCCCTGGGCCCACCCGGGGCGGTCCTCTGAAGCGGACTGGGGCCCCCTGGGGGGGGTCCTCTGGGGTGGGTCCTCCGGGGCGCCCCTCCGGGGCGTGTCCTCCGGGGTGCAGGGGGGCCTGCAGGGGGGCACCGGGGGCAATGCTCTGGGGCACCCGGGGACCCACCGGCAGTCACCGGGGGCGGTACTACGTTTCGACCGGGGGCCTGCCGCGCGTCACTGGGGTGGGTGCTCCAAGGCGCCCAGGGATCACTGGGGTGGGTCCTTTGGGGCGCCCGCGAGCCCTCCAAGGGTCACTGGGGTGGGTCCTCCAGGGCACCCGGGAGCTCGCCAGGGGTCACCGGGGGGTGTTCTCCGGGCCACCTGGGGGCCCGCCGAGGAGAACACACATATCATTGGGGGGGGTCCTCCGGGGTGCTGCGTGGCCGGCCGGAGGTCACCGGGGGGGGTCCTACGGGGCGCCCCAAGGGCCCACCGGGGATCACCGGGGGCGTCCTCTGGGGCGCCCGGGGACAAAACGGGGGTAATGGGGGTGGTACTCCGGCGCTTCCGGGGGCCTGCAGGGGGTCACCTTGGGTGGTCCTCTGGGATGCCCTGGGACCCGCTGGCGGTCACAAGGGGCGGTACTACGTTGCGCCGAGGCACCTGCTGCGGGTCACCGGGGGCGGTCCTCTGGTGCGCTCGGGGACCTGCTGGCGGTCACCAGGGGTGGAACTACGTTGCACCCAGGGGCCTGCCGGGCGTCAAACGGGGGTGTCCTCCGGGCCGCCTGGGGGCCCGCGGGGGGCTACCGGGGCGGGTTATGCAGGTCGCCCGGGGGCCCGCTGGGTTTCACCAGGGGGGTACTTCGGGCTACCCGGGGGCCCGCCGGGGGTCACCAGGGGCAGTCCTTCAGGGGGGAACGGGGGGTGATCCTCCATGGCGCTGGTGGGCCCATCGGGGTTCACTGGGGGCGGTCCGCCGGGGCGTCCGGGGACCCAAAGGGGGTCACTGGGGTGGGTCCTGCGGGGCACCTGGGGGCCTGCTGGGGGTCACAGGGGTGGGTCCTCTGGGGCATCCGGGGGCTCGCCAGGGTTCACCGCGGTGGGTCCTCTGGGGCACACAGAGGCACTCTGGGAGTCTCCGGGTGTTTCCTGCTGGGCACCCAGGTACCCGCCGGGGGCCCCTGGGGTGGGTCCTGCGGGGCGCCCAGGGGCCGGCTGGGGGCCGCCGGGGTGGGTCCTGCGGGGCCCTCTGGGGTCACCGGGGTGGGTCTTCCGGGGTGCCCGGGGGCCCACCGGGGGTCACCAGGTTGGGTTGTCCGGGGCGCCCAGGGGCCTGTCGGGTGTCACCGGGGTGGGTCCTCCAGGGGGACCGGAGGACCCACCCCAGTGATCCCCAGTGGGTGCTCCAGAGGACCTATCCCAGTGACCCCCGGTGGGCCCCCGGGCGACCCGGAGGACTCACCCCGGTGCCCCTGGCGGAACCCCAGGGGCCCTGGAGGACCGACGCCCAGGGCCCCCGCCGGGCCCCCGGGTGCCCTGGAGGACCACCCCGGTGACCACCGGCGGGGCCCTCGGCGCCCCGGAGAACCCCCCCGGTGACTGCCGGCAGGCCCCCAGGCGCCCCGGAGCACCCACCCCGGTGACCCCCGGCGAGCCCCTGGGCGTCCTGGAGCACCCACCCCGGTGACCAGCGGCGGGCCCCTGGGCGCCCCGGAGCACCCACCCCGGTGACCCCCGGCGGGCCCCCGGGCGCCCCATAGGACCCACCCCGGTGAGCCCCGGCTGGCCCTCGGGCAACGAATACGACCAACCAATGTCGGGAGATGTGGTTCCTGGCACAGGACTTCCTAGAGGGCATGTTGGGTGTCCAGAGCATGCTGGGAGATGTAGTTCTCGGGCAGTAGACTTCTGGGAGGCCATGTTGGGTGCCCAGACCATGCTGGGAGATGTAGTTCTCGGTCACTGGGCTTCCGGGAGGCCATGTTGGGTGCCCAGACCATGCTGGGAGATGTAGTTCTCGGTCACTGGGCTTCCGGGAGGCCATGTTGGGCGCCCAGAACATGCCGGGAGATGTAGTTCTCGGTCACTGGGCTTCTGGGAGGCCATATTGGTTGCCCAGAGCATGCCGGGAGATGTAGTTGTCAGGCACTGGACTTCCGGGAGGCCATATTGGTTGCCCAGAGCATTCCGGGAGTTGTAGTTCTCGGGCACTGGAAAACAATGCCCTGGAATAGAACATCTCAAATGCTGCTTAATTACAGACTCAGGTTGACTGTGTGTTATTCATGTAATGTTAATCCAAGTTAGACATCTGGTACAAGAATGACCAGGAAAACCACACAATTATAAAAGTTGCAAATGACAGTCTGTATACCGAATTTCAAGACTTGTTTAAGACTTCACGAACTCTCACATAGCAGGATTTTTGCAAGAGCTTCATCTTTTTTGTGACACCTGACACTAGGAACTAATTTACCTCACATTTTAATTCTATTCAAGATCGGAAGAACGTTCTGGTTTTCAGCGCTGTGGAATAATGATCAGAATATGCAGTTCTGAATGTATCTCTCAGACTATTTGTATACACTCCCATATGTTTTTATTACATTGTTTTATACAGCGCCACTTGTCTTAAGTCTCGGTTGTCTGTTTTGTTCCTCTAAAGTTTCTAGTTACAAACAAATTCATACTGTGATTTTTATTTTTATTATTAAATGCTATCAAACTGTGACGCACTTCTTACTTACTGGTCCTGTTATAAATTAGTTTTGGTAGAAATCATTCCCAACACATCGTGGGTAAGGTAGATCGAATTTCTATTTATTTGAGCAATTCAGCAAGCAGCGATAAGTAAAACAGCGCTGGGCGGCCGGGGAGTCTCCTGCTCCACCAACGGCGCGCACCTAAGCCTGCCAGAGTCTTGATTTATAGCCTAGTAGTTCCGGGTTTAGTGGCACATCCTGGTGTCTTCTTACGACTGCGAGGCCTGTTGCTAGGGGGTCTTCGTCAGTCCTCTGGTGGTCGTGGGGATGAAGATCGTCGTCTTCCTCTGCGTTGGGGTCATGACTTTGCTGCTGATATGTGTGTTCTCATGCGAGGGGGAATGCCATTTTGCCCTTTTTTGGAGCTGGTTTCTACTGCGATTGTTAACTTAACAGGAAATTCCTATACTTGTTTTTTTCCTTCAACAGGATATTGGGGGTATAAGCAGTTAACCATTGAAAACCTTCCCATCAGCAATATTTAATGAACAAACAAGGCTTTACCCATTACAGTCCTGCATCAGGAGATGAGTGGGGAACCTGTATTAAATACAGTTCATTTGAGTAATCTGTCTGGTTTATACAAACTGTGTTGTTCAGAAATATCTAATGTTTGATCTTTGTTTTTTAAAGACAAAAACCACTTGCTGCACTGTAAATATATAGCATGTAAAATGTATCTAGTACATAAATGCAGCAAAGTTAAAATGGATTTTTACTTGAGTTTTACTTGAGTTATTTAACATGCAATACGTCATGTGACTCGACAGCTTTCAGAGTGTTGGATAGTCAAGAAATCAGATCTTCCTTGAAGTGGTAGGTGGGAAGATGCTGTTGGTGTGATCCAGAGAAGACAAGTAACTTGGGACTTCAACTGCCTCGACAAGAATGCAGAAGTCTTTCTCCTTTGCAGTTAAAAGCTTCCAAAAGCAGGCAACAGGTTGGAAGTTCAGCAGGAGCTTTCCACGCTGTGTGACACTAAAAAAGGAGCAAGGTTAATGTTTTACTAAATACTTCAAGTAATATTTTGGTACATGGAAAACACCATAAAGCCAAACCGTAAGTGTGCCCTGCATAATGTTTCTATGACAACAGTTGTGTTAAGTTACCTAAAGTAACGTGACAAAGAAAACACCCACCTGCCCTGTATCTGGCTTTTTTCTCTTCTTTTGTCCTTTGGCTCCAAGATTTGGCATCTTGTGTTTTGTCTGATCAATAACTCTGGGCTTAAATGTATAAAAGGAGTTTAAATGCTGACTGCTGTACTTTTTTAGTGCTTTGTCTATTAAGTGCTCCGGCAACAACTACTGCTGGAACTAGCCGCCATACAGGAGTTGGGGAGTGCAGTGAGGGACAGCTTCAGCTTAGCCCTCTGAAGAAGATGGGGCAACTGCAGCGGTGTTGGCTGCTTCTGCCGGGGGGAGGTCTCATTTGTCTCCTCGAGGAGAGGAGATCACTTTTTCTCCCACTTACATTTGACTGAGACACAAGAAAATACTTTGTCAGGTCCTGTTGCTAATTTAGGGTGCTTCTCAAGGGAAATGGAGATCTCCAGCTCTTACTGGAATTAACATTCGTAGCTGTGGCATACTTTATTGAATCTATTTTGCAGTGAAAGGGTTTTCTCTGTAACCTGATCATTTAAACTATTGCGCCTAAAAGATCTGACTTCTCCTAAGCGCACTGAATTCACAGCTGTTACTCCTCCAGAGGAGGCTTTGCAATTTAACACCTGGAGAACATGTAAACTTCCTGCTATTGTTCTACTGTTTTTGGCTGTTGTTTTTGTTTTTCTTCACTACTAGTATAGGCTTAAGAATTATAGAGAAATGGGCTGCTTTTTTTTTCATTTTCAGCGTTGACTGTTCCTCCCCAGCCCCCCTCCTCCCCCCCCCCCTTCTTTTCAGTCATAGGATATGTGAATGTAAATTCTTGGGAAAGAGGTAGAAAAATATGTTTCAACTGTTGTTTTTTCAGCTATGGGCGGGAAATCAAATAGAGTGGTTTTGGGTATTTTGGCTATTATTCAGAACAGCATGTGGAGGGAGACAGATTTGTTTATTTTTACTGCAATGGTTTCAGAAGCAAGAGGGGAAAAACGCTTTCTCTGGGAGCTGAAGAAGGTGTAATAATCACAGGATGGGTTTCTAAAGGGAGTATCTTTTAGAGTTTTCCTGTAGTACTGTTTTTTTTTTTTTTCTTTTTTTACTTAACAAGGTTTTACTCTTAATATTCAGCTCCCTCAGCAGAAGTGAGAAATGTGTTTTTATTTTGTGCAGCGTCCTGGGACCTCAGAAATCTACTCAGATTATACTCTTATCGAAACTGTAGTGATGGAAGAGGGAAGGAATGTGGTATCGAGATATGCTTGCAGTGGTAAGAAAGCTTAACAGAGAACCTTGTAAAATGCAGACAACCAGATTCCTCAGTGCAATTAGGCGAAAATCACAGTGTCAAGTCAGGTAAGTGAAGAAACATTACCACCTCAAAGAGTAAAAAAGTCAAAAGAAATTTGAAAAGTAGCAGGCTGGCAACTGAAAGCCATGGATTGTCTGTGAAGCATCGGATAGGTTGTGAACCTGCATTACCCACTCAATGGGGAAACAGGGGAGGGTCCTGGTCGTCGAGAAATAAAGTAGATAAACTGTACTATGCAACTAGTAGGTGCGCTCCTGCTTGTGGGACGCACGCCATTGCAATCGCGGATAAAAATGCTACTTCACTGACTCAGATCGTCGCCTGAGCCTATGTTATTGGCTACAGAGTGTTTCTCACAGCCTGACACTGGAGTTCTAAAAATCTTTCATCGATTTTACAGAAAAAGCGATTTCACGGGAGAGAAGGAAGGAAAAAAAAAAAAAAGTAGCCCTGCCCGCCTCGATCCCCGGCTCCGCTGCACAACGCCCCTGCCCCGAGCCGATCACCTCGGTGAGTGGCTGCAAAATGGCCGACGTAAACGGCCCGCCGCTGCCGGCTCCCCCCACAGCTCGGCAGCCTCCCTCTCGAGGGCTGCCGGGGCCTGCCGGCTCCCTCGGCTGCCTCGAGTGGCCTCGATGCCGGGAAAAAAGCCCTGCCCGCCTCGATCCCCCCGCTCCGCTGCAGAACGGGTCCACTCCAGAGTCGATCGTCTCGGCGAGTCCCTCCAGTCATCCTTAGCTATTACACATAAATGCCAAGGTACGAAGGACATATCTAACAACTACGTACCTGTTAATGGCTTGTCTATTACAATGCTGGATAAAGTTGTGGAAGGGCAATTCTCTAGACCAAATGAAGAATTTGGTGATAAAAAAATGGGAAGACGACACCATGCACATGAAAAAAGATTAAAAAAAAAAAAGATACGCGACACTAACAAAACTGACAAAGAGCATTACGGAAGAAAGAGGGAACATTCTCATACTGGAGAGGAGAGTCAAAAAGATGGTCATTCCACCAAGGGAAGGTGCTCTCGGAGTACAGTGGACACAGCTGTCATGCTGCAAACAAGCCCTTTCTCTCCCACACTTAGGTGTTTATAAACATTGATAAGATCCCCTCACGGTCTCCTTTTCTCAAGGCTGAACAGAAAAGACAAAGCTCACAAAATAGCTGACATGTGGCAAATCATCCCCTGTGGTAAAATAAATAAAGTTTCCTATATGCAACAAGTGCCACATCTTTTTTTCTCTCTTTAACTTGCATGTTTCTTTCAGACTTTATGATTTGTATTTCTCTGCGCTCCACTTTGACAATGCCAATCGCAAGCGTAACAAAAAGAAGAAAAAGGAGAAACATGAGGAAAGTGAAAGGCTTCTTGGAATACTTAGATCCTCGTTTCCAGAAGAAAACCCGTGAGAAGAAGGAAGAATCCCATCCTCCAGGTGGCTCTTTATGAGAGCAATGCAGAAGTGAGGGCAGTAAACAACCTTACAAAGGGAAGCCTTCCGGTGCAGGTGAAAGCAAGAAATACAGCTCCATCGCATCCAGCGAGTATATTAAAGGTAAGTGGCTGCAGCATGTATATGGGTTTCCTTTTAGATTAATATAGAGATTATTTAAAACAGTCTTTAAATGCTTGATGACTGAACAGTCTGCTGGAGATTAAAAAGAAAAGTTGATAGACTTTTTTTTTCTTTTTCCATTTTTGAATGACCCCTAGGAATGAAAGCCTGAAATAAAGAGGTTAAAAGCAAATAATTGTAATTTGACTTGATGATTAAGTGGCAAACAAGAGGAAGAGTTGCAAGATGGCTTATTAAATTCAGTCCAACCAAGTAGGAAAACTAAATTTGGACAGCTGTATCTTGGAAAAGAATATAGTAGGTAGAAAGGAGGTTTAGTAGTCAAGGTGGAAGATGATGACATGAGGCTTACAGGCTAGTAATGTTATAGTGAAACACAGTCTTCCTAAAAAAACCCGCCTGAATAATTCATTTGAATAACATACTACGTTCAGCTATTTCATAAATAGATATAGTAAATAGATATGTAAAATATGTAATATGTAAAAAATCGTGCTATTTTTCTACTTTTTTTTTTCTTTTTGCCTTTTTTTCTTTTTTTTCCCTATTATTATAACTTTAAAAATATAGAGAAATGCGCTGATGGAAGCCATGTAAAGAGTCTCCAAATTTGCATTGGGTTTAAGCTGAAAGAATTTTATGTCTGCACAAATTATGATACTGTCATACTTCTTTGTTGTTCTGCCTCTATATACATCAAATTGTTAGACGGATGGATTTGTTCCCAGTATTGATGACAAAGCACACTATAGATGCTGTCTACGTTACTGGAAAATGATTTGTTTCAAAGTAAAATGATTTCCAGGTGAGGTAAATGCTGAGCATGCTCTTTCTGCCTCCTTCTTCACAGTGCTCATAGTAGATCGCTTAAGTATGTATTAGTCAGATTCTCTTATAAACTCCTAGTGCATCTCTGGAATTTTGAATTTACAGTGACTTTACGCTCTTCTTTCTCACTCCTCTAGGTAGTTTCATCTGTTACCAGAGCTCTAGAACTATTTGTGAAACCTGAAGAGCCGGATGGAGAGAATTGCTATAAATGTAGCGAGTAAGATTATTACTAATTATGTCTTAATACTAGATATTAGTTTTATATATTGCATGACTTAGAGCATAAGTTCTCTTTTAACTTCATGTAGAATTAAGGAGACGCAGCTTCATTGTTGTTGTTGTTTTTGCTTCATTTTGTTTAAACAACTGGTGCACTGAAATAATCCCAAACTTGAAAACGTTACATCTGTTTTGGAAATCTAAGAAGAGTGGCTATTAGCTGATATTGGACATTTCTTGTAGCGTTGTCTGCACCATGGCTTGTCAAACTTCCTAGGTGTGTAGCTGCATGCTGAAATATTCATATTGGCAGAAGTGAAAAGACATGCCCAGTAAGTAGTGGTGAGCTGAAGCAAGGAGCTATGGAGAATGATTTGGAGTGGAAGGCAGCAGCAGGTTCCTGAAGGTCCTAGCGTTCACTGTGAAACAAAGTTAGATTGAGTATCAGGGAATATGAGCTGGCTCTGTGGTAATTAATGTTAGCAGCCTATGCTGGCTCACTAAACAGCGTCTTGCACAGCTCTTGAACTGTGAAACCTGTCAATGTTGACTAATGTCTGAAATGAGCTCCCTTAAGCCTAACCCGTGCACAGGGAAAGCCTATTGAGTTCAGGCGCTCTCTATGCTGATCACTGTGTAAGATGTTTCTATGTATGTGAGAAACAATTGAACATTTGTATAAGATGGTTTGGCAAAACAAGTTGTTAGTCAAACATCCCCTCAGAAAAACACAGTGTCCAGCTCAGTTCTGTAGGATTCATGCCTGACCCCTCTAAATGAAAAATGCAGTATCCACTTCTTGTTGGAAACTAAGGAAATTAGGGTGTTGAATCAAGAGTGTCCAATAGGTTATGAAAGCAATTTAATCTCAGGTTCGTCTTAGCCTGCGGATCCTAGAAAGCAACACGCAGTGTATTCAGGATTCTCATAACTGATATCTGAGGAAGAGAAAGAACTGTAATAGCACCTCACATCTGAATTGCATGGTCCTTCCTTAATGTGCTCTTTGAGGTGTGATTGGTTCAGTCACACATAAAGCCAGAATTTTCCATCTTTTTGTGAGTTTAAAAGGAAAGGCCTTACACATGTACAGTACTTTTTCCATTGCTGATAACTGTTATTAGTCTTATATATAACTCATTTTTAATTTTTTTTTATATTTTATAACTTATTTCTTTAAGTTTTTTGGAATTGTCATTTTCTTTTAATTTTCTACCACAAATTCTTCCAATAAAGACTAAACTAAAACTAAGACCAAAAACTAAACTCTGGATCTACTTACATGTTTTGTGGAATTTTATGAAACATTTGGATTTTTGTTTCTTTTGAGGGGGAAATCTTTCTCGTTCATAGGCATTCCCTATGGGTTTGGAATTCTCTGGCTTGTATTTTGACATCAGAATTGAAAAAGAGATACTTTCATTCTTTCTATTTATTAGTTCTCAACAGTACTTTTCTTGATGTAAACTGACCAGTTTCAGTTGTTCTCTGGGCTACTGGTTAAATGTCACTGCTTACACTGTAGGTCCTACCTTTGAGCGGGCAATATATCAAACTTAATTTTAACTATTTTGTTTCAAAGGATGGCAGATGGTTTCAGCATCTTTCCAGACAAGCTCAGTACATGAAGACTTACTACTGTTAAATGTCTCCCTCCTGTAGAATGACTATGTTCTTCTGTTGTATTTTTGATGTTGATAGACGATCTATTTTGGAGATTATTTGCAGTTTCTAGACCTGGGGACCAAGGCTCTCTTGTTCCACTTTCAGTATTTGTATTTCCCTTGAAAGAATGTATCTAGGATTTGAGTTCAAATAGCCACTTTTGTATACCAAGAAATGGTACCTTGCCTTACAACCTGGTAATACGCTTTCGTGAGAGATTCCTGTTCCTGCTGTGCTCTGAGTTGTTGGGAAAACTTACCTACTTTTTTTTTTTACCTCTTTGGTTACAGTGGGAGGGTCTTTGTTCCCCCAGCCCTCATCTATGGAATCAGGAAAGGCCTGTGGGCAGCCTGGCTGGCAGTGAATGCTGAGGCAAAGCGGTTGCTGAATCCTTAACCTTCTCCATGTCTGTTGTTACCCGTTCTGCTTTCTCATCCATCAGAGGGGGAACCCTCTTCAGAGTTGCCAGCTCTATTCAGCTCCTTTGTCCCTAAGGAAAGTGATCCAGGGGATCTCATCCACTAGGTCTTTCAATAGCTTGAAGTTCACTCTTCGAAATTTCAGGGTCCTGACTTTGCTCTTCGCCAGGTCCGTATTCCTCAAGATCACAAACTCAAACAGGGTGTGGTCACTGCAGCCCAGACTGCCTCCGATCTTAACCTCTTGAATGAATTTGTCTTCATTGGTGAGCGCCAGGTCCAGTAACGCTTCTCCTCTGGTTGGTTTGTCTAATACCTAATACCAGGAAGTTATCGTCAATGCACTCTGGGAGTCTCCTGGATTGCTTACAGCCTGCTGTGTAGATTTCCTAGCAAAAGTCTGGGTGGTTGAAGTCCCCCATCAGGAAGAAATTGTGCAAGCATGATGCTTGTTGTAGCTGAAGCAAGAAGGCCTCATCAACAGGCTCTCTTTGATCAGGTGGTCTGGAGTACATCTTGACCACAAGGTGTCCTTTATTGGTGCGGTCCTTAACTTTCACCCACAAGCTCTCAACCTGCCATGGCTGCTTCTCAGAGGCAACTCTTCATGATCAATCCCTTCCCTAACATAGAGGGCAATGCCCCCTCCCCTCCTTCCCTGCCTCTCTCTTCTGAAGAGCTTGTAGTCCTCCACGCCAGTGTTCCAGTTATGTGATCCATCCCACCACATTTCCATGGTAGCAATCAGGTCCTATATGTCTAATTGCATCATGATTTACAACTCCTCCTGCTTGTTTCCCATGCTGCATGCATTGGTGTAGAGGCACTTCATCTGGACTATCAGTCGCATCATGTTTTCAGAGGAACCCTTCCTGATTGCTTTGGGATTGTTCACAAGTATTTCCTGCTGTTTCCTGAAGTGACAACATCCCCAGGTTTGCTTTCATCCTTCAGAGGCTCATACCCTTCCCCCATTGCATCTAGTTTGAAGCCCTTCTGATAAGCCCAGCCAGCTTGCTGCCCAGAACACTCTTGCCCCACCTGGTCACGTGTACCCCATCTGCTGTCAGCATCCCAGAGAGAGCACTGGGGTGTCCAGTGAGACCCCCCTCCTGCATGCTGGGGCTGCTCCGTCAACTCCAGTGAGGTTATGAGAAATTGGCGGTGAGGCAAAGAGCTATCTGCTGGATCCTTTATTGACCTTTATTACACAGGGGCCCTAGCTTCTCATGTAAAGGAAGTCTCTGGCTTAGAACAAAAAAAAAAAGATAGATTGTGAAGAAGGAGGAACACTAATAACATTTTGTTATGAATATTAATACAAAGAAAGATGAAACAAGAAAGCAAAGAAACAAACAAACAAAAAATGAATATGGACAAAGATAGCCTTGGGAGTCATATGAGGCAGTAGGACACCTTACTGGTGCTGAAACACTGTACATCTCATGAGCCTCCTCAGGGCATCCTTGATCTCCTTGTTCCTCATGCTGTAGATGAGGGGGTTCACTGCTGGAGGCACCACCGAGTACAGAACTGCCTGCACCAGGTCTAGGGATGGGGAGGAGATGGAGGGGGGCTTCAGACAGGCAAACATGGCAGTGCCGATAAAGACAGAGATGATGGCCAGGTGGGGAAGGCATGTCGAAAAGGCTTTGTGCCGTCCCTGCTGCGAAGGGATCCTCAGCACGGTCCTGAAAATCTGCACGTAGGACAGAGAAATGAAGACAAAACAAACACAAAAGAGAACAGCACTAAGCACAAGAAGTCCAAATTCCCTTTGGTAGGAGATGGAGCATGAGAGCTTGAGGATCTGTGGAACTTCACAGAAGAACTGGTCTATAGTATTGCCTTGGCAGAGTGGTAGTGAAAGCGTATTGGCAGTGTGCAGCACAGAATAAAGAAAGCCACTGCCCCAGGCAGCTGCTGCCATGGTGGCACAGGCTCTGCTGCCCAGGAGGGTCCCGTAGTGCAGTGGCTTGCAGATGGCGATGTAGCGGTCATAGGCCATGACAGTGAGAAGAGAAATCTCTGATGCAAGGAAAAAGACTAGCAGAAAGACCTGTGCAGCACATCCTGTGTAGGAAATAGCCCTGGTGTCCCAGAGGAAATTGGCCATGGCTTTAGGGAGAGTAGTAGAAAGGGAGCCCAGGTCAAGGAGGGCGAGGTTGAGGAGGAAGAAGTACATCGGGGTGTGGAGGCGGTGGTCGCAGGCTACGGCTGTGATGATGAGGCCATTGCCCAGGAGAGCAGTCAGGTAGATGCCCAGGAAGAGCCCGAAGTGCAGGAGCTGCAGCTCACGCATGTCTGCGAATGCCAGGAGGAGGAACTCGGTGATGGAGCTGCTGTTGGACATCTGATTGCTTTGTTCAGGTGGTACTGCCAAAGGAATAAGATTACTCACAAGACAGGACTGCTTTGAGCATATCTCTTTCCATTCCCTGCCCTCCAATCCCACAACATCACAGAGGTACGTTGACTTTCTCCTTCCTTTCAGGAGCTCTGCATCTCCCTAGCTGGAGCTCTGCTTTGTGTTGACTGAGGGTACCGTGAGCAGCTCTCTTCTCATTATCTCCTAAGAAGTCAGCCCGTCTCTACACCAGTTACCACCTTGGAAAGTTGTTAGGATATTCTGAAATTTAGCATTTGCCTTTCGTGTCAGCCACTTGCAAAGCAGGAATGCTGCTCGGCATCTTCCAGCAGAAGAAGCTCAGGGGAACTCCTGGATCTGCTATGACTAGGTGCCTGAAGAGAGCCCACTCACTCCCCAGCCCCACACACTGTGCTGTCAAGTCCCACAGATTAGGATGCTCTGAGGGACTTGGGCTGGACAAAGCTGCATGACAGGATGTGCACGGTTGGTATATGAGCTGCCTCAGAGTCCCAGGGCAAAACCGAGGGAAGATGGAGAATTCCCCCAACGAGGACAGGGTCAGACAGACTCAGCTTGGGAGCTTCTCCTCCTTGGGCTCAAGCTGCCGAGGAGGTGACTCCACCCAGGACCCTATGGCCTTGATGACAGTGGTTCTGCTGGCTGGGCGAGGAGACCAAGGCTTTGCTTCAGCAAAGGCATCTATCTGCCCTGCAGGGGATGGCACAGAGGTGCCTGAATCTCCCTTCCTCATGGCTTGTGGTAGCAGCTCCCTCCCCTCTGCCCCTGTCTCTGCTGCCTGGGGCTGACCCTGCAAGGGGCTGTTTCTCCCTGCCCACCAGTCCTCCTTGTCCATGCTCATGTACCCCATCCCACACACTGGGTGCTCACCTCTGCCCTTCAAACACCTCCCATTAACAGGGCACTGTTCAGGAGCATTTCAGTGCATGCAGGGACTAAGGAGCAGCCCAGACACATCCTAATGAGGACTGAAGTCTCCTGTCTTCTCCAGATGGAAGAAAGGAATTCCACCTCCAACAGCCCACACAGTCCCACACAAGTAAAAAATCCAAAGCAGAATCTTTTCCTTTCATAGAATGGTTGGGATTGAAAAGGAACCTTCAAGACAATCTAACTGCAACCCCCCTGCCATGGGCGGGGTCACCTCACACTAGACCAGATTGCTCAAGTCCTGATCCAAGCTGATCCAGCCCTGAGCACTCGCAGGGCTGGGGCACCCACAGTTTCTCTGGGGAACCTGTTCCAGTGCCTCACCACCCTCATAGGAAATAATTTCTTCCTAATGTCTAATCTAAATCTACACTCTTAGTTTAGAGCCACTACCCCTTGTCCTATCACTATACTCCCTGACGAAGAATCCCTACCCAGATTTCCTGTGAGCTCCCTTAAGGCATTGGAAAGTCGCTATAAGATCTCCCTCAATCATTCACCTATCCAGGCTGAACAACCCCAGATCTCTCTGCCTGTCTTTGTACAAAAGGTTCAGGTTACCCCAAATTTCATCCTGTCAAAGAAGAGTTCTGGGCTGATGTAGACCATGCCCCAGGCAGCAGGCTCTGGGCAGCAGCAGGACCCTGCCCTGCCCTGCCCTGCCCTGCCCTGCCGGGGGGGCTCCTTCCACCCGCAGCTTCTCCCCGCAGCCCCTGGGCAGCTCCCCGGGCAGGATGAGTGCTGAGCCTGGCAGGCGGCAGAGGTCCTGCCCCAGCACGCAGCCCCTGGGGCACAGCACGGACCCTGCTCTGCACCACAGCCCTGGGCACCCCTGCCTGCACCTCCAGCTGCACAGCCTGCAGCCGGCCCCAAGAGAAGGGAGCCCTCGGGCCCTGCACGCTGACCCTGCAGCACACAAGCCCTGCGTGCCCTTCAGCTCCAACACCGAGCGTCCTCCTGACAGCTCCCATCGCCTGAGGGCTGTGCCAGCTCCAGGAGAGCCTGGCAGGGTGCGCAGCGGCATTGCCCTGCACCCAGACACTTACCGTGGGGAGGTGGCTGTGAGGATTTCTCCCTCTGCCAGCTCTCCCCTGTCTTTCTATCCCAGGTTGCCCTGAACCTCTCTCCCCCTTCTCTCCTCTCCCCATGCCAGCTGCAGGCAGTCCCCCCAGCCCTGCTGCGCCTGGCAGAGGAGCTGCTCCTGGGTGGCTGAAGCAGCTTCTCAAGTAGTCCAAGTCTGTTGCAGACTCCAAAGCCTCTCACAGCTTTAATGATCCCACTTAGGGACATTACTGACAAAGCCTCCCCATGGCCTTGTTAGAGCGAAAAAGTGCAGGCAGTGATTACGGGGAGACAAAGGCCAAGGAAAGGTGGACCTGAGGCTGAGGAAACTTTGATGTGAGCCAGTCAGACCCTGACCCCAGCCTCTGGGAAGGTCCCTCCAGGAGATCCTGTCCCTCCAGTGGGGTTTAGGACTCTTCCTGGGTCAGTGCAATATGGGGATGGGCAATGCCAAGTACAAGGCTACAGGAGGACATCTAGGCTCCCCAAGGAGGATGAGGAGGCAATGAGACTGTAATGCTGTAAGAAGAAGGTGTCTCCTCATAGGCATCCATGACAGAGACTAAAGCCAGAGCCCAGCAGACAAAGCTCTGTTGAAGGCTTTCAGCCTTGCAAAATATCCCTGACCATAACCACCACAGGGTCTTCTATGGTATCCCATGCCTGCGCACCTGTTTCCTTCTTTGCTGGCCCCTGACATCCACCCTGCTTTTCACCTTGCCCTCACCTGAGCACCTTCCTGCCTTGACTGATGTCTCTCCATCTGCCCTGAGAATTCCACGAAATACAAAGCCAAGGGGTTATCTAGAATTTTTCTGGGGGACCTGTTGCACCACAGCTCTGCTCTTCAAAAAAGATTTCTCCTCAGACCCAATCTCAATGCCCCAAGCTGCACTTGATACACTTGGTACTTCTTATACTCTTTCCCACTAGAAAGAAAAGCTCCACCTGCTCTGAAACCAGTTTCAGCCTACTCCTCTACTGTCTCCGTGCCACAGGGCCAAAGAAGCCCCGGTCCCTCAGCCTCCCCACACAGATGGGGAGCTTCAAACACTGAAGCCCTTCCTGGCAGACCTCCCGTCCACATTCTTCAGTTCCTCTGCACTCCTCCAAAACCTGGAGCCGCACCCTGGGACACACTGCTCCAGAGGTAGCCACAGCAGCACTGAGTTGGGCAGGACAATAACCCAAGTGGCCTGGGTGGCTCCTGCTGCCCCTAGTGCAGCCCCATAAGGAGCTGGCCTTGATCCCTGTCAGCATGTCCCACTGGCTCCTATGGTGTCCTCGTAGCACCCAGGCCCTTTTCCCCAGGGTGCCCCCTCAGCTGCTCACGTCCAACCCTGCCCTGATGGATGCAAGTATTCTGCCCCACGTGCAGCACTGGCCACGTCTCCTTGCCACCTTCAGGGGGTTTCTGTTGGCTGAAGGCTGGAGATTCCCAAGGTCCCCCTGCCCTGAAGCTCCGTTTTGTCACCTGTTCATGGTTGGGTGCAGATGGCTCACTCTGATCGCGGTGACTCTCATTATGTAACACCATGAGGAGTGTCAGGACTCTAGAGGCACTAAGGGAGGTACTTGTTTAGTGGAATTTCCGACCCAGGCAAGAATTACCATGAGAACCATCTCTGAAACACCCAATGACAGTACAAAGCAAGCAAAGCCTGGACCAGAGTAAATGAATGTTGGGCTGTTCGTATGCTAGGGTATTTTCTGGGGAAATATATACCTATACAGACACACATGCAATGTGGATTCTTCCAGCAGCTGGTCTTGGACCCTGTGTAAAGCCAGGAGCAGGGCCCAAGATCCCCTCACGTTCCCTGAGCAGATAACTTCCAATGGGAATCTCCCACATAGAATCACTGAACCTCTGTCAGCATCAACAGTAATGGAAGGCACCCAGATGCAATGGTTTAACTGCTTCCTTCTTCTCTCTGGTTTTGGTTAGTAGCTCCTTTCTCATCCACGACAGGCTCCTGCCCCTTTTTCTTGACTTCATTTGTGTCTGGGTGGACGGCACTTGGGTTCAAAGAGAAGATCCTTAAGCATTAAACTGCTCCTTGCACCACTCCTCTCTGCAGTGCCATATCCCATGGGATTCCTCCAAGCAGGTCCACCAACAGGTCCAAGTTTGCTCACCTCAAGGCCTCTGCTCTGCCTTGTTCCCCTCGCTCAGCAGCCTCAACTCTACCTTCTCATCCCTGCCCTTTACACCCCTGATAGGCTGTGGATGTGGTCTACCTTGACTTCAGTAAGGCTTTTGACACCGTTTCCCACAGCATTCTCCTCAAGAAACTGTCTGCTCTTGGCTTGGACTGGCGTACGCTGTGTTGGGTTAGAAACTGGCTGGATAGCTGGGCCCGAAGAGTCGTGGTGAATGGATTTAAATCCAGTTGGAGGCTGGTCACTAGTGGCGTTCCCCAGGGCTCAGTATTAGGGCCAGTTCTCTTCAATATCTTTATGAATGATCTGGATGAGGGGATCAAGTGCACCCTCAGTAAGTTTGCAGACGACACCAAGTTAGGTGCCTGTGTCAATCTGCTCGAGGGTAGGAAGGCTCTGCAGGAGGATCTGGATAGGCTGGACCGATGGGCTGAGGCCAACTGTATGAGGTTCAACGAGGCCAAGTGCCAGGTCCTGCACCTGGGGCACAACAACCCCAAGCAGCGCTACAGGCTGGGAGATGAGTGGTTGGAAAGCTGCCTGGCAGAGAAGGACCTGGGAGTAGGGAAGAGAAGGACTGAATATGAGCCAGCAGTGTGCTCAGGTGGCCACGAAGGCCAAGAAGGCCAACAGCATCCTGGCTTGTATAAGAAACAGTGTGGCCAGCAGGACTAGGGAAGTGATTGTCCCTCTGTATTCGGCTCTGGTGAGGCCACACCTCAAGTACTGTGTTCAGTTTTGGGCCCCTCACTACAAGAAGGACATGAAGGTGCTCGAGAGAGTCCAGAGAAGGGCGACCAAGCTGGTGAGGGGTCTGGAGAACAAGTCTTACGAGGAGCGGCTGAGGGAGCTGGGATTGTTCAGCCTGGAGAAGAGGAGGCTCAGGGGCGACCTTATCGCTCTCTATAGATACCCTAAAGGAGGCTGTAGGGAGATGGGGTTTGGTCTATTCTCCCATGTGCCTGGTGACAGGACGAGGGGGAATGGGCTAAAGTTGCGCCAGAGGAGGTTTAGGTTGGATATTAGGAAGAACTTCTTTACCAAAAGGGTTGTTAAGCATTGGAATGGGCTGCCCAGGGAGGTGGTGGAGTCACCATCCCTGGAGGTCTTTAAAAGATGTTTAGATGTAGAGCTTAGTGATATGGTTTAGTGAAGGACTTGTTAGTGTTAGGTCAGAGGTTGGACTCAGTGATCTTAGAGGTCTCTACCAACCTACAAAATTCTGTGATTCTGTGATACAAGGCTACAGGAGGACATCTCCTAGGCTCCTGGACAGGGATGAAGAGGCATTGAGACCCTATTGCTGTAAGGATGAGGTGTCTCCTCATAGGCATCCTTGACAAAGACAAGAGCCAGAGATCAGCAGACAAAGATATTCCCTCGGTTGGGGACTTTCAGCCTTGCAAAAGAACCGTGACCATAAACACCACACACTGTCCTATGCTGTCCCACGTCTGCATCTGTTTCCCTGCAGGACTTTGGTATCCACACTGCTTCCCCTCCTCCATATCTCACCTGAGCACCATCCAGCCTTGACTGATGTCTCTCCATCTGCCCTCAGTAATCCACAAAACACAAAGCCAGGGGCTCTGGGTGACCTCTGTCCTTCAATAAACCTTTCTACTCCACCTCAGTGCCTGCAGCTGCATTTTGTGATAGTCATTCTTTCTCATGCTCTGTCCTACTGTGAGGAAAAGCACCCACATGTCTGAAACCACCCCTCAAGCAGTCTTTGCATACTTCTCTACTGCCTGGAGCCTCCATGCCAAAGGGCCAAAGGAGCCCTGCTCTCTCAACCTCTCCATCTCAGGTGCTTCAAGCCCTGAAGCCCACCTTGGCAGACCTCCCCTCCGCACTCTGAGCCTTGTCTCTGCTGGCAGGAGTGGCCTTGGGAGGCGCTTCCTGGCCTCCCCTCGCCTCCTGCCAGCTGCTGCCCACTCAGGCTCCTGTCTCATTATGACAGTCCCTGACAAAATGTCCCTCCCCAGCTTGTCTGTAGGCCCCCTTTAGTTACTGGAAGGCTGCTATAGGGTCTCTCCAGGCTGAAAAGAACCAGCTTTCTCAGCTTGTCTTCACTGAAAAGGTGCTCTGGCCTTTCTATCATCTTTTTGGCCTCTTCTAGACTCGTTCTAATACTTCCATGTCCTTCTTGAGCTTGGGCCCCAGATGTGAACACAGTACTCCATGTGGGATCTCACGAGAGCAGAGTAGAGAAAAAGAATCACCTCCCTCGACCTGCTGGACAAAATTCCTTTGATGCAGCCCAGAATACAGTTGGCTTTCTGGGCTGCAAGCACACATTGCTGGCACATGTCGAGCTTCTCAACCACCAAAACCCCTAGGTTCTTCTCTTCAGAGCTGCTCTCCATCCATTCTCCACCCAGCCTGTATTTGTGCTGGGGATTGCCCCAACCCAGTTGCAGGACCTTGCACTTGGCCTTGTTCTCACATGGCCTGTGAGAACCCCATGAGGTTCTCACAGGCTCCCCGCTCAAGCCTGTCAAGGCGCCTGTGGATGGTATCCCTTCCCTGCCACATGTCAACTGCACCACCCAGCGTGGTGTCATCAACAAACTCGCTGAGACCGCACTCAATCACACTGTCCATGTCCCCGGCAGATGTTGTACCACCAATGCTGTAAGCCCATTGTAGAAGACCACCACATTTGTCAGGCACGATCTGCCTTAGTGAAGCCATGTTGGCTGTCACCACCAGCCCAGAAAGGCAGGGTAGCGTGACATAGCAGAGAAGGGCATTCACAATGAACCTGTGCAAGAAGGGTGGCAGAAGTCTCACAGGAACGCTGGGGGTTGTTTCTAGAGACCCATCCAGAGTAATGTCAGGGCTCTATGAGGTGCCCACATCTGAGCTGGCCTCGTGCACTGCTCATACACACAGGGCTGTTCAGAGACACGAGTCCCTGCCTTGCACACACACTGACAGCACCGCAGCACTCGCAGGGTCCCTCCAGCTCCTGCAGCCACTGCCAGAGGCTGGGAGGCACCTCAGCCCTGTGGTGGGTGCATCGCCCTGCTCTGCCCTCCTCTGGGATGCCCCAAGGCATGAGGATTGGGCACAGGGACCTTGGAGTTTCAAGGAAGCACATCGCAGAGCTGCATTCAGGTCTTGCACTTTGAACTAGACGGTCTCTGAAGGCGCCTTCCAACTGAACTATTCTGTGCTATTCAGGCAGAAGCCCCGTGGCTGTTATGCTACAATGAAGGGACCTGAAGACGCTGAATGCCCCACTGACCTTCATGACACCCCTAGGGATAGCTGATGGCCTTTGTGCTCACTCATTTCCCTCTCTACACATACATACGAATTGCCTGCTGGCAGCAGTAGCAGCAAAAGATTTCTGTTCCCGTGTCTCCCCTGCACACTGACACGGCTCTGCTCTTCTTCTAAGCCACCCCATCTCCCAGGGAGCCTCTCCCAGGGGAGCACGTCTGTGCTGGCCTAGCCAGCCACTGCTGCAGCCCCTGGCCACGCTCCCCACAGCCCCAGCTGGCGGTGCTGCTCTGCAGAGCGAGGGGGCTGTGGTGCCCAGGGCACGGGGGCACTCTGCAGGGCCGTGCTGGTGAGGCTGGGGGGCAGAGCCAGCTGGTGGGGGCCCTGCCACTGACCGCCTCCCACAGCTCTTCTGTGGCCATGGCGTGCTCAGAGGTGCCCAGCCTGGCAGAGCGAGGAGCCTCATTGGACTCTCTTCCTTGGGCACGTTCGGATCTGACAGCAACTCCAAAAGATGCCGTGAGCCTTCAGGCATGGCCCTTTTAGGAGAGAAATGATTCTCTGTAGGCCAGGTGTGTCACCGCAGTGCCCACTGCCTGTCCCTGCCTGCGGTCCCAGCATGGCCACACAGCAGCACTGGCACCAAGCTGCAGGAGCAGCCAGGCCTTACACCAACAGCAGGGCTCAGAAGGAGAGGGTGGCAGTGGCAAGGGAGCAGCTCTGCATGGACCCAGTGTTGGTGCTCCCTGGCCGTGCTGCTGGGCCCAACTCTTTTTCTCTCCACCTCTGCACACGGGCACTGCCCATGCAGAAAAGGTCTCCCAAGAAGGATAGATGAAAAAAAATCACTTTCATTGGATAAAATACACAAGAAAAATGCGGAATGATATTTCTTTCTGGATAGCTTTTGTAAGAATAAAACTTGGGAAAAAATAATCAGCACAATAACATAAGACAGGCTTTGCTTATCATGAGTACCTTTAAGAGTGATTTGCAGAACAAGGCAGGCAGCTTACTGCTTATGAAATATAGCTGGTCATCAACTTCTGCACAGCATCCTTGAGGTCCTGGTTCCTCATGCTGTAGATGAGGGGGTTCACTGCTGGAGGCACCAGCAAGTACAGAACTGCCACTACCAGGTCCAGGGAACGGAATGAGATGGGGAGGGACTTCAGATGGGAAAACATGGCTGTGCTGAAATTCAGAGAGACCACAGTCAAGTGAGGGATGCATGTGGAAAAGGCTTTGTGTCGTCCCTGCTGTGAGGGCATCCTCAGCACAATCCTGAAGATCTGCACATAGGACAGAACAATCAAAACAAAACAGCAACTCAGTAGAAAAGCACTAGCCATAGTAATTCGAATTTCCCATAGGTAAGATTCTGAGCAGGAGAGCCTGATGATCTGGGGGATTTGACAGAAAAATTGTCCCAGGGCATTACCCTGGCTCAGAGGTAAAGAAAATATATTGGCAGTGTGCAGCACAGCATGGAGAAAGGCACTGCCCCAGGCAGCTGCTGCCATGGTGGCACAGGCTCTGCGGCCCAGGAGGGTCCCGTAGTGCAGGGGCTGGCAGATGGCCACGTAGCGGTCATAGGCCATGATGGTGAGAACGGAAAATTCTGCTGAAAACAAAAAGACTAGCAAAAAGACCTGTGCAGCACATCCTGCATAGGAAATGGCCCAGGTGTCCCAGAGCAAATTGGCCATGGCTTTGGGGAGAGTGGTGGAGATGAAGCCCAGGTCAAGGAGGGCGAGGTTGAGGAGGAAAAAGTACATCGGGGTGTGGAGGCGGTGGTCGCAGGCTACGGCTGTGATGATGAGGCCGTTGCCCAGGAGGGCAGCCAGGTAGATGCCCAGGAAGAGCCCGAGGTGCAGGAGCTGCAGCTCACGCGTGTCTGCGAATGCCAGGAGGAGGAACTCGGTGATGGAGCTGCCGTTACACATTTATCGCCTCTGAGCAAGGGAGCCTGTCCAAAAGAAGAAATGACAGCGCAAAATTTAATTACTTCTCTGACCAAAACCCATTGCAAGTCTCATAGAACACCTTCCCACACAATAATCTGTGCCTTGCTTTTTTCAGGTAGAGCTTTCTGCAGCTCCTTAGCTTACCTCTGGTTGGTGCTCTGAGGGTGCCACAACAAGCAGGGGGCTCTGCTGTGGGCTCTGTGGCAGTAAGTCCTGGTCTACAGCAATAGGTAGAAGGGAACCCGGAGCGATCTGAGAAGTCCACTGGCCAGGGACATCTCCCCGTTTGCAGGTCATGAGGAGAAGGTCAAATAATTCCTCAAGAAACAACAAAGGTAATGTTGGTACTGTCTGTACATTGAGGTGTGTGAGGTTCCTCATATCTACAGCAATGCTCAAGGAGCCTTAGTCTTTAATACTACTACTCCATTACCATCCCTCTGAATCACCACACAGGTGGGAAAATGGAAGCAGAGAAAAGTGCATTGCCTCCTGGTAGGTCTTGCCTTGCAGTTCTGCTGTGCAGTGCCCTGGGGAGGTGTGGGGCTGTGAGCAGCCTGCCCCAGGCAGCAGGCTCTGGGCAGCAGCAGGACCCTGCCCTGCCCTGCCCTGCCCTGCCCTGCCCTGCTGGGGGGGCTCCTTCCACCCGCAGCTTCTCCCCGCAGCCCCTGGGCAGCTCCCCGGGCAGGATGAGTGCTGAGCCTGGCAGGCGGCAGACGCCCTGCCCCGGCACGCAGCCCCTGGGGCACAGCACGGACCCTGCTCTACACCACAGCCCTGGGCACCCCTGCCTGCACCTCCAGCTGCACAGCCTGCAGCCGGCCCCAAGAGAAGGGAGCCCTCGGGCCCTGCACGCTGACCCTGCAGCACACAAGCCCTGCGTGCCCTTCAGCTCCAACACCGAGCGTCCTCCTGACAGCTCCCATCGCCTGAGGGCTGTGCCAGCTCCAGGAGAGCCTGGCAGGGTGCGCAGCGGCATTGCCCTGCACCCAGACACTTACCGTGGGGAGGTGGCTGTGAGGATTTCTCCCTCTGCCAGCTCTCCTCTGCCTTCCCCCCCAGGCTGCCCTGAACCTCTCTCCCCCTTCTCTCCTCTCCCCATGCCAGCTGCAGGCAGTGCCCCCAGCCCTGCTGTGCCTGGCAGAGGAGCTGCTCCTGGGCAGAGCTGTCTCTCTGCAGTGCTGCCCGCTTGCCAGGAGCCCCCTCCCTCCATCCCACGAGCCGTCCCAGCTCAGCAGCACAGGCCCAGCCCAAGGCTTTTTACTGACCCACCCCCGGTGGGCTGGGGCAGAGCCCAGGAGCCTCAGGCACTCAGAGGAAGTGGAAGACCTTTCTCAAGTAGAGAACGCAGATGCAAACACCAAAGCCTCTCAAAGCGTTAACGAGTCCCACTGAGGGACATTACTGACAAAGCCTCCCCATGGCCTTCTTTGAGCAGAAAAGTGCAGGCGGTGACGATGGGGAGACCAAGGCCAAGGAAAGGTGGCCCTGATGCTGAGGAAACCTTGATGTGTGCCATGAAGTCCAACAGTCGGGCTCTGACCTCAGCCTCTGGGAAGGGAAATCCTGTCCCTCCGGCGGGGTTTAAGGCTCTTCCTGGGTCAGTTCAGTGTGGGGATGGGCAATACCAAGTACAAGGCTACAGGAGGACATCTCCTAGGCTCTTGGAGGGGGATGAGGAGGCATTGAGACCCTATTGCTGTAAGGATGAGGTGTCTCCTCATAGGCATCCATGACAGAGACAAGAGCCAGAGATCAGCAGACAAAGATGTTGACTCCGTTGGGGGCTTTCATCTTACAAAAGATCATAGACCATAACCAACGCTGTCCTATGCTGTTGCATGTCTGCGCCTGTTTCCCTGCAGGACTTTGGTATCCACACTGCTTCCCCTCCTCCATATCTCACCTGAGCACCTTCCAGCCTTGACTGATGTCTCTCCATCTGCTCTCAGTAATCCACAAAACACAAAGCCAGGGGCTCTGGGTGACCTCTGTCCTTCAATAAACCTTTCTACTCCACCTCAGTCCCAGTGCCTGCAGCTGCATTTTGTGATAGTCATTCTTTCTCATGCTCTGTCCTACTGTGAGGAAAAGCACCCACATGTCTGAAACCACCCCTCAAGCAGTCTTTGCATACTTCTCTACTGCCTGGAGCCTCCATGCCAAAGGGCCAAAGGAGCCCTGGCTCTCTCAACCTCTCCATCTCAGGTGCTTCAAGCCCTGAAGCCCACCTTGGCAGACCTCCCCTCCGCACTCTCCGGTTTCTCTGCACTCCTCCAAAACCTGGAGCCGCACCCTGGGACACACTGCTCCAGAGGTAGCCACAGCAGCACTGAGTTGAGAGGGACAATAACCCCATTGGTCTTGGTGGCCCCCGCTGTCCCTAGTGCAGCCCCGTAAGGAGCTGGCCTTGATCCCTGTCAGCATGTCCCACTGGCTCCTATGGTGTCCTCGTAGCACTCAGGCCCTTTTCCCCAGGGTCCCCCCTCAGCTGCTCACATCCAGCCCTGCCCTGATGGATGCAAGTATTCTGCCCCACGTGCAGCACTGGCCACGTCTCCTTGCCACCTTCAGGGGGTTTCTGTTGGCTGAAGGCTGGAGATTCCCAAGGTCCCCCTGCCCTGAAGCTCCGTTTTGTCACCTGTTCATGGCTGGGTGCAGATGGCTCACTCTGATTGTGGTGACTCTCACAATATAACAGATGATAGAACAAGGAGCAACGGTTTGAATCTTAAAGAAGGGTAGATTTAGATTAGATATGAGGAAGAAATTCTTTTCTTATCAGGGTGGTGAGTCCTAGGAAGAGGTTGCCAAGAGAAACTGTGGATGCTCCATCCCAGAAAGTGTTCAAGGCCAGGCTGGATGGGGCTTTGAGCAAGCTGATCAAGTGGAAGGTGTTCGTGGTCATGGGAGGGGTGTTACAATTACACAATCTTTGAAGTCCCTTCCAACCCAATCCACTCTATCAGTAGATGCTCAAACATCAACCATTTCCCTGCAGCCCTCCTCTCTGCAGGGCCATATCCCAAAGGAACCCTCCAAGCAGGTCCCTCAGCAGGCCCAAGTCTGATCACCTCAAGTCCTCTCCTTTGCCTTGTTCCCCTCTCTCAGCATCCTCAATTCTACCTTCTCACCTCTTTCAAATCCCTGAGCACTTCATGTTGATTTCTAAGGATGAGGTCCTGCAGGTCACCTCACCTCACTGGCTCCTCAGTCACCTGTGTCAGCCAGATGTCATCAAGGAGCTCCCAAACCCTCCTGGAGGGTTTGTGTAAGGGTATGCAGAAGCAGAGGGTCTGCTCCTTCCAGGCTATCTGGTCAAGGACCTTTTCCAGTGCACCAAGGGATGCTGATAAGGGAGGCGAAGGTGGGAGCCAGACCTGGTCAGTTGTGCCAATTGATAAGGAAAGGGACAGGATATAGGGATGCTTACTCACACAAGGCTGTCTGATTGAGGAGTTCAAAATTGAGATAAGAGAAAGAACAGGCAACAAAAAAAAATTAAAAAATATTACTATGAGACAGGAATGTGCTCAGGTGGCCAACAAGGCCATCAGCAGTTTGCCATCAGCAGTTTGGCTTGGGGTTGTTTAGCCTAGAGAAAACAACACTCAGGCCAGACCTTATTGCTCTCCACAACTCCCTCTTAGAGGTTGTAGCAGCGTGGGGGTCAGTCTTCCTCCCAAGCAGCAATCAACAGGAGAAGAGGAATTGGCCTCAAGTTTCACCCAGGAAGGCATGGAGTGGATATGAGGAAAAAATTCTTCCCTGAAAGGGTTGTGAGGCCTTGGAAGAGGCTGCCCAGGGAAGGAGTTGAGTCACTGTCCCTGCGGCTCTGCAAAAGATGTGTAGATGTGGTGCTTGGGGACGTGGTTTAGTGGTAGACTTGGCAGGGCTGGGTTAGCGCTTGGACTTGATGACCTCAGAGCTCTTTTCGAGCCTAAAGGATTTGATGATTCTATGATAATAAGCACAAGTGCTGAGACACAGAGCTGACCAAGCAAACATAGAGACAAGGACAAGACACGAACCATGAGGATTCTTCTTAACAGAAGAGTAGAGAAAGCAGCTAGAAATAGATGATCTTTTTAGAAGAGAACTTTCCAAGTTAGAGAAAGAGGAAAGCATATGTATGTAACTTCAAACTTGAACAAGAAAGGAAAACCTTGCTAAACACTGACAAGAAAAACACAAAGAAATACAAACACCAACACTTTAGACTAAAACTTCAAGAATGATTTGGTATTCATTATCTTGCTGAGGTTAACGGAAGTTGCCAGAAATATTTTTTCTGGGGGTAAATCTGATAAATTATCTTTAATTTAACTGTCACTGACAAACCTGTGACTCCAAAGAAATAGATACTGAGTGGTGTCCCAGTAGGCAGGAGGGCAGCGGTGGCTGTGTCACCCAGGCGTCACAGTGGGGCCGTGACACGGCAGCCCAGTCAGGATAAAAGGCCCCTGGTTGCGGGCAGGCCCCAGTCGGGATGGAAGCCCGTGGCAGCAGGCAGCAGAGGGCAGAGCAGGGCAGGACAGGGAGGTGAGTGCGCGATGGAGCAGGGGCAGAAGCAGTGTCCGAGGCTGAGCAGGGCCAGAGTCCCGCTGCGGCCTGAGCAGGGGCTGGAGCTCAGCAGCTGCTCAAGCAGGGGCTGGCTTTGAGCAGCCCCCACAGCACAACGGGAACCAAGTGTTTGCTGCACAAACGGTGTTGCAGACCTTCCACCCAAGTGGTGATATGAAGGTTTTTCAGTGTCCTGGGAAGATGCTTGGATATCTTGGGAAGATCCTTGGTTGCACCGAGAAGAGACATGGGTTCTCCAGGGATATGTTTCAATGTCAAGGGTGGTGTTTGGTTGCCATGAGTAAGACAGTTGGGTGCTCCAGGAAGATGTGTCCAGGGAGGTGCTTGTGTGTTCCACCACGATGCTTAGGACCCCTAGGGAGATGCTTGATGGACCATGGGAGAACCTTGGGTGAAGCAAGGATATTCTTATGTGCCCTGGGGAGGGAAGTGCTTGTGTGTCCTGGGAATATCCTTGGGCTCCCTAGGAAGATGCTCTTATTCCCCTGGGAGATACTTGGGTGTCCCAGGAAGTGCTTGGGTACAGCAGAGAGCAGTTTGTGTCCTCCAGGGAGGTACTGGAGTGCTCCAAGTGTGTTGTTGAGTTCCCTGGGCAGGTGCTTGTTTGCCCCTATGAGATGCTTGGGTGCTCCCAGGAGGTGACTGAGTGCTCCAGACTGGAGCTTGAGTGCTTTGGAGAGATGTCTGTTTCCTCAGGTGAGAAGCATTGGTTTACTGGGGACATATCTGTGTACCCCTGGGAGGAGCTTGTGAACAACAGAGTGGTGTTGGGGGTCCCCAGGCAGGTGCTTGGATGCCCCTGGAGGTGCTTGTGTACCCTGGGGAGATGCTATGGTGCACGAAGGAGATGCTTGGGTGCTTTCGAGACATGCCTGCTTGCCCCCGCGTCGTGCTTTGTTGCACCAAATCGATGGAAATTTGAGTGCTCTGGGAATGTTCTTGGATGCCTCTGGGAGAAGACTTTGGGCTCCAGGAAGGGGCTTGGATGCCCTGAGGCATGTCCCCAGGGCATATTCCCTGGATCTGCCCTGCAGAGCCCTCCAGGAGACAAGGATTCCCCTGGACACATCAGGCCCTTCAACAGGTTACTCAGGAACCTCCCTGGAGCACCCTGGAATCTTCCCGGGGCAACCAAGAACATCCTTTGAGATTCCAAGCATCTTCTTGAGTCACCCCAGCATCTCCACTGTGTACCCATTGAGGACATCTTTCAGGGAACACACAGATCTTCCTGGGTAACACAGGCATCTCCTTGGTATACCCAAGCACCTCCCTTCGACACACAAGCATATCCATGGGGAACACAAGCATCTCATTGCAGGAGGCGAGCATCACGCTGTCCATCCAAGCATCTCTCTGGGGAAACCAAGCACCTCCCAAGGGAACATAAGCATCCTCCTTGAGGAACAAAGCATCTTCTTGGACACCCAAGCAAGTTCCTGGTGCATCCTAAACTGTCCCCTGGGAACTCCAACTTTTTTCTTGACAACACAAATACATCCCCAGGACACACAAGCATCTACCTAGAGCACCCAAACATCTTCGTGGAGCTCTCACACATTTCCCTGGGAACACAGTTATATCATCCCTGAGGTGCCAATCTTCTCCCCAGGGAACCCAAGCATCTTCCAGAAGGACTCACGCAGCTCCCCACAGCACTCAAACATCTTGCTGGAGCACTGAAGAATTTCCACTGTGAACCCATCACCTCCTGATGCACTAAGACATTGAGCAAAGGCATAGAAGCATTACTTTGAAGAACCCAGGCACCTGTATACAGAACCCAAACACCATCTTGTTTGAAGAACGAAACACCTCCCTGGGGAGCAGTAGAATAAACTTATCGGTGCCCAAGCATCTGCACAGGTCACCCAAGAACATCTTTCAAGCACCCAGGAATGTCCCTCCAGCAACGAGGCACCTCTCTGGAGAAAGCATACATTACCCTGGGTCAAGCAATCATCTCCCTGGGTACACAAGCATCTCCCTGGATGATGAAAGCACCTTCCTGGAAGACCCAAGGAGTTTCTTGGGGTATGTAAGCATTTTCCCATGGCACACAAGCACCTGCAGACGCACCAAGCACCTCTCTGGGGATCACCGGTACCTTCCTGTGGTTCACAAGCCCCTCTCTGGAGCACCCAAGCGTCTCACAAAGACAGACAAGCACCTCCCTAAGGCATTAAACACAGTTCAAAACTTGGTGCATTCCAGTACCTCCCTGTAGGACACAGACTGCTCTCTGCAGTACTCAAGCATCTCATGGGGAATCCAAGTGACCACGTGGAATTGAGCATCTTCCAAGAAACCCCAGCTATTCTCAGGGAACACAACCTTCTTCTCCCCAAGGTATATAAGTATATCCCTGGGGCACAAGAAAAGCCTCCCTGGAGCACACAGATTTCTTTGCGCATAATAAAAGGTTCTGCCCCTGTCACCCAAGCATCTCCCTGCAGCACAGAAGCACCTTCCTGGAACACCCAAGCACCTCATTGGAGTATCCAAGAATCAACCCACCGCACACCTCCATCTGAGTGGAGAACCCAAGCATCTCCACAGGGCTCCAAAACACCACCTGGGGCACACAAACATCTCACTGGAGATGGGAAGCACCTCACTTGGCTCCCACGAGCCTCCGTGGGGTGCACAAGTACCTGCCACGGTCATTCAAGTACGTCCACGAGGCACCCAGGCATCTCCCCAGGGGACACCAGCATTTTAGTGGGGGACTCATGCATTCCCTCTTAGCACTCAAGCATCTCACTCCAGATGCACTGAAAAATTCTCCCAGACAACTGAAGAGTTGTTTACAAAAGTCAAGAACCTAACAAGAGCGCTGCAACATCTACCCAGGGCACGAAGGAACATCCTTCAAGCACCCAAACACCTCAAGCATTTCCCCAGAGAATGCAAGCAGCTTTACTGAGGAACAAATGGACTCACTTGAGGACTCCACTATCAGTCCAGGGCACCCAAGCACCATTGGGGAAAAGAAGGCACCACCCTGGAGCACCCAAGCAGTTCATTGCAGCACCTGACTGTCTCCCTGAACATACAAGTGTCTCCCTGGAGTACTCAATCTTTAAGAAGCAGGCTCCTGCCCTGGAGCACCCAAGCACCTCTGGGGCACCTAAGCATATCCCCAGGAAAATCATGCTCCTCCTGATGTCCTCAGACATCTCCCTACGGCTGCTTAGTTTCTTGCTGACTCACCAAGCATCTCCCTGGAACACCCAAGGTCCACACTGGAGAAAGCTAGAATCGCCGTGGGGCCAACAAGCACCTCGATGGATGAGAGAATCAGAGAAGTGTGGAGATGCTTGAGTTCCCTGGGAAATTCCTGCCTGCCTAAGTGAGGTGATTGTGGCATACAGGGAATTGCTAGAGCCTGCAGCAACCAAGCACCTCCACGGGGAACAAAAGCATCACTCACGGGCACCCCAGCATCTCCATAGGGCATGCATGAACATCCTTGGAGCTCCCAAGCACCTCCCTACAGCCATCAAACACCTCCCAGGAGAAGCCACACGTCTTCCTGGGATGGCCAGGGATCTGCCTGGGTCACCCTCAAACCTCCATGGACTCCCTAAGCCCCTTAGTTGGGCACACCACATGTCTCTGGGGCACTCAGGCATCTCTTTGGAGCAGGCAAGCTTATCCAAAAGGTAGACAAGCATCTCCCTGGAGGAGCCAAGGTTCCTCCTTGGGGGTAACCAGGCATTTCCACAGGGCACCCAATCATTTTCCCAAGGGAAACAAGCACCTCGCTTGAGGCACCAAGCCTCTCTGCACAACAAGCATCTTCCTGGAGAAATAAGTGTTTCCCCCAGAAGCATCCCCATTGAGTACCCAGGCACCTTCCTGCAGCACCCAAACATCTCCCCATGGCATCCAAGCACCTTTTTGGAACACGCAAGCAACTTTTTTGAAACACCTCAGAACGTCGCTGGGGGACTTAAGACTTCCTCTAAGCTCAGGATCGATGCATCCTGACGAGAAAGAGGTCAAGCAAGGTGTGTAGAAGACCTGTGTTGTGTTCACTTCCCCACATGCTGTTTCTTTCCTTATCAATTGCCACAAATGACCAGGTTTGGTGCCCGTCACTGCCTCCTTTACGTCATCTCTTGGTGCATTGGAAAAGGTCCTTGACCAGATAGACTGGAAGGAGCAGGTCCTCTCTTCAGCATACCTTTACACAAAACACCCAGGAGGATTTGGGAGCTTCTTGATAACATCTTGATGGAATGGGAGACTGGGGAGCCCTGCAGGACCTCATGTTATAAACCAAGATGAGGTGCTCAGCAGTGGCTGGCTAGGCCAGCACAGACGTGCTCCCCTGGGAGAGGCTCCCTGGGAGATGGGGTGGCTTAGAAGAAGAGCAGAGCCGTGTCAGTGTGCAGGGGAGACACGGGAACAGAAATCTTTTGCTGCTACTGCTGCCAGCAGGCAATTCGTATGTATGTGTAGAGAGGGAAATGAGTGAGCACAAAGGCCATCAGCTATCCCTAGGGGTGTCATGAAGGTCAGTGGGGCATTCAGCGTCTTCAGGTCCCTTCATTGTAGCATAACAGCCACGGGGCTTCTGCCTGAATAGCACAGAATAGTTCAGTTGGAAGGCGCCTTCAGAGACCGTCTAGTTCAAAGTGCAAGACCTGAATGCAGCTCTGCGATGTGCTTCCTTGAAACTCCAAGGTCCCTGTGCCCAGTCCTCATGCCTTGGGGCATCCCAGAGGAGGGCAGAGCAGGGCGATGCACCCACCACAGGGCTGAGGTGCCTCCCAGCCTCTGGCAGTGGCTGCAGGACCTGGAGGGACCCTGCGAGTGCTGCGGTGCTGTCAGTGTGTGTGCAAGGCAGGGACTCGTGTCTCTGAACAGCCCTGTGTGTATGAGCAGTGCACGAGGCCAGCTCAGATGTGGGCACCTCATAGAGCCCTGACATTACTCTGGATGGGTCTCTAGAAACAACCCCCAGCGTTCCTGTGAGACTTCTGCCACCCTTCTTGCACAGGTTCATTGTGAATGCCCTTCTCTGCTATGTCACGCTACCCTGCCTTTCTGGGCTGGTGGTGACAGCCAACATGGCTTCACTAAGGCAGATCGTGCCTGACAAATGTGGTGGTCTTCTACAATGGGCTTACAGCATTGGTGGTACAACATCTGCCGGGGACATGGACAGTGTGATTGAGTGCGGTCTCAGCGAGTTTGTTGATGACACCACGCTGGGTGGTGCAGTTGACATGTGGCAGGGAAGGGATACCATCCACAGGCGCCTTGACAGGCTTGAGCGGGGAGCCTGTGAGAACCTCATGGGGTTCTCACAGGCCATGTGAGAACAAGGCCAAGTGCAAGGTCCTGCAAATGGGTTGGGGCAATCCCCAGCACAAATACAGGCTGGGTGGAGAATGGATGGAGAGCAGCTCTGAAGAGAAGAACCTAGGGGTTTTGGTGGTTGAGAAGCTCGACATGTGCCAGCAATGTGTGCTTGCAGCCCAGAAAGCCAACTGTATTCTGGGTTGCATCAAAGGAATTTTGTCCAGCAGGTCGAGGGAGGTGATTCTTTTTCTCTACTCTGCTCTCGTGAGATCCCACATGGAGTACTGTGTTCACCTCTGGGGCCCAAGCTCAAGAAGGACATGGAAGTATTAGAACGAGTCTAGAAGAGGCCAAAAAGATGATAGAAAGGCCAGAGCACCTTTTCAGTGAAGACAGGCTGAGAAAGCTGGTTCTTTTCAGCCTGGAGAGACCCTATAGCAGCCTTCCAGTAACTAAAGGGGGCCTACAGACAAGCTGGGGAGGGACATTTTGTCAGGGACTGTCATAATGAGACAGGAGCCTGAGTGGGCAGCAGCTGGCAGGAGGCGAGGGGAGGCCAGGAAGCGCCTCCCAAGGCCACTCCTGCCAGCAGAGACAAGGCTCAGAGTGCGGAGGGGAGGTCTGCCAAGGTGGGCTTCAGGGCTTGAAGCACCTGAGATGGAGAGGTTGAGAGAGCAGGGCTCCTTTGGCCCTTTGGCATGGAGGCTCCAGGCAGTAGAGAAGTATGCAAAGACTGCTTGAGGGGTGGTTTCAGACATGTGGGTGCTTTTCCTCACAGTAGGACAGAGCATGAGAAAGAATGACTATCACAAAATGCAGCTGCAGGCACTGAGGTGGAGTAGAAAGGTTTATTGAAGGACAGAGGTCACCCAGAGCCCCTGGCTTTGTGTTTTGTGGATTACTGAGGGCAGATGGAGAGACATCAGTCAAGGCTGGATGGTGCTCAGGTGAGATATGGAGGAGGGGAAGCAGTGTGGATACCAAAGTCCTGCAGGGAAACAGATGCAGACGTGGGACAGCATAGGACAGTGTGTGGTGTTTATGGTCACGGTTCTTTTGCAAGGCTGAAAGTCCCCAACCGAGGGAATATCTTTGTCTGCTGATCTCTGGCTCTTGTCTTTGTCAAGGATGCCTATGAGGAGACACCTCATCCTTACAGCAATAGGGTCTCAATGCCTCTTCATCCCTGTCCAGGAGCCTAGGAGATGTCCTCCTGTAGCCTTGTATCACAGAATCACAGAATTTTGTAGGTTGGTAGAGACCTCTAAGATCACTGAGTCCAACCTCTGACCTAACACTAACAAGTCCTTCACTAAACCATATCACTAAGCTCTACATCTAAACATCTTTTAAAGACCTCCAGGGATGGTGACTCCACCACCTCCCTGGGCAGCCCATTCCAATGCTTAACAACCCTTTTGGTAAAGAAGTTCTTCCTAATATCCAACCTAAACCTCCTCTGGCGCAACTTTAGCCCATTCCCCCTCGTCCTGTCACCAGGCACATGGGAGAATAGACCAAACCCCATCTCCCTACAGCCTCCTTTAGGGTATCTATAGAGAGCGATAAGGTCGCCCCTGAGCCTCCTCTTCTCCAGGCTGAACAATCCCAGCTCCCTCAGCCGCTCCTCGTAAGACTTGTTCTCCAGACCCCTCACCAGCTTTGTTGCCCTTCTCTGGACTCTCTCGAGCACCTTCATGTCCTTCTTGTAGTGAGGGGCCCAAAACTGAACACAGTACTTGAGGTGTGGCCTCACCAGAGCCGAATACAGAGGGACAATCACTTCCCTAGTCCTGCTGGCCACACTGTTTCTTATACAAGCCAGGATGCTGTTGGCCTTCTTGGCCTTCGTGGCCACCTGAGCACACTGCTGGCTCATATTCAGTCCTTCTCTTCCCTACTCCCAGGTCCTTCTCTGCCAGGCAGCTTTCCAACCACTCATCTCCCAGCCTGTAGCGCTGCTTGGGGTTGTTGTGCCCCAGGTGCAGGACCTGGCACTTGGCCTCGTTGAACCTCATACAGTTGGCCTCAGCCCATCGGTCCAGCCTATCCAGATCCTCCTGCAGAGCCTTCCTACCCTCGAGCAGATTGACACAGGCACCTAACTTGGTGTCGTCTGCAAACTTACTGAGGGTGCACTTGATCCCCTCATCCAGATCATTCATAAAGATATTGAAGAGAACTGGCCCTAATACTGAGCCCTGGGGAACGCCACTAGTGACCAGCCTCCAACTGGATTTAAATCCATTCACCACGACTCTTCGGGCCCAGCTATCCAGCCAGTTTCTAACCCAACACAGCGTACGCCAGTCCAAGCCAAGAGCAGACAGTTTCTTGAGGAGAATGCTGTGGGAAACGGTGTCAAAAGCCTTACTGAAGTCAAGGTAGACCACATCCACAGCCTATCAGGGGTGTAAAGGGCAGGGATGAGAAGGTAGAGTTGAGGCTGCTGAGCGAGGGGAACAAGGCAGAGCAGAGGCCTTGAGGTGAGCAAACTTGGACCTGTTGGTGGACCTGCTTGGAGGAATCCCATGGGATATGGCACTGCAGAGAGGAGTGGTGCAAGGAGCAGTTTAATGCTTAAGGATCTTCTCTTTGAACCCAAGTGCCGTCCACCCAGACACAAATGAAGTCAAGAAAAAGGGGCAGGAGCCTGTCGTGGATGAGAAAGGAGCTACTAACCAAAACCAGAGAGAAGGAAGCAGTTAAACCATTGCATCTGGGTGCCTTCCATTACTGTTGATGCTGACAGAGGTTCAGTGATTCTATGTGGGAGATTCCCATTGGAAGTTATCTGCTCAGGGAACGTGAGGGGATCTTGGGCCCTGCTCCTGGCTTTACACAGGGTCCAAGACCAGCTGCTGGAAGAATCCACATTGCATGTGTGTCTGTATAGGTATATATTTCCCCAGAAAATACCCTAGCATACGAACAGCCCAACATTCATTTACTCTGGTCCAGGCTTTGCTTGCTTTGTACTGTCATTGGGTGTTTCAGAGATGGTTCTCATGGTAATTCTTGCCTGGGTCGGAAATTCCACTAAACAAGTACCTCCCTTAGTGCCTCTAGAGTCCTGACACTCCTCATGGTGTTACATAATGAGAGTCACCACGATCAGAGTGAGCCATCTGCACCCAACCATGAACAGGTGACAAAACGGAGCTTCAGGGCAGGGGGACCTTGGGAATCTCCAGCCTTCAGCCAACAGAAACCCCCTGAAGGTGGCAAGGAGACGTGGCCAGTGCTGCACGTGGGGCAGAATACTTGCATCCATCAGGGCAGGGTTGGACGTGAGCAGCTGAGGGGGCACCCTGGGGAAAAGGGCCTGGGTGCTACGAGGACACCATAGGAGCCAGTGGGACATGCTGACAGGGATCAAGGCCAGCTCCTTACGGGGCTGCACTAGGGGCAGCAGGAGCCACCCAGGCCACTTGGGTTATTGTCCTGCCCAACTCAGTGCTGCTGTGGCTACCTCTGGAGCAGTGTGTCCCAGGGTGCGGCTCCAGGTTTTGGAGGAGTGCAGAGGAACTGAAGAATGTGGACGGGAGGTCTGCCAGGAAGGGCTTCAGTGTTTGAAGCTCCCCATCTGTGTGGGGAGGCTGAGGGACCGGGGCTTCTTTGGCCCTGTGGCACGGAGACAGTAGAGGAGTAGGCTGAAACTGGTTTCAGAGCAGGTGGAGCTTTTCTTTCTAGTGGGAAAGAGTATAAGAAGTACCAAGTGTATCAAGTGCAGCTTGGGGCATTGAGATTGGGTCTGAGGAGAAATCTTTTTTGAAGAGCAGAGCTGTGGTGCAACAGGTCCCCCAGAAAAATTCTAGATAACCCCTTGGCTTTGTATTTCGTGGAATTCTCAGGGCAGATGGAGAGACATCAGTCAAGGCAGGAAGGTGCTCAGGTGAGGGCAAGGTGAAAAGCAGGGTGGATGTCAGGGGCCAGCAAAGAAGGAAACAGGTGCGCAGGCATGGGATACCATAGAAGACCCTGTGGTGGTTATGGTCAGGGATATTTTGCAAGGCTGAAAGCCTTCAACAGAGCTTTGTCTGCTGGGCTCTGGCTTTAGTCTCTGTCATGGATGCCTATGAGGAGACACCTTCTTCTTACAGCATTACAGTCTCATTGCCTCCTCATCCTCCTTGGGGAGCCTAGATGTCCTCCTGTAGCCTTGTACTTGGCATTGCCCATCCCCATATTGCACTGACCCAGGAAGAGTCCTAAACCCCACTGGAGGGACAGGATCTCCTGGAGGGACCTTCCCAGAGGCTGGGGTCAGGGTCTGACTGGCTCACATCAAAGTTTCCTCAGCCTCAGGTCCACCTTTCCTTGGCCTTTGTCTCCCCGTAATCACTGCCTGCACTTTTTCGCTCTAACAAGGCCATGGGGAGGCTTTGTCAGTAATGTCCCTAAGTGGGATCATTAAAGCTGTGAGAGGCTTTGGAGTCTGCAACAGACTTGGACTACTTGAGAAGCTGCTTCAGCCACCCAGGAGCAGCTCCTCTGCCAGGCGCAGCAGGGCTGGGGGGACTGCCTGCAGCTGGCATGGGGAGAGGAGAGAAGGGGGAGAGAGGTTCAGGGCAACCTGGGATAGAAAGACAGGGGAGAGCTGGCAGAGGGAGAAATCCTCACAGCCACCTCCCCACGGTAAGTGTCTGGGTGCAGGGCAATGCCGCTGCGCACCCTGCCAGGCTCTCCTGGAGCTGGCACAGCCCTCAGGCGATGGGAGCTGTCAGGAGGACGCTCGGTGTTGGAGCTGAAGGGCACGCAGGGCTTGTGTGCTGCAGGGTCAGCGTGCAGGGCCCGAGGGCTCCCTTCTCTTGGGGCCGGCTGCAGGCTGTGCAGCTGGAGGTGCAGGCAGGGGTGCCCAGGGCTGTGGTGTAGAGCAGGGTCCGTGCTGTGCCCCAGGGGCTGCGTGCCGGGGCAGGGCGTCTGCCGCCTGCCAGGCTCAGCACTCATCCTGCCCGGGGAGCTGCCCAGGGGCTGCGGGGAGAAGCTGCGGGTGGAAGGAGCCCCCCCGGCAGGGCAGGGCAGGGCAGGGCAGGGCAGGGCAGGGTCCTGCTGCTGCCCAGAGCCTGCTGCCTGGGGCAGGCTGCTCACAGCCCCACACCTCCCCAGGGCACTGCACAGCAGAACTGCAAGGCAAGACCTACCAGGAGGCAATGCACTTTTCTCTGCTTCCATTTTCCCACCTGTGTGGTGATTCAGAGGGATGGTAATGGAGTAGTAGTATTAAAGACTAAGGCTCCTTGAGCATTGCTGTAGATATGAGGCACCTCACACACCTCAATGTACAGACAGTACCAACATTACCTTTGTTGTTTCTTGAGGAATTATTTGACCTTCTCCTCATGACCTGCAAACGGGGAGATGTCCCTGGCCAGTGGACTTCTCAGATCGCTCCGGGTTCCCTTCTACCTATTGCTGCAGACCAGGACTGACTGCCGCAGAGCCCACAGCAGAGCCCCCTGCTTGTTGTGGCACCCTCAGAGCACCAACCAGACGTAAGACAAGGAGCGGCAGAAAGATCTTCCTGAACTGAATGAGGCAGTGTTTTGCTTTGTGGGCTGTTTGTTGAGATATGTAGTGGATTTTAGTCAAGGAAGTCCTTAAATTTTGCACTGTCATTTCTTCCTTTTGTCAGGCTCCCTTGCCCAGAGGCAGGAAATGTGTAATGGCAGCTCCATCACGGAGTTCCTCTTCCTGGCATTTGCAGGCACGCGAGAGCTTCAGCTCTTACAGTTCTGGCTCTTCCTGGGCATCTACCTGGCTGCCCTCCTGGGCAACAGCCTCATCATCACAGCCGTAGCCTGCGACCACCGCCTCCACACCCCCATGTACTTTTTCCTCCTCAACCTCGCCCTCCTCGACCTGGGTGGCATCTCCACCTCTGTTCCCAAAGCCATGGCCAATGATCTCTGGAACATGAGGACCATCTCCTATGCAGGATGTGCTGCACAGGTCTTTCTGCTACTTTTTTTCTTTCTAGCAGAGTTTTCTCTTCTCACCATCATGGCCTATGACCGCTACGTTGCCATCTGCCAGCCCCTGCACTACGGGACCCTCCTGGGCCGCAGAGCCTGTGCCACCATGGCAGCAGCTGCCTGGGGTAGTGGCTTTCTCAACGCTTTGCTGCACACTGCCAATACATTTTCAATACCTCTCAACCGAAGCAATGCCCAGGATCTCTTCTGTGAAATCCCCCAGATCCTCAAGCTCTCCTGCTCAGACTCCTACCTAAGGGAAGCTGGGATGATTGTGCTTACTGCTTTTCTAATGCTGGGGTGTTTTGTTTTCATTGCTCTGTCCTATGTGCAGATCTTCAGAGCTGTGTTGAGGATCCCCTCGCTGCAAGGACGGCACAAAGCCTTTTCTACGTGCCTCCCTCACCTGGTCATTGTCTCACTGTTTGTCAGCACAGTCATGTTTGCTCACCTGAAGCCCCCCTCAATCTCTTCCCCTTCTCTGGACCTGGCGCTGGCAGTTCTGTACTCAGTGGTGCCTCCAGCAGTGAACCCCCTCATCTACAGCATGAGGAACCAGGACCTCAAGGATGTAATGTGGAAACTGATGACTGGGTGTATTTCATAAGCCATAAGCTGACTGCATTTTTCTGAAAATTGCTTGTAATGTTACTCATGATAAGCCAAGCCTGTTTTATATTCTTGTCTTGTGTTTTTTTTTTCCCAGTTTTATTAGAATTGTTGTTCACCATTAAACCTCATTATTCATTGTGCCTGTGTATTTAAAACAATTTAAACCAATTATAATGACTCTCACTCGCCGAGGTGATTGGCTCTGGGGCAGACACCTTCTGCATAGGAGCGGGGGATGGCAGAGGGCTTCCCTTCAGGAGCACCCCCCTCTGTAGGATGAAGGCAGCCCCTAGGGAGCACGAGTGACCAGGAGTGCTGTGAACAGAGCAGGCAAACAGGGCTTGGGGCATCGGTCAGGGTACGGCACGGCAGTCTGCGTGGCAGTTCATGCAGGCAGGGTGCTGCAGCGAGCCCCCGTGACAGACCAGTCCTGGCAAACAGTCAGCAGAAGGCCACCTCCACACTTGCCAAAAAGGAGGTGGGGACCCAAACTGAGCTTCCAAAAAAGTATGCAGCTGTCCAGGTGTCAGGCTGCAGGGAATGCCAAAGCTTCACACCACTGTTGGGCAGCTGCAGAGACAGCAGTTGCGTGAGACGTGAGCAGGTGGAAGACCTGCTCTGCATGGTAGCTGAGCTATGAAAAGAGGTTGAAAAACTTATGAACATCTAGGATTCAGAGAGGGAGATAGACTGTTGATGCCTAACTCTGGCCTCTGCGGAACAAGAACAGGCACCAGGAATTCCCCAGCACAAAGGGAATGCAGTATCCATCCCTCAGCAGACACAAGGCAGAAGCTACAAGGATATGAATGAGTGGAAACAAGTCCAGGCTCAAGGTGGCAGGCAAAATCCTGCCACAAAATGTAGACCTGAGCAACAAGTATAAGGCCCTGGAGGCTGAAAGGCAATCGATGGCTGGAGAAGGTGACAATCCCTCTTCCACCAGAGATATTGCTAGGATTGGAAAGGCCAACCCCCTGTATAGTGACCACAGGCAGGAGGAAGAAAAGGGTTTTAGTTGTGGGTGATTCCACAATCGGGGGAACAGAGGGTCCAATACAGAGAGGGGACCCTCCTCTAAGGGAAGTCTGCTGCCTTCCTGGGGCCCAGGTTAACGACATCACAAGGAGACTTCCCAGCTTGGTTCAATCCTCAGACTATTACCGATTGCTCGTCCTACATCTGGGAGGAGAAGAAGTGGCAACACATAGCCTGCGAGCAATCAAAAGGGACTTCAAGGATTCGGGATCAGGAACTCGGGTGTGCAGGTCATCTTATCTTCAATTCCCCCTGATACTTTCTTGCCCTTTTTGTACCAATTTTCAAAAAGGGCAAGAAAAAAGACCCTAGCAACTACAGGCCTGTCAGTCTCACATCAGTGCCTGGTAAAATTATGGAGAAGATTATCCTTGAAGTTACTGAAGTGCACCTGGGGGGCAATGCAGTCATTGGTCCCAGCCAACATGGGTTCATGAGGGGTAGGTCCTGCTTAACAAATTTGATTTCCTTCTGTGATAAGATCACCCATCTAGTCGATCAAGGGAAACCAGCCGATGTGATCTTTTTGGACTTCAGCAAAGCTTTTGACACGGTTTCCCATAGGATCCTACTGGACAAAATGTCCAGCATACAGCTAGACAAAAACATCATACAATGGGTGAGCAATTGGCTGATGGGCAGGGCTCAAAGGGTTGTGGTAAATAGGGCCAAACCAGGCTGGTGGATGGTCACCAGTGGGGTCCCCCAAGGCTCCATTTTAGGGCCAGTCCTCTTCAATGCTTTTATAAACGATTTGGATGTAGGACTAGAAGGTGTTTTGAGCAAATTTGCCGATGACACTAAACTTGGAGGAGCTGTGGACTCTGTTGAGGGTGGAAAGGCCTTGCAGAGAGATCTGGACAGATTGGAGAGCTGGGCAATCACCAACCGCATGAAGTTTAACAAGAGCAACTGCCAGGTCCTGCACCTGGGATGGGGCAACCCTGGCTATATGTACAGACTGGGCGACGAGATGCTGGAGAGCAACCCCACAGAGAGGGATCTGGGGGTTGTGGTTGACAGCAAGCTGAATATGAGCCAGCAGTGTGCCCTGGCAGCCAGGAGGGCCAACTGTATCCTGGGATGCATCAAGCACGGCATTGCTAGTCGGTCGAGGGAAGTGATTGTCCCGCTCTACTCTGCGCTGGTGCGGCCTCACCTTGAGTACTGTGTGCAGTTCTGGGCACCCCAGTACAAAAAGGATGTAAAACTGTTGGAGAGTGTCCAGAGGAGGGCGATGAAGATGGTTAGAATCGAATTTGGCAAGAGACATCAAGGACAGCAAGAAGGGCTTTTTCAAATACATCAGCAGCAATAGGAAGACAGAAAAATGTGGGTGTACTGCTGCTAAATGAGGCAGGTGCCTTGGTGACGGTGGATACAGAGAAGGCGGAATTACTGAATGTCTTCTTTGCTTCAGTCTTCACTGCTAAGGCTAGTCCCCATGCACTACCGAGCCTGGAAACAAGAGAGAAAACCTGGAGGGAGGAAGACTTTCGAAGAGGATTGGGTTAGAGGTTATTTAGGCAAGCTAGACACCTATAAATCTATGGGCCCTTATGGGATGCACCTTAGGGTGCTGAGGGAGTTGGCAGATGTGATTGCTGGGTTGTTTTCCATCATCTATCAGTGGTCATGGTCATCCGGAGAGGTCCTGGATGACTGAAGACTTGCTAATGTGATGCCCATCTATAAGAAGTATTGAAAGGAGGAACTGCGGAATTACAGCCTTGGTGCCGTTAAAGGTGATGGAAGGGGTCATCTTGAATGCAATCATAGCATATGCGGGACAACGTGGGGATCAGACCCAGTCAGCATGGGTTCATGAAAGGGAAGTCCTGCCTGACCAACCTCATCTCCTGCTATGACTGGGTGATCCTCCTGGTGGATGAGAGAAAGGCTATTAAAATAGTCTACCTAGACTTCAGCAAGGCCTTCGACATGGTTTCCCACAGTATTCTCCTGGAGAAGTTGGAGGCCCATGGCTTGGACAGGTACACACTTTTCTGGGTTAAAACCTGGCTGGGTGGCCAGGCCCAGAGAGTAGTGGTGAACGGAGTGAAATCCAGCTGGTGACCAGTCACCAATGGTGTCCCCCAGAGGCTGGTGTTGGGGCGCATCCTCTTTAATATCTTTATTGATGATTTGGACAAGGGAATTGAGTGCACCCTCAGTAAGTTTGCAGATGACACCAAGTTGGGGGAAAATGTTGATCTGCCAGAGGGTAGGAAGGTCCTGCAGAGCAACCTGGACAGGTTGGATCGATGGGCAGAGGAACAATGGGTTGAGGTTCAACATGGCTAAGTGCTGGGTCCTGCAATTTGGCCACAACAACCCCATGCAACACTATGGTTTTGAGGGAGAGTGGCTCAAAAGCTGTGCAGAGGAAAGGGATCTAGGGGTGCTGGTCAACACTTACCTGAACATGAGCCAGCAGCGTGCCAAGGTGGCCAAGAAGGCCAATGGCGTTCTGGCTTGTATCAGCAGCAGTGTAACCAGCAGGACCAGGGGAAGAATTGTCCCCATGTTCTCTGCTCTGGTGAGGCCACGCCTCAAGTACTAAGTACCTCTTGCTCTGGCCTGGGTAGAGGGGCAGACCCAGAGGGGCGCAGGCACTCTGTGCTAGGGCTCTGTTGGACCTGGCAGCAGGGGTGCTGGCATCTCACAGACCTCCATTTCCTGGTGCCGTGGCTGACCCTGGACCTGGGGCTGCTGGGGAGGCTGAGTCGCCTTTGTCCCAGCAGCTGTGGTGCCTTCCGAGGGGCTGGGGCTGTGGTGGCCATGCCCCGAGCTCTGCAGCAGCCTGTGGCAAGGCAACCATGAGCGTGGTGGCCACGAGCCCTGCCTGCCCTCCTCCTGCCACGCTCCGTCAGGCGGCTGCAGCAGAGGGGACCCACAGCCAGCCCCTGGCTGGGCTCTGCCACCCACCTCTCCAGTGCCATCCCTGCTGCCTTGGGGTACTCTGTGACATACTGGGTGACCTCACAAGGCCTGCCGGCCAGCACATCTCCTGCGGGGCAACCAGGCCGCACAGCAGCAGGGACCTCACCACCGCCCTTCCAGCCCCCTCCCCTCCCCTCATCCCCAGCCTTTTCTCTGCTGGCAGGAGCGACCTTGGCCTCCAGCGCTTCCCGGCCTCCCCTCGCCTCCTGCCAGCTGCTTTCCACTCAGGTTCCTGGCACAAATGTGGCCCTGCACCAAAACCACCGCTCGTGCTGCCTTTGCTGCCTTGTCTTGTCTTCTCCCTCGACTCCTCGTCTCTGCCAGGTCCCACATCCCACAGCCAAAGGCATCCCTTTGCTGTCACCACCCTGTCCCTTGTCCCACAGAATGGCAGAGCCAGGGAGGTACAGGACGTTGTATGGTTAGGCCTTGTAGTGTCCTTGAAGAATGCTTGTGACAAAGTGGGAGCTTAGATTGGGTTTTGTGGGGTGGAGGATGCCCCATGCAGAAAAGATGAGGTTAAACAGCAGCTTTGTGGGGGGGCTCCACCTTGTATGGCAAGGGAGGCTTCTGGCCACGAAGGGGCAGGGAATGGGTCAACCACAACTTCTCTGGGCAACCTGTTCCAGTGACCACCACTCCCAAAGGAAAGAATGTCTTCCTTATATCCAATATAAAAGTACCCTCCTTTAGGTTTAAAACACTACCCCTTGTCTCATTATGAGAGTCCCTGAGAAAAGGTCCCTCCCCAGCTTTTCTGTAGGCCCCCTTTAGGTACTGAAAGGCTGCTTTATGGTCTCTCCAGGCTGAAAAGAAACAGCTTTCATTGAAAAGGTGCCCCAGTCATCTTTTTGGCCTCTTCTAGGCTCGTTCTAATACTTCCACTTAGCCTTGTTGAACCTCATGAGTTTTCCACAAGCCCCCCTCTCAAGCCTGTCCAGGTCCCTGTGGATGGTATCCCTTCCCTGCCACATGTCAACTGCACCACCCAGCTTGGTGTCATCAACAAACTCGCTGAGACTGCACTCAGTCACCCTGTCCATGTCCCCGACAGATGTTGTACCACCAATGCTGTAAGCCCATTGTAGAAGACCACCACATTTGTCAGGCACGATCTGCCTTAGTGAAGCCATGTTGGCTGTCACCACCAGCCCAGAAAGGCAGGGTAGCGTGACATAGCAGAGAAGGGCATTCACAATGAACCTGTGCAAGAAGGGTGGCAGAAGTCTCACACGAACGCTGGGGGTTGTTTCTAGAGACCCATCCAGAGTAATGTCAGGGCTCTATGAGGTGCCCACATCTGAGCTGGCCTTGTGCACTGCTCATACACACAGGGCTGTTCAGAGACACGAGTCCCTGCCTTGCACACACACTGACAGCACCGCAGCACTCGCAGGGTCCCTCCAGCTCCTGCAGCCACTGCCAGAGGCTGGGAGGCACCTCAGCCCTGTGGTGGGTGCATCGCCCTGCTCTGCCCTCCTCTGGGATGCCCCAAGGCATGAGGATTGGGCACAGGGACCTTGGAGTTTCAAGGAAGCACATCGCAGAGCTGCATTCAGGTATTGCACTGTGAACTAGACGGTCTCTGAAGGCGCCTTCCAACTGAACTATTCTGTGCTATTCAGGCAGAAGCCCCGTGGCTGTTATGCTACAATGAAGGGACCTGAAGACGCTGAATGCCCCACTGACCTTCATGACACCCCTAGGGATAGCTGATGGCCTTTGTGCTCACTCATTTCCCTCTCTACACATACATACGAATTGCCTGCTGGCAGCAGTAGCAGCAAAGGATTTCTGTTCCCGTGTCTTCCCTGCACACTTGCTGGTAATAGAAGATGAAATATACAATATTGCTTAATATGTGTTACATTTGCGATGTACTGTGCCTGGGCGGCGCTTGGAAGATACAAAATATATGTGCAACGATAGCATGAGAGAATGCACAGATTCATGATGAGGAGTAAGGAGGACTAAAAGAATGCCAAAATTGCAAGACATCTAGATAATTGGGGCCTCTCGGACCCCGAGAACTGGATCAAACCAACCTTGCGGTTTGGACTGAGACCAAGGGCTCAGAGAGCATGCTTAAGAAGAAAAGGTTAAAAAGTTCAACTCTGATGAAGACATCTTACTTCATCCCGACGACCACCCAGACGACCACCAGAGAGTGATACGCAAACATAGAAGGACTGATGAGATAATTAGCATATGAAGCAGGGCTAGGCGGAGCTAGGAAATGAATATGCATAGGTGTGTTGTGAAACAATGCATATGTAATATTTTAGGAGATAAAAGAGAACTGAGTGAACAAATCGGACGAAGTTAGATTTGGGCAGGCATGCCCCTAACTTCCGGCGCCTAATAAAGCACCTTCATGTAATCACTTTGTGGATTATGTGTTTTCATGAACGCTAACACACTGACACGGCTCTGCTCTTCTCCCAGGACATCCCATCACCCAGGAAGCCTTTCCCAGGTGAGCACATCTGTGCTGGCCTGGCCAGCCACTGCTGCAGCCCCTGGCCACGCTCCCCACAGCCCCAGCTGGCGGTGCTGCTCTGCAGAGCGAGGGGGCTGTGGTGCCCGGGGCACGGGGGCACTCTGCAGGGCCGTGCTGGTGAGGCTGGGGGGCAGAGCCAGCTGGTGGGGGCCCTGCCACTGACCGCCTCCCACAGCTCTTCTGTGGCCATGGCGTGCTCAGAGGTGCCCAGCCTGGCAGAGCGAGGAGCCTCATTGGACTCTCTTCCTTGGGCACGTTCGGATCTGACAGCAACTCCAAAAGATGCCGTGAGCCTTCAGGCACGGCCCTTTTAGGAGAGAAATGATTCTCTGTAGGCCAGGTGTGTCACCGCAGTGCCCACTGCCTGTCCCTGCCTGCGGTCCCAGCATGGCCACACAGCAGCACTGGCACCAAGCTGCAGGAGCAGCCAGGCCTTACACCACCAGCAGGGCTCAGAAGGAGAGGGTGGCAGTGGCAAGGGAGCAGCTCTGCATGGACCCAGTGTTGGTGCTCCCTGGCCGTGCTGCTGGGCCCGACTCTTTTCCCCTCCTCCTCTGCATATAGGTACTGTCCCTGCAGATACAGAAATGGCCTCACAAAAAAGATGTCCGACAAACAAGTCCATGCAAGTTTTGGTGTTTTGTTTATTTTCACAAAGACTCCTCTTTTAGAGTAACATCTGGGCTATTCTAGACAGGTAGACACCGAACTGGGAGTGTGATGAATAATGACATTTTAATGGGCAACATTATGAAAATCAAAAAACTATATATTGAAAGGAAAAAAAAAACACAAACAAATAAAACAAAACAAAACAAAACCAAACAAACAAAAAAAAACACCAAAAAAAAAAATCCCAACAACAATAATTGAAAACTTACCAAAACTAAGGAAAGCAATATCAAGAATTAAGACAACTACAGTACCAACAGAAGACAGGTAGTCCTGTAATAAGTTACATTACAAGCCATTTTTGTGGCTTGTAACAAGATAAGTAGCTTGTTCTTTTTGAAACACTAGTTATCAATATCCTGAGGGCATGCTTTAGCTCCTGGTTCCTCAGGCTGTAGATGAGGGGGTTCAATGCTGGAGGCACCACTGCGTACACAACTGCCACTGCCAGATCCAGAGATGAAGAGATGGAGGGGGGCTTCAGATGGTCAAACATGGCAGTGCCGAGGAACAGAGAGACGACAGCGATGTGAGGGAGGCACGTGGAAAAGGCTTTGTGCTGTCCCTGCTGTGAGGGAATCCTCAGCACGGCCCTGAAGATCTGCACGTAAGACAGAACAATGAAAACAAAACACACCCAAAATAAAAAAGCACTAACCACAAGAACACGAACTTCCTTTAGGTAGGAGTCTGAGCAGGAGAGCTTGAGGATCTGGGGAAGTTCACAGAAGACCTGGTCTAGGGCATTGCCCTGGCAGAGAGGCAGTGAAAATGTATTGGCCGTGTGCAGGACAGCATTGAGAAAGCCACTGCCCCAGGCAGCTGCTGCCATGGTGGCACAGGCTCTGCGGCCCAGGAGGGTCCCATAGTGCAGGGGCTGGCAGATGGCGACGTAGCGGTCATAGGCCATAACAGTGAGAAGATAAAACTCAGCTCCAATGAAGAAGAGAAAGAGAAAGACCTGGGCAGAACATCCTGCATAGGAAATGACCCTGGTGTCCCAGAGCGAATTGGTCAAGGCTTTGGGGATAGAGGTGGAGATGCTGCCCAGGTCAAGGAAGGCTAGGTTGAGGAGGAAGAAGTACATGGGGGTGTGGAGGTGGTGGTCGCAGGCTACGGCTGTGATGATGAGGCCGTTGCCCAGGAGGGCAGCCAGGTAGATGCCCAGGAAGAGCCCGAAGTGCAGGAGCTGCAGCTCGCGCGTGTCTGCGAATGCCAGGAGGAGGAACTCGGTGATGGAGCTGCTGTCATTGGACATTTGGTGCCACTGGGCACAAGAGCCTGTTCAAGGAGGAAAAGGCAATGAGACCTTCCAGCAGACTTCTCTAAGATAAAAACTACTCCATTCCTCATCTAACTCACCAAAATACTTGCCCTCTCTCAGGAAGGGCTTTGGCAGGTCCCTTTCAGAAGCTCTGGTCGGTGTTGGCGGAAGGAGACACAGGAAGCTGGGGACTCTGCCAATGGCACAGAAGGCGTCAGTGTTGCTCTACAGCAACAGGCAAATAGAAACAAGGGTTGATCTCAGATTAAATCCACCTGTGATACCCAAGGTCTCTTTAGCATTTGCCATCCCAATTCAACCAACTGCAGAGCAGGACCATGGGGATTTTATATTTTTTCTTTTGCTCCTTTTTCCCCACCATAACAGAGGAGGCTTTTTTTTTTTTTTTAAGGCAGAAATCCTTGGCAGTTCTGCTGAACTTCAAAAGAAAGGTGTTGAGAGGCCAAGGGACTAACCCTCAGAACAGTTTCGAAATGCAGATCAACAAACTCCTCACCCTCTCTCATTTTACCCAAGAAGGAACTCACCTCTCTTCTCCTAGGTAAGGACACAGGGGGATCGTTGCAGATGCATACATACAGCAGTTTATCTGAGGTGTCCCTGGGACTCCTAGATCCTATGGAGATCATAGAATGATAGAATCATAGAATGGTTTGGGTTGGAAGGGACGTTAAAGATCATCTAATTCCAACCCCCTGCCATGGGCAAAGACACCTTCCACTAGACCAGGTTCCCCAAGGCCTCATCCAACATGGCCGTGAAACAATCCAGGGAAGGGACAACCACAACTTCTCTGGACAACCTATTCCAGTTCCTCACCACCCTCAGAGGAGAGAATTTCTTCCTTATATCTAATCTGATGCCATGGGAGAGCTGTGTCATTCGGGAGGAAGTCTGCAGCCCAGCAGGAACCCCAGGAAATGGCTCAAATGCCCTAGAGAATGAGTGCCCTGAAGGGAGGGTCAGCTCCTTTAAACCCCCCACACTGTTGTTCCCAGAGACCCAACATTTAGAAGGGGACATGGATGTTGTTCCTCCAGGGCATATCCGCATGACAGGACCTGGAGCACTGGCTTTTGAGCTGCAGGTGAATCCTCACCTGACCCCTCCATAAGGAGACCAATGGCAAGGACAGGAACAACAAGAACCAGAGGGGACATTGGCCAGGTAATGGGCAGGAAGGGCAGACACAGCTGGACACTCAAGTGTTTCTCCTGCTGGAGGGGATTCAGGGAGAAGGGCTCTGCTGTGAGGGAGGGGAGACTGAGGAATGTTCCAGGGAAGGCGCCTGCACTGCAGGGGCTGGCAGGGAGGTGCCAATTTCCCCCTCCCAGCCTTTGCTCTCAGCACTTTCCTCTCATCCCCTTCTCCTGTCTCTGCTGCCTGCAGCTGCCCCTACTGGGAGCTGTTTCTCTGCCCTGAGGTCTTCTCCCTGTCCATGCTTACACTGCCCATCCCACACGCTGTGTGCTCAGCTGTGCCCTGCAGACACCTCATAGGATAGGGAAAGGTCTGGGGACGTTGCTCTGTTTGCAGGTCCTAACAAGCAGCTTGGAAATGCCCTGAGGACAGCACAAAGCTGATGTTGGTGCCATTGGTAAGCAGAGATGAGCAAACGGACTTTCAGAGGCTCAACAATCTCTGTATCTCAGTGTAATGATCTAGGAGCCTCAGTCTCCTAAACACATCTCCCCACGCCATTACCACACAAAACTCCTCCTCATCGCAGCTGGAAAATGAAGGCAGAGACTACTCAAGGGCCTTCCCTTCAAGGCAGCCTGTGCCTTGACCTTCCTATGGAAAAGTCCCCTGTGCAATGCCCTGGGGAGGCATGGGGCTGTGAGCAGCCTGCCCCAGGCAGCAGGCTCTGGGCAGCAGCAGGACCCTGCCCTGCCCTGCCCTGCCGGGGGGTCTCCTTCCACCCGCAGCTTCTCCCCGCAGCCCCTGGGCAGCTCCCCGGGCAGGATGAGTGCTGAGCCTGGCAGGCGGCAGAGGCCCTGCCCTGGCACACAGCCCCTGGGGCACAGCACGGACCCTACTCTGCACCACAGCCCTGGGCACCCCTACCTGCACCCCCGGCTGCACAGCCTGCAGCCGGCCCCAAGAGAAGGGAGCCCTCGGGCCCTGCACGCTGACCCTGCAGCACACAAGCCCTGCCCTGGAGCACGTCCTCCTCCTCTGCACCAAACAAGCTGTGACAGTCCTTCCTGCAGGTTCCACACACTGTGGCATGTGCTCCATTGAGGAGGTCCCTCCAGTAAACACAGCTCTATTGCCCTGCACGCAGAGACTTACTTTGTCAAGGTCTGTTGAAGCTTTCTGCCACTATCTGCTCTTCTTTGTACACCTACTCCAGGCTGCCTTATACTTCCCTTTGTTTCTCTCCCTCTGCAGTGCTGCCTACTTGCCAGGAGCTCTCTCCCTCCCTCCCAGGAGCCCAGCCCCACTCAGCCGCACAATCCCAGTGCAAGGCATCACTTTCTCTACCCTCCCCTCTCTACCCTGAATTCCCTTCAGACATCCCTGCAGCTCCCCAGAAACCTCCTGGGAAAGAGACTGAAGTCATCACTGACGTTGTCTCTGCCCATTCAGCAGGGACATTTCTGTCCAGCAATGTCATTTCTTCTCTCAGAAGCTGACCTAGGCATGGGAACCATCATTGTTTGTCCCATCATTAGGCAGGAGACCCAGACAGGGCCTAGGAGGGATCTCCTTTACCACTAGGTAGGGAAGGGATAAATCTGAGTCAATTGAGGCAATTCACCATCAAGAGTAGATTAACATCCATCGTCTATCTGGACTTCTGTAAGGTCTTTGACATGGTTCCACATAATATCCTGATCTGTAAAGCGGCTGCATGGCCACAGCCTGAGAGTTGCTGTCACTGGCTGTATGTCCAGGGTGGAGGCCTAGTGGCATCCCTCAGGGGTCCATTTTGGACTAAACCTTTGGACCAACCCTTAATATCTTTATAAATGAAAGACTCTGGGATCAAGTGCACCCTCAGCAGGTCTGCAGATGACACTAAGCTGAGCGGTGCAGTTGATATGACAGAAGAAAGGGACCTGAACAAGCTTGTGAAGTGTCCCCACAAGAACCTAACGATTTTTCAAGAAGTCCAAATGCAAGTTGTTGCACCTGGGTCAGGGCAATCCCAGACATGAGGACAGACTGAGTGAAGAACTCATTGAGAGCAGCCCTTCAGAGAAGGACCTGGAGGTTCTGGTGGATGTAAAGCTCAACGTGAGCCGGCTGTGTGCACCTGCAGCCCAGAAGGCCAAGTATGTCCTACGATGCATCAACAGAGGAACGGCCTCTGGGTCGAGGGAGGTGAATGTCCCCTATATGCTACCCTTATGAGGTCCCCCATGGAGTGCTGCATCTGGGTGTGGGGCCCCCATCACAAGAAAGATGTGGACCTGTTAGAGTGGGTCCAGAGGTGGGCCACGAGGAAGTTCAGAGGACTGGAGCACCTCTCTTATGAAGAAAGGATGAGAGAGCTGGGGATGTTCAGCCTGGTGAAGAGAAGGCTTGGGGGAGACCTCATTACAGCCTTTCAGTACTTATAAAGAGTTCATCTGAAAGATGGCAAGAGACTTTGTACAAGGACAGAAAGTGATAGGATAAGGGGGAATGACATTAAGCTAGTGGAGGGGAGATTTCGATTAGACGAGGAGGAAATTCTTCATTCAGAGGGTGGTGAGGCTCTGGAACAGGTTGTCCAGAGAGATTGTGGATGCCTCATCCCTGGAGGTGTTCAACACCAGGTTAGATGAGGCCCTGAGCAACCTGTTACAGTGGGTGGCGTCCCTGCGTGTGGCAACTGAATGCATAGACTCTTTTTGTGAGCAAGTAAGTGTCTTTATTGCAGTTTGGCTATGCTCCTTTTATACACTTTCCTTCCAGAGGTTTTCCTTCCAAAAAACCCTCCGGTCCCCCTTTACAGTCCTTTGATCCTTGTATTTCTCAGGCTGCTAGGTACCTTATTGCAACCTCCTTTCCCGTTCGAGGTTTTGGTCAACACTTGGTTACTTTCCTCTTTCCTGGGCCTCGTAACAGTCTTTGCAGTTATCTTCTCCTTTTATTTATGTATGCCTCAGGCTCCATGGTGTCTCTCATCCTCCACATTTCTCTTGTCTTCCAGAACTCCCTTCCTGGATTCTCACAAGTCTTATCCACATTTCTAATTAAACCTGCTTTTTCTACATTTCCCACAATTTATCTATATACATTGCTAATTAAGTCTATATTTTCTACATGATTACATATCCCACACCTGCCTATGGCAGGGGCGATGGAAAGATATGATCTTGAAGGTCTCTTCCAACCTAGGCTATTCTGTGATTCTATGATTTCTCTTTGTAGGACTCCTGAAATGACCCCCAGTTTTCCCGTGTGATTTCTGTCACCCCCCTTGCACAGGTTCACTGCTATGTGTTGCAGCCCTGCCTTTCTGGATTGCTGGTGACAGCCAACTGGTGGCTGTTGGTGATAGATTCACTAAGGGCAGACTGTGCCTGACAAATCTGGTGGCCTTCTATGATGGGGTTACTGGTGGACAGGGTAAGAGCAACTCACATCATATACCTTGATTTGTGCAAAGCATTTGACAGTGTCCCACATCACATCCTTATCTCTCAATTGGAGAGACAGGGATGTGATGGATGGACCACTTGGCTAGTAAAGAATTGGTTCTATGGTCACACTCAGAGAGCTGCGGTCAGCAGCTCAATGTCTCAGTGGAGATCATTAATGAGTGGTCTTCCTCAGGGGACATTATTGGGTCTGGCACTATTTAACATCTTTGTCGGTGACATGGACAGTGAGGTTAAGTGCACCTGAGCAAGTTTGCCAATGACACCAAGCTGCGTGGTACAATCAACATGTGGGAGGGAAGGGATGATATGCAGAGGGACCTAGACAGGCTTGAGAGGTAGGACTGTGAGAATCTCATGAGGATTAATGAGGCCAAGTGCAAGGTCCTGCAACTGGGTTGGGGCAATCTCAAGCACAAATGCAGGCTGGGTGGAGAATGGATAGAGAACAGCTCTGAGGAGAAGGAACTGGGATGTTGGTGGATGAGAAACTCAACCTGTGCTGGCAATCTGAGTTTATAGCCCAGAAAGCCAACCATATTCTGGGCTGCACTGAAGGAAGTTTGTCCAGCAGGTCAAGGGAGGTGATTCTCCCCCCGAACTCTGCTCTTGTGAGACCCCACATGGAGTTCTGCATTCAGCTCTGGGGCCCCAAGCTCAAGAAGGACATAGAAGTATTAGAATGAGTCTAGAAGAGGCCAAAAAGATGATAGAAAGGCCGGGGCACCTTTTCGATGAAGACAGGCTGAGAAAGCTGGTTCTTTTCAGCCTGGAGAAACCCTATAGCAGCCTTCCAGTACCTAAAGGGGACCTTTAGGTAATGTTTTAAAACTAAAGGAGGGTACTTTTAAATTAGATATAAGGAAGAAATTCTTTCCTTTGAGGGTGGTGGTCACTGGAACAGTGTGCCCAGAGAAGTTGTGGCTGACCCATCCCTTGCCCTTTCGTGGCCAGAAGCCTCCTGTGACAAACCAAGATGGAGACCCCGGCTGCAAAGTTGCTGTTGAACCTCATCTTTTCTGTATGGGGCCTCCTCTGTACCAAAGAACCCAGTCTCAGCTCCCACTTTGCCACAAGCGTTCTGCATAGGCACTACAGGGCCTAACTCTACCATGTCCTGCCCTGGCTCTGCCATCCTGCTGGGCAGAGGAGAGGGTGGTGACAGCAAAGGGATGTGTTTGGGTGGGGAACATGGGGCCTGGCAGAGACAAGGAGTTGAGGGAGAGGACAGGATAAGGCAGCAAAGGCAGCATGAGTGGTGGTGTTGGTGGGGGGCGGCATGTTTGTGCCAGGAGCCTGAGTGGGTAGCAGCTGGCAGGAGGCGAGGGTGATACTGTACAAGCCAGTCAAAGAAATTCTCTAAGACTCAATTTGGAGGTTTAGAAAGCATTCATTCTTTTACTGCCATGCTGGACACACTGAGTATCACTCCGCCTAGTGTGCATACAGAACTGTTCAAGCTGTAGGGGTTATACACATTCAAAACATACATATTAATCAGATTAAAAAAAAAACAGATTAACATATTCATACTATTTCCAGTAACTCGTTAAAATATGTAAATGACTCTGACACATGCACATTTGTTTCCACTGTCTTTCAGGGTTCTCTGGTGGTCATTGGTAGTCTTCCTCACTATGTTTGCTAGTTGAACCCAGTTCTTGTCCATGCTCAAATCATCTAAATCTTTCTTCTCTTATTCTTTCATCTTAGACGTACATACAAAGCTTAGTCGGTTGTACATCCAAGGACATATGCACAACATGAGTTCCTCACCTAACCTTCTTCTGACACATCCTTCAGGCCTGGGTCACCTTGCCCTCATTCTGAGATACAAGTCTGTAGGCTCTCATAGATAAAGCTGACTAGTGACTAAGGTAACATCAGGGATACAAAGTTTCTAAACTTCCTTCTATCTAACAAAATATAGTAAAGGTTTGACCTATCTGCTAATGAAGCTTTTCAAATTTGACTCCATTGTTCTGTCAAGGAAGAGACCATTTTTCCTTTCAGCTTGGTATTGAGGGGAGGCCGGGAAGCGCCTCCCAAAGACGCTCCTGCCAGCAGAGAAAAGGCCGGGGACGAGGGGAGGGGAGGGGGCTGGAAGGGCGGTGGTGAGGTCCCTGCTGCTGTGCGGCCTGGTTGCCCCGCAGGAGATGTGCTGGCCGGCAGGCCTTGTGAGGTCACCCAGTATGTCACAGAGCACCCCAAGGCAGCAGGGATGGCACTGGAGAGGTGGGTGGCAGAGCCCAGCCAGGGGCTGGCTGTGGGTCCCCTCTGCTGCAGTCGCCTGACGGAGTGTGGTAGGAGGAGGGCAGGCAGGGCTCATGACTGCCGCACTCACGGTTGCCTTGCCACAGGCTGCTGCAGAGCTCGGGGCATGGCCACCACAGCCCCAGCCCCTCGGAAGGCACCACAGCTGCTGGGACAAAGGCAGATCTTGATATAGAGCCAAAAGGAAAGGAGGTCATTGATGAGTAAGTTGAATAAGACTGGACCCAGTATTGACCCCTGGGGGACACCGGTAGCTACAGGCCTCCAACCAGACTCCGCACCACTGAGTACAACCCTCTGAGCTCTGCCATCTAGTCAATTTTCAATGCACCTCACTGTCCACTCATCTAGGCTGTGCTTCCTGAGCTTGTCTATGAGGATGTTACGGGAAATAGTGTCAAAAGCCTTGCTGAAGTCAAGGTAGACTACATTCACTGCTCTCCCCTCATCTACCCAGCTAGCCATCTCATCACAGACAGCTATCCGATCGGTTAAGCATGATTTCCCTTTGGGGAATCCATCCTGACTACTCCTGACCAACATATCTTCCACATGCTTGAAGATGACCTCCATGACCAGGTTCTATTCTGGTACCTTCCAGAATGTGCAGTTCTGGTATTTCCGTTATTAAGCTATGATCTAGGTCACAGGGTCCAAGACACAGTCAGGGAGTGTCTTTTCATTCTCACCTGTTATGTCTTTTGCCCACTGACAACAGAGGGACAACAAAACAGGAGTGAACCCTGAAGTACACCTGAGCTGGGGAAAGAGCTCCTCCACCATGCTCTGCGCTCGTGGGGGATCCCATCAGGACCCATGGACTTCAGGATGCCCAGTCTCTTTACATGGCTCCTAACCTGAGACTCGTCCATCAAGGGTAGGTCTTCCTTGCAGAGGAACTTGTGAAAATCTAGGATTTGGTGAATAAATCTCATTCCGTCTTCCAAGGAGAAGAGAGCCTATTTCCCATCTTGCGATGCTCTGCATCAGGGTCAGAACAGCTCCGTACACCACAGCAGGCTTGGACCAGACTTCAGGAAGAGCAACCTGGAGGAGAAGAGCCTGGGCACAACCAGGGATGCCATATGAGCTGGCAGTGCTAAAGACGAATATGGTCATGTCCACTTTGGGCTGCACTAGTAGGAGTTTGTTCACCCAGGCAAGGCAATTATCATCTTCCATGACTCCACACTGGTGTGGTCCTAACTGGAAGAATACTTCGTGGTGTGGGGCTCCTTTTCTAAAGGAATAGGGAGGAAAGGAGAGGTTTCATAGCAGGTATGCCAATCTGGGGCTATGGGTCATGTGTGAGGAGGCTGAGAGACCTGCGCTTCCTAGGCCTGGTGAAGCACAGGCTCAGGGCATTCTTGTAGGAGTTCCTGAGAGCTGGAAATCTGCTTTCAGAGATGATGGCCCATTTTGGGTAGAGGGAAAGAACGTGAGAAAGGAAAGCCACCACAGTCTGCTGTTTTGGAGGTCTGGCGTGGTGACGAGGAGAAAGAAATACCACTCCAAGGGCAGTGCTGTGGTGACTCGGAGTCTAGTTCTGCCTATGGCTTTGTGTTTCAAGTGAGAGGCAGTGAGGACAAGGAGTCCCTAGTATAGGTAGGGAGATGCTGTGGTGGGGAAGCAGGTTGGATGTCTCCAGGCTGCAGGGAAAATGGTTCAGGCATAGGACAGCCTGTGGGGAGATGTCCAAGGGCACTGACAGGGCTGGAAGGCCCTGACAGAGCAGAGGTCTTTGTCCCCTTAGCTATGCCTGTTGTCTCTGCCACTGGGGCCTATGAGATGACACACTGTGCTCCTGGCACTGGAACCATGTGGCATCCTTGCAGCCCCATCCAGTGGTGGTGTACCGTTGTCCTTTAGCTGCCATCATGCACCGCATATCCCACTGCCCCTTGAAGAGCAGTGTGAGGGACAGAAGCTCTCTTCCCAGAGGCTGGGTGTCAGGCTTTGGTGTTTGCTTTGATAAAATACATCAAGGTTTCCTCAGTGTCAGGGCCACCTTTACTTTGCCTTTGCCTGTCTGTTGTCACTGCCTCCCATTTTCTTCACTAACAAGTCCATAGGGGAGCTCTGATAGTAATGGCCCCCAGTGGGACCAATTATCACTCCCAGAAACTTCAGCGTTTCTTCTGGCCTTCCCTTCTTGAGCAGCCTGTGTAATCTCAGCATCAGAGTTCCATGGACTCAGCACCAAACACACCCTGGGGCTCAGTACAATGCAGAGAGCCCTCCTGTGCCCTCTTTCTGCGCAGAATTTCCTTCAAGGCTTCAGGGCTTGTATATCTAATTTTGGAGATTTCCGGAGGGTAGTTAATGAGGCAGATTTCAATGAGGAGTTGATAATAAGGGAGTCGTCCTTCAAGTTGGATTCTTTATTGATTTATTTCAATTGCATGACCTCTCCCATTGCTATTGATCTAGAGGGTCTCCTAAGGAGGCCTGGTCATCTTGGAAAAGCAGTCCCTTGAGGCCAGACACTCTGTGGGCAGCCTTGTTCCTCACCTCCCCAACCCCGTCATTTCTCTCAGGAGCCACCTGGGACTTGCAGCACTTCTCCTCCCATCAGACTTCTCCACTCAGGGCTGCAGCTGCATGTTACAGCGCCTTTGCACCAACTCACATCCCTTTTCACCACAGAACTGCCTGCACGCAGGCCACAGGCACTGAGAGCAATGGAGAAGGACAAGCTTCCCATCGAGAGCAATGGGAAGGGAGTCTTCCAAAAAAAAAAAAAAAACAAAAAAAAAAAACACTTTAAACATGGTCATTTGATCAGGAGAGATGGGAACACCTGCAAGGTGGGGCAACAGGACTCACATCAGAACAGACACAGGACACAGCAGTGGTAATGCAAGGAGAGGGGAAGATTGATATTTCTCATACAATTCATGCACTTCTTGGTAATTCCCTGTCTGGCATGGTGAGAAAATATTGCCATTTCATAAAAAGAGCTCAAGTGTTTGAAGTGATGAACATGTGCTCTTTTTTATTTGTATTTTTTTTCCTGTGTTGGAATAATTTGTTCACTTTTCCAGGCAGACCCTGTTGGTCTGACCACAAACATCCAGTGCCACGTTCAGAGGCCCCAGTGTACTGGAGGTGTTTGCCTGGGGATGGTAGCTGTCAAGAGGACTTGTGGGAGACCGGAGGCCCTCAAAAGCTGCAGGTGGAGGCTTGGCAGTGTCTCAAAGCATCAACAATGGCCATTTTTAAGTATTAGAGTAAAAGAAAACAAAATCACCAAAATTTGTAAAAGCTGAAATGTGCAAGTACCAATGCTTTAGAACTTTGCCTTTATTTCTTTTTTTGTTTTGTTTTCATTTTTATTGACATTTTCTAAACATTTATAGTATTGTTAGGCCAACACCCTTAAATAAGATTATTTTGTGTCCAGTACAAAGCTCTATGGCCCCCCAAAAACCTATCTGCCCAGCAAGGTCCGTGACAATTCACAGTGTTTGCAAGAAAGTAAATCACACTGAGATGTTGACCTCTCTGCACAGATGGAGGAAAGTATGGCTATGAGCATCCATGCAATGTTCAGCTTTCCTGGTGAAGAGTGCAGGAGATTTGGACGTGTGATGGAAGTAGAAAACATGCTCAGCTGTCCTTTATGGCCAGGACAGACTATACATTTCCCTTCAGGTAGGAAAGAAGGTGAAAAATGACACCATTTGGAGAGGAGCAGAATGCAGAGGGAGAGAATTAACACCCCAGAAAAGCCCAGATCTCTTCCCACATCTCAGCGCACATCCAGGCAATGGACTTTCAGGTGCTCAGCGCTGGAAGACAGGAGCTTGAGGTGTCATGCAGAGATGGCTGAGGCAGTGCCTGCCAGGCTTCAGTTACAGCCAAGGGAGAAGAGAAGGCATTCACCTGTCTGGCTTTAGATGGTCCCCTACAGCACAGGAGGATTCAGGCCCCACAGCATCTCCTCTGTCACCACCAGAAATTGGGCCTGAGGTCAAAGGACCATAAGGCATTTTGGCAGGGACCTCAGGAGGCCTCCAACCCACGTTGTCACAAGCACGGGGTCAGAACAGGCTGTTCAAGGCTGATCCTGTTGCATTTTGCAAAACAAGCAAAGACGGAGACTGCACAGCCTCTGGGTGACGCCTGGCTGAGCTCATGGTGAAAAGGCTTTTTGCCTTCTCTCCAGCCTGAAGCTCTCCTCTTTCACCTTCACAGCTGTTGTCTTTTGTCCTTCCACCCTGAACCCAGCTGAAGATCCTGGCTCTGCACCCTCCACAACCCCCTCAGAGACACAGCCAGAGGAGGTCCCCCTCATCCTGCCCTTCTCCAGGCGGGACAAGCCCATCACCCTCAGCCTCTCCTCACTGGAAGAGTGCTGCAGAGCATCCTGGGGCCCTGTGCTAACCCCGCTGCAGCTTGCTGACATCCCTCCTGTCCTGGGGACCTGAAATCTCGATGCCATCTTCTGGATCATCCCTTCCCTGCATCCCCTGGCCATTCCCCGGCTCACACAGCCCAGGACGCTGCCGGCTCTCCTTGCTGCCAGGGCATTCGGCTGCCTCCTGCCCAGCTCCCTTCCCACCAAGACCTTTCCCACAGGGCTGCTCCCAGCCAGAAAGCCCCCAGCCTGTGCCATCTCCAGGGGTGGTCCCCTCAGGGCCACAAACTGGCACTTGCCTTGATGAGATGTCCATGTTTGGGCTGGGATAGAGTTAATTTTCTTCCTGGTGACTGGTATTGTGCTCTTTTTTTGCATGTGGGAGAAAGGTAATGTTGGTAACACACTGACTGTTGCAGTTGTTGCTGAGCAGTGCTCACAATGAACTAAGGACTTTTCAGCTTCTCATGCTGCCCTGCCAGCAAGGAGGCTGAGTGTGCACAAGAAGCTGGGAGAGGATAGAACCAGCTTGTTATAATTCTTCGTTATTATTCTGCCTTCCTTTTCTGTCCTCTTCAATTGTTTTTACCTCAGCCCACAGTTTTTTCCATTTTCTGATTCTCTCCCATATCCCTGAGCACAGAGGAGAGGGAGATTTTTGGCAAACACTAAGGCAAAAAGAAGACACTGAGTCCCTCAGCCCAGTCTGTGCCTGCTGCTATGAAATGACCTCTTTGACACTGAGGAGACTCAGGGGGACGCCTCCCATGACCGGCATGTTGGAATGGAAGGACACGGGCTCCTGAGGAAGGACAGGCTGGGGACACGAGGAGGGGGCATCGCCCTCCCTGTCAATGAGCAGCTGGAGTGCCTGGAGCTCTGCCTGGGGATGGGCAAGGAGCTGAGAGAGAGCTGACGGGTCAGGATCACAGGGAGGGCAGGGACAGGGGACATTGGAGTGGGGGTCTGCTACAGGCCACCTGATCAGGAAGAGCAAGCAGATGAGGCCCTCTTGTTTGTTTGTTTCTCCAGGGAGTATTTTGGGTGATGCAGCGTGCTTGGGTACCCTTGTGAGATGCTTGGCTACTGGAGGAAGTTTCTGACAAGCTCCCATGAGATGCCTCTGTGCTCCAGGTGGTGTGTTGGATCCCTGAGGAGATGCCTGGGTTTTTCACTCAGACGTTGGAGTGCAGTGGGGAGATTCTTGGGGACTCGAATGAGGTGCTTTGGTGTTCCAGGGAAGAGCTTGGGTGACCACAGGAGAACCTTGTGTGACAAGGAGAGAACCTTGGGTGCACCAGGGAGATGTTAGTGTGCCCCAGGGATATGCTTAGGTGCCTCAGGGAGGTTCTTGGGTGCCCCTGTAATGCTTTTATACCCCAAGGAGGTTCCTAGTGCTCCGGAGAAAACCTTGGGTGCTCTATAGAGATGCGTTGCGTTCCCAGAGACATGCCTGTGTACCCCAGGGAGGTTTTTGTGAACCATGGGGAGGGGCTGGAGGTCCCCACGGGGGATCCCAGCTGTCTCTTGAGGTGCTTGTGTACCCTGGGGAGATGCTTCTGAGTTCCGTGTAAAGGCTTGGGTGTCCAGGGCAATCTTTGTTTGTATCAGGAGGTGCTTGTGTGTCCTGGGGAGATGTTACAGTGCTCAAAGGAGGTGCCTGGGTGCCCCAGGGGCACGTCTGGGTGCTCCAGGGACATGCCTGGGTGCTGCGGTGAGTGCTTTATTGCTCCAATTAGATGCTTGCGTGTTCTCAGAATGTACTTGGGTGCCTCTGGGAGATGCTTGTGTGATCTGGGAATTACTTGGGTGCCCAAAGTAGTGCCTGTGTGCCCTGGGACATGTTTGTCATCAATGGGAGGAACCTGGGTGTCTCACAAAAGCGCATGGATGCTCTGGGGTGATGCTTGGGTGGTCCAGAGAGATGCTTGTGTGCTTCAGGAAAGTTGCTTGGCTCAAGCGAAGAGATGCTAGCGTGCCCTGGAAAAATGCCTGGGGATTCCAGGGAGATCCTTGGGTCCTCCAGGAAGGTGCTTGTGTTCCCCAGGGAGATGCTTGTGTGGTTTCTCCAAGGAGGTACCTCATGGCTGTGTGGAGATGTTTGGGTCCTTCAAAGATTTTCTTGGGTGTCCCATGGAGATACTGGGGTGCCCACGGTTGATGCTACTCTTCTGCAGAGAGGTGCTTTGGGTCTTCCAAGAAGGTATTAGATAGAACTATGGAGAATGCTTGGGTGCTTGGAGGATATTCTTATCTAGGGTAGATTCTTCAATGCTCTGGGTAGGTGCTTGATGTCTCCAAGGAGATGCTTGTGTGTCCTGTCATGATGACTTCAGGAGGTGCTTAGGTTCCATAGCTTGAATCTTGCATGTCAAGGGATGTGCTTTGGAGCATGAGGGGATTGTTTGGATGCCTGGGAAGGTTTGGGTGCACCACAGAGATCCTTGTGTTTTCCAGGAAGATGCTTCTGTGCTGTTACAAAAGGCTTGCATCATCCAAGGAGGTTTTCTTCCAAGTCTTGGGGATATGCTTGGGAACTCCAAAGGGGTGCTTGGGTGCCTTGGGATGATGCTTGGGTGCTGCAGGTAAGCATTCACATTCCCCAAAGAGGTGCTTGGGTGCCCTGTGGAGATTTCTGAGTGCCTCAGGAGGTGCGTGGGTTCCCCAGGCAAATGTTTGTGTGCCCAGCAGAGATGCCTGGCTTCTCACAGCATGGACCTGGTTGCCAAAGGGAGATGCTTGGGTGCCAAAGCAAGATGCCAGTATGTTCTGGAGATGCTTGAGTTCCCTTGGAAATGCCTCGGTACCTGGGTGAGATGAGTGTGGGATACAGGGAGTTGCTTGAGCTTGGAGCAAGTGAGCACCTCCATGGCACACAAAAGCATCACTCATGGGCACACCAGCATCTCCACAGGGCATGCATGAACATCCTTGGAGCTCCCAAGCACCTCCCTACAGCCATCAAGCACCTCCCAGGAGAAGACACACATCTCTCTGGGATGACCAGGATTTCCCTGGGTCACCCACAAACCTCCACGGACTACCAAAGCCCCTCGGCCTGGCACACCACATGTCTCTGGGGCACTGAACCATCTCTCTGGAGCTCCCAAGCTTATCCAAAGGGTAGACAAGGATCTTCCTTGAGGAGCCAAGGACCTCCTTGGGGTAGCAAGGCATTTCCACGGGGCACCCAATCGTCTTCCCAAAGGAAACAGGCACCTCTCTTGAGGCACCAAGCCTCTCTGCGCAACACTCAAACATCCCCCTGGAGCAATCAAGTATCTCCCCAGGACACAGAAGCATCTCCATCAGGGCATACAAGCACCTTCCTGCAGCACCCAAGCATCTCCCCAGGGTATCCAAGAACCTCCCTGGAACATTCAAGTAACTTTTTGGGACATGTAAGAATGTCACCGGTGGATCCTAGAATCTCCCATGGTGTTCCCAGCATGTTTCTGGACCACCCAAGGAGCATTCCAAGGCACTTTGTGTGTCCCTGAAGGCCCCAGAAATCTCCCTGGACCACCTAAGCATTATTGCTGGGCACCCAAGAATGAATATTTTCAGGATCCAAGCAAGCAACAGGAGCAGAAAAGCATTTCCAAGGGCACACAGGCATCTCCTATGGGCACAGAATCATATGCCTGGGGTACACAAACACCTCTCGGGAGCAACCAAGAATACCTTTCAAGCACCCAAGAACCTCCCTCCAGCAATGAAGCACCTCTCTGGAGAAACCATACATTGCCCTGGGCCAGCCCACATCTCCCTGGGTACACAAGCTTCTCCCTGAGGCACCCAAGCACCTTCCTGGAGGACCCAAGGAGCTCCTCAGGGTATGCAAGCATTTTCCCATGGCACACCAGCACCACAAGTGGCACCTAAGCACCTCCCTAGAGACTGCCAGCACCTGCCTCTGGGTCACAAGCTCCTTCCAGAAGCACTCAAACATCTCACAGGGACACCCAAGCAATTTCCTAAGGCAAACAAGAGCACAACTGGAGCACTGCAGCACCTTCCTGTAGGACACACACTGCTCTCTGCAGTACCCAACCACTTCCTTGGGCATCCAAGTGACCCCTGATAATTGAGCATCTTCCTAGAGATCCCAAGGATATGCCTAGGGCACAGAAGCTTCTCCCCAGTACACAGAAGGCCAAGTTAAATGACTGGGTTAGCTGATTCAAAACCAGGTTAGATGAAGCCCTGAGCAACCTGATCTAGTGGGTTGTGTCCCTGCCTATGGCAGGGGGTTTGGAGTTAGATGATCCTCGAATTCCACTCCAACCCAGGCCATTCTATGATTCTATGATTCTAAAGCGTATCTCTAAGGCACAAGAAAATCCTCCCTGGAGCACACAAAATTACCCCCTAATCACACAAGGCTCTCCCCGAGGCACTCAAGCTTCTCCCTGCAGCACAGAAGCACCTGCCTAGAACACCCAAGCACCTCATTGCACCTCACACAGGAATCTTCCCACCACAGTCCTACATCTGAGTGGAGAACGCAAGCATCTCCCCAGGGCTCCACAACACCACCTGGGGCACACAAACATCTCACTGGAGATGGGAAGCACCTCCCTTGACACCCAAGAGCTTCTGTGGGATGCACAAGCTCCTGCCAGCCACCAGCCGAGGGGACAGCAGCATTTTCCATCTGGCACCCAAGCATCTCCCTGGTCACCCAAGCATCTTCCTGGACATCCCAGGATCTCCCCGGGGCAAACGGGCATCAATCCACGTCACCCCTACACCTTCCCAAAGCCCCAAGGCTCCTCCCTTGCTCATTACATAATCTGTCCACGGGGCACACAAGCACTATCTTGGAGCACCAAAGAATCTCCCCAGGACACCCAAACACCTCCCTTGAATATGCAGACGCCTCCGTGAGGAACCCAAGCATCTCCCCAGGGGACCCAAACATCTGCCTGGAGGACCAACACACCTCCCGACAGAACACCAGCATCTCACTGCAGCACCGAAGCATCTCCCCTGGGAAGCCAAGCACCTCCTGAGGCACACACACATCTCCCCAGGTCTGCTCAGTGTCTGGGTGACACCAAGCATCCCCCTGGAACATGCAATTTCCTCCTTTTGGAAACCAAGCATGGCCTTGGCGCACACAAGCATCTCCCTGGATCAGCCCTGCAGAGCCTTGGAGGAGACGAGAAGCTCTCTGGGCACACCAGGCTCTTCCCAGGGCACTCAAGCACCTCCCTGGAGCACCCTGGAATCTCCATTTCAACCTTGGTTGCCCTGGGACATGCCTGGGTGCTCCACGAACATGCCTAATATCTAATGGAAACAAATCCTCTGGTAGTTTAAGACCGTCTCCTAGAAGATGCTTGAGTGCTCCAGAATGGTGCTTGCATGGCATGGGGAGATGCTTCAGTGCTCTGTGAGAGCTTGCGTTCTAGGGTTATGTGCTTGGGTGCCCTGGGACGATTTCCCTTTTTTCCCCTGACTTTCTACTTGGGTGCAAAGGGAATTACTTGCGAGCACCAGGGGAATAGTTGGGATCCTGGGGAGATGGATGGGCACTCCAGAGGCTCTTGGGCACTCCAGGGAAATGCTTGTTTGCTCTGAGGAAATGCTTGTGTCATCCAAGGAGATTTTTTTAGTGCCCTGTGGCTGTGCTTGGGAACTTAAGAGAGGTGGTTGGGTGCCCTGGGGTGATGCCTGGGTGCTCCACGGAAGTGCTTAGCTTCACCAGGGAAGTGCTTCAGTGTCCTGTGGAGATTCTGGAGTGCTCTAGGAGATGCCTGGGAAATGCCTGGCTACCTGGGGAAGATGCCTGTGGGATCCGGGGAGGTGCTTGAGTGACCTGCTGAAATGCTTGGGGATGTGGGAAGCTGCTTGGGTGCTCCAGAGACACGCTTGAACAATGCAGGGAGATGTTCTGGAGCTCCAAGACGACGCTTCTGTGCCCCAGGGAGACGCATGCTTTCTCCAGGGAGGTGCATGGCTGCTGTGTGGAGGTGCTTGGGTGTTCCTCAGATGATCCTGGGTGTCCCATGGAGATGGTTGGGTGCCCCCAGGTGATCCTTTGGAGCCCCTTGGTTTGCTCACGGAGAAAAGATGGAGACTCAGAATGATGCTTGGGCTCTCCAAGTATGTGCTTGGTTTCCCCAGGGAGATGCCTGGGTGCCAAAGGAAGACGCTTGGGTGTTTCAGGAAGGTGTTTGGGTGGCCTGGGGATATGCTTGGGTGCTCCCAGGGAGGTGCTTGTGTTTCCAGGAAAATGCTCTAGGATGTCCAAGTATGCCTGGGGCAGACGCTTGGGTGCTGCACAGAGATGTTTGCATGCTCCAAGAGACACCACGGTGGCTTGCTGAGAGACTTGGGTGCTCCAGGGAGGTTCTTGAATACCCCACGCAGGTGACCGGCTGCTCTGGGGAGATCTTTGGCTGCCTCAGCAAATTGCTTGTGCAGCACGGGGAAGTGCTTGTGTGTACCAAGGATGTGATGGGTGACACAGAGTGATGCTTGGGGATCCTGGGGATCTCCCTCTCCTACCCCGGGGAGAAGTTAGGGTACTCCAGAGAGGTCTCTGCATGCTTCACAGAGGTGTTTTTTGAATGACCGAGATGCTGAAAGAACTTGCTTGGGAGCTCTGGAGGGACGTCAAAGTACCTTGGGATGTGCTTGGGTTCCCTGGGGAGATGTTTCGATAACGCTGCAGTGGGGTGCCTGAGTGCTGTGGGGAGATGCGTGGGTCCTCCAGGAAGATGCTTGCGTTCTCGGGGGGTTATGCTTGTGTGCCTCAGGGAAATAGCTGTGTTCCTGGGGAGATGCTTTGCTGCTGCTGGGGAATCGTAGAATCATAGAATATCCCGAGTTGGAAGGGACCCATAAGGATGATCAAGTCCAACCCCTGGCATCACACAGGTCTACCCAAAATGCTTGGGTACTTAAAAGGGTCATGTTTGGATGCCCTGCGATGATGCTTGGGTGCTCCAGAGAGATGCCTGGCTGAGCCAGGCAGAACCTTGTGAGCTCAGGGTGATGTTGGGATCTCCTGGAAGGTGCTGGAATGCCCTTGGATGATGCCTCACAGGTAGAATGTAGTGCTTAGGTGTCCTGGGGAGATGCTTGTCTACTCCAACACAAGACTTGTGTGCCCTGGGGAAAATCTCGGTGATTTCAAGAGGTGCTTATGTTCCTTGGGGAGAGGCTTGGGTGTCATGGAGACTGCTCCAGGAAGATGCTTGTATTCCCAAGGGAGACTGGTTCTTTCCCTAGGGAGGTTCATGTCTTCTCTAGGGAGGTGCCTGAATGCTCCTTGGACATGCTCGTGTACTCTGGGGAGCTGCTTGGGTACTCCTAGTACAACAGTTGGGTGGTCTGGGGAGATGCTTGGGTGCTCCAAAGATGGAGAATGGTCTGGGGAATGTTTGGCTGCACCTTAGAGCACCAAAATCTATCCCCTAATCACACAAAGTTCTGCCCCAGGCACCCAAGCATCTCCCTGCAGCACAGAAGCACCTCCCTGCAACACCCAAGCACCTCAGTGCACCTCACACAGGAACCTTCCCACCACAGTCCTACATCTGACTGCAGAACCCAAGCATCTCCCCAGGGCACCAAAACACCACCTGGGGCACACAAAGATCTCACTGGAGATGGGAAGCACCTCCCTTGGCACCCGAGAGCTTCCGAGGGCTGCACAAGTACCTACCAGGGTCATTCAAGTATGTCCCCGTGCTCATGCACACATCCCCCAGGGGACACACATATCAAAGAGCAGGAACCAAGCATCTCCCCACAGCACTCCAGCATCTCCCCGGAGCCAAGCATCACACAAAGAGCACCCAACCATCTCCCTGGAGCACCCAAAAGCCTCCCTGGAGAAACAAAGCTTTACCCTAGATCAAACTAGCCTCTCCCTTGGGCACACAAGTGCATCTCCTAGGGTACACAAGCATCCCCAAATAGCACTCAAGCATTTCTCTGGAGCCACCAAGAAACAGCCAGGATCACCAAGCCATCTTCCTGAGACATCCAAAAAAATCTCTGCATCACCCAGCTGTCTTCTTGGAGAAACCAAGCATCTCCCTGCACACCCAGGGAGCATCTGGACACAGCAGCTAAGAAGCCTGGGGAGCACCCAGATTCTTCTTGGCATAGCCAAGAACTTCCATCGAGCAAGAAAGCAGCTCCTGAGTCCCGCGGGCATCTTCTGAGGCACCCAGGCATCGTCTCTGCACTGGGATGAGCACACAAGCATCTCCTCCCCACATCGGTTCCTGGACCATTCAGGCTCGCACTGCACTTCAGCCCCTGCTCCATCGCGCACTCACCTCCCTGTCCTGCCCTGCTCTGCCCTCTGCTGCCTGCTGCCAGGGGCTTCCATCCCGACTGGGGCCTGCCCGCAACCAGGGGCCTTTTATCGCGACTGGGCTGCCATGTCACGGCCCCACTGTGACGCCTGGGTGACACAGCCACTGCTGCCCCGCTGCCCATTGTGACGCCTGGGTGACACATTTCCTGCGTCCCATTTCCCTGGGACAGCCAAACACCTTGCTGGGGAACGCAATCACCTCCCTTCAAGACCAAAGATCTCCCTGGGGGACCCAAGCATTTTCCCAGGGCATGCTGGCATCTCCTCAGGGCGTTCAAGCACATTCCAGGAGCACACAGTCTTCTCCTGGAGGCACCTAAGAACATTCCCAGAGCACCCAAGCATTGATTTGGAGCAAGAAAGCACAACACGGGGGCACCCAGGCATGTCTCGGAAGCACCCAAGCATCTCCTTCGTGCAATCTAGCATCTCCTCAGGGTACACAAGCACCTCCAGGGGCATCCAGGTATCTTCCTGGGGACCCCCAGCACTTCCCTGTGGTCCACAAGCACTTCCCAGGGGGACACAAGCTTGTTTCCAGTAAACCAATCCTTCTCACCTGAGGAAACACACATATCCCCACAGCACCCACACATCCTTCTCCAGCACTCAGCAGTCTCGTTGGAGCATGCAAGCACCTCAGCGGGGCAAACAAACACCTTCTCAGGGAACTCAACAACACTCTTGGAGCGCTCAAGCACCTCCCTGGAGCACACAAACTGCTCTCTGCAGTACTCATGCACATCCTGGGGCACCCAAGTGACTCCAGACGAATAGAGCATCTTCCTAGAGAGCCCGAAAATATTCCCTGGGCACACAAGCATCTACCAGGGGCACATAAGCATGCCCCTGGGGCACAAGAAAAGCCTCCCTGGAGCACACAGAGTTATCCCCTAATCACACAAAGTTCTGCCCAGTCACCCAAGCATCTCCCTGCAGCACAGAAGCACCTGCCTAGAACACCCAGGCACCTCATTGGAGTGCCCAAGATTCTTCCCACAGCACTCCTGCATCTGAGTGGAGAACGCAAGCATCTCCCCAGGGCTCCACAACACCACCTGGGGCACACAAACATCTCACTGGAGATGGGAAGCACCTCCCTTGACACCCAAGAGCTTCTGTGGGATGCACAAGCTCCTGCCAGCCACCAGCCGAGGGGACAGCAGCATTTTCCATCTGGCACTCAAGCATCTCCCTGGTCACCCAAGCATCTTCCTGGACATCCCAGGATCTTCCCGGGGCAAACGGGCATCAATCCACGTCACCCCTACACCTTCCCAAAGCCCCAAGGCTCCTCCCTTGCTCATTACATAATCTGTCCACGGGGCACACAAGCACTATCTTGGAGCACCAAAGAATCTCCCCAGGACACCCAAACACCTCCCTTGAATATGCAGACGCCTCCGTGAGGAACCCAAGCATCTCCCCAGGGGACCCAAACATCTGCCTGGAGGACCAACACACCTCCCGACAGAACACCAGCATCTCACTGCAGCACCGAAGCATCTCCCCTGGGAAGCCAAGCACCTCCTGAGGCACACACACATCTCCCCAGGTCTGCTCAGTGTCTGGGTGACACCAAGCATCCCCCTGGAACATGCAATTTCCTCCTTTTGGAAACCAAGCATGGCCTTGGCGCACACAAGCACCTCCCTGGATCAGCCCTGCAGAGCCTTGGAGGAGACGAGAAGCTCCCTGGGCACACCAGGCTCTTCCCAGGGCACGCTGTGAGTCACCGGGGTGGGTCCTCGGGGGAGCCCGTGGACCCGCTGGGAGTCACTGGTTGGGTCCTCCGAGGTGCCCGTGGATCCGCTGGGAGTCAGAGGAGTGGGTACTCCGAGGTTTCTGTGGTCCCGCTGGTTGTCACCGTAGTGGGTCCTCTGGGGTGCCCATGGACCCACTGGGAGTCACCGGGGTGGGTCCTTGGGGGTGCCCAGGGTCCCGCCGGGAGTTACCGGTGTGGGTCCTCGGGGGTGCCCGTGGACCCGCTGGGAGTCACCAGGATGGGTCCTCCGGGGTGCCCATGGACCCGCCGGGAGTCCCTGGGGTGGGTCGTCAGGGGTGCCCGTGGACCTGCTGTGAGTCACCGGGGAGGGTCCTCTGGGGTGCTTGCGGTCCCACTGGGAGTCACTGGGGTAGGTCCTCGGGGGTGCCAGGGGACCCTCTGGGAGTCACCGGGGTGGGTCCTTGGGGGTGCCCGTGGACCCTCTGGGAGTCACCGGGGCGTGAGTCCTCCAGGGTGCTTGAGGCCCGCTTGGAGTCAGTGGGGTGGGTCCTCGGGGGTGCCCGTGGACCCGCTGGGAGTCACTGGGGTGGGTCCTCCGGGGTGCCCGTGGACCCGCTGGGAGTCACCAGGGTGCATCCTACGGGGTGCCCGGGGTCCTGCCAGGAGTCACCGGGGTGGGTCCTCTGGGGTGCTTGGGGTCCCGCTGGGAATCACCGGTGTGGGTCCTCGGGTGTGCCCGGGGTCCTGCTGGGAGTCACCGGGTTGGGTCCTCTTGGGTGCCTGGTTTCCCGGTGGGAGTAACCGGGATGGGTCCTCGGGGGTGCCCGTGGACCCACTGGGAGTCACTGTGGTGGGTCCTTGGGGGTGCCCAGGGTCCTGCCGGGAGTCAGCGGCACGGGTCCTCCGGGGTGCCCGGGGTCCTGCTGGGAGTCACCGGGTTGGGTCGTCAGGGGTGCCCGCTGATCCGCTGGGATTCACCGGGGTGGGTCCTCCGAGGTGCCCGGGGTCCTGCCAGGAGTCACCGGGGTGGTCCTCGGTGGTGCCTGGGGGCCCGCAGGGGTTCACCGGGGTGCGTCCTCCGGGGCGCCTGGGGGCCTGCCGGGTGTCACTGGGGTGGATCATTGGGGTCGCCCGTGGGCCCGCCGGGTGTCACAGGGGTGGGTCCTCCTGGGTGCCTGGGGCTCGCTGGGGGTCACCACAGTGGGTCCTCCGGGGCGCTGTGGGGCCCGCCCGGGTTCTCCTGGGTGCGTCCTCGGGGTCGCTTGGGGGCCCGCTGAGGGTCACTGGGGTGGGTCCTCTGGGACGCCCCGGGGCCCGCTGGGGGTCACCAGCGTAGGTCCTCTGGGGTGCCCGCGGGCCTGCCAGGGGTCACCGGGTTGGGTCCTCGGAGATTCCGGGGGCCCACCGAAGGTCGTAGGGCTGTGTCCTTGGGGATGCCCAGGGGCCCGCCTGGATTCACCGGGATGGGTCCTCGGGGGCGCACGGAGGCCCGCCTGGGGTCAGCTGGGTGCATCCTCGGGGGCGCCCGGGAGCCCGCCGGGAGTGAACGTGGTGGGTCCTCCGGGGCGCTCGGGGGCCCGCTGGGTGTCACCGGGGTGGGTCCTCGGGGGCTCACCGGGTCCTGGTGGGAGTCACTGGGGTGGGTCCTCTGGGGCGCACCGGGGCCCACCAAAGGTCAACCGGGGTGGGTCCTCAGGGGCTCACGAGGGCCTGCCGGGGGTCACCGTGGTGGGTCCTCGGGGGTGCACGAAGGTCCGCCAGGGGTCATCGGGGTGGGCATTTGGAGGCACCCGGGGACCCGCCAGGTGTCACCGGGGTGGGTCCCTTGGGGGCGCCCAGGGGCCTGCTGGGAGTCACCGGGGTGGGTCCTTGGGGGCGCCCGGGGGCCCGCCGGGGGTCACCGGGGTGGGTCCTTGGGGGCGCCCGGGGGCCCGCCGGGGGTCACCGGGGTGGGTCCTTGGGGGCGCCCGGGGGCCCGCCGGGGGTCACCGGGGTGGGTCCTTGGGGGCGGCCGGGGGCCCACCTGCAGTCACTGGGATGGGTCCTCGCGGGCGCCCGGGGACCCGTAGGGGGTCAACGGAGTGGGCATTCAGGGGCACCCGGGGGTCCACCAGGTGTCACCTGAGTGGGTCCTCGAGTGCGCCCGGGGGCATGCCGGGGGTCACTGGGGTGGGTCCTCGGGGGCGCCCGTGGTCCTTCCGGGGGTCACCGGGGTGGGCCCTCAGGGGCGCCCGGGGGCCTGCCGGGGGTCACCGGGGTCGGTCCTTTGGGGCGCCCGGGCACCAGACCGGGGTCACTGGAGTGGGTCCTCGGGGGTGCCCGGGGGCCAGCCAGGGGTCATTGGGGTGGGTCCTCGGGGATGCCCAGGGTCCTGCCGGGGGTCACCGGGATGGGTCGCTTGGGGTGCCCGGGGGCCTGCCAGGGGTCACCGGGGTGGGTCCTCGGGGGCACCAGGGGGCCCGTTGAGGGTCACCAGGATGGGTCATTGGGGCGCCTGGGAACCCGCTGGGGGTCACCGGGGTGGGTCCTTTGGGGTGCCCGGAGGCCCGCCTGGAGTTACCGGGTTGGGTCGTCCAGGGCGCGTGGGGGCCCGCCGGGGGTCCCCGGGGTAGCTCCTCCGAGGCGCCCGGGGGCCCGCTGGGGCACAACGGGGTGGGTCCTCGGGGCGCCTGGGGGCCCGCAGGGGTTCATTGGGGTGGCTCCTCGAGAGCACCCTGGGGTCTGCCGGGGGTCATCGGACTGGCTCCTCGGGGGCTTCCGAGGGCCCCCCGTGGGTCATCAGACTGGCTCCTCGGGGGCGCCCGGGAGCCCGCTGGGAGTCACCGGGGTAGGTCCACCGGGGTGCCCGGGGGATGGCCAGGGGTCACCGGGTGGGTCCTCCAGGACACCCGGGGTCCTGCCGGGCGTCACCGGGGTGTGTCCTCGGGGGCGTCTGTGGGCCCTCCGGGGCACATAGGTGTGGGTCCTCAGGGGTGCCCGGGGGCCTTCCAGGGGTAACCGGGATGGGACCACCTGGGCGCTCGGGGGACGGCCGGCGGTCACCGGGGTGTGTCCTCCAGGGCACCTGGGGACCCGCCGGGGGTCACCGGGCTGAGTCCTCAGGGGCACCCGGAGGCCGGCCGCGGGTCACCGTGGTGGGTTCTCCAGGGCACCCAGGGGCCAGCCAGGGGTCACTGGGGTGGATCCTCATGTGTGCCCGGGGGCCCGAGGTGGGTCTCCGGGGTGGGTTCTCAGGGGGAACCGGGTGTCTGCTGGGGGTCACAGGAGTGGGTCCTCGGGGACGCCTGGGGTCCGCTGGGAGTCACTGGAGCTGGTCCTCGGGGTTGCCCAGGGGCCCGCCAGGGTTCACCAGGGTGGCTCCTCGGGGGCGCCCGGGGGCCCACCTGAGATCACTGGGCTGGGTCCTCCGGGACGGCCGGGGGTCACCGGGCTGGCTCCTAAGGAGCACCCGGGGGCCCGACGGGGGTCACCGGGGTGGGTCCTTGGGGGCGCCCCGAGGCCTGTCAGGGGTCACCGGTTTGGGTCCTCAGTGGCACCCGGGGGCTGGCGGGGGTCACCGGGGTGGGTCCTCCGGGGCTCCCGGGGGCCCGCCTAGGGTCACCGGGCTGCGTCCTCGGGGGCGCCGGGGTGCCTGCCAGGGTTCACCGTGTGGGTCCTCGGGGGCGCCCTGAGGCCCGCCAGGGGTCACCGGCTGGGTCCTCCGGGGCACCCGGGGTCCTGCCGGGGGTCACCGGGGTGGGTCCTCCAGGGCACCCAGGAACCCGCTAGGGGTCACCGGGGTGGGTCCTTCGGGGCGCCCGGAGACCCGCCTGGAGTTACCGGGTTGGGTCGTCCAGGGCGCGTGGGGGCCCGCTGGGGGTCCCCGGGGTGGCTCCTCTGAGGCACCCGGGGGCCCGCCGGGGCACAACGGGGTGGGTTCTCGGGGCGTCTGGGGACCCACAGGGGTTCATTGGAGTGGCTCCTCGAGAGCATCCTGGGGTCTTCCGGGGATCATCGGACTGGCTCCTTGGGGGCATCCGAAGGCCCCCCGTGGGTCATCAGACTGGCTCCTCGGGGGCGCCCGGGAGCTCGCCGGGATTCTGTGGGCCCGCTGGGGGTAACCGGGATGGGTCCTCCTGGGCGCTCGGGGGACGGCCAGCGGTCACCGCGGTGGGTCCTCTGGGGCGCCCAGGGTCCCGCCGGGGGTCACCGGGGTGGGTCCTAGGGGGCGTCTGGGGCCCCGCCTAGGCACATGGGTGTGGGTCCTCGGGAGTGCCTGGGGGCCCGCCGGGGGTTCACCAGGGTGGGTCCTCGGGGGCACCCGTGGGCCTGCCGGGGGTCACTGGGGTGGGTCCTCCGGGGCGCCCGGGGGCCCGCCGGCAGTCAACGTGGTCGGTCATTCAGAGCGCCCGGGGCCCCGCCGGGGGTCAGCGGTGTGGGTCCTCCGGGGCATGCAGGGGCCAGCCGTGTGTCACCTGGGTGAGTACTCGGGGGCAGCCAAGGTTTGGCTGGGGGTCATCGGGGTGGACCTTGGGGATGCCCGGGGGCCACCAGGCGTCACCGCGGTTTGGTCCTCAGGAGCGCCGGGGGGCCCGCCGGGGGTCACCGGGGTGGCTCCTCAGGGACGCCTGGGGTCCCACTGGGGGTCACCGGGGTGGGGCCTTGTGTGCGCCCGGGGGCTGCTGGTGGTCAGCGGGGTGGGTCCTCGTGGGCACCAATGGGTGCGCTGGGGGTCACCGGGGAGGGCCCTTTGGGGCGCATGAGAGCCTGCCGGAGGTCACCGGGGTGGATCCTCGGGGGCGCCCGGGGTCTCTCCGGGGCTCACTGGGGTGGGTCCTCGGGGGCGCTTGGGGGCCCGCCGGGGGTCACCGGGGTGGGTCCTCGGGGGTGCCCTGTGTCCCTCTGGGGGTCACCGGGGTGGGTTCTCCGGGGCGCCCGGGAGCCCGCCGGGGGTCACTGGAGTGTGTCCTCGGGGGCGCCCGGGGGCCCGCCGGGGGTCTCCGGGGTGGGTACTTTGTGGCGCCCAGGGACCCGAAGGGGGTTATCGGGGTGCTCCTTGGGAGGTAGGGTTGGAGGGGCTGCAGGTAACCTCACAGGGGTTGCAGTGGCTGCAGGTAAAATCTCAGGGGCTGCAGGGGCTGCAGATAAAATCTCAGGGGTTGGAGGGGCTGCAGGTAAAATCACAGGGATTGGAGGGGCTGCAGGTAAAATCACAGTTGTTGGAGGGGCTGCAGGTAACCTCACAGGGGTTGGAGGGGCTGCAGGTAAAATCACAGGGGTTGGAGGGGCTGCAGGTAAAATCTCAGGGGTTACGGGTGCTGCAGGTAAAATCACAGCGGTTGCAGGGGCTGCAGGGTGCGTCACAAGTTTGCATCAGATCAAGACGCATTTCCCTAGAACCACACATTTCCTCCTGAAGGTGCTGAATAGTATTGAATGGTCTTCAAAATGCATAGAGCAGACCCCAGCAAACGTACAGCTGGTGCTCGGAAGTAGTTAACTTTTATTTTGTTGTTGTTAATTTTGTTTCATGACAACAGATGCAAATATGTATCTTGAGTTGAGGGCAAAGGTGACCTTGGATCTGAAGCACACAGGCGTTCACTAATGTACCCCCCACCCTGAGTGAATCCAGAACAACTCGGAAGGAAAAATAAAGTACAAAGCAGTGCGTTGTGATAAAGAGAGTTTAATAGGGTAGAAAAGGAAGAGAAACTAAAAAAATGCCATCCTGTACAACACAGTCAATAAAGTAAATTTAATGAAATAAAAATAAATCCAATTTTTCCCATTCTAATGAATTCCTATCCCCATCATGACTTCCCATCCCACTGATCATTTCCCAACAAGCAGTTCCCATGCCCAACCTTTCCCACCCCAGCTTTTGCCAACATCCCAACAGCTTCCCATTGCAACATTCATTCGTGTGCCGCGCATTTCCCATTGCCCCAGTTGCCCATCCCTGACAGTGGCAAACACTGCCTAGCTCCAGCACTGGAAAAGGGAGAGGGCAAGCGAGAGGGGCAAGGGCTGAGGAGCGTGGCTGAAGCTGGAGCAGGCGCCTGCAGAGGTCTCTGTGCCTGCATGCTGAGCGGGCCTGGGTGCTGCGGGGGCCGTCAAGGAGCGCAGGGTCACGTTTAGCCGTAATACTTGGCTATGGTGTGGTCCTTCTGCCGCTGCACGAAGAATTGCACGGGGCCGATCTTCATCTGGTGGGCTGCCCGCTGCCGCTCCTCCTGGGCCAGCTTCTTCAGGCGCTCCCGCTCGGGACGCTGCTGCAGCGTGATGGGCACCGACGCCTCCTGCTCCTCCAGCGGCGTGGGCGCCGCATCGCCGCCCGCCCAGGGCCCCACGCAGGGCACGTAGTCCACGCGGGGCTGCACTGGATGCTGCAGCGTGCGCGGCTGCGTGGGCAGAGGCTCCCGCTGCGCTTGGCCCCCCGCGGCTGGCAGGCACGGTGCTCTGGGCGCCTGCTGCAGGGGAGCTCTCCACGCTCGCGCCGTGCTGCCTGGTGGTGCCGGCACCGCCTGGGCCTTGTCGCCAGCTGGGGGCCGGGGGGCAGCGGGCACAGCGCTGGAGCCTGGCACCGTCGGCGGGGCCCTGGGCATGCTGCTGGGGCCGCTGGAGGTGGGCTGCGGCTGCATACAGGGCGGCTGGCGCACTGGCCCCAGTGCCTTTGCCCTGGCCCCCAGCGGCTGCAAAGTCTCGCTGGGGGTCTTTGTCCCCAGGTGCTGGCGCTGCAGCGTCTTGTCCCCGATGGCTTGGGGACGGAGCCTGTCCTGGGCCCACACGGCACGGGCACGGGCACGGGGCTTAATGGGGGGGGACTCCAGCAGCAGCAGCGCTCTCCAGGGAGGCGGTGCCGCTGCTCCTTGCCCCCCAGCAGCCCCCGGGCTTCGGGCTCTCTTGCTGGGCGCCCTGGTGCTGTCGCTCGCCAGCTGCTGCCAGCCACCGCGCTGTGGCCACCCGTCTTCCCCTGGCACAGCGTCTTGGGGCCTTGGCCACCCTGGCCCAGCAGCGTCGTCTTCTCCTTGCCGGGGGTTTTCTCCGTCACCGGCCTCCTGTGCTGGGAGCTCTGCGCTGTGCTGGGGGTGCTGGTGGGCGCGGGACGCTTGGCCCCCCACTTGGTGCCGGTGGGCACAGGGGCAGGCAGGGGGCTCTTGAGGGGACTCAGAGGGGGATTGGGCAGGGGTCTCCTAAGGGCTCTAATAAATTCAGGGTCGGGGGGTCTCTTGAGGGAACGCGAGGGAGGGTTGGGCAGGGGTCTGCTAAGGGCAGTGAGGAATTCAGGGTGGGGGGGCTGTTATAAATTAGTTTGGTAAAAATCATTCCCGACACATCATGGGTAAGGTAGACCGAATTTTAATTTATTTGAGCAATTCAGCAAGCAGCGATAAATAAATCAGCGCTGGGCGACCGGGGAGTCTCCTGCTCCGCCAACGGCGCGCCCCCTAAGCCCGCCAGAGTCTCGATTTATAGTCTTTAGTCTTTAGATTTATAGTCTATAGGTTTTTAGTGGCACATCCTGGTGTCTTCTTACACTGCAAGGCCTGTTGCTAGGGGGTCTTCGTCAGTCCTCTGGTGGTCGTGAGGATGAAGATCGTCGTCTTCCTTTGCGTTGGGGTCGTGACTTTGCTGCTGATATGTGTGTTCCCACGCAAGGGGGGGGGAATGCCATTGTGCCCCTTCCTCTCTTTTTTTTTTTTTTTTTTTGGAGCTGGTTTCTACTGCAATTGTTAACTTAACAGGAAATTCCTATACTTGTTTTTTTCCTTCAACAGGATATTGGGGGTATAAGCAGTTAATCGTTGAAAACCTTCCCATCAGCAATATTTAATGAACAAACAAGGCTTTACCCATTACAATCCCCCCTTTTTCTCTGTATCATTTTGTTCATTAAATCTATTTAGTTCTAATTGACTCAGGATTAATGTTTCCTCTAGTAGGGGTCTATCATTTATCGATTCGTACTTTGTCCTCATAAGCATCAGGTGAGCAGCCTCCAGTCTCCCTTTAACAATAGCTATGACTTTGTTAAGGATACAAGGACCAAACGTTAGTCCTAGGGTTAATAAAATCAGCGGGCCAGCTATTGTTGACAACAGAGTGGTGAGCCACGGCGAGTGATTATACCAGGACTCGTACCAGCTTTGTTGGGCCTCCCGCTCTCTTTTTCTCTTTTCCAATCCTTCTCGAAGTTTGGTCATGGTATCTCTCACAATTCCAGTATGGTCAGCATATACACAACATTCCTCCTTGAGTGCTGCGCACAACCCTCCTTGTTGTAAATACAATAAATCTAGTCCTCTGCGATTCTGTAATACTACTTCGGATAACGATCTTACAGATTTTTCTAAAGCACTGATAGATTTTTCAATTCTGGCTAAATCTTCATCCACAGCCGCTCTCAGAGAGGTGATCTCTTTTCCTTGTTTGATTAATGAGGCAACCCCTGTGCCTACCCCTGCACCCCCCCAAATTATTAGGGTAGCCACGGTCAATGTGGAAATTCGTTCCCGTTTTGTCAAATGGTGTTCTTGATTGATCTGATTGTCATACATAAAACTCTCTGGGTGGTAGAGTATCTTTGGAATAATTATTACTTGAACACAGAATTCTACAGACTCATCGAACAAGTCCAGGGATAGACAAGGGGTAACTCCCGTCTTTGAACATACCCACCTCGCATTCTCTGCAGGTAATAACCATTTCGCTGTTTTTTTTATACTTCCGACATTAGTTTGATTTGCACACAAGTGCATTTTATCGGGCGGGACTTGTCCCACGCATCTCCCCTTCCCAGTTACTTGGGTCATCGTTATGCCCTGACTCTCTTTCCCCCACGTACATTGCAAGGGATTAGATCCATTTATCCGCCGGGCCTTCTCATTGACCCCTACAGCTTCATAAAAGGGCGGCCTTACCCCATAACAGAGCCAGCACCGCTCAGTCAGATTAGGGCTGGTGGCGTTTAACAGCTGGTAGCTTACCTGCATTAATTTCCACAGGGAATTTTTCCCGTTGTCGTTCTCGAAACTCTGGACAGTAGGGTCATTATTAACAGTGACATTCCTGGTATTATTCTTGATACCCTCTCTATCCAAACTTGGGTTCAATACCGGGTTGGGTCCCATCGATTCAGGTTCCGGTGGTACAACCTCCTTTTTTATAAATATTAAACCTCCTCTATCGGCTCCAGGTTCCCAATATCTCACACCCCACGTTTTCCCTGTAAACCAGGCTGGGTCAGTTGGATTCGTTATATTAACATACAGTTGTTCACAATCTCCATAGGGCATTCGGATCCCTCCGCTCCAGTCTCGGCTCGGAGGCCTACATCCATAGGGTCCATATCCTACAGTTAGGAACTTATCCCTCCCTGCTCCAGGACTCCAATCTGAAGCAATTGTTTCACAACCCCAATAAGCACAATAGTAGGAGTTGGGATAATTGCAGTATCCCCTTCCTGGGTTCGAGCTAGGGCAGAAGTAGAAACCTATTTGGTTCAGACATGGACTTATGGGTGCCAGTTGACAAAAGGATGTGAGAAAACTGGGTGCACCCGCCGTAGTTACTTGTTTAATGGTAGTTTGGTCCTCCCACCTAATTAAACTCCACCTAAAGGGCTGGTGCAAATATCCCCCGTCAGCTCCAGCTGGACAGGGGATATTCAGTAAGAGAGGTAGCACCAACATACACCAGAAGGGCAACGTCCATTTATAATTCTGGGGAGGTTGTTTCGAGTCATGGTGGGTACCAGGGCAGTTCATTCGGCCAGATCCCATTATCCAAAATAGAGGTGGGTACCACATAATCCGCCCCACCATTGTACCCCTCTGCCTCGCCCGCCTACTTGGTTGCCTCAAGCAGCGGGGTTTACTTTCTTCACGGCAGCAAGAGTAATCTTCAGGGGCCTAGGTACCGTCTTTCCTGTTCCAGCCACTCCCAGTCCCAGTTACTCACTCCTCCTTAGGCACGTTACCCTACTGATGTATGGGGTTTGGCACATTAAGGAATTTCCCCTCCCCTACTTCCCAGTTCCCATTTACAATGAACCTGTTTATTCCTTAGAGAGGGTTATGAGTCATACGATCGCGAATTCGCCCATCAGTCCCTTTTTGCAGGATCAGCTTCAAATCTCCAGGTCGGCTGGTCACTCTCCACCGCTCCTCTGGTATTGGTCCTTTAACTCGGCTTGCGTGAGTCCATCCTTTCTCTGCTGTCCGGATAGCTGTGTCTGTGGTAAGTAGAACAAGGTAGGGTCCTTCCCAACGAGGAGTTAAGGAGGCCTCTTTCCAGGATTTTATCAGAACCTGGTCTCCTGGTTTGATCCTGTGTATGGCCATCTCTAGAGGGGGGCGTTGTACCACTAATCCTTTTTCACGCAGCTGCCTCCTCCTAATCATAAGTGGTACTACATATGATTGTATTTGGGACTCTTCCAGCTGAGGGTGATCGGTTGGGAGCTCTAAATCATATGGCATCCCGTATAACATCTCAAAAGGGGAGATTCCTACATCTGCTCGGGGCTGGGTTCTTAGGTTTAGTAAAGCCAATGGAAGGCATTTTACCCATGAGGTTTTTGTTTCTATCATCAACTTGGTTAATTGTTTTTTTATTTCCCCATTCATCCTCTCTACCTTTCCCGAACTTTGTGGATGCCACGGGGTGTGATATTCCCATTTGGTCCCCAGAGAGGAGTGAGTGTTTCTGGCTAATTTTGAGACAAAATGCGGCCCCCTGTCAGAGTCTATTGCCTCGATCGATCCATATCGAGGGATTATGTTCTCCAACAGTATCTTTACCACCGTCTGAGCTGTAGCTCGGGCTACTGGAAAGGCTTCCACAAAATGAGTTAGGTGGTCAACCATTACCAGTAAGTATTTATATCGTCCCACCTTTGGCAGCTCTGTGAAATCTATTTGAATTCTAGCAAATGGTCTATGGGCTAATTCTCTTCCCCCTAAAGGCCTCTCTCTTAGTTGTTGCTTATTTACTCTTTGGCAGATCATACATTCATTAACTATTCTCTTAGCGATATTGTATATACCAATACACATATACTTCGTAGCAAATTGGTCCACCAGCGCTTGAGTTCCCCAGTGAGTTTTTTCGTGGAAGTTCTGCATAACCCTCAGGGCCAAAGATTTCGGAAGAACCTCTCGGCCATCAGGGAGTTCCCATTTACCTTCAGTTATTTCCTTCACACCCATTTGAGTTAATTTGTCTTTCTCTTGCACAGTGAAGCTGAGGATGAAATGTTGTTCCCCATGGAGATGGCAGTAGCTATATCGAGGGTTGTTACATCTACAGTGCACTGCCTCTGTTCCATAATCCTTCCAACAATCATAACAGGGGAACTCGGTTAAATCCTTCCCACAAGATGGGCAATCTTTCTGATTCTCCTTGGTATATATCATCATCAGCGCTGCCCTTTTGGCTTCCTGATCAGCTAGGTTGTTTCCCCTAACTAGTGGATTCAATCCCTTTTGATGTCCTCTCAAATGTACTACTGCTATTCCTATTGGCCCTCTCAAAGCCTGCAAAATTTCAGTCATCAATTCCTGATGAATCAATCCCTTACCTTGAGAGTTTATTAGGCCCCTTTCTTCCCAAATTTTTCCAAAAGTATGCACTACCCCAAAAGCATACTTGGAATCAGTATATATGGTTCCAATTTTACCTTTTAACATTTGTAGGGCCCTTAATACTGCATATAGTTCGCATGCTTGGGCCGACCAACTGGGACTCAGAGGTCCTGACTCTATTACAAAGAAGTTTTCTCCATTGATAATTGCATATCCTGACTTCCTTTTTCCCTCGACCACCCTGGACGAACCATCCACAAACAGCTTCTCCCCTTCGGCCAGTTCCTCCTCCTCTAGATCTGGCCTAATTTTTGTCTGTTCTTCTATATTACGCAAGCAGTCGTGGGATATGTCTCCTTTTGGTTCCCCATATAAGAATTGCGCCGGGTTTTGTAGAGCTGTCGTTTCAAGCTCCAATTTAGGTGAGGAGATTAAGATGCCTTCATATTTCAGGAGCCGTGCATCAGTTATCCATTTGTCGGCCTTTTGCTGCAGGATCCCCCTTATATTGTGAGGTGACAATACTCTTAATTCGCCCCCAAAGGTGATTTTATGTGCTTCTTCCACCAAGAGCGCAGCCGCAACCACTGCCTGGAGACAGGTGGGCCATCCCCTACTCACAGGGTCTAAAAGTTTAGAAAGATATCCCACGGGTTTCTTTTTTCCCGCCCAGTCTTGAGTTAAGACCCCGAACGCTGTCCCCTCCTCTGTGTTAATAAATAGATAAAAGGGTCTCTTCACATCGGGTAAATTTAACACGGGAGCGTTCACTAAATCCATTTTTAAGTCTATCAGGCTTTGCTCATCGCTTTGGCTCCATTTCATTAATCCTTCCCCAACCAGTTTCTGATACAAAAACTTCACCTTACTACTATAATTTTCAATCCATTGCCGACAATATCCTAACAATCCCAGCAGCTGCCTAACTTGTCTTTTGCTTTTTGGCGCTTGTAGTGACAAAATCCCATTTACTCGTTCAGGGTCTAGTTTCTTAGTGCCTTTACTTAGCCAATGTCCTAAATATTTCACCTCTTCCTCCGTAAATTGTAATTTTGACTTTGATACTTTTAGTCCCTTTAAGCTCAAGAAGTTTAGTAGCTTGATACTTTCTGTTCTGACTGCCTCCTGACTCTCTCCTGCTAACAACAAATCATCCACATATTGGACTAAGGTTACTTCAGGATTCGGTTCATAGTTCTCTAATACTTGTTCTAATGCCTGACCAAATAGATTTGGTGATTCCGTGAATCCTTGGGGAAGCACAGTCCATCTTAATTGTTGTTTCCGATGGGTTACAGGGTCTTCCCACTCGAAAGCAAAATAATCCCTGCATTCCCTTTTTAAAGGACATGCCCAAAACGCATCTTTTAGGTCTATGACACTATACCATCTCTGCACTGGGGACAGCTGGCTTAGCAAAGTATGTGGGTTAGCTACTACAGGAAATCTGGTTATTGTTCTTTTATTGACTTCTCTCAAATCTTGGACTAGTCGATAAGAGCCATCCGGTTTCCTGATAGGTAATATAGGAGTGTTATGAGGTGACATGCAAGGCTACAGTAATCCCTGTTGTAGTAATCTCTTGATTACTGGGTGCAGCCCCTCCCTGCCTTCTTGAGACATTGGGTATTGTTTTACCCTGATGGGAATCTCAGGATTCCTGATAGTGACTTCAAAGGGACTAATATTTAAGCGGCTTACTGATTCGGGGGAATACCATACCTCGGGATTTACTTTTGCCTCATCCTCTACTGTGAGGGCATATAATTTAACTTCAATCCCTTTATTTTTCACCTCCAAATTAATTTTTAGCTTAACCATTAAGTCTCTTCCCAACAGGTTATATTCAGCTTCTGGTACTAATAAAAAGGATCCTGTGCAACTTTGGGCTGGGGTCTCTATTTCCACCCCTTTTATTACTGAGACCCTAAAGGGCTCTCCTTTTGCTCCTATCACCTGTAATTTCTCCGAGGAAGGTTGACATCCCCGGGGTACCATTTGGACAGTCGATCTTTCTGCCCCAGAGTCCACAAGGAACTCCACTTCTTGATGCTGGGGACCTAACTTCAATTTTATCAAGGGCTCCGTTATACCAGAAGTCCCCAGCAGATGGAGCCCCTGACTCCCCTAATCTTCTTTAAACATTCGCTCGTCTTGTAAGCGTTTTCTGCAGTCCTTTTTCACATGTCCCTTCTTTTGGCAATAAAAACATTCTATCTGTCTTAGATCCCTCTGATCCCTCTGGCTCCTCGGGGGTCTTTTTCGTAGTAGCGGAACACCCATCGGGCGAGGGGGGGACCCTTTTTGTCCTTCCCGGACCGCTGCCACTAGAATCCTGGCCTGCCTTTTCTGAGTCTCTTCTTCTCTGCGCACATATACCTTCTGAGCTTCTCTCAGCAGTTCATCCATCCCTCTATCCTGCCAATCCTCTAATTTTTCTAATTTCTGCCTGATATCCCCCCATGATTTTGCCACAAATTGCGTTTTTAACAGGGCCTGTCCCACCGGTGTACCAGGGTCCAGTCCCGAATAAAGCTGGAGATTTTTCCTTAATCTCTCCAGCCATTCTGTGGGAGTTTCATCCTTCTTCTGATATTCACTAAAGGCCTTATTTATATTTTGTCCTCTAGGGACTGACTCCCTTATACCTTGTACAATAATAGTCCTTAAATCCTGCATATGAACCCTATCTTGTTCATTTTGGTTATTCCAGTTAGGCCTCTGTAGGGGCCATTTAAGGTCTCCCGCAGGACCCTGCTGGTGTTGCTGGTCCCATATTCGCATTCCAGCCCTCCGGATCATGTTCCTCTCTTCTGCAGTGAATAATATACCTAAAATGGCCTGGAGTTCTTCCCAGGTGTAAACATTAGGCCCCAAGAACTGGTCTACTCGCTCAGAGACTCCAAGAGGATCTTCTAATAGATTTCCCATTTCCTTCTTGAATTCTCTGACGTCTCCCGTATTTAGGGGGATGGAGACATATCCCATGCTGGGCTGGGGCCCTCCCATTGCAATCTCTCTTAGGGGATATAGTCTACCCCCATCTTCTCGATTTCTAGTTTGGCTCCGAGTTACCCGTCTAGTACTCCGAGGGGTGTCCGTGGTCAAATCAGAATCAGTATGGTAATTCGGAGCCGTAGGGGGAGTTGGAGGTGGAGAAGGAGATAAATAAGGGGGGGGGTGAAAGTGGGACTTCCTCCTCACTTCGTTCATTCCTTTTCCTCCCCCCTTTTTCTTTTAATGGGTACAAATTGGCTCGGGTCTCAGATCCTATCCATAAGTGTGCATACTCACTCTCCTCTAGGCTGAAAGGCTCCTTCGAATTCACATAAATGTTTAGAGCCTGACAGATCCAATCCTCAAGGGATCCAAACACTGGCCAATATAATGGGTCACTCCTAATTCGCTTCCCACCCCAAACTTCCATACAATAATGTATCATCTTAACTTTGTCCTTACCCCGCCTAGAGGGGTAATCATTCCAATGTTTAATCATTAACCCTAACGGGCTTTCCGGTGGTATCGGGGGCAACCTAACCTTAGGTTCCGACCCACCCATGGGACCAGAAGACTTGCTCTTCTTCTGTCCCATCTTCCAGAGTGCCTTCACACGCACACACAGACTTCACCTCCCGTTCGTGGCCCAGTCCCTCGCGGGAGGTGGGAACCGCACTACCAGGGAGTCCGCACTCGCTTCGTCCTTGATTGGACGTCTCACACAGGCACACTCTGGGATTCCCAACCCCAACCGAACGGATAACCGGCCTATACTTACTCACTCCTGAGTCTTCGTTCGGAGCTTCGTGCACAAAGATTAAGGGGTTACCGGTTGTTTATTTACTTATCGCTGGAACTTTAGGTTCGTCGGTAGAGGTGCGTTGGCTTGGGGACCTATAGACAGGGACCGCAGAATCAGCGGGGCGCGCCTCCCCTGGGAGGGATCCAGCCAAGCTACCACTATCCGAGTCACGGCACCAATTTGTTATAAATTAGTTTGGTAAAAATCATTCCCGACACATCATGGGTAAGGTAGACCGAATTTTAATTTATTTGAGCAATTCAGCAAGCAGCGATAAATAAATCAGCGCTGGGGGGCCGGGGAGTCTCCTGCTCCGCCAACGGCGCGCCCCCTAAGCCCACCAGAGTCTCGATTTATAGTCTTGTGGTTCCGGGTTTTTAGTGGCACATCCTGGTGTCTTCTTACACTGCAAGGCCTGTTGCTAGGGGGTCTTCGTCAGTCCTCTGGTGGTCGTGAGGATGAAGATCGTCGTCTTCCTTTGCGTTGGGGTTGTGACTTTGCTGCTGATATGTGTGTTCCCACGCAAGGGGGGGGGAATGCCATTGTGCCCCTTCCTCTCTTTTTTTTTTTTTTTTTTTTTGGAGCTGGTTTCTACTGCAATTGTTAACAGGAAATTCCTATACTTGTTTTTTTCCTTCAACAGGATATTGGGGGTATAAGCAGTTAATCGTTGAAAACCTTCCCATCAGCAATATTTAATGAACAAACAAGGCTTTACCCATTACAGGGGCCTTTTGGGGAGAGTGAAGGGAGGGTTGGGCAGGGGTCTCCTGAGGGCACTGAGCTGGGGACTGGCTGCAGGCTTGAGGGGGGAGCTCGCTGCCGGCACAGCAGGGGGCTGCACCGCCCGCCCACCCTGCACCTTCTCGGGGTGCACCCCAGGGGTTGAGGGTACCTCACCCAGCGCTCTGGTGGCTGCCAGTCCCTGTGTGCTCGGCTCCTCCATGTCCTCGCAGAGGTCGGGCAGCTCAGACAGGAAGCGGCTGAGCACAGGACTGCTGGGGACACCGGGGAAGGCGTCCTGGGGCTCCACGGCATCGAGCCAGCTGAGCAGCTCCTCCAAGCCGGAGATGTCCAGGTCGGCCAGGAGCTGGTCCTGCAGGTGCTGCAGCTGCTGGCTGTCCCCTGCCAGGTGGGGAAAGGCCTCGGCGAAGGCATCGGGGCCCAGCTCAAGCAGCTCCAGGGGCTCCTCAGGCACCTCTGCAACTGTCGCCGCTGAGGAAAAAGCAAGCAAATCCCCCAGGATGGGCGATGCCAGCTTTCCCATGGCTCCTGGGTGTGGGGCGCCCAGCGGCCGGCTGTGCCAGCCCCAAACTCACCGTCGGGCATCACTGTCTGGGTGCTGGCGGTCGTTGGAGCCTGGGCAGGCTCGGGGGGAGTGGGGCTGGGCAGCGGGGGCCCCTGGTCCTTGCTGAGCCCCATGGCGTGGTCGCAGGGCTCCGGCAGCTGCCCCCGGCTGCTGGTCAGGGTGCGGGGCGCGGGGAGCGCCTGCCCCCGCAGCGGAGGCCCCGGGACGAGGAGTGGTGGGGGGCTGGGGTGGGCAGGGCCTGCAGCAGGCAGGTGCCTGCGGGGTGCAGGAGCTCCCCATGGAGCACGGCCCCGGGCCCCAGCCAGAGGGGATCCTGGGGCAGCACCGTCCCCGTCCCCACGGGCTGTCCCCACTGGTAGACGGGGGCCCAGGGAGGAGCGGTGTGGGGGAGCTGCCCCACAGCAGGGAGCTGCCCCACGGCGGGGAGCTGCCCCAGCTGCAGGTGGTGCCCCTCGGGTGGAGGTGCCCCCCAGGCGGCAGCTGCACCCCGGCGGGGAGCTGCAGCACCTGCCCCTGGACCCCCGGCACCACGTGCCAGACGGTGGCCTGGGGCAGCGCGTAGGGGAGGGTGGGTACCTGGGGGGGCTGCAAGGGCAGCGCCATCGCTCCGGGGAGGGAGGGCAGCAGCCACGCAGCCACCGTTGGCGGCACGGCTGGGACGACGAAGGGGGAGTTTTGCATCTGCAGAAGCCGCGGAAGCCGTCTGGGGAAACCCTCTGTGGGAAAAAGGGCGCTGGGGTGAGATCTGGGGCGCTGGGCTCGCCAGCAGGGCCGCAGCCCCGGGAGGAGCGGGAGCCGGCTGCTGTACCTGCCATGGTGGCTGGAGAGTGGGGCGGTCGGTTGGGGAATGCGGGCAACGGCCGTTCCGTCCCAACGGCTGACCAGCCCCTCACCGCCATCTTGGTGAGGACTGCAGGTTTTGGACCCAAGCAGGCTTCCCGTCGCAAGACTTTTCCATCCCCATCAGGCTTTCCCTCCCACGCATCATTTGCCATGCCCAGGACGGTTTCACACCAACACTTTCCCGTCCCAAGCATTTCCCGTCCCAGTACCAGCTTTTCATCCTAACGGTCATTTCCCATCCTTACAATTTCACATGATAACAGATTCCCATACGAGATATTTCCCATCGACACGAAGCGTTTCTTAATCCAAAGAGATCTCATCCCAAGGAATTCCCATCTCTCTGATTACTTTTCCAAGTACTTCCTTCCCCAGTGAATGTTACCCGCCCCATTAAAGACTTCCCATCCCAATACTTCCCCATCCCCGGAGTGATTTCCCATCCCAACGCTTTTGCTTCCCAATGATTTCAAACCCAGGGAAGATTTCCCATCTCTTTGATTTCCTAGCCCAATGGCTTTCCACCCCAAGGAAGTCTTCCCATCCCAGCAATGATTTCTCGGCCCACTCATCATTTCCCATCCCAATCATTTCCCATTTTCACCATCCAACAGACAGCTAAGCCAGCCCACAGCTAGAGAGAGATCACAACAGGGGTTTGGACGATTCTGTTAGATGCAAGGTCACGGAGACTTGGTGTGCTACCGATTGCTCTTTATTACAGATCAACACAGATCGCCAGAACCAAGGGTGCTGGGATGAATCTGCTGAATATGCAGATACAAGGCTCTTACATTTCTTACCAGGAAATAAACAGATATGGGCATTTCTCTCTATCCACCTTAGTAAAAAGATAGGAAGGGTAGAGCACTAGTTAAGAGGAGCATGCTCAGCCACCGGCACGGAGGCTGCCCGCTCCTCAGCACCTCTAAGCAGCAGCACCTTCAGGTCTCCTCCTGCACCAGCAGCACATCAGCGCCTCTTGTTCCAGCAGCAGGACATCGGCGTCTCCCATTGCACCATGCAGACCTCCACGCCTCGAGTGCCACCAGCAGTACTCAATGCGAGCTGGACGCTCAGGGCACTTATGGCCACCCACCTTTGTGAGGTCAAAGGCTGACAGTGACTCTCTGCTGACCTCACACGACTCTCAGACGCCCCGATGGCAGAGGTTATGGCGGTAAGCTGACTTCCAGGAGAAAAGGCTGACATGAAGTGGCTGCTCCACAATGCCAGGAGCAAGGTCTGCTGGAATGGGGGTTCAGAGGGGAGCTCGGCCTTGGGCCTGGGAACTGTGCCTGGGAGCCAGGGACGTCCTTGGTATGCAGCTGGACACCTGGGCCTGAGAAAGCAAGGTTTCTTTAGAGAGAATTGGAAGCATCGTCACCTAGTGGCTGTGTCAGGGGGACGAGAGAAATGCACAGCATCTCTTGGTTCCCTGAAGTGCACGTGTCCTACGCCCTTGGATGTCTCCATGATAGAAAAAGGGACTGATTTTTACCCAAAACAGAGCTCCTTTCTCTCGGGAGCTTCTCATGCTGCGTGTCCTCCTCTCTTTCTTGTATTTGGCTATGACTTTAGGCTTGTTCTTGCTACTCCTTAAGCAGACTGAAGCTTCCCCGGAACATCACGTTAACTGATTTTCACTACCTCTAAGTGCCTTTCCTCCACTTCTCATCTAATTAATTAGTGCTATCCTCTTCACGCCTGCTACAGAGGTATCTTTCCTACCTGGTACAAGCTAGAAGAGCTTAGCAGCATCCATACGTCTCTTTCCTTTAGTCGTCACAGTTACTTGCTCAAGGTAATTTGTGTTGAGCAGTAATCAAGAGAAAGTGTCACCAAGCCAAGGCTGCATTTTCTTGTGCCTTATGGAATCCCTGCAGCTGTGTCCCCTCCCAGCTTCCTGTGTGCCCCAAGCATCCTCGCTTGCAGGGCAGTAGAAGATGCAGAAAATCCTGGCCTTAGTGGAAGCACTGCCCTGCAAGAGCTAAGACATCCCTCTTAGCAGCACACTGTAGCCCCGAAATCCCAAAAAACGGCACATGCCAGCTACTGGGAAGGAAATGAACTCTGTCATTGTGATATACCCGCTCAAGGCCCTGCTCTTTGGCCCAGGTGTCTACGAGGCGGTTTTGGAAATGAATCCTGTTGTGTGACTCCGTTCTTTCTGGGTGCTACGTCCCCATAAAGCTTGCTTTTCAAGGCCCAGGAGGGTCTGCTGGGCACTGGCCTGGGTTCCCAGCCTGACCCACCTGCTGGGAATCAGGGAGGCTCGGTCGGTGTCTTGTGTTGGGTTTACGAGGACAGGTTCTGGTAGCGGGGGGCTGCAGGGGTGTCCTCTGTGAGGAGAATGCAGCAGCTGCCCCATGTTAGATAAGGGCCGGTTCCAGCAGGCTCCAGAGGGACCCGCTGCTGCCCAGAACTGAGACAAAAAGGATGATGTTTGCGCCTGTGTGAGAGCCCACCTAAGAGAGGGAAAGAAACCTGCTGCACAGCAGCGTCTGGGTCAGGGAGGAGTGAGAAACCTCTCTGCAGCCCCCAAGGTGAGTGCATCAGTTCCCATCCGGCCCCATCGACTTGCGCACATCCAAGCTCCGTAGCAGGTCGCCGACCATTTCCTCATGGATAGCGAAGGCCACATCCTGCTCCCCATCCCCTTCCACCAGCTCAGGGCACTGGGTATCCAGAGAACAACCGGTATTGCCGCTAAAGACTGAGGCAAAGGCGGCATTAAGCACCTCAGCCTTTTCCTCATCCTGAGTAACTAGGTTTCCCCTCGCATCCAGTAAAGGATGGAGATTCTCCTTAGTCCTCCGTTTCGCGCTGATATATTTGTAAAAGGATTTTTTTGTTGTCTTTAACGGCAGTAGCCAGGTTGAGCTCCAGATGAGCTTTGGCCTTTCTAATTTTCTCCCTGCACAGCCTCGCTACATCCTTGTAGTCCTCCTCAGTGGCCCGCCCTTTTTTCCAAAGATTATAAACCCTCTTTTTTCTGCTAAGCACGAGCCGCAACTCTCTGTTGAGCCAGGCCGGTCTTCTTCCACGCCGGCTCGTCTTTGGGCACGTGGGGACGGACCGCTCCTGTGCCATCACGATTTCCTTCTTGAGGAGCGCCCAGCCTTCCTGGACTCCTCTGCCCTTCAGAACCGCCTCCCAAGGGACTCGGCCAACCAGCGTCCTGAGCAGCTCAAAGTCAGCCCTCCGGAAGTCCAATACAGCAGTTTTACTGGTCCCCTTCCTGGCCTCGCCAAGAATAGAGAACTCTACCATTTCGTGGTCACTCTGCCCAAGACAGCTTCCGACCACCACATCTCCCACCAGTCCTTCTCTGTTTGTGAAGAGAAGGTCTAGCGGGGCACCACCCCTGGTAGGTTCACTGACCAGCTGCGTCAGGAAGCTAACTCCCAAGCTCTCCAGAAACCTCCTAGACTGCTTTCTCTGTGCCGTGTTGTGTTTCCAGGATACGTCCGGGAAGTTGAAGTCCCCCACAAGGACAAGCGCCGACGATTTTGCAACTTCTGTCAGTTGCCTATAAAACTCCTCATCCGTCTCCTCAGATCCGAGCCAGCTCCAGCCAACTCCAGAAGGGCCACGACGCTTGCCAGAGCTGAGCCAATAAGCGATGTTGTTTGCACCTCCGGGAGAGCAGATTTAAGAAGGGGGAAATACTGCTGTGCAACAGAAGCTGGAAGAGCAAGGAGAGAGAACCAGCCCTGCAGCCCCCAAGGTGAGTGCAGCAGGAGGCAGGAGGTGCTCCAGGCTCACAGCAGCAGTTCCCCTGCGGCCTGGGGAGAGGCCCCTGGTGGAGCAGGCTGTCCCCCTGCAGCCCACGGGTCCCACACGGAGCAGATCTCCACGCTGCAGCCCTTGGAGGAGCCCCCGGTGGAGCAGGTGGATGTGGCCTGGAGGAGGCCGCGGCCTGTGGAGAGCCCCCGCAGGAGCAGGCCCGGCCTGGACTGGAACAGGCTCTGCTGAGCCTCTTTTGCCCGTGACGATCATTGTGGAGTGATCTCCCTGTCCTTCTCTCAGCCCTTGAGCCCCTTCCATCCTATTTTCTCCCCTTTCCGTTTGAGGAGGGGCAGGGAGAGAGCGGTTGAGGTGGAGCTCAGCTGCCCAGCTGAGGAAAAACACCACACCTGCTGTTCTCCGACCCTCAGCAACCCCACAGCATCTTCCTGGAAGGGATCCCTTTCCTTCACGCCTGACAGGCGCCGCCTCCAGAGGCTTGTGCCCCGTTTCCGATCGCTTTCTCAGTGCCCCCTTCCCCAGAGAAGGATCCCAGCTGCTTGGCTTCCCTGCCCTCCGATTCCAGGCTCCCGGAGCTGTTATCCCAGCATCGCAGCAGCCAGGTGACAATGTGCTCGCCTGCACGACAGCTGAAATCTTGTCCCATGTCTCGCAGCTCGCCCAGGGATGGGGATCACCTGCCTACTGCTGCTTTTCTCTCTTTTCTATTTTATAACAGCCTCCTGTTCCCTGGGATGGCCCAACATTGGGGTCGCCTGCCTCGCCTTCCTATTGCTCCTTCCCCTTCTTCGGAGGACTTTCTTCCCTGCCTAAACGAGATGACTTCTGCATCCATTCCTTCATCTTGTGTGTATTGGCGACTGATACAGCAACGGGGTAGTCCCCGGAGCCAGCTGTAGGGCCTGTCCCAGGGTTGGAGTGGCTGCAGGGAACATCACAAGGGTTGGAGGGGCTGCAGGTAACTTCACAGGGGTTGCAGGCGCTGCAGGTAAAATCACAGTTGTTGGAGGGGCTGTAGGTAAAATCACAGCGGTTGCAGGGGCTGCAGGTAAAATCACAGCGGTTGCAGGGGCTGCAGGGTGCGTCACAGGTTTGCATCAGATCAACCAAAAGAAATTACGTCAGCTAGGGTCAACGTTTTACGCATTCTTCTAGTTATATCTGCATGGCCCTGTTGGAAGGAGCCCAGATCAGAGCATTTCTTGTTGTGGACTTCAGGCTCCTGTCCAGGTTAAGCTGTGCAGGTCGTTATTCATGCAAGGACATAGAGAGGTGGAGGATGGACGGGAGTCGTGGAGGTGGGAGCCCCTTTCTTGGAGATGATATGTGCCCATCCATGTGGGGAGGAATTACCTCGGCCTAATAAGTACAAGGTGTTTTCACACTTTGTGTGTTCCTTCAAGGCCTCCACCAAAGGTGTCAAGGTGAATATCAAACAGACCTGAAGAGACCCAGGAACTGGGCTAAGGAGGCAGCTGCTATAGGAACAGAGTGGCTCATGGTGGATAATATTGAATGATATGTCACATTCACAAACTCACTGCGCTGAGGCAGTGTCTCAAAGGAGGCATTAAAGCAAACCCAAGGAACAGAGAGTGAGCTGAGGCTGGGAGCTGACCTCCTGCTGCCAGCTGGTGTCAGGGCACGTGCACAGAAATGCACGTTGCATCTGTGAATTCTGGGGATCATGCACAGATTTCCTGTGTGTTAGCATGCTTGTGCTTGTGGCTGTGCTTACAGCCATGAGGGACACACAGGGCCGTATTAGTGCTTTTCCTGGCTTTGCTTCCCTGACACGTGATATGCTAGAAAGCATGTGGCCCAATATTATGTACTTTAGCAGGGAAGTGTGATTTTCACACACAAACATAAGTAATGTCCTCAGCTGCAAGCAGATCTCTGCCACCAAAGCACAGTGTTCCTGGGGTAGCTCTTTTCCATTTGATGCATACAAAGCAGAACAAAAACGCTGATGAAGTCACCAAAGCATAGTGACTAGATTTCCAGGGGCAGTGATTTCCTTCGTATCAGGGCAGACACAGATCCCTTTTGCTCATTTTGGAAATTATGTCCAAATCTCGGGGGTCAGAGCGATGGAGGATGTCGACTTCTAATAATTCCTACAGGCTTTGTCTTCCACCATGGAGAACCGTCTTTATGTGATGCAAGTTCCCACTGAAGGGGAATTCCTGCAGATTGTAAGGCTCTAGTCCATATGAGCTGGCCCCAGATACCACGGGTAGGTCCACATCCCAGACAGAGCAGAGCAGCATACATAGCTGCAACAGGCTTGAATAAGGACGCTGGTCGGTGGATAGTAGGACTGTTGCTTGGTAGTTTTAAGCCGCTGGGCAGCTGAACACCACCATAGCCACTCTCTCACTCCCCCTCCTCAAAGGAAAAGGGGAAAAAAATATGATGAAAAGGGCTCAAGGAATTGTGATAAGGACAGGGAGATCACTCAACAATTATCGTCCTGGACAAAACACACGCAGCACAGGGAGATTAATATAATTTGTTGCCTATCACTAGCAGACTACAATAGTGAAAAATTAAAAGCAAACTTAAAACCCCTTTTACCTCCTATCCACCCTGCTCTACCTCCTCCTGCCGAGTGTTGCAGGGGAATGGGGGATGTGGGCTGTGGTCAGTCCCTAACACTTCATCACCTGCTGCTCCTCCACGGTCCCTCTCTGCCCCTGTTCCACGTGGGGTCCCTCCCACGGGATGCCGTCCTTCCCGAAATGAGCCTGCGGGGGCTGCTTACAGGCCACCATTCTTGAGGAACTGTTCCGATATGGGTCTGTACCACAGGGTCCGTCCGTCAGGAGCAAACTGCTCCAACCTGGGTCCCCCACGGGTGGCAGCTCCCCCCAGGCCCCCTGCTCCTGCGTGGGCTCCTCTCCATGGCTGCAGCTCTGGCCTGGGGCCTGCTCCTGCGGGGGCTCTCCACAGGCCGCGGCCTCCTCCAGGCCACATCCACCTGCTCCACCGGGGGCTCCTCCACGGGCTGCAGCGTGGAGATCTGCTCCGTGTGGGACCCGTGGGCTGCAGGGGGACAGCCTGCTCCACCAGGGGCCTCTCCCCAGGCCGCAGGGGAACTGCTGCTGTGAGCCTGGAGCACCTCCTGCCTCCTGCTGCACTCACCTTGGGGGCTGCAGGGCTGGTTCTCTCTCCTCGCTCTTCCAGCTTCTGTTGCACAGCAGTATTTCCCCCTTCTTAAATCTGCTCTCCCAGAGGTGCAAACAGCATCGCTTATAGGCTCAGCTCTGGCAAGCGCCGTGGCCCTTCTGGAGTTGGCTGGAGCTGGCTCTGATCTGACACGGGCAGCTTCCGCACTGTTCTCACAGAGGCCACGCCTGCAGCCCCCTGCTCCCAATCCCTATGCAGTAATTACAAAGCCTCTGTGCTTTGGGCTGTCGTGATCCTTCTGCAAGTGCAGGGTAGGCGCAAGGTTGCTTTGCATTTCCAAAAGGAGTAAGAAAGCCTCCAACCCCACTGGACCTCAGCCACTTGCAGGTTTCAAGCAACACTCCCCACTTTCAGTTATCTCCCTCCCATGCACGCAGTGGAAGCAAGGTTGAGCAAACACCTGTTTTGAAAATGTTTATATCAATGAAGAATAAAAGAATTCTACTACCCCCAATCTCTCTGTGCATCCAAGGCAAAAATCGTGCATTGTTCTGCCTCAACACTGTTTTCAGACCAAATTTGTCAAGTCATCTAGCAGAGGATTTCTCTCTTGTTCACTCACTAGCTTATTAGAGCACCAGTTTTCATAGGTGATAGAGCAAATTCCTCAACTGTCTGAAGGGACTTGATCCCAGAAAACTTCAAAACTGCAGATGACTCATGATTTTCTGGTGAAGCATCTATTAAATTAGAGCTGTTCCCCTTAGGGCACAGTGAGACAATGTGAGAAGAACCCTGTATCGCACTGATTGAGGCTTTATAACTCTGCAGAATTGTCAGCCAACAATAAATGGAAAGTGCAGGAGGAATGTTCTTTCTTCCTCCTTGCCCTGCCATACGTTAGCGGACAGCTTGTGGTGGGGTATAGGTTCAGAGCCTCGCAGAAGAAGGATTTGAACCCAGGCTCTCCACAGTCTGCACCACTGCCTTCCTGAGGGCTTTTGACTCTTTTTTGTTTGTTTGTTTGTTTGTTTGTTTGTTTGTTTTGTTTTGTTTTTGCTTTTGTGGATGGTGTCTAAGTCTGGGGGAAAAAGAACCAACTGTGGGAGGAGGGAATGCTACTCCTGTCTGTGACAGTGATGATTTCCGGACAGTGGTAGCAACAGAGCTTCTGCAGGGAAGAGAAAATTACAGGCAGTCTCTGTTGCTATTCCACGTACTGTGAGTACTGTGTGCAGTTTTGGGCACCACAGTATGAGAAAAAGATATAAAACTGTTAGAGAGTGTCCAAAGAAGGGCAACAAACAGGAGGGTCTCTTTTAACAGGTGTATTGAGATTTGTGGCAAGGTTTTGGTAGCAAGGTCAGGGGCTGCACTGTGCTGGACACAGCAACAGATGCACCATAGGCCAAACTCAGACAACAAGCCAAGGTGTGTTGCCTCTAAGAATGCACAGAAAATATTGGATGGAGAGAGCTGGAGAGAACAAAAAGAATGAGGAACAACAGAGGGAACATCAAAGTCATAGGAGGAGGAGAAGTAGATGCTCCATGGTGGAGCAGATATTCTTTGAAACCTGTGGAGGATCCATGCCAGAACAGATGAATATTCCTGACAGGGTCTGCAGCCTGTGGAGGACCCACACTGGAGCAAAGTAGAAACGAGAAGAAAGGATAGGCAGAGAAGAACTGCTGCACATTAACCACAGCCTCCTCCTGTGCTGCCCATTTCCCCAGTGAATGGACTGAGCGAGATCAGCAGGTGGAAGACAGGTGCTTGGAGTGAAGTTGAGCCCAGTAGAGGAGGAGAAGTGTTTGTTACCCCTATGTGGTTTGATGTTTGTCCTTTTGCTTCCCAACACCTGAACTAGTAATTAAATTTATACAAATTAATTGGCATGAAATTAATTTCCTCAAGTTAAGAGAGATTTTTCCACAACAATCATTGATAAGCAATATCCCTGTCTTTATCAAAGCCCATGAGCTTTCTCGTTCCTTTTTTTTCCCCGATTTTATCCCCTGCCCTGCTGAGGTGGGCAGGAAGTGAGCAGGTTACATTACATCCAACAGAAGCTCTAACACATTTTTCATTGGAGAAGTAGACTTTGAAATGCCAAACACCTTTACATCTCTAAATATTATTTAGATACCACATGTTGTTAATTTTTACAATAATATTGCATGTTGTTAATTCTTCTAACATCTAGGCTATACATTCAAAATGAGTTATCTAATAAAGTCTATTTATTAAAAAATATATAAAAAACATATAACACATATTGTGTTATAAAGCACACAATTCCCTACCAATGACAACAAAAAAAATCGTCTAATTGAGCATGCAGTTTTCATTAACCTGTTTTTTTTCCAAATACACAACAACACATACACATGTACGTGATGTTGGTTTTTTTTTTTTCATCATTTCTCACTGAAGCAATACTCATCCCGTATTGGATCTGTGTCATTACTCTAAGTTTTGTTTCTAATGTACTTGAAAAACTTCTTAACTCTACTGATTGCAACAGCGGATTTTTTCCTAGTGATCTTAACTCCATTTATCAATTACTTATTCCCTTAAATTCCTGCTTTTAAGAGATCATTAGGTATTCACCATCTCTCACTATAATTTATAGCTTTTCTTTTCTTTTTCAATAGTTCAGCCCTAGTCAACTCGGAGTTGGGGAGCAGCAGCTTCTATGGAGATAGTATGCTGAAAAAAAAAAAAAAAAAAAAGATGAGGGAAAAGGAATGTGGGACAGAGAGATGGGGCAAGGGGGGTGGTTTGACCAGAATACCTTGAGGGTCTGGGAAGAGAAGAAATGGATGGGTGCTTAAGAGGTGAGATCGCTCTTGGCAGCATCACAGCCTGCATACTGAAGAATTGTGACAAGCAGTTTAGAAATGTGAGTTATTGGTGGTCTTCTGTTGATCTGCAGCTGTGCTCCATGGCTATAGCTGTAATTTCAGCAGTTTGCTGTGTAAGCCGCATGTTGCCACTTCATTGATCAAGGCAATGCTGTTCAGTTGCAGGGAAGAGGGGCAAGACACAGGGAAGAAACAGAGGGAATGGAGAAAGCTGTACAGTCTGGATATGCACAAGTAGCAATAAAATCAGTGCTGGACAGAAAGAGAGAAGACAGACAGACAGACAGACAGACAGAAAAAGAAAGAAAGAAAGAAAGAAAGAAAGAAAGAAAGAAAGAAAGAAAGAAAGAAAGAAAGAAAGAAAGAAAGAAAGAAAGAAAGAAAGAAAGAAAGAAAGAAAAAGAAAGAAAGAAAGAAAGAAAAAGAAAGAAAGAAAGAAAGAAAAAGAAAGAAAGAAGAGAAAGAAAGAAAAATAGAAAACCCCACACTCATAAAAATGAGAAACATCCAGGCATAAAAGGACATAAAACAAAGACAACTGTCATGATGTGGTATGATAGGATCTAGGAGAAAGCAGAAATCCAGCAATGCTGTCTTTCCTACTCCTCAAAACCAATTCAGTTGACAACTATGGATGCTTCCAGCTGGAAAAAAATGGAAGAATGAAGTGGAGGACTCCTTGCCATCGCTGTGTTTCTGGAGCGCACCTCTACCTTTCTGCCCAACAGGGGGTGGTTCTTGGGAGATAATTGCAGAATGTGAAAAAACATGACCAAAACCAGAGGACCCATCTCCACAACTGCATGATAAAGATAAAAGACATCTCTAGATGCATCTCTAGAGCTCCAATTCACTATGTCCCACTACTGGAAGTTATTTTTATGCTTTGTTTTTAAGGCCACTGGCTGCCTCCTCCCTTATGCTCCCCATTCCCCCTGTTGTCCTGTCTTCTTTCTCCTGCATTGCTTCCTTTCCTTGGTGGACCTTGATGAGATCTTTGATATTGTGTTGTATATATATGTGCGAAGGCAGTATGTCTCTTATTCTTTTACACTGCTGACTGCTACCCCATATACCTCTGCAAGTTTTCTTACAAGGGATTAAGAGAGAAAGGCCTGTGCCTGGCAGAGGGAGCAGTGAATGATGATCTAGCAAAGCAGTCTATCACAGACAGACGACACTGGCCCAGAAATCCTGCTTGAAAATTTGGTGTACATGAAACTGAGACAGAAATTGGAACTTTCGACCAAACGCTGTAGGTTAGAAGTTGTTTTAGCTGAACGTACTGGGCACATATTTGAACGCAAAAGGTAAGGTATTGTTTTGTTCCTGTAAGATCTGAGTGTTTCACACAGCACTCCAATATCCTCTCTTAAGTAGGGGAGGCAACCATAAAATGCGGAAGCTGGCAGATGCACAGGATGTGAGGTACTATCAGTAGAGAATTTGTTCCTAATATATATTCTAAATCTAACTTTTCAGTTTAAAGCGGTTACTCCTTGTCCTGTCGCTCCAGGCCCTGATAAAGACTCCCTCCCCAGCTTTCCTACAGGTTGCCTTTCAGTACAGGAAGGCTCTCCCTGGTGTCGCAGTAAGCTCACCTGTTACCCAGGGGTCACAGTTATTTCCTGTGATAGGAATAATGACCAGGGTTAATCTATTGCAGGTGATTTCATACAATTATAGAAAAGCTTTTGTTGGAAAGCACCTTAGAGGTCTCCAGATCACCCCCGTACTTCAAGCAGGGCCATTTTTAAAGCCGTGTCATATTGCTCAGGGGCTTGTACAGTCAAATTTTGAATGACCCCAGCAAGAGACCCTACAGTCTCACTGTGTGCCTTTGCCAGTGCCTAGGCAGAGTGTGCTTCCCCTGCTGGTCCTGGTGAGATGAACTGATACAAGTTTTGAGAAAACAGAAGTTTATGCTACTGCATGAAGTACCCTTTGTAACATTTTTTTTTTTTTTTAACCTTTACCGTTTCATATCTGAAATTTGAAATTCATCAGGGAACTCAGCCTGGCACACAGTAAAACTGATGGCGGATACTTCACAATATTATTCGAATTTCACGTAAATAGAACAGACTAGCAACTTACTTAGGAGAAGTAATACAATTTTAGAAATATTCAAAACCAAAGGCATTCCAAACTAAGTTTAAGTTCAGAGGAAATCCAAAGGAAAAACTAATTTTGAAACTAATAATCAGAGAACATAATCTTCTACAAACGATAGATTTTCCTCCTGCATTGGGTAATTTTGATCTGTCTTTAATGATCATCTCGACATGGCTTTGACACTGAGTATTTTGCTTTGCCACTGCATTAAGTCTTCTTCTCATGTGTGGTAAATGTCCTGCTCTCATGGGATGGGCCTAGGAGACATACGCACTGTGTCTCATGATGCTTGGATATCATCTTAAATCTGTGAGAAGAGGAAAGGTCTCACTGCTTCCTGAACAGGGAATTGGATGTCTGCAGTTGAGAACCCTCTGTCTAATCTAGAAACGTGAAGGAAGGAGTTTGCTGGATTGCAAGTGACAGTGAAGAAAGCCACAGATGACATATCAAACTGATTAAAATGTTATTTAGCTCAGGGCATGGCTAATGATGTGGAGCTGGAATAGTTTGACAATTGTAATTACACTCACTATCATTGTTATTTGTTTACAGGATGGTAATGCCTAAAGGTCCCGCTGGAGCCTGAAACAAGGTTGTGCTGGGTGCTGCACGTGCATATATCAGTGGCGATTTGAGAGCTAGTGATACAAACAGACAAAACAGAGATTGAAAGGAGAAACAGAGGGATAGAGATAAGAAGATCTCCCTGCAGGTCATTTAGGGGAACCAGCCATGAGTGCAGTGCATCCAGGTCTCCAGTGCTCTGCTGGCCCAGCCAGATGAATGGAAAACATTGCAGCTTTGGAAAAATAGTGTTTCTTCTAATTCTTTGGCCACAGTTTTGATGTTTTAGGACTGCTTTTTTTTTTTTTTTTTTTCTTTTCCCCATTTGTGCTAGAAAAGGTGAACTTTTCAAATACCTATTCTGAATTAAAATATCGTTTTCATTGTTATGTTTCTGTTTTGTTGGCACTATTCATAATGACTTCTACCCTTCGGTGGAAGCAAAAGCTTATCATACCATAAAATTGGAAAGATCACAGAAAACTTCAGAGCTTTTGAAGAAAGGTGAGGAAAATCCATTCCCTGCTCTAGGCAGAGAGAGTGGCTGATTTCCAGAAAGGTAAATGGGCAGGATAAGGCCGCTTCATGTTCACTGATGGCCGGTTGTATGGACTGTGAAGATAATGGACTACCAGCACAAGAGACGGTGCCAATAATCTAATCCAATACGATCTATTTCAAGTGGTGGAGACCTGATACTCTATGACAATGTGAGGAAGACCTAACTGTCAGGCAAACTTTAAGATGATCATGTTCAGGATCTAAAACTGTTATGATAAGTGTCAACACAGGAAGGGTGAAACAAAGGCATGAATGTCATACAAGGACCGATAAATCTCAGGAAGGCTGGAAACCAAGGCAAATGGACGGAATAAGATGGTGCTTTGTGTTAGCAAGAAGCAGAGGATAGAGAAATTAAATGTTATGGGTCAGCAAAAGAGTGGTTTTGTGCAAATCACTGCTAAAGATAGACAGCCTTGCTAGCCCGCTCTTTGCTCTTAGCTCCAGTCTAATAGTGAATTATCTCTGTACAGTTATCAGACACGTAAACAATAATGGGAATTATGGGAGACTTTAACTTCCCAGCAAAAGATTGAAAGATAATTACCACTTATGTTCATACAGGTATACTATGTGATGGCTTTCTTCCCAAAAGTGAAAAAATACAAGACCGTTTTAGACTTGGCTCCTGTATGGGTTTAAATGTAGTAAAATTTGAATAAAGTGTGATCATGAGCTGACTTTTCTCATTTTACATTTCAAGACAGACAAAACCAGGTTTAGAATGAAGGTTCTGAGGCTTAGAAATGCAAACCTTGAAATCTAAGGAAATGAATAATTGAGTCTGACTAAGCAGCTCTGGGACTTGAGTGCAGAGAAGGCATAGTTAAAATTCAAAATTCAAAGAGGAAAAAAGCGATGAGAAAAGGTATGTTTCAGAGGTGAAAAACTGCAGAAATAAAGTAAGAATGACCAAAAACCTCCTTCACATAGGAAATTAAACAATAATAGTAAGTGGTACTTAAGCCACAGAAACCAGGGGGAAGAAAGAGAACAAATTAGGACAGTTGCACACTCGAGGCAAAAATAGGTCAAAAGTTACTGATGTCTGAAATGCTGCAAATCTGATTTCCTGCATCTAACAGCAACAACAATGTGATGTTAAGGGCAGTGACAGGACTCCCATTGAAAAGGAGGGTAGGGCACTAGGCGCAACATCATCTGGGGTGAAACAAAAATCTATAGTGATTCAAGTGAAAAATGAAAAGCTGATATCTACCTAGCCTGTTAACAGCATTGGCACGCAGAACAACAAGTCAAGTAGGAAAAATGCATAACAATTGTGCAAATCGGGGATAGTCCCCAGAATGGGAGAGTAACAAATATACTTCTGTCCAGAAGAGGGTAAAGAGTCATCCAGACAAGTGTGGGCCTGTTAGTTTGACATCAACACCGTGCAAAGTTTTGTAGCAAGAACAGATAAGACCAGGGAAGTAGGGGGTAATGTGTAATTTACAAGATAATTTATCAGAGCTAAATTGTTTCCAGACAATTTAGTAGCTTTCCTTTGTAGGACCAGTTCTTCCCTACACAGGGGATGAACTCCATCTATTTCACTTTCTGTGAGCTTCTGATACATTATCTACGGATTTGGGCTTTGGGGCTGCAAGTGAATAAAGGGAATTTGCAATTGTTCACACTGAAGAGGGAATTACCAGCAAAGGCGTGGTTACCTATGGTAATTCTCAGAGACAGTTCTGAAACTGCAGCTGCTAAGGAGGCAAAGACTCATGGAGAAATGCAGGCTGGAAGGGACCTCTGAAAACCCAACCTCCTATTCAGGGCAGAGCTGACTTCAAAGTTAGATATGTTCGGTATGGACATGGTGGCTGAAGATTAAAAATTACACAGGAGCTTTGAGATTTGCAGGGGACATAAGGTTGGGAAGTACTACCAAGCCTGACAGAAGGCTATCGCTTGTGATTGAAATGGTTCAGGTGAAGTGACAGGTGATAATACAAAGCAGAGCCATTCTCAGAGATTCTCAAAAAAGGGTGATTTTTTGTCATGTTTGCTATATGGTAGTCAGGAGTTTAAAACAAACAAACAAACAAACAAAATGACAACAAAACCTCACGTTCATGCACTGTTAGCACAAGGAGGACTGAAAAAGTTAAGTGGTTATATAGTGTGTATGGCTATTCATTTTTTTTCCCCTCCAGTATGAATACACTGGACAAGGCAGCCCTGACACTCATTTGAGACATGAGGCACAGTTCTGCCACTTGTATTCACATTGAACTTAGGAGGAAGAGTTCACAAGACAGAAGGAACAAGTTGCCTATTGCCTGGAAGGGAATGAAAGGACATCATTCTGCCCAGCCAGATGCCAGTTGAGAGAAGAATATGTTGTCTCTACGTAAATGAATTTCTTGAGTAAATATCAAGGAGAAATAGGAAATGTGTAAGTTGGGAGACACATCTGAAATGATGACTGCAGTTGGCTTATGAGCAAGTTTGGACGGGAAATTGGTAGAAACTTCCCATTTTAAGAATAAAGTGCACCATAGATATGAAGTCAGCATTCACCTAAACAGTAATGGCCAACTCAAATCCCCCACAAGAAAGCAGTGGACAAACCAGAACACTAACAAACATGTTGGGGTCTAGAGTCAAACAGATATACCTAACTTTATTATACCTCAGCATCTGAGGGATTGCTTTTAGAGGCTGAGGGCTTGTACCCCATTTCCAATCACTTTCTCTGTGCCCCCTTCCCCAGAGAAGGAAGCTGCTTGGCTTCACTGCCCTCTGATTCAGCTGCCCGCTGAGGCTGCCCGCTCCTCAGCACCTCTAAGCAGCAGCACCTTCACGTCTCCTCCTGCACCAGCAGCACATCAGCGTCTCTTGTTCCAGCAGCAGGACATCGGCGTCTCCCATTGCACCATGCAGACCTCCACGCCTCGAGTGCCACCAGCAGTACTCAATGCGAGCTGGACGCTCAGGGCACTTATGGCCACCCACCTTTGTGAGGTCAAAGGCTGACAGTGACTCTCTGCTGACCTCACACGGCTCTCGGGCGCCCCGATGGCAGAGGTTACGGCGCTAAGCTGACTGCCAGGAGAAAAGGCTGACATGGAGTGGCTGCTCCACCATGCCAGGAGCAAGGTCTGCTGGAATGGGGGTTCGGAGGGGAGCTCGGCCTTCGGCCTGGGAACTGTGCCTGGGAGCCAGGGACGTCCTTGGTGTGCAGCTGGACACCTGGGCCTGAGAAAGCAAGGTTTCTTTAGAGAGAATTGGAAGCATCGTCACCTAGTGGCTGTGTCAGGGGGACGAGAGAAATGCACAGCATCTCTTGGTTCCCTGAAGTGCACGTGTCCTACGCCCTTGGATGTCTCCATGATAGAAAAAGGGACTGATTTTTACCCAAAACAGAGCTCCTTTCTCTCGGGAGCTTCTCATGCTGCGTGTCCTCCTCTCTTTCTTGTATTTGGCTATGACTTTAGGCTTGTTCTTGCTACTCCTTAAGCAGACTGAAGCTTCCTGGGAACATCACGTTAACTGATTTTCACTACCTCTAAGTGCCTTTCCTCCACTTCTCATCTAATTAATTAGTGCTATCCTCTTCACGCCTGCTACAGAGGTATCTTTCCTACCTGGTACAATCTAGAAGAGCTTAGCAGCATCCATACGTCTCTTTCCTTTAGTCGTCACAGTTACTTGCTCGAGGTAATTTGTGTTGAGCAGTAATCAACAGGAAGTGTCACCAAGCCAAGGCTGCATTTGCTTGTGCCTTATGGAATCCCTGCAGCTGTGTCCCCTCCCAGCTTCCTGTGTGCCCCAAGCATCCTCGCTTGCAGGGCAGTAGAAGATGCAGAAAAGTCCTGGCCTTAGTGGAAGCACTGCCCTGCAAGAGCTAAGACATCCCTCTTAGCAGCACGCTGTAGCCCCAAAATCCCAAAAAACGACACATGCCAGCTACTGGGAAGGAAATGAACTCTGTCATTGTGATATACCCGCTCAAGGCCCTGCTCTTTGGCCCAGGTGTCTACGAGGCGGTTTTGGAAATGAATCCTGTTGCGTGACTCCGTTCTTTCTGGGTGCTACGTGCCCATAAAGCTTGCTTTTCAAGGCCCAGGACGGTCTGCCAGGCACTGGCCTGGGTTCCCAGCCTGACCCACCTGCTGGGAATCAGGGAGGCTCGGTCGGTGTCTTGTGTTGGGTTTACGAGGACAGGTTCTGGTAGCGGGGGGCTGCAGGGGTGTCCTCTGTGAGGAGAATGCAGCAGCTGCCCCATGTTAGATAAGGGCCGGTTCCAGGAGGCTCCAGAGGGACCCGCTGCTGCCCAGAACTGAGACAAAACGGATGATGTTTGCGCCTGTGTGAGAGCCCATCTAAGAAAGGGAAAGAAACCTGCTGCACAGCAGCGTCTGGGTCAGGGAGGAGTGAGAAACCTCTCTGCAGCCCCCAAGGTGAGTGCAGCAGGAGGCAGGAGGTGCTCCAGGCTCACAGCAGCAGTTCCCCTGCGGCCTGGGGAGAGGCCCCTGGTGGAGCAGGCTGTCCCCCTGCAGCCCACGGGTCCCACACGGAGCAGATCTCCACGCTGCAGCCCGTGGAGGAGCCCCCGCTGGAGCAGGTGGATGTGGCCTGGAGGAGGCCGCGGCCTGTGGAGAGCCCCCGCAGGAGCAGGCCCGGCCTGGACTGGAACAGGCTCTGCTGAGCCTCTTTTGCCCGTGACGATCATTGTGGAGTGATCTCCCTGTCCTTCTCTCAGCCCTTGAGCCCCTTCCATCCTATTTTCTCCCCTTTCCGTTTGAGGAGGGGCAGGGAGAGAGCGGTTGAGGTGGAGCTCAGCTGCCCAGCTGAGGAAAAACACCACACCTGCTGTTCTTCGACCCTCAGCAACCCCACAGCATCTTCCTGGAAGGGATCCCTTTCCTTCACGCCTGACAGGCGCCGCCTCCAGAGGCTTGTGCCCCGTTTCCGATCGCTTTCTCAGTGCCCCCTTCCCCAGAGAAGGATCCCAGCTGCTTGGCTTCCCTGCCCTCCGATTCCAGGCTCCCGGAGCTGTTATCCCAGCATCGCAGCAGCCAGGTGACAATGTGCTCGCCTGCATGACAGCTGAAATCTTGTCCCATGTCTCGCAGCTCGCCCAGGGATGGGGATCACCTGCCTACTGCTGCTTTTCTCTCTTTTCTATTTTATAACAGCCTCCTCTTCCCTGGGATGGCCCTACATTGGGGTCGCCTGCCTCACCTTCCTATTGCTCCTTCCCCTTCTTCGGAGGACTTTCTTCTCTGCCTAAACGAGATGACTTCTGCATCCATTCCTTCATCTTGTGTGTATTGACGACTGATACGGCAACGGGGTAGTCCCCGGAGCCAGCTGTAGGGCCTGTCCCAGGGTTGGAGTGGCTGCAGGGAACATCACAGTGGTTGGAGGGGCTGCAAGTAAAATCACAGGTGTTGGAGGGGCTGCAGGTAAAATCACAGGGATTGGAAGGGCTGCAGGTAAAATCACAGGGGTTGCAGGGGCTGCAGGTAAAATCACAGGGGTTGCACGGGCTGCAGGTAAAATCACAGTTGTTGGAGGGGCTGCAGGTAAAATTACAGCAGTTGCAGGGGCTGCAGGTAAAATCACAAGTGTTGCAGGGGCTGCAGGGTGCATCACAGGTTTGCATCAGATCAACCAAAAGAAATTACCTCAGCTAGGGTCAACGTTTTACGCATTCTTCTAGTTATATCTGCACGGCCCTTTTGGAAGGAGCCCAAATCAGAGCGTTTCCCGTTGTGGACTTCAGGCTCCTGTCCAGGTTAAGCTGTGCAGGTCGTTATTCATGCAAGGACATAGAGAGGTGGAGGATGGACGGGAGTCGTGGAGGTGGGAGCCCCTTTCTTGGAGATGATATGTGCCCATCCATGTGGGGAGGAATTACCTTGGCCTAATAAGTACAAGGTGTTTTCACACTTTGTGTGTTCCTTCAAGGCCTCCACCAAAGGTGTCAAGGTGAATATCAAACAGACCTGAAGAGACCCAGGAACTGGGCTAAGGAGGCAGTTGCTATAGGAACAGAGTGGCTCATGGTGGATAATATTGAATGATATGTCACATTCACAAACTCACTGCGCTGAGGCAGTGTCTCAAAGGAGGCATTAAAGCAAACCCAAGGAACAGAGAGTGAGCTGAGGCTGGGAGCTGACCTCCTGCTGCCAGCTGGTGTCAGGGCACGTGCACAGAAATGCACGTTGCATCTGTGAATTCTGGGGATCATGCACAGATTTCCTGTGTGTTAGCATGCTTGTGCTTGTGGCTGTGCTTATAGCCATGAGGGACACATAGGGCTGTATTAGTGCTTTTCCTGGGTTTGCTTCCCTGACAGGTGATATGCTAGAAAGCATGTGGCCCAATATTATGTACTTTAGCAGGAAAGTGTGATTTTCACACACAAACATAAGTAATGTCCTCAGCTGCAAGCAGATCTCTGCCACCAAAGCACAGTGTTCCTGGGGTAGCTCTTTTCCATTTGATGCATACAAAGCAGAACAAAAACGCTGATGAAGTCACCAAAGCATAGTGACTAGATTTCCAGGGGCAGTGATTTCCTTCGTATCAGGGCAGACACAGATCCCTTTTGCTCATTTTGGAAATTATGTCCAAATCTCGGGGGTCAGAGCGATGGAGGATGTCGACTTCTAATAATTCCTACAGGCTTTGTCTTCCACCATGGAGAACCGTCTTTATGTGATGCAAGTTCCCACTGAAGGGGAATTCCTGCAGATTGTAAGGCTCTAGTCCATATGAGCTGGCCCCAGATACCATGGCTAGGTCCACATCCCAGACAGAGCAGAGCAGCATACATAGCTGCAACAGGCTTGAATAAGGACGCTGGTCGGTGGATAGTAGGACTGTTGCTTGGTAGTTTTAAGCTGCTGGGCAGCTGAACTCCACCATAGCCACTCTCTCACTCCCCCTCCTCAAAGGAAAAGGGGGAAAAAATATGATGAAAAGGGCTCAAGGAATTGTGATAAGGACAGGGAGATCACTCAACAATTATCGTCCTGGACAAAACACACGCAGCACAGGGAGATTAATATAATTTGTTGCCTATCACTAGCAGACTACAATAGTGAAAAATTAAAAGCAAACTTAAAACCCCTTTTACCTCCTATCCACCCTGCTCTACCTCCTCCTGCCGAGTGTTGCAGGGGAATGGGGGATGTGGGCTGTGGTCAGTCCCTAACACTATCACCTAACACAACACCCCTAACACTTCATCACCTGCTGCTCCTCCACGGTCCCTCTCTGCCCCTGTTCCACGCGGGGTCCCTCCCACGGGATGCCGTCCTTCCCGAAATGAGCCTGCGGGGGCTGCTTACAGGCCACCATTCTTGAGGAACTGTTCCGATATGGGTCTGTACCACAGGGTCCGTCCGTCAGGAGCAAACTGCTCCAACCTGGGTCCCCCACGGGTGGCAGCTCCCCCCAGACCCCCTGCTCCTGCGTGGGCTCCTCTCCATGGCTGCAGCTCTGGCCTGGGGCCTGCTCCTGCGGGGGCTCTCCACAGGCCGCGGCCTCCTCCAGGCCACATCCACCTGCTCCACCGGGGGCTCCTCCACGGGCTGCAGCGTGGAGATCTGCTCCGTGTGGGACCCGTGGGCTGCAGGGGGACAGCCTGCTCCACCAGGGGCCTCTCCCCAGGCCGCAGGGGAACTGCTGCTGTGAGCCTGGAGCACCTCCTGCCTCCTGCTGCACTCACCTTGGGGGCTGCAGGGCTGGTTCTCTCTCCTTGCTCTTCCAGCTTCTGTTGCACAGCAGTATTTCCCCCTTCTTAAATCTGCTCTCCCGGAGGTGCAAACAGCATCGCTTATAGGCTCAGCTCTGGCAAGCGTCGTGGCCCTTCTGGAGTTGGCTGGAGCTGGCTCTTATCCGACACGGGCAGCTTCCACACTGTTCTCACAGAGGCCACGCCTGCAGCCCCCTGCTCCCAATCCCTATGCAGTAATTACAAAGCCTCTGTGCTTTGGGCTGTCGTGATCCTTCTGCAAGTGCAGGGTAGGCGCAAGGTTGCTTTGCATTTCCAAAAGGAGTAAGAAAGCCTCCAACCCCACTGGACCTCAGCCACTTGCAGGTTTCAAGCAACACTCCCCACTTTCAGTTATCTCCCTCCCATGCACACAGTGGAAGCAAGGTTGAGCAAACACCTGTTTTGAAAATGTTTATATCAATGAAGAATAAAAGAATTCTACTACCCCCAATCTCTCTGTGCATCCAAGGCAAAAATCGTGCATTGTTCTGCCTCAACACTGTTTTCAGACCAAATTTGTCAAGTCATCTAGCAGAGGATTTCTCTCTTGTTCACTCACTAGCTTATTAGAGCACCAGTTTTCATAGGTGATAGAGCAAATTCCTCAACTGTCTGAAGGGACTTGATCCCAGAAAACTTCAAAACTGCAGATGACTCATGATTTTCTGGTGAAGCATCTATTAAATTAGAGCTGTTCCCCTTAGGGCACAGTGAGACAATGTGAGAAGAACCCTGTATCGCACTGATTGAGGCTTTATAACTCTACAGAATTGTCAGCCAACAATAAATGGAAAGTGCAGGAGAAATGTTCTTTCTTCCTCCTTGCCCTGCCATACGTTAGCGGACAGCTTGTGGTGGGGTATAGGTTCAGAGCCTCGCAGAAGAAGGATTTGAACCCAGGCTCTCCACAGTCTGCACCACTGCCTTCCTGAGGGCTTTTGACTCTTTTTTGTTTGTTTGTTTGTTTGTTTGTTTGTTTGTTTTGTTTTGTTTTTGCTTTTGTGGATGGTGTCTAAGTCTGGGGGAAAAAGAACCAACTGTGGGAGGAGGGAATGCTACTCCTGTCTGTGATAGTGATGATTTCCGGACAGTGGTAGCAACAGAGCTTCTGCAGGGAATTACAGGCAGTCTCTGTTGCTATTCCACGTACTGTGAGTACTGTGTGCAGTTTTGGGCACCACAGTATGAGAAAAAGATATAAAACTGTTCGAGAGTGTCCAAAGAAGGGCAACAAACAGGAGGGTCTCTTTTAACAGGTGTATTGAGATTTGTGGCAAGGTTTTGGTAGCAAGGTCAGGGGCTGCACTGTGCTGGACACAGCAACAGATGCACCATAGGCCAAACTCAGACAACAAGCCAAGGTGTGTTGCCTCTAAGAATGCACAGAAAATATTGGATGGAGAGAGCTGGAGAGAACAAAAAGAATGAGGAACAACAGAGGGAACATCAAGGTCATAGGAGGAGGAGAAGTAGATGCTCCATGGTGGAGCAGATATTCTTTGAAACCTGTGGAGGATCCATGCCAGAACAGATGAATATTCCTGACAGGGTCTGCAGCCTGTGGAGGACCCACACTGGAGCAAAGTAGAAACGAGAAGAAAGGATAGGCAGAGAAGAACTGCTGCATATTAACCACAGCCTCCTCCTGTGCTGCCCATTTCCCCAGTGAATGGACTGAGCGAGATCAGCAGGTGGAAAACAGGTGCTGGGAGTGAAGTTGAGCCCAGAAGAGGAGGAAAAGTGTTACCCCTATGTGGTTTGATGTTTGTCCTTTTGCTTCCCAACACCTGAACTAGTAATTAAATTTATACAAATTAATTGGCATGAAATTAATTTCCTCAAGTTAAGAGAGATTTTTCCACAACAATCATTGATAAGCAATATCCCTGCCTTTATCAAAGCCCATGAGCTTTCTCGTTCCTTTTTTTTCCCCGATTTTATCCCCTGTCCTGCTGAGGTGGGCAGGAAGCGAGCAGGCTACGTTACATCCAACAGAAGCTCTAACACATTTTTCATTGGAGAAGTAGACTTTGAAATGCCAAACACCTTTACATCTCTAAATATTATTTAGATACCACATGTTGTTAATTTTTACAATAATATTGCATGTTGTTAATTCTTCTAACATCTAGGCTATACATTCAAAATGAGTTATCTAATAAAGTCTATTTATTAAAAAATATATAAAAAACATATAACACATATTGTGTTATAAAGCACACAATTCCCTACCAATGACAACAAAAAAAATCATCTAATTGAGCATGCAGTTTTCATTAACCTGTTTTTTTTCCAAATACACAACAACACATACACATGTACGTGATGTTGGTTTCTTTTTTTCATCATTTCTCACTGAAGCAATACCCATCCCGTATTGGATCTGTGTCATTACTCTAAGTTTTGTTTCTAATGTACTTGAAAAACTTCTTAACTCTACTGATTGCAACAGTGGATTTTTTCCTACTGATCTTAACTCCATTTATCAATTACTTATTCCCTTAAATTCCTGCTTTTAAGAGATCATTAGGTATTCACCATCTCTCACTATAATTTATAGCTTTTCTTTTCTTTTTCAATAGTTCAGCCCTAGTCAACTCGGAGTTGGGGAGCAGCAGCTTCTATGGAGATACTATGCTGAAAAAAAAAAAAAAAAAAAGATGAGGGAAAAGGAATGTGGGACAGAGAGATGGGGCAAGGGGGGTGGTTTGACCAGGATACCTTGAGGGTCTGGGAAGAGAAGAAATGGATGGGTGCTTAAGAGGTGAGATCGCTCTTGGCAGCATCACAGCCTGCATACTGAAGAATTGTGACAAGCAGTTTAGAAATGTGAGTTATTGGTGGTCTTCTGTTGATCTGCAGCTGTGCTCCATGGCTATAGCTGTAATTTCAGCAGTTTGCTGTGTAAGCCGCATGTTGCCACTTCATTGATCAAGGCAATGCTGTTCAGTTGCAGGGAAGAGGGGCAAGACACAGGGAAGAAACAGAGGGAATGGAGAAAGCTGTACAGTCTGGATATGCACAAGTAGCAATAAAATCAGTGCTGGACAGAAAGAGAGAAGACAGACAGACAGACAGACAGACAGAAAAAGAAAGAAAGAAAGAAAGAAAGAAAGAAAGAAAGAAAGAAAGAAAGAAAGAAAGAAAGAAAGAAAGAAAGAAAGAAAGAAAGAAAGAAAGAAAGAAAGAAAGAAAAAGAAAGAAAGAAGAGAAAGAAAGAAAAATAGAAAACCCCACACTCATAAAAATGAGAAACATCCAGGCATAAAAGGACATAAAACAAAGACAACTGTCATGATGTGGTATGATAGGATCTAGGAGAAAGCAGAAATCCAGCAATGCTGTCTTTCCTACTCCTCAAAACCAATTCAGTTGACAACTATGAATGCTTCCAGCTGGAAAAAAATGGAAGAATGAAGTGGAGGACTCCTTGCCATCACTGTGTTTCTGGAGCACACCTCTACCTTTCTGCCCAACAGGGGGTTCTTCTTGGGAGATAATTGCAGAATGTGAAAAAACATGACCAAAACCAGAGGACCCATCTCCACAACTGCATGATAAAGATAAAAGACATCTCTAGATGCAGACCTTAGAGCTCCAATTCACTATGTCCCACTATTGGAAGTTATTTTTTATGCTTTGTTTTTAAGGCCACTGGCTGCCTCCTCCCTTATGCTCCCCATTCCCCCTGTTGTCCTGTCTTCTTTCTCCTGCATTGCTTCCTTTCCTTGGTGGACCTTGATGAGATCTTTGATATTGTGTTGTATATATATGTGCGAAGGCAGTATGTCTCTTATTCTTTTACACTGCTGACTGCTACCCCATATACCTCTGCAAGTTTTCTTACAAGGGATTAAGAGAGAAAGGCCTGTGCCTGGCAGAGGGAGCAGTGAATGATGATCTAGCAAAGCAGTCTATCACAGACAGACGACACTGGCCCAGAAATCCTGCTTGAAAATTTGGTGTACATGAAACTGAGACAGAAATTGGAACTTTCAACCAAACGCTGTAGGTTAGAAGTTGTTTTAGCTGAACGTACTGGGCACATATTTGAACGCAAAAGGTAAGGTATTGTTTTGTTCCTGTAAGATCTGAGTGTTTCACACAGCACTCCAATATCCTCTCTTAAGTAGGGGAGGCAACCATAAAATGCAGAAGCTGGCAGATGCACAGGATGTGAGGTACTATCAGTAGAGAATTTGTTCCTAATATATATTCTAAATCTAACTTTTCAGTTTAAAGCGGTTACTCCTTGTCCTGTCGCTCCAGAACCTGATAAAGACTCCCTCCCCAGCTTTCCTACAGGTTGCCTTTCAGTACAGGAAGGCTCTCCCTGGTGTCGCAGTAAGCTCACCTGTTACCCAGGTGTCACAGTTATTTCCTGTGATGGGAATAACGACAAGGGTTAATCTACTGCAGGTGATTTCATACAATTATAGAAAAGCTTTTGTTGGAAAGCACCTTAGAGGTCTCCAGATCACCCCCGTACTTCAAGCAGGGCCATTTTTAAAGCCCTGTCATATTGCTCAGGGGCTTGTACAGTCAAATTTTGAATGACCCCAGCAAGAGACCCTACAGTCTCACTGTGTGCCTTTGCCAGTGCCTAGGCAGAGTGTGCTTCCCCTGCTGGTCCTGGTGAGATGAACTGATACAAGTTTTGAGAAAACAGAAGTTTATGCTACTGCATGAAGTACCCTTTGTAACATTTTTTTTTTTTTAACCTTTACCGTTTCATATCTGAAATTTGAAATTCATCAGGGAACTCAGCCTGGCACACAGTAAAACTGATGGCAGATACTTCACAATATTATTTGAATTTCACGTAAATAGAACAGACTAGCAACTTACTTAGGAGAAGTAATACGATTTCAGAAATATTCAAAACCAAAGGCATTCCAAACTAAGTTTAAGTTCAGAGCAAATCCAAAGGAAAAACTAATTTAGAAACTAATAATCAGAGAACATAATCTTCTACAAACGATAGATTTTCCTCCTGCATTGGGTAATTTTGATCTGTCTTTAATGATCATCTAGACATGGCTTTGACACTGAGTATTTTGCTTTGCCACTGCATTAAGTCTTCTTCTCATGTGTGGTAAATGTCCTGCTCTCATGGGATGGGCCTAGGAGACATACGCACTGTGTCTCATGATGCTTGGCTATCATCTTAAATCTGTGAGAAGAGGAAAGGTCTCGCTGCTTCCTGAACAGGGAATTGGATGTCTGCAGTTGAGAACCCTCTGTCTAATCTAGAAACGTGAAGGAAGGAGTTTGCTGGATTGCAAGTGACAGTGAAGAAAGCCACAGATGACATATCAAACTGATTAAAATGTTATTTAGCTCAGGGCATGGCTAATGATGTGGAGCTGGAATAGTTTGACAATTGTAATTACACTCACTATCATTGTTATTTGTTTACAGGATGGTAATGCCTAAAGGTCCCGCTGGAGCCTGAAACAAGGTTGTGCTGGGTGCTGCACGTGCATATATCAGTGGCGATTTGAGAGCTAGTGATAGAAACAGACAAAACAGAGATTGAAAGGAGAAACAGAGGGATAGAGATAAGAAGATCTCCCTGCAGGTCATTTAGGGGAACCAGCCATGAGTATAGTGCATCCAGGTCTCCAGTGCTCTGCTGGCCCAGCCAGATGAATGGAAAACATTGCAGCTTTGGAAAAATAGTGTTTCTTCTAATTCTTTGGCCACAGTTTTGATGTTTTAGGACTGCTTTTTTTTTTTTTTTTTTTTTTCCTTTTTTTCTTTTCCCCATTTGTGCTAGAAAAGGTGAACTTTTCAAATACCTATTCTGAATTAAAATATCGTTTTCATTGTTATGTTTCTGTTTTGTTGGCACTATTCATAATGACTTCTACCCTTCGGTGGCAGCAAAAGCTTATCATACCATACAATTGGAAAGATCACAGAAAACTTCAGAGCTTTTGAAGATAGGTGAGGAAAATCCATTCCCTGTTCTAGGCAGAGAGAGTGGCTGATTTCCAGAAAGGTAAATGGGCAGGATAAGGCCACTTCATGTTCACTGATGGCCAGTTGTACGGACTGTGAAGATAATGGACTACCAGCACAAGAGACGGTGCCAATAATCTAATCCAATCCAATCTATTTCAAGTGGTAGAGACCTGATACTCTATGACAATGTGAGGAAGACCTAACTGTCAGGCAAACTTTGAGATGATCATGTTCAGGATCTAAAACTGTTATGACAAGTGTCAACACAGGAAGGGTGAAACAAAGGCATGAATGTCATACAAGTACTGATAAATCTCAGGAAGGCTGGAAACCAAGGCAAATGGATGGAATAAGATGGTGCTTTGTGTTAGCAAGAAGCAGAGGATAGAGAAATTAAATGTTATGGGTCAGCAAAAGAGTGGTTTTGTGCAAATCACTGCTAAAGATAGACAGCCTTGCTAGCCTGCTCTTGGCTCTTAGCTCCAGTCTAATAGTGAATTATCTCTGTACAGTTATCAGACACGTAAACAATAATGGGAATTATGGGAGACTTTAACTTCCCAGCAAAAGATTGAAAGATAATTACCACTTATGTTCATCCAGGTATACTATGTGATGGATTTCTTCCCAAAAGTGAAAAAATATAAGACCGTTTTAGACTTGGCTCCTGTATGGGTTTAAATGTAGTAAAATTTGAATAAAGTGTGATCATGAGCTGACTTTTCTCATTTTACATTTCACGACAGACAAAACCAGGTTTAGAATGAAGGTTTTGAGGCTTAGAAATGCAAACTTTGAAATCTAAGGAAATGAATAATTGAGTCTGACTAAGCAGCTCTGGGACTTGAGTGCAGAGAAGGCATAGTTAAAATTCAAAATTCAAACAGGAAAAAAGCGATGAGAAAAGGCATGTTTCAGAGGTTAAAAACTGCAGAAATAAAGTAAGAATGACCAAAAACCTCCTTCACATAGGAAATTAAACAATAATAGTAAGTGGTACTTAAGCCACAGAAACCAGGGGGAACAAAGAGAACAAATTAGGACAGTTGCACGCTTGAGGCAAAAATAGATCAAAAGTTACTGATGTCTCAAATGCTGCAAATCTTATTTCCTGCATCTAACAGCAACAACAATGTGATATTAAGGGCAGTGACAGGACTCCCATTGAAAAGGAGGGTAGGGCACTAGGCGCAACATCATCTGAGGTGAAATAACAATCTATAGTGATTCAAGTGAAAAATGAAAAGCTGATATCTACCTAGCCTATTAACAGCACTGGCACACAGAACAACAAGTCAAGTAGGAAAAATGCATAACAATTGTGCAAATCAGGGATAGTCCCCAGAATGGGAGAGTAACAAATACACCTCTGTCCAGAAGAGGGTAAAGAGTCATCCAGACAAGTGTGGGCCTGTTAGTTTGACATCAACACCATGCAAAGTTTTGGAGCAAGAACAGCTAAGACCAGGGAAGGAGGGGGTAATGTGTAATTTACAAAATAATTTATCAGAGCTAAATTGTTTCCAGATAATTTAATAGCTTTCCTTTCTAGGACCAGTTCTTCCCTACACAGGGGATGAATTACATCTATTTCACTTTCTGTGAGCTTCTGATACATTATCTACGGATACATGAGCTCACATGAGCTTTGAGATTTGCAGGGGACATAAGGTTGGGAAGTACTACCAAGCCTGACAGAAGGCTATCGCTTGTGATTGAAATGGTTCAGGTGAAGTGACAGGTGATAATACAAAGCAGAGCCATTCTCAGAGATTCTCAAAAAAGGGTGTTTTTTTGTCATGTTTGCTATATGGTAGTCAGGAGTTTAAAGCAAGCAAGCAAACAAACAAACAAAAATGACAACAAAACCTCACGTTCATGCACTGTTAGCACAAGGAGGACTGAAAAAGTTAAGTGGTTATATAGTGTGTATGGCTATTCATTTTTTTTTCCCTCCAGTATGAATACACTGGACAAGGCAGCCCTGACACTCATTTGGGACATGAGGCACAGTTCTGCCACTTGTATTCACATTGAACTTAGGAGGAAGAGTTCACAAGACAGAAGGAACAAGTTGCCTATTGCCTGGAAGGGAATGAAAGGACATCATTCTGCCCAGCCAGATGCCAGTTGAGAGAAGAATATATTGTCTCTACGTAAATGAATTTCTTGAGTAAATATCAAGGAGAAATAGGAAATGTGTAAGTTGGGAGACACATCTGAAATGATGACTGCAGTTGGCTTATGAGCAAGTTTGGATGGGAAATTGGTAGAAACTTCCCATTTTAAGAATAAAGTGCACCATAGCTATGAAGTCAGCATCACCTAAACAGTAATGGCCAACTCAAATCCCCCACAAGAAAGCAGTGGACAAACCAGACACTAACAAACATGTTGGGGTCTAGAGTCAAATAGATATACCTAACTTTACTATGCCTAAACATCTGAGGGATTGCTTTTAGAGGCTGAGGGCTTGTACCCCATTTCCAATCACTTTCTCTGTGCCCCCTTCCCCAGAGAAGGAAGCTGCTTGGCTTCCCTGCCCTCTGATTCAGCTGCCCGCTGAGGCTGCCCGCTCCTCAGCACCTGTAAGCAGCAGCACCTTCACGTCTCCTCCTGCACCAGCAGCACATCAGCGTCTCTTGTTCCAGCAGCAGGACATCGGCGTCTCCCATTGCACCATGCAGACCTCCACGCCTCGAGTGCCACCAGCAGTACTCAATGCGAGCTGGACGCTCAGGGCACTTATGGCCACCCACCTTTGTGAGGTCAAAGGCTGACAGTGACTCTCTGCTGACCTCACACGGCTCTCGGGCGCCCCGATGGCAGAGGTTACGGCGCTAAGCTGACTGCCAGGAGAAAAGGCTGGCATGAAATGGCTGCTCCACAATGCCAGGAGCAAGGTCTGCTGGAATGGGGGTTCGGAGGGGAGCTCGGCCTTGGGCCTGGGAACTGTGCCTGGGAGCCAGGGACGTCCTTGGTGTGCAGCTGGACACCTGGGCCTGAGAAAGCAAGGTTTCTTTAGAGAGAATTGGAAGCATCGTCACCTAGTGGCTGTGTCAGGGGGACGAGAGAAATGCACAGCATCTCTTGGTTCCCTGAAGTGCACGTGTCCTACGCCCTTGGATGTCTCCATGATAGAAAAAGGGACTGATTTTTACCCAAAACAGAGCTCCTTTCTCTCGGGAGCTTCTCATGCTGCGTGTCCTCCTCTCTTTCTTGTATTTGGCTATGACTTTAGGCTTGTTCTTGCTACTCCTTAAGCAGACTGAAGCTTCCCCGGAACATCACATTAACTGCTTTTCACTACCTCTAAGTGCCTTTCCTCCGCTTCTCATCTAATTAATTAGTGCTATCCTCTTCACGCCTGCTACAGAGGTATCTTTCCTACCTGGTACAAGCTAGAAGAGCTTAGCAGCATCCATACGTCTCTTTCCTTTAGTCCTCACAGTAGACTTGCTCGAGGTAATTTGTGTTGAGCAGTAATCAAGAGAAAGTGTCACCAAGCCAAGGCTGCATTTGCTTGTGTCTTATGGAATCCCTGCAGCTGTGTCCGCTCCCAGCTTCCTGTGTGCCCCAAGCATCCTCGCTTGCAGGGCAGTAGAAGATGCAGAAAAGTCCTGGCCTTAGTGGAAGCACTGCCCTGCAAGAGCTAAGACATCCCTCTTAGCAGCTCACTGTAGCCCCGAAATCCCAAAAAACGGCACGTGCCAGCTACTGGGAAGGAAATGAACTCTGTCATTGTGATATACCCGCTCAAGGCCCTGCACTTTGGCCCAGGTGTCTGTGAGACGGTTTTGGAAATGAATCCTGTTGTGTGACTCCGTTCTTTCTGGGTGTTACGTGCCCATAAAGCTTGCTTTTCAAGGCCCAGGAGGGTCTGCCGGGCACTGGCCTGGGTTCCCAGCCTGACCCACCTGCTGGGAATCAGGGAGGCTTGGTCGGTGTCTTGTGTTGGGTTTACGAGGACAGGTTCTGGTAGCGGGGGGCTGCAGGGGTGTCCTCTGTGAGGAGAATGCAGCAGCTGCCCCATGTTAGTTAAGGGCCGGTTCCAGGAGGCTCCAGAGGGACCCGCTGCTGCCCAGAACTGAGACAAAAAGGATGATGTTTTGCGCCTGTGTGAGAGCCCACCTAAGAAAGGGAAAGAAACCTGCTGCACAGCAGCGTCTGGGTCAGAGAGGAGTGAGAAACCTCTCTGCAGCCCCCAAGGTGAGTGCAGCAGGAGGCAGGAGGTGCTCCAGGCTCACAGCAGCAGTTCCCCTGCAGCCTGGGGAGAGGCCCCTGGTGGAGCAGGCTGTCCCCCTGCAGCCCACGGGTCCCACACGGAGCAGATCTCCACGCTGCAGCCCGTGGAGGAGCCCCCGGTGGAGCAGGTGGATGTGGCCTGGAGGAGGCCGCGGCCTGTGGAGAGCCCCCGCAGGAGCAGGCCCGGGCTGGACTGGAACAGGCTCTGCTGAGCCTCTTTTGCCCGTGACGATCATTGTGGAGTGATCTCCCTGTCCTTCTCTCAGCCCTTGAGCCCTTTCCATCCTATTTTCTCCCCTTTCCGTTTGAGGAGGGGCAGGGAGAGAGCGGTTGAGGTGGAGCTCAGCTGCCCAGCTGAGGAAAACCACCACGTCTCTCCCTTGCCGCTGCTGCAGCACGGTGGGAGCAGCCAACACCTGCTGTTCTTCGACCCTCAGCAACCCCACAGCATCTTCCTGGAAGGGATCCCTTTCCTTCACGCCTGACAGGCGCCGCCTCCAGAGGCTTGTGCCCCGTTTCCGATCGCTTTCTCAGTGCCCCCTTCCCCAGAGAAGGATCCCAGCTGCTTGGCTTCCCTGCCCTCCGATTCCAGGCTCCCGGAGCTGTTATCCCAGCATCGCAGCAGCCAGGTGACAATGTGCTCGCCTGCATGACAGCTGACATCTTGTCCCATGTCTCGCAGCTCGCCCAGGGATGGGGATCACCTGCTTACTGCTGCTTTTCTCTCTTTTCTATTTTATAACAGCCTCCTCTTCCCTGGGATGGCCCGACATTGGGGTCGCCTGCCTCGCCTTCCTCTTGCTCCTTCCCCTTCTTCGGAGGACTTTCTTCCCTGCCTAAACGAGATGACTTCTGCATCCATTCCTTCATCTTGTGTGTGTATTGGCGACTGATACGGCAACGGGGTAGTCCCCGGAGCCAGCTGTAGGGCCTGTCACAGGGTTGGAGTGGCTGCAGGTAAAATCACGGGGCTTGGAGGGGCTGCAGGTAAAATCACAGGGGTTGCAGGGGCTGCAGGTAAAATCACAGGGGTTGCAGGGGCTGCAGGGTGCGTCGCAGGTTTGCATCAGATCAAGATGCATTTCCCTAGAACCACACATTTCCTCCTGAAGGTGCTGAATAGTATTGAATGGTCTTCAAAATGCATAGAGCAGACCCAGCAAACGTACAGCTGGTGCTCGGAAGTAGTTAACTTTTATTTTGTTGTTGTTAATTTTGTATCATGACAACAGATGCAAATATGTATCTTGAGTTGAGGGCAAAGGTGACCTTGGATCTGAAGCACACAGGCGTTCACTAATGTCCCCCCATCCTGAGTGAATCCAGAACGACTCGGAAGGAAAAATGAAGTACAAAGGAGTGCGTTGTGATAAAGAGAGTTTAATAGGGTAGAAAAGGAAGAGAACCTAAAAAAATGCCATCCTGTACAACACAGTCAATAAAGTAAATTTAATAAATAAAATTAATAAATATAATAAATAAAATAAATAAATAAAATTAATAAAATAATAAATAAAAATGAAACCAATTTGTCCTATTCTAATGAATTCCTATCCCCATCGTGACTTCCCATCCCACTGATCAATTCCTATCCCAACAACCTCCCGTGTCTGATCCCAAGGCTGAATTCCCAACTCCCATCACCCTCCCATCCACCCAGCCGTCCACCCATTTTCTCCCGTCCGTGCTGGCCATGCCCACATCCATGCACGGACTGAGCATGGGCAGCGGGAGCGGGCTGCATGAAATCCCCTCGGCATCCCAGTGCCAGAACAGCTGCAGGCAGAGGCCTTGCTGAGTGAACACCTACACTAGAGGAATTTAATAAGGAAGGCACTAAATAAGAGAAATGACCCGAAAGAAGAAAGAAGTTTGGGATCTCAGCCATTTGGTGTCCCAACAAGCAGTTCCCATGCCCAACCTTTCCCACCCCAGCTATTGCCAACATCCCAACAGCTTCCCATTGCAACGTTCATTCGTGACGCGCGCATTTCCCATTGCCCCAGTTGCCCATCCCTGACAGTGGCAAACACTGCCTAGCTCCAGCACTGGAGAAGGGAGAGGGCAAGCGAGAGGGGCAAGGGCTGAGGAGCGTGGCTGAAGCTGGAGCAGGCGCCTGCAGAGGTCTCTGTGCCTGCATGCTGAGCGGGCCCGGGTGCTGCGGGGGCCGTCGAGGAGCGCAGGGTCACGGGTAGCCGTAATACTTGGCTATGGCGTGGTCCTTCTGCCGCTGCACGAAGAATTGCACGGGGCCGATCTTCATCTGGTGGGCCGCCCGCTGCCGCTCCTCCTGGGCCAGCTTCTTCAGGCGCTCCCGCTCGGGACGCTGCTGCGGCGTGATGGGCACCGACGCCTCCTGCTCCTCCAGCGGCGTGGGCGCCGCGTCGCCGCCCACCCAGGGCCCCACGCAGGGCACGTAGTCCACGCGGGGCTGCGCCGGACGTTGCAGCGTGCGCGGCTGCGTGGGCAGAGGCTCCCGCTGCGCTTGGCCCCCCGCGGCTGGCAGGCACGGCGCTCTGGGCGCCTGCTGCACGGGAGCTCTCCACGCTCGCGCCGTGCTGCCTGGTGGTGCCGGCACCGCCTGGGCCTTGTCGCCAGCTGGGGGCCGGGGGGCAGCGGGCACAGCGCTGGAGCCTGGCACCGTCGGCGGGGCCCTGGGCATGCTGCTGGGGCCGCTGGAGGTGGGCTGCGGCTGCACACAGGGCGGCTGGCGCACTGGCCCCAGCGCCTTCGCCCTGGCCCCCAGCGGCTGCAAAGTCTCGCTGGGGGTCTTTGTCCCCGGGTGCTGGCGCTGCAGCGTCGTGTCCCCGATGGCTTGGGGACGGAGCCTGTCCTGGGCCCGCACGGCACGGGCACGGGCACGGGGCTTAATGGGGGGGGGCTCCAGCAGCAGCAGCGCTCTCCGGGGAGGTGGTGCCGCTGCTCCTTGCCCCCCATCAGCCCCCGGTCCTCGGGCCCTCTTGCTGGGCGCCCTGGTGCTGTCGCTCGCCGGCTGCTGCCTGCCGCCGCCCGCTTGGCCGCTGCTGCCAGCCACCGCGCTGTGGCCACCCGTCTTCCCCTGGCACAGCGTCTTGGGGCCTTGGCCACCCTGGCCCAGCAGCGTCGTCTTCTCCTTGCCGGGGGTTTTCTCCGTCGCCGGCCTCCTGTGCTGGGAGCTCTGCGCTGTGCTGGGGGTGCTGGTGGGCGCGGGGCGCTTGGCCCCCCACTTGGTGCCGGTGGGCGCAGGGGCAGGCGGGGGGCTCTTGAGGGGACTCAGAGGGGGATTGGGCAGGGGCCTCCTAAGGGCACTAATAAATTCAGGGCCGGGGGGGCTCTTGAGGGGACCCAGAGGGGGATTGGGCAGGGGTTTCCTAAGGGCACTAATAAATTCAGGGTCGGGGGGGCTCTTGAGGGGACTCAGGCGAGGCTTGGGCAGGGGTCTCCTAAGGGAATTAAGGAATTCAGGGTCGGGGGGTCTCTTGAGGGGACGCGAGGGAGGGTTGGGCAGGGGTCTGCTAAGGGCAGTGAGGAATTCAGGGTGGGGGGGCCTTTTGGGGAGAGTGAAGGGAGGGTTGGGCAGGGGTCTCCTGAGGGCACTGAGCTGGGGACTGGCTGCAGGCTTGAGGGGGGAGCTCGCTGCCGGCACAGCAGGGGGCTGCACCGCCCGCCCACCCTGCACCTTCTCGGGGTGCACCCCAGGGGTTGAGGGTACCTCACCCAGCGCTCTGGTGGCTGCCAGTCCCTGTGTGCTCGGCTCCTCCATGTCCTCGCAGAGGTCGGGCAGCTCAGACAGGAAGCGGCTGAGCACAGGACTGCTGGGGACACCGGGGAAGGCGTCCTGGGGCTCCACGGCATCGAGCCAGCTGAGCAGCTCCTCCAAGCCGGAGATGTCCAGGTCGGCCGGGAGCTGGTCCTGCAGGTGCTGCAGCTGCTGGCTGTCCCCTGCCAGGTGGGGAAAGGCCTCGGCGAAGGCATCGGGGCCCAGCTCAAGCAGCTCCAGGGGCTCCTCAGGCACCTCTGCAACTGTCGCCGCTGAGGAAAAAGCAAGCAAATCCCCCAGGATGGGCAATGCCAGCTTTCCCATGGCTCCTGGGTGTGGGGCGCCCAGCGGCCGGCTGCGCCAGCCCCAAACTCACCGTCGGGCGTCACCGTCTGGGTGCTGGCGGTCGTTGGAGCCTGGGCAGGCTCGGGGGGGGTGGGGCCGGGCAGCGGGGGCCCCTGGTCCTCGCTGAGCCCCACGGCGTGGTCACAGGGCTCCGGCAGCTGCCCCCGGCTGCTGGTCAGGGTGCGGGGTGCGGGGAGCGCCTGCCCCCGCAGCGGAGGCCCCGGGACGAGGAGGGGTGGGGGGCCGGGGTGGGCAGGGGCCTGCAGCAGGCAGGTGCCTGCGGGGTGCAGGAGCTCCCCATGGAGCACGGCCCCGGGACCCAGCCAGAGGGGATCCTGGGGCAGCACCGTCCCCGTCCCCATGGGCTGTCCCCACTGGTAGACGGGGGCCCAGGGAGGAGCGGTGTGGGGGAGCTGCCCCACAGCAGGGAGCTGCCCCACGGCAGGGAGCTGCCCAAGCTGCAGGTGGTGCCCCTCGGGTGGGAGGTGCCCCCCAGGTGCCAGCTGCACCCCGGCGGGGAGCTGCAGCACCTGCCCCTGGACCCCCGGCACCACGTGCCAGACGGTGGCCTGGGGCAGCGCGTAGGGGAGGGTGGGTACCTGGGGGGGCTGCAAGGGCAGCGCCATCGCTCCGGGGAGGGAGGGCAGCAGCCAGGCAGCCACCGTTGGCGGCACGGCTGGGACGACGAAGGGGGAGTTTTGCGTCTGCGGAAGCCGCGGAAGCCGTCTGGGGAAACCCTCTGTGGGAAAAAGGGCGCTGGGGTGAGATCTGGGGCGCTGGGCTCACCAGCAGGGCCGCAGCCCCGGGAGGAGCGGGAGCCGGCTGCTGTACCTGCCATGGTGGCTGGAGAGTGGGGCGGTCGGTTGGGGAACGCGGGCAACGGCCGTTCCGTCCCAACGGCTGACCAGCCCCTCGCCGCCATCTTGGTGAGGACTGCAGCTTTTGGACCCAAGCAGGCTTCCCATCGCAAGACTTTTCCATCCCCATCAGGCTTTCCCTCCCACGCATCATTTGCCATGCCCAGGACGGTTTCACACCAACACTTCCCCGTCCCAAGCATTTCCCGTCCCAGTACCAGCTTTTCATCCTAACGGTCATTTCCCATCCTTACAATTTCACATGATAACAGATTCCCATACGAGATATTTCCCATCGACACGAAGCGTTTCTTAATCCAAAGAGATCTCATCCCAAAGAATTCCCATCTCTCTGATTACTTTTCCAAGTACTTCCTTCCCCAGTGAATGTTACCTGCCCCATTAAAGACTTCCCATCCCAATACTTCCCCATCCCCGGAGTGATTTCCCATCCCGACGCTTTTTCTTCCCAAGGATTTCAAACCCAGGGAAGATTTCCCATCTCTTTGAGTTCCTAGCCCAATGGCTTTCCACCCCAAGGAAGTCTTCCCATCCCAGCAATGATTTCTCGGCCCACTCATCATTTCCCATCCCAATCATTTCCCATTTTCACCATCCAACAGACAGCTTAGCCAGCCCACAGCTAGAGAGAGATCACAACAGGGATTTGGACGATTCTGTTAGATGCAAGGTCACGCAGACTTGGTGTGCTACCAATTGCTCTTTATTACAGATCAACACAATTGGCCAGTACCAAGGGCGCTGGGATGAATCTGGTGAATATGCAGATACAAGGCTCTTACATTTCTTACCAGGAAATAAACAGATATGGGCATTTCTCTCTACCCACCTTAGTAAAAAGATAGGAAGGGTAGAGCACTAATTAAGAGTAGCATGCTCAGCCACCGGCACGGAGGCTGCCCGCTCCTCAGCACCTCTAAGCAGCAGCACCTTCACGTCTCCTCCTGCACCAGCAGCACATCAGCGTCTCTTGTTCCAGCAGCAGGACATCGGCGTCTCCCATTGCACCATGCAGACCTCCACGCCTCGAGTGCCACCAGCAGTACTCAATGCGAGCTGGACGCTCCGGGCACTTATGGCCACCCACCTTTGTGAGGTCAAAGGCTGACAGTGACTCTCTGCTGACCTCACACGGCTCTCGGGCGCCCCGATGGCAGAGGTTACGGCGCTAAGCTGACTGCCAGGAGAAAAGGCTGACATGAAATGGCTGCTCCAAAACGCCAGGAGGAAGGTCTGCTGGAATGGGGTTCGGAGGGGAGCTCGGCCTTGGGCCTGGGAACTGTGCCTGGGAGCCAGGGACGTCCTTGGTGTGCAGCTGGACACCTGGGCCTGAGAAAGCAAGGTTTCTTTAGAGAGAATTGGAAGCATCGTCACCTAGTGGCTGTGTCAGGGGGACGAGAGAAATGCACAGCATCTCTTGGTTCCCTGAAGTGCACGTGTCCTACGCCCTTGGATGTCTCCATGATAGAAAAAGGGACTGATTTTTACTCAAAACAGAGCTCCTTTCTCTCGGGAGCTTCTCATGCTGCGTGTCCTCCTCTCTTTCTTGTATTTGGCTATGACTTTAGGCTTGTTCTTGCTACTCCTTAAGCAGACTGAAGCTTCCCCGGAACATCACGTTAACTGCTTTTCACTACCTCTAAGTGCCTTTCCTCCGCTTCTCATCTAATTAATTAGTGCTATCCTCTTCACGCCTGCTACAGAGGTATCTTTCCTACCTGGTACAATCTAGAAGAGCTTAGCAGCATCCATACGTCTCTTTCCTTTAGTCCTCACAGTAGACTTGCTCGAGGTAATTTGTGTTGAGCAGTAATCAAGAGAAAGTGTCACCAAGCCAAGGCTGCATTTGCTTGTGCCTTATGGAATCCCTGCAGCTGTGTCCCCTCCCAGCTTCCTGTGTGCCCCAAGCATCCTCGCTTGCAGGGCAGTAGAAGATGCAGAAAAGTCCTGGCCTTAGTGGAAGCACTGCCCTGCAAGAGCTAAGACATCCCTCTTAGCAGCTCACTGTAGCCCCGAAATCCCAAAAAACGGCACGTGCCAGCTACTGGGAAGGAAATGAACTCTGTCATTGTGATATACCCGCTCAAGGCCCTGCTCTTTGGCCCAGGTGTCTATGAGGTGGTTTTGGAAATGAATCCTGTTGCGTGACTCCGTTCTTTCTGGGTGCTACTTTTCAGTTTAAAGCGGTTACTCCTTGTCCTGTCGCTCCAGGCCCTGATAAAGACTCCCTCCACAGCTTTCCTACAGGTTGCCTTTAAGTACAGGAAGGCTCTCCCTGGTGTCGCAGTAAGCTCACCTGTTACCCAGGTGTCACAGTTATTTCCTGTGATAGGAATAATGACCAGGGTTAATCTATTGCAGGTGATTTCATACAATTATAGAAAAGCTTTTGTTGGAAAGCACCTTAGAGGTCTCCAGATCACCCCCGTACTTCAAGCAGGGCCATTTTTAAAGCCCTGTCATATTGCTCAGGGGCTTGTACAGTCAAATTTTGAATGGCCCCAGCAAGAGACCCTACACTCTCACTGTGTCCCTTTGTCAGTGCCTAGGCAGAGTGTGCTTCCCCTGCTGGTCCTGGTGAGATGAACTGATACAAGTTTTGAGAAAACAGAAGTTTATGCTACTGCATGAAGTACCCTTTGTAACATTTTTTTTTTTTTTAACCTTTACCGTTTCATATCTGAAATTTGAAATTCATCAGGGAACTCAGCCTGGCACACAGTAAAACTGATGGCAGATACTTCACAATATTATTTGAATTTCACGTAAATAGAACAGACTAGCAACTTACTTAGGAGAAGTAATACGATTTCAGAAATATTCAAAACCAAAGGCATTCCAAACTAAGTTTAAGTTCAGAGCAAATCCAAAGGAAAAACTAATTTAGAAACTAATAATCAGAGAACATAATCTTCTACAAACGATAGATTTTCCTCCTGCATTGGGTAATTTTGATCTGTCTTTAATGATCATCTAGACATGGCTTTGACACTGAGTATTTTGCTTTGCCACTGCATTAAGTCTTCTTCTCATGTGTGGTAAATGTCCTGCTCTCATGGGATGGGCCTAGGAGACATACGCACTGTGTCTCATGATGCTTGGCTATCATCTTAAATCTGTGAGAAGAGGAAAGGTCTCGCTGCTTCCTGAACAGGGAATTGGATGTCTGCAGTTGAGAACCCTCTGTCTAATCTAGAAACGTGAAGGAAGGAGTTTGCTGGATTGCAAGTGACAGTGAAGAAAGCCACAGATGACATATCAAACTGATTAAAATGTTATTTAGCTCAGGGCATGGCTAATGATGTGGAGCTGGAATAGTTTGACGATTGTAATTACACTCACTATCATTGTTATTTGTTTACAGGATGGTAATGCCTAAAGGTCCCGCTGGAGCCTGAAACAAGGTTGTGCTGGGTGCTGCACGTGCATATATCAGTGGCGATTTGAGAGCTAGTGATAGAAACAGACAAAACAGAGATTGAAAGGAGAAACAGAGGGATAGAGATAAGAAGATCTCCCTGCAGGTCATTTAGGGGAACCAGCCATGAGTGCAGTGCATCCAGGTCTCCAGTGCTCTGCTGGCCCAGCCAGATGAATGGAAAACATTGCAGCTTTGGAAAAATAGTGTTTCTTCTAATTCTTTGGCCACAGTTTTGATGTTTTAGGACTGCTTTTTTTTTTTTTTTTTTTTCCTTCCTTTTTTTCTTTTCCCCATTTGTGCTAGATAAGGTGAACTTTTCAAATACCTATTCTGAATTAAAATATCGTTTTCATTGTTATGTTTCTGTTTTGTTGGCACTATTCATAATGACTTCTACCCTTCAGTGGCAGCAAAAGCTTATCATACCATACAATTGGAAAGATCACAGAAAACTTCAGAGCTTTTGAAGATAGGTGAGGAAAATCCATTCCCTGTTCTAGGCAGAGAGAGTGGCTGATTTCCAGAAAGGTAAATGGGCAGGATAAGGCCACTTCATGTTCACTGATGGCCAGTTGTACGGACTGTGAAGATAATGGACTACCAGCACAAGAGACGGTGCCAATAATCTAATCCAATCCAATCTATTTCAAGTGGTAGAGACCTGATACTCTATGACAATGTGAGGAAGACCTAACTGTCAGGCAAACTTTGAGATGATCATGTTCAGGATCTAAAACTGTTATGACAAGTGTCAACACAGGAAGGGTGAAACAAAGGCATGAATGTCATACAAGTACTGATAAATCTCAGGAAGGCTGGAAACCAAGGCAAATGGATGGAATAAGATGGTGCTTTGTGTTAGCAAGAAGCAGAGGATAGAGAAATTAAATGTTATGGGTCAGCAAAAGAGTGGTTTTGTGCAAATCACTGCTAAAGATAGACAGCCTTGCTAGCCTGCTCTTGGCTCTTAGCTCCAGTCTAATAGTGAATTATCTCTGTACAGTTATCAGACACGTAAACAATAATGGGAATTATGGGAGACTTTAACTTCCCAGCAAAAGATTGAAAGATAATTACCACTTATGTTCATAGAGGTATACTATGTGATGGATTTCTTCCCAAAAGTGAAAAAATATAAGACCGTTTTAGACTTGGCTCCTGTATGGGTTTAAATGTAGTAAAATTTGAATAAAGTGTGATCATGAGCTGACTTTTCTCATTTTACATTTCACGACAGACAAAACCAGGTTTAGAATGAAGGTTTTGAGGCTTAGAAATGCAAACTTTGAAATCTAAGGAAATGAATAATTGAGTCTGACTAAGCAGCTCTGGGACTTGAGTGCAGAGAAGGCATAGTTAAAATTCAAAATTCAAAGAGGAAAAAAGCGATGAGAAAAGGCATGTTTCAGAGGTGAAAAACTGCAGAAATAAAGTAAGAATGACCAAAAACCTCCTTCACATAGGAAATTAAACAATAATAGTAAGTGGTACTTAAGCCACAGAAACCAGGGGGAACAAAGAGAACAAATTAGGACAGTTGCACGCTTGAGGCAAAAATAGATCAAAAGTTACTGATGTCTCAAATGCTGCAAATCTTATTTCCTGCATCTAACAGCAACAACAATGTGATATTAAGGGCAGTGACAGGACTCCCATTGAAAAGGAGGGTAGGGCACTAGGCGCAACATCATCTGAGGTGAAATAACAATCTATAGTGATTCAAGTGAAAAATGAAAAGCTGATATCTACCTAGCCTATTAACAGCATTGGCACACAGAACAACAAGTCAAGTAGGAAAAATGCATAACAATTGTGCAAATCAGGGATAGTCCCCAGAATGGGAGAGTAACAAATACACCTCTGTCCAGAAGAGGGTAAAGAGTCATCCAGACAAGTGTGGGCCTGTTAGTTTGACATCAACACCGTGCAAAGTTTTGTAGCAAGAACAGCTAAGACCAGGGAAGGAGGGGGTAATGTGTAATTTACAAAATAATTTATCAGAGCTAAATTGTTTCCAGATAATTTAATAGCTTTCCTTTCTAGGACCAGTTCTTCCCTACACAGGGGATGAATTACATCTATTTCACTTTCTGTGAGCTTCTGATACATTATCTACGGATACATGAGCTCACATGAGCTTTGAGATTTGCAGGGGACATAAGGTTGGGAAGTACTACCAAGCCTGACAGAAGGCTATCGCTTGTGATTGAAATGGTTCAGGTGAAGTGACAGGTGATAATACAAAGCAGAGCCATTCTCAGAGATTCTCAAAAAAGGGTGTTTTTTTGTCATGTTTGCTATATGGTAGTCAGGAGTTTAAAGCAAGCAAACAAACAAACAAACAAAAATGACAACAAAACCTCACGTTCATGCACTGTTAGCACAAGGAGGACTGAAAAAGTTAAGTGGTTATATAGTGTGTATGGCTATTCATTTTTTTTTCCCTCCAGTATGAATACACTAGACAAGGCAGCCCTGACACTCATTTGGGACATGAGGCACAGTTCTGCCACTTGTATTCACATTGAACTTAGGAGGAAGAGTTCACAAGACAGAAGGAACAAGTTGCCTATTGCCTGGAAGGGAATGAAAGGACATCATTCTGCCCAGCCAGATGCCAGTTGAGAGAAGAATATATTGTCTCTACGTAAATGAATTTCTTGAGTAAATATCAAGGAGAAATAGGAAATGTGTAAGTTGGGAGACACATCTGAAATGATGACTGCAGTTGGCTTATGAGCAAGTTTGGATGGGAAATTGGTAGAAACTTCCCATTTTAAGAATAAAGTGCACCATAGATATGAAGTCAGCATCACCTAAACAGTAATGGCCAACTCAAATCCCCCACAAGAAAGCAGTGGACAAACCAGACACTAACAAACATGTTGGGGTCTAGAGTCAAATAGATATACCTAACTTTACTATGCCTAAACATCTGAGGGATTGCTTTTAGAGGCTGAGGGCTTGTACCCCATTTCCAATCACTTTCTCTGTGCCCCCTTCCCCAGAGAAGGAAGCTGCTTGGCTTCCCTGCCCTCTGATTCAGCTGCCCGCTGAGGCTGCCCGCTCCTCAGCACCTGTAAGCAGCAGCACCTTCACGTCTCCTCCTGCACCAGCAGCACATCAGCGTCTCTTGTTCCAGCAGCAGGACATCGGCGTCTCCCATTGCACCATGCAGACCTCCACGCCTCGAGTGCCACCAGCAGTACTCAATGCGAGCTGGACGCTCAGGGCACTTATGGCCACCCACCTTTGTGAGGTCAAAGGCTGACAGTGACTCTCTGCTGACCTCACACGGCTCTCGGGCGCCCCGATGGCAGAGGTTACGGCGCTAAGCTGACTGCCAGGAGAAAAGGCTGACATGAAATGGCTGCTCCACAACGCCAGGAGGAAGGTCTGCTGGAATGGGGTTCGGAGGGGAGCTCGGCCTTGGGCCTGGGAACTGTGCCTGGGAGCCAGGGACGTCCTTGGTGTGCAGCTGGACACCTGGGCCTGAGAAAGCAAGGTTTCTTTAGAGAGAATTGGAAGCATCGTCACCTAGTGGCTGTGTCAGGGGGACGAGAGAAATGCACAGCATCTCTTGGTTCCCTGAAGTGCACGTGTCCTACGCCCTTGGATGTCTCCATGATAGAAAAAGGGACTGATTTTTACCCAAAACAGAGCTCCTTTCTCTCGGGAGCTTCTCATGCTGCGTGTCCTCCTCTCTTTCTTGTATTTGGCTATGACTTTAGGCTTGTTCTTGCTACTCCTTAAGCAGACTGAAGCTTCCCCGGAACATCACATTAACTGCTTTTCACTACCTCTACGTGCCTTTCCTCCGCTTCTCATCTAATTAATTAGTGCTATCCTCTTCACGCCTGCTACAGAGGTATCTTTCCCACCTGGTACAAGCTAGAAGAGCTTAGCAGCATCCATACGTCTCTTTCCTTTAGTCCTCACAGTAGACTTGCTCGAGGTAATTTGTGTTGAGCAGTAATCAAGAGAAAGTGTCACCAAGCCAAGGCTGCATTTGCTTGTGCCTTATGGAATCCCTGCAGCTGTGTCCCCTCCCAGCTTCCTGTGTGCCCCAACCATCCTCGCTTGCAGGGCAGTAGAAGATGCAGAAAAGTCATGGCCTTAGTGGAAGCACTGCCCTGCAAGAGCTAAGACATCCCTCTTAGCAGCTCACTGTAGCCCCGAAATCCCAAAAAACGGCACGTGCCAGCTACTGGGAAGGAAATGAACTCTGTCATTGTGATATACCCGCTCAAGGCCCTGCTCTTTGGCCCAGGTGTCTATGAGGTGGTTTTGGAAATGAATCCTGTTGCGTGACTCCGTTCTTTCTGGGTGCTACTTTTCAGTTTAAAGCGGTTACTCCTTGTCCTGTCGCTCCAGGCCCTGATAAAGACTCCCTCCACAGCTTTCCTACAGGTTGCCTTTAAGTACAGGAAGGCTCTCCCTGGTGTCGCAGTAAGCTCACCTGTTACCCAGGTGTCACAGTTATTTCCTGTGATAGGAATAATGACCAGGGTTAATCTATTGCAGGTGATTTCATACAATTATAGAAAAGCTTTTGTTGGAAAGCACCTTAGAGGTCTCCAGATCACCCCCGTACTTCAAGCAGGGCCATTTTTAAAGCCCTGTCATATTGCTCAGGGGCTTGTACAGTCAAATTTTGAATGGCCCCAGCAAGAGACCCTACAGTCTCACTGTGTGCCTTTGTCAGTGCCTAGGCAGAGTGTGCTTCCCCTGCTGGTCCTGGTGAGATGAACTGATACAAGTTTTGAGAAAACAGAAGTTTATGCTACTGCATGAAGTACCCTTTGTAACATTTTTTTTTTTTTTAACCTTTACCGTTTCATATCTGAAATTTGAAATTCATCAGGGAACTCAGCCTGGCACACAGTAAAACTGATGGCAGATACTTCACAATATTATTCGAATTTCACGTAAATAGAACAGACTAGCAACTTACTTAGGAGAAGTAATACGATTTCAGAAATATTCAAAACCAAAGGCATTCCAAACTAAGTTTAAGTTCAGAGCAAATCCAAAGGAAAAACTAATTTAGAAACTAATAATCAGAGAACATAATCTTCTACAAACGATAGATTTTCCTCCTGCATTGGGTAATTTTGATCTGTCTTTAATGATCATCTAGACATGGCTTTGACACTGAGTATTTTGCTTTGCCACTGCATTAAGTCTTCTTCTCATGTGTGGTAAATGTCCTGCTCTCATGGGATGGGCCTAGGAGACATACGCACTGTGTCTCATGATGCTTGGCTATCATCTTAAATCTGTGAGAAGAGGAAAGGTCTCGCTGCTTCCTGAACAGGGAATTGGATGTCTGCAGTTGAGAACCCTCTGTCTAATCTAGAAACGTGAAGGAAGGAGTTTGCTGGATTGCAAGTGACAGTGAAGAAAGCCACAGATGACATATCAAACTGATTAAAATGTTATTTAGCTCAGGGCATGGCTAATGATGTGGAGCTGGAATAGTTTGACGATTGTAATTACACTCACTATCATTGTTATTTGTTTACAGGATGGTAATGCCTAAAGGTCCCGCTGGAGCCTGAAACAAGGTTGTGCTGGGTGCTGCACGTGCATATATCAGTGGCGATTTGAGAGCTAGTGATAGAAACAGACAAAACAGAGATTGAAAGGAGAAACAGAGGGATAGAGATAAGAAGATCTCCCTGCAGGTCATTTAGGGGAACCAGCCATGAGTGCAGTGCATCCAGGTCTCCAGTGCTCTGCTGGCCCAGCCAGATGAATGGAAAACATTGCAGCTTTGGAAAAATAGTGTTTCTTCTAATACTTTGGCCACAGTTTTGATGTTTTAGGACTGCTTTTTTTTTTTTTTTTTTCCTTCCTTTTTTTCTTTTCCCCATTTGTGCTAGAAAAGGTGAACTTTTCAAATACCTATTCTGAATTAAAATATCGTTTTCATTGTTATGTTTCTGTTTTGTTGGCACTATTCATAATGACTTCTACCCTTCGGTGGCAGCAAAAGCTTATCATACCATACAATTGGAAAGATCACAGAAAACTTCAGAGCTTTTGAAGATAGGTGAGGAAAATCCATTCCCTGTTCTAGGCAGAGAGAGTGGCTGATTTCCAGAAAGGTAAATGGGCAGGATAAGGCCACTTCATGTTCACTGATGGCCAGTTGTACGGACTGTGAAGATAATGGACTACCAGCACAAGAGACGGTGCCAATAATCTAATCCAATCCAATCTATTTCAAGTGGTAGAGACCTGATACTCTATGACAATGTGAGGAAGACCTAACTGTCAGGCAAACTTTGAGATGATCATGTTCAGGATCTAAAACTGTTATGACAAGTGTCAACACAGGACGGGTGAAACAAAGGCATGAATGTCATACAAGTACTGATAAATCTCAGGAAGGCTGGAAACCAAGGCAAATGGACGGAATAAGATGGTGCTTTGTGTTAGCAAGAAGCAGAGGATAGAGAAATTAAATGTTATGGGTCAGCAAAAGAGTGGTTTTGTGCAAATCACTGCTAAAGATAGACAGCCTTGCTAGCCTGCTCTTTGCTCTTAGCTCCAGTCTAATAGTGAATTATCTCTGTACAGTTATCAGACACGTAAACAATAATGGGAATTATGGGAGACTTTAACTTCCCAGCAAAAGATTGAAAGATAATTACCACTTATGTTCATCCAGGTATACTATGTGATGGATTTCTTCCCAAAAGTGAAAAAATATAAGACCGTTTTAGACTTGGCTCCTGTATGGGTTTAAATGTAGTAAAATTTGAATAAAGTGTGATCATGAGCTGACTTTTCTCATTTTACATTTCACGACAGAAAAAACCAGGTTTAGAATGAAGGTTTTGAGGCTTAGAAATGCAAACTTTGAAATCTAAGGAAATGAATAATTGAGTCTGACTAAGCAGCTCTGGGACTTGAGTGCAGAGAAGGCATAGTTAAAATTCAAAATTCAAAGAGGAAAAAAGCGATGAGAAAAGGCATGTTTCAGAGGTGAAAAACTGCAGAAATAAAGTAAGAATGACCAAAAACCTCCTTCACATAGGAAATTAAACAATAATAGTAAGTGGTACTTAAGCCACAGAAACCAGGGGGAACAAAGAGAACAAATTAGGACAGTTGCACGCTTGAGGCAAAAATAGATCAAAAGTTACTGATGTCTCAAATGCTGCAAATCTTATTTCCTGCATCTAACAGCAACAACAATGTGATATTAAGGGCAGTGACAGGACTCCCATTGAAAAGGAGGGTAGGGCACTAGGCGCAACATCATCTGAGGTGAAATAACAATCTATAGTGATTCAAGTGAAAAATGAAAAGCTGATATCTACCTAGCCTATTAACAGCACTGGCACACAGAACAACAAGTCAAGTAGGAAAAATGCATAACAATTGTGCAAATCAGGGATAGTCCCCAGAATGGGAGAGTAACAAATACACCTCTGTCCAGAAGAGGGTAAAGAGTCATCCAGACAAGTGTGGGCCTGTTAGTTTGACATCAACACCATGCAAAGTTTTGGAGCAAGAACAGCTAAGACCAGGGAAGGAGGGGGTAATGTGTAATTTACAAAATAATTTATCAGAGCTAAATTGTTTCCAGATAATTTAATAGCTTTCCTTTCTAGGACCAGTTCTTCCCTACACAGGGGATGAATTACATCTATTTCACTTTCTGTGAGCTTCTGATACATTATCTACGGATACATGAGCTCACATGAGCTTTGAGATTTGCAGGGGACATAAGGTTGGGAAGTACTACCAAGCCTGACAGAAGGCTATCGCTTGTGATTGAAATGGTTCAGGTGAAGTGACAGGTGATAATACAAAGCAGAGCCATTCTCAGAGATTCTCAAAAAAGGGTGTTTTTTTGTCATGTTTGCTATATGGTAGTCAGGAGTTTAAAGCAAGCAAACAAACAAACAAACAAAAATGACAACAAAACCTCACGTTCATGCACTGTTAGCACAAGGAGGACTGAAAAAGTTAAGTGGTTATATAGTGTGTATGGCTATTCATTTTTTTTTCCCTCCAGTATGAATACACTGGACAAGGCAGCCCTGACACTCATTTGGGACATGAGGCACAGTTCTGCCACTTGTATTCACATTGAACTTAGGAGGAAGAGTTCACAAGACAGAAGGAACAAGTTGCCTATTGTCTGGAAGGGAATTAAAGGACATCATTCTGCCCAGCCAGAGGCCAGTTGAGAGAAGAATATGTTGTCTCTACGTAAATGAATTTCTTGGGTAAATATCAAGGAGAAATAGGAAATGTGTAAGTTGGGAGACACATCTGAAATGATGACTGCAGTTGGCTTATGAGCAAGTTTGTACGGGAAATTGGTAGAAACTTCCCATTTTAAGAATGAAGTGCACCATAGCTATGAAGTCAGCATTCACCTAAGCAGTAATGGCCAACTCAAATCCCCCACAAGAAAGCAGTGGACAAACCAGAACACTAACAAACATGTTGGGGTCTAGAGTCAAACAGATATACCTAACTTTATTATACCTCAGCATCTGAGGAATTGCTTTTAGAGGCTGAGGGCTTGTACCCCATTTCCAATCACTTTCTCTGTGCCCCCTTCCCCAGAGAAGGAAGCTGCTTAGCTTCCCTGCCCTCTGATTCAGCTGCCCGCTGAGGCTGCCCGCTCCTCAGCACCTGTAAGCAGCAGCACCTTCAGGTCTCCTCCTGCACCAGCAGCACATCAGCGTCTCTTGTTCCAGCAGCAGGACATCGGCGTCTCCCATTGCACCATGCAGACCTCCACGCCTCGAGTGCCACCAGCAGTACTCAATGCGAGCTGGACGCTCCGGGCACTTATGGCCACCCACCTTTGTGAGGTCAAAGGCTGACAGTGACTCTCTGCTGACCTCACACGGCTCTCGGGCGCCCCGATGGCAGAGGTTACGGCGCTAAGCTGACTGCCAGGAGAAAAGGCTGACATGAAGTGGCTGCTCCACCATGCCAGGAGCAAGGTCTGCTGGAATGGGGGTTCGGAGGGGAGCTCGGCCTTCGGCCTGGGAACTGTGCCTGGGAGCCAGGGACGTCCTTGGTGTGCAGCTGGACACCTGGGCCTGAGAAAGCAAGGTTTCTTTAGAGAGAATTGGAAGCATCGTCACCTAGTGGCTGTGTCAGGGGGACGAGAGAAATGCACAGCATCTCTTGGTTCCCTGAAGTGCACGTGTCCTACGCCCTTGGATGTCTCCATGATAGAAAAAGGGACTGATTTTTACCCAAAACAGAGCTCCTTTCTCTCGGGAGCTTCTCATGCTGCGTGTCCTCCTCTCTTTCTTGTATTTGGCTATGACTTTAGGCTTGTTCTTGCTACTCCTTAAGCAGACTGAAGCTTCCTGGGAACATCACGTTAACTGATTTTCACTACCTCTAAGTGCCTTTCCTCCACTTCTCATCTAATTAATTAGTGCTATCCTCTTCACGCCTGCTACGGAGGTATCTTTCCTACCTGGTACAAGCTAGAAGAGCTTAGCAGCATCCATACGTCTCTTTCCTTTAGTCGTCACAGTTACTTGCTCGAGGTAATTTGTGTTGAGCAGTAATCAACAGGAAGTGTCACCAAGCCATGGCTGCATTTGCTTGTGTCTTATGGAATCCCTGCAGCTGTGTCCCCTCCCAGCTTCCTGTGTGCCCCAAGCATCCTCGCTTGCAGGGCAGTAGAAGATGCAGAAAAGTCCTGGCCTTAGTGGAAGCACTGCCCTGCAAGAGCTAAGACATCCCTCTTAGCAGCACGCTGTAGCCCCGAAATCCCAAAAAACGGCACATGCCAGCTACTGGGAAGGAAATGAACTCTGTCATTGTGATATACCCGCTCAAGGCCCTGCTCTTTGGCCCAGGTGTCTACGAGGCGGTTTTGGAAATGAATCCTGTTGTGTGACTCCGTTCTTTCTGGGTGCTACGTGCCCATAAAGCTTGCTTTTCAAGGCCCAGGAGGGTCTGCCGGGCACTGGCCTGGGTTCCCAGCCTGACCCACCTGCTGGGAATCAGGGAGGCTCGGTCGGTGTCTTGTGTTGGGTTTACGAGGACAGGTTCTGGTAGCGGGGGGCTGCAGGGGTGTCCTCTGTGAGGAGAATGCAGCAGCTGCCCCATGTTAGATAAGGGCCGGTTCCAGGAGGCTCCAGAGGGACCCGCTGCTGCCCAGAACTGAGACAAAACGGATGATGTTTGCGCCTGTGTGAGAGCCCATCTAAGAAAGGGAAAGAAACCTGCTGCACAGCAGCGTCTGGGTCAGGGAGGAGTGAGAAACCTCTCTGCAGCCCCCAAGGTGAGTGCAGCAGGAGGCAGGAGGTGCTCCAGGCTCACAGCAGCAGTTCCCCTGCGGCCTGGGGAGAGGCCCCTGGTGGAGCAGGCTGTCCCCCTGCAGCCCACGGGTCCCACACGGAGCAGATCTCCACGCTGCAGCCCGTGGAGGAGCCCCCGGTGGAGCAGGTGGATGTGGCCTGGAGGAGGCCGCGGCCTGTGGAGAGCCCCCGCAGGAGCAGGCCCGGGCTGGACTGGAACAGGCTCTGCTGAGCCTCTTTTGCCCGTGACGATCATTGTGGAGTGATCTCCCTGTCCTTCTCTCAGCCCTTGAGCCCCTTCCATCCTATTTTCTCCCCTTTCCCTTTGAGGAGGGGCAGGGAGAGAGCGGTTGAGGTGGAGCTCAGCTGCCCAGCTGAGGAAAAACACCACACCTGCTGTTCTTCGACCCTCAGCAACCCCACAGCATCTTCCTGGAAGGGATCCCTTTCCTTCACGCCTGACAGGCGCCGCCTCCAGAGGCTTGTGCCCCGTTTCCGATCGCTTTCTCAGTGCCCCCTTCCCCAGAGAAGGATCCCAGCTGCTTGGCTTCCCTGCCCTCCGATTCCAGGCTCCCGGAGCTGTTATCCCAGCATCGCAGCAGCCAGGTGACAATGTGCTCGCCTGCATGACAGCTGAAATCTTGTCCCATGTCTCGCAGCTCGCCCAGGGATGGGGATCACCTGCCTACTGATGCTTTTCTCTCTTTTCTATTTTATAACAGCCTCCTCTTCCCTGGGATGGCCCTACATTGGGGTCGCCTGCCTCGCCTGCCTATTGCTCCTTCCCCGTCTTAGGAGGACTTTCTTCCCTGCCTAAACGAGATGACTTCTGCATCCATTCCTTCATCTTGTGTGTATTGGCGACTGATACGGCAACGGGGTAGTCCCCGGAGCCAGCTGTAGGGCCTGTCCCAGGGTTGCAGTGGCTGCAGGGAACATCACAAGGGTTGGAGGGGCTGTAGGTAAAATCAAAGGGGTTGCAGGGGCTGCAGGTAAAATCACAGGGGTTGGAAGGGCTGCAGGTAAAATCACAGGCATTGCAGGGGCTGCAGGTAACCTCACAGGTGTTGGAGGGGCTGCAGGTATAATCACAGTGGTTGCAGGGGCTGCAGGTAAAATCACAGGGGTTGCAGGGGCCGCAGGGTGCTTCACAGGTTTGCATCAGATCAAGACGCATTTCCCTAGAACGACACATTTCCTCCTGAAGGTGCTGAATAGTATTGAATGGTCTTCAAATGCATAGAGCAGACCCAGCAAACGTCCAGCTGGTGCTCGGAAGTAGTTAACTTTTATTTTGTTGTTGTTAATTTTGTATCATGACAACAGATGCAAATATGTATCTTGAGTTGAGGGCAAAGGTGACCTTGGATCTGAAGCACACAGGCGTTCACTAATGTCCCCCCCACCCTGAGTGAATCCAGAACGACTCAGAAGGAAAAATAAAGTACAAAGCAGTGCGTTGTGATAAAGAGAGTTTAATAGGGTAGAAAAGGAAGAGAACCTAAAAAAATGCCATCCGGTACAACACAGTCAATAAAGTAAATTTAATGAAATAAAAATGAAACCAATTTTTCCCATTCTAATGAATTGCTATCCCCATCGTGACTTCCCATCCCACTGATCAATTCCTATCCCAACAACCTCCCGTGTCTGATCCCAAGGCTGAATTCCCAACTCCCATCACCCTCCCATCCACCCAGCCGTCCACCCATTTTCTCCCGTCCGTGCTGGCCATGCCCACATCCATGCACGGACTGAGCGTGGGCAGCGGGAGCGGGCTGCATGAAATCCCCTCGGCATCCCAGTGCAAGAACAGCTGCAGGCAGAGGCCTTGCTGAGTGAACACCTACACTGGAGGAATTTAATAAGGAAGGCACTAAATAAGAGAAATGACCCGAACGAAGAAAGAAGTTTGGGATCTCAGCCATTTGGTGTCCCAACAAGCAGTTCCCATGCCCAACCTTTCCCACCCCAGCTATTGCCAACATCCCAACAGCTTCCCACTGCAACGTTCATTCGTGACCCGCGCATTTCCCATTGCCCCAGTTGCCCATCCCTGACAGTGGCAAACACTGCCCAGCTCCAGCACTGGAGAAGGGAGAGGGCAAGCGAGAGGGGCAAGGGCTGAGGAGCGTGGCTGAAGCTGGAGCAGGCGCCTGCAGAGGTCTCTGCGCCTGCATGCTGAGCGGGCCCGGGTGCTGCGGGGGCCGTCGAGGAGCGCAGGGTCACGGGTAGCCGTAATACTTGGCTATGGCGTGGTCCTTCTGCCGCTGCACGAAGAATTGCACGGGGCCGATCTTCATCTGGTGGGCCGCCCGCTGCCGCTCCTCCTGGGCCAGCTTCTTCAGGCGCTCCCGCTCGGGACGCTGCTGCGGCGTGATGGGCACCGACGCCTCCTGCTCCTCCAGCGGCGTGGGCGCCGCGTCGCTGCCCGCCCAGGGCCCCACGCAGGGCACGTAGTCCACGCGGGGCTGCGCCGGACGCTGCAGCGTGCGCGGCTGCGTGGGCAGAGGCTCCCGCTGCGCTTGGCCCCCTGCGGCTGGCAGGCACGGCGCTCTGGGCGCCTGCTGCATGGGAGCTCTCCATGCTCGCGCCGTGCTGCCTGGTGGTGCCGGCACCGCCTGGGCCTTGTCGCCAGCTGGGGGCCGGGGGGCAGCGGGCACAGCGCTGGAGCCTGGCACCGTCGGCGGGGCCCTGGGCATGCTGCTGGGGCCGCTGGAGGTGGGCTGCGGCTGCACACAGGGCGGCTGGCGCACTGGCCCCAGCGCCTTCGCCCTGGCCCCCAGCGGCTGCAAAGTCTCGCTGGGGGTCTTTGTCCCTGGGTGCTGGCGCTGCAGCGTCGTGTCCCCGATGGCTTGGGGACGGAGCCTGTCCTGGGCCCGCACGGCACGGGCACGGGCACGGGGCTTAATGGGGGGGGGCTCCAGCAGCAGCAGCGCTCTCCGGGGAGGCGGTGCCGCTGCTCCTTGCCCCCCATCAGCCCCCGGGCTTCGGGCCCTCTTGCTGGGCGCCCTGGTGCTGTCGCTCGCCGGCTGCTGCCTGCCGCCGCCCGCTTGGCCGCTGCTGCCAGCCACCGCGCTGTGGCCACCCGTCTTCCCCTGGCACAGCGTCTTGGGGCCTTGGCCACCCTGGCCCAGCAGCGTCGTCTTCTCCTTGCCGGGGGTTTTCTCCGTCGCCGGCCTCCTGTGCTGGGAGCTCTGCGCTGTGCTGGGGGTGCTGGTGGGCGCGGGGCGCTTGGCCCCCCACTTGGTGCCGGTGGGCGCAGGGGCAGGCGGGGGGCTCTTGAGGGGCCTCAGAGGGGGATTGGGCAGGGGCCTCCTAAGGGCACTAATAAATTCAGGGCCGGGGGGGCTCTTGAGGGGACCCAGAGGGGGATTGGGCAGGGGTCTCCTAAGGGCACTAATAAATTCAGGGTCGGGGGGGCTCTTGAGGGGACTCAGGCGAGGCTTGGGCAGGGGTCTCCTAAGGGAATTAAGGAATTCAGGGTCGGGGGGTCTCTTGAGGGGACGCGAGGGAGGGTTGGGCAGGGGTCTGCTAAGGGCAGTGAGGAATTCAGGGTGGGGGGGCCTTTTGGGGAGAGTGAAGGGAGGGTTGGGCAGGGGTCTCCTGAGGGCACTGAGCTGGGGACTGGCTGCAGGCTTGAGGGGGGAGCTCGCTGCCGGCACAGCAGGGGGCTGCACCGCCCGCCCACCCTGCACCTTCTCGGGGTGCACCCCAGGGGTTGAGGGTACCTCACCCAGCGCTCTGGTGGCTGCCAGTCCCTGTGTGCTCGGCTCCTCCATGTCCTCGCAGAGGTCGGGCAGCTCAGACAGGAAGCGGCTGAGCACAGGACTGCTGGGGACACCGGGGAAGGCGTCCTGGGGCTCCACGGCATCGAGCCAGCTGAGCAGCTCCTCCAAGCCGGAGATGTCCAGGTCGGCCGGGAGCTGGTCCTGCAGGTGCTGCAGCTGCTGGCTGTCCCCTGCCAGGTGGGGAAAGGCCTCGGCGAAGGCATCGGGGCCCAGCTCAAGCAGCTCCAGGGGCTCCTCAGGCACCTCTGCAACTGTCGCCGCTGAGGAAAAAGCAAGCAAATCCCCCAGGATGGGCGATGCCAGCTTTCCCATGGCTCCTGGGTGTGGGGCGCCCAGCGGCCGGTTGCGCCAGCCCCAAACTCACCGTCGGGCGTCACCGTCTGGGTGCTGGCGGTCGTTGGAGCCTGGGCAGGCTCGGGGGGAGTGGGGCCGGGCAGCGGGGGCCCCTGGTCCTCGCTGAGCCCCACGGCGTGGTCACAGGGCTCCGGCAGCTGCCCCCGGCTGCTGGTCAGGGTGCGGGGCGCGGGGAGCGCCTGCCCCCGCAGCAGAGGCCCCGGGACGAGGAGGAGTGGGGGGCCGGGGTGGGCAGGGGCCTGCAGCAGGCAGGTGCCTGCGGGGTGCAGGAGCTCCCCATGGAGCACGGCCCCGGGCCCCAGCCAGAGGGGATCCTGGGGCTGCACCGTCCCCGTCCCCACGGGCTGTCCCCACTGGTAGACGGGGGCCCAGGGAGGAGCGGTGTGGGGGAGCTGCCCCACAGCAGGGAGCTGCCCCACGGCGGGGAGCTGCCCAAGCTGCAGGTGGTGCCCCTCGGGTGGGAGGTGCCCCCCAGGTGCCAGCTGCACCCCGGCGGGGAGCTGCAGCACCTGCCCCTGGACCCCCGGCACCACGTGCCAGACGGTGGCCTGGGGCAGCGCGTAGGGGAGGGTGGGTACCTGCGGGGGCTGCAAGGGCAGCGCCATCGCTCCGGGGAGGGAGGGCAGCAGCCAGGCAGCCACCGTTGGCGGCACGGCTGGGACGACGAAGGGGGAGTTTTGCGTCTGCGGAAGCCGCGGAAGCCGTCTGGGGAAACCCTCTGTGGGAAAAAGGGCGCTGGGGTGAGATCTGGGGCGCTGGGCTCGCCAGCAGGGCCGCAGCCCCGGGAGGAGCGGGAGCCGGCTGCTGTACCTGCCATGGTGGCTGGAGAGTGGGGCGGTCGGTTGGGGAACGCGGGCAACGGCCGTTCCGTCCCAACGGCTGACCAGCCCCTCGCCGCCATCTTGGTGAGGACTGCAGGTTTTGGACCCAAGCAGGCTTCCCGTCGCAAGACTTTTCCATCCCCATCAGGCTTTCCCTCCCACGCATCATTTGCCATGCCCAGGACGGTTTCACACCAACACTTCCCCGTCCCAAGCATTTCCCGTCCCAGTACCAGCTTTTCATCCTAACGGTCATTTCCCATCCTTACAATTTCACATGATAACAGATTCCCATACGAGATATTTCCCATCGACACGAAGCGTTTCTTAATCCAAAGAGATCTCATCCCAAAGAATTCCCATCTCTCTGATTACTTTTCCAAGTACTTCCTTCCCCAGTGAATGTTACCTGCCCCATTAAAGACTTCCCATCCCAATACTTCCCCATCCCCGGAGTGATTTCCCATCCCGACGCTTTTGCTTCCCAAGGATTTCAAACCCAGGGAAGATTTCCCATCTCTTTGAGTTCCTAGCCCAATGGCTTTCCACCCCAAGGAAGTCTTCCCATCCCAGCAATGATTTCTCGGCCCACTCATCATTTCCCATCCCAATCATTTCCCATTTTCACCATCCAACAGACAGCTTAGCCAGCCCACAGCTGTAGAGAGATCACAAAAGGGATTTGGACGATTCTGTTAGATGCAAGGTCACGGAGACTTGGTGTGCTACCAATTGCTCTTTATTACAGATCAACACAGATCGCCAGTACCAAGGGTGCTGGGATGAATCTGCTGAATATGCAGATACAAGGCTCTTGCATTTCTTACCAGGAAATAAACAGATATGGGCATTTCTCTCTACCCACCTTAGTAAAAAGATAGGAAGGGTAGAGCAGTAATTAAGAGGAGCATGCTCAGCCACCGGCACGGAGGCTGCCCGCTCCTCAGCACCTCTAAGCAGCAGCACCTTCAGGTCTCCTCCTGCACCAGCAGCACATCAGCGTCTCTTGTTCCAGCAGCAGGACATCGGCGTCTCCCATTGCACCATGCAGACGTCCACGCCTCGAGTGCCACCAGCAGTACTCAATGCGAGCTGGACGCTCAGGGCACTTATGGCCACCCACCTTTGTGAGGTCAAAGGCTGACAGTGACTCTCTGCTGACCTCACACGGCTCTCGGGCGCCCCGATGGCAGAGGTTACGGCGCTAAGCTGACTGCCAGGAGAAAAGGCTGACATGAAATGGCTGCTCCACAATGCCAGGAGCAAGGTCTGCTGGAATGGGGGTTCGGAGGGGAGCTCGGCCTTGGGCCTGGGAACTGTGCCTGGGAGCCAGGGACGTCCTTGGTGTGCAGCTGGACACCTGGGCCTGAGAAAGCAAGGTTTCTTTAGAGAGAATTGGAAGCATCGTCACCTAGTGGCTGTGTCAGGGGGACGAGAGAAATGTGCACGTGTCCTACGCCCTTGGATGTCTCCATGATAGAAAAAGGGACTGATTTTTACCCAAAACAGAGCTCCTTTCTCTCGGGAGCTTCTCATGCTGCGTGTCCTCCTCTCTTTCTTGTATTTGGCTATGACTTTAGGCTTGTTCTTGCTACTCCTTAAGCAGACTGAAGCTTCCCCGGAACATCACATTAACTGCTTTTCACTACCTCTAAGTGCCTTTCCTCCGCTTCTCATCTAATTAATTAGTGCTATCCTCTTCACGCCTGCTACAGAGGTATCTTTCCTACCTGGTACAAGCTAGAAGAGCTTAGCAGCATCCATATGTCTCTTTCCTTTAGTCCTCACAGTAGACTTGCTCGAGGTAATTTGTGTTGAGCAGTAATCAAGAGAAAGTGTCACCAAGCCAAGGCTGCATTTGCTTGTGTCTTATGGAATCCCTGCAGCTGTGTCCGCTCCCAGCTTCCTGTGTGCCCCAAGCATCCTCGCTTGCAGGGCAGTAGAAGATGCAGAAAAGTCCTGGCCTTAGTGGAAGCACTGCCCTGCAAGAGCTAAGACATCCCTCTTAGCAGCTCACTGTAGCCCCGAAATACCAAAAAACGGCACGTGCCAGCTACTGGGAAGGAAATGAACTCTGTCATTGTGATATACCCGCTCAAGGCCCTGCTCTTTGGCCCAGGTGTCTATGAGGTGGTTTTGGAAATGAATCCTGTTGCGTGACTCCGTTCTTTCTGGGTGCTACGTCCCCATAAAGCTTGCTTTTCAAGGCCCAGGAGGGTCTGCCAGGCACTGGCCTGGGTTCCCAGCCTGACCCACCTGCTGGGAATCAGGGAGGCTCGGTCGGTGTCTTGTGTTGCGTTTACGAGGACAGGTTCTGGTAGCGGGGGGCTGCAGGGGTGTCCTCTGTGAGGAGAATGCAGCAGCTGCCCCATGTTAGTTAAGGGCCGGTTCCAGGAGGCTCCAGAGGGACCCGCTGCTGCCCAGAACTGAGACAAAACGGATGATGTTTGCGCCTGTGTAAGAGCCCACCTAAGAAAGGGAAAGAAACCTGCTGCACAGCAGCGTCTGGGTCAGGGAGGAGTGAGAAACCTCTCTGCAGCCCCCAAGGTGAGTGCAGCAGGAGGCAGGAGGTGCTCCAGGCTCACAGCAGCAGTTCCCCTGCGGCCTGGGGAGAGGCCCCTGGTGGAGCAGGCTGTCCCCCTGCAGCCCACGGGTCCCACACGGAGCAGATCTCCACGCTGCAGCCTGTGGAGGAGCCCCCGGTGGAGCAGGTGGATGTGGCCTGGAGGAGGCCGCGGCCTGTGGAGAGCCCCCGCAGGAGCAGGCCCGGGCTGGACTGGAACAGGCTCTGCTGAGCCTCTTTTGCCCGTGACGATCATTGTGGAGTGATCTCCCTGTCCTTCTCTCAGCCCTTGAGCCCTTTCCATCCTATTTTCTCCCCTTTCCCTTTGAGGAGGGGCAGGGAGAGAGCGGTTGAGGTGGAGCTCAGCTGCCCAGCTGAGGAAAACCACCACGTCTCTCCCTTGCCGCTGCTGCAGCACGGTGGGAGCAGCCAACACCTGCTGTTCTTCGACCCTCAGCAACCCCACAGCATCTTCCTGGAAGGGATCCCTTTCCTTCACGCCTGACAGGCGCCGCCTCCAGAGGCTTGTGCCCCGTTTCCGATCGCTTTCTCAGTGCCCCCTTCCCCAGAGAAGGATCCCAGCTGCTTGGCTTCCCTGCCCTCCGATTCCAGGCTCCCGGAGCTGTTATCCCAGCATCGCAGCAGCCAGGTGACAATGTGCTCGCCTGCATGACAGCTGAAATCTTGTCCCATGTCTCGCAGCTCGCCCAGGGATGGGGATCACCTGCTTACTGATGCTTTTCTCTCTTTTCTATTTTATAACAGCCTCCTCTTCCCTGGGATGGCCCTACATTGGGGTCGCCTGCCTCGCCTTCCTCTTGCTCCTTCCCCTTCTTCGGAGGACTTTCTTCCCTGCCTAAACGAGATGACTTCTGCATCCATTCCTTCATCTTGTGTGTATTGGCGACTGATACGGCAACGGGGTAGTCCCCGGAGCCAGCTGTAGGGCCTGTCACAGGGTTGGAGTGGCTGCAGGTAAAATCACAGGGCTTGGAGGGGCTGCAGGTAAAATCACAGGGGTTGCAGGGGCTGCAGGTAAAATCACAGGGGTTGCAGGGGCTGCAGGGTGCGTCGCAGGTTTGCATCAGATCAAGACGCATTTCCCTAGAACCACACATTTCCTCCTGAAGGTGCTGAATAGTATTGAATGGTCTTCAAAATGCATAGAGCAGACCCAGCAAACGTACAGCTGGTGCTCGGAAGTAGTTAACTTTTATTTTGTTGTTGTTAATTTTGTATCATGACAACAGATGGAAATATGTATCTTGAGTTGAGGGCAAAGGTGACCTTGGATCTGAAGCACACAGGCGTTCACTAATGTCCCCCCCACCCTGAGTGAATCCAGAACGACTCGGAAGGAAAAATAAAGTACAAAGCAGTGCGTTGTGATAAAGAGAGTTTAATAGGGTAGAAAAGGAAGAGAACCTAAAAAAATGCCATCCTGTACAACACAGTCAATAAAGTAAATTTAATAAATAAAATTAATAAATATAATAAATAAAATAAATAAATAAAATTAATAAAATAATAAATAAAAATGAAACCAATTTGTCCTATTCTAATGAATTCCTATCCCCATCGTGACTTCCCATCCCACTGGTCATTTCCTATCCCAACAACCTCCCGTGTCTGATCCCAAGGCTGAATTCCCAACTCCCATCACCCTCCCATCCACCCAGCCGTCCACCCATTTTCTCCCGTCCGTGCTGGCCATGCCCACATCCATGCACGGACTGAGCATGGGCAGCGGGAGCGGGCTGCATGAAATCCCCTCGGCATCCCAGTGCCAGAACAGCTGCAGGCAGAGGCCTTGCTGAGTGAACACCTACACTAGAGGAATTTAATAAGGAAGGCACTAAATAAGAGAAATGACCCGAAAGAAGAAAGAAGTTTGGGATCTCAGCCATTTGGTGTCCCAACAAGCAGTTCCCACGCCCAACCTTTCCCACCCCAGCTATTGCCAACATCCCAACAGCTTCCCATTGCAACGTTCATTCGTGACGCGCGCATTTCCCATTGCCCCAGTTGCCCATCCCTGACAGTGGCAAACACTGCCTAGCTCCAGCACTGGAGAAGGGAGAGGGCAAGCGAGAGGGGCAAGGGCTGAGGAGCGTGGCTGAAGCTGGAGCAGGCGCCTGCAGAGGTCTCTGTGCCTGCATGCTGAGCGGGCCCGGGTGCTGCGGGGGCCGTCGAGGAGCGCAGGGTCACGGGTAGCTGTAATACTTGGCTATGGCGTGGTCCTTCTGCCGCTGCACGAAGAATTGCACGGGGCCGATCTTCATCTGGTGGGCCGCCCGCTGCCGCTCCTCCTGGGCCAGCTTCTTCAGGCGCTCCCGCTCGGGACGCTGCTGCGGCGTGATGGGCACCGACGCCTCCTGCTCCTCCAGCGGCGTGGGCGCCGCGTCGCCGCCCGCCCAGGGCCCCACGCAGGGCACGTAGTCCACGCGGGGCTGCGCCGGACGCTGCAGCGTGCGCGGCTGCGTGGGCAGAGGCTCCCGCTGCGCTTGGCCCCCCGCGGCTGGCAGGCACGGCGCTCTGGGCGCCTGCTGCAGGGGAGCTCTCCACGCTCGCGCCGTGCTGCCTGGTGGTGCCGGCACCGCCTGGGCCTTGTCGCCAGCTGGGGGCCGGGGGGCAGCGGGCACAGCGCTGGAGCCTGGCACCGTCGGCGGGGCCCTGGGCATGCTGCTGGGGCCGCTGGAGGTGGGCTGCGGCTGCACACAGGGCGGCTGGCGCACTGGCCCCAGCGCCTTCGCCCTGGCCCCCAGCGGCTGCAAAGTCTCGCTGGGGGTCTTTGTCCCCGGGTGCTGGCGCTGCAGCGTCGTGTCCCCGATGGCTTGGGGACGGAGCCTGTCCTGGGCCCACACGGCACGGGCACGGGCACGGGGCTTAATGGGGGGGGGCTCCAGCAGCAGCAGCGCTCTCCGGGGAGGCGGTGCCGCTGCTCCTTGCCCCCCAGCAGCCCCCGGGCTTCGGGCCCTCTTGCTGGGCGCCCTGGTGCTGTCGCTCGCCGGCTGCTGCCTGCCGCCGCCCGCTTGGCCGCTGCTGCCAGCCACCGCGCTGTGGCCACCCGTCTTCCCCTGGCACAGCGTCTTGGGGCCTTGGCCACCCTGGCCCAGCAGCGTCGTCTTCTCCTTGCCGGGGGTTTTCTCCGTCGCCGGCCTCCTGTGCTGGGAGCTCTGCGATGTGCTGGGGGTGCTGGTGGGCGCGGGGCGCTTGGCCCCCCACTTGGTGCCGGTGGGCGCAGGGGCAGGCGGGGGGCTCTTGAGGGGACTCAGAGGGGGATTGGGCAGGGGCCTCCTAAGGGCACTAATAAATTCAGGGCCGGGGGGGCTCTTGAGGGGACCCAGAGGGGGATTGGGCAGGGGTCTCCTAAGGGCTCTAATAAATTCAGGGTCGGGGGGGCTCTTGAGGGGACTCAGGCGAGGCTTGGGCAGGGGTCTCCTAAGGGAATTAAGGAATTCAGGGTCGGGGGGTCTCTTGAGGGGACGCGAGGGAGGGTTGGGCAGGGGTCTGCTAAGGGCAGTGGGGAATTCAGGGTGGGGGGGCCTTTTGGGGAGAGTGAAGGGAGGGTTGGGCAGGGGTCTCCTGAGGGCACTGAGCTGGGGACTGGCTGCAGGCTTGAGGGGGGAGCTCGCTGCCGGCACAGCAGGGGGCTGCACCGCCCGCCCACCCTGCACCTTCTCGGGGTGCACCCCAGGGGTTGAGGGTACCTCACCCAGCGCTCTGGTGGCTGCCAGTCCCTGTGTGCTCGGCTCCTCCATGTCCTCGCAGAGGTCGGGCAGCTCAGACAGGAAGCGGCTGAGCACAGGACTGCTGGGGACACCGGGGAAGGCGTCCTGGGGCTCCACGGCATCGAGCCAGCTGAGCAGCTCCTCCAAGCCGGAGATGTCCAGGTCGGCCGGGAGCTGGTCCTGCAGGTGCTGCAGCTGCTGGCTGTCCCCTGCCAGGTGGGGAAAGGCCTCGGCGAAGGCATCGGGGCCCAGCTCAAGCAGCTCCAGGGGCTCCTCAGGCACCTCTGCAACTGTCGCCGCTGAGGAAAAAGCAAGCAAATCCCCCAGGATGGGCGATGCCAGCTTTCCCATGGCTCCTGGGTGTGGGGCGCCCAGCGGCCGGCTGTGCCAGCCCCAAACTCACCGTCGGGCGTCACCGTCTGGGTGCTGGCGGTCGTTGGAGCCTGGGCAGGCTCGGGGGGAGTGGGGCCGGGCAGCGGGGGCCCCTGGTCCTCGCTGAGCCCCACGGCGTGGTCGCAGGGCTCCGGCAGCTGCCCCCGGCTGCTGGTCACGGTGCGGGGCGCGGGGAGCGCCTGCCCCCGCAGCGGAGGCCCCGGGACGAGGAGGGGTGGGGGGCCGGGGTGGGCAGGGGCCTGCAGCAGGCAGGTGCCTGCGGGGTGCAGGAGCTCCCCATGGAGCACGGCCCCGGGCCCCAGCCAGAGGGGATCCTGGGGCAGCACCGTCCCCGTCCCCACGGGCTGTCCCCACTGGTAGACGGGGGCCCAGGGAGGAGCGGTGTGGGGGAGCTGCCCCACAGCAGGGAGCTGCCCCACGGCGGGGAGCTGCCCAAGCTGCAGGTGGTGCCCCTCGGGTGGGAGGTGCCCCCCAGGTGCCAGCTGCACCCCGGCGGGGAGCTGCAGCACCTGCCCCTGGACCCCCGGCACCACGTGCCAGACGGTGGCCTGGGGCAGCGCGTAGGGGAGGGTGGGTACCTGGGGGGGCTGCAAGGGCAGTGCCATCGCTCCGGGGAGGGAGGGCAGCAGCCAGGCAGCCACCGTTGGCGGCACGGCTGGGACGACGAAGGGGGAGTTTTGCGTCTGCGGAAGCCGCGGAAGCCGTCTGGGGAAACCCTCTGTGGGAAAAAGGGCGCTGGGGTGAGATCTGGGGCGCTGGGCTCACCAGCAGGGCCGCAGCCCCGGGAGGAGCAGGAGCCGGCTGCTGTACCTGCCATGGTGGCTGGAGAGTGGGGCGGTCGGTTGGGGAACGCGGGCAACGGCCGTTCCGTCCCAACGGCTGACCAGCCCCTCGCCGCCATCTTGGTGAGGACTGCAGCTTTTGGACCCAAGCAGGCTTCCCGTCGCAAGACTTTTCCATCCCCATCAGGCTTTCCCTCCCACGCATCATTTGCCATGCCCAGGACGGTTTCACAGCAACACTTCCCCGTCCCAAGCATTTCCCGTCCCAGTACCAGCTTTGCATCCTAACGGTCATTTCCCATCCTTACAATTTCACATGATAACAGATTCCCAAACGAGATATTTCCCATCGACACGAAGCGTTTCTTAATCCAAAGAGATCTCATCCCAAAGAATTCCCATCTCTCTGATTACTTTTCCAAGTACTTCCTTCCCCAGTGAATGTTACCCACCCCATTAAAGACTTCCCATCACAATACTTCCCCATCCCCGGAGTGATTTCCCATCCCGACGCTTTTGCTTCCCAAGGATTTCAAACCCAGGGAAGATTTCCCATCTCTTTGAGTTCCCACCCCAATGGCTTTCCACCCCAAGGAAGTCTTCCCATCCCAGCAATGATTTCTCGGCCCACTCATCATTTCCCATCCCAATCATTTCCCATTTTCACCATCCAACAGACAGCTTAGCCAGCCCACAGCTAGAGAGAGATCACAACAGGGATTTGGACGATTCTGTTAGATGCAAGGTCACGCAGACTTGGTGTGCTACCAATTGCTCTTTATTACAGATCAACACAATTGGCCAGTACCAAGGGCGCTGGGATGAATCTGGTGAATATGCAGATACAAGGCTCTTACATTTCTTACCAGGAAATAAACAGATATGGGCATTTCTCTCTACCCACCTTAGTAAAAAGATAGGAAGGGTAGAGCACTAATTAAGAGTAGCATGCTCAGCCACCGGCACGGAGGCTGCCCGCTCCTCAGCACCTCTAAGCAGCAGCACCTTCACGTCTCCTCCTGCACCAGCAGCACATCAGCGCCTCTTGTTCCAGCAGCAGGACATCGGCGTCTCCCACTGCACCATGCAGACCTCCACGCCTCGAGTGCCACCAGCAGTACTCAATGCGAGCTGGACGCTCAGGGCACTTATGGCCACCCACCTTTGTGAGGTCAAAGGCTGACAGTGACTCTCTGCTGACCTCACACGGCTCTCGGGCGCCCCGATGGCAGAGGTTACGGCGCTAAGCTGACTGCCAGGAGAAAAGGCTGACATGAAATGGCTGCTCCACAATGCCAGGAGCAAGGTCTGCTGGAATGGGGGTTCGGAGGGGAGCTCGGCCTTGGGCCTGGGAACTGTGCCTGGGAGCCAGGGACGTCCTTGGTGTGCAGCTGGACACCTGGGCCTGAGAAAGCAAGGTTTCTTTAGAGAGAATTGGAAGCATCGTCTCCTAGTGGCTGTGTCAGGGGGACGAGAGAAATGCACAGCATCTCTTGGTTCCCTGAAGTGCACGTGTCCTACGCCCTTGGATGTCTCCGTGATAGAAAAAGGGACTGATTTTTACCCAAAACAGAGCTCCTTTCTCTCGGGAGCTTCTCATGCTGCGTGTCCTCCTCTCTTTCTTGTATTTGGCTATGACTTTAGGCTTGTTCTTGCTACTCCTTAAGCAGACTGAAGCTTCCCCGGAACATCACATTAACTGCTTTTCACTACCTCTAAGTGCCTTTCCTCCGCTTCTCATCTAATTAATTAGTGCTATCCTCTTCACGCCTGCTACAGAGGTATCTTTCCTACCTGGTACAAGCTAGAAGAGCTTAGCAGCATCCATACGTCTCTTTCCTTTAGTCCTCACAGTAGACTTGCTCGAGGTAATTTGTGTTGAGCAGTAATCAAGAGAAAGTGTCACCAAGCCAAGGCTGCATTTGCTTGTGCCTTATGGAATCCCTGCAGCTGTGTCCCCTCCCAGCTTCCTGTGTGCCCCAAGCATCCTCGCTTGCAGGGCAGTAGAAGATGCAGAAAAGTCCTGGCCTTAGTGGAAGCACTGCCCTGCAAGAGCTAAGACATCCCTCTTAGCAGCTCACTGTAGCCCCGAAATCCCAAAAAACGGCACGTGCCAGCTACTGGGAAGGAAATGAACTCTGTCATTGTGATATACCCGCTCAAGGCCCTGCTCTTTGGCCCAGGTGTCTATGAGGTGGTTTTGGAAATGAATCCTGTTGCGTGACTCCGTTCTTTCTGGGTGCTACTTTTCAGTTTAAAGCGGTTACTCCTTGTCCTGTCGCTCCAGGCCCTGATAAAGACTCCCTCCACAGCTTTCCTACAGGTTGCCTTTAAGTACAGGAAGGCTCTCCCTGGTGTCGCAGTAAGCTCACCTGTTACCCAGGGGTCACAGTTATTTCCTGTGATAGGAATAATGACCAGGGTTAATCTATTGCAGGTGATTTCATACAATTATAGAAAAGCTTTTGTTGGAAAGCACCTTAGAGGTCTCCAGATCACCCGCGTACTTCAAGCAGGGCCATTTTTAAAGCCGTGTCATATTGCTCAGGGGCTTGTACAGTCAAATTTTGAATGACCCCAGCAAGAGACCCTACAGTCTCACTGTGTCCCTTTGCCAGTGCCTAGGCAGAGTGTGCTTCCCCTGCTGGTCCTGGTGAGATGAACTGATACAAGTTTTGAGAAAACAGAAGTTTATGCTACTGCATGAAGTACCCTTTGTAACATTTTTTTTTTTAACCTTTACTGTTTCATATCTGAAATTTGAAATTCATCAGGGAACTCAGCCTGGCACACAGTAAAACTGATGGCAGATACTTCACAATATTATTTGAATTTCACGTAAATAGAACAGACTAGCAACTTACTTAGGAGAAGTAATACGATTTCAGAAATATTCAAAACCAAAGGCATTCCAAACTAAGTTTAAGTTCAGAGCAAATCCAAAGGAAAAACTAATTTAGAAACTAATAATCAGAGAACATAATCTTCTACAAACGATAGATTTTCCTCCTGTATTGGGTAATTTTGATCTGTCTTTAATGATCATCTAGACATGGCTTTGACACTGAGTATTTTGCTTTGCCACTGCATTAAGTCTTCTTCTCATGTGTGGTAAATGTCCTGCTCTCATGGGATGGGCCTAGGAGACATACGCACTGTGTCTCATGATGCTTGGCTATCATCTTAAATCTGTGAGAAGAGGAAAGGTCTCGCTGCTTCCTGAACAGGGAATTGGATGTCTGCAGTTGAGAACCCTCTGTCTAATCTAGAAACGTGAAGGAAGGAGTTTGCTGGATTGCAAGTGACAGTGAAGAAAGCCACAGATGACATATCAAACTGATTAAAATGTTATTTAGCTCAGGGCATGGCTAATGATGTGGAGCTGGAATAGTTTGACGATTGTAATTACACTCACTATCATTGTTATTTGTTTACAGGATGGTAATGCCTAAAGGTCCCGCTGGAGCCTGAAACAAGGTTGTGCTGGGTGCTGCACGTGCATATATCAGTGGCGATTTGAGAGCTAGTGATAGAAACAGACAAAACAGAGATTGAAAGGAGAAACAGAGGGATAGAGATAAGAAGATCTCCCTGCAGGTCATTTAGGGGAACCAGCCATGAGTGCAGTGCATCCAGGTCTCCAGTGCTCTGCTGGCCCAGCCAGATGAATGGAAAACATTGCAGCTTTGGAAAAATAGTGTTTCTTCTAATACTTTGGCCACAGTTTTGATGTTTTAGGACTGCTTTTTTTTTTTTTTTTTCCTTCCTTTTTTTCTTTTCCCCATTTGTGCTAGAAAAGGTGAACTTTTCAAATACCTATTCTGAATTAAAATATCGTTTTCATTGTTATGTTTCTGTTTTGTTGGCACTATTCATAATGACTTCTACCCTTCGGTGGCAGCAAAAGCTTATCATACCATACAATTGGAAAGATCACAGAAAACTTCAGAGCTTTTGAAGATAGGTGAGGAAAATCCATTCCCTGTTCTAGGCAGAGAGAGTGGCTGATTTCCAGAAAGGTAAATGGGCAGGATAAGGCCACTTCATGTTCACTGATGGCCAGTTGTACGGACTGTGAAGATAATGGACTACCAGCACAAGAGACGGTGCCAATAATCTAATCCAATCCAATCTATTTCAAGTGGTAGAGACCTGATACTCTATGACAATGTGAGGAAGACCTAACTGTCAGGCAAACTTTGAGATGATCATGTTCAGGATCTAAAACTGTTATGACAAGTGTCAACACAGGAAGGGTGAAACAAAGGCATGAATGTCATACAAGTACTGATAAATCTCAGGAAGGCTGGAAACCAAGGCAAATGGACGGAATAAGATGGTGCTTTGTGTTAGCAAGAAGCAGAGGATAGAGAAATTAAATGTTATGGGTCAGCAAAAGAGTGGTTTTGTGCAAATCACTGCTAAAGATAGACAGCCTTGCTAGCCTGCTCTTTGCTCTTAGCTCCAGTCTAATAGTGAATTATCTCTGTACAGTTATCAGACACGTAAACAATAATGGGAATTATGGGAGACTTTAACTTCCCAGCAAAAGATTGAAAGATAATTACCACTTATGTTCATCCAGGTATACTATGTGATGGATTTCTTCCCAAAAGTGAAAAAATATAAGACCATTTTAGACTTGGCTCCTGTATGGGTTTAAATGTAGTAAAATTTGAATAAAGTGTGATCATGAGCTGACTTTTCTCATTTTACATTTCACGACAGACAAAACCAGGTTTAGAATGAAGGTTTTGAGGCTTAGAAATGCAAACTTTGAAATCTAAGGAAATGAATAATTGAGTCTGACTAAGCAGCTCTGGGACTTGAGTGCAGAGAAGGCATAGTTAAAATTCAAAATTCAAAGAGGAAAAAAGCGATGAGAAAAGGCATGTTTCAGAGGTGAAAAACTGCAGAAATAAAGTAAGAATGACCAAAAACCTCCTTCACATAGGAAATTAAACAATAATAGTAAGTGGTACTTAAGCCACAGAAACCAGGGGGAACAAAGAGAACAAATTAGGACAGTTGCACGCTTGAGGCAAAAATAGATCAAAAGTTACTGATGTCTCAAATGCTGCAAATCTTATTTCCTGCATCTAACAGCAACAACAATGTGATATTAAGGGCAGTGACAGGACTCCCATTGAAAAGGAGGGTAGGGCACTAGGCGCAACATCATCTGAGGTGAAATAACAATCTATAGTGATTCAAGTGAAAAATGAAAAGCTGATATCTACCTAGCCTATTAACAGCACTGGCACACAGAACAACAAGTCAAGTAGGAAAAATGCATAACAATTGTGCAAATCAGGGATAGTCCCCAGAATGGGAGAGTAACAAATACACCTCTGTCCAGAAGAGGGTAAAGAGTCATCCAGACAAGTGTGGGCCTGTTAGTTTGACATCAACACCATGCAAAGTTTTGGAGCAAGAACAGCTAAGACCAGGGAAGGAGGGGGTAATGTGTAATTTACAAAATAATTTATCAGAGCTAAATTGTTTCCAGATAATTTAATAGCTTTCCTTTCTAGGACCAGTTCTTCCCTACACAGGGGATGAATTACATCTATTTCACTTTCTGTGAGCTTCTGATACATTATCTACGGATACATGAGCTCACATGAGCTTTGAGATTTGCAGGGGACATAAGGTTGGGAAGTACTACCAAGCCTGACAGAAGGCTATCGCTTGTGATTGAAATGGTTCAGGTGAAGTGACAGGTGATAATACAAAGCAGAGCCATTCTCAGAGATTCTCAAAAAAGGGTGTTTTTTTGTCATGTTTGCTATATGGTAGTCAGGAGTTTAAAGCAAGCAAACAAACAAACAAACAAAAATGACAACAAAACCTCACGTTCATGCACTGTTAGCACAAGGAGGACTGAAAAAGTTAAGTGGTTATATAGTGTGTATGGCTATTCATTTTTTTTTCCCTCCAGTATGAATACACTGGACAAGGCAGCCCTGACACTCATTTGGGACATGAGGCACAGTTCTGCCACTTGTATTCACATTGAACTTAGGAGGAAGAGTTCACAAGACAGAAGGAACAAGTTGCCTATTGCCTGGAAGGGAATGAAAGGACATCATTCTGCCCAGCCAGATGCCAGTTGAGAGAAGAATATATTGTCTCTACGTAAATGAATTTCTTGAGTAAATATCAAGGAGAAATAGGAAATGTGTAAGTTGGGAGACACATCTGAAATGATGACTGCAGTTGGCTTATGAGCAAGTTTGGATGGGAAATTGGTAGAAACTTCCCATTTTAAGAATAAAGTGCACCATAGATATGAAGTCAGCATCACCTAAACAGTAATGGCCAACTCAAATCCCCCACAAGAAAGCAGTGGACAAACCAGACACTAACAAACATGTTGGGGTCTAGAGTCAAATAGATATACCTAACTTTACTATGCCTAAACATCTGAGGGATTGCTTTTAGAGGCTGAGGGCTTGTACCCCATTTCCAATCACTTTCTCTGTGCCCCCTTCCCCAGAGAAGGAAGCTGCTTGGCTTCCCTGCCCTCTGATTCAGCTGCCCGCTGAGGCTGCCCGCTCCTCAGCACCTCTAAGCAGCAGCACCTTCACGTCTCCTCCTGCACCAGCAGCACATCAGCGCCTCTTGTTCCAGCAGCAGGACATCGGCGTCTCCCATTGCACCATGCAGACCTCCACGCCTCGAGTGCCACCAGCAGTACTCAATGCGAGCTGGACGCTCAGGGCACTTATGGCCACCCACCTTTGTGAGGTCAAAGGCTGACAGTGACTCTCTGCTGACCTCACACGGCTCTCGGGCGCCCCGATGGCAGAGGTTACGGCGCTAAGCTGACTGCCAGGAGAAAAGGCTGACATGAAATGGCTGCTCCACAATGCCAGGAGCAAGGTCTGCTGGAATGGGGGTTCGGAGGGGAGCTCGGCCTTGGGCCTGGGAACTGTGCCTGGGAGCCAGGGACGTCCTTGGTGTGCAGCTGGACACCTGGGCTTGAGAAAGCAAGGTTTCTTTAGAGAGAATTGGAAGCATCGTCACCTAGTGGCTGTGTCAGGGGGACGAGAGAAATGCACAGCATCTCTTGGTTCCCTGAAGTGCACGTGTCCTACGCCCTTGGATGTCTCCATGATAGAAAAAGGGACTGATTTTTACCCAAAACAGAGCTCCTTTCTCTCGGGAGCTTCTCATGCTGCGTGTCCTCCTCTCTTTCTTGTATTTGGCTATGACTTTAGGCTTGTTCTTGCTACTCCTTAAGCAGACTGAAGCTTCCCCGGAACATCACATTAACTGCTTTTCACTACCTCTAAGTGCCTTTCCTCCGCTTCTCATCTAATTAATTAGTGCTATCCTCTTCACGCCTGCTACAGAGGTATCTTTCCTACCTGGTACAAGCTAGAAGAGCTTAGCAGCATCCATACGTCTCTTTCCTTTAGTCCTCACAGTAGACTTGCTCGAGGTAATTTGTGTTGAGCAGTAATCAAGAGAAAGTGTCACCAAGCCAAGGCTGCATTTGCTTGTGTCTTATGGAATCCCTGCAGCTGTGTCCGCTCCCAGCTTCCTGTGTGCCCCAAGCATCCTCGCTTGCAGGGCAGTAGAAGATGCAGAAAAGTCCTGGCCTTAGTGGAAGCACTGCCCTGCAAGAGCTAAGACATCCCTCTTAGCAGCTCACTGTAGCCCCGAAATCCCAAAAAACGGCACGTGCCAGCTACTGGGAAGGAAATGAACTCTGTCATTGTGATATACCCGCTCAAGGCCCTGCACTTTGGCCCAGGTGTCTGTGAGACGGTTTTGGAAATGAATCCTGTTGTGTGACTCCGTTCTTTCTGGGTGTTACGTGCCCATAAAGCTTGCTTTTCAAGGCCCAGGAGGGTCTGCCGGGCACTGGCCTGGGTTCCCAGCCTGACCCACCTGCTGGGAATCAGGGAGGCTCGGTCGGTGTCTTGTGTTGGGTTTACGAGGACAGGTTCTGGTAGCGGGGGGCTGCAGGGGTGTCCTCTGTGAGGAGAATGCAGCAGCTGCCCCATGTTAGATAAGGGCCGGTTCCAGGAGGCTCCAGAGGGACCCGCTGCTGCCCAGAACTGAGACAAAACGGATGATGTTTGCGCCTGTGTGAGAGCCCATCTAAGAAAGGGAAAGAAACCTGCTGCACAGCAGCGTCTGGGTCAGGGAGGAGTGAGAAACCTCTCTGCAGCCCCCAAGGTGAGTGCAGCAGGAGGCAGGAGGTGCTCCAGGCTCACAGCAGCAGTTCCCCTGCGGCCTGTGGAGAGGCCCCTGGTGGAGCAGGCTGTCCCCCTGCAGCCCACGGGTCCCACACGGAGCAGATCTCCACGCTGCAGCCCGTGGAGGAGCCCCCGGTGGAGCAGGTGGATGTGGCCTGGAGGAGGCCGCGGCCTGTGGAGAGCCCCCGCAGGAGCAGGCCCGGGCTGGACTGGAACAGGCTCTGCTGAGCCTCTTTTGCCCGTGACGATCATTGTGGAGTGATCTCCCTGTCCTTCTCTCAGCCCTTGAGCCCTTTCCATCCTCTTTTCTCCCCTTTTCCTTTGAGGAGGGGCAGGGAGAGAGCGGTTGAGGTGGAGCTCAGCTGCCCAGCTGAGGAAAACCACCACGTCTCTCCCTTGCCGCTGCTGCAGCACGGTGGGAGCAGCCAACACCTGCTGTTCTTCGACCCTCAGCAACCCCACAGCATCTTCCTGGAAGGGATCCCTTTCCTTCACGCCTGACAGGCGCCGCCTCCAGAGGCTTGTGCCCCGTTTCCGATCGCTTTCTCAGTGCCCCCTTCCCCAGAGAAGGATCCCAGCTGCTTGGCTTCCCTGCCCTCCGATTCCAGGCTCCCGGAGCTGTTATCCCAGCATCGCAGCAGCCAGGTGACAATGTGCTCGCCTGCATGACAGCTGAAATCTTGTCCCATGTCTCGCAGCTCGCCCAGGGATGGGGATCACCTGCTTACTGCTGCTTTTCTCTCTTTTCTATTTTATAACAGCCTCCTCTTCCCTGGGATGGCCCTACATTGGGGTCGCCTGCCTCGCCTTCCTCTTGCTCCTTCCCCTTCTTCGGAGGACTTTCTTCCCTGCCTAAACGAGATGACTTCTGCATCCATTCCTTCATCTTGTGTGTGTATTGGCGACTGATACGGCAACGGGGTAGTCCCCGGAGCCAGCTGTAGGGCCTGTCACAGGGTTGGAGTGGCTGCAGGTAAAATCACGGGGCTTGGAGGGGCTGCAGGTAAAATCACAGGGGTTGCAGGGGCTGCAGGTAAAATCACAGGGGTTGCAGGGGCTGCAGGGTGCGTCGCAGGTTTGCATCAGATCAAGACGCATTTCCCTAGAACCACACATTTCCTCCTGAAGGTGCTGAATAGTATTGAATGGTCTTCAAAATGCATAGAGCAGACCCAGCAAACGTACAGCTGGTGCTCGGAAGTAGTTAACTTTTATTTTGTTGTTGTTAATTTTGTATCATGACAACAGATGGAAATATGTATCTTGAGTTGAGGGCAAAGGTGACCTTGGATCTGAAGCACACAGGCGTTCACTAATGTCCCCCCATCCTGAGTGAATCCAGAACGACTCGGAAGGAAAAATGAAGTACAAAGGAGTGCGTTGTGATAAAGAGAGTTTAATAGGGTAGAAAAGGAAGAGAACCTAAAAAAATGCCATCCTGTACAACACAGTCAATAAAGTAAATTTAATAAATAAAATTAATAAATATAATAAATAAAATTAATAAATAAAATTAATAAAATAATAAATAAAAATGAAACCAATTTGTCCTATTCTAATGAATTCCTATCCCCATCGTGACTTCCCATCCCACTGATCAATTCCTATCCCAACAACCTCCTGTGTCTGATCCCAAGGCTGAATTCCCAACTCCCATCACCCTCCCATCCACCCAGCCGTCCACCCATTTTCTCCCGTCCGTGCTGGCCATGCCCACATCCATGCACGGACTGAGCATGGGCAGCGGGAGCGGGCTGCATGAAATCCCCTCGGCATCCCAGTGCCAGAACAGCTGCAGGCAGAGGCCTTGCTGAGTGAACACCTACACTAGAGGAATTTAATAAGGAAGGCACTAAATAAGAGAAATGACCCGAAAGAAGAAAGAAGTTTGGGATCTCAGCCATTTGGTGTCCCAACAAGCAGTTCCCACGCCCAACCTTTCCCACCCCAGCTATTGCCAACATCCCAACAGCTTCCCATTGCAACGTTCATTCGTGACGCGCGCATTTCCCATTGCCCCAGTTGCCCATCCCTGACAGTGGCAAACACTGCCTAGCTCCAGCACTGGAGAAGGGAGAGGGCAAGCGAGAGGGGCAAGGGCTGAGGAGCGTGGCTGAAGCTGGAGCAGGCGCCTGCAGAGGTCTCTGTGCCTGCATGCTGAGCGGGCCCGGGTGCTGCGGGGGCCGTCGAGGAGCGCAGGGTCACGGGTAGCCGTAATACTTGGCTATGGCGTGGTCCTTCTGCCGCTGCACGAAGAATTGCACGGGGCCGATCTTCATCTGGTGGGCCGCCCGCTGCCGCTCCTCCTGGGCCAGCTTCTTCAGGCGCTCCCGCTCGGGACGCTGCTGCGGCGTGATGGGCACCGACACCTCCTGCTCCTCCAGCGGCGTGGGCGCCGCGTCGCCGCCCACCCAGGGCCCCACGCAGGGCACGTAGTCCACGCGGGGCTGCGCCGGACGTTGCAGCGTGCGCGGCTGCGTGGGCAGAGGCTCCCGCTGCGCTTGGCCCCCCGCGGCTGGCAGGCACGGCGCTCTGGGCGCCTGCTGCATGGGAGCTCTCCACGCTCGCGCCGTGCTGCCTGGTGGTGCCGGCACCGCCTGGGCCTTGTCGCCAGCTGGGGGCCGGGGGGCAGCGGGCACAGCGCTGGAGCCTGGCACCGTCGGCGGGGCCCTGGGCATGCTGCTGGGGCCGCTGGAGGTGGGCTGCGGCTGCACACAGGGCGGCTGGCGCACTGGCCCCAGCGCCTTCGCCCTGGCCCCCAGCGGCTGCAAAGTCTCGCTGGGGGTCTTTGTCCCCGGGTGCTGGCGCTGCAGCGTCTTGTCCCCGATGGCTTGGGGACGGAGCCTGTCCTGGGCCCGCACGGCACGGGCACGGGCACGGGGCTTAATGGGGGGGGGCTCCAGCAGCAGCAGCGCTCTCCGGGGAGGTGGTGCCGCTGCTCCTTGCCCCCCAGCAGCCCCCGGGCTTCGGGCCCTCTTGCTGGGCGCCCTGGTGCTGTCGCTCGCCGGCTGCTGCCTGCCGCCGCCCGCTTGGCCGCTGCTGCCAGCCACCGCGCTGTGGCCACCCGTCTTCCCCTGGCACAGCGTCTTGGGGCCTTGGCCACCCTGGCCCAGCAGCGTCGTCTTCTCCTTGCCAGGGGTTTTCTCCGTCGCCGGCCTCCTGTGCTGGGAGCTCTGCGCTGTGCTGGGGGTGCTGGTGGGCGCGGGGCGCTTGGCCCCCCACTTGGTGCCGGTGGGCGCAGGGGCAGGCGGGGGGCTCTTGAGGGGACTCAGAGGGGGATTGGGCAGGGTCCTCCTAAGGGCACTAATAAATTCAGGGCCGGGGGGGCTCTTGAGGAGACCCAGAGGGGGATTGGGCAGGGGTCTCCTAAGGGCACTAATAAATTCAGGGTCGGGGGGGCTCTTGAGGGGACTCAGGCGAGGCTTGGGCAGGGGTCTCCTAAGGGAATTAAGGAATTCAGGGTCGGGGGGTCTCTTGAGGGGACGCGAGGGAGGGTTGGGCAGGGGTCTGCTAAGGGCAGTGAGGAATTCAGGGTGGGGGGGCCTTTTGGGGAGAGTGAAGGGAGGGTTGGGCAGGGGTCTCCTGAGGGCACTGAGCTGGGGACTGGCTGCAGGCTTGAGGGGGGAGCTCGCTGCCGGCACAGCAGGGGGCTGCACCGCCCGCCCACCCTGCACCTTCTCGGGGTGCACCCCAGGGGTTGAGGGTACCTCACCCAGCGCTCTGGTGGCTGCCAGTCCCTGTGTGCTCGGCTCCTCCATGTCCTCGCAGAGGTCGGGCAGCTCAGACAGGAAGCGGCTGAGCACAGGACTGCTGGGGACACCGGGGAAGGCGTCCTGGGGCTCCACGGCATCGAGCCAGCTGAGCAGCTCCTCCAAGCCGGAGATGTCCAGGTCGGCCGGGAGCTGGTCCTGCAGGTGCTGCAGCTGCTGGCTGTCCCCTGCCAGGTGGGGAAAGGCCTCGGCGAAGGCATCGGGGCCCAGCTCAAGCAGCTCCAGGGGCTCCTCAGGCACCTCTGCAACTGTCGCCGCTGAGGAAAAAGCAAGCAAATCCCCCAGGATGGGCGATGCCAGCTTTCCCATGGCTCCTGGGTTTGGGGCGCCCAGCGGCCGGCTGCGCCAGCCCCAAACTCACCGTCGGGCGTCACCGTCTGGGTGCTGGCGGTCGTTGGAGCCTGGGCAGGCTCGGGGGGAGTGGGGCCGGGCAGCGGGGGCCCCTGGTCCTCGCTGAGCCCCACGGCGTGGTCGCAGGGCTCCGGCAGCTGCCCCCGGCTGCTGGTCAGGGTGCGGGGTGCGGGGAGCGCCTGCCCCCGCAGCGGAGGCCCCGGGACGAGGAGTGGTGGGGGGCCGGGGTGGGCAGGGGCCTGCAGCAGGCAGGTGCCTGCGGGGTGCAGGAGCTCCCCATGGAGCACGGCCCCGGGCCCCAGCCAGAGGGGATCCTGGGGCAGCACCGTCCCCGTCCCCACGGGCTGTCCCCACTGGTAGACGGGGGCCCAGGGAGGAGCGGTGTGGGGGAGCTGCCCCACAGCAGGGAGCTGCCCCACGGCGGGGAGCTGCCCAAGCTGCAGGTGGTGCCCCTCGGGTGGGAGGTGCCCCCCAGGTGCCAGCTGCACCCCGGCGGGGAGCTGCAGCACCTGCCCCTGGACCCCCGGCACCACGTGCCAGACGGTGGCCTGGGGCAGCGCGTAGGGGAGGGTGGGTACCTGGGGGGGCTGCAAGGGCAGCGCCATCGCTCCGGGGAGGGAGGGCAGCAGCCAGGCAGCCACCGTTGGCGGCACGGCCGGGACGACGAAGGGGGAGTTTTGCGTCTGCGGAAGCCGCGGAAGCCGTCTGGGGAAACCCTCTGTGGGAAAAAGGGCGCTGGGGTGAGATCTGGGGCGCTGGGCTCGCCAGCAGGGCCGCAGCCCCGGGAGGAGCGGGAGCCGGCTGCTGTACCTGCCATGGTGGCTGGAGAGTGGGGCGGTCGGTTGGGGAACGTGGGCAACGGCCGTTCCGTCCCAACGGCTGACCAGCCCCTCACCGCCATCTTGGTGAGGACTGCAGCTTTTGGACCCAAGCAGGCTTCCCGTCGCAAGACTTTTCCATCCCCATCAGGCTTTCCCTCCCACGCATCATTTGCCATGCCCAGGACGGTTTCACACCAACACTTCCCCGTCCCAAGCATTTCCCGTCCCAGTACCAGCTTTTCATCCTAACGGTCATTTCCCATCCTTACAATTTCACATGATAACAGATTCCCATACGAGATATTTCCCATCGACACGAAGCGTTTCTTAATCCAAAGAGATCTCATCCCAAAGAATTCCCATCTCTCTGATTACTTTTCCAAGTACTTCCTTCCCCAGTGAATGTTACCCGCCCCATTAAAGACTTCCCATCCCAATACTTCCCCATCCCCGGAGTGATTTCCCATCCCGACGCTTTTGCTTCCCAAGGATTTCAAACCCAGGGAAGATTTCCCATCTCTTTGATTTCCTAGCCCAATGGCTTTCCACCCCAAGGAAGTCTTCCCATCCCAGCAATGATTTCTCGGCCCACTCATCATTTCCCATCCCAATCATTTCCCATTTTCACCATCCAACAGACAGCTTAGCCAGCCCACAGCTGTAGAGAGATCACAACAGGGATTTGGACGATTCTGTTAGATGCAAGGTCACGGAGACTTGGTGTGCTACCAATTGCTCTTTATTACAGATCAACACAATTGGCCAGTACCAAGGGCGCTGGGATGAATCTGGTGAATATGCAGATACAAGGCTCTTACATTTCTTACCAGGAAATAAACAGATATGGGCATTTCTCTCTACCCACCTTAGTAAAAAGATAGGAAGGGTAGAGCCGTAATTAAGAGGAGCATGCTCAGCCACCGGCACGGAGGCTGCCCGCTCCTCAGCACCTGTAAGCAGCAGCACCTTCAGGTCTCCTCCTGCACCAGCAGCACATCACCGTCTCCTGTTCCAGCAGCAGGACATCGGCGTCTCCCATTGCACCATGCAGACCTCCACGCCTCGAGTGCCACCAGCAGCACTCAATGCGAGCTGGACGCTCAGGGCACTTATGGCCACCCACCTTTGTGAGGTCAAAGGCTGACAGTGACTCTCTGCTGACCTCACACGGCTCTCGGGCGCCCCGATGGCAGAGGTTACGGCGCTAAGCTGACTGCCAGGAGAAAAGGCTGACATGGAGTGGCTGCTCCACCATGCCAGGAGCAAGGTCTGCTGGAATGGGGGTTCGGAGGGGAGCTCGGCCTTCGACCTGGGAACTGTGCCTGGGAGCCAGGGACGTCCTTGGTGTGCAGCTGGACACCTGGGCCTGAGAAAGCAAGGTTTCTTTAGAGAGAATTGGAAGCATCGTCACCTAGTGGCTGTGTCAGGGGGACGAGAGAAATGCACAGCATCTCTTGGTTCCCTGAAGTGCACGTGTTCTACGCCCTTGGACGTCTCCATGATAGAAAAAGGGACTGATTTTTACCCAAAACAGAGCTCCTTTCTCTCGGGAGCTTCTCATGCTGCGTGTCCTCCTCTCTTTCTTGTATTTGGCTATGACTTTAGGCTTGTTCTTGCTACTCCTTAAGCAGACTGAAGCTTCCCCGGAACATCACGTTAACTGCTTTTCACTACCTCTAAGTGCCTTTCCTCCACTTCTCATCTAATTAATTAGTGCTATCCTCTTCACGCCTGCTACAGAGGTATCTTTCCTACCTGGTACAAGCTAGAAGAGCTTAGCAGCATCCATACGTCTCTTTCCTTTAGTCATCACAGTTACTTGCTCAAGGTAATTTGTGTTGAGCAGTAATCAACAGGAAGTGTCACCAAGCCAAGGCTGCATTTTCTTGTGTCTTATGGAATCCCTGCAGCTGTGTCCCCTCCCAGCTTCCTGTGTTCCCCAAGCATCCTCGCTTGCAGGGCAGTAGAAGATGCAGAAAAGTCCTGGCCTTAGTGGAAGCACTGCCCTGCAAGAGCTAAGACATCCCTCTTAGCAGCACACTGTAGCCCCGAAATCCCAAAAAACGGCACATGCCAGCTACTGGGAAGGAAATGAACTCTGTCATTGTGATATACCTGCTCAAGGCCCTGCTCTTTGGCCCAGGAGTCTACGAGGTGGTTTTGGAAATGAATCCTGTTGTGTGACTCCGTTCTTTCTGGGTGCTACGTCCCCATAAAGCTTGCTTTTCAAGGCCCAGGAGGGTCTGCCGGGCACTGGCCTGGGTTCCCAGCCTGACCCACCTGCTGGGAATCAGGGAGGCTCGGTCGGTGTCTTGTGTTGGGTTTACGAGGACAGGTTCTGGTAGCGGGGGGCTGCAGGGGTGTCCTCTGTGAGGAGAATGCAGCAGCTGCCCCATGTTAGATAAGGGCCGGTTCCAGGAGGCTCCAGAGGGACCCGCTGCTGCCCAGAACTGAGACAAAAAGGATGATGTTTGCGCCGGCGTGAGAGCCCACATAAGAAAGGGAAAGAAACCTGCTGCACAGCAGCGTCTGGGTCAGGGAGGAGTGAGAAACCTCTCTGCAGCCCCCAAGGTGAGTGCAGCAGGAGGCAGGAGGTGCTCCAGGCTCACAGCAGCAGTTCCCCTGCGGCCTGGGGAGAGGCCCCTGGTGGAGCAGGCTGTCCCCCTGCAGCCCACGGGTCCCACACGGAGCAGATCTCCACGCTGCAGCCCGTGGAGGAGCCCCCGGTGGAGCAGGTGGATGTGGCCTGGAGGAGGCCGCGGCCTGTGGAGAGCCCCCGCAGGAGCAGGCCCGGGCTGGACTGGAACAGGCTCTGCTGAGCCTCTTTTGCCCGTGACGATCATTGTGGAGTGATCTCCCTGTCCTTCTCTCAGCCCTTGAGCCCCTTCCATCCTATTTTCTCCCCTTTCCCTTTGAGGAGGGGCAGGGAGAGAGCGGTTGAGGTGGAGCTCAGCTGCCCAGCTGAGGAAAAACACCACACCTGCTTTTCTTCGACCCTCAGCAACCCCACAGCATCTTCCTGGAAGGGATCCCTTTCCTTCACGCCTGACAGGCGCCGCCTCCAGAGGCTTGTGCCCCGTTTCCGATCGCTTTCTCAGTGCCCCCTTCCCCAGAGAAGGATCCCAGCTGCTTGGCTTCCCTGCCCTCCGATTCCAGGCTCCCGGAGCTGTTATCCCAGCATCGCAGCAGCCAGGTGACAATGTGCTCGCCTGCATGACAGCTGACATCTTGTCCCATGTCTCGCAGCTCGCCCAGGGATGGGGATCACCTGCTTACTGCTGCTTTTCTCTCTTTTCTATTTTATAACAGCCTCCTCTTCCCTGGGATGGCCCTACATTGGGGTCGCCTGCCTCGCCTGCCTATTGCTCCTTCCCCGTCTTAGGAGGACTTTCTTCCCTGCCTAAACGAGATGACTTCTGCATCCATTCCTTCATCTTGTGTGTATTGGCGACTGATACGGCAACGGGGTAGTCCCCGGAGCCAGCTGTAGGGCCTGTCACAGGGTTGGAGTGGCTGCAGGGAACATCACAAGGGTTGGAGGGGCTGCAAGTAAAATCACAGTTGTTGGAGGGGCTGCAGGTAAAATCACAGGGGTTGCACGGGCTGCAGGTAAAATCACAGTTGTTGGAGGGGCTGCAGTTAAAATTACAGCAGTTGCAGGGGCTGCAGGTAAAATCACAAGTGTTGCAGGGGCTGCAGGGTGCATCACAGGTTTGCATCAGATCAACCAAAAGAAATTACGTCAGCTAGGGTCAACGTTTTACGCATTCTTCTAGTTATATCTGCGTGGCCCTTTTGGAAGGAGCCCAGATCAGAGCGTTTCCCGTTGTGGACTTCAGGCTCCTGTCCAGGTTAAGCTGTGCAGGTCGTTATTCATGCAAGGACATAGAGAGGTGGAGGATGGACGGGAGTCGTGGAGGTGGGAGCCCCTTTCTTGGAGATGATATGTGCCCATCCATGTGGGGAGGAATTACCTTGGCCTAATAAGTACAAGGTGTTTTCACACTTTGTGTGTTCCTTCAAGGCCTCCACCAAAGGTGTCAAGGTGAATATCAAACAGACCTGAAGAGACCCAGGAACTGGGCTAAGGAGGCAGTTGCTATAGGAACAGAGTGGCTCATGGTGGATAATATTGAATGATATGTCACGTTCACAAACTCACTGCGCTGAGGCAGTGTCTCAAAGGAGGCATTAAAGCAAACCCAAGGAACAGAGAGTGAGCTGAGGCTGGGAGCTGACCTCCTGCTGCCAGCTGGTGTCAGGGCATGGGCACAGAAATGCACGTTGCATCTGTGAATTCTGGGGATCATGCACAGATTTCCTGTGTGTTAGCATGCTTGTGCTTGTGGCTGTGCTTATAGCCATGAGGGACACATAGGGCTGTATTAGTGCTTTTCCTGGGTTTGCTTCCCTGACAGGTGATATGCTAGAAAGCATGTGGCCCAATATTATGTACTTTAGCAGGGAAGTGTGATTTTCACACACAAACATAAGTAATGTCCTCAGCTGCAACCAGATCTCTGCCACCAAAGCACAGTGTTCCTGGGGTAGCTCTTTTCCATTTGATGCATACAAAGCAGAATAAAAACGCTGATGAAGTCACCAAAGCATAGTGACTAGATTTCCAGGGGCAGTGACTTCCTTCGTATCAGGGCAGACACAGATCCCTTTTGCTCATTTTGGAAATTATGTCCAAATCTCGGGAGTCAGAGCGATGGAGGATGTCGACTTCTAATAATTCCTATAGGCTTTGTCTTCCACCATGGAGAACCGTCTTTATGTGATGCAAGTTCCCACTGAAGGGGAATTCCTGCAGATTGTAAGGCTCTAGTCCATATGAGCTGGCCCCAGATACCACGGGTAGGTCCACATCCCAGACAGAGCAGAGCAGCATACATAGCTGCAACAGGCTTGAATAAGGATGCTGGTCGGTGGATAGTAGGACTGTTGCTTGGTAGTTTTAAGCTGCTGGGCAGCTGAACTCCACCATAGCCACTCTCTCACTCCCCCTCCTCAAAGGAAAAGGGGGAAAAAATATGATGAAAAGGGCTCAAGGAATTGTGATAAGGACAGGGAGATCACTCAACAATTATCGTCCTGGACAAAACACATGCAGCACAGGGAGATTAATATAATTTGTTGCCTATCACTAGCAGACTACAATAGTGAAAAATTAAAAGCAAACTTAAAACCCCTTTTACCTCCTATCCACCCTGCTCTACCTCCTCCTGCCGAGTGTTGCAGGGGAATGGGGAATGTGGGCTGTGGTCAGCCCCTAACACTTCATCACCTGCTGCTCCTCCACGGTCCCTCTCTGCCCCTGTTCCACGCGGAGTCCCTCCCACGGGATGCCGTCCTTCCCGAAATGAGCCTGCGGGGGCTGCTTACAGGCCACCATTCTTGAGGAACTGTTCCGATATGGGTCTGTACCACAGGGTCCGTCCGTCAGGAGCAAACTGCTCCAACCTGGGTCCCCCACGGGTGGCAGCTCCCCCCAGACCCCCTGCTCCTGCGTGGGCTCCTCTCCATGGCTGCAGCTCTGGCCTGGGGCCTGCTCCTGCCGGGGCTCTCCACAGGCCGCGGCCTCCTCCAGGCCACATCCACCTGCTCCACCGGGGGCTCCTCCACGGGCTGCAGCGTGGAGATCTGCTCCGTGTGGGACCCGTGGGCTGCAGGGGGACAGCCTGCTCCACCAGGGGCCTCTCCCCAGGCCGCAGGGGAACTGCTGCTGTGAGCCTGGAGCACCTCCTGCCTCCTGCTGCACTCACCTTGGGGGCTGCAGGGCTGGTTCTCTCTCCTTGCTCTTCCAGCTTCTGTTGCACAGCAGTATTTCCCCCTTCTTAAATCTGCTCTCCCGGAGGTGCAAACAACATCGCTTATAGGCTCAGCTCTGGCAAGCGTCGTGGCCCTTCTGGAGTTGGCTGGAGCTGGCTCTGATCTGACACGGGCAGCTTCCGCACTGTTCTCACAGAGGCCACGCCTGCAGCCCCCTGCTCCCAATCCCTATGCAGTAATTACAAAGCCTCTGTGCTTTGGGCTGTCGTGATCCTTCTGCAAGTGCAGGGTAGGCGCAAGGTTGCTTTGCATTTCCAAAAGGAGTAAGAAAGCCTCCAACCCCACTGGACCTCAGCCACTTGCAGGTTTCAAGCAACACTCCCCACTTTCAGTTATCTCCCTCCCATGCACACAGTGGAAGCAAGGTTGAGCAAACACCTGTTTTGAAAATGTTTATATCAATGAAGAATAAAAGAATTCTACTACCCCCAATCTCTCTGTGCATCCAAGGCAAAAATCGTGCATTGTTCTGCCTCAACACTGTTTTCAGACCAAATTTGTCAAGTCATCTAGCAGAGGATTTCTCTCTTGTTCACTCACTAGCTTATTAGAGCACCAGTTTTCATAGGTGATAGAGCAAATTCCTCAACTGTCTGAAGGGACTTGATCCCAGAAAACTTCAAAACTGCAGATGACTCATGATTTTCTGGTGAAGCATCTATTAAATTAGAGCTGTTCCCCTTAGGGCACAGTGAGACAATGTGAGAAGAACCCTGTATCGCACTGGTTGAGGCTTTATAACTCTACAGAATTGTCAGCCAACAATAAATGGAAAGTGCAGGAGAAATGTTCTTTCTTCCTCCTTGCCCTGCCATACGTTAGCGGACAGCTTGTGGTGGGGTATAGGTTCAGAGCCTCGCAGAAGAAGGATTTGAACCCAGGCTCTCCACAGTCTGCACCACTGCCTTCCTGAGGGCTTTTGACTCTTTTTTGTTTGTTTGTTTGTTTTGTTTTGTTTTTGCTTTTGTGGATGGTGTCTAAGTCTGGGGGAAAAAGAACCAACTGTGGGAGGAGGGAATGCTACTCCTGTCTGTGATAGTGATGATTTCCGGACAGTGGTAGCAACAGAGCTTCTGCAGGGAAGAGAAAATTACAGGCAGTCTCTGTTGCTATTCCACGTACTGTGAGTACTGTGTGCAGTTTTGGGCACCACAGTATGAGAAAAAGATATAAAACTGTTCGAGAGTGTCCAAAGAAGGGCAACAAACAGGAGGGTCTCTTTTAACAGGTGTATTGAGATTTGTGGCAAGGTTTTGGTAGCAAGGTCAGGGGCTGCACTGTGCTGGACACAGCAACAGATGCACCATAGGCCAAACTCAGACAACAAGCCAAGGTGTGTTGCCTCTAAGAATGCACAGAAAATATTGGATGGAGAGAGCTGGAGAGAACAAAAAGAATGAGGAACAACAGAGGGAACATCAAGGTCATAGGAGGAGGAGAAGTAGATGCTCCATGGTGGAGCAGATATTCTTTGAAACCTGTGGAGGATCCATGCCAGAACAGATGAATATTCCTGACAGGGTCTGCAGCCTGTGGAGGACCCACACTGGAGCAAAGTAGAAACGAGAAGAAAGGATAGGCAGAGAAGAACTGCTGCATATTAACCACAGCCTCCTCCTGTGCTGCCCATTTCCCCAGTGAATGGACTGAGCGAGATCAGCAGGTGGAAAACAGGTGCTGGGAGTGAAGTTGAGCCCAGAAGAGGAGGAAAAGTGTTACCCCTATGTGGTTTGATGTTTGTCCTTTTGCTTCCCAACACCTGAACTAGTAATTAAATTTATACAAATTAATTGGCATGAAATTAATTTCCTCAAGTTAAGAGAGATTTTTCCACAACAATCATTGATAAGCAATATCCCTGCCTTTATCAAAGCCCATGAGCTTTCTCGTTCCTTTTTTTTCCCCGATTTTATCCCCTGTCCTGCTGAGGTGGGCAGGAAGCGAGCAGGCTACGTTACATCCAACAGAAGCTCTAACACATTTTTCATTGGAGAAGTAGACTTTGAAATGCCAAACACCTTTACATCTCTAAATATTATTTAGATACCACATGTTGTTAATTTTTACAATAATATTGCATGTTGTTAATTCTTCTAACATCTAGGCTATACATTCAAAATGAGTTATCTAATAAAGTCTATTTATTAAAAAATATATAAAAAACATATAACACATATTGTGTTATAAAGCACACAATTCCCTACCAATGACAACAAAAAAAATCATCTAATTGAGCATGCAGTTTTCATTAACCTGTTTTTTTTCCAAATACACAACAACACATACACATGTACGTGATGTTGGTTTCTTTTTTTCATCATTTCTCACTGAAGCAATACCCATCCCGTATTGGATCTGTGTCATTACTCTAAGTTTTGTTTCTAATGTACTTGAAAAACTTCTTAACTCTACTGATTGCAACAGTGGATTTTTTCCTACTGATCTTAACTCCATTTATCAATTACTTATTCCCTTAAATTCCTGCTTTTAAGAGATCATTAGGTATTCACCATCTCTCACTATAATTTATAGCTTTTCTTTTCTTTTTCAATAGTTCAGCCCTAGTCAACTCGGAGTTGGGGAGCAGCAGCTTCTATGGAGATACTATGCTGAAAAAAAAAAAAAAAAAAAGATGAGGGAAAAGGAATGTGGGACAGAGAGATGGGGCAAGGGGGGTGGTTTGACCAGGATACCTTGAGGGTCTGGGAAGAGAAGAAATGGATGGGTGCTTAAGAGGTGAGATCGCTCTTGGCAGCATCACAGCCTGCATACTGAAGAATTGTGACAAGCAGTTTAGAAATGTGAGTTATTGGTGGTCTTCTGTTGATCTGCAGCTGTGCTCCATGGCTATAGCTGTAATTTCAGCAGTTTGCTGTGTAAGCCGCATGTTGCCACTTCATTGATCAAGGCAATGCTGTTCAGTTGCAGGGAAGAGGGGCAAGACACAGGGAAGAAACAGAGGGAATGGAGAAAGCTGTACAGTCTGGATATGCACAAGTAGCAATAAAATCAGTGCTGGACAGAAAGAGAGAAGACAGACAGACAGACAGACAGAAAAAGAAAGAAAGAAAGAAAGAAAGAAAGAAAGAAAGAAAGAAAGAAAGAAAGAAAGAAAGAAAGAAAGAAAGAAAGAAAGAAAGAAAAAGAAAGAAAGAAGAGAAAGAAAGAAAAATAGAAAACCCCACACTCATAAAAATGAGAAACATCCAGGCATAAAAGGACATAAAACAAAGACAACTGTCATGATGTGGTATGATAGGATCTAGGAGAAAGCAGAAATCCAGCAATGCTGTCTTTCCTACTCCTCAAAACCAATTCAGTTGACAACTATGAATGCTTCCAGCTGGAAAAAAATGGAAGAATGAAGTGGAGGACTCCTTGCCATCACTGTGTTTCTGGAGCACACCTCTACCTTTCTGCCCAACAGGGGGTTCTTCTTGGGAGATAATTGCAGAATGTGAAAAAACATGACCAAAACCAGAGGACTCATCTCCACAACTGCATGATAAAGATAAAAGACATCTCTAGATGCAGACCTTAGAGCTCCAATTCACTATGTCCCACTATTGGAAGTTATTTTTTATGCTTTGTTTTTAAGGCCACTGGCTGCCTCCTCCCTTATGCTCCCCATTCCCCCTGTTGTCCTGTCTTCTTTCTCCTGCATTGCTTCCTTTCCTTGGTGGACCTTGATGAGATCTTTGATATTGTGTTGTATATATATGTGCGAAGGCAGTATGTCTCTTATTCTTTTACACTGCTGACTGCTACCCCATATACCTCTGCAAGTTTTCTTACAAGGGATTAAGAGAGAAAGGCCTGTGCCTGGCAGAGGGAGCAGTGAATGATGATCTAGCAAAGCAGTCTATCACAGACAGACGACACTGGCCCAGAAATCCTGCTTGAAAATTTGGTGTACATGAAACTGAGACAGAAATTGGAACTTTCAACCAAACGCTGTAGGTTAGAAGTTGTTTTAGCTGAACGTACTGGGCACATATTTGAACGCAAAAGGTAAGGTATTGTTTTGTTCCTGTAAGATCTGAGTGTTTC